>NC_136821.1:31990430-33216255 GCF_951394365.1 Tetrao urogallus
TCTATAAAGACAAAAACCACCCACTTTACACTAGTTTTCACTAGTAAAAATAATGAGCAGCAAGTGGGTGATGGGGAAAGCTTTGATAAAGGAGGTCGGGGCTCAGGGAAAGGAGCTTGTCCCAGTGCATCCTGTGCAAGGGCATCACCAGGGCTGGGCTTGGGTGGGCAGGGGAAGTGACACAACCAGCAGGGTGGCACAGAGGGCTGCAGAAGGGTGACAGAAATCACATTGCAGAGCTGTGATGTCAGCGTAGCCTGTTCCTAACATTTAGAGCTGAAAGCTTGGCTTCAAAAGCAATATGGCTCTGTGATGGTGCTATGTTGATATGTTTATGGACAGCGTGGGACCAAGGTGGACCTGCATCATGCTCAGAGAGAACACTTGTGCCCCTGCTGGCTCTGCCTTCTCTTCTCCCACGCTGCTGGCTTGCGTATCTCCTGCTTGGCACTGGGAGAGCTGCAAGGAGGCATCTCCACTAAGCAACTGTGGAAGGGTTGAATAAGGCTCTTGGCACACCCGGTCTCATTTGCAGCATGGCATCCAGCCCTCCTTCAGCAGCAACCAGTCTTTTAAAAGTAGTCTCCTACTGACCAGTGGGCTGTTCTGCAACTGCACTGTGAGCTAGAAACCTCTCCCTAGCTTCCAGCTGAAATTTGTCAATGGCACAAAACCAGCCTTTGTGGTTTTTTTTTTTTTTTTCCACCTCTGTGTTTATCCTTTGTCACCAGTCTACTTTTTTCTTGCTTTGAAGGGAGTGCTGTTATTGATTGTATAATCAACCTGCCTCTTTTCTCCTTTCTTGTGATCTTAATAGTCATTTTTTGCTCTCTCCTTTGAAAACGCCTGTTTTGAACAAAAGCCAGAACAGCAGAACCGACTTACTTGTATTTATCTGCTATCATCAGCATTTGCTGCATTTTGAAAGGCCTCAGGCATGGTTGTTAAGCAATGGAAAGGAAGGAGAATGTCCCCTGTCACTGGTAAATTGTGATGATGATGGTGCTGGTGTTAGTAATAATGCTACCTTTCAGGCTGAGTCACTAGTAGGTGCTTCAAACCTGTTTACAGCCCAGAAGCAAGATTGTTCAGGGAGGAACTGACAGGCAGAGATGACATGACTTGCTGCAGCTTTTTGGTAAGCAGCACACCAGCTCTGTGGGCCCGGAGGTGGGCCAGAGAGCCTGGGGGAGAAGGGAAAAATGTCTTCCTTACTTTCCCCTGCAAAATGCTGAACAGTGACAGGTTGGTTTGCGGGACGAGGTTGGTGAGGAAGGGAAGCTGGACTGTTCTGTGCACTGCAGCTCATGCTCAGTGCTTTTGTGATGATCAGCAGCTGGCACCAGCACTAGGCCTTTGCACTGCTGTGCCATATTTCAGAGGAGCAAAAATAAAGAAGGTGAGCTGCTGTATCTAGCTCACATGGAAACTTGGGAGCAGTTGAGAAGCATATTTTCTTTTGCCTCTCTGGCTCTAAAGTCAACATATTGCTTCCTGCAGCTCAAGAAGCGGTCCAGTGTGCTAATGTTGAATTTTCACATAGCTTCCTAGTGCTGAGTTCCATGGAAGTCTTCCATGAAGTGCCTGGCTGTGGCTGGTGGCAGGGCTGGGGTTGGAAGTCACTGCTGCCTGCCACGCCATCATGGAAAAAATGATCCCACTCCAAGAGGAGAGCTTTGAGTGTCTTTGTAGCACAAGTCATCGGCTGCTTCAGCAGTCCTGGCCCCCGTGGGCTCAGTGCTAGAAAACCTGATGCCCAGAGGTGGGGCTGAGTTATTGGGCGTAAGCAGTGATGTTAGTAAATACGCTTCTGAAAAGAGACAGTGGGAGTAATGGCAGTGCTGTGAGCCTTCTGGCACGTGAGGGGTTTGTGAGTGGCGCGGATTCGTTTGTGTTGAGGAGTGAAGCTTATGAGAAGAACAGATGTTTGAATCATAATGTTCTTTCCAGCACAGCTGATGAAAGAAAACTCCTCATAATCGTGACCAGAAACTATTCTAGTTGTCATCCTTAAGATGAGTCATTTTTTTCCCTCCTTTCTAACCCCTCTGAGACTCGGGTTCCTTCTGAAGCAGGAAGTTATGAATCAGTCCGTTCTCTGGCTCTGACACGCTGGGCAGCTGGAAGAATTGCATAAGGAGTGGGATAACAGTGCAGGAACCATGCTCTGCTGGGGGCTTCTCGTGTAAAGGGAAAGCTTGACATTAGAGAGACAGCTTGTTCTCGTCTCTGTTTTCCAAATCATCTTCAAATTTGTTATCAGAAGGCTCCAGGACATTTCTGTAATAAAACTGGCAGTTTGGCCTTTTGCTGCGTTTGTGTGCGATGTGTGGGGATCTCAAGGTGCTCAATCAACAACCCTTTCTTATCAATTAGTTGATAACGTTACCCCTACCTATGTCTGTAAGAGTCCTCTGTAGCATGCTATATCCTCCTTTCAGTTAAAACCTTTTTGTGCAAAAAAAATTTTTCCTTGCTTGTAGAATTACATAATTTTGCTGTGAGAAACTGTAAGAACACAGAAGGAGTCTGCTTCCACTTTATGAATGGAATGAAAACAGAATTAGACACAGCAGGATCAAGTCTAGGGTTAATGGCAGTGTGCCTGGGAGCGAGCTACTGTGTGCAACAGCTTTTGCTGAGACTCTTGTTAACGCTCTGCGATTCAGTGCTCTAAGCACCATAATATTAGTAACTAGGTGTCCAAGTCTGCCTTAGATCACTGTTGTGTTAGATGCTGTGCGCTCCAACAGTGGAGTTATTCCAGAGCCCAGAGAGCTTACACTCAGACGTAGGAAGAGAGACAGAGATGTGAGAAGCAGGCAACATGCTGGTGAGACCATGTTTGCTGGTGTAATTACCAGCTGAGAGACCCTGTAGTTCACGCTGGGAAATCGTAGATGGAAATCAGTACTCATGTGTTGCAGCTCACTTGGGACATAGCAGCATGAAAACACATACATTATGCAGCTAGCTAGGGATCTAATTCTGTTTTATTTGTGGGTTGGTTTTTTTTGTTTTCCTTCTTAAAATCCAGTGTATTGAGAGTTAGGAAATACACAGCACCGTTCTGTCTCTCTGCGGTTTAGCATGTTTTCCATTAGGAATATGTTTTTCTAATTCAGTGACAGTTCAGTTACTAATGCAGCTCCATATTCTACGTATTGACCAATGCAGCAGATAACTGAAATGGACAAAATGGTTCAGCTCCATTAAAAATTAAGCTGAAGGTTTGCCCCAAATGGAATCAGACGCCATCCCCTCTTTTTCCCCAAGTGCAGAATTTAGACGTTTTATTTCAACTAGCAGTAGAAATAGCTAATTAAACCAAGATGAGCTTTTTAAAATTTTTTTTCTGGCCTGAACAATGTAAGGAAGATCTGGTAAAGCATTCCTTCTGCACCTTGAATGTTTCTATATCTTTCAGAGGAAATCTACTTTGAAATGCTTGGCGTTGAGTCTTCATACTGATTTGAGTTCAGTTGAAATGATTGGTGGTATTTGGCAGTGTAGGTTGGTAGCCAGGACCATAGGAGAGAAATAAGGGCTGAGCTCTTCTCCTTATATGTCTCCATCCACAGAGGCATTCATGTCTTTCATCTCTTCTACCCATCTGTGGATTTCCTAAGGTGGTAGGTAGGAGCTTAGTGTCTTCTGTCAAATGTGACAGCAGTTGGCCAGTGTGATTCACAGTGATGTGTGTGGATAGACACAGCAGACAGCAGAGACAGGCAACAGGAGCACAGGCACAGTGGGAGAATTAGGGAGCAAGTATTTTTGGGTTGTGCGAACACTGACACATCTTCAGCTGAACTAACCGATGGAATCAAGGCTGCTTTAATGTCAGGAGGAAATGTTAAGGACCTGTTACATAGCTGCGGAGAGAAGTTGGAAGCAGGGACTACGTGCACACCTTGTGATTTATGGCACTACTTGTGGATTCTGGCACTTCAACATATCACATTTTTAATTGCTGCCAAAGGCAGTTGTTTATAAAAGGAATTTTAGAAATGAGCAGCTATCAGAAGAAGAAATGCAGAAAGCTTTGTGTAGATCACTGGAGGAAAGAGGGGGAAAGTGTTATGGAGAGTCTGTGAGGGTACTAGGTTGTTGGTCAGGCCAGCAGCCTTACAGACATGGGATAATTTTCTTTTTTTTTGTTTTTTTACATTGGCATCATCAACAGGGGTCCTTAATGTGGTGGGCGGGCTGCAGCCTTCATCTGAGACTTTACATGCATGTTTTGAACTGGGGTTATTCTTGATAGGAGGGGCTTTAAGAGTCCCTTCTGGCAGGACCAAGGGCCAGAGCAGAGTTTCTGGGCTCTCGGGGACCAGAGAAGATGAACATCCAAAGCTCCGTGCTGCTGCTTTTTGCACAGCATTCAAGGAGGCACATTATGTCTTGGTCCCTCTGTTTCTCCAGCATGCTCAGGAAGTTATTCAAGCACTGATGTCAAAGGCCTGTGTTGCAATCTTCTCCTTTTGGGTTGCTGCATGAAAAAGTTTGTCATGCTGCCTCCGGGCAGATGCTGTGTCTGGTCAGTGTACTTCCTTGAATAAAACTTCCTGAAATCTGGATATGAAGACATTGGTTGGGAGCCAGAGCATCCTCACACAGATGTAAAGAGACAGCCCTTGCCCTGAAGGATTTGCAGCACAAATAGGCAAGTTATGGACAGCGTGAATGTGGTAATTCATGTTTTACAGATGGGAGAGCTGAAGCACGGGCTTATGTGTTCGTAAGTTCAAGGTCGTGGAGCAGAGCCCTGGACTGAACTCTGATCTTGCAGCTCAGTGCCTTAGATGGAGAGCTGTTCTGCTCTGGGGAAGATCCTCATTACTATAAAAACATAAACAAGGGCTGCTCTGAAAGTATTGCCTCCTATTTTATGACGTTGGCCCACAGCATCAGTGGTGGATGTCGGTGGTACGGCAGTAGAGGTTGAACCTTCCCACCAATATTCCGCTGTGCTGTGTTGCTATGTGGCAGATGGCAGCAAAGGGACAGGCTGACAGAATGGTATCTGACATGGAAGAGCATATGATGCAAAGGTATGTCCTTGAATTCCTCCAGACAGAACAAGTGGTGCTCAGTGACATTCATTGACACTTGGTGAACATTTATGGAGACCAAGCGGTGGGTGTGAGCGCAGGGAGGCAGCGGGTGGCGTGTTTCAGCAGTGGTGAAAGTGACAGTGAGTCACCTCTGCTGGTGCAGATTCTTATGAGCGTGGCATGCAGGCTCTCCTTTGGTTGCTTTTAGCAAACTGTATGCAGCTAATGTCCAATGGAAGAGGACAAAGTGGCAGCAAATAATAAATTACGTTAATCCAGAGAAGAGATGAGACAATCATAATCTCAGCAGTCCATAGATAATAAAATAGAAATCTCTTTATTCAGTGAAGTACCTTATAATTGCTAGTGTTATTAATCTCCTGGAAAATCCATGCCTGTGAAAAATAAGCCAGGCTTTTTTTTGAACGTGAAGTAGAGAAACGTTGTTTTCATCACCAGGAGGTCTGGATAATCATAACATTCATCTTGTTCTTCTTTTAACCCTATGGGAGCAGGATTCCAGGTTCCCTGCACTTAGCAGAAAGAAATAGAGAAGGCAAGGTGGAATAAGCATCAGTGATCTCAGCGAGCTGATCCTGCTCGCCTCAACCAGCACTCTGAGACTTCTTTGCATCACATTCCACTCCCATCTCTGATATGCCCGTTGGTCTCTGTGTGTGTTTTGCTGCATGTTTGAGAGCTTCCAGCAGCCGCAGAATACCCTTCTGTGCCCTTGAGTCCAACATGGCACTATTTCCATTCACACCTGAACAACTCGTAGAGGGCACCGCCAGCTTCTGATGTCCCATGATGTCAGACTGTAGGTTTATCACCTCCTCTGGCGAAGAATGCATTGATTTCTATGGTGAATAGAACAGTTAATAATGTAGGAAAATGAGGTGAAGGAATAATAGAACTACCTGTTCCAGTTTGCATTTTCCTCCTTAGAAGATGGCAGCCAGGGTCTCTGGCGTGATGCTTGCCCTCTGCTGGTAATAGATATGTGCTCTTTGGGCTGATTTGTGTGAAATCCTTTAGAGGAGACCTTATGCTCTAACATGGATGTTATCCTCAAGAGGGGATTGGTCTTTCATGGGAAAATTCATTCTAGTCTCATTTTAAATGGGATGCAGCCTGGCTCTTAATTAGAATAATGGTGGTTTTTTTGCTCATGGATAAGTATATGTGTCCATCTTAGGAAGAGTTGCGTGAGGTGACTCCTTTACTAGGTGGCCGGTAAATTACTCTGAGTAGCTTTGGTTTGTCTCAGATCGCACAACAAATACTTTGTTGTCTCAGGTGGCTGTCAGGGCTGCCGTTGCTTTGCACATGCACTTAATGTTCTAGTTTCAAATCTGTGACGTAGTGCAGGACGTACACATGTGCTTTATCTTCCTTGAATGGAGTGTTTTCTAATGGTGGTGGGTGACAACCACACCGTCAGCTAAATTTTGTCCAGAATGAAGTATTCAGCAAAATGTATCTGGGCATCTCTGCTGCCTCTCACTGCAGAAGGTTGTGAAGCTCGTGAAAATGCTGCAATGCAGCAAGTGTACTACCACTGATTAAAAGGGGATTTTTTGTTGTTGATGTTGTTGTTTTTCCCCCTTTCTGCAAGCTTGTAGGTGGCATTTTAATCAAGTTCTCATGGCAACAAGCATAATTTAAAAGCGCTGAAGCTTACAAAATTAGTCTTTTTCTGTATGTGCTTGAGGTGGGTGTTAAGTCATTACAACTGCAGCAGTGCTGGTTATTTCAGCGTTTCTGGTGCAGAGATGACAAGGGAAGGAAAATGGAAGGAAGTGTTGCTGAATGCAGAAAATCCTGTTCTGCTTTTACCACGTTCTACTGTTGTCTTTTATGTAAAGAGGGTGCAGTTAAACAAATGTGTAATGTACTCCTTACGCTGCTTCTAAATTCTTTCAGAGGTGTTCTGGCATCATATTTCCAGTGTGTTTGTAATTCCTGGAGTTCCCTTATTGGCAGGTATTTTGTTTCACTCCCAGGAACATGACCCCCATCAAAACATACACTTAAATGCCTGCAAAGCTGGGGAACAAATACGGGACTTTCATTGATCGCAGTGTGTGTCAGTAGAGCAGAGAGCAGCAGGAAAGGGTTAAAAGGAAATCAGGGAGTATCTGAATTGAATGCTTCGCTTTCAGTTAATGAATTGGTCTCTAAAGTGCCACATGGTTAAAACATGGTAACCTATGGAAATCAGTCACTCCGATCTCTGGATGGTCTGCTTCCTGGCCATGTGTAATGAGAATACTTGAATTTGTTGCGCTCTGTGTTACTTAATGAATTTATACTGCAGTGTCTTTGTAGTCCTGCAGATATGCAGGGAACAGGGGAACATGAGCCAGTAGTTCTTGGGGTGTCAGGAAACATAAGTCAGTGCTTGCTCTTTGCTGCTTAGAAGGAAGCTGGTTTTTCCTGACAAAACGTTAAATACTTGTAGGAATGAGCTGATGGTTTTTTTTTTATTATTATTATTTTTTATTTTATTTTATTTTTTTATTTTTAACTATCTCTTGCCTACAGGAGGTTAACATTACATTCCCAAATGGCTCTGCCTGGCCAACCTGTAGAAAAATTACCACCTTGTCTGTGTATTGTTGGTGATTAATGCACGTTGGCGACCTTCCAGCATGGATGTGTCTGACTTTCTCAGTAGGGGCAGACCCACACCTTCAGGGAGGTGCTGAAAGTAAAATTTACAGAGCTAACAGCACTGCCAGTAAAATAGAGCCATGCCCTTTGCTTTGGGAAAGGACAGCCGCATCTCAGCTACGAGAAGAAAGCTCTCAGTGTCTCCTTAGACTTGCACAGTTATTCATTTGCTTTGCAGCAAGGCTGCTCTTCTTCCTTGTGAATACATCAACTTTTTAGACTTTTCCCTGCAAAGGAGCTCATGGTTCAGTGTTGTTCAGTTGTGCCCTTTCATATCTAATTTGACTATGCATAAATGCTCTGCAGTGGTTTGCAGAGAGGTGAGAGTCATGGGCCCTCAGTGTATTTCCTGGTGTGGTTACATCACCAGGCCTTGATTGCCTCCTTCCATTTCTGTGATCTTATGGCTTTCTTGCTCAGGAGTGGCTGAAATGGGAAAATGAACATTAGGAACTAAGGCAGAAGGAATATTTTGAATTTAGATTTTAATTAAGACCTGGAGTGAAAAGTGCCTTGAAGTTGGGTCATCAGAATATTTTCCCTGGCCCTTTCCATAGCACTGACTGAGAACATGGCAGGGAATTTGAGCAGATGTCTCTGAATGCTGTCCTGATCCACCCCAATGTGCCTTTCTTTTCTCCCTACTTGCAGCAGAAGGTGGTTCTGGCACGAGAAGAAGTTTAAGAGAGTTTTGGGCAGTGTGCGTGAATCTCTCAATAGATTTTGGAAATCTTTCATGTTAAGACCTCCTGGGATTCTGAACAGGTAAAGCAACAGAGAAAGGTCGAGAGCTGAGGAAAATATAGCCATATCCTTTTTTTTTTTGTGATAGGAAACAGAGACAGCAATGAAACATGAGCTAAATGGAGAGAACTGTTTCCACAGTGACTTCCCGTCACAGTTGTGTGCATTTAGTATTGATATAAAGAAGCCTTCTATATAAAAACATGTTGTCTCAATAGTCACTCCTTGCGTGGAAAAAGGAAGAATGCCACCCCCATTTCAGAAGCTGCAAATGGTGATGAGCAATGCTCCTTGGAAGCCGTACAGCAAAGCATAGCACAATATATTCTTCAAAGCACCGTACGATTTGAATGGTTGGTATTTGAATGATCAACTCTATCTTTTAAATGGTAATTTTTTGCACTTGATCATGGGTCTGTGTCAAGTATAGTGATGTGGGTATTGTTGTCTTTATTAGCCAGATGTTAACAATTCCCATTTTGCCCAGTACAGCTCCTCTAAAATGCTCACAAATGCAAAGTCAACTGAAATAACAAGGATTGCTGTTTAGGAGCTCCTCCCATCCCAAATCCTTCCGTATCAAGTCAGGTGCCTTTTTGAAGGACAAGTAACAATTTGCTTCAAGAAAAATCTCCTGGCTTCTGTAATATTCCCAGAGAACACTGACAAAGCACCAGAGTAAATCCGTTCTGGAAATGTCTGCTGATTGGCATGCACACAGTGGGGTTTGATCTTAGCAGCGCTTCTGGAAAAGGAGCTTTAGGTTTTATTCTTTCCTCTGGTTTGTGCTGTAGCCTCATTCATATAAATGCTTTCTCAAATTGGAAACGGCTATAAGGGCAGCAGCAGAATCCTTTATATAACATACAGGTATTTTGTTTAAAAAAGAAAAAAAAAAAAAAAAAAAAAGTGGGACGGGGGAGGCTTTTCATCATCTCTCTGTTGCTGACAGTGCATAATGTGGGGCACCAGCAGTGCTGGGAACTACCTCAATACTGTATTCTTGGAAAAAGGCTCCAGCTCAGCCAGATGGCGTGCAGAAAGCATGTATGGGGTAAGAGGGGACTTTCAGGATCTGTAAGCTGATGGAGGAACCTCAGTGCCTTTCCCAAGGTTTCTGTTCTCAAGAGTTTAACACTGGTGGCAGGGCTGCTCCGGATCCACGTGGGGCTAGATCTGAGCCATCTGCACCTCTGCGTCTGAGAGTGGGTGGGATAGGAATGAGGCCAAAGAGGGGAGCCTACTGTTGGGCCAGTTGTTTTGATATTACTGGGTATATTAGGTATTCCTAAACATAGCGTCTGTTTCTTTCTGGGTATGTCTTCACAGCATTTAACAAGAGTGCTCTTCTGTACAGCATGGTCCGTGTTACTGCAGAGCAAGCATTGGCTGCTGCTCGCCTCAGAAAGTTAGATGTGGACTGAGAAGTGGGGTGCCCAACTGTTCTGAATACCATCTGTCTCCCTGCATAGTGCTGATCTTTGAGCCATCAGGAATCTCAGTCTGATTTTTGGGTTATGGCTTGGGCTGGATCACTGCAAGTCCTGTTACACTTCTAAGACAGTATTTGGGATGAGTTCCTTGCTATCTGTTGCTCAGAAGCAATGCGCTGAAGAAAGAGGGTAGAGGAAGCCCCGGTGCCCCTTTGAGTGGTTGAACCCTGCTTGGGAAGGGCAGCTTGGGCTCAGACACGCAGTGCTTGCCCTTTTTCCCTCTGGCAGTCAGGCTTATTATGCTTTCTTAGGCAGAAGTGGTTTTGTTGATGATGGGTGTGGAGGGGAAGATGAGGATGGATAAGCAACACGATGGAGGCAAGTTGCAGGGAATGAACTGGATAATAAGTTCAGGAGGGAAAACTGGACATTAATTAACAGAGGAATGAGGAAAATGCTTATTGGGGTGAAAGCTGCAGGAGGCAGCTTTTAAAGACATCCCTTTTCCCATCAAATGAGATGGAATTTCACAGCTCCCTGCTGAGCATCAATGTTTAAAAAACTATGAAGGAAAGTACATGGTATGACACAGACTGTATTACATTGTAAATGAAAAACACCTATTACACAGCCGGGCACTAGCAAATGAACAGCTTTGTTGGCCTTAGAAGTTTCTAGCTGAAACACCAGATTACAGCCCAGACACATGTTCTTCCATGTGTTCAGCCTCTGCTGATGCAGCAAAACCAAGCTCTGCAGACTGTGCCCTGCCGCTTGGAAGGGGCTGGTTCACCAGCTAAAGAGAGGGGGTGCACATTTTCAACCTGTCCTGCAAAATGAACTTGACCTCCTTATGCTAAAAGTCTGCAGACAGCACACAATGACACTGAGCTCATGGTTATGTTGGGAACAAACAGGAGGATGAGCTGAAAACAGTGTTTGCGGAAGAAGGACATGAGGACATGGGAAGACAGATGGCCCTTCCAGAAGGACCTGGCGATGTATCCTGAGCTGCCACTTATAAGAGGTCTCATGAGATGCTAAATGTAAATGTTTTGTAGATGAAATGCTTGGAGCTGCAGCAGCATAAGCGGTCTTGTATGTTTTCCTTTTCATTTAGGGCAAGCAGTCTGAAACACATGCCCTACCGCTGACCTCAGCTCTGACCCAGAGGGGCTGTCTCTGGCTGAAAAGATGATTCATTCACTCTGCTAGAAGGGCTGAATGAATAGGCAGCGTTCAGTCTGCAGGATGCTTATCACTTGGGATTCCCTCAACATTTAGGTCTGACATGACTGGGTCAGTAACCACGCGCCTTTGTTCCTACCTCCTTGAACAGAAATGTCTCTTTGCATCCTTCAGTGGTTCCCACAAATCAGGTCGATTTTTATGGCTTGCTAATTATTACTGCTAGACTTCTGCCGGGCTTCAGGATGAAAAGAAGAGAATTGGTGAAAGCTCAGGGCACAAAACTTACAGAATAAATCACTGTCTATCTGGCAGCAAGGAAATCCAGCTATGGCAGCCACTTTAATATAGACTTCTGTATAGTGCTGAACTTGGAAAGTTTTGCACTGCTCTTGTTGACAGACAATATTAAGGACAGCCAAAAAAGCTAAAAAGAACTGTCACAAACCAGACCTGGTCTAGAGGTGTGTCAACAGATATCACACAGGCAAAGCTATCTGAAAGGACACTAAGGTTTCAAGGTTAGACCAGGAGAGTTTGGCTGTCAAAGAAATCACAGATGATAGCGTAATTGTAACTGGGTCCCTTGTGCACGTGTCCAAGCTACTGCTAGTTCTGTGAACTTGCTTCATTCTTCCCATTCCCTCTGACTTCCCCATCCCAGACATCAGTGCTTCAGCTTCCCTTCGCCGACAGCAGCCCTCACCCATGGAACCTTGTCCACGAGCACTCTCCAGTTGCTTTTTGAACTGCCGTGAGCGTTTATCATGCACAACTTCTTGCAGTAGCTAATTCATTGTAATTCCCTGCAGCAGGAAGAATCACCTCTGCTCATTTGCACAGTGCCTGCCACAGTCAGTCCTGCTTGACTGTTCCTGCACTGCTGCACCTTGTGGAGAGAGGGATTGTTTGCTTATTCATCTTCCCTTTGCTGCATACCTTTATAGAGCACCATCCGATTCCCTTCTTTCTCAGGACGAGGAGCCCAGCCTATTTAGTCATTCCTTGCACAGAAGCTTCTTTAATCATCCTGATTGCACACTCTGCACTTTTTAGGAGTCGCCTGTGCCTTGTTTGTGATTATACTGCATTCAGACATTCTGATTCAACGTCAGTATTAGTGCTGCTGAAAGACTGCAGCAGGAAGAATCCAGGGAAATTCAGAAGCGGCCTCAGTTGTTGTGTGTTAGATCCTAGATCTCTGTCAAATAAGATCTCAGGAGCACCTGAATGCATAAATGTTTTGTGAATTTTCCACGTCCCTTCTGTGTGTGCCCTATCTCCCCCTGTGCTTTTTGTATCTTGTTGAACATGTAATGGAATTTTCTGCCTGTAGTCCTCGGAAGAGCTGCCTCGAGAGAGGTTACTCCCTTTGTCCAGAAGGTGACCTTGAGGGCATCTTCGCTTTTGCTGCCTGGAAGGAACCTGATCTGGATCCTTGTAGGCACGAAGGCACCTGGCTGTGATGGAAACCAGCAGGCCTGGGTTAGCAGGTGGTGACTATGTCTGTCGAGAACGTGCAGATGTGACACTGAAACTCAGTGGAGCTTCTTGCCTCTTCGTGTAGAGCAGCTCGTGCTGGCCACTGCTTGTGGCGGGAGTCTAGGCTGGATGTTTTGATTGGAGATGGCAAATTCTGGCTCCCCTGCTTCCCCCTGGCTGTCTCTTTATATTAAAATAACACACATTCAGCCCCATGGCTTTGTTTTTTCCAGACTTGTTCCTCAGTTACTAAATTTGTTCATCAGTCACATCTTATCATTCTGGACACACGTTTTCTTCATCCTGCACAACTTTCTTGTCCTTCCCTACTCCTGGCCCTGGGCTTGCTCCTTGCCTCCCACAGAACTCATTCTTTCCTCCTCTTATCCCAGGAGAGCACCTCTGACTTCACACATCTACATCAGCCCATTGGCGCAGGGTGGGAAGATACTGGGAGGCAGCAGAACAAGGTTAAAGCCAACCTGAAGCAAGAATCAAGTGATTGCATGCACCCATGGGAACTGGGGGAGGAAACGAGCCTCTGAAATAGGACTTGCTGTCACAGCAAAGGCCTACAGTTAAGATTTCAGAAAGCCTTAATGGCTCAGTGAATTGATTCCTCTTTACGCATTAATACTTTAGAACTTCCCACCCTCCTCCTCCCCTCCCCCCCCCCCAAAAAAAAAGGAATTCAAAATTAAAGAAATCTTTGTAGCTAAAATACAAGCCGAAGCATATAAACTTCTGTTTCTGCTTGAATGCATATCCCAAGGTCTTAACTGAAGTCCTTCCAATGGGAAAGATACCTTTGAAAGCAAGGGCTGCAAACTCAGCTTCTGTGCTTCCAAGTTCCTTCCTACTTGTGTTCTCTCTGCCCTCCATCCCCTGTGCCTGAGCAGAGCGGGGAGTGACTGCTTCATTTCTTTTGTAGGCTGTAGGGTTGGTTGAGTTACAGTTTGGCAGGGAAAAGCTATCACATGATAACACTGTATCCCAAATATTGTGATTTCACCCTCTAGAGTCTTTTAAGAGCACAAAAGATTTCTGGGTATTCTCATTTCCAGGTAGTGAGAGAGTATTTTATTCGCCTGGGTATGCAGTCATGGTCATACGAGTGGGTGGCTGCATGTGGGTGGACAGCATGTTTTTAAGTCATGAGAGTGTATTTAAGTTAAAAGAAGTATTCTGTTTGTAATATGATTATTAGAAAATAGTTTGAAGAGATGAAATAATCCTACCGCTTTGGTGGGACCGTGGTTTTGCAGCACAGCAGTCGCTGCTCAGGCATTCTGCAGGAAGGAAGATTCTAGCACTAGCTGCCACATGCCGAGTTTGCTGTAAATAACCTTCCCCTCCATCAGTTTCACAAGCCTTTATCTCCTCGTTTTTGCTTATTTATCTACTGTTAGTGGTTTTGTGCTGCAGGTGAAGGCATTGGCTTCTGTAATGGGTTCCTGGGCCCCTGCCTGTAAGGTTTTCTAACCACGAAACTGAGAATGAAAGATGCTTAAGGGAATCTGGGTGGAGGGGACTCAGAACAAGCTTTCTGCTGTCCTCTGCTCTTTTTCAGCATGAACAAACAGTGTCTCTGCCAGACAGTAAGATGTTCCCGCTTCCCCTGTGCGCCTGGCACGATTGCCTGGTGTGTCTGAGCATTGTGAGCCAAAGCTCCCTCAGCAATAACCTGCTGCCCCTGACCTGGGGAGAAAACCTTCTTGACGTGATCAAGGGTTGTTCAAACCGTCCTTCCCTCTTACCACTTACATACTTCATTTGCATGTCGGAGTCCATCTTGTTCGGTTGGGGATTGCTGACAGCATGCCTTTATCTCAGCATGTGAAAGGACAAATAAGCTGGGATGGTGGCCGAATTGGGCAGTCCTCCCATGGAGGTGATGCAGTGCCCCTTGCCTGTGGCTGCGTGGCCCTGGAGGCTGTGCCAAAGCTGTGCTGCTGAATCTCACTCGTGGGCTGCTTCTGCTGCGTATGTTTTCAGGAAAGAGCCTGCCTAAAATTGCCTTGAGCCTCCTGCTTACCATTTCTAGCAGCTGACGTGACAGTGCTCCCAAAGATAGCATCCGGGTATTTTCAGAGATTGTGCTGTAGCAGGGGTGGAATTAGTTTTGGAAGTTAGGTAAGACCTCTGAAAAATCAAAAACGCAACCACGTTTGTAGAGGCAGCATTTTTTTTCTAATTAAAAGCTCACAGAGTAGAGTTGAGATTGCATGAAAACCTGTCACATTTAATGAAGTCATAGTGAAAGAACGAAGGGACGTGAGAGTAATTGATGTACGTGGAGAAGGAGGAGCCCCACCAGTGCAGGTAAGGAGCTTGTTCTGGGTGGGTGAGATTGCTGCTCTATGAGTTTCTGTTCAGAGTTAGCAGTGTGGCACCTCCCTGCTGAACGGACTGGTTCTCATCACAGATTGCAGACCTGTCCTGAACGGAGACTGTGTGAGTCACATATGAGCATCATTAATTACATTCTTCACTACCTAATTTGAGCTGTCATCCATCACTGAGCCTCTCGAGAGAAGAGATGCAACATCACTTCGATTCATCTTAGCAAGGTCAATGCAGGGAAGAGAGAAATCTTGCAAAATGGCACTCTAGCCTTTTTGTGGGCTGCCTTTCCTGGCACCTCATCCACATCTAAGTATGGTAGTGTGAGCTCAGAGCAAGGGAAGCATGCAGCTGTTAGCCTGTTTAGCAGCCATAGCAAGTCCATGGCTAGTTGGCACTACCGAGGGTCAGAAGACAGTGAACTTTAAAATCATCTCCTTAGGCTACTGATTTCAGCTGGCCTTCCAGCTTTTGGAAACTTGTGGTATGTATGGCAAACCTTCTATAAGTGCTTCAATAGCGAAAGGCTATGAAGATACAAATATAGACTTAAATTGTTGAGGCAAGTGTTTGTTTCACTAACTCTTCTTAAAAACTGCAGCGTTGTGCACAGTTTAAAATCCACAGTGACTGTACTCCTTGGTGTTGGCACCTCTACCAACTGCTCGTGGCTCCTTAATGCTTCTGCTGTCCTTCGTGTGGAGCGGATTTCTTGGCAGTAACTTTTTGCCTTGTTTCTTGCTGCAGATATCACTTATAGTTGTCATGGTGCTGTTGTTATGGTTACATCTCCTTTACCAGCTGAAGTGCCTCTTCTCTCTCCTGCAGGAAGCAATTATGACTGGTGGTAGATGTTTGTATGTAAGTGTATTTGATGAATGGTAAATTGTGAAAAAATACAGCATTGTGGATGGAAACTGTTGGAAAGAGGTGGTGTTGGAACAGGAAGGGGTGGGCAGGGATTCACAGAGCTTTTTAACTAGGGCTGAGCCCTACGGTGGATGATGTTTTTGAAGACAAAAGCTGCTGGTAATGTTTCATAATTGTGAGAGGTGCCTGGTTTCAGGTTTCTGACGCCTAGTGAGTTTGTGCAGCTCCTAGGATAGGGTGTGAGGCCATGTGCATAGTGCTGTGGAGGGCAGCACCCCATGGCTAGCTGGCATGGCAGCTCTGCTTTTCTGCAGCTTGGGATATTGGTACCTTCCCCAGCAAGGAAGGGCTGTGTCCAGCAGGAGCAGCAGCTGAAAGTTTCCTCCTCATCCATTTAGCTGTTCCCACTCTGCAGCAGGATGGGCCCAATTGCTGCCAAAAGAAACGCAGGTCAGGCTGTGCTGTGCTGCAGAGAGGAGACAGAGCATCCTGTTCAGGGCTGTCTAGCTCACCGGCCAAAATCGTTTTCTTGAATTTTCTTCCCGCTCCATTCATTCCCAGAGCTATTAAAAAAAATACAAGGCAGGATGAAGCTGTCATGGTTGCATTAGCAGGTGTTCCTCCAGTCTTAGAGACATTTTTATTGCTTAGGAGCTCAGCTTTATGCTTCTGTCGTGTTTTGTCTCACCAAAGCTGCTGCTGTATTTCAGCCATCTTGTACTTTGCTTGGGTATACAGGATTTATTGCTGGGTGTGGAGCAAGGGGCTTGGTCAGGAAGTCATGTTTCTTCATGTGAATTTGTTCCTGTTCTCCATGCCCTCTGACAGACACTCAGCCTGCAGCCCATTATGCATTGGTTACCTCACTCTGCTGGTGACTATTGAGCCACGAGCTGTGGTTCTGCCAGAGCTCATCTGGCTGCGAAATCATCACAGCAGTGTCAGAGATCTTATATATACCCGGAAGCTCCTGCCTTTCTAAAGCCACGTCCATAGTTTCTGATAATCTAACAGGGCTTATTGTTGACTTGGATGGTGCTTGCAATATTTATGAATCCATTTATCACCGTTGTCAGCATCATCAGCTTATCTTTCAATTTTAATGGTAGGCTTTGGTGTGTTTGTTCCTTGGCATCATCAAAGCTAAAGCCATGAAATGGGAATGAAGGAACTCTTAAGTGTGGTTTCTACATTATGAAATCAGTTGGAGATCGGTTTCTAGATTTCAGGGAACTTCTCAAGTGAGGAAACGTGTCAGAAGTGATTTCTCTGTTGTGTATTGAATTTCGTATTTTGGAAGAACTTTCCTTAGACTTGCACTGATTTTAATATTTTATGCTTCTCTGGGTGAGGGTTAGCTATGCCTGGCCTAGTGCACATCACAATTTTGTCACTGAGCTAAGGAAACCCTGGCGCACGGTCAGGAGATGGCAGTGAGAGCAGAGTGACTGCCTGGACCCCAGTCCCTCCTCATGCTGTTCCCACCCCCCCACAGGAATTCAGGTCGGTCCCCGTATCCCCAGGGAGCACACGGGCAAGGAGGAGCGTGGCAGCAGCTCTCTGGCTCCCTGCTCACTCTCTGCAGTGCTGGTGGAGGTCTGCTCGGCTGCTCTGGAGACTGGAGCATCCCTCATTTCAGTGCTGGCAAGGATGCGGTTCGCAGTACATTTTCCTGCCCTTTCTGCAGGGAGCTGCCTTTGTTCTGCCTGTGATCCAGGCACCATCCTTTATTTCTCAACAGTTTTGTTACTCAAGATATGATCAGAAGAAAGATTGAAAGGATTTTCTACAAAAAATACGTGGCTGTTGACTATTGGTTTGCAGCACAGGAATGGAAGAGCCTTTAAAACCCGAATGCTAATACAAGTGTGCATAGGTGAATGCTGCTTGCATTTTTGACAGACATGAGGTGGTATTTAGGAGGATTGTCTTGCTCTTGTCTAGAAAGAGGGGTCTAGCTGCAATCTAATAACTTGGGCAGCGGGCAAGGAAGAAGTAAATTGTATTTGTTACAAATTACTGGAGAAATCTATTTGTCCTTTATTAAGCTTCAGAGGCAGAGCGATTCCAACTGAGGGAAACTTATAATTCTGTCTTTTAATATGTTCTATTACCAGAGTTATGGTATTGAGCCTTTAAGATCACCTGTGACTTCTATTAATCTCCTGGCAGCTTGCAGAGCATGACCAAGCACTGTAGGTATGACGGACTAACGCGCAGGATATGTTTGCTGTCTGCCCTCTGATCTGTGTGAGGCACACGGCTCACGTCTGAATGGAATTCAGTTAGAGAAAGAATACATGCTAAGTGAAATGCAAGGGTGACATTTGGGGACAGATCTCTTCGTGTGTTTGTGGCATCCAAAATCAGTCCCCTTATTTTCTAATTATCTGGAATTCCACTTAGAACTGTAGCCCCAACAGTGTTTGTGACCTACGTGTGAAAGCCAAGGCTGAGTTTTTGGTGTGGCAGGAGGTTGCTGCCATTTGCCTAACTTCTGGCTCTTGTTCTTACTGTTATTCAACTGATATTCAACTGCTCTCCTCCCCTTCTCCAGGCAGAGCTGTCAGTGAGGTGTGTTCCCTTGTGACGTTTTAATCCATGCTGCCTGGTACTTGGTACTCAGATGCACTAACCAAATTGGCCTGCTGGCACATGGATCTGAATTAAAGGTTTTCTCTGTTAAGGTATCTACCAGTATGAGCTAGATTACATCCCCCAGGAGAGCAAGGACTTTGCAAAATCCTTCAGTATTGGCCTAATTCTGTTCTCTTAAAAAGTTAAATTCATAGCAAATTCATCCGCTGACATGCCAAGGCAATATTAGTGTAATGCTAAGATGATTCCACAAGATGAACTCAGAAAATATGTAGGACAGCCAGCATGGCAGGATGTCTACATCAGCATTATCTGGAGCTTTGTGCATCTTGCTCTCAGAGCGAGTTACCGTGGGTGGTTTGTTGCCTGTTGAGTTCAAAGCGATTGGGCTGCGTTCAGCCCAGCCAACGCAGCAGGAGCCTCTGTCACATAGAGGGGCATTTGGGTTAAGAAATACATGTCTGCAAAAAGAGGAGGTAACTGCAAAGTTGAACTGCAGATTCACCATGAGATTTGTCCCTCTGTCTCAATTCTAAGTTGTTTAAGCTTTTTCTTTCTCACTACAGCTCCCAAATGTCTGAAAAGGAAGAGGGAATTAGTTTTTACAGCCGTTTCTACTACAAGCTATTAGCTTAGAAGGCAGGATGTCCAGTTCAGATCCACAAGGCTAGCCCCAGTGCGCCGTGTGAGTTACAAGGATGTGAATTGAAGGGCTGTGGAGTGTCTCGTCACTGCAGCTGCTGGCAGCTGTGGTGGAGCACAGGCACTCCAGCCAGCCCTCCTGTGGCCTGCGATCTCCAGGTTGTTTTAACTGAGGCGATGTGACGTTCTGAGAGGGCTGCCTGTTCCTTCATTCCTCATGTTTTTTGAAAACCTTTATTGCAGCTGGTGCAAAAAGAAAGAAAATCATAGTGGAAAGGGGAAATATGCTTCCCTAAGTACCGTGTTTCCCTACATTGCTCAAGCTATTCCAGATTTCTTCTCTTTATATACGTAATGCTTCTTAAATACTGCCATAATATTTGTCCATTCTTGCTGTTTCTCTGTCGATTTTTAAATTGCCTGATTAATTGAAGCCCATGGTATGCTAATTAAATGACAGAAAAACAGCTAATCTGGTGGTAAGAGGCACACCTGTGTGTGCTGTCTGTGAACCTGAGCTGTATGGCAGACGCTCACTGCTGAACTGCTGAGCACAAAGACGCATTGTGTGACTCACTTGCACTGTTTCTACTACCATTATAAACTCTGAGGGCACTTGATGAATAACAGGGAGTCAAGAATGAATTCATCCATGTTTCACTCTGTAACCATCTATTATAAATACTGAGCCAAATTCTGCCTCCAGATACACAGCTCTCATTGAAGCCTGCCCACTGTATTTATTTTTAAAGATAAAAGCACTTCTGTTAGTTTCACAGAGGACTTCTGTGACACGGTCCATTGTAAAGATGTGAATATCCTTCCTCAAGAGCTCGCAGTGGGGCGGGGAGCGTCTGCCTGGAACAGGGCACTTCAGAGATAACAGCCTTTGAGCTGTGATGGTGGGATAACAACCATTGCCTCCATCCAAATGAGTTTTAGGAGCACGTTTTGCCATGCTCATGCCTTACTCCCTAAGGAGGCAGTGGGTTTCTCTCATGTAACCCTGGGATGAGCTGCAAAATGCACTGCACTGGTGAAGGGAAAGCTGAGCTGGGTTTAGGTTGGTTGGTTGGTTTGTTTTCTGAGCTTCTTCGAAGGATGAAGATGGAAGTCTTGCCTTGTATTCCCAGAATAGGCTTTGTTCAGCCCTCGGAGCATGTTAATGGTGGCTAGCAGGGGCACATCTCAGGGTCACCAAGCTCTGTGTCGCTGCTCAGCCCACTGTTTTTGTTGCAGCTCAAAGGAACATTGGGCTGGAATTTTTACCTGCTCCTGCAGTCTCTGTGCAGTCAGTTATCCCTGGGGGAATAGTGCTGGTGGGGGTAGGAACAGGGCTGCACCTACCGGAACAGCAGGGCCCCTCCTTTTTGGGGTGGAATTATTGTTTGTGTCACATATTTATTGTGAATGAAATCTCATATTCATGATTCACCATGACTTTTTAATTTAAAGCAACTCTGAAAGCCTTTGTATCTGATCAGAAGGGGGTTGAGTTATCAATTGTGAATAATTGTCAGTCAAGCAATGATAGTCTTTCATTGTGTTTAGATGCTTTCTGCAAACTGACCTGGCTCCTTGGAAACTGTTGTTCCTTTGTGATAAGTTTCTTGATTCAGTGCCCTCGGAACATATGCACTGTGCAGTTCTCTGCCTTCTTCTCTAGACTGCTCGGCCTTTTGTGACACGTGGCTGCTTTACTGCATTCAGCTGATTGCTTTTAGTTGCTTTTTTTTCTTCTAGGAAGAAAGAACTGCAAGGCTTGCTGGATTTCGCTTCGATGTTGCTTAGGTCAAGCCTTTCTTTCCCTAGATTCACCTTATTATCAAAACACAGATTACTGTACGCTGCCTTCCTAGGCTACCTACTGGGCTGTTTTTCCATGAGGCACAGCCCTAGCCTGGGGCTCATACAGTGGCTTCTTTTTCTGGCATGGGCTAATTAACAGGAGTGGAGTACATGTGAAGTAGCAAATAATGGTTAGTTTTGTTTATATATAAATACTGATAGTCATTGGAGAATGCAAATGACTCTATGGGAAACAAATGTCTCCCACACACTATTTTGGACAAAAAGGGAATGAGTGTGATTGCTCACCCAGCTGCGTGCAAGAGGGATACACACAGGTTCAGGCAGTTGGGGAACCTAGTGCATGTTCTCAAGTGTTGTCTCTGTCATGGCTCACAGCAGGCCGCACATACCATAGAGGAGGAATCCTGTGGCTGAAGAGCTCCCTGCTCTGCAAAAGCCAAGTTCACAACTGCAACAAAAATGTTAACAGTGGCTTCACATCTTTAAACTGTTATTGCATTCCCCCTGTCACCCAGGAAGATGTCATTGAGTTCTGATGGCAATTCACATCTCATTAATTGAGTCAACATTTCGCTGTATTTAACGAGTTAAAATCAGATTAACAGAAGAGCAACCCGTGCTAATAATTGCAAGGCACTTGGGAGCCAGGGTGGATTTGACCCATAACTTGGATCGCTCGTGGTTCCTTTTGGTTTCCAAGCAAGTTCACTCACAGCTGGGCCAGGCAAGAGGACACTTGTTTGTTTAAGCCATCTCTCCTTTGCAGGATGCCAGTTTCTGGTACCAACCCTGAGCTGTGCCCGGTGGCTGACTGTTGTCCGGGCATAGTCGTCCACTTGGCTCTGATCTCTCCTGCTAATGTCGTTACAGGACAAGTGGTGAAGGAGAGTAGAAATGGCAGAGGATAGGAAAGATGAAGCCAAGGCACCGCACTGGACTTCGGGTCAGCTAACAGAGGCTGCTTCGCACCCACACTCACCTGAAATTAAGGAACAGAGCAGCGCGGGTGCCGGACTGGTCAGAAGTGCCAATGGGTTTCCCTACCAAGAGGGTGAGGAGCCTGGGCTGGGCAGCCGAGAGCAGCCGGGGACGTATGCTCGCAGCAAAGAGAATGGAATCAATGGAGAGCTGTCGGCAGGGGACAGAGAGACAGCAGGTAACGTGCCGCGGTGCTCTGCAGCTGAGCCAGGGCTTTGCTGCCCGTGGGAGGACATCTGCTGGGGATGGGCTAGGGCAGAGAAGATGCTCGGGCCTGGCGGCAGGAAACCGCTCAGCTGTTGTGCATTGATACACCTTGTTCTCGTGTGTGCATGCACAAAGGATGGTCTCTGCTGTTACTGCTCACAAGTAATAACACCTTCTGTGTCTCCACCAGCTATGTGCAGAATAATGCACTGCTCAGCCTGACCATAAGTACTGCAATTCAGAGTCAGCATTTACTGGCCGTTCCCTAGGCAGGTTTTGCAGGATGCCCGCTGGGGTTTTGTCTGTTTGTAAACTGTGTTAGGGCTTTAGCATTCTGCTTGTTATGGGGAGCTGGGGGAAGGGAGGAAGTGTGAGTGTGTAAAAATGAAATATGCAAAGCAAGTTTCCTGCTTTAGAAATAAACGCTAATTCACTCTATGCAGATTTCCCTCTTTAAAGCCCAGATGCGCAGTGCAAGGGGAATGTCTCTTGTACCTACAGTAGTGCCCTCGGTGCATCCATCCATGCATGCTAAAGAGATCTTTCTAGCAATGTTTGTTGGCTGTTGTCAGCACTTTGAGATACTATCCATAATTTCTCAGCAGCAGGAGAATCTTAAGGCTCTCAGACCCTAAAGTCATTTCATAAGCAATTCTAGTGGAAATGAATATCTGCTGAAACAAAACAGGTTTGGATTTTAAGAGTCTCTTCTTGTGCATAGCCGAAATGAGAAAGCCAGCGATAAAAGAAATCCCATGTAAGCATTCAGGTGAACACGTTATTGGTAATTGTTTGCAATGATGATAACAAGATCTCTTTCCTTCATTTTAACCTAACTTTGAACTGTTCTTAGCCAGCAAATAAGCAGGAGCAGTCATACAGGACTTGAGAGGTAAGATGCTGCAGTTGTTACAGATGGGCTTGAGCTGTGGGAAGATGTGAAAGCGCTTTTTCCTTGGCCACTGATTTTTCACAGAACGTTCTGCAGGCACACCCATACGTATGGAGAAGTACTGATTACAGAAGGAAGGGGATTGGCCTTTTCTTTAGAAAAGGAGAAGTACTCTTCTCAGGTGCTCTTAAGCTGAGGCAATGTGTGGGGGACCTGATTGTTTAATTGAGGAATTAGGAGCTAATGAGCGAGAGGAAACAGGGATCCAGTGCTGCCCATCACTGGGTGTTGTTGTAGTGTGTTTTTACTTTGCTTTCTGAGGTGAAGGATGAAACAGCAAAACAGACCAGAATGAGGCAGCAGGACTGGAGAAACGCACTTGCCAAGAGAACAAGGCTGCTGTCTTGGTGCAAAGTTTTCTTTGATCACCGCTTTGTGGCCTCATTTCCTCCTCCCCTGCTTTTTCTCACTATCTGCTTAGATTGCAAGATCTCTGGTGTGGGGACTTACTGTCAATCCATACAGTTGCTGCTAAGGAGTCGTATTATAGCTTACTTCATGGCATCTTTATCCTTGAACACCAAAAAAGTCTCTAAAACTGCTTGCATTCACGCATGAATTTCTGGTTCTCTGGAAATTCATGTCCTTGAGCTCTGACTTAGAGGACTGTCAGCGCAACATAAAACACACTAGGATACAGAAAATATATATTTTTTAATCATTTCGCTCTTTTTAAAGGCCAGACCTGTCAGCAGTTCAGGGCAGTGGCAGAAACAGAAAGGGTCATGTGTTGCCAAAGCCACATTGGTATTTGCAAGTGGGATATACAGCATCATAAAGCAAGTTTGATTCAGAATTTGATCTTGAATCAGGATTGCTGTTTGCCACCAACCTCAGCCATCTTTGCAGTGTTGGCTTGTAAACTGTTACTGCTGTGGGGTACTGTCAGATAGGGTGTTTAAATGTCACTGTGATACACATAATTACCAGTTATGCAAATCATGTAATCACTTGTAGTAGCTTGCTGACTCCAAACAGATGAGGAGAAAATGCACAGGAAGCCAAGGTCGACTGAGATAATTAAGCTGAACTGTGGGTTTGTGTGGATTTACAGGAGTTTTATTTTCTCTGATGTAAATCCAGAACCATAACCTAGGCTTCTGTGGCATCTCAGCCTTCGTGTCTGAGTCCATAAATCTCCTCCAGCAGCAACAGCAAGCTCATTGGAAGTGGAATACAGGTATAAGCAGGGCATTTCCCTGCTGATCAGAGTCTGGCTGTGTTTTGAGGCATTTCAACTGAGGAAGCTCCCGTGCTCTGAGTGGCCCACCAGCAAGAATTCTTCCATGAAATGGGCAGCGCCTCACTGCCCTGGGGGCATTGCAGAGCACCACAGTGGTCATTCGCAAGGCTTGTGCTGTACAGTCTGTGGTAAGGGGAGGGTTAGAGTTAGTCACAAGGGCACAGGCACCTTTGCTAATGCTGATGTGGTGCTGAGTGGTGGTGGTGGCAGAGGAGATTACAGTTCTTGCTAAAATGCATTCGATCCATCACTGCAAGTGACGTTTTTAGGTTGGCACAGTTAAAATTTACCTTCCTATTTGTGTGTAGCTTCTCTTGGCATCTGTCTAGGAGTTACTGAATCTGACCTCAATTTTGGAATCCTCTGAATTTAGCTGCTGCTCTGCCTTTGATCGATCTGGCTCTGTATCTCGCTGGTAATGGTTGCATTATGAAGGCACATCAATGCCCTCCTTTCAGACACCCAATGGGAGCGGGGACTGTGCCCTGTGTGTGGGCAGGGCAGCCTCAGGGCCTGGGCTGGCAGCCTCTGAAGTTGAAGCCAATATATGTGAGAGAAGAGGCCCAGTTTATTGGCATAACGCATAGGAAGCAGTTATGGGTGTGATATAAAGAGGAGTGGTAAAGCAGCTATTCCTTTTTATTGTGCATGTGTGTGTATATGTTTTCATACTGAGGTTGTCCTGGCCACCCAGCTCTACCAACCACAAGACCCACGCTGCTCCTAAGGAGCTCCTGAAGACACCTTGCCTTTGGGCAACATGCAGCTCCCCGCTTAGTTTTAATATGCTCTCCCTGATCCTCCGTGTTCATACTCACCTCCCATACACATCTGCAGTGTCTTCAGTGAGCATTTTGGAAGTCTTAATGGCGGGGGATGAGATCTGTAGCTCTCGTCAAGCCAAACATTTTCATGTCACGTGAGATACGTACTGCAAACGAGGCACTGATAGCGTAATCTTCTGAAGCTCGCTGTGATAGGGAAAGCTTTGGATTGGGCCGTGGTAGGATGTGTTTGACCTGTAACAAAAAATGAGTGTGGCAGCCTTTTCTTTGCTTGCTGAAAAGTCCTGGTCAGCCAATCGGAAGGAAGCAGTGAGGAGCAGTAGATGCACTTCACCAGTGTTTGGGAACTAGCAATTCAAAGCTGTCCATCATATTTGACTTGCAAGGAGCATCAAGCTGCAAAGGTTTGTTTTTCTACACTTAAAATGCATTTCTTGTTCTTCTCATTAGTGAAATGACTAATCTGTCAAATTTATATGATTAGGGGCTGTATTGTGAAGCATCTTCTACAGTGTATCTTTAAGTACAGTGACTCAGCTGTCTTCATTATACATCAAATGCAGGCTTAGTATTGGAGGGGGTTTGGATTACCCACACAGCTTTCTGATTTTTTTCTTTGGACAGATTAAAGGAAAGCATTCCTATTATCAGAGCGTCAGGACAGTGGCTCTGTGCTCACGTCAGTCGTATATTAAGGACAGTAACACGTCCTGCCAGAGTAACAGAGCCCTTCATGTGTCGGCAGAGTACCCAGACTGTGTGGGATGCAAAAGGACTGCTGGGGAACTGTAGCAGGCTTCATGACACAGCACAGAGAACCAGGCTGAGTGCTCACACATTGTTTTTCAGAGCCCTTGTGTCATTGGAATGGTGGATGTGGTGGAGGCCGGGCCAGATAAATGAGAGACGGTCGTTTCTGGAGGCTGGGGAGAGCAAGAGGTTGGTGTGTGTTTGTAAGTGAAACAGGAAGAGAGCCCTAGGCCTCTGAAAAGGAATGAAGAAGTGGCAGCACTGAAGGAAGGCTGGGGAGGGAGCAGACTCTGTGGTGAGAGTGAGAACAGATGTGAGCAGAGCTGGTGAGATGTAAGGTGTGTGAGAGCGTGGCAGGGACAGGAGGTGGCAGGGAGAGAAGGAAGAGTTGAAGACAAGGACAATGGAAAGTGCTTCAATTTTATCAGTTATCCTGAGCCAACACATCCTTTGTGTAACAGCAGATATTGCCCCAGAGAAGAGGAGGTTCAGACAACGTGCAATGGCACAGACCATACAGAACAACCAAGAGGAGGAGCAGGAAGGGGTAATTCATGTTCCAGCCCTTGGTGTAGTTTGTCTAAGTTCAGCCATTTGTTTTAGGCTTTGTTGAGCAGACTAAATGAGCATCTGCAACAAATCTGTTCCTGTGACCAACTGCTCCTTAAGTAAGTATATTTAAATACGCTGCAGAGAATGTCAGCCTGAAAAACTGCCCTGCCGTAGTCAGTGAACAGATGAGCAGAGATGCTAAATTCCCTGTTAGGTTGGCTGTGCAAAAGAGTCATGGTGAAGGTCAGGATTATGCATGTTTCAGCTGCCTGCAATGCATCAGAGAAACAGTCTGTATGCTACCATCTTCCGTAGCCTCCATCGGTCCTCACAACTGCTGCACTGTCAGGAAGTCCCTGTGACACGTACTGCTGCTGGCTCGGGGCACTGAGCCCACCAGAGCTGGGAGCAGGATTGCAGCACGGTGGGTGGAGGCAGCAAGCACAACAGCCTCTCTGTGTAACTGTGCCATGCGATTCACTTCTTTGCTTTGTGATGTGTTTTTTTTTTTTTTTTTTTTTTTTTTGTTATTTCATCTTCTTTTCCTTTGTTTTCCCTTTCTAAGATACAAGCTGTAATACTCAAACGACACTGCCACTGCCAGTAAACATATAAACAGACCTTTGTACGGAGGCCTTTTAGTCTTTCTTCCCAACAACACTGCTTTGACAGAGTTCTTTTTGTTCACCCTTTGGCACTGGCTGTCCTGCTGCTGCCCAAGTCCTTCAGGAGACCCCACGAGCCCCCGACCTCCTGGTCCCAAAAGCTGCCTCCCAGCCTCTGTGTCAGATGTTTTCAGCAACAAGCACATCTTGAGCAACACAAACAAAATGCATAGCAGGATGCAAAATCAGAGATGTTGATGGTTGAACGCAAGTGCCGTGCTTGTCGCATTTCAGTTGTTTGTTTGTTGTTGTTTTTTTTTGCAAAGCTTGAAGAATGGCTGCCATGGAAAAGAAGCTGTTAATTAGGCATTTTGATCTCACATCCTTTGCCCAGGAAATGTGACAGTAATTACTGTGCACCATCGCCTTTATCTGTTGAGAGACAGGAAAACATAGCTGGCTTCTTAAACTTTTTTCCTTCATGTTAGGAGTAACACAAGTGTCATTTTCTGGGGCACGTTATTGGAATATTTCAGGCATTTATGCTATGTTGCTGAAGAGAACACAGGCAGAGGCTCTTTGTGGCACTCTTAAAAGATGTTATTTTTACCATTCTCTGTTAAGCTTGCTGTGGAGATTCTCCTCAGATGTTCGTTTTCTCCGCAGAGAACCGGGATTGAGGCCAGAGGAACTCTGTCTTTCCAATGCATGCCCCAGCTTCTCCCTGACTGTGGATATTCAGTAGCTACTGCAGAGATGCTCGCTGTTGTCTCTGAAGGCTCTTCTGTGCCTTTGCACTGCTGCTCACTAACTCCACTAGGGCACCCCATTTTCTCCAGCTGTAACCTCTCTGAGGGGATGGCTCTGCTCTTCTGCCTCCACTTGGGACTTCAGAGATCAGTTGGGCATTGACTGAAGTGCAGTGGTTGCAGTGGAGGGGCTGGTCCCAGCTGTGGGCAGTGACACCCAGGGAAGCTGAGCCTCCAGTCTCCTGCATTCCCAAAGCTCCTCTGAAAATGTCAGCCTCTGGTTCAGGTTTATGTGTGAAAGCTGTCTTAAACCAGACACAGAAACACCATTAAGTCAGCTGCTGCATCTGTGCCACATCAGAGTCAAATCTAGCTAAGAGGAGGCATTGGCCAGCTATGTCCTTTGTTCTCCCTGTTGTTTCTGACGCACTTTGGTGTTTTCTAGTTAGGCCATGAGCATCCTAAGAGGGAACTGCATGAGCAACTGTGCTTCCTTCAGCAGTGGGAGCCAAACGTCAGTGCTGGGGTTGGCTTGGCAACCAGTGCTTGCGATCAATAGCAGCCTTTGAGAGGTACAGGGCACATCATGGCCATGCAGTGGAGCGGCAGCTGAAATGACATTGATCCAGCTGCACTGCTCGGGCTGTGTTTCACTAGTGCTGCTCCTGAAGGTGCCTTTTAAAACAGTTGGAGGCATGCTTCAGGGGCTGCATTGCCAGGGTAACTGTGGATGGTTGAAGGTCCCATCAGGATACGCTTCTTGGGAGAAAAGGTGCCAAAGGAGGTTGGTGGCAGGGCCAGGGTGGGTGATGCTACCTTGTGCAGTGCTGAGGCCATGACCTCTGGAGTCAGCCCAGCTCTGTCCTGCACGGAGGCAGGGCTTGGTAGCTCTTCTCTAAGTCCAAAGGGAAGCCGTGAGGGTGTCTATTACCACAGTGGAAGCCTGGGGTATCTGCAGGAGCACCGAGTGGCATTTGGCTGTGGGCAGTCTTTGTGCCCGCAGCTGGATGATGGTATCGCTGCAGGCTGTGGCAACACATGATTTTCCTTTCCAAATTTGCTCTGAGAGCAGGACAGTTGGAAGGAACGCTCATTAACAAACAAGTAAGCCTTGTTCTGGAGAGACACGGCCCCTCTTGTTTCAGGCAGAGCTGAAGTGCCAACTTCCTCTCTTGCAAAGGAAGCAGCGGTTCTCAGGCAGCAGTTGTTGGGTGGACATTGTTGCCTTATTTTGAGCCCCTCACTCTGCGCAGGCGATTGTCAGCCTGCAGGGTCTTGTACACGATGCACAGGAGCTAAGGTCGTTATTCCTCTCACACACATGCTTTACTATTCCCTTCCTCCCACTTTTTCTGTGGCTCAGTGCCTTCCCTGGCCTGGCTCACCACAGCCCCAGTGGCCGGGCATCCCTCCTTGCCCCTGCGGGCAGCAGTGGCCCAGCCTTGGCAGAGGGGAGGCAGGTACCAACACATCATTTACAGAAGTATGAGGCATGCAAAGTCTGCTGCCACTACTGCAGGAGTGCCAGGTCTTGCTGGCTCCTTTTTTCTGCGTTGCCATGCCAACTGGTCCCTGTGCTGAGTGAGATCTCTCTTTAAGCTCCGCTGAGAGAAAGTCTGTAGCCTGGGAGCTTAGTTAGCATTCAGGAGTGCACAGCCTCTCTGTAAAGGTTCTGAGCCACAGCCAGACTGTCTGACAAAGGAAAGGAGCATTTTTCTTTCTTGTTTTCTCTTTTCTTCCAGTATTTGCTTCTCAAGGTTAAGGGATATGAGTAGATGGGGAGAGGGTCTGTGAGCACCATGCAGTGGGGTCTCACTGAGGCACAACTTCCATGGAAATGGAAAGGAAACAGTACTTCAGGGTGTATTTGTGGTGCAAGATGTATCCATGTAAGAATCACGTGTATATGCGTGCGCAAATGTCTCGGTTCAATTAACCCCGATTTTAATAGCCTGTATAAAAATGGGATGGCAAAGGCAATCTGGGCTTTAGTTCAAGCATGGAGTTGAAATGAAAGATTAGAAGGAAGCTGGGGATAAAAACCCCATCTTTGTCTTCCTGCTGATTCAAGCTACGAGGTGAAAATACAGAGCAAGTCTTCTCATGCAACATGCACACCGCAGATTAGGACAGCAGAACCAGCAGTTTGTGCTAGTGCTTTAGCTTGGGTTGTTCCTGTTATGCACAGTTGCTACTGCTCACATTAAATCATAAAGATGATTAATACAGGTTTGCTTGCCTTTGCCAACTGAAAGGATGGAAATCAGCCTAATGAGGCTAGCTTTAGATGGTAAGTGAGCACCAATAATCCATCGCCTGTCCACCCTAGCTGTGAAAAGGTTGGTCTGCAAATTCAAAGCAAGATTCAAAGTGAGTGGGCTGTGAACTGGTTCTGACTCTGTCACTTGTTCCTTGGGTGATACCGAGCAAAACACTGACATTTTCCTGGGCTATTTTGCAGACTGACTGCAGAGCAGAACCAGTGGTGCCTGGAAAGCTCATTTTGAGGTTATGGTTTGGAAATGCAGTCTTGTTCTGGCAGTTTTGTTGTTACTGAGACATTGCTTATGGCATGCAAAAGTGCAGGAAATTCAAGGCACCCCAACCATATAGACAAGATCGTGGGCCCTTCTGTGCATGGAAAATACTTGAACTTGAATTGCATTCAGTATATGGAAAATAACTATGGTATATCATCGTCTCCAAGGCAGGTAAATCTGCTAACTGCTTTCCAGCGAGTCGTTTTCACTCAGGATAGATCAAATACTTCACAGAAATCAAATTCACTTAGAGACAACGTACGCTTTGGGGAGATGAAAATAAACCCCAGATATCTCACTTTTTTTGTTCGCATTTCTTTCCTTGAGACCAACTCACAGCAGCACACAGCCGATTTGGCACAGCTCCCAGCAACCTGCGCAGCCTGCAGCAGTTACAGTGAGGCTTCTTTGCAGCCTCCTTCCATGCCACTGTGCAGCTGGCAGGTTAGAGGCATAGCACAGAGGGGCAGAAGTACTGGTGCTGTGTGGGTGCACCAGTCCTGACTTAGCAGAGCTGCTTTCCTCTCTGTTTTCGAGAGTAGGGAGCAACTTCAGCTGGGGCTGTTGTCTTTCACCCCAAATCAAGGGTCTCTGCCAAATCCAGGGCAGTGCAACTTGTGCAGGTTGTTGGTGAGCTGTGAAGGCAGCTGATCCTTTGTTGCTTTCTCTTCCTTTTGCTGCCAGGCTTTCTATTTCAGAATATATAGTCCTTCCAAACAACTGCTCTTTCAGCTCTTTCTTTTTCTCACTCACCCTCTTTTCTCACTAACATTGCCTCTGGCATTTTATTCCCACATTCTCTCTTTGTATTCCCGGTTTTATCCCAACCACCCCATGCTGCCCCTCTCTGGCCTGGAATTTCCACAGCCATCACTCCTTTTCTGTGCACTTGGGCTCTTTCTCTGCACACAGACGTCTCCAGAGGCTGCAGTGACCTGGAGCCTGCTCTCAGCTGTTCCCACAGCACCATAGCCAGGGATGTGCACATTCTGGGTACCCAAAGACAGGAAAAGTAGAAGTTAGTTCAGAAGGTGCACTGAGTGCCTGTGTTCCTGTGTATCTGTGCACCTCCTGTGTGTATCTGTGCACCTCCTGTGTGTAGGAGTAGGTGCACGTTTCTCTTTCCTCATTCCTTTGTGCAGTGATTGGTGCGTAGCTTCCAAGGGTGTGCAGGCAGAGGACAGGAGAAGATGTGAGTGGTGATGGGTTAGAGATGCCTGCTTGGAGGAAGCATTGCACACATTCACCTGTGAGCACACAAGCGCTGCTCTTCACAGTCGGCGAGAGAGAGACACTGGTCTGCATACAGGTGGGGCCAAGCTGCTGGTGCATGGCAGGGCTGGCTGGTTACCAGGGGGTGACCAGCAGCATGAACCCTAGGGTGAAAAGGGCACCGTGTCGCTGTGTTCTGTGTGTTATCAGCTCCCCTAATGGCATGAATCAGAACTGTTGCATTGACAGAGTGATCTTCAGTCACAATGGACCAGGCAAAATTGGAAATTCTACTCAGCTCATGCAGGACTTGTTATTTTAATCTTCAGCAGTGTTCATACTTTGGTGGTGTTTGTTTGCTCTTCTATTTTAAAAATTGCAGAAAACATTAAAAAGCAATGTTTTAATTAATTAAAAAATTAAAATTAATTAAAAATTTAATTAATGTTTTAATATTTTTAAAAGAAGCTAAAAACAAACTATAGGAGACATGACCTCCTGCTCTAAGTAGCTGTGCATTGACTTCTGTGAGTTGTTCTCCCATTTATGTTAAAAGCAGATCAGCTCTTAAAAGTGTGCTGATTTAAAACGTCAGCCATGTACTGAAGTCCAAAACAAACATTGATTTAAAAACTATTTACCTTTATGTGTATTTACTCACACTCAAAGGATTAAGTATCTGGTTCTTTGTTTTGAACCTGCAGTGGTTTCTTCCTGCACGAGTTCTAAAGGGTTCATTTTTAGTGAAAAATAAATATAGCTGCTATTTCTGTCCAGTGCTGCTTTTTGGGTGATGCCAAGTCCTGGGAAAAGCGATGAGGCCTCACTGCAATGCCCTGGCCAAGGGTCTTGCATTGACTGCTTTGGTATTGCACATCAGCTGTAATTGCATAGCTGATGTGTCAGACAGAACAGAAGCCATTCACTTTTCCCACCTTTGGCTTGGCTGGGAAGTGCTGATGGCAGTAAATGTTTTCTTTGTGATAGTAAACCGAAGGAGATACTGCTCAGGGAATGCACGGGGAACAAGTATTTGTAGTAACGTGGGCTTGTTTTTAAAGCATTGCTGTATTAGAATCATAGAATCATAGAATCACCAAGGTTGGAAAAGACCTAAAAGCTCATCCAGTCCAACCGTTCACCTATTCCCAATAGCTCCCACTAAACCATGTCCCTCAACACAACATCCAGCCTTTCCTTGAACACCCCCAGGCTCGGTGACTCCACCACCTCCCTGGGCAGTCCATTCCAGTGCCTGACCACCCTTTCTGAAAAGTAATACTTCCTCGTGTCCAGCCTGAATCTCCCCTGCCGCAGCTTGAAGCCATTTCCTCTGGTCCTATCACTAATGACACGAGAGAAGAGGCCGACCCCCAGCTCACTACAACCTCCCTTCAGGAAGTTATAGAGAGCAACGAGGAACTGCCATTTGTGTGACTCCTTTTTAAACACCTTCCATATTTAAGGGGTGTGTCTGTGCAGGAAGGGATCCCTTGGTGCTTTTTTACAGCACTTAGACAGCATGACATGGTGAAAGGGCTCTGCCTGATGTGCGTGTGGTTGGAGCTGGAGGACTGCTTAGTGCAGCGTTCAGGGTTATCCTGACTCGTGGCACAAATTTGCCATTTGCGCGCCTTAGAGATGTGGATTATGTTCAACTCTAGCTGAAAAGATGGCCAGGAAGACCCAGCCAGGGCAGCAGAGAGGTGATGTACCCAGCCAAGCTCCTCTCCTGTGCCACCTCTTTTCACCTGGTCTCTGTGGTGCACCTTTCTCCAAAGGCAGTCTGAGCATCCGTACCTTTGTGGTTCAGTGTGTTGTACCACTGAAGGTTTCTCTTTCTGTGACACACGTGCCTCTCCTGACCCGTTCAGCTGGCTGGCTGGTGAGTTCTGCTGACTAAATTCATCTGTCTCATCCTCATTGATGCTACAGCAGCTTACAGTCAATGAGTTTATTGGGGAAGCGATGCTTGTCAGTTGTGTTGTGGTTTCGTTTAATTTAAAAGCTGATGGTCCCATTATTTCCCTTCATGCCTCCTGCCAATTACTGTTGATTTTGCCAACATCCAGATCAAGGACCTACTTACAGCAAAATATTTGCACTCGCTGAAGTCGTTTGACAGCAAATATTTGAATTTTGCAAAGCTGTGTTACTGCTTTTTTTTCGTTATTTGTGCTTTATATGACTTATTCATACTGTTTTGATTGCTGCTGCGCGTTTCTCTTTTAATCCGAGCGCAGAAGGCAGGATTTAGAGTTGTTATTAATCCCCTTGATAAAGCCCAAGGTGTGTCTTCCTTTTTCCATCAGAAGCATCAGCAGGTGCTGCCCTGCTTCTGTTGCCCTGCTTCATCAGTCCCAGCTGCCTCTGGGGCTGCTAAGCGGGAGGTCAGGGCCCTCCCTGGAGCTGCTGTTGAATGCCTCTCAACAAATCCAATAGCTGTTTTGTTTATAGTCCAGCTGCACTCCGAATTGCAGTACCTGAGGGAGGAGGGTGAGAAATCCACTGGTGCCGTGTGCTTCTCAAATGGTCAAAGATAGCGAAGGGCTACTTTGTGTCTTCCCTTTCTGCAGAAATATGTTTGGGCTGCTTTGCCTTGCACAGCAGCACAGGTTCCTCCTTGCTTTTGTTGTTGACTGGATTCACGGTGCCAACAATTAGTGCTGGTTACCTTGGAAACTGCTCTGCACCCTGCTGAGGATTCTGACAGGCACATTTTGACTGAAATTGCTTTGTTTTCCCAATTCTGCAAGCATACATGCAGCTAATCCTTTTGCTGTGCCCTGCCTGTATTCCATTCCTAAAATGTAGCAAAATTAATGAAACGTATTATTTTATCCTTTCCATCTGTTTGCATCTTTCTTTATCCCTGTTTTAGCCTCAGTCCTCTATGAGCATTAATTACCTTTTGCTTTAAACAAGCTCGCTGTTAATTTTCACGATGGGGTCTGTGGGGTAACGTTGCGAATGCATGTGCAGTTTTGACACAATTTTCAGTCTGCTCTTCTCTGTCTCTCCTTCCTGTCATCCCTTTCCTTCGCTTTTCTCCTGGAGCATTTGTTGTGCTGCCTGGTTCCAGCATGTTAAACTTTGTTTATGCCCTAAACAACCTTTGCTTTGCAGAGACCAGATGGCTTCCTCCATGGCTACGACAAACTCTGCTGCCCCTGTAGTGGTGTAAGATAAAGCTGCTGCTCAAAAGAGCAAGCAGTGGTGCTGCTCTTAACTGGGAAGGTGGAATTGCGGCAACATCAGGGCACCCACCCGCAGAGCAGGAAGATGCTAAAACCAGTCCTCAGATTGCATGGGGGAATGAGGGAGGTGGAGAGAAGGTCCTGCTGGGTGGGGGCTGTCGGAGGCAGCTATCGCTGCAGTGTCGCATAGGCTGTCATGTTCACAGCACACTCGTTTCCTCAACAGATTGTGCCCGAGGTTATGGTAGGTTGGGAGAAGAGAAAGTGGCCAAGGCTGAAGGAGAACAGTTACAAAGGGCACGAAGGGAACAGACACACCACGCATTGCTGCGGAGGTCTGTCACAGATCTAATTTCAGCTCTTGCCATTACAGCTCTCAGATATTTCTAACAGTTTTCCAGAAATATTTGGTGAAAGCTCAGGCATTTTTAAAAGACTTCTGTGACCATCTGTACATCTGTCGCTGGGGCTGGTTAAAAAACTTAATGGGCTGGAAAGGCTTCCTGGGAAATGAAAATGATGTAGGAAATGGATTCAGGTGGCAGTGGAGGCATCTGCAATCCATCAACAACTGCAGCAGGATCGATAAGAAATGAAGGAGGGCTTTGAAGTGACATCTTGGCCTTCCACAAGCTCTGATCCCAGATCTTTGGCTCTGCTGGAGCCATCCTCTGGTCCCTAACTTGCTTTTACAGACCCTGTGTCTCTGAGTTGTTTGTGGGGAAAGGAGGCTCCAGATGTCCCGCTTTGGTGCGCTAGGGGCTGGGCTTTGTCACACCTAGGGGAATAATTGTGCTTGTTTCTAAGGCCAGGAGCAGAAGGTGCTCACTGGTTTGAGTTCTAATTTTGGTTTAAGTTAACACAGCAGACAAGATCGATGTATGCTCTCTCAGCATAGCATGATCCTCACATCCCTGCCAGAGAATGGCCACAGCACGGTTAGTTGCCAGACAAACACGAGCATGGGGCTGAAGTGACAGCCCATAGGAGAGCGGTACAAGTGCCACCCCTGTGCCTTTTAGCTCCTGGTCTCTCAGCTCGGCCTGCCCTGCTTGAAGAGCTCATGCTGAGCACGGTTTGCATCGTCTCTTCTCACAATGGAAATCATATCTGAGGGCCACCTGGACTTTTGGTACCATGCTCCCTGCAGCCAGACTGCGTCCTATAAGCAGCTGGCATTTTGGTAAAAAGAATCAGCCCCACTTTTGGCCTTCTGTTGTGCTGGAGTTTTATGTGAAGCCAAGGTCGGTGTTGCCTTTAAGAAATATGCATTTGTTGTTGTCATTTGTTAGTGCTGTTTTTGAAGGGACAAAGTAGGGGCAAGGGGTGTCTACCTGGCTAAAGAGAGAGAAAATAAAACATTACAATGAAAGCTCTCTGCAAAGCTTTTAAGCTGTGAAGAATTTGCCTGGCATCCACGCTGGCTAACTCTCCCTTTTTTTTTTTTGTTCTTTATCATTAGGCTTCCTTGAACTTTAACTGAACCATAAGGAAACTATGAAGAGTCTCAATAGCTGCCCTGTGAGGATTTGACTTACCCATTGGATCTGCTATTTATAGTGTCCATTAGTACAAAAATGTCTGTCCTTTTGCAGCAGTCATGTATAGCAAAAACACTGCTGTTCTGGTGAACTGCCTGTGCCTCCTGTGTCACCCAAAATATCCATCAACAGAGTGCTCAAAGTGAGCCTTTTTTGATTTTAAAATAGAAAAAAAAGGATAACAACCCTGAGGACATTTTTATTTTTTATTTATGTATTTTTGTAGTCTGGAATTACCATTTTTCAGGAGGCACTGTTTTACCTCCAGCTGCATCTCCCTGTTCAGCATAATGCGTGTCCCAGGCAAATTAAATCAGGAAGAGAGCTGAGGGGGCAGAAGCTTCTTACAGCCTTGGAGGGCCCATCTGCACCCCAGAATCAGGCTGTGTGTAAACAAGTATAAATTTGTAACAAACAAAATCGTTTGTTGTATAGATTTGTCCTACCTTGCTGGGAAGAAGCTTGTGGTAGTTTGGGTGGCAGAGACTAAGTGGGTTTCCTCTGGATATACTCCAAGCTACTCAATATGGTAAAAGTTGTGATATTCTGTTTCTGAAACATTAATTGAAGCTTTTTCTTGTAATTTTCATGTGCAAATAAGCTTAAAAATTGATTTTCTGAAGTCTTCCCGATTGTATCAGTGCAGACTTGATGATGTTACTTCTGTTGATGTCATGGTTTATAGGTTGGTGTGGAAGTTTGGACAGAAGGGTCACACTGAATGAGTGTGGTGTCATCAGCACGGGGTCTTCCAGAGCCACAGTGTTCCCTGCAAAGCTCTGTGTCCTTCTCCATGCTTATCAGAGCTGTCAGGGCAGTGCTCCTCCATATTCTCAAATGAACAGAATCTGAGCACGAAAACGCTGCGTGTTGAAGGATGCTTTTTGCAAGACTGACTGACTTCCTACCTGCATTCCTTGTCCTGCCATGCAAGGTGCTGCAGCTCGGGCTGTGAGGTGCAGTGTGGAACAGAGCTCCACGTGTCTCTGGAGAGAGGGAATGCCAGTCTGGAGAATTCATCTTCCTACTTGTTTCCTGTACTGTTGAGCACAGGGAATTGTCAGGACCTGTAAGGATTTCCAGGCACTGTTTGTGTCCAGTCCACTGCTGCACACCATGTAACCATCTGGGAGGGTTTGTGAAGCATCATCTCTTCCCTGTTCCTCGCTGTGGGGTACAGAGGAACACATCCAGCATCCAGCAAGCGTGGAAGTGGGAAAAACTCCGAAATGAGATACAGGAGCCTAAAATGCGACTGGGAAGACTGATGGGTTTTTAATCAGTGTCGCTCTTTGGTCCATATGACTGGAGCCACATGCATGAGTTGCTTATGGGGCTTGGTCTCATTTACATAACAAAGTGGAGTTTCACATAATGCACTGAGGGCGTGTTGTTGACTAGATGGACAGAGAAGCAGAGCTGCCACACCTGGCCTCCTGCTGATACGGGCATCTGTAGTAGTAGTCTCTTTCATAAATATATTGATCTCCATCTCAAAGCCAGATGAAGTTTTTCCTTTTGTGGGGAAGACTGCCAAAGCATCATGCAAAACGTCGTCTGATTTCTCCTTGATCATTTATCTAGTCATTTTATCCTTGGTTTTCCTCATCTATTCTTGGATGAGCAGTTTTTAAAAATCAGCTTATTTTTCCATTGCTTGCTGGTGGTTCTGACACATTCATCCATCAGCTCTTGGTATTGGCTGCAGCCAATGATGCTGTGTTGTAGTCCCTGCCCTCCTGGCAACCAGTCAAGAGGGAAGTGAATGGTAGGATATAAATACCAACAATTATGAAAGTTCTTTGCCAGTGGGTTGTTATTTTAATATCTCATTACATACTCAGTTTGTTCGAAAGGGAGATTAACGGAGCGTTTTGTTTTCAGATGAGCATGACCGTGAAAGTCGAGTAACTTGCATCTATGTTTCTTGGGGAAAAAAATTGGTTTTTCTGAAGCACAAATGAAGAAAAATAACTTTGCATTAAAAACACTGAGGAAATCTGCCAGAGTGAGATGAAGCCACTATTAATCTAATGGACAGCATCCCTTGTTAGGGTGGTTGCCGTAAAGTTGCAAGTAGGGCATTGATTTAAATATACTTCCCCTTCCCTTGCCTGGAGGGAGCGGTAATGGATGAGCAGAGAGCTTTTATTTCTGCCCTCAGGGATGGTGTTTAATGGGGGCTCTGCGAGTGCAGAACGTTGCCATCTGCAGTGGGGTGGAGCAGTGCTGAGCGATTCCTCGCTGGAATCCTCGCGATGGAGGATTCCACTGGACACACTGCACAGTGCTGGTCATGGGGAAAGCAAAGCGCAGGTCGTGGGGCACCCACCTCCATGGAGCATGCTGCAGCCCCAACGACTCTCCTGGTGCTCCTCTTCCTTGCCCGAGCACAAGCAGTAGCTGGGAGCAAACCAGTATCCCAGACCAGGGCCTGCGAGTCCGTCCTGCACCATGGATGTTATCTTCTGCAGTCCACTTGTGTGGTATTCAGCCCTACTGGTTAATTAGAACTTCATGTTGCATTCTTAAAAGGGATGAGGAGCCCAAAATACACGTTTAAATCATATTGAAATATTTGTCTCTTCTATTTCAAGTCCCTCATTAGCATACCCTTAGATGTGTAAGTGCCTTTAATGCATATTAACTGTGTGCTGATGGAGTGGAAGCATCTGAAGTACAAGTAAGAATGCAGCTAACTCCATACATAAAACGTCATGAAATCCAGTTACTGAAGTGACTGTGCTACCATGGTTTGCAAAACAGTATATAAGGAAAAAAAAAAAAAATTTGCAAGACATTTTATAAATGATCATTGTAAAATGTTGCTGTTGTTGCACATTGTCCCTAACAGACCAAAGAAAGAACGTTTCATAGTGCTGCTTTGTGCATCTTTCTGCAAAGGCTGGAATCTTGGTCTTTATAAACACTCAGCATTTTCCACAGAGGTCTTTTGAATATCTTGTCCTTCTATTTCATTTTTAATGATTTGCTTTTATTTCAGGAAAGGATTACCTTCTAGAAAATGCTTCAAGTCAGTCTCCATTTTTTAATATGCTGTTTAATCTTTACAATTTTTGAGAAATCCTTCTCATTGTTGTGCTTTTCTTTGTGTTTGTTTTTTTTTTCTCTTTTTTTCTGCTGCCACAGAAGAAGTGTCTGCAAGGATAGTGCAAGTAGTAACAGCTGAAGCTGTAGCAGTCCTGAAAGGTGAACAGGAAAAAGAAGCCCAGCACAAAGATCAGCCTGGACCACTACCTATAGGTAAAACAAGATGAAGAATGCTCAGAGTATCCTTGCATCTGCAAACATTATATATACATATATTAAAAAGAAACCCAAACAAACAGTTTGTATTCAACAGCACAGTGTGTATTCATGTAGGTCATAGTCATGGGTGAGCTACGGCACCATGCGATGCTGTCACCCTTACTGCCTCAGTTCTTCATTCCTCTTTGGCAGTCCCATTCACTGTGTGCCCACAAGAGCAGCTTTCCACCTATCTATTGAGCAGTGCAGCTGTGACTAGAGTTGGTGGAGGTGGTTTTGTGTGGTGGACCAAGCAGCACCGAGAGCCCTTTATGTTCAGCTGTTGGAGAGGAAGCTTGATGTCTGAAGAGACAAAGATTAGGTGAGAGGCATATGAAAAGAATGAGACTTTATTGGTTGATGGCAGCTACTCCAGAATACGGAAGATGAGCTTCTTGACAAGACACAGAGAGGAATAGGGGACCCAGGGTGGGAGTGGGAGAGGGGACAGCAGTCGTGAGTGTGAGGCAGAGGGAGGGACACCAGGTGGAAGCAAGTGCGGTGCTCCAGACTGGGGGTTGTCCAAAATGCAGCTGTATGTATATAGAGGTAACTATACAGCCATTTGTGGGTACAGTGCTTCCTCACTGCCAGAAAACTTCCACAGTTGCCCAGAGCATGTACACAAACACCAGAGAAAGACCAAATGCTGTCCTGAAGTGATGAATGTCTTACAAGCCTGTCCCCAGGATGACTCTTGCTGAGAGTGTGTATGTTGCGATCAAATCAAAATAACACCTCATGGTATTTTTCCCATAGGCATTCCACTTGGTACAGTGGCTGGACCCTGCCTAGGACTGAATTAAAGTCAATGAGTAATTAAAAGAATTAGTTGTAAATTTGATCCCTAGGTGTTTTGCTTCATTGGATTAATTTTGAGCTGCAGGTTCAGCAGAGTGATGTGTGCCTCAGTAACTCCCTTCTTTGCAGAGATTGAATATTATGTGAAAGACCCCGATTCCACAAAACACTTCATACATATTTAAGGACACAATGCTTCACTGGGTCCTTTGTGAGTCAAAACGAGTATTCAGTGACATGCGGTGAGGTAGAACACTTCAAACATGGTAAGGAGTGCTTCCTCACTTAGCACATACTGGTGTTACAGTTCCTGTGATCAATCAGTATCACATAAATTCAGCTACAAATGGCCTGTAGTGAAGATAGAAATACTCTGTCCCTGGACAAGCAAGTCTGACGGGCTACTCACATAGGGCTTTCCTCCAAACTGCATTGGCCTCAGGGGAAAGAAGGCCAGGAAAATTCTTCTGGGGCTTTGAAAGTGACCCTTCTGTCCTTGTAAGGAGTCATGAACTGGGAGCTGGTTGTTGGGACTTGCCCTTTATATAACACAGATCTGTGAACGGAATCGTTACTTTTTTCTTCTTTTCTTCTTCTCCTTCAAAATGTGGTTCAAGTCACAATGGAGGCTTTGGTTTAAAAAAAAATGAATCTCAAAAAATGATTAGTATGAAATCAGATGCAGAAATTATGTTGAATTCATTTAAGCAGCAGCTTGTTCAGGATTTTATCATACTTCTATTGAAATTAATGAAAAAACATCATCTGGTTTCAGCATGCAGACTCGTGACTGGAAATGAATTGAAACATAACCTAAGTGAAGCTTTGATTTCACAGCATCTCACTCAGCTCAATTGTTAACAGGTCATAGCTGGCATAAGTTCTCTGTGCTGATGTCTTTTGTATTCAGACAAAGAGTATTTGCATACATTCTGTAATTAGCTTTGAACTCAGTAGAAGCAAAATAAAAAAATGGTTGTAAAGTGTTTTGTGTTCACATACTCAAGGTAAACTGAGAAGATTGGATGCCAGTTTCTCGCTGTTACAGTTAGCCTGAATTCGTAAAATCTCTCCTCCACGGATGCTTTATTGTTGTTGCTTTGAGTGACTGAAGGCTAAGTGCCATACTGATCTGAAAGATAATTTCATACTTCATTTTTTGTATGGTACTCTTTGACTAGAATTTTGAAAATAATGCGTTTCATCTAAGAAAACAGATCTTTTTAATATAGCTTTAACAACCCAGAGTTCTGAAAGGTTCTCCTGCAGATCCCTGGCATGCAGGTCCCCATCCGCTAATTCTCTCAGCTGGGCAGCGCAGGCTGACTGCAGCCTGCATCAAGCATTGGTCTCCTGGGAATTAATTGCTGTATCTTGTTTCCACTGTTTGATTTCCAGCAGTCGAAGAGTCAGCCAACCTGCCTCCTTCCCCACCTCCTTCGCCAGCTTCTGAGCAGACTGGAGCTCTGGAGGAAGGTAAGGGTCTCCTGAACAGTGTACAGCTGCCAGAGGAGGGATGAGACATGAATCTAAAGCAAGGGGGAATCAGAAAACGGAGGTACCTCCTTCAGCTTCACGTGGAAAGATAAGGCATTCCCCAGCAGTAACTCCCCATCTGCAAACCAACTGCAGTGCATGGATGAGGTAGACCCATATGCACAGACATAACTGACAGGATATGTTAAGTACATCCATATTGAAGAAGAAAAGGTGGTGATGCTAACTAACCCTTTAATCTGTCACATGTAATATCAGCTGAGATGTCTGCTATCCCAGTGTGGTCGCCAAAACTCAGTCAGTATGGGTAATTCATGTTTTCCTAGGATTCTTTTGTCTGGATTCTGTGTTGTTTTGCTTTTAATCACCGTTAGCTTTGTATTTGGAATCTTAAATGCATGAAAGTAAGGAGGTTGAGCGTTGGATTGTTTTTCTGATCTTCAACCTGTAATTCCTGCTTCAGTGTCTGCATGCAGTGGGGTTTGTACGCATTGTGCAGGAGTGAAATTCTAGTCTCATAAAGAACATTTCTGTTATCTGCACAATGAATATTCAGTCTCTATAGCCCATGATCTCTGCTTTTCCCTCCTGCTAAAATCCCCTCATCAAAGAAATCAAGTGTTCACTTAATGTTTAAGTAGAAGTCTAAATCCCAGTGAAGTTGTCACTATGGTAAGCGTGTATGTCAGTGGTTTCTTCAACAGAAAAAGAGTGCTTCATCAAGGTCATCAGTAGAGAGAGAAGGCAATATACCAAAGCTGAGCCATATCACGTAGATATAAGGAAAGAATTTGGGTTCAGAGTCTCTAGGGGACTGTCAGCTGAACTCTCGAGTGTGAACAGTGTTTTTGTGTGTCCATTTATTTAGCCCTTCTTTTTTTTTTTTTTCCCCCAGCTTTTTTTTTCCCTAGTAAATGTGTGAAAGTAATTTCTTGTCATTTGCTGAACGAACTTTGTTAGTATTTTAAGAGAGACTCTATTAACTTTGGAAGTGGATAGCTCCTACTGCGTGTGCTAACATAGTTTATCGAGACACTGCAGTTAGGCATGTTCATTCCTCCAGTCCTTTCTGAGATGATGCAGTTATAGCTTGTGTTAACAACAACATGGGGCAGTCCACTGTACTGGAAATACATCATGGACATATGGTCAGTAACCAATATGTAAAATCTGATTCATGGGGTGGTAGTTTTGTTGTGTTGGCTGTGTGTGTGTGTGTGTGTGTATTTTGAAAAACTAGTACACGAGTTCTCATCATCAAAATGACTGACTGGGAAGGAAGCTAGTAGAGTGTTAGCAAGGCTTTTATAGTTGTTAACCAGGTTTTCACCACTTTTTTTTCTTTTTTTTATAGAGTTCACTTGAGTAGTTTTCCATATGCTTTTTGATTTTTCATATCACAATAAAGGCCCTGACCTACTTCAGGCAAATGTCAGCGCTCTTCCACTACTTCGTTTAGGGTTAGCTTTATGTATTATTTCTATTAATTACGTTATTTGCACATATTGTAGGGTTTTATAAAGTAGTCACATTGATAATTGTCAGAAGATTAAAAATTGTCCCCTAAGGAGATGGACACGATCTTGCAAATTGTACTAGCAGAAGGTGGCGAAATGTAGCCCACGCTACATAGCACGATGGCGTTATCGACTACTGGGCAGTGTTGTTCAGAGCTGGGCGTGTGTCTCAGTACATCACTCAATATCACTGTTCTTCTTCTTCCTGCACGTACGATTGAGTTAATGCAGTAGCACTACTTTTGCTTTTTCCCCAGATGTTAACATTGCCCATTTTCAGTGTAGTAGTGGGCTCAAAAGGAAATACATTTTGTGTTCTGCTTTATGTTGGAAGTTGTGGTTCTCATTTTCTGTGGGTCAGTTGAGTTTTGCTGACCTAGGGGAGCCAGTTCTGTCATTTTGATTCAGGCAAAGCTCCCACTTGGAAGAGTTTACCTCAGTAGGTTTTGACCCAGTTTGTACTGTACTTGTTTGAACCTTTGGCTCCCTATACCACCAGGCTCTCCATCCCCTGCACCTTTACATTATCTGTCTTTCTACTCAGAAAAACACATTTATAAGTTTATTCAGTTCTAAAGCTGTTGAAGAAGAAAAAGGCAAGTATTTGGTATGTGCATCTGACTCAGGCTTTCTTTTTTTCTGTTTTCTCAAAACGTTTTCCTAGCACACTTGTCAGTGTGTGTTGCATTGCTCTGAATTCAGAAGAGGCTTACTTCAGTCATAGTAGACTGAAATCACTGTTGTAGACATGACAAAGGTGGATGTGGCCAGCCATGCAGCAAATACAAATTATTAAAAAAAAAAAAAGGTAGAAAAGACAAAGAGGTTTGTGGGTCAAGTGTATTTCATGAGAGAAGGGAGGCAGTGAATGTAGGTTTCTTCCTTTCGTTTGGCTGCAAAAAACCATTTCGATGAGCCTGTCCCTTTTTACTGCTGCACAAGGTAAGATAACTAATGTGCCCTATTGACACTGTTTCATTTATTCCACCTACTGTAACGTATTTTTGCTCAGGAAATTAAATTTTCACTGTCTGATCCTTTCATCAGTTGTATCTGGTCATGCAGGACTGACGCGGTGCTCTCTTGCCAACCTGGCATTTCTTTTGTGCTCTGTGCCTTTTGACAATGGTCTGCAGTATCTTCGTGTAAAAATTCTTCTAAATGTTACAAGATAGCAGCATGCCTTGAGGGACTCCCTTCCATTTTGAAATAAGCATTTCAGGATATGCATTATATATCAAATGAGAATATTTTGCAAACTGAAAGTAACTGTATGTCCTATAAAAAAGGATCTATATGCAGTAATAATTATCTAATGAAGGGCATTCTTGAAATATACCTGCAAGCTAAAGCTGAATTAGCTTTTGTGAGAAGTGATTTTGATCTTGGACTTCAGAAAAACATGGGAATTCTTCCTGTGCTTTAGATGAAAACTATTAGAAGGGACTAAAATAGCAAAGGAGGATTTTTTGTTGTTTGATTTCTCTTCAAAGATTTCATCGTCATGTTAGTGAAATTTTCTGCAGTAAGTTCAAAAATAACAAAACTGAAAAAAAAGATGTAAATCTGTGATAGCCACAGACATAATGGTTCCAATTAGACTTTGCAATGATTTTGGCCCGTCGCAGTAGTGTGTATTTGAGCATTTGTAATGTTGTCAGTCCTGCTGTGCTAAAAAGCAGAAGCAGACCTATGCTTTTTTGACCTCCTTCCATGCAGAGCCCATGAAGAAACAATTTCCACCATTGTTCACATCAGTCTAGAACAATCAGAGTTTCATTTTCACTCCTGTTGGTGTATTTTACATCCGAAGGGTCCGTGTTTAAAATAGGATCCACAGCCAGAAAGAGAACGTCCACTTTTCTCATTGCGCTTTCCATCTCTGTAGTGCACCACCTCCTCCTTTGTGCACATCCTCCCTCCCTGTTGCGCTTCTGGCCACGAGAACCTTCTGTTCTCTTCTCCACAATACCCTGGTTCCAGCAAATAGATAGGAAGTGTATCACACCCCTTTCTGCTCTTGTCCACAATGATAAACAGAAACTAGTGTGAGGATATCTGCACAGCACTAGAACTTACAGTCTTGAATGTTCTCAGGAGAGAGTTGGCTCCTGGGCTGTCATGTGCTGTGACATTTCTTCATCCTCTGAAACTTATCTTTTGGAAACAGCGAGCCCCCTCAGATCTGTCACTGCATTGTGTGGAAGTTTCTATCGAGAAGAAACCTGTGGTTATGCATTGCAGGTGGATCAAGACGAAAAGATGCTTCACTGCAACCTTGTTGCCAGGCCTGAAGTACTAGGGAAAGGTGGGAGGCAAGGTTCAGCCCTGTATTTAGCATCTCTTATTGCAGGGCTCTGCAGTTTCCTGCTCAGCAGAGGCAGGCGGCTGGTACATTTCTCTACACCTTGCTTTTAAACACACTTGAAGTCCTGAATCTGTGTTTTAGATTACACTACAGGGGTGGAGCATCTAAATTATCAGTAGTTCAAGGCAGTGTTTATGCCCTGAACAAAATTGTAGGTATGACTCCTATAAAGTTCTTTGGGCATTATTTGTATTTGTGCATAGATGCACTTAACATACATTCATTACTGGTCAGACCAGCTCAGGGCTGTCACAGACTCTGACACAAGGATAGTCTTTCTTTTACAGCACAGGAAGACATTTTGGAGCTATTAATATTAAGATTGATGAATAATTTTTCTTTCTCTTTTTTTTTTGTGTGGGTTGTTTTTTTTTTTTTTGTTTTTGTTTTTGTTTTTGTTTTTGTTTTTGTTTTTTCACTGCTTGAGCCTAATAGGGTTAATATTACAGCATCCTTTTCTGGGGCAGAAGAAATACTAATCAGTACATTAACAGACTCCTGCTGCCATGTTGGGGCAGAAAGCAGAGGATGCCTTTTTTTTTTTTTTTTTTTTTAATGATACAGCTGTTATCTTGTTATGGTGTGCTAAATAAAGATACTTGAAACTTACTGTTATTTGCCAGGAAGAAGCTTAGAGCTCTTATTGATGGGATCGGTTTGGTCACAGGGTGTGACCAGATGATAGAGGTGGATAAAAATGGCTTTCTAAAGCTTGGTAGTGGTAGTAACAGCGGCATTCATGAGCCTTTGGGTTGCACACAGACATCTGGCTAGTCCCAATTATTCTGTCTGTGTTAAAGGGCTGCTTCCTGACTCATTGCTTTCTATCTGTGAGGAAAGTTTTGGAAGCTCTGGGGATCTTTAAGTTGTAATTGTCTGGAGAAAGATCAGGGTGCGCTCAGCATGGACTCTTTCCTGACGCTGCTAGGAAATCCATTGGGTTAACTGCAGCTGCTACAGGCAACAACAAGTTGCAAAAAAATGGACTTGAAATGTATTTTCTCTCATACTAGAATTCTAGTTTTTCATGGCTCAATTCGTGGTCAGAGCGGACTGTAGCCAGGTCTCCTCTTTAGGTCTGTATGGGTCAGTCATTTTTGTTGCACTGTATTATTTTTGTCTTGGAAGAGCAAACCCAGGCTATCTCTCCCTGTAGCTGTCAGTAGATGGTGTAGTCCTGAACTGATGATGTGATTATCTGTGAAGCTACAGCAGTGGGTGAATAAAGGTGTCATTCTGAAGAACTGGTAAACTCTGAGGTGGGAAGTTTTTCTCCAACAGAAATGAGCCACAACAGTGTGAAATGCAGGACCAACAGAGAGTGCTATGAGCAGCTTTGTGTGGCCTTTTTCAGAAGCAAAGAAAGCTGGCAATTAGACAAAGGCACTTTTGTTTGTTTGTTCATTTTGTTTAACTGTTAATTATAGGAAAAGGAGAGGAGTGAGTACATATGAAATAGATAAAAACGACAATTGGTGAAAAGCAAACTAGTTTACACTTACAATTAAAGGACTTACAACAACAAAAAAAGCACACCTTGATGACTGCAGTTGACACCTGATGACGAGGAATACAAAAGAATGCAACTGTTGGGACAGTCCAAAAGTTTTTAGAACAGCCAGTGCAAGCTGTGAGATGTGGTTTGTGTACAGTGTATGTTCCTCTAAATAATGAGTGCAGTCGGGAAATTAGTTTACTCCGGCTGTTGGTTCCCAGTGTTCACAGACCTTGCAGGAAGTGCCACATTCATGGCACGTGTTAAAACACACAGCTGCCCCATCCCTCCATCCTGCATTACTTTGCAGCTTGGCTGATTTCACCCACTCTGCAGTATGACACAGTGGCTAGTGTTGCTGGTGCATGCATCCATCCTGTCTTGCCGTGTTTCTGTCTGTCTGTCCTGCAGTTTTTGTCTGTGTGTCTATTTGTAGATGCAGGGGCGGAGGATAAGGTGGGACCGCTACCCCTGTGCCCAGGCTGCGGGCCTGCTGCCAGCAGGGAGTGGTGTAAAGGCCTGGCCCCCTCCATCTCAGTGTCTGTAGCCGATGATGAGCCCTACAATTCGGATGAGGAGTACTATGAGCACCCTTTGTTCAGCTCAGAGTGGACTGGCTCTTGTACACATCCCAGTGCCACAGTGAAGAGCGCAGAGGTCTTGTTGGGCTATGATGAAGGTGAACTGAGCATGGTCCCATTTTGTTCCTCTTCCCCTCTACCCACCTGCCATCCATTCCATTGTATGTGTGCCTGGGATTGCTGCTTTCTGGGGAAGGAAAGTGTCTGATTCCCAAGTCTTTCATTCTCAAAGTGAAGCTGCAGTGTGAACATTGAATGCTATTTTGGTGTCAATGAAACCATGCTTAAACCATGTAGGTCTACTGGCCAAGTTGATGGCAGATGCAAAAAGAGCAGACACTAATTTGTACTTTGTGACAGTGAATCACAGCTAGGAACAGTGTGCAGAGTGGGTTAGAAGGTTGTTACTGAAGTTAAGTCAGCTGAGTTAAACTCATGTCTGTACTAGAGTTAGCAGTGGAGGATCTTTAGTTCTTCACTAGACAAAGGAAATCAGTTTTTTTTTCCCCAGTACATACTGGTGTCTTCAGGCAGTACTGGGTCACGTTTGATCTCCAGTTGTTCTGTGGATGCACCCAGTCAACACTGTCAGCTGGCTGCAAACAAGGCAGACGTATTAAAAAGTTTGCTATTTCTTTGTTCCTGTACCCCTTCCTTCTGCAGCCTAGGTCCATCAGTAACTATTATTTTGTTTGTGGAGTTTACATAAAATCAGCTTTTTAGGAGTTGAGGGAGAATCTGTTTCAGTGTCTAATGAGAATTGTGACTTCCTATCCAAAGCAAACTGGATCATGTTTCATCAGGCAGGATTTGATTAACTTAATCTTGAGACACAGAAGGTGAAGTTAAAAGCAGATCTGAATTCTCTGGGGATATGTGCCTGAGGAAGGCGGAGGTCTGTGACTGAAATAGCTCAGTGGGGCATTTCAAGAGCAGGAGGCTTGTCCACAGTCAACAGGATAATGTAGCCCAGTAGTGCAGCAGCACCAGAATGAGAGCAATGCAAATAACTGCAGATTGTCAGTGTCAGGATATCTGCCTGAAGCTGGGAGAGTCAGAAAATCACAGGCGTAGCCTTACTGTAGTTGGGTTTCTGCATTTGTTCTTAAAACATTCCTGCTTTTTAGTTCGTAAGCAGCGTAATTGCCAATCATGCACATCCACATCTAGTGAAATCATTTGCTGATGCAAACTTTTGATATTGTTAGCATTGTTTATGTATCAGGTTGTTTGCCTCTGCATATACCTGTGCTTATCCATTCTTGAAAACCTTTTCATTTGCAGCTATTGCCAGATCTTTTCCAGCTGCTGCAATGAAGTCTATTTACTTCATGCAAGTTCTTTTTCAGTGGTTCTTTTAAGCATCCCTATTCTCAAAAATTCTGTATGATGAGTTCTAGTAATACTGAGAGAGCCACAGTATTTTCTTTGTGTTAGCGGTGAGGATGGGATTTTTCTTCCCAGATTTTATCCATTTCTGAGCTGTGTGTCCCTGTATGTGGTGACTCAGTAAAAGAGGGATCTAATATAGATGATAGGATTTGTTCTCTGGGGACTTTGCCACTTTAAAGGAACCTAGGCACTGCTTTGCACCAGAAGCCTAACCTGTAATGTTTCAATGCTAGATATGCACTACTTTTACCTAATTAAGAAAAGACTTAGTGAGTAATTAGTTTTAACACATGGCATTGAGTGAAGTAATTGCCATCAAAATGAGGTAAAATAACTTCTTTAATTAAAAGAAATGCACACATACAACTACATAAAATTGGAAAAAACAAGCAGTACAGCAAGTTATTTGAGTAAGGGCCTCTATTGTCTGGACACTTGCTGTTCTGCTGGGCTCCTTTTACAATCTGCCATATGTAAATATCCCTCAGGCATTGGTCCAGTTCCAATTCGGAATCTTCCAGCTGTTCACTTAAGATACAGTATCTTTCCCTAACTACATTTTTATGTGTTATTAATAATGTTGCACTTTACGTAGTGGTATTTTCTCAGCCTGAAATTTGTGTTCCTTAAATTACTTTCTAAAGGCCATAACTGAAATGGATGGTTGATTGCCTACCTTTAACTGGGTCAGTCTCAGGAGAAAAATCATGCCCTTGTAAAGAGGTTTAATCTTAATGCCAGAAGATTCAGATTCAAAACCACTTTTTTCTAAGCCTGATTCAGCAAAGTCCTTAAACATGGGACTGTACTTACAATGCAGAGAGGTTATTAGGTGTATTTGAGTTTGGCTGCTGGTCAGCTGCTTACGAATTTTGCTGAATCGAAGGATTCACACTGAATCCTAATTTCCTATTGGAAGAGATAGTAGCAGAGCAAAGTAATATTCTGTCTGCACAGCAGTGGCAAGATAGAATGGAGACTTTCTTCCATGGCAAGAGTAGAATAAAGACCATTCTTGGTGCTAGCCTACTGATTCTAGCAACCTGTAGGCAAAGTAATGTATTTCAAAACTTCGGAGGAACGTGGTGTTCATTGGTTTCTTTGGCTTAACTGGAGATGAGGAGAGGAGCCTAGAGGCTAGTGAGGGAGACAGAAAAGGAAATGAAGAGTCCTTGTGTTACACCTGTGATTTTCACATACGGGGTTCAGATCTCAGGCATCCCTAGAGCGAAGCAGTTCACAAAGCACTCGGTGTAAGAATCTTGGCTGGACTCTGGTGAAATCATTAGTTCCCAGCTATGTGAAAAGCTTATTAAGACTGTTCAAGTGGTTGAATGCTTTGCCAAAACCAGGACCCATGTAATTGGCAGACTTGCTGTCATTTAGCAGACAGTAACAGCAAGGGGAAATAAATTAACAACTCATACCTTACCCCACCTCAATTCAATGTCTCGTACTGGGTTAAACAGCACATCTATCAGATGTTGTCAGAGCCATCCATCGTTCAATATCATCTCCATTTCCAATGAACGTTTGACCCACAGTCATCTTTGGGAGAGGTGTACCTATAAAGCACTTTCAGCTCTCATCTTCCAGCATAAACGTGCTTCTCTGGGGGAGACAGGGTGTTTTGGGGTTTGTTCGGTATTTTTTCTTTGGGAAAAATCAATTCTATTGCAATTAAAATGGGCTGGATTCTAGCAAACCCTAGAAATCTGAAACGTTCAGAGCTGAAAGTGTTAAGAAAACCAGTCGTGTTGAGCTTTGTGCTTGGTGTTTACTGTTGGTGTTGATGTCGCCTCCTTTTTCCATCTCCAAGAAGAAGAACCAGTAGAGAGTCCGATGGCTGTGGAAGTGAAACCTGCTGCTCTTCCTGGGACGCAACTGGGGAAAGAGCATGGGCCCACTGAGCCTTCAGAGCAGGCCAAGGGCCTCGGTGAGGGTCGGCCGGATTTTGGTTTGGAGGCCACAGTGTGTCACGAAGACAAAATACCAAGTGTGGCATCCAGCAGGGAGAGCCTAACAGTTGTGGGGGAAATGCCTCTGAAAGACACATCCCCTTCCTTGGCTGCGGAAGGTGTGTCCTCCGTAGGATTGCATGTGTTTGCTGCCAGTGAATCTTCCAGCTTTCTCCGGTGCTTTTCAAGGCTGCTTCATTTCCTGTTCTTTCCATTTATTCGTATGACTGCTCTTGTTATTATGCTTGAAGAGTGCGTAGCAGATACTATGGTTGCATAGGTGCTGTATGACAACATGGTTTCCCGCCGCTGCAGCTGATTCCTTTTTTTTCTTTTTACCTTGCCATGATACAAGTGCTTTGCAGCTAAGCCGATTGCTCTGCGCAAGCCTTTTGCCCCCCATCTCAGACATGTTTGCCAGTCACATTGCTAATGTTTGTATATTTTTTTTCTTTTTGGTGCGGAGATTCATCTGCTTTTCTTTCAGAAAGTAGATTTAATGAATTTAACTATGACATAAAGAGGCTTGAATTGTAGAAATGTTTTCATTTGCAGCGTGCAGTATATTTCTGTGTGTGTGCTTCTGTGCATTCTGGTTTAGCTTCCCTAAAGCTATTGCTTCTTATGTTATATCCTTGCCATTCATTGCAGCCCACCCCTTCTCCCTCGATCATTGCAAAAACTCTGTTTTTTTTTGCGTGTCTTACCTTATTACAAAGGTTTAACCTGACTGGAGTGCCCTGCTTAGACAAAGCCCCATCAACTGCACTGGGATATTCACCTTCTTCATGAAGTTTAGGATGGGGTGTAAAGCATCAAGTTCTGATCTGCTTACTGTGACAAAGTATTTACTCCAAGCAATTGTCTTTCAGTACACGAGAACTAGGCTTCGAGATTGTCCTTTTAATGGCATTTCTCGTCGGTCAGCGTAACAAGGTGTAAAGACACATTGCATGGAGTAGTGACATAGCCACCCATTCAGTACCCGGTGAAGAAGGGCTGCATCTGGGAAGCTGGCTTTCCATCAGACCCACCTAAAGAAAATTAAATTCCCTTGGCAGTCAGAATATCTTTAGATGCCATTGGTGTTGCACATTGGTGCTAGAGTAAAAGGCACCATAGGATACGCAAGAAAAGTCAATATCTAGTTAATCCATGTCTGTGAAAGAAGGATGACATCTGCTCAGTGGCTTTGTTTTTATACTTCATGGGGCCTGCAAGTCATGAAATGTAAAAACACAAAGGGTTAAAAAGTACCGGAGGTGTAGAATTCTGTTTTCTTTCTACCTGCAGAATGTAGAATGGCAGTAGCTTTTTTAACTTTGTATGCAAATATTTAAAGAATGACCTGTAGTTTGATAGTAGTTATTCTGACAAATTCATATTCATCTGAGTCAGAAAATGGCTCCATGGGCTTTAAGTCAGATGTAAGGAGATTCAGATTTGGCCCAATGCTTGTTGTAATAAGTTTTAGAAAGAAAAACTTGTAAATGCTTATTTACAGACTAATGCAGAAAGTATTCTGCTGTATTTCTTTTTCCCATGTGATAGGAATCATCATTTTCCAAAGGATATAAAAAAAAAAATATGTTATTAATGATTAATAGAGTATATATAAAAATAACTAGGTAGTATTCCATACAAATATAGTGACATGTTGTAAGTGTAGTATTTTCAGTTTTAAATCAACTTAATTAGGGCAGTGCTACAGTCATTGAAACATGGCTGGTATTCAGTTACAGCTGAAGATGACTGGTCATGCTGCAGACCTCTGAGTCTAGTGCTGTTCATAGCTCTGCTGCCCGTTTACACTTTCATGGCAGCAGTGAGATTTTTCCATTTGCCAAGGGATGAATGGTCGTAAGCTGATGCAGCTAAAACAGTAGCTTCTTCTGACACATCTCTTGTATGTATTACTGCTTTAGCTTAGCACACGTGTGGTTGAGAAAGGTAAAATAAATATAGAAATGTGTTTGTTTAAATGTAAGCAGCACACAGTGATACTGTTTGTTGGACTTACGAAACTTAGAAAAGCAAACTAACATAAGCCTCAGAGTACAGCAGAAATTGCCAGTGAAGTGAGGATTATTTCTGGTTTGTTTTTGTATACAAACAGTGAAGATGAAGTTGTCACATGAAATGATCTAGTTTCAGTTGCCACTTTTACTTGTGTGCAAGTCACATTTTCACTGCAAAACATCATATATTGAAAGGAAACTAGGATTTAATGCTTTAAAGCAGATTTCTGTGTGGATAGCCTTGCTGCATGTTCGCATATTTTTCCCTCTCCATCATTCATACCAAGATGTTCTATACACCACATGACTGCCTGCCTGTAAGTGCTTTGAATAATTTTATTATAAAACCCAAACAAACTACTTCAGATTTAATTGCAGCCACGAAGATGGAATTCCATGTCCAGGAGGGCACGTGCCCTTTCACAACAGATCCATTAGACACAAAGCGACAGGAATCTGGAAAAGACAGTAAGACTGAGCAACCTAAACATGATGCCTTAGTTCCACAGCCAGCAAAACCAGAGGCTACAGATAAAAAGGATTCACAGAGCAAAGACAGAGAAAAAATGCCTTCACCTCTATCAGAACAGATCTTGGAAACTGATTCACAGAAGAAATTGGAAGCCAGTTTTGCAGAACCTCCTGCCAAGCTTCCTATTTCTCAAGTGCAAAAGGACTTGCCATCTGAATTGCCTAAAGGGAGCAAAACAGAAGAAAGAACTGCAGAGAAGCCCTCATCATCCAACCAAGTTCTATCTGTGACATTTAAAGATGACCTTAAAGATGTCCAAGATCTTGCCGTCAGCCGTGATGGCAGTTCTCTGTTCACATCAGAACCCAAGATAGAAGCAGCCAAAAGTGAACTGCCTTCAGACCCATCTCTTGCTATCCCCCAGGATCTTCCCCTCAAAGACAGTGCCAAAATAAAACCTGAACCTGCTGACCAACTGCTTGCCAAAGAACTTGCTGAAGATGAACAGGCCCACAGAGGCATGACCCTAACTCTGCAAGAAGTCTCAACAGTAACTGTAGATGGCTTGAAAACACCAAGCACACAGAAAATTCCTGCATGGGGGCAGGAAAAGGACATGACCAAGGATGAGACTGATGAGGAAGAAAGGTATGACTTCTATGATAAAGGGGAGGCTCGAATATTAGATGATGCTAAATTTACCACAAAGACTGAAGTTGAGACACTTCCCCCACACAAAGCAGACTTCCCAAAGGATGGTGAAACTAAAATGTCTGATCTTTTCAAGGCAGAAAAAGAAATGGACCAAAGTGGGCTCCAAGCAACAACAGCTACGAAAAAGGACGTGCAGCCAAGCACAGAGGTATCCCCTGGCAAATTAAGCCACGTGCCAATCCCTGAGAAAACAACTGAGCACCCTGATACACCACAGTTATCCCAAATAACAGAGAAGAGCCCTGAGGCTCCAAGTTCAACCGCTGATAAGGCTCCTGCTCCAGAACCTTCTCAAGAGAAAGATGTTAAAAAAGAAACCAAGGAGGATAAGGAAGGTGTTTCAGTTACTCATGAAATGAAAACAGAAGTGGATCGATCGGGAATGTCCAAGTATTTTGAAACCTCTGCACTGAAAGAGGAAGCCTTCAAAACAGACACTCTAAAACAAGGCAGCGATTACTATGAGCTAAGTGACACTAAAGAGAGTGCGTATGAGACTTACCAGGCAGATCGTCTGATACCTGAAGACAAAGAGGAAGAGGAGGAAGAATTACAGATGGAATTGGATCAGCAGCAGAGTATGCCTGCTCGTGAAATAGGGTACAGTACCCTGGCTCAGAGCTATACACCAGACAAATCTGAAGAACCAAGTTCCCCAACAGAAAGAATGTTCACTATTGATCCCAAAGTCTATGGGGATAAGCGAGAGCTCCACAGCAAAAATAAAGATGACCTAACTCTGAGCAGGAGCCTGGGACTTGGGGGCAGATCTGCAATTGAGCAGAGAAGTATGTCTATTAACCTGCCCATGTCCTGCCTGGATTCTATAGCTCTGGGATTTAGCTTTGGCCGTGCACATGATCTTTCTCCCCTTGCATCAGATATTCTAACTAACACTAGCGGGAGTATGGATGAAGGCGATGACTACTTGCCAGCAACCACACCAGCAATGGAGAGGGCCCCTTGTTTCCCCATTGATAGCAGAGAAGAAGATGAGCACACTGAAGAAGAAAAAGCAATGACAGAAGAAAAAGTCCAGCCTGAGACCTTGGCTGAATCGCCTTTCCCAGCCAAAGACTATTACAAAAATGGTGCTGTCTTGGCTCCTGACCTGCCTGAAATGTTAGATTTAGCAGGGACAAGATCCAGAGTAGCATCGGTGAGTGCAGATGCTGAGGTGGCACAAAAGAAGTCGGTTCCTTCTGATGCTGTGGTGGAAGACAGCAGCACTGCCCTGACATCTGTGACAGATGAAAACCATGTAACTCTAAAAGCTGAAAGTCAGCTAGAAGACTTGGGCTACTGTGTTTTCAATAAGTACACAGTTCCGCTCCCTTCTCCAGTGCAGGACAGTGAGAATTTAACAAGTGAAACCTGTCCCTTTTACGAAGGCGCAGATGAAAAATTGAGACGCAGCCTAGCTCCTGACCTGTCTTTAATAGAAGTGAAGCTGGCAGCAGCCGAAAAATCCAAAGAAGAATTCCTCAGTGAAAAAGACTTGACGCAGCATGCAACTGGTGAGTCTTTTCTAGCGAGGGACTTCGAGCAGGAGAAAAAAGAGAAGCTCGATACTGTGTTGGAAAAAAGTGAAGATCAAGCTGACTTTAAGGAGGGCTATCCCATTAAAGATTCAGAGTCAGAGAAGGCAAAACCTGAGGCAGTCTTAGAAATGAAAGAGGAAGCCGTGTCTGATAAAGTTCATGTCCCTGATGATACCACCTACGACAGAATATTAGCTACACAGGTAACAGCAGAAAGAGATGCTATTTCTTTCTCGATGGAGAAGGAGAAGGAGAAGACTCTTAGTGTTGTTCCTGAAATAGCTGAGATAGAAGCTCCAATAAAACCAGACTACAATGCCATAAAGCATGATATGGAAGTGGCTGCCAGGAGAGCTGACCAAGAATATCAGAGTCAGCTAGATAGTAGGATCAGTGAGGTTGATTCTCTCCCTTCAGGGAAGGACAAAGCCCCTGTTAAAAAAACAGAGCCTGAGCCCAAAGAAACTCAACAGAAAGATCAGATCATCTTGTCCAGAGAAGCAAAGGATGCAGATTTACTTTCCAAGACCGAGCCTAGTTATGTGAAGGACAGCACCAAACTGTCTGAAACAGAAATTAAGGAGAAAGTAGCTAAGCCTGATCTGGTGCATCAAGAGGCAGTTGATAAAGAAGAATCTTATGAATCTAGTGGAGAACATGATCAAACCCAAGAAAGTTTGAACGGAGAACCCTTGAAACAGGAGGATATCAAAGGAGAAGCTCCAAAACCATCTGTGTCTGAGGAAGAGGTGTCTACGCAGTTGCCAGCAAAGGAACCTTCCACGGAGCTCCTCCTTCCAAAAGCTGAGCCTCCCCAGGAAGAGCCTGCTGAGATTCAGATGGAGAGCATCCCACAGCCTCCAGAGGAAACTGAAAAGATTCCTGATACAGTTGTGAAACCTACAGAGGTTCAAACATTGCTGCCATCAGAAGTGACAGCTGAGGCCACAAAAAGAGAAGACCACGAGGAAGAGAAGTTAGGTGGACAAGAAGAGAAAGAAGAGGATAAACATCATCTTGTATCAGAAATACCCCCAGAAATGGACTTTGGGAAACCTACTGATGAAGAATTGCTAGCCAAGGTTTGCCCAGAAGCACTGCCTGAACTGAAAGGCATTATTGAATCAGTCGTGACAGTAGAGGATGACTTTATCACAGTGGTGCAGACAACAGTTGATGAGGGCGAATCTGCTTCTCACAGTGTACGTTTTGCTGCTACCCAGCAGGAAGACATCGAAGCAGTGGACTCCCAGGCTGAAGAGGAGCTGGAAATTGAGGAAGTGGTTGACATTCAAGCTGAGCCGAGGGAGGGCTCCCCAGAAGCTCCTGCTTCACCTGAGAGAGAAGAAATCTTGCTCACTGACTACAAAACGGAAACGTGTGATGATTACAAAGATGAAACAACAGTTGATGACTCCATCATGGACACAGACAGTCTCTGGGCAGATACTCAAGGTGTGCATTATCCTTTTTGTTTTGTGTGTTTAATATTTTTGCTTCCAAACCGTAATGATCAAAAAGCAAAATTATTGTAGCTGTAGTAATAATTTCAGCATGTTTAAAGGATGGTAGAATTGCCTACCTTTTTTTTTTTTTTAATTAATCCATCTGCTCAGTCTTAAATTATTATTTTACCCTGCATCCACTGCAGTATTGCTAACATTTGTTACTAATCTTCTGTTTGTTGTTACAATGTGCTCTGATCCTACAGATGATGATAGGAGCATCATGACTGAACAGTTAGAGACTGTTCCTAAAGAGGAGAAGGCAGAGAGAGAATTGCGAAGATCATCTCTCGATAAGCATAAAAAAGAGAAACCTTTTAAAACTGGGAGAGGCAGGATTTCTACTCCTGAAAGGAAAATAGCTAAAAAGGAACCTAGCACACTCTCCAGAGATGAAGTGAGAAGGAAAAAAGGTTCATTTAACACTCCCTCTTACTATATATATATATATATTTAATTTTTTTTGTAGTATCGTGCAGTATTGTTAGGTTACTCTGTTGTAGTTGATGTGCATCTTAACACTATTATGTGCGGTGCTATTTAATGAGACACTGTACAGTTATGTGAAAAGCCATGTGCAAGGCTCACTGCTCCACCAGTCTCATTTCACTGTAGGAATCCCCACAGAGTTTTGGGAAGCACATCCGAGATGAATGCAGCAGTGCTCCCGTCTTCCACCTTAGCTTGGATCACCTCAGTAGAAACAGTGCTTAGAGCTGCAGTTGTGGAGCAGTGGGCCTGCCACTTGATGTACTGTATGAAACTTTGCTGTTTTTTTCCTGATTATGTGTTTTTGTGTTTTCTTGTCCATAGCAGTGTATAAGAAAGCTGAACTTGCTAAAAAAACTGAAGTTCAGGCCCACTCTCCCTCCAGGAAAATCATTTTAAAACCTGCTATCAAATATACTAGACCAACTCATCTCTCCTGTGTTAAACGGAAGCAGACAGGTGACTGCATTCTGTTCAGTTATGCAATGTGGCTGGCAAACATAGACTTTTTTTTTTTAATCTCATGGCTATAGCAGCTTTTCTCTTTTTTAGTTATTATTCCTCCAAGACTATCTTCACAAATAGTATTGCTTTTTTCATTTTTTTTTATCATTTTTTTTTTTCTTTCCTGGTATTTGTTTATTTAAAGGAGGTCATGATCATGTGTGCTTGTCATTGCTTGGACTTCCAAGTGCTGTGGTTGTAACTTGGCATCATGCTTATAGTGTGTTGTTCTAGGAGTCTGCTCACCATTTTCTTCTTTTGTTTCCTTCTTCTTTTCTTATGCCTTTTTTTTCTGGTGGGAAAATGTTGACAGCTTAAACCATGGTATGCATTTCCATTATTTTGCTTTACTCTCTTGCATAATAAGAAGTGTTTCAGACTTATATTTTCTTGATCGATGTTATCTGCCTTTACACTTTCCACTCTGTTACTGATGTTTATGCTGTACAGTCAAAATCCACAGGGGAAATCCATCCACATGCAGCATGAAGCTGAGAGAGAAGGAATCTGGACTCACACTACAATTGCATTTCAATCAAAAAATTAATATTTGGTAGGGGAAAGTGAACTAAATTTTAATATAGATTAAAACAACTCTTTTTCTATATGTTTTACTATTTACAGCAGCTACAACTTCTTGTATTCTTGCAAAAGACCAGAGGGAGGATTCAGTAAGTGTTGGAAATGGGGAGTTGATTGTTCATGTCACAAAAAGCGTGTTGGCTTTGTAGCATTCTAACTCTGACTGCATTTCTGCAGTTATGTGGTCAGTGCTGTCTTGCCTTCTCATACTCTAACTCTTCTCAACTATTCTGGCCCAGCAGCATCTCACAGACCTGAGTCATCCCAGTAGTCTTGCATAAGAAAACCTGCTCAGTGCCTTGAGTGAATGTGTGCTGCCTGGCAACAGTCAAAGCTTTTTTCTTCCCCTCTTAATAAGTAGCGTGGCAGATGTATTAAATGAAGTGAGAAATGTAAAGCAAGAATGACATCTCAGTACTTTTAAGCACAGAGATAGAATCAAACACAAAACAAAACAACAACAAAAAAAGGGACTCAGATTGGTCATAAAATTCACAGTGATGTTGATTTGGGCTCTAAAGCCAAATGGTATGCCACAAAGTGAACAAAAATATCTGTAAAACCGTTTCACCATGCTCACTGTTGCTGGAAAACTCAGTTATCCCTTATTGTCTTCTACCTTCCCTCTTTCCGCTTAATGAGTGGAGTTGAAGGACAGCATGTGCAAGTTTGTCATATAGCACTGCACACCAAGAGTGTAGGCACCATATGTTAACATACATATCCCTGAGCCTAAACCAGTCGTTCAGTTCTTTCCGGGATCAGGAACTTAGAGGGGCATTGTTTCACTCATGTTTTCTTTTATGTAAAACATAGCACTGTTTCTTGAAGCCAGTTTCAGCTGTCAGTACATCCTATTTGGACTGGTCCTCTCAACTTGTTTGATACTTGGCCAATGGGGTCCCACCAAAACACTGCAGTCTGTGCACCTTAAGTAAATTCCAGTTAGTTAAAACCTCAGTGTTGCCTTTTCTGTGTCTTCAAAATGAAACACATCCAATCATAAGATACAAGAGTCTACAACAGGAAGATAGTATTTGCTCAGATTTTCTACATAGTGGGCCAGGAAATTAAGTCATTCTGTTCCTCTCAATAACAGAAAAGAAAATTCCCATGTCACCGTGAGGTAAGTGCTGACAAATACTGTTAACGTTTACTGCCATATTTTCCAAGGAAGGACTGTTGTTTGAGATTCATCCTTAACATTTGAACAAGAAACTGTGTGGCCAACTCCAAGGAAATCTTTGAAACTGAAATCTTTGCCGTTACTGATGTAGTTATGGGAGGGAAACCCCGCTTTGACTCATGCTGTGTGGCTGTGAGTTGCTGCTGCTGTTGTGCCATCAGAGGCGTGGTTTTGGGGCAAGGCCAGGCCAACTGCTTGGCTATGAGCAGGAGTCAGCACGCAATCCACTTCTGTTGCAAGTCTTCAGTTGTGCTGTCCCTTAAGAGGTAAAAGATGCTTGTTCTGTACTTAAACTGCTAGCAGACACATAGAGATCTTTTGTTCAGATGGAGAAGTTGTGGTGCTATCAGGTAAGTCAGCAGGAGCAGCACAGCAATGCTTTCCACTTCAAAGTGGTGGCTGATTAGGTCTCAATACCAAAGGAAGGAGGAAAGATATAATTTGTGATTACTTTGAAGAGATGCAGAACTGACCAAAGCCAGCCATAGCGGATGGGGTAAAATGTGATACTGAAGGACTGTGCTGCACTTATCACTGGTACAAATCCAAAAGTACAGTATGTAGCTGTACATTTTTTTTCCTCCTTATAAGCTTTCTTTCCTACTTGTTCAGTTTAGAAGGAGATTATTCTAAGAGGACCCAGCTACTGAGTGGGATGTGTGGCAGGAAACCAGAAATCCCCTCGCCATGCTTAGAAACTGCACAGAGAGAGGAGAAAGTTGAATGTCTCCGTCCTGTACAATGTGTTAGGGCTGCTGTAACAGCCCAGTCCTGTTGGGATTACTACTAGAGGATGTCATGTGTGCCCACTGTCTTGCTTCTGCATTTTCTAAGGATCCCTGTGGCAGAGATGCCAAAGGATTTGATATCTAGATAGATTTTATGCAGTGAATTACTTCTAGAACAGCATCATTAGGGTGAAACTAATAGCCTGCTTTCTGAAAAGCTTCCCTATTCCACAACTTTGTAAGGATGGAATCTGACCCAGAGAGGAGAATCTTAAGTTATATTGCATCAGAGAAGTGAAATAGTGAATTAATATACTTGATGTCCCAGGTGTAATTTGAATGCTAAAGTGTGAGAGCTTGGTTGAGCTATGACGCACTGACCATAGTGGCTGACCGCACTGACCATCCAACTGGGATGGTAATTCACCAGACAATCTCTCTCTTTCCAACTGGAATTTTGGCTAGTATTTTAAATAGGGGTGATTTCAGCGTCCTTTATTTTGAAACTTTCATTAGTGGATTACTTAAGGGAGCCTGATTTTTACAGGACAGTTGTTCAGTGCTCTCTGAAGATCAGTTGGTAAGGGGTATCTTGGGACGAACCTTCGGAACTAGAGCCTCTTTTGGTTGGCCTTGGAACTTTTTACTGTGATTCTTAGATCGCCAGGTACATGAATACAAAAGCTGGATTTCTTTGACATGTTGAAAGTACAATTTTAACTCAAGTACAATGAATATAAGACATTTTTAGGATGAGTTCGCTGAGATGTATTCACAAGATAATTGCTTTGCATTGTAGTTCCAAGGTATATGAGCGTTCTAACAAGTATGCTAAGTGGAAATGCTTATTATTGGTATTATTTTTAATCATCAAGTCTTTCTTTGGGTCTCTCAGCAGCAGTTGGTGAAACAAACCAGGCTCCTGGTGTATTTAAACAAGCAAAGGAAAAACTCTCAGTGAGTAAAATCATCTTATTGTCTTTCTTAATAATCCTCCTTTGTGCTCATTTCAGATCATTTTGTGTTAATTCAGTTCTTCATTTTTTCCATTTAGAAATTGTTTTCCATGTTTGTTATTCATTTAAAAGGGTAATTAAAATCACCTTTCCTGGATAACAGTGCCAACTAGCTCTGAATTACCGTCCCAGATAGTAGATGATGACAATTTGCAGACGTAGAAAAGCACACAGGCTCCAAACTGCAGGGACTGGATGCTGTTCAGCACTTTGAGCCAGGTCATCCTCTGGGATAACCTGTGTCCCTTGAACCTTTCCACAGTACACAACTCAGTATACTGACACCTTGCTTGATTGCTGCCTAGGCAGAAACCCTCATCCAGAACTCACTAGATGTATTCTGATACACTGTTAACTTATCTGTGCATTCTGTGACTGTCATACCTGTGTATAAATGATGGACCAGTAGCATTTTGTGTGTGAATAAGAGCTTCCTACTTGACTGTTGTGGACTGCTAATTTCTGTGTTTTAACCTGACAATTACGTGTCCTGTCTTTAGCTGCTCTGCAGCCTGTACTGCTTTCTGCATTTACTTGTTGTCTGTTGAGTGCCTCTCTTCCTGCTCCCATGCTGACCTGATGCTCTTGTCTCACCACTCTAAAATCCCCAGGAAACCAACCTTCCTTCACTATCCCTTACGCAGATCTTTTTTACACGACACTGACACATGCTGACTTACATCTGCAGCACAAACCTTTGTCATTGTTTGCCATCATTCACAACACATCAGTTCCTTAGGATTATCCTATATTTCCTACTGTATTCCATGGCTGATTTGTTTCGCTTACCTAACCAGATTGTCATTTCTTTGGGAAGCTTTCTTCAAAGTGCTACATGTTGCTTATTAACTGTAAGAAACGATCAATGATGATAGCAGCATAACTGATCTGAGGCTGTGAAAGAGTGGTGAAATTTAGAAGCCATGAGTAAATTCCAGTCTAGGATTTCATGTGATTTTAGAGGCCTGACTCATTTCAGCTTATGACTGGGAAACTGCTAGAACTTCTTTACTAGTTCTATGGGAAGGTTTTTAGTCTTAGTCAACAGTTACTCTCTTTTCTCAGAGGGACAATAAGCACTTATCCAAAAGAAGTCAATACTAGCACATTTTCAGACTCGTCTGTGTTCATGGAGGGCTTTAAGGACAAGCACAGCAAAACCATTCTCTGAAATGATCTGCTTTCTGGGCACCTTTCTTATCCCTTATCCCTTATCCCTCTTATCCCTTTCTTATCTTACTCTGTGCCAAAGATCAGAAGTTTAGTCCCTGCTTACCTTCTCTCCCTGTTGCTTCCCTACTCTGATTACTATCTTCACTCTTCTGGATGTTTTCTGTTTTACGCCTTGTCCTCTCTTTTCTTGTTGTTGTCCTTTCTTCCCGATTTTCAGCTTCTTTATCGTTCAAGTGCAGCCTTTTCTTCTCCACTGGTAATGTTAGATCATCCAACCCAGTCAGTTTGTTATGCACCTTCAAACTGCACTTCTCCTACTCCTTTGCATAAGAAATTCAGGAAAGGCTTCACAGTTCCATCTGCTGGAAGGAGCTGTATGCCCATGTTTGTGAGATACTGACCATGCCTTAGGAGAGCCTCTGAAATAAATTGCTTCAGCAATCCCTGATTTACTGGGTCTTCATCAACTTCAAGGTTACATAGGTCTTTTTCCTGTGGACAGCTGGCATGTCCTACAGTATGAATTATAGCAGTTGTTAAAGGTAATGTATTGCTAGAGTAATGAGAATAGCTCTCTGGGTAAAGCACAGGCAGGGACTGAAGTGTTTGGTTTCTTTGCTTGCTCTGCCAGTCTTGAGCATCTCGCCAAAATCCGTCTGGACCAGATTGGGCTACTATTACTGATGCTAAAAAGTGCTTTGCCTGCCAAGTGAGGGGATCCAGGCTGCAGTAAGCCCAGAGCAATGTATTAGTTGAGGATCACATGTTTTCCCCAGCTGTTCTATTGTAAGATCTCAGTCTTGTCCAACTTCAGTATCCTCATTAGATGCACAAATTTGTGGAGGACAGTATTCAGTATGAGTGAAAAGGATGGGGTCTAGAATCTAAATCCAAAAGGATTTTTCAGTTGTGTTGGAGTCTTGTTGCGCGTGATCATCAACTTGAGAACATTTGGAAATGACTGAATTAACATTTGGGCCTGCTTAGTTATATCCCAAATTCAGAAAATCTGGTGGACATTACTCACATGTCTGCTTTTTGGAACCGCCCAAGACAGCTGTGCTTTCACATCAATAAAGACCTTAGTGTTCTTATAAGTAAGAGACCAAATTTTCTCGAGTGGATGGTACCTATAAACTGAATTGTTACAAATCAGTTAAAGCCTGAAGAAGCCCTTGTTGTGACAGAGACACATAGTGTTCAGATTCTGTTTAAAATAATTATTTTTAATATCAATAGATAAATATGTTGCAAAGTTCATGCTAGTAATACATTCTTTCAAGGAAAGCACTCCCATCCTTTGATCTGGTTTCTCATCTTGGTTAATAGAGCTACTGGATGTGGATGGTGATGTCCACAGCTTTGAAGTCCTCAAAGCTTTGTAGTAGGACTGGAATTATGCAGTTCTGAAGCTCTTAATCACGTGGATTACTGCATACACACTATTAGCACACACACGTTATACATTCAGCATCCCAGCTTCCATTTTCCATAGGCTAGATACATAGCCTAAACTAGATGCCATTTTATAGCGGCCTGAACAACTCTTTAAGTAATGTTTCATCCCACTTTCATCTCATTTTCTAAAAAAAAAAAAAAAAAAAAGAATAAATAAACCAACTTGAGGAGTAATTCATGCACTTTTTCTGAACATTGAGTAAGTCTAGATGAATGACTAAGATCAAATGCCAAATTTTTCTTGGTGTAGTTCTCTACCAAATTCCAGGGGGACTGCTCTGATGAGTAACTTCACGCTTGTGTGAATACAGGTAGAATCAGGACTCCATTGCCAAGATAACAGCCTTGCAATTGTTCTTTGTAGTATCAGTTACAGAAGAAAGCAAAGTGTTGCCTGGACAAATAGCCCTGTTCTCTTTCAAGGGAGTTTCTTTTGGTGGAGCAGCTGGATGCTCCTAAGCATCGACGGAGAATTTGCTGTCTACTCTGTTGATGTCTAATTGTTCTTTCAATGGAATATTAGCATTATTAAGAATTAGAGCAGTATCTGATCATGATGACACATCTTGTCAGCCTTCCAAGCACAGCAAACTTTCATCATCCCAGAACTCCACATTGTCAATACAGTTTTACATTCAGGATCTTTGTGTGTATGCAGTGGCATAAGAAGCACTGCTGTTAGGTCCTTCTGACATCTTGGGAATACTGGTGTATTTTCAAGATTCGCACCGTTTTACTCGAGTGTAGCCTGGAGGGCTATATTACAAATGCACAAGTTACTTTTAAAAGGCCAGGGCATCATGGTGTGCCTGTAGTTTTGCACTTGTTTCTAATGAAGCCAGCCAGCAGTTGTACCAGCTAAGTGCCATGCCTGGTACAAGTTCTTGTTTAGTAACACATGGAAAAAATAGCATTTGCACAAAAAGGCACCCTCTAGAATCAGTAAATCTCTCCAGACACAGATGGTTTCAGTGGAACAACAGAGATCTAAAACTTTGCCTGTCAGAACTGCATAATCACCGTTACTAGACACAGGAAAATAATTAATTCATTGCTTGGCATTTTATTTTGGTCCATGTTGCATGTGTTTTTCTTTTGTCCAGCTTCATGTTGTGTTTTCTTTTGTTTTCTTGTGACTAGACTGCTTCTTTGTCAAAGATTCCTGCCTCAAAGTCTAGAGCAAAGTCATTGCTTCCTCCAAGACCCAGCTCAGCTTGCTCATTAACTACTAAAAGGGCCACTTTTCTCGATACAGACAGTTATTATGTACGGCCCTCCTCAGCAGGCCCAAGAGACTGCTTGTCCTACTCAAAATCAGATGCTAAGGTAAGGTAGCAGAGTTGGTAGAGAGAGTGAGCTTGGAGATGTGTAGGTAAATTATGTGGATTACATTCTCTCCCCACTGCGTCTGAGTAATTATCTGTGAAGTTTACCTGGAATTAATTACATCCAGTGGCAGGAGAATTGATTACCAGCCTACAAGATTTGTGCTACAAAGTGGATACGTACAAAGCAACGTCTCCAGAGGAAACGTAAGCAAAATAAATAATCAGCAGGACATACCTTCTTTCTGTTGGGTATGGATGTTATTTCCTTGACTGCTAAGAAGTTATGCCCATTTTGCACATGGGTAAGTGGCAAAAACAGTAGTAGTCATTTATCCTGCAGGAAAAGTTTTAAAAAAGGAATTTTCGACCAGTTAATACTTTCTGAAAACAAATTCAGTCCCCATGGAGGAGGGTGCCGTTCTTATCACCTTTAACAAGGGCAGAAGCCAAATTCTTTGTACGTGGGACCATGCTGAAGAAGTTGCAGTTCATTCTAGCTTCCCCATGTTTACTTTTCACTTGCACTGCAAATCTATCTGATGCTGAGTTGGTGACTGTTATGTTGTGTAAAAGCTGTTTTCACCATGCATAGTGTGTCTCATACTGTTGGGGACCATCGTTACATTTAATCATCATCAAATCATACATCACCTAACAATGTGGTGTGCGGTGCATCTGTATTGCAGTTACATTGCAGGTGAATTCCCATGAAAATTTGACACCTGAACAGCACAAGTGTTCTTCTACTTCTGATTTGTACTAAAACAATACACCAACCAAGCCAATTCCTCATTAACAACCAGACAAGGAACATGTCCATGTTCAGATCTAGGAGTATCTGCATCTGTCTTAAGTAGCTCAGAAGCTTTTGCGTTGTTGAAAATGCTATCTATGATGGCTTCAGAGGAATTAGTTCACAATCCAGTACTCCACTAGCATCCTCTGCAGTCACTGAGAAATACAGGTTTAATTTCAGTAGGAGTAAAATCAGCCACTGATACATGCTCATTCAAATCCATAGGAAGAGAAAGCTTTGTCTGCTGCAGAGGGAGGGTTTATCTTGAAGTAGCTACAGTGAGATTGGCAAGCTACCACATTTGGGGAACTTGGAGGGAGCTCTCTCCCCAAGAATAAAGTTCTGTCCACCCTGGGCACCAGGGGCAGCCCCCTCCTATGAGTGTTTTCATGCAGTAAAGAAGCACCAAGGAGCTAATCAGAGCATGGGAAGTGGCTAGATCCTCACAGCTTCCTGTGTCATTAAACTGTGTCCGTAGGATGAGCCTTCCCCTTTGTGTATAGGTTGAGAGAGATTACAATCCAGAGCGTGATGTTTTGAAAACTAAACCTTCCTTTCTTATTTTGCTGCTATTAGGATGGAGTAAGCAAGAGTCCTGAAAAGCGTTCCTCTTTACCAAGACCTTCCTCCATCCTTCCTCCTCGAAGAGCTGTATCAGGAGATCGAGACAGGGAGGAGAACTCTCTCTCCCTCACAACATCCCTCTCTTCTTCAGTACGACGGACCACCCGTATGTTTTTGGTTGTTTTTTTTTTTGCATATTAGCCCTTTCCTGCTGCCGTGGTGTCTGCCACTTACAGAGGGCAATACAAAATATTCTAAGAAATCTTGGAAAAGTGAATCTAATAGTTAAGATAATTAATTTGTTGTTTCGTAGCAGTGATCTTCCTGTGTTCTACTCTAGTCCTGGGGCAAAAGCACCCTCAAGTGAGATGAGAAGTTAGATAGTAGAGTGACTCACTGGGGGAAATTAGGATAGTAAAATAGCAAGGTCTTTTTGTGAGGACTCATTCTATCAATTCACAGTCTGAAAGAAACTCCAAGGCAAAAAAATAAGTACCAAATATTCCCAAAACTTTTCCCTAGATTTGCTTTTAGTGTACGCCTCATAAACTGTATGTGATTTCCTGCTTTTCGATAGGCATTCATCTGGCTTTAGAAATCAATTTCTTCCCTTTATAAGAGAGCCTAAGGAAATGGATCATTAAATTCAATTAAAAATAAATAAAAAAAAAAAAGTCCTTTGAAATTCTTGAGTGATGCCCTAAAACAGAGGCCCTCTGTATGAAGAGTGACCTCTGCCTGGCACAGCAGCTCATTTTGCTGACTAGCAGCAAGAGGTTATCTGGTATTTGCTAATGTGGTTGGAGTGCTGAAGAATGAAAAACAAAATACCAAAGCTGCAGAGCTGGAAAAAAGAAGAATTTCCTTTCCATCTCATTAAGACTCTCTAGTTAGGATTGGTTGGGAAAAGAAAGAAACCATTCAGGGAAACTGGAAGTGAAAGTGGAGTATGTTTGATCTATCAGATGAGTCGCACACTGCAAAGAGTTTTTCCTGGACACTAGGAGCAGCAGTGCATTGGATTTGCTCCATCAACACTAAATAAACAAACAGAGTGTTTAATGAATCTAATGCAATTTTGATGAATCTCACTTCTCTAGGGAGGCCTACTTGATTGGTAATTTCTGATCATTTTAAAGGTGAAACACATATGTACCCATATGGTTGGGGTTCCCGGGCTTTGGGAGTTGGTTTGATCTTTCTCTTCCTTGGTAGTCTTAGGAAAGCCTTGCTTTAAGCAGCTTGTGAAGATGTCTCAGCTTCTGTTCATTTGCCCTTGAGAGTTACATGTAAAGGTGGCAGCAGAAAGTGCAGTCCCACTACTAATTCTTGCCCTCAATGGAAAGGACAAGTAACACCATTAGAAGGGGAATGAAGCTGCTAAAAAATGTTACGGTATTTATTTATTTATTAACTTGCATGCAGATGTTGCTAGACCGTGATTTTTAATCAATTTGCTTTTTCACTTCACTACTGAAAAGTAGCAATCGAACATGAGGGACATCTGCCTGTCCACACAACAGAGCTATTACTTGTTCATCAGCTGAGTACTTGCCTAGGATAGAGTTGAAGAGGCTAGACTACCACAAGTCATATGTGAACATAAGCAGCCAGGCATTCAGAGCCTAGAGTTTCAAGATTACAGACTTTTCATGACCCTAGTTTAACCTCAAATCTATTGAAACTGATGACAGCATTCTTACTGGTGAGTCAGACTGTCCGATCAAGCCCTGAAGGTTGGATTCAGATGGTGCTTCAGTTCTTTTCCTAAGAGGGAAATTGGTGTGTTGATATTGTGCCTTTTATAATGAGCTCTGCAGGAAGCATAGGCTCTGTGGGCAGCACATCTGTATTGCAACGTGGAGAGCTCAGTCACTGTGTGGGTGATTTATCAGACCAGCCACACGTGTCAAAGTAACGCCAGCAGGCTTGATTAGCAAAGGAGATGCAGAGACAGACACCAGTCTGCTGTTACAGCTCCAGCTGACAGCCATCTCAGAGCTCTGTCTTGTGTGGCAGACAGGGTTTTAGTCTTGGGAAGCACGGAAGGAAGAAGAGCTTGTATTTCTAGGTTGAAATTATGTTTTTTTCTTGCATGTAGGATCAGAACCAATTCGTAGCAGAACAGGAAAAAGTGGAACTTCTACTCCCACTACTCCTGGCTCCACTGCCATTACTCCAGGGACACCACCAAGCTATTCTTCCCGTACACCAGGCACTCCAGGGACACCCAGCTACTCCAGAACCCCACATACTCCTGGAACCCCCAAATCTGCCATACTGGTACCTACTGAGAAAAAAGTTGCCATAATTCGCACTCCTCCTAAGTCTCCAGCAACTCCAAAGCAGCTGCGAGTTATTAACCAGCCTCTACCTGACCTCAAGAATGTCAGGTCCAAAATTGGATCAACAGATAACATCAAATACCAGCCTAAAGGGGGGCAGGTAAGGATTTCAGTCTGTATTTTCATCTATATGTGATTTAATCTCACCTTTTGGGTTGGTATGGGGCAGGAGCCATTTTAAGTTTCCTTTCAAATGCTACTTCTCTTGTCACTGCCATCTACGTTGGTTGCTTAAGTGATGTTAAATTGCAGTGGTCAGGACTGTATTCAGAAAATCGTCTCCACAAAACTGGAACAGTACCTCACTGAGATCAGGGGAGAAGTTTCCAACAAGAGCTTGCACTCTGTGTCACAGATACATTTCAGTGTGACCCTCGCCAGTTTTTGCTTCCTTTGTCTTCAACAGCACCAGAAAATTAAGGAAGTTAGCTTTAATTCAGGCAAGTTCAAATTCAACCTAGATAGATTTTAGCAGGATTGCACAGCACCATGACCTTTCCCTGTGTCATTTTGCATGACTTAAGCACTGTGTTGAATGATGTAAATGAATTGCAGCCTCCAACCTGGTAAATCCACCCCAAATTAAAGATGATGGGAGGGCACAATTTAACTGTTCATTCCAACTACTTCAGGGTTGGAATAAGCAGGCTCAGGTCTTACATAAGCTGGAGAAGGCATATACATGAAGAAAAGAGGAATGCATAAGAAGGTAAATCAGCATTTTCTGTTCTTGCTGTCTGAAAGCATATGAATTCAGAGACGTTTTGATGCAATTGAAAGTTGAAAAATGAGAGAATGTTTCATACCTTGCATAGTTGTTACACCCTGAAGCACATGATCATAAAGATTGCTATCAGCTGAAGACTGATAACGTGTATGATAACAAAATCCCTTGTTACTAGAGACAGAACTTAATGAATGTTGAAAAGGACGGTGAAGACGTAGACTTTTCAGGTGAGCAGGAGCTTTTGGAGACTGAAGAGAGACAGAGAATACCGTAAATTTTCCTATGTTATGATTTTTATGCCTTCTCCCGAAGAGTATCTGCCAAACAGCGATGGGCACAGCTAGAATAGCCTTCTCTCATTTTCAGGCAGTGCAGAATTGGTATCGTGCGTGGCATTAAAACACAAAATTCTGTTCAATAAAACAGGCTTTCTGCTTGGAAGAACATTTGTTCTAGCTTACAGGACGAAGCAGTCCATTTTATTAATGTTTAAATGGCTATAAACCCGTTTACAACCTAAAAGAAATCCTATTTCATTTAGAAACAAAGAGGCTGAATGAGAAGGAGGAAAAATAATATAACCTATCAAAACTTAGGCTAAAAAATGCAGAAAACTCACCCTTATGGCTGTAAACAATTTTGTTGATAAACTTTTTGTAAAAAGTTTTTGTTCGTTTTCTATTGATTGAGGGCACAACCCCACCACAAAAACAGCCTGTGTCCCCAGCTCTCTTACTTCCCTGAGACTTCTGAGTTACAGCACTGGCAATCTGGGTGCTTTCTGGGCAGGTCCACCTCTCAGCTACCTGCAGGGACAGGACGTGTGATAAACACGCTCCCCCATTCAGCTGTCCAGAAGATAAGACATTCTAGAAAGCTGGGTTGCACAGTGTTCCCAGATCAGATACTTCTGTAAATTTCTGAGTTTTGGAATACATTGTGGAACATACACAACAGTGAGGTTGCCTAATGCTGCATCCAAAAAAATAAAGAAACTGAATTAAAAAGGAATATTGCTGTACTACATTTACTGCAGGTCTTCCAGAGAAAAAAGCAGGCTCATATATTAAACAGTAAGGTATCCTTTAAGCGTGGATCCTGTTTTCATCAGCAAGTCAACGTATTCAACGTCTTCTGGGATTTGGACAGTAGCAGCTTACTTAGATAAAGTCCAGAGATCATGCCTCTGCATTGGTTCTCCTGCCCTGATTTCGCTAAGTGTCTGTGTAGTTATTTTGCATGGAAGTCCAACACCCATCTGACATGCTGCATAGCAGATAGTCAAGCTGCAGAGGGGTCTGGAGGACATCTTCAGATAGTGCTTCTGGATTCGTATGCTTTGCAGCGAGTTCAGCTGCTGGACATGGGGGCTCAGAACCACAACCATGTTAGCCTGACCTCCTTCCTTTTAGTCTCTGTGGACCACAAGAGCAGTACAAGACTAAAGGACCAAGTGAACTGTATTTAATTGTAAACACCATGCCTGGACAGCTTAGCAGTTCTCTGGAGTTGTACAGTCTTTTCTGGATAGTGAAGAATGTCCCAGGTTTTGGTACTTCACATTTTGGGGGATCACAGGTGAAATCTCCTGCCTGCACACACACAGTCACAGAAATGAAAGAATTTTTTAATTCCCTCTGGTCTCAGGCCACTGAGCTGGGCAAATGGAGAGCCGATGACTTTTTTCTTTATGTCTCCCTTATGCCATCGTTCAGTCTAGACAAGTGGTTTCAGGATTAATTCTTTGCCAGTATGTGCAATTGAATTTTATAGGGTCTGTTTGAGGAACGTATAAAAGCTAATTTAATTTCCTTCTGTCTTCTCCCTTCTTTTAATGTCTGGTGGCAAATAGTGCGCTGGCTAAAATGAGCTGTTATCTACTATCTGCTTTTAGTGATGATACATGGAACAAACAGAAAGCTGCTCAATTTTTATAACCTGAACTGAAAGTGCTGATGGCAGTAACCACAGGAAAAACTAGCAGACAAAAAGCCGACATACATCTGAGCAAGTTAAGCACATAAACATGACATGCAAATCACTAAAGAAATACAGATATGCAGCCCAGCAGTGTCATTTGGAGACAGACTATGCTTTTACCAGAGGCATATCTTAACCTAGCACAAGGTCTTTTCTTAGCTCACAGCTGTCCTAGAGAAAGCAGCCGCACTGTGAAACCACCAGAGGCTGAAGTGCAGAACTGAAGCAGCAGGGGAGGTTTGAACGCTATATAAATCAAGAAATGCAGTGCTTCAGCCTGGAATTTCATCAAAAGCTCATCAGCTAGCAGTTTGACTTGAATTCAGCTTTGATTTGCCAACCACAGAAAGAAAGGAAAGGAGAGATATTACTCCACCTTACAGAAAAGAGAAAAAAAGAAAAAGCAAAGAGCACATTTCTAGTGGGAGAAACAAGCAAACACCGCTCTGCATTCTGTTCCTAATAGGAATAGATGGCTTGAGATATGTTCAATTGCTATTCTGTAGTCTGGAGAAATGAGGGCTTCTCCATTTGGTGTTGCAGCCAGGAGATGGTTATCTGGTTTTCTCTTTGTAGTAAAGCATGGTGAAATGTTATCATTCTTGGCAAAGCTCGGAGTCAACTTGCTCATGGGTATGTCTGCTGGGCTTCAGATGGATTTTAGCACTGCATCAGCTGTGGAGGAAACACTGTGCTTTCAAAAGCAACCCATTTGCATCTGTTATTTCTCAGACAGCCCAAGGGAGGCATGGGGAGAACGGGGGGAAGGGCTGGAAATGTGTTTCACATGCCAAGACTTCGGTTTTGCTTTTCTGTTCAGACTTTCTGTCATCTTGAAATTATATCTATGAGTGCTGTTTGTACACAGCAGCATACAAAAGTGCAATTAACTCTTCATTATGGACCAGGCAGCGTAATTATAAAGCATTACAAGCTAGCAACCAAGGAGAGAGCCAACTTAGATTTCTTTTAACTTAATTTTGAGAGGTATATATAAAATTTCAACTATGAACGAGAACTTTCAGTAGTTGTCAATCAGCAGAGCTCCATAAAAGCACATGGAGTTGTACAGACTGGAATGCAATAAATAAGGTCTAAATTATCACTGACTACACTAACAGCCAGGCACCTTGTAGGGAGTAGGATGACATATTAAAATGAAATACCTCAGCCCTGTTGGAGAATGAATTGCTCCTTAAATGTTTTTAGAGAGATTAAAGGGAGTATTTGTACTATTTTCTGGAGTAGATTGAAGGTACCAGGACACAGATTTCTCTAACAGCCTGAGTCATTCCATTGGCAAGTTCAGCATGGCCAGCATTTTCAGCAGAGCTCTGAGTTGTCTAGATTTTGGCAACAAAATAGAGAAGGTGGTTCTTATTGGAAAAATGTTCAGGCAATACACAGTCTGGATTCAAGCTGTTTAGTCATACCATAGTGTTCTCTCTTGCACGGTATAGTGAAAAAAGAATTCATTTTGCTAGATGGGAAGGAACAGAAAAGGAAGGGATAAAAACCTTTTTTATCTGGAAACTTTGGATTTGGAAAAGAGATGCTAGGGGACAAATCTGGTCAGCTTTGGGAAAATCGACTTCCATGAAAACATGAACACAGGGTGTTTTTTTCAACTTGAACTGAACAACGTAATTTTCTCCATTATGCTGGAGTAAAGAAAACCCAGGCATTGCAACTCAAAAATGATTCCTTAAGGCTGTGGAACTGATTTGCAAACTTTGATGCTTGATGGCTTGTTACTTCATTTTTGAAGTTATTAGCATCCCTTCAATTATTAGCAACTGTTCCTTCTAGAAAGTAAGGACTGAACTCTATGGTTTCAGAAAAATCTGTTTTGCTGTGGGTTTGTTTGTGGGTTGGTTTTTCTTTTTTTTTTTTTTTTTTTTTTTTTTCCAGTTAGGGCAGTACTGAAGCAGCAATCTATGGGATCCTGGGTTTTAGCTGAATTAATTTTGCTCCCAGGATTTTTTTTACTTGGCGTACCTGAATCAGTTTCTTTTGCCATCTGGTTCATCATTTGCCCAGATTTAGTGAGGAGTATGATTACAGAACAGTTGTTATCATTTTATCTGTCTCGAATCTTGTTCTTTCTTGAATGCTCAGTTAAGACGACTTTTTGTCCCTTGACTGTAAACTCTTCAGCATGGAAAGTTGTCCATTTGCCTTGTTTCCCAGCACAGTTATGCAAGACATCTCAGTGTTCCTGCATCACAGTCATGCAACCAGACCGAGGCCTGCCTTGCTAGATGTTAGATTTAAAGAGAAAATTCCAGTTTCTGTATCAGGTGTTAATTTATGAGAGAGAAATGTTGGGTTTTTTTTCTGTGTAATAACTATGAAAACAACATCTATCACAAATCTGTGTGCTTGGGACAATTAGCAACATGCATGTGATATTAATCAATGGGCACAATTTAAATTTTGGTAGTTGAGAAAGATGCACTCAGAAAATATTTTTTGCCCTTGTGTTGTGCTGATGATGGCTTTTCTTCCCTTTACAATTAGGGACATTCCTAGATCTAATTATTAATTAGATATGTGCTGTGATCTGCAAATAGGTAGATCGAAGCTTGTAAGTTCTTCACAGACAAACATCAATCAGCCACCAGTATTCTGTGCAAGTACTAAAGACACAGTTGATTGCTTGGCATCTCTTCTATTTTACTGACATTTCTCATTGGAAGTATGCATTTTAAATTTTTAATTGTTTTATAGTTTATCTCTTCAGACCAAAATATTATATGGCTGATGTCTGCCTCTGGCTACGTTTTCAAAGGTCAGGAATTAACATATCTTCTTCGTCACCCTTTGCTAAGAATAAGATGAAGATGGTACATCCTTTTGTCCATGCTGTGTGTGCAGTACAGTCCTTTATTTTGAATCTCACTAGTATGTAGGCTGGCTTTTCCCTTGGTGTGTGTATCTGGTAATATCAGGAGTGCAAATATGATCTCAGGTTCTGTTTGTAGATGTAGAACCTTTGAGGCACAGTCTTCCTCTTCAGCGGCTTTAATTGGTCACAGAAATGCCCTTCCCCTTTCCTTTACTCTACCTGTAGCCTCTGCCAGGAGCATGAAATCTAGTATAATCTGTCCTTGGCAGCATATAGACTTTGAAGCACTGAGAACTACTTCTTGATTCTAATCAGGTTTTAACCTTAACCTCACTTCTGTGCCCAACCAATTCTCGTTTCATTCAGTCCCTTTGTTAACCAGCAGGGCAAACACTGAAATAACGTCTAGTTCCTGGGATGTGTCTGTGTCAAATTACTGTGATGCTGTGGTAAGTAGGAGGAACCTGTCATCTTTGGTAAGTTGTTAGGAGTCTGGGAGCTTTTCCCAATATCACAGCCTCACAGCATGTTCAAGTGACAAGTGGAGCCACGGTAGAGATTTTTTTTTAATGCTTTAGGCTGTTTGTGGTAGAACTTCTCAAAGGCCATGATTTCATGGCAGGGAGAACATTAATCATCAGCTTCTTGAAAAAAATACATGCAGAGCCTGTAATTTCATCAGCTTCTCAGTTTTTGTTCTTTGAGTATCCTCATTTTGGTGTGCACCATTGTAGTGAGCCACAGGAGAAAAGCGGTTGATGGATCATCTGCCCAGACACTGATTTGTTAGGAAGGGGCTTTTCCTGTTCCTGTGGAAGCTGAACTGAATGATGATAGGCAGCAATGAACCTTAATTCTTTCCCTTTCAGAAGCTGTTTTCAGTCACGGATGCAGCGGGGCACAGCTAAACTAAATTCTTTCTTGCATTTCTCTGCCTTCTATTCAGTACTTCTACAAATTTCTGCTCGCCATGAATACAGAGGTACAGTACTGCCAGAGGAGGGCCTGTTCCAGGCCCCTGAGAGGAGACTTCTATACATAGATACTTTGAAATCATAGTTCACTTTCTGTGAACAGCAGCAGGGAGCCACATATATCACTGGGTGATGCCCAGGTATTACCAGCCTGTTGCTTCTCATGTCACCCAGCTTCACCCAGAAATATCCTTTCTGGTGTAGGGCAGACCAGACCACAGCTGCTTCCTGTTGAAATTACCTGCCAGGCCACTAGGAGTGTTCACCCGTATGAGTAGAGGTCAATATATGCCTCATCTAAATGAATTCCATGAAAAATACCTTCAACACTTGTTTTCCTCGCAGCTATCCATAAATGCCTCGTATCTCCTGATACTTTGTTGGACAACATTCAAACAGCACAGAAGGCACTGGAGCGCAGTGGCCAATTCCTTCTGGGGACTGTCTAGAAGCAGTTGGTGTCTATAAGGCTACGCTGTGTGCTAGACAGCACTATCTGCCCTGGGCTTTGCTCTCGGACCACTGTGGAAGTGTCATCAGAAGATAGAGCGGGGGAAGGTCTGCCACTCTGCCAGGACTTCAGACAGAAACCAGACTGATTGTTGGGCAGTGTGGTTTTGTGGAATAACTCAGCATTGTCTGTAAGGCTTAAGTTTTCCACTGTGGTTTTGCTTTACTTGGATATGAGAAATGACAAACCAAAATACTGCCTTCCAGAGCCTGTGCAGCATATCTTGGCAACCCAGCATCGGTTTGGTAGAATTGAGTTTACACATCTCAGGCTGGCGTGTCCATGCAAGTGTTATGAGGGAGTCTGTAAGGAGATTAGCCTATTGGGATGTTTAGGGAGTGTGAAGAGAAAGCACTCAATTTTCTAACACAGATTACTACAGTGTTCCCTTTCCTGAATGAGAGCATGAGCAGGCTTGATCTTTCATTTACTGTGCACGCATATTAGAATATAGAATGAAAGTTCATATACATGCATTCCTACCACACCTCCACCCCCACGCAAGATGTCCATACACATTTGGGAACATGGAGGCCTTCCTGGTGAGTCATGGTATTTGTGCTGTCTCTATCACAGGCAAATGCATCATTTAATTCCTTTCAAGCACCATTATAAAAGTCTACCATTTTCTTTTTGTAGCTCTGTTCCCTTGAGAAGCAGTTTCAGAGTCTCCCTGCTTTGATAGCTACACATTTCCTTCTGAATTCCAGCTTCAAATAATTCGGCTTGTTTATCCTTTTTGTTTGAAAGCCAGAGATTCTCTTTAGCCTAAATGGTGCCTGTCCCTCTCTGGTACTTTCCGTCTGATGTTTACAGTCTGATTTCCCAAAGGAAACAAAGATCATGGAGTCATGCTGTCTGGCTGGCAGTCTTAGCTATCCTCAATTCATTTATAACTTGTTGGCCAATTTCAACCAGTGCTGACAGGGGAGCAGAGGTTAGAAACACCTGCTGTCCCTCCAAGATGGGATGATAGTTATTGATTAGATTCTAAACAGAGGCTCAGCACTGTTACTGGGGAAACAGCAGTGATAACTCAGTCCTTGCTCCGCAGTCAGAGACATTGGCTCCTATTTGTGTAGACTAACCCACCTGGGAGAAAGCTAGGTGGGTATTGCTGGCAGGAGGGAGTAGGCCTTGCTTAAAAATACAAATTAATGGATTAAATGGTATAAGGCATTAATCCGCAGGAAACAAGGCTTCGTTAGTTCATAGAATGCTTAGTTATTGAGGACTTAAACATGGACAGGGATACTGATATATTCCGGGAAAGGGAGAAAGAGTAATTAGGGAAAACCTGGATCAGTGTACTTTCCACCTGTGCCAGGTGAGCTGCACAGCACGTCTGCATCACTCGTCTCACTTCAGCCTTCAGCACAGGACATAAATGATAGATAGAGTTCCTGCTGATCCTGCTACACAGAGGCACATTTCATCCATAGAGAGGATAGTTGTGTTGATTGTTCCTTTACATACCTGCTAGCTCGGTTCATGTCACTCATAACCTGTCAGATATTTGGGTGCAAATCAAACTTTAGGCACTTTGTCAAAGGCACTCTCTCAATTTACCGCCTTGCTTTGGCTTCCCTTTTAAGCTACAGGCCCCCCGTCCACAGCAGTGAGGTCTTGCCTTGACCAAAGTCAGCATTTTTCAGAGCAAGTGCATCCCTGTGGCCATTGCTGAGAGGTGCTGCTGACCCATCGCTGAGATAGATGTGCTCAGAAAGTGCTAGGGAGGCCTTCTGTTTTGCCCAGTCCTGTCTGGCCTGAAGCTCTCTGGGAACCAGATCTGACCGCACATCTGATGTGTGTTTCAGTAACTGATGTGACACCTGTCTTGTATAGTACTGGGGTACATTTTTTTAAACATATAGTATATTGAGATAAAGTACAAACCTAAAACTCCAAAGGCATTTCCTTTCATTTTTCAGTGTACATTGGTTTACTTTCATGGATTAAGCAGACAGGAGAAAGACAGAACTATCAGCTTGCCTAGCAAAGATGCCCTTCTAAGGGGATGAAGGTGACCCACTAGTTGTGTTTTCTAGTGCTCCCATCATCCTTATTGCTGAGCATGCCATCACCACAGATCTTTACCAAATTAAGCAAGGAAGCACTTACCATTCCAGTGGTTTGATTGATACAGTAATTACTTTATGTGTAATGAAGGGGACCCACAAAACAGCTTGCCATGAAGAAATGCTTTGCATTAGCTACGAAGTGCCCCCCTAAAAATTTCTTCTTGGTATCTGAGTGTGGCATTCTTGCTGCAAGGGCCAACAGCTGCAAAATCTGATATTCTGGTAAAGTGGTCAGATTGGCTTTTCCTAGTTCAGGGAGGTGAGGCACAGAGGAAATTAGTAATTTGTTTCAGATTTAACAGAAAGTCTGGGACAGTTTGGGGAACTGACACCAGGAAGCACAAACTGCACAGGGTTCTTCCTTCTTCCCACTGAGCACTTCAGCTGGTGTGCAGCTGCTTGGTGTTTCTGGAGTTGTGAGATGAAGCAACAGGCCACCTCTGCACTGTACCTTTTTATTGCCTAAATAGAGAGGCACTGAGCTCTGACTGCGGTTTAATCTATTTGTCAAGAGCTGTCAGTCACCTTTAAAAGGACACCCTGCAATCAGCAGTCTGTTATATGAATGTAGCCCCTGTTAAGGCTATGTTGCAGGAGGGGTGAAATACCTCAGGATTTCAACTGTTGTCTGAGCTGGCTGGATCACAGATTGCTGCATGAAAGGCTGGAGTGCTGAACTGAGCAGAGGGTTTCCATCTTCTCCTTGTGGCCAGTTCAGCAGAAACACTGGCCATTGCTTTGAAGAGTCTAGCACAGGCTTTCCAAGAACTCTAATCTGAGAAACTAAGGAGTTCTTTGAGCTTTTCGGAGAAAAGCTGCCTCTCATATTTCCCAATATTGAAGCATCCCTCTTTGCATTTCACCACCAGTTCATGAGGTAGAAAAAGAGCAACGTACTGTGTTTATTTGTGTTGTAACATACTAAGGGTACAGATTGGTCTGATTAACTTTCTCACACACACTTCAGTACGGAAGGAATCACAGCAGGAGACAAAATTACTCTGGCTCCCTTGTCCTGCACCCCGATGGAGTGTCTGTATTTTATGTAGTAAGTTACCTTCGATTCCTTTTAGGTTAGGATTTTAAACAAGAAGATCGATTTTAGCGATATTCAGTCCCGGTGTGGTTCCAGAGATAACATCAAACATTCTGCAGGGGGAGGAAATGTAAGTAGCACAGACACTCTGTAAGCAGGCATTTCCACTGCGATGACCCACCTTGCGCAGCCAACTCCCTCTATCTCCCTTTTTCTGAGCGCTCTTTTCCTTCTTGCTAATAACTCACATGTGAGTTTGGTCTAGTAGTTGTGTGAGCCCTGTGTATGCAGTGGTGGTCTTCTGATCGTTCTTCATGGAGCACAACACATTTCCAGGACTTGGTCAGGAAAAGAAAATGAGAAAGACAGATGATTTCTATAAACACCTAGGGATACTAACAGTAAAGGGTGAGCCAGAATGGTTTAGTGCTTTTCTTGGGAGTGGCCCGAGAAAATCATTTCCAGAAAGAGACTCCAGCTCACAGCTGGGCATCCTCAGCTAACCTTCTCAATTCTCTACTTTCTTCAGAGAGAAAAAAGATACAAAGAAAATAAGGATAAAGAAAGTTCAGAGAGAGGGTGTGATCAGCTGGCGTACATGTGCTAATGCCACAGCGTTATTCTGGTACAAACAGCTGAGGTTGCTCAGGGTTTGATCATACACCGGTTGGGTCCAGCAGACATATTGGAATAGCATAAGGATGTGATGCACCTGGTGGAAATGATTGGTCTCAGATGAATTTGCGGCATGCACACATCAGGTCCTCTGCAGTGGGAAGTAACCAGATTCACTACGGCCACCATTGCTGGCTTAAGTCACTGCTGGCAACGTAAGAAAAGCAGAGGCATTGTAGTCAGCTTGGAGCTTCTGTGTGCATTGCTTGGCCCGGTCTGGAAGGGCTGCGGCTTCCTGCTGGGGGCAAAGCAGGATTGTGGCTGTAGCTATTCCCGAGCTGGGCTCAGCGCAGCCATGGCAACACAGAAGGGATGAAGGGTGCCTGTGCTGCTGCCTGGCTGAGCAGTGCAGTGCTGCTGTCACTGGTGACCGTGCACCAGCTGAGGCGCAGCTGCAGGAGTTGTGTTTGTAGATTCACCAGCCTCTCTGTAGCGGATTGATCTAAAAGTGCCTATCATGTTTAGATGGCAAAAAATGTGAAACAGATGGCCAAGAAAAAAACAGTCATGGAAATATTCCTGCTTGCCAGGATGCACGTTCAAAAACAGAACCAAACAGGGGTTTGAAGCATCCACCCTTTAGGGAGGCTCAGGAACATTTCAGAAAGAACCCACAAACTGATCTGCTTCATCCTCCTCTTCATTTTCCTAATAGAAAAAGCTTAACCCAGCTCTATCATTTTCCCTAGGCGGAAAGGAAGCTTGCTGTATTAATCCAGCATTTCCTCATTTGTGGCATGGTCAACTAACCGTCTCTCCTTTTCCAGTGGTTTCTGGAGGCTTGGGCTCTTCCTCTGCAAGGCTTGTCTTTTTATTTATTTTATTCTTTTCACTCTCGTAATTTCTGTGTGTGTGCTTTTAACAGGTACAGATTGTAACGAAGAAGATTGACTTGAGTCATGTGACTTCCAAGTGTGGTTCGCTCAAGAACATTCACCACAAGCCAGGTATCGGTAGAACTTCCTACAATTTCTGGGATCTGGGACAAAGGAAAGACTTGTATGTGAAGGGGAAGTCATGGAAGATAGAGTCCTCTTTTATAGTTCTAGAGAAAGTAAATATACTTGGGTGATAGAAACACTACTCTTAGTTCCTTAAATGTGTACAGACATAGATGTGCGGAGCCACCTTGTTTAGAGATGAGGTAAAAGGTTGTACAGAAGGATGCTGCTTGTACAAAAAGTCAGTTTGATAAAACACCGATATTCATGCTGAAGTCAGCAAAATATTTAAATGTCTTCTTAAATCAAGCAGACTGTAGCACATGCTTACAGTTTGAATATGTGTGTTAAAGGTTTTGTATTTTACTGAACACTCAGCGTGTTATTCTGCGCATCTCTAAAATCATTAGAACTCAACTAAAAGGGAAGTAATCTGAATGTGCCCATCTGCATTGTGTCAGACCTTCTCCTGAGCTATTCTGCTCTTTATTTCCTTTTCTTGTGTAGGAGGTGGACGTGTGAAAATTGAGAGTGTGAAACTGGATTTCAAAGAGAAAGCTCAGGCTAAAGTTGGTTCACTTGAAAATGCTCACCACGTACCTGGAGGTGGTAACGTCAAGGTAAGGGGACGGCCCTCAGGGAAATGCTACCAGTGTGCCTTCAGCCCAAATTCTTCTGTGAATTTATAGAGCTGTGAATTCAGTGATGGCTCTGAGTTGAGTAGGAAGTATCGTTTCGTTCTGCATCAAACCCGTTCACGTACCACTTGCTCCCTGTGGAATTAGGAATGATCAGGCTCACATCCCCAACTAAGATTAATGTGAACCTTGTAGAGGAACCTCCTGTGGTTTGTGCCCTGGCTTTCCATCTAAAAACAACCTTGTTTGGAACCATTGCGTGGCATAGGCATGATACAGTAAGCTTGTAGTGTGGCTATCCTAGAGGATTGGGACTGCTTTGTGAAACAGGAGGAAAACATCTTGAACGTAAGACATTGCCACAAGCATTTGAAAATACAGATTTCAGAAACAAATCACATAAAATGCGTACTAATTTCATACAGCTAGGAACTGTGCTCCTGCTTGTTCAGGCATCCATCAGAGACAGAAATATTAAGAGAGGATGTAATATATGTGTAAAAAAAAAAAAAAGAGAAAAACTTCAGTTTCAATCCTTCTAGGAACTAAAGAAGCTTCAGTCCTTGTAAGAGCTGTTAAAAAAAAAAAAAAAAAAAAAAGGAGAGGCAAAGATGTATGATGAGAAAATTTGTTAAACATTTTGTGTGTTAAACTCTGCTTTCCTGCAACAGATTGACAGCCAGAAACTCAACTTCAGAGAGCACGCTAAAGCCCGTGTCGATCACGGCGCTGAGATCATCACGCAGTCACCAGGCAGGTCCAGCGTGGCTTCTCCACGCAGACTCAGCAATGTCTCATCCTCTGGAAGCATCAACCTGCTTGAATCACCGCAGCTTGCTACCCTCGCTGAAGATGTCACAGCAGCCCTCGCCAAGCAGGGCTTATGAATCTGCTCATTTTGCGTTGTATGAAGTAATAATATTTAGGCATGAGCTCTTGGCAGGAATGGGCTCAGAGCAGGTGTTACATTCATTTTTACCATGTCTAAAACTAAGTCACATCCCAAGACTTGTAGTTACCATACAGTTAAACAAACAAACAAACAGATAAATATTAATAGATGCAGAAATTGGCCTGATCTCCATTTACAACAGGAAGACACTGGCTTTATATGGGTATACAACTGCAGTATGTTACATTGGACAATTATTGTTGCTCTGCTCTGTCTTGCATGGAGTACCGTACTACAATAAAATGCATTTTTACCTTTCATGTGCCTGAAGGCCATCCACCTCTTTCTGAAGAGCCTTGTTAATATCCCAAGTTGCTCATTTCACTGTTCTGTTGATAGATGGGGAAAAAAAATGAGAAACTGCCCATTGTAAGTTATTACAGGTTAGATTAAGAGTCTGCTTACCAGAAGGAAGGGGCATATAGAGAAATTCAAGTTTAATTAATTAAAAAAAAAAAAAAGTGATATTTTGTATAAATGAGTAGAACAAAAGTTGAATTAAGTTATTAACATTTTTTTGGACCTGGATAAGTATGTCGGTGTATAGCTGATAAAGCCAATAAATTATTTAACTAATAACTAAAACTATTAGTGGAAAACATTGAATCATGCTTGGGGAAGTGACGTAAAAAAGCTTTGAAAGCGAGCACTTCCACCCCAATGGACTTGTGTCTGATTAGGAAGTTGGTTAAGCGGCTAGATCTGTGTAGTCACCATCAGTTTCACATCCTTTCCGTCTGTTTGATACAGTATTATAGATATATATTTCTCTGTGGCCATTTGTGAGACGCCCTCTTCATATACTTGAATATTCTACTTTATTCACAGTATCTGTGTCTCTTGCACCCTTTGGTGTTGCAATTTTAGGTATGTAAAAGTAGATGTTAGCGGGGTTTTTTTTCCCTATTCATAAAAATACATTTAAAAAAAAAAGATGAAAACTTTTAGCATGAAGTTGCTTTCTGTAACAACTAAAAGCCGTGACCCTGTTTTAGTGCCAGATGCAAGTCTCTTCTGTGATGCTAGAAAAAGGATTCCTTCCCTCCTCCCTCCCTTTCTTCACAAAGATATGATTTCTGTGGGGTCCAGAAGTTTGTAAAATGGTCTCCAAAGATGGCTGGGTTTGGATTCTGGATTTTTTTAAAATCCAAAATAGTTTGGCTTTTTTTTTTTTTTTTTTTTTAAACTCCTGTAGTAACAGCAAATGTTAGATTTATTTATTTTGTTTTCCTTTTGCTAAAGTTGAAACAAAAAAAAGTATTAAGGTGTCGTTTCCACTCCTTCAGTGATATCTTATGTATACACTCAGGCACTCAGATCACAGTGGTAAACATTACAAGAAATGCCTGTAAATTATAGTACATGAGTAAATAAATTGAGCTCCCTGCACTGGGGTGCTGTAGTGATTAATAAATAGGGCATCTTCAAATCTGAGCAAAATGGGATTATACTGACTAATAAAAAGTATAAGAAAAAGTGTGCATAAAAAGGGCAGAGATATAGAATCATCCAATCTAACGGAGTTACCTGCAAGAGCTCCAACACTGTCTTATGGACACTAAGAGAACACTGAAGGTAATATGGGAGTATTACTCATCGGCAGATAATAATCTGCTGATGCTATATGTACAGTAGACATTATGAAATGACCAGTTTACATTCTTGCAGATTGTTTGATCTTTTTCCTTTTGAAATCTCTTAACTAAACTTTGCACTGTCAGTTGAGCTATACTTGATACATGTATTAGGTTAACATTGTGTGCTGGAAGCTTTTTATCTGTTCTTTTTGCTCCTTCATTTCTATGTGTGCGTGTGTGTGTTGGGTTTTGAACCAAAAAGACTGTAGAGAACATTCTTATGTCTGTGAAGGAGGATTCTAATAATTAATTGCACAGGACTCCACATGATTCAGGTTGCAAACGCACGGTTACTTGGCAGTAAATCTTCAGTGGACCAAATGAGGATTTTGGCTAAGCTGTCACATAGTATAAAGACAAATCAAAATTATGAAAACTCTATAAATTTTACTGGAAACGTTAGCCCAACACACAACATTTCAGCACTGCAAAAAGCTTTATCACACTATAAAATTCCTAATGCTGTTGGTAAGTCAGTTGTTTTATACAAAGGACAGTGAGCTTGGAACCATGCTAAATGGGTTCTGATTTCTGCCTTGTATTTGTTATACTCTTGTGTAATCGTATGAATTCTCATGGAAACAATGTCAAGAGATATGCATTAAAAGCCTCTTCCCATTTTTTTTCCAGGAAAGCAAACGACAGAAAGAAAAAAAACAAAAACTACTAAAACAGTACCTACATCACATTGCTCTGATCACACAGTTGATGTAAATGAGCCTTGCAGTGTGGTTTTTCTTACGCCTTTTGCAAATGTGGGAGAGTCTGTGGTACTACCGAACCTCAGCTTCTCTGAAGCTGAACACCAGCTAGTGAGAACAGTGTTACTTGAGGTGTTTTTTTTTTTAATTCTGCTTTTAAAATTGACATTCTCTAGGTAATGATGTTTAGTTAATCCACTTACGAGTACAAAGTTAGAGTGGTGTAACGCACCAAGACATTTATTTCATGCATTAAAATGAGCTTTCTTGTCTTGATTCAAGCAAAGACCTTTGTAATTGTAATCATCCCTCCATAGAAAGAATCCTAGAACGCTGTGGACTTAGATGAAGGTAAAAGAAATTAAGAGTTTGTGCTGTTAAAAAAAAAAAAAGAAAAAAAGAAAAAGTTGTTACATGACTCTAGATGTTCATTGAAAAAGTTCATATTAATCTTAATTGATCGAGAAGAGGGTTGGTTTTTAAAAGAAGAAACTGTTTTGTAAATACGCAATGCCCACTTAAACAAGACAGAGCCAGCTTCCTGGAAACTGCATCCTTTGTTTCTTTTCCACAGGCATGTTCAGCCAGCAGGTACGTGGGTGTCTGAGACCTGACTTTGTAACAGAGCAGAGATAATCCAGATAAATGGAACAGCAAAAGATGGGATGGCTAGGGGAGAGCCCCTAATTAATAATCTGTAACGCTATAGAGACGAAAGAAAGGGGCTTCTGCCCCATCCGCAGACTCCTGTTTCTGTGTAACCACAAGCAGAAAGAAATCCAAAGTGAGCAAACCTCTGTCCAGCACCAATAAGGGAAAAAACTAATACTGATGAGGCTAATTCTGTGCCCGTTAGGGCCATGTATATTTTCGCTGTACAGCAGTAAATGGTATCATCCATTCAGTGCTATGCTAAGGTACAGTAGTAACCTCATCGTGGCTGCTTACAAATAGATGCTTGCCTATCTACACGACCCAAGGGAGTCTGAAGGCAGCCTGTGTGTGCTACCACACGTGAGCAGCAGTTTTTGCCACGCTGGACCAAATACCGTTGCATACCCAAAGTACTCACGTCCCTTCAAAGGCAAACGCCTTGAAGAGTTGATGACGTTCGCTATGAGAGCCGAAGCAGGTAGTCTAGCCTAGGTGTGTAGAGTTCATTGCTCGTCAAAGCAATTCCCGCTGCAACTCAATTCCCACTGCAGGAAAGTAAATGAGTTTCACACTTGGAAAAATCAAGCATATAAAAGCCACTTCAACTTTAGCAAAGAGAAAAAGCCAACGAATGAACATGCTGTATGCTGGGATTTCAAGGAATGCAGTCTGCTGTTACAAACCTGTGTTTTTTCTGATAATTCTAGAGCCTGTTACCATAAAAAGAGGCATTTCTTGAATGGCTGGTGGTAGGTAGTTCATGTTTTTCAATCCGATTTGCAATTGTATTTGTTGCTGTATAGTGATTGTTTTGCAAAATAAAATCGCTTGTCATCTACTGGCTCGTGTTGGTTTGCACTGTTGGGATGCAGCGCTGGGTGCACTCAGCCATTCCATATCCTCGCACCACATACCTGCTGCCATTGCGGGCAGTCGGTTCTGTCAGAGCTTGCCGAGCCCCGTTATTGACAAAACATCGCGTTTTACTCATAGCAGAGCAAGATCTTCCAGTGTTGTGTGAATACATGCTCTCAGCTAGTGGGTCCCGCCGTGCATGGAGCAGTTCAGCCCTCCCGACGAAGCACCGGCTCCGCCTCGAGCCGCTGCTCCGACGGGACGCCGTTCCCGCCCTCTCTTCGCGCGCTCCCGCAAGCGGCAAAGCAGCGCCCGCCGCGCGCCTGCGGGCTGCCTCGCGCCTCCGGAGGCCGCGCGGTGGCCGTTGGTGCTGTGAGGGGAGAAGATGCGGCTGGACGGCGCGGCGCGCTGTTTGCGCCGTGAGGGCCTCGGCTGGCCGCGAGTGAGGGGTGTGCGCTGCCGGCCCCCGGCAACGTGGTGCTTCAAATGTACCAAAGGTAACGGGAGCTGCGGGCGGGGGAATTTGAAGGGGATCGGGGGAGCGTCCCCCATTTGCAGAGCTACTGGAGGTACTTCGCTCCCGCGGGGCCCTAAGGGAAGCAGGGCCCCATTAGTACTACTGGGAGTAAGGCAGCGAGTGGAAGGATTGAAAGATGGAGAACAAAAGGATTCAAGCACTTACAGCTGAAGCGGTAGTTGAGGACAGGTGGTAAGAACCCACTTGTTCTTTTCCGGGGAGCAATGAAGAGATGGTATTAGTGACACTCCTTGTGCTTCACTGCATTGCGGGTGGTGTGTTAGGATTTACCATGAGTGCTGTGCTGGAACACTGCTGAGTAGGAGCTGTCGATCAAACCGTTATGAGCTACGGTTAATGGAATGCTGGTAGCCCAGGAATCCTGCTGCAGCGTTTGCTGGTGCACTGAGGGTCTTCTGGAAGGGAACAAGAGAGTCCCACTGTTTGTTTCTAGGAAAAAGGCGATGGATTGGTCTGTTTGAGGTTTTGTTTGGGCTTCTTTCGTGTTCATCTCTTGTTTGTTTGTGGGTTTTTTTTTTTTTTAATTTATTTTCAAAAACAAATCAGGAGTTCATAACTACTCTTTTGTATAACCTCACTCTGTGTGTGCATTCACAGGTGGGTGGTGCAATCATTAAGTGCTAACTCTGCAATCATTAAGTGCAGGTGAGAGTTTGAGAGTGAGCACAGGGCCAGCAGCTGGGGTGTGAGTAGGAGACCTCAAGTCTGGGTGAGGATGTTGGCATGGGAGTGTGTGAAAGAGGAGTTTTGTCTGCAACAGTCTCTATGGCTGGCTGTACCTGTGTCTTGCGTGTATGTGTGCATCTTTGGGATGCAGGCAGAGCTGGGTTGAGTCTTCAGATGAGAAGGCAGCACTGTCTATTGGTCTGAGATGGAGACTCTTAGGGCTCTAGAGACCAGGCAGAAGGAGACCCCAGGCTCAGGAGTGGTAGGAGGAGGCAGCTATTTATGGCATCTTTTAACACCCTCTTCTCCATTTGAGATCATGATTCTGATCTCTTCTGTGTCTTTCTTCTCCTGTCTTGTGCATTTATATTAGCTGGCACTGATCTGAGAAGCGAAACGCAAGCTTGAGGTAGCTGTGATAGAGGTGGTATTCCCTGAGCAAAAATTCTAGATTTTAGGAAAATCAAATTGAGGTTTTTTGCTTTTCATTATTCTTGCTTCTGTCTGACTCCAGCTTTTTCCTGTCTGCCCTGTTTTCTTCCAGGCAGCTGTTCTCTGGTGATGTGATGTTGTTTCCCAGGAAGGGTGGGGAGATAGTGGAAGCAGCTCTGCAGTGTCAATTGCCATAGTATGTCTGCTCAGGAGACTGCTGCTTGTTTTGGGGGGCTGATGCGGTGGAACAATTTGATTGCTTAGTGTTAAACTAAGTGATTTGGGTTGGACTAGCAAAAAAAATTATGAGCCTGAACTGCAGGAAAGAGCTGTCTGGCTCACTAAGGGTTCTGCAGGCTGCATTTGGTAGGCTTTTGGAAAAATGCAGGGCCAGATGCAGGAACACCTTCTGCATGTCCTGAAGCTGGGTTAACTGCGAAACCAGAGGGAACCGGCAAAGATGGAGAGTGTATTGCATTGACAGAGTTGGAAGGACTTCTGCAGGCATTACTTGTGTTCTGCAAAGGTGATGTACTCATCAGTACGGTGTGTTATGACCCCTGAGATGCAGCTAACGTTTGCTTATTTTGCTCAATCCATAAACCAACAACCTGCGTTTCTTCTGCTTCAAGAAATTAGTCAAATTGATTCTGGCTGCTGCAGCTGTGCCATGGAGTGCAGGCAGGTGTCCTAGCAGCTTCCCTGTCACTTACCTGACTTCCTGCATGCCTAGTCCACAGAACAGCACAAGTAAGAAGTGCTTTTTGGTAATGAGTTAACACACAGGTCTTTCTGAGGACTTAGTTTATCTAACTTAGCATGCTATGTTGACTTTTTCTCTTGATTTTTATTGTTTTTGTTGTCTGCATCTTGTTTGTTTCAACAAAAGCCACTTATACAATATTAAATAGGAGCTAAGGAAAGCAGAGAGCTGTCTTGGAGGGCACCACTGTAGTCCTAGTACTCGAGTACAAAATCAAATGCTGACGGTGAAGCTGAGAGCTTCTGCTGTGAACTAAAGTTCTGTACAGAGATAAGTAAAATTTTCTAGGCTATGACTTTTGGTCAGCTCTTTTATGCATAATTCCCTAGCAGCAAGCTGGTTCACTTGCATGGATAACAGCACCTTGGGTTTGTGTGTCCCTCACGGGACATGTCCTCAGGGATATGAAAAATAACAAGAAGGGATTCTTTAGATACGCTGGGCAGAAAAGACAGACAAAGGAGAATGTACCTTCTTTGGTAAACAAGAAGGAAGACCTGGCTTCCTCAGGCATGGAGGAAGCTGAGGTACTTAATGAGTTATTTGCCTTGGTCTTCCTGCCATTCAGACTTCCCATGTCTCTTGCATCCCTGAACCTTTAGATGAGAGTCGAGAGAGCAAAATCCATCCCACTTTAAGATAAGAGCAAGTCTGAGACCACCTCCTGAGGCTAAATGTGTACAAGATCTATGAGTCTGGATGACATGCGTCCCAGGCTAGGGAAGGAACTGGCTGATGTGGTTGCCAAGTTGCTCTCCATCATTTTGAAAATTTGTCGCTGTCAGGTGAAGTCCCTGGTGACTGGAAAAAAGGGAAACATCACTCCCATTTTTAAGAAAGGGAGAAAGGAAGACCCAAGGTACTGCAGGCTGATGAGCCTCACGTTTGTGTCTGGGAAGATCGTGGAGTAGGTCCTCCTGGAAGAGATGCTAAGGCACATGCTAAATGATGAGATGATCTGAGAAGGTCACAGAATCACCCAGGTTGGAAGGGACCTCAAGGATCATGTAGTTCCAACCCCCCTGCCTAGCAGGGCCACCAAACATACACATTTAGATCAGGTTGCCCAGGACCCCGTCCAACCTGGCCTTGAACACGTCCAAGGACGGGGCATCCACAACCTCCCTGGGCAGCCCGTTCCAGGGCCTAACCACTCTCCTTGTAAAGAACTTCCCCCAACATCCAACCTAAATCTTCCCTCCTTCAACTTGCATCCATTTCCCCACAGCTTCACCAAGGGCAGATTGTGCCCGACCAGTCTGGTGGCCTTTTATGATGTAGTCTATGGGAACTGCTGAGTTACGGCCTGAACCTCTGATTGATCACCTGAGGTGAGCCATGAGTCAGCCAGAGGAGCACAGGTGAAGGCAATTCAGCTGTGCTGCCCAAAGGGGTACAGCCAGGCTCCACCCCTCCTAGACCTATTTAAGAGCTGGCTACCAGTGGGGAAGGATGTCTTCTGGAGATTGTCTCTGCTGGTGTTTTGTGGTGAGCCCAGCATAAGGGTAGGCCTTCCATTTATTCTCTTTGTTATCATAGTCTACTTTGTTTAACTCTCTTGTTTATTTTGTGATTATAACAGCCTAATATTCTTTGATTATACAATGTAGTGACAGCTTTGGTGAACAAAGGAAGGGCAACTAGTGTTACCTACCAGGGACTTGTGCAGGGCATTTGACATGCTCCTGTACCACATCCTTATCTCCAAGTTGGAGAGATACAGGTGTGAAGGCTGGACTATTAGATGGATAAATAATTGATTGGATGGTCATAGCCAGAGAGTTGTTGGCACTGCCTCTGTGTCCAGGTGGAGGCCTGTGATGGTTGGTTTCCCCTGGGGATCGGTCTTTGGACCGATGGTTTTTAACATCTTTATCAATGATGTGAATGATGGGATTGAGTGTACCCTTAGCAAGTTTGCTGATGACAGTAAGCTGAGTGGTGCAGCTGACACCATAGAAGGAAGGGATGCCATCCAGGGAGGTTTGAGCCCACGAGAACCTGATGAGATTCAGCAAGGCCAAGTGCAAGATGTTGTGCTTTAGTCAAAGCAATCCCGGGTATATATACAGACTAGGAGAAGAACTTGAGAGCAGCCCTGCAGATAAGGACTTGGGGGTCCTGATGTGCAAAAAAGCTGGTTGTGAGCCAGCAATGGGCTCTTGCAGCCTGGAAAGCCAACAGTATGCTGGGCTGCATTAACAGAGTGGGTGGCAGCAGGGTGAGGGAGGGGATTGTCCCCCTCTACCCTGACCTCGTGAACCCCCATGTGAGGTACTGAGTCCAGTTTTAGGGCCCCCTGCACAAGAGGGATGTGGAGCTGTTGAAGTGGGTCCAGAGGAGGGCCGTGAGGATTACCAGAGGGCTGGTGCTCCTCTCCTATGGAGAAAGGCTGAGGACATTGAGTTAGTTTGGCTTGCAGAAGAGAAGGCTTCTGGGAGGTTGTAGTGGCCTTCAAGTACTTGAAGAGAGCTTACAAACAGGAGGGGGAGCTGACTGTTTACATGGTCTTGACAGTGATAGGACAAGGGCAAATGGCTTTAAACTTTAGAAAGAGGGAGAAGTTAGGTTAAATGTTGTGAAAGAATTATTTACTCAGAGGGCAATGAGGCCCTGGCACTGCTGCCCAGAGAAGATGGACTGGGTGCCCCATTCCTGGAGGAGTTCAAGGCCAGGGTGGATGGGGCTCTGGACAGCCCGAGCTGCTGGGAGCGAACCAGCCCATGGCAGGGGGTTGGAACTTGATGATCTCTAAGACCCCTAAGCTATTTTAGGATTCTGTGATTCACGGTGGGGTTGGGTTGTTGCCTTCAAAACAAGGTCAGGTTATAATTGCCGTATAATTGAGCTGTTCTCAAAGTAATTTAGAAGCATAGAATCATAGAATGGTTTGGGTTGCGAGGGACCTTTAAGATCATCTAGTTGCAACCCCCTGCTATAGGCAGGGACACCTCCCTCTAAACCAGGTTTTTAACAGCCCCATCCAGCCTGGCCTTGAATGCTTTTGGGTAGGAGGCATTCACAACCTCATTGGACAACCAGTTCCGGTGCCTCACCACCCTCACAGTAAAGAATTTCTTCCTAACATCTAGTCTAAATCTCCCCTTTTCTGGTTTGAAACCATTTCCTCTCATCCTGTCACTACCAGCCTTGTAAAAAGTTTCTCCCCAGCTTTCTTGTAGGCCCCCTTCAGTTACTAGAAGGCCGCTATAATGTCTTCTTGGAGCATTCTCTTCTCCAAGCTGAAGAGCCCCTGCTCCCTCAGCCTGTCCTTATACGAGGGCTGCTCCAGCCCTCTTATTATCTTTGAGGCCTTCGTCTGGACCTGCTCTAACAGCTCTAATCTATGTTTTGGCTGCTTGTTTTGGCGGCTGCAGAACTGGATGCAGTACTCCAGATGGGGTCTCACGAGAGCAGAGCAGAGGGACAGATTGACCTCCCTTGTCCTGCTGGTCACAGTACTCTTGATGTGACCCAGGATACAGTTGGCCTTCTGGGCTGCAAGCGCACATGGCCAGCTCATGCTGCATCTCTTCATCAGTTGACACTCCCAAATCCTGCTCTCAAGCTGTTTTCTGCCCAACCTATTTCTGTGCTTGAGATTGCTCTGACCCAGGTGCAGGACCTTGCACTTCGTCTTGTTGAACGTCATGAGTTTGGCAAGGCCCACCTCTCAAGCCTGTCCAGGTCCCTCTGGATAGCATCCATAGCATCCCTTCCCTCTAGTGAAGCAGCTGCACCACACAGCTTGTTATCATCTGCAAACATGCTGAGGGTGCACTCAATCCTGCTGTCCATTTTGCCTACAAAGATGTTAAATAGCACCGATTCCAGCCCTGATCCCTGAGGAAGGCCGCTTGTCACCGGTCTCCACTTGGACATTGAGCTGTTGACTGTAACTCTCTGAGTGTAACCATCCAGCCAGTTCCTTATCCAGCAAGTGGTCCATCCATCAAATCCATTTTTCTCCAACTTGGCAACCAGGATGTCATGGAGGACAATATTAAGTGCTTTGCACAAGTCTAGGTTGATGATGTCAGTTGCTCTTTCTTTATCCACTGATGCTGTAGCTCCATCATAAAAGGCCACCAAGTTTGTTAGGCTGACTTACCCTTGGTGAAATCGTGTTGGTTACCACCAATCACCTCGTCTTTATTTTCCGTTTGCCCTAGTAGAGCTTTCAGGAGGATCTGCTCCATGATCTTGCCAAGCAGAGGTGAGACTGACAAATATTAATCACATTTGCCACCTCTTGGGTTTAGTGCTGGTCATAGCTTGGTGAAATTGGAGAATCTGCACTTTTGGAACTGTGTGTTTTTGTAGCTGTTGGTATCTTCTTCATTCTCTATTTTTTGTCAGTGTGCAGAAAGTCCTGTCACTGCGGATCTCAGTACAGGGGGAGGTGTTGAGGTGTCTTCTGGCAGTCTGTTGTTGGAGAGCAGTGGTCTGCACTCAAAATGCAGGTTTGGCTAGCACTGCAGGTGGCACCACAGTAGGTTGTTTCCATTGAGCTGGAGCACAGTGGATGTTTCAGCTAGCTGCGCCAGCTTACATTTGGGAAGTATCTATTGGATTAACCTTCTTTTTAGTTTCCTTTTGTTTTTATCACCAGGGTAGACACTTGGCTCTCTGATGTATCCCTTGTAGTAGGAAGCCATTAAAGTTTATTGTGCTGCAAACAACATACTTGGAGAACACCTTTTTTGGTTCTTGTGTAAGTTGTAGTAACTGATACTTTATACATTTATTTGTGTTAGCTACAGATGCAAAGTAACACAGATCTGCATCTGGCCAAGTTTGGCCCTTTTTGCTTCCTGAGCAGTGGCCATACATGAGCTGGGCTGTTCTCAGTGCAGAGCTGAGCTGTGCCTGGCTCTGGCTCTGCTGTCCCCTCCCAGCTGTGTCTGGAGCTCAGCTTGCTGATGCTGGTGTGACAGCACGAGTTTCTGGGTGTGCAGGAAAGGCGTAAATAAGGTAATACCATACTTACATAATTGCAAATGTCATTAAAACTTCCCTTGTTGTCATTTCTTTGTTCTTCAAAGAACATACTGTTCTTTGAAAGAGTGATTCTCATTCCTTATGCTTTATTCAATAATTTCATAATATGTTACAGGACTGGAAAAAGCTAGTTTTTAAAAGCACACTTATTGTTACTGCATTGTTGTTTCACTTTTGGCTGTCAAGAGGCATTCTGTTCGTAATTAAAAGCTCAAATTAACTTTTTATAATCAGTTTTAATATATCTGGATATATTGAGAATGGGGAACTTGCTCAGTACTTCTTTAGAAGCGATATCTTTTAGCCAGCTTTTCTCAGATCTTGGCACATTTTAGACATCACATCTGTCTTATTTCCGATATAACTTGAGGGACAGAAAATTAGAAAATAAAACCTTACTGTCTGAGCAAGAAAGACCTTATTCCTGTGCATCAGCAGAAAAAGTTAGTGCTTTAAAAAAATAAAAAAAAAAAAGGAAGAAAACTAAAACCCTCTCTGTAAAACATTTTTGCTGTAAACATGTTTACACTCTATTCAACAGATTACCTTCCCAACGACTGTCTGAATACCACTTTTGTGCAAGAGGAGGGTTTTAGCCTAGTATGGAGCATGTGGGGTTATGCTCTACATGAGCAGAGAGCAGAAGCAGCTGAATTCACAGCAAGGGAGTGCTGGCTTGGGCACTACGAAAAACCTTCATCTCCAGTAGGAGTGGCTCTGGGTTTTCAGTGATTGCTCCTCCAAGCACCTATAAGGAGCAGAATAGGGGGGGCTGATCAGCTCAGCTCCTGTTCAAGGAAGGAATGGCCTCAGTGAGTCTTTAAGTGCCTTGTATTGAATAGGAGAATTGAAAGACCATCAGAAATACAGCTTTGGATTGTTGGAACACCTTTCTTTAAAATTGCCAGAATTTCTTACACAAGCAATACATTTCATGTTATTTGTTTCTGAGCAGCCTTACTGCTCTTCCCGTTTTGCAGATGCACAGGTACCTGCCCTTGCAACAGCCTCCTTATATGCTTGGGGGTCTCCTGCCTGGGTAGATGGAGGACAGCTTGGCCTTCAGAGACGCAGGAGCTCAGCAGCGCCAAGCCCTCGTTCCGTCGGGGCAGGAGGAAGCGCGAGAGACGCTTTGCTGACCCGACCGGCTGCCTTGGGCATTCCCAGCTGCACGTCGGGTCCCCCAGCTTGCCCGTCCTAGGCCGGGCGAGGTGGCGGGGGGCTGCGGGAGGGGGCTTAGCGCCCGACCTCGCCACGGGACGTTGGGCGGGGCGGGCCCGCCTGGCGTCCCCCCTCCCCGCCCTCCCCTGTCACCGCCTGCCGGCGCGGCTCGCGGAGCCGGAGCTGTCCACAGAGGGAGGTGCTGAAGGCAGGGAGGAAGCGGAGGGACGCGGACATCTTCGCTCCCCTAATTTCCTCCCTGCCTCCTGCAGCCATTTTGCACCACCGAGGCTGGAGGAGGTGCAAGGAGGGGGGGAGCTGTAAGGAATGAAGGGAAGGGGATAAAGAGTTATGGAAAGCCGAGAGGCAGCTATGGGAGACACCGACTGATATGTCTGCAAAGACTGGCTCGTAGAAGCAGCTGTCGTCAGCATCATGGTGAAAAGGAAAAGCTCAGAGGGCCAGGAGCAGGAGAGCGGCCGTGGTATCCCTCTGCCCATCCAGACCTTCTTATGGAGGCAAACCAGGTGAGAGCAGCATGCTTAGCATACAGCTGCAACAGGGTGGTGGGGGGGGAGGCAGGCAGTCCAGCTGCTGCCCAGCGCTGGGTGGGAAGCAGTTACTGCAGCTGCAATATGAAGGCGTGAAACAAGCTGTTCTTTTTTGCACTCTGTGCAGTACAATCTGTGTGTATGTACTAGGGATGGGGGAAGGACAGGGGCAGTCCCAGAAAGCTTCTTAATTTGACTTCAAAATATCCATGTGTATGTGTGTGCACCTCACCCCTCCTTGCTGCTCTCTTTCTCCCTGCTTTAAGAGGACTTCTGGAGCTCAGCTGCTAGAATCAATGTCCCCTGGTGCTGCACTGGACTTGCAGTTCTGCCTGTATCTGTTTTTGCAGCTATTCTGGAAGTGTAATCTATGTGTTGAGAGGTCAGCATGCAAACAGATACGTCTAAGTCTCACTCTGTTTCATTGGATTGGAGAGAAATGATGTGTGAGGGGCAGGCTGAATGTACAGTAAGGGCTTTGTGTTCCTTGTGAATGCTGTCTGTTTCCTGTCTTGCAGGAATTCTAAAATGAAAACATCACGGGGGCTGTGGGAGAGGGTGGAAGGTTTGAAGGTTGTGGCTCTAATTTAAGATCTCAGCCACAAAATCCCATTATCCCACAGTTTCATCCTTCAAGAAATGATATGTAATAATGTGACCTGATTTATGTGTGGGGGTTGTTGTTTTTTTTTCCTTTTTTTTCGTTTTTAAGTGTGAAACCAATTCTTTTCCGGAGGGAAATGACAGCAGAGGGTATGTGTACTCTAGCTACAGGATGAAGGCCTGCTTTTCATCACGGGCCTTCCAAATCAGTGATTGTGGAGGAAAACGATACAAAACTGAGAAGTTATTCCCTAGCTTAACATACACGCAGGGCAAAGTTCAGTAATATTTAATGTGTTAAGTAGAACATTGTGAAAATCTTTCAGTGAGGTAAAATGGCTGAAAACTGTCTAATGGAAGGTTTAATCCACCCTCAAGAGAGGTCCTGAAAGTTTATAGCACTTGGCAGATGTCATCAACAGGTATTAGGGCATTCTTGTGGCTTCATCTTCCTCTATATTACAAAGTTTTCAGTATTTTGTTCATCTTTTGACACGATAAAGTAACTGAGCAGAACTCCTGCTTGAAGTGCTGGGCCTCTAATACTGTTTTCTTTTTTTCCTTCAGTGCATTTTTAAGACCTAAACTGGGGAAACAATATGAAGCTTCCTGTGTGGTATGTACCTGTTTTCAACTCTTATGGGTAACTAACCTTTAATGCAGCTTGACCTGGCCACGGCGGTTGGTCAGCAAGCCTTTCAGCTCACAGGAGACACCATTTAGCTTAATTTTGTCCTTTTATCACTTGAAGGATTTGAAATCCTTTCCCACCTAGAGAATTTAGAAAACCTTTAGTCATGATGTATGTATTTAATGTTAGTAGTTGAACTGATAGAGTGAAGTGCAGTGAAGGCAGGCTGAGCTTAGACAATCTGGGTCTAATCTTGCAGTTTGTCATGGGTGTGTGGGCTTTTGGGTGAAATTCGTGTCATTTCAGTTTGTGATTATTGGAGTTGAAATACTAAAAATCTAAAAGTTGCTAACAGCAAATTTTAAAAACACTTTCTCCCATTGTGCAAAATGAAAATGCATCCTCCATTCAAGAGAGAGGACCATATCTTAGCGTAATTGAAGGGATTATTATGCAGATGCTGATAATCCTTATTTCTAGCTATGTTTAGTATAAAACCTCAATCAAACATGTGAAGAGAGAAAGGGAAGACATGCAGCAAATTCAAGTAAGATGGTTATCTAGGGAGCTGCACAATTTCTTCAGCTGTTGCTTATCTTTGGTTGACTTAAAGTACATTAAGCAGTTGCAGCCAAACCTGACAGACTGGAAAAATGCGGTCTGGACATGTATCTTAATAGTTTAAAGTACTTAGGTCTCTCTGCAGCAATTTTCTGACTTCCTTCTCAGAAGACATTAAACTGGAGAAGCCTTTTGCTATTGCTGACTGAATTTTTCTAGGGAATCCATAAATTTTTCAGGGTTATTCCTAGATACCAACTACTGACAGAGGACTTTTGTCTTACTGTGTTGCTGGGTGAAATGCGTAGCAGTTCTGGTACACTAAGCTCAAAGCGTCATTGCTGGTCTATACCAGTTACAACTCAGAGGATATGAAGAGGAGCTTGTTGCCTTACATCATTGTAGGAGTCTCAGAAGTGTGCAAGAGCTGTGCCTTGATGAACCTCTCATTTGAGATTACAGCTCCACCAGTGAGTTAATGTTCTCTGTTACTGTTGGGTAGAGCGACAGAACTTCCTTCTCTCTTCTACACTGATGTGTCGGTCTGTCTGTGACTTGTTGGTCTTCATGCTGTGCTATGGAGAGCAGCTGTTCTGTCCCTCAGGTTGCTTCCTAATCCTGTTTCTTTTATAAGCACCAGAATTCATTAAGTGTAAAAAACAGCAAGAGAATGTAGGTTGCATGTTTCAGCTGAATGAAAAGGACCTCTGAAAAAATGCTCAGAGAGAGGTGGTCTTTGGGCTTGCGGGTGGTCCTGAAGTGTTTTGGGGTACAGCTAGTACCAGGACAATCAAACCATGCTTTCCCTGCAGGTCAGGGGACTTGCTTCAGTGCATACCTTGGAGTACCCAGCCTGGATTTTGTGCCAGCACGTTTATAAACTTACATGCTGTACTCCTGGCAAAAAGCTTTGGAGCTAAAAGAGTCACAGCTTGGGCATGGATGAATTGAACATCTTTGTTTAAAACCAATTGCATAATGGGGCCCAAGGGTCGTGGTGCCATGATTTTTTAGAAGCCCCAAGTGTTGGGGGAGTTTAGTGTCTCAGGAGACAGGGAGAATAAAGAAATATGTTTACGGTGAATGCACAGAGACTGTATCGGTATTTAGAGGCCTTTTAAAAAATATGCACAGCTCTTGCATCAAAATCCTTTGTCTGCAACTTGAACTAGTTTTGATGAAGGCCTAATCTGCTTCGGCTGCTTATATAAAGGAGAATTTGATTCTTCTCCATTTCTTAACACAATCACTAAATAAGGCTAGAAAGTTACCAAAGGTGGGGCTCAGTTTTGCAGAAATAATGAGATGCAGCCTGAGCTGTTGCATTTGCCACTTTTATTTGCTCTTTGGTTTCCTATCCCTGGCAGCGTACAGGGATGCTTGCCCACATCAACACCTTTCATGTAATCCAGCAGGATAGCAGAGTGGTGCATGCATGAGTGAGATAGAAGATATCTGGAGCTTGACAGGTAGTTGGCGTATCTTCTGAAACATCAGGCTGGTTATCTAAAACTGTTTATTGGCTAGCATGTCTAGAAATGTGGTGCACCTGATGTGCGATCCGTCGTCTTTAAATTCTCTTGCCAGAGTTGTTCAAGGCATGTCTATGGGCCGTTAACTGCCTGACGCCGCAGGGCAGCGTTGTCATATGCATTCTGTCATTATTCTTGGCTATAAACTAGCTGCACTAGATTTTGCTGCATATTATGCATTGAGGAAGCAGATGCTGGAGGTCTGGATTCAGTCATTACAGGATCTGGTCTGAAAGAGCTGTTTGTGTTGGGTTTTTGAGCTTTGCTGTACAGTTCCTAATTTTTAATACTTGTGAAAAAAGTTCTGTTCTTCCTATCTAAACAATCTCACTGACTTCAATTAGTTTATAAACACTAGCCTTAAATGTGGAGATAAATGATCTTATTCTGCCCGTGCCTTCCCCCTCCCCCCACCCCCCCCATTGTTTTACACTGTCTAAATGCCCTTGTATCTCCATATGGATTAAATATTCTTCCTTCTCTTCTTTCTGAAGTTCCTCCCTCTGCCCTGATTGTCTGACTCAAAGCTGTAAGTGACCTCAAAGGGAGTGTATGTGAGTGATATACAGAACTACTGTGTTTTTTGGAGGTGAGGGTAAGAGGTTATAGGGGATATATTTTGAGTTTTTTCATTTTGATAATACACCAATGTAATCCAACATTATTCTCATCCTAAATGCAAAACATAGTGCCATACCAGCTAAGAGACAGAAAATTAACTCAATGCTGCCTGAAATTGGGACACGATGGGAGAACCCAGATGTGTTCTGGAGGATCTTGCAACTTCCGAGTTTCTTTTAAAATATTTTTCTTTTTCCCCGTGTTTTTGCAAATAGTGATACGTTTCTGTTGTCACAAATGATTAAAGGATAGATGCGGAACAACATTTAAAAAAAAAAACACAAAAAAACAGTAGGAATGGTTGTGAAAGACTGAGTCTTTGAACACAGGAATTTTCTGTCAATAAAGTAGTCGGCATCTGTGCTTCACTAACAATGAAGCACAGGATTTTGCTTTACAAAACACAGTTTGTACTGTGTTTAATTGTTCTTTTGCTGATTTTATAATGGTATTGAATTCATAAACAACACAACCTGACTCTCTTGTTCTCTGATCTCCTACATTCAATTTTTTATCTACTTGTTTGCTTGGAGGACCTTTCTAGGTTGATAATACTGTTTGCCTGCATTTCAAGTTATCTCTAGTCAGTCTGAAGTGACACCTGTACAAGTTTTCTGCTTTCTACTGTGATGCAGCCCAAGCTTTGGATGAACAATTCAGGAGGAATCTAGCTCACCTGAGAGAATGAAACTAGGAGGTGCCTTATGCAGTCTGCTGCAGGTATGGCTCCTCTGGCCTTAGAGCAGGGGTTGGCTCATGTGACTTGAGCAAGGTGTATGGGAAACCATGGCAAAGACCAGCCAGAAGCTGCTCTATTCCATATGCCTTCAGGCTTCTATCTGTTCCCTGTCCAACAGGAAAGTGACACGCAGGCTCATCCTGCTCACAAGGTATTTGACAGCCCCTTTATTTCTCTGTTGGAGAAGAGAGTAAAAGCAGAACAGCAGCAGTGGGAAGGCAGCCAAACAAGACTGACCCCTATTCCCTGTGAAAACAGGTGGCATCACCAGGCTAATATGTTGTCTCACTCCAATTTATAGGAGGGAGATGAGGTTCTTGTAATATCTGCTTACCTGGCACGAGATTAAGAAACGATGGTTCATATGTTGGTCCAACCAGTTTATTACAAACCTGATCAGGGATACGGGGAAAGGAAGAAGGGCGATAGCAAAGATGGAAAAGAAGCAACAATTGCGTAAAGCAGGGATAGTCACCACCAGGATCCAGCAGCATCCTGCTGCATGACCTGTGAAGGTCAGAGGCAGAAGCGGGGGGGGGAGAGGGGGGAGAGGGGTGGAAAGCAGCAGCATGGCAACCTTGGGCAGCAAGCAGGTAGCAGGAGGCAGTCGCAGAGCCAATCCGGGAGGAAGCAGCAGCTCTCAGGCAGCAGGCCCAGGAGAGGTCGTCAGCATGCGGGAATTCCGCAGTGTGAGGAATCTGATGTCAGATACCTCCTCTTCTCCTTCAGCATGCAGGCATCACTTCATGAGGAATCTGTGATCAGAAATCCTCTGTTCTTCTTCATGAGGAATCTGTTGCCAGAAAACTTATCCTCTTGGTTTTCGATTCCCCTTTTATTCTCCTTGTTTTCCTGTCTATGTGATGAGGAAGGGTCTTGAGCAAGAGTCACTGAGTACCCCCTGAGATGGCCATCATCCTGAGATAAGTCCACACAAAAGAGCACTTCACAGCTATTTAGCTCATTTCTCTCTCCTTGTCCATCTGTGTCCCCCAGAAAAAGATTTCACAACCCTTGCTCAGGACTTGTTCATCAAAGTTCTCCAGGCAATGGATTTCACAACCCTTGCCCAGGACTTGCCTGAACTTGAATAAGTTCATCATCCATCTGTGTCCCCAGCAAACTTGGAGACACTGATGTTAACAGAATAATATCTTACATATGTATACGTAAGTGGAAATATGCGTATTTGTGGCCACACATACAGATGTTTCCAGAAGAGGACTGCCTTTTTTTTAGCCAAGACACTGCCTGTCACTTTGGCTGGTGTTCTTGATCCTCCTTTGACACACGGTCTGTTGCAGTCAGGGACTAGCTGCTGCAAAAACATAGTTAGCTTCTTCTTAGCTTACTGGCAGTGCTGAGACTGCAACTCCAGATGTCCATAACATTACTGTACCCTTTATCTGGTGGCAAGAAAAATAATTTCTTTAGCTAAGCCTTATTAGATGCTTGACAGGCCTTCCAGTGAGCTAATTCAGCTTGCTGGCCTGGTAGAAAATGCTTCTTTCCGTGCTGAACTTCATTTTGGCCTGTATAGAGGCTTGACTCCACTCAGTGTGCCCCAGAACTGACATAAGAAAGAGGTGGGACCATGTGACTGCAGCAAGGGGTAAGGAATGAGGGGTGACGCACTGACTCCTTGTGACAAAAAACATACTGTATTTTTTGTGGCCTTTTCAGGCTCTGTTTTGATAATGACCTTGTGTTAGAGACTCACTTTATCTTACTTAGTTTGCCACTTTGTTTCCCTGTTGGTTAAGTAATCCCGACTTGGGATATTTCTATACCTCTGTCCTAATGCACTTGTGATGCATTTCTTCTATGGTTTAATGATGTAGTTCCATTTTTGGCAGTATCCCCAGGCTGTAAAAATGAGCACCTGGCTCCCCCCACCCCAGGCTTTCTAAACATTTGCCATCCTCTCGTCTCGATGGACTTCATAGCATTCTCTTGGGTGTGCTGCTGAAGGAGCCAAGGCTCCTGTAATGCTACTGCTTGTGTTCCTGTACTGGGAGGAATAACTGAGTGTTTTCCATCATAGGCAGCATGACATGCAACAGATCTCTGACTAAAAGTGATCTCTGACTGTAAGAATGATTTGGGTCTTCCCATGGTAGCCACGTTTCCCGGCCACGTGCATGCTGCTGACAACCTAATCCATAGCCCATTATTTCTGACTAATTAGTTTCATCCATATATCCACATATTTTAACTAACACTCTGCAATTTCTGCTGTTGCTCCACAATGAGCTCAGAAACTGAGGATTTCTAATAGGTGAGCAGAGCGACTTTCCTTGGAGTTACATTTGCTGGCAGCTCTGCTATTTCTTGTATTTCCTCATGTTCAATTTGTGTAACTACAGGCTTAGTTTTCTATAAGCCCACTCAGTAATAAATATAGATGTATATTTTTCTACAAATCACACTGTCTCCCCTTCTCTTACTCTGTTCTTGGAGCTAATGGGGAGCTTCAGTCATAGTACAGATAGATGTGCATTTTTCTGCCTCCATGCTGTCTAAAGCAGAGCCAGCTGTGGTGGGGGTGCTGTATTCCCACGATGGTGTGGCTCTGTGCACGCGCTGCCACATCCTGCCTCTCAGCACATGGGGATGCAACCTGAGAGGACAAGCGCACACTGGCTTTCAAGCTGCTGGATTATGCAGAAGAGTGCACATTACCACTGGTTATCATGCTGTGCATTGGAGTAGCTGGTCATTTAGAAGAGATAGTTCAGTATTGCTGCCCGTTTAGCTTTTCTTTTTCTGTAATTAAGTCTATTCCTATTGCTGCTGCACTTTTGCAGGAGAAATTGTTGTGACTAGTGTTGAAGGATAAGCTTTATGAATCTGGAGTGAGGGCATTTGAAACACCCTTTAGGTCATGAATGCCAGTAGTTACTTGTTTGCCAGGAGTCTGATGAAATTGGTGGAACAGCTTGTGAACAAATAGGTAGCCAGGAGGCTAAGCTAGTCTATGGCAAGGGCGTGCATTACCAGTAATGTATTTCTTAGCTTTAGGAACTTCAGTGAAGGAGTATAACTGCTTTTGTGACCTGTAATGAGATCTTTGTATCTGGTCAGAGGAAGAGCTTATTGAAATAGTTGGAGTAACTAACAATAAAGAACTTCCCGGGGGATTTCAGAGGCAGATCATCTTATTTTGTATTGCTTGAGCTGGAAATAATGAACTTGCTGCAGCCATCAGCTCTTTTAAGCATTTATAAAACCACTACATCATGGCTCACTGAAAATGTTTATATGCTATTTTTTGTGGCAGGGTGTGAAAACAATTCCTGAGGCACATATACCTTTAACGGATTGCCCTTTATGTTACACTAAACTGAAAGAGCACGTGTGTGTGAGAGAGAATAGTATAACCAGCCCTCAGCTCCACAAACATAGGCTTCATTAGATCCTGTTACTCCCTACAGGATCACTGGCATGCTAGATTAATACCAAGCACAGGCGTAAGTCTGGTTTGATGTTGGTACTTACTTATGCATAACGTTTGCTTTTATTCTTTTTCATTATTATATTGAGTTTTATGTATATTTTATTGTTGTATAGAGTGGCCCATTCATTTCCTAGCTGAGTATGTCCATGTATATAGTGAGCTTTAGCTACTGGCTGTATTTTACATGGAAAATATTCTAACTTACAATATAACTGTGTAATGAAAACTTATAGGTTTTAAAGAGAACGGTGTATGTCATAGACAGCATGTGCGGGAAGCTTTAGTGTTTTCTTTTTCTTTTTCTCTCAATTGCAGTCTTTTGAAAGAGTTTTAGTAGAGAACAAGCTTCATGGCCTTTCTCCAGCTCTCTCTGAAGCCATCCAGAGCATTTCTCGCTGGGAACTTGTCCAGGCTGCGCTCCCACATGTGCTACACTGCACTGCAACATTGCTCTCCAACCGAAACAAGCTAGGTTAGTGCTCATGTGAGTTTGTTTTTCCACTAGCAAAACATAAATCAAAACATGAGATTGATGCTCAGCCTGCCACACAACATATCCTATATCTAGGATTCTAACTAGGAGTTCCAGTTCATTCTGTGCATTTCATTTCGTGATCTGTTCTCATTTATAACAGAGGAGAGAGAGAAATTCTCATTTATAACTGGGAGAGCTTTCCCTGTGAGGTCGGTGGTCTGCTAGCTTTAGAAATCATGAGCTGAAGAGTCAAAATAGTTCATTGATGTTTTGCTAGTCATTTTCCAGGTACACAAGAGCTTAGTTTTAACAAAAACCTCACAGTGCTTGCTTACGTTTTTGTCCTGTTCAATGGGGTCAAACAGACAAGGCTTTCAAGCTAGCATGCAGTCACTGTCTCTGCTACTGACATTTCAGTCAAACTGCAGACGCTGTGAAATAAATGAGACTTGTAAATTAGGAGGTTTCAAATATTACGAAACGTAATTCTGTTTAATGGTAGAATTGAATTTTCAAGCTCTCATTGTGAGGTTGGATGCCCGGTTTCCTGTGTGGTTCTGAAATTCTCAACAGTTCCATTTAATGGAAAGCCTGTGCGATACTGTGATGTGTTTTTCCCTTCCAGGTCATCAGGACAAACTCGGAGTTGCTGAAACAAAGCTTCTTCACACTCTTCACTGGATGCTGCTAGAGGCCCCTCAGGACTGCAGCAATGACCGATTTGGAGGAGACAGAGGTTCTAGCTGGGGAGGGAGCAGTAGTGCCTTTATCCACCAGGCTGAAAACCAAGGATCACCGGGACATCCCCGTCCCAGCACCACGAATGATGAGGAGGAGAACAACAGAAGGAAATTCTTCCAGAACTCCATGGCCACTGTGGAGCTCTTTGTGTTCCTCTTTGCTCCTCTTGTTCACAGGATTAAAGTAAGTGGGATGCCAACAGAGTGCTTGTGTGGAGGGAGATAGCACTGAGCAAAGAAAGAATGATTCTGCCTCTGATTTTTTGAGTCTTAAATTTAATTCAGTCTGCAGTGCACACCGGTTGACCACTATAGATGTTTTATCGTGCTGGTACAGCACCACTGACATCAGGGGGGAATCCTTCCAGCAGCATGAACAGTCACTCTACCATGCATGCATGTACAAAAGCAAATGAATCTGAAGTGAGGCATTTCCATACCGTAGGAATGTCAAAGATCTATGGCCCATATGAATTCTGCAGAAAAGATTTTAATGCAAGCTTTAATGTGCTCCTATGACTCAGCTGTTGCTCACAAGGGCCTTGCTAGCTTTTCAGAGATTCCACTGTGGAGCTGCTGCTGAGGTTCATTGTTGTCATTACTAATCATCTTGATGCTGATGACCAGGATTGCTTTTTAGTGGTATAAGCATGGAAGTGGCAGAGGCAATTTATTCCTTTGTTCTGAAGTTAGGAGCAGGCTGCAAGACTTCTTGTCTGCCAAGTCCCTCAGTTGGTTTTATGCCGAGTGCATCAAATAAAAAAAGATGGGGTAAATGAGGCACTAAACTGGCATGCTAAGTCAGTATTGTCCCCTCTGTTCACAGAGGTACAAGTCTCAGGGAGGAACATGATCTGATAACTAAAATAGTGCATGTGCTCAAGAAGCATGGTACATTTGCATAAGAAGACCTAAATGATGGGATTTCCTGACTTCTGAGGGAGTTTGTGCATTTAGCAATGCATTCTTAAATGAGACTTGTGGCAGGTGAAGTGTAATCCTGTAATTTAACAACTGTAGTTAAAAGTGTTTGCAGATTACCTAGAGCTGGCAGTGCAAAATAAAAATGCAGTACATTACTGCTGGCACTTCCAAACATTTTGCATGGTGCTCCTTTGGGAAAAAAATAAAACACAGTTAAAAACAACAAGCAATTTATAACAAGGCTTGTAAGTTCACCATTAAGAGGTGGGACTAAAAAAGAATCGGGAATGAAAGGATGGGGGAGTGGTGAGCAGCCAGCTCTTGCCATTCTTTGACCTATCTGCATCACGGATTTAAGCCTGTGAGGCATGTGAAGTTAAGTCAGCAGAAGACAGCGGTGCAGCTGTAATTATTCTGCGATGAGCGGTGTCTGTGTGTGGCTTGTAGGGATAGTTGGACTTCACTGTTGACTTCTAAGGTAGATCTGACTTCTGTCGAGCTAAGTGCGCCTTGATCCTTTTGTAATTTCAACTCCTTGCTTATGTAAAGTGATGTTGGCACAAGTGCTAGTAGTTCCAACGTCTCTAGAGACAGATCTCAAGTAGTAACAGTCTTACTATTTGATAACAACATCATTGTATGCTACTATCTCATAATAATTTGATACATTTAATGTTACCTCAATTTCTAATCGGTGTTTTAATATTTATTATCCTTTTTGGAGCAGTTCAGAGATACAAATGCAAAGGTTATGATGAGATTGAGTACTAAATATGAAGTTATATGTGGTTAGATGGGATGCTGAGGCTCTTGACATAAAAATGGCCTTTCCTCTTATAGCTAAAGGTACTTGAAAAAAAAAAAAAGAGTTCACTAACTAGTATGAAAATTTAACTTGGAAAAAGCTTTTGTATATTTTTGAATTGAAAATTTTGTTTTCTCCTATGGTGAGAGGTTGAGGGATCTGGGATTTTTTTTTGCTCGGAAATGACAGCTCCGGGGAGACCTCATTGTGGCCTCCCAATACTCGAAGGAAGTGTATAAACAGGAGGGGGAACAGCTGTTTACAAGAGTGGATAGTGATAGGACAAGGGGGGGGAATGGTTTTAAAGTGAGACAGGGGAGGTTTAGGTTGGATATGAGGAGGAAGTTTTTCACACAGAGGTTGGTGAGGCACTGGAACAGGTTGCCCAAGGAGGCTGTGGATGCCCCATCCCTGCAGGCACTCAAGGCCAGGCTGGATGTGGCTCTGGGCAGCCTGGTCTGCTGGTTGGCGACCTGCACACAGCAGGGGGTTGGAGCTGGATGAGCACTGTGCTCCTTCTCAACCCCGGCCATTCTGTGATTCTATGAATTTTCCCCGTTGTATTTTCAAACCTGTGCTTGAAATGTATTAGTTTCCGCTGAGTGGCTTCAGCAGCCACTGAGTTAATGTATACCACCACAGAATGGCATGTAGTGACATTTATTTTGCATAAGATCTGTGCTTCAGAGAAAGGACAATCCCTTTAAACTGAAGACAGCGTTCATGTGAGCTATTGTGACTGAACCTCTGTTTGTCTTTTTAGGAATCTGACCTGACGTTTCGATTGGCTAGTGGCCTTGTTATTTGGCAGCCTATGTGGGAACACAGGCAACCTGAAGTGTCTGCCTTCAATGCCCTTGTAAAACCAATCAGGAACATTGTTACAGGTCTGTGACTTTGCTGTACAGATGGGAAAACTTTCTTTTGGTTGATGCTAAGTTACATTCTGTAGCCATGGTGTTTGAGGAATATGCTGATACTGCAGGAGCTAGTCAAGCTTTCGAGAGTAGTTTCAGGCTGCTTCCCTTTGGAATCAAGTATTGTTTGCGTAATATTTAATTAAGAGGTGAGAGAGGAATCGCACATAAGAAATGAGAAACTCTCAGTAAAGTTATCGCTTTCTGTCAGCTTCAAATCTCTGTTTCACCATGTCTTCCTTAGTTGCTAAGAAGAGTAAAGACTGTATCCAGCAGCAGTCCAACAGAGGAAGGTTTACCCCAGGCTGGCACTGAACGTATTAAAACTGAAGAGCACACAGCAGTCTATGTTCTCTTACTTTCTGAAATCTTGGGTTTCACCATGTTATGAAACTAAAGAGAGTAGTTTCAAGAGGCTCCAAGGCAGGCTTAGGTTGCAGATTCACTTTTGTGTACTGGGAGAGTTGCTCCTCTTTTGTAACTCAGCCGTAATGAGACTGGAATGGGGTGCTTAGGCTTCCAAGCCTCTGTGTCTGGCTTGGTTATAAAAGTGCTTTTTTACTGTTGTAGTTGAGATAATAGTTTTGTATAATTTGAACAAACCAGTGAATTGTGACTGTGCTGGGTGTATTACTGTGGCATTGCTTGCAAGTTCTGAAAAGCACTAATTAATAATTTTTGCAGTAGTGAATATGTAGTCAGCCAAATTACATTTCCCAAATGTAATAAATCACTTGGGATATTGTATTTCGTTCTAAAGGCTCTGCAGGCCTTTAGGACGGTCTAAAATTGAAAAGAAGTCTCTCAAATGATTTGAAATGATCTCTACCTATTTTTTAATTCCAGAAGATGAAGCTCACTAAAGATTTCAACCCTGGAGATAGCGTAAACAATTAGACCTAACTTTTCTTTGACCATTGGGTTATTATTTTTTTTAAAGGTTTGAGGTATAGTCAGAAAATCCCTGAGGTATAACTTCAAGAATGAAGTCTGTCATGAAAAATATTCTGTTACGGTTTGAAAATATTTTCAACTGAATAGAAATAGTCACCAGAATGAGGTTCTTTATGTCAAGGATTCCAATATTGTAGTGTTCTGGTCTCAAATTGTGATTAAAAAAAAACTTGCTTAATTCTCATTGCTAAATTTCATTCTCAACTTGCTAAATTCTCATTGGAATGGGAATTAAAAACAAAGCCAGTGCTGAGGCTTTATGATGTTTTGCTTGGAGTCAATCTGAGACAAGTAACATATGAATATCTTGCAATATGACAAGATTTCAAGAATTGTCATCCACAGTGCTTGTGATGTCCTTGTTCTTCTACAGTATCACTGATCAAACTTACTGTATGAGGTTCATGCGCTGTCTGCAATGAAGACATTTGTCAAACTAGAAACCGTCATGTATTCTGAGAGTGGTAACCTAGAAGGAGAGCTGAATATATATGGAAATAGGAGGAAGAGACCCCAAATAAAGTGCACTAGCATGCACAGGAGAGCACAGTCTAATGCCAAATGGACTTATGATAAAATAGGATTTCAGGTTTTATTTTTATAGAAATGAGATTTTCATTAAACTAAGTTGTTGAAAATACAAGTAAAAAAAAAAAAGGGTGTGAAAGTTAAAATAAATGTGTTTTTGTTGTTTTTTTTTTGTTTTCAATGCCCATGGTTAATGCTAGGAAGTCTGTAAGAGATACACTGCTCTGTTTTTTGATTTTTTCTAGATTTTTTTTTTTCCCCAGTTAATCCTTTCAGTTGGTAACGTTTAAATATTAGAGATGATTTCTGAAATGAAATTTCACTTTATTTTTTCAGCTAAAAGAAGTTCTCCTACCAACAATCAGAGTGTGACTTGTGAATCCCCAAATCTGGACAGTGGTCATACAGAGGTGAGCTCTGTACTGAGGCTGAATGCACTTGAGTGAGAAGTTGAGGGAAGAGGAAACTGCATGCTGACTAAGCTGTGCTTATTACACTGAAGTAATCCATGTTCACAAATTACAGTTTGTCACAATTTTCCTGAGGGCTCCCAAACTTGTCTGCAGAGAAAACAAAGGGTATTGATAGAGTTGTTGTGATCTCCTTGGCAGTATCCTGTCTTACAGGATAGAAGCCTGATCCTATGTCTGTTCTTGGGTTACAGCCCTGCCTTGACCATTGCCTGTACGGTTCCTCATACTGTAAAGCTACAGGCCTGATTAGTTTCTCATGTTTTTATGGTGTAAGTAGTAGTCATCTAAGCACAAACTGCAGTGAGAAAACTAACACAAGACGGAACAGTGTGTTTATCTACCTGTTTCTTTTTATTAAAACTATCCAAAGGGACTGCAGGTGGTCTGTGAGACGACCCTGCCGGATTCTGTACCTGCAAAGCCCACTGTTTCAGCATGCCATCGTGGAAATTCCTTGGAAGGAAGCGTCTCCTCTCAAACCTCTCAGGAGAGGGGTACTCCACATCCCAGGTACAGACAGACTGTTTGAGCAGGAAGTTAGGCTGGTACAACTCAGTGGCTGGGGTTGCAGTAGTTCTCATTTTGAATTGACTGTTGTCACTGAACTCTGAGGGTGCTGGGCGTTTGTCTTGAACTCTACAGATCTCAGTTATGGGAGCTGAACGAAGTGGTGACACAGTGCCTCTTTCATTGGAGAAATCTCCACTTAGCCTGTTGTGACAGTTTGTTTGGTCTTTTCTAGTGTGCTGGCTTCTCATAATTAAAGAAACTAGCAAATAATCTGCAGGTTCAATTCTGGATCCAGTCTCAGGCAGCTAGTATGTTTTCTGGATTCCTTCTGATAACATTTTACTTCCTACCAGCAAAGGGTTTTTGCAAGCTTCTCTCCATTGCTTTCATTATTCTTTCTCTGCATCTTGTTGCTTAGACAGCTACCATTAAATGGCTCCTGACCAAAAGAAGCAGACTGAGAAAAAAGCAAAGTCATAAAACCATCCTCCCATTTTGCCCTGCAGAGTTGAAGCTGCAGTTTTCCAGCATGGTACTGCTACACTAACTTATTCTATTCTACATTCAGGCAGATAAAGATAGAACTAAATTTTCTGTGATGCTGGACACCCAGTACTGCCATAAGATAAATGAAGCTGATCAGTGTTTTCAGGAGCGTGGATAGGAAGGGAAGCCTAGCTATATTTTTAGGTCTCTGGATTTAGGTATCTCACTTTTAACTTCTCATGAAAATGTTGGTGCTGGTGCTTGTCACTTTCAGGAAATGTCAGATCCAAAACAACAGCGTTTTAAGAATTTGCTTCATTACAGGAAGAGAAGAAATGTGGGATGAAGTGGGCTTCTGCATGTAATCTAGGAACAACTCGGATTTCTCAAAAAAGGGGTTGCTGTGCTATTTCCCTGGTGGAAAGGGCAAAGCTGTTCTCTATGGCTCTGGTCTTATCAGGAACTTGCCTTTGGGATTCTGTATCAAGCCTGCTGTCAATTTTGATTCTTTATTTGATTTGTAATAGTGTGAGCCAGTAAAACGGCAGTTGGGCATAAAACTGCCTTTCTGTGTATGAATACCGTGTCTCAGAGAGGCACAGCTGTACATAAAAAAAAAAAAAGCCTTTTATGAGGACAGAATCAGGTGATCAGTTTGTCGAGCTGGATTTGGTGGTTGCTATGGAGATGGAGCTGCAGAGAGGCATTGAAGAGAGTGTCATTATGTCTCCTCATTTGCAGGACTCATTGATCAGTTAAAACTGCACAGGGAGCTATGGTTGCCATGCAACAGACAACTGGGAACAAATGTAGTTTGCTTACCAACAGCCGCAGTATTTCTTTGTCCTTGGGCCCTGGGTTGGAGGAGGACTGCCTGTCCGCTTTGCCTGCAGTCCCAGTTAGCTTAGAACTGAGAAAACGAACACTGGGTTTCCTTCTAAATTAGCAAAGAGTTCAGTTTCTGGTTCCTCAGGTACAAAAATGGCTTGTTCCTCTGACCCTGGCTAATTATCTCTGCTCTAATCAGTGAAATTCTCCATTCATAGATGACCACAGCTTAACACTCTGGAGCACTTAAAGCCACAGCCTTTAATCCAGATGCTACCTTGAGCATACAGCCTTGGGAGTAGTCTTTGCAGGATTTCAGTGGCTAATCTTTCATAAGGAGAACATGACTTGCTCTAGGCTGTGTTGTGCTGTGTGTGTTGGGTTTGCTTACAGGCTGCGTACAGGGAAACACGGATGACAGTTCAGACACATGCTGATCCGGGTTCTGCAAAGTGACCAAAAATAACATATCCTTTACGTTTCCTGCCTTTATTTTCTTTGCTGCTATATTTTTTAGTATCCCAGCTATGCTTTTGCATGGGTGCATCTGTTTGACACGATCTTGACTGGCAAAAGCAGCCTTGAAATCAAGTATATTGGAAAAACTTCATACTGTATTACCATTTATTATGCCATTCCTCTTCCTGTTTCAGTTTTGTTGCATTGTGTCTGTGTTTTGTTTTTTTCTTTTTTTCTTTTTAATAACAACTCATTTTAAATTATCAAACTAGGAACATTTTATCCTGAATGCTAGGGACGCTAGGGACAAATTTGGAGTCCGTAGATTGCGTTTAGTGTCATGTGCTCACACAGATGGGCTGGTCTGCAGTCACCAATTACCTTCAGCATTTGCTTGTGAAGCTGCAGCAAACAAGTCCTGCAGGTTTGAGTTCTAGATGCAGGTTTCTCCAAGCCCAGCCTAGCCACCTGCCCATTGCCAAATGTGTAGTTTGGGGGAGGGTTCATGTGATCCCAAGCACGATCAGCATTAACTGCACACTTCTTTCTCCTTTGCCAGTCCTATACCTACCTTAGATTCAGAGGGTGCATTTGTGATACTGGACAGTGACACAGCAAAGCACTTCAAGCATGTGCTCCACTCTTGAGCTCTTAAAGGAGTTCAACTAGTCAGTGTTGTTGCTTCTTCTCTAATGCTTTGTTGGACAGTGGCCTTGGTCTCCTCTGCTGAATGTGGTGGTACCCAGATGGACGTAGGAGTACCCTGCCAATGCTGTTCACATGTTGTTTAGCAGAGCTGATAATGTAAATGGCTTTAAAAATAAATCTTTGATGTTCTTGTTGTAGCTCCCAGATGATTCTGGACACTATTCATGGAAGTGTTTCTGATTTTTATAGAATCCAAAATCCACAAAAGTTCATCATTCAGTTCACAGGGGAGTGTTTCTAAGACACTGAGTGGAAATGTTTAGATTGTGTACTTTCATGGCCAAAAAATATAGATCATAAATAATAAATATAATAAAATACAGCAGAGTTCCTGCCCTATCCCCAGCATTTCATAGCTTTTCCCATATGATTCTCATTCTTCTGAGTTCCTTTCACTGCTTCTCTTCTGACAGATTGTCCCTTAGCAGCTGCTGACTGTGCAGAAGGTGGGTCGGGATAGTTGTACTCTGCTGGGAGAGAAATGGGGAAAAAAGGTTGGGGTACTTTTAATTGCAGTAGGATTGGTTCTGACAATGGTATGATCCCTTTGAAATCTGGAATCTCTGGAGTCTTAATTTCTGAGGCTTACCACAGACATATTGGGTTTGTGTGTACTGTGCTGAAGTCCACAGACAGCAGTAGGAAGTGACACCACCTGAAAGGTAGGAAAACCCAAGTGAAAGTAAAATGTTTTCCCTTTCTGTAGCGCATCTTGGCAAGGAGTGTCCAGAACAGTAGCTTTTACTTGTATGAGAATCAGTTTAACAGGCCAAATCGTTAATTAGCTTAGCTGTCCTGTCTGCTTGGTCTCTGCTAAGATCTGTTGTGTATGAATGTAAACAGTTTCTAAATACTCATTAGCAGTATCAGAACAGCAGATGTTTCTGAGTTGTCTGTGTCCAGCTGACCAAATCATTCAGTTCACACAGATGCCAAAGGCTTGTCTTCAGAACTCAGTTTAAGAAAGCAACCTCATCCAAGAAAACACCTTTTAAAAAACAAACAAACAAAAACAAAAAACAAAACAAAAAAACCCAAAAAAAACAACAACAAAAAAACAAAATAAAAAGAAAACCGTCACAAAACAACTTTGCACGGGAGCCCTCTAGGGAGCTGTAAGTTAAATATCCATTTATATGTCATCAGTAATGCTTTCCTCAGTCAAGGCCTTAGTCCCATAGGGTCAGTGTCAAATATCCCTGCGAGCTCAGGCAGGCACAGCTGTGTGCACATCCTGGTGTATTCTACAGATGGCAGGAGAATGCAAATGGCTTATAGCTCTCTGCAACCGGCTATGTTTCAGGGCTCTTAGGAGAGCTCTTGCATCTCTTGGACACCTTGCACACCAGCATGTGTGCTAGGACAGAGCTGGTTTCTTCTTCTGAAAGAAAATTTTGTGGCATTGGGTGACCCCTTAAGAACAGTTGAACATACAGAACAGCTGATGATCCTTGTGTTTTCTTTATTCAGAGAACACAGTGTCTAAGAAGGGTCTTAGGAGCCTGACGACTAACATGTCTTCTCTTATTTTTTTGGAACAGAGTGTCTTTGGTGATCCCACCGTGCCAGAAATCTCGCTATGCCACTTACTTTGATGTGGCAGTGCTGCGCTGCTTGCTGCAGCCTCACTGGTCTGAGGAGGGCACGCAGTGGTCGCTGATGTACTACCTGCAGAGACTGAGGCATATGCTACAGGAAAAGCCCGAGAAACCTCCTGAGCCCGAGGTCACCCCTCTGCCGAGACTTCGCAGTAGCTCCATGGTGGCTGCTGCGCCCTCTCTGGTGAATACCCACAAAACTCAGGTAAGCGGTTGCGTTGATACGAAACCTGTGTGGTGTTCTGGGAAGTGGTGGGCAGATGGCTTGTGAGAAGCAAAGCTCTGGTATTGGTTAAACTGTCCAGAGGTCAGACGTGTATTGATTCAGGAGAACTGGAGAATGATGAGGGGTTTGGAGGTGGAATCTGATTCAGAGTCTGAGCTGGTGATTGCTGAAAGCTTGAAAGCTGGTTTGTGATAATGAAGCTAGGGAGAATGCTGATAACATTAGTTTTTAATGCGGGAATATACTGACAAGTTTGTCAGAAGAAATCAGACTGCCTTTCCTGAGCTCTCTTTGATGTTACCCTTCAAAAGACAAGGATTTGTGCTTGGTACAGTATTGCACATTTCAGACAGACACTTGTGTTAAATATCAGAATAGACTTTTGAAAGCTGAGACAGTGAACCCTCCATGTTGTTACTTCTCATTACGTTATTCTTCTTGCGTAACTTCTGCCTTTATATTTGCTAGCAAAGCCTCAAGGACAAACTGTCCTAGTAGGTGTCAGGATTTATTCCCTGTTTTGCTAGAGAAGGAACTCCAGGTTCCGGACCTTGATGCAATGAAGATCTTTGTCTTATAGCTTAGTTGTTCTGTGTTTGTTTGTTTGGTTGGCTTTTTTGTGTTGTTTTTTTTTTTTGACAGGTCATGGTTGATGTGGGGATGAAAAGGGCATGTGGCTGCAGTTTCAGTTAATCTTCTTGTTGATTTGTGTTACTTATAGATGGTGCATTCTTTTTCTGTCGTGTAGGCTTTTAACAGCTAATTCTGACTTGATGAATTAGTGGGACTTTCTTACAAGATTTGATACAGGATTCTATTTTTGCAATCCCATTCTATGACACATCTCAACTAAAAGGCTGTATCTTCTGGTAATGTTCCTGTCAAATGTCTTTTTTGACTCAAAACTCTCAGAATTAATTCTTGTTGTTGTGTTGGTTTTTGTTTTTTTTTTTTAATCCATGCTTGCAGTACTCTGGCAGTTTCTGACCTGTTATTTCATAATGATAAAGGGTGAAACATCCTGTACAGCCAGAAGACAAGCATAAACAATATAAATGTTAGTATTTTTATTTAGTCTCAGGGTGTTGCAGCCATTCTTATGGCTTTTATGAAGTCACGTGTTTGCTTTTTCAGGTTTTCAGCAGTATTCTTTAAACTGTATTATATGCATTGTATATTTCTATAACATGTTGCTTATTTCATCCCTGTGAAAGCTTGACTGCAAAGGCCAGGTGATTAGAATTATTATTCAATCTACCTCATCTACCTTTGCACAGGGATTATATCATAGAATTGTGCATGTACAGAAAATCCTCCTTTAATATAATCTCCTGGAGGGAATGCCAGCTAAATAGAACAGAACACTGGAAGATATTACTCTGTTCATCTGGTTCGCTCTTCTCGTGTGTGGACTGTCTTTTTGCCTTTGCCCATAACAGCCCAGTTATTTGGCACATGAATATGGTAGCTACGAGTGCAGTAGCACTGCAGTCAGTTCTTAACATAGCAGCAGTGTGCATGAGATTATCCTCCACAGGCACTTGCACTTGCATTAGTATTCTGCTGGTTCTTCTTTAAACACTTTCCTCCTTTCACACACTTGGCTATTTCTTGCTCTTTCAAGATGTTTCTCCTGCAAAAGATTCCTTTACTCAATTGCTCTTCACTGACATTTTTCTGTTAAATCCATTTGGCAATTCCACCGGGTACCTTCTAGCTGCAAATGTGAGGACTCTGTCCAGGGCATTCTTCCCTCCAGGGCTAGATTTGATTGCTTTTGGTAACCTCTGTATAAGTCCTGCGTATTTTTACTGTACTTCATCAAACTGGAATCCTGTTTAAAAGGGTTTTCAATTTGTTGAGCAGAACAGCTGTGATGGAGGAGGTCAAACAGTCCTCCGTGCACCAAAAGTTTCAGCTCATTACATTCTTTTTTACAGCTCTGAGGGCTGAAGACTGCAACACAGAGGTACCCAGGCCCTACGGTTTATCCCAGCTGACTGTAAGCACTTAGCTGAGGATCCTAGATTGTCTCATCACCCAAATCATCTGCTAGTCAAAAGAGAGAGAGCCACCTCCAAAGGACAGAGACTTGTCATTTCTTTTTATCAACAGACAAGATTGTACATTGAGACATTACCAGCTCATCAGTCAAGAACAGGGGATAAGCTTAAAACTTGTCTTTTTTTTTTTTTAATCTAGATGTAAATTCTTAGCTAGATATCATCAGGTTGGTGAATATGCTCTCAGAAATACTGGCACTCTTGTATTTCAGTGGGTTAGATTCACAGTGGTTGGCTGGTTAAACTGTTTGAAGATAAAAAGTTAGCTATGTGTAAATCAGCTCAGGGGCCAGCAGATCTTTCTGATAAATCCATGTCCTTTTTGTTGTTCAGCAGTTTATCAGGGTAACTTCGTGCATCTCCCCAGGTCTCAGCAAAACTCTCAAGCTTCTTGTTGGATTCTGTGTGCCTGAAATCACATTATAAATATTATCTTGGGCTGAAGAAGTTGGTATCGTAAGTTGAGAAAACACAAGAAACATCCTTCATGTATTGCCTATTAAAATGAAGAGTAAAGTGGAAAAAGATTCAGTGCAGCATGCCAGCACTCCTTATTTCATAGCAAAGGGGTACTGGCTAACCGGCTGCAGTGAATAAAATTAATACTAGCTTCCTCTAGAAACTGACTTGAATCCAAAAGTATTTTAGACCTAGCAACACATGATAAGGGAAGCCTATTTTGTACTTATATGCAGTGAATTTAGTGTAAGGACGGGTCTAGGAAATGAGACCTTCAGAGGCTCACAAACCTCTAGTCTTGTGCTAACATTGCAGGGGCAAAGAGCCAAAGCTTAAATTAAACACTAGGCCAATGCAGCTGTAGTGACTCACAGCAATACTAATATAAAAGCAGGAGTCTAAAGTGCAATACCTGGAGAGGTGGAAGAAGTACTAGTGAGCTGCTGGCTCCACAGCCGTGCAGAACAAAGGCAATAGGAATCAGAAGAAGATCTGGAGTAGGAGCTCCAAACCTGCTTAGCTTTTCTGTCCATCTTATGCATATCATAAAACCAACATAATCTACTGCGTAGGTCAGTCTTCAAAGGGAGTACTATTTTGATTCTTTAGAAAGTCACGTACCGCACTGTAGATTAAAGATAGATCTACACTTTGCTTTTCTAGTGTTTCTCACTTGACACCCATCCTAACCACAGCTAGCACTGTGTCTTTTTGCATTTGTATGGCTTGTATCACGGTAGGTCCTTATCCTTACTCTGTAATTTTGATGAACATAGGCCACCTAATAGAACACTGATTTAGTAATTAATCTACAAAAGGTTGTGAGACTGAATTAAATTGGCTCAATGTGTGTTTTCCAGACAGATGAAGCTAGAGAGCCGTAAAAGCTAAGAACCAAGCCATATGAAGTAATTGCTGGCTTCACTGTTGAGAGGCTTCTGGGGTTGAATTTGCTGTCTGATGGTTTTTGCATATGAATCCCCAATCTCTAGTATATTTCCAAATGGTTTAAAAGCATACCTTGACTGAATGTGACTGTAAACAGTTGTGAAGCAGAATTCTTTCTGTTGTGTGTCCCCTCCATTTAAATAGTAAGGGTTTAAGGGTAGTCTTTGATTAGCATGAGAAGTCTGATCTCCAGTATCCCAGTACTGCAAACTCTGTGGCTGGTCGTTAAGCTTTCAGCTGCAGAGTGTCTCTGGCTTTTGCAGGAACTTTGTACGCATAAAACTGCTCACTTATCTGCAGAGCTGGGATCTGACTAGCCAGGAGTTGTATCTTCTATACTGTTGGAGTCTCCTTATCTACTGATGGCCTACAGCTGTCAGGATTGGAAGGGAAAAGGTATTTTAACACAACCAAGTTCAGCACAACCTTCTTAATGAGGAAGCAAGGCAGAAGACCATATCCATTGGAAACAGTGTGATATTTAGGCAGAAGAAAATGATCCGGAGGGGATTTGGTCAGGTCAGCTGCACAAACATCTCATGAAAAGTGGCAGCATATCTTTAATGAGAACAGATGGTCAGGAGCTGAGCGTATGCCACCTTTTGTACCAAAGCCTTTCTTTGCGGTAGGCAGCTGGAATGTTTTTGCTCGGTGCGGAAGGGGAGCAGAGCGCCCTCTACTGAACTATTGGTAAATTAGTCTCAAAGTTTTCTTTGTCTTGGGACATTTGATGCAAGAAGTTATAGGGGCTTTCACAAATATGAGAAGCATGCTGTGGAAGGATCTTGGAGGCCTTGTTATTACAAGTGCAGGATTCTTACTGCTGTTGACATCTTAGGTTTCTTTATTTGATAGATAAAATTAAAGATGAGTGTTGCTCCAATCCCATCTTTCCCTCTGCCAAAACAGCCCACTGTGGCATCAAAAAAAGGCTTGCAACTTTCATAAAGAGACTGACTTGTACTTACGAAATTGTATAATTAAAATATTTTTACAAATAAAATCTCTTGAGATGACCATGCTGCTTATTGCAGCTTAATTCCAAAATACTTTGTTACAGGCATACATTGGTAAGGGCAGATTCTCTTGGGTGTTAAAACATTGCACAAAGAGTGGTCTCTGTGATTGCATATAAATGTAAACCGAGGCCACGGGAAGATCATCTGGCACTCAGGGTCATGCCTTGAATCAGAATCAAGCTTAGTTGACCATGGGTCTTCTGTGCCACTACACCATGCTGACAGCAATGCCCGAGTGTGTCTTTGGCAGCACAATGCCTCGCTCATCTCTTCTTTTTTTCCCCCCCCGATGACAAATATGTTACTCAAGATCAATAATTGTAGGAGTCTCTACACAGTTTTGCTTGTTTTTCTTTAAATGTGCGAATAATGCTTTCTGTGATGAAGAGACAGTCTTTTTCCTCTACAGTGCTCCTCCAATGAAAGCTCTTGGAAGCACTTACTTTATTCAGCTGCTTATCCTCTATTTCTGCTTGTGCTTACTGTCTTCTTCTGGGATCTGCAGGATCTTACAATGAAATGTAACGAGGAAGAAAAATCGCTAAGCACAGAAGCGTTTTCCAAGGTTTCACTGACCAATTTGCGTAGGCCAGCAGTTCCAGATCTCTCCACAGATCTGGGAATGAACATCTTCAAAAAGGTGAGTGGAAGAAAATTTTCCTTAATTTACCTAGGATTCAGCATCTGCATGACCTGGTGAGTAGCAGCTGAAGGTTTGCTTGGACTGTGCACTCATGCTGTATCACAGAATCACAGAATCACAGAATCACCCGGGTTGGAAGGGACCTCAAGGATCATGTAGTTCCAACCCCCCTGCCTAGCAGGGCCACCAAACATACACATTTAGATCAGGTTGCCCAGGACCCCGTCCAACCTGGCCTTGAACACGTCCAGGGACGGGGCATCCACAACCTCCCTGGGCAGCCCGTTCCAGGGCCTAACCACTCTCCTCGTAAAGAACTTCCCCCTAACATCCAACCTAAATCTTCCCTCCTTCAACTTGGATCCATTTCCCCTAGTCCTGCTATTGTCAGCCCTTATGAAGAGTTTACTCCCCTCCTGGGTGTAGGTTCCCTTCAGGTATTGATAGGCTGCAATGAGGTCGCCCCGCAGCCTTCTCTTCTCCAGGCTGAACAAGCCCAACTCCCTCAGCCTGTCCTCATAGGGGAGGTGCTCCAGCCCCCTGATCATCTTAGTCGCCCTCCTCTGGACCCTTTCCAAAATCTCCATGTCCTTCCTGTACTGAGGGCTCCACACCTGGACACAGTACTCCAGATGGGGCCTCACAAGAGCCGAGTAGAGAGGGACAACCACTTCCCTGTCCCTGCTGACCACCCCTCTCCTGATGGAGCCCAGGATCCCATTTGCCTTTCGAGACAAAACCTTAATCAAAGGTTGTCAAACCTTAAAAACCTTAAAACCTTTGACTTACCAAAGGTAAGTCAAACCTTATCAAAGGTTGTCATCCTTTTTATCGGGACTAATGTTATGTGTTATTGTTTAGGTATGGTGCAAAATTCGAATCACATCACAAAATCTCAGGCTGGATGTGGCTCTTGGCAGCATGGTCTGGTGGTTGGTGATCCTGCACATAGCAGGGAGGTTGAAACTAGATGATCATTGTGGGCCTTTTCAACCCAGGCCATTCTGTGATTCTATGAAATTGTTATTCTGATATCTGTTCTGCTAAAACTGTATGTGGGGAGGATAACCACATAAGTACTGGTGCTCACTGTAATTCCAGCTAATTCAATCAAGTTTTTCTGACTTTTTTAATGTAATGAAGCTCTGAGTTTGCATCCATCCAAGATGCTTAGCAGAGTTTTGTGGATTCTGCAAATTTACTTCTCATATCTGAGCACGTTGGACAGTTATTCAAGGGCATCCAATCCCAGCTTGTGGTAAAACTGAGTTCCTTAAAACGTTCGTATGGTCCTTGAGTGCAGATAATTTCTTTCAGGATGACCAAGACAAGACGCTCAGCGCATGAGGTTGCAGTTGGTCCACATACCTGATTTAATTTTTCCCCCCTACTAGTAGTTAAATGCCTCAATGCCTTTACCTGCTCTCATCTTTGCTCTTCTTCCTCCCGCAGTTTAAAAGCCGCAAAGAGGACAGAGAGCGTGAACGCAAAGGGTCGATTCCTTTCCACCATACTGGGAAGAAGCGTCAGCGGAGAATGGGGATGCCCTTTCTTCTCCATGAGGACCATTTGGATGTTTCACCCACTCGGAGCACTTTTTCATTTGGCAGTTTTTCTGGCATTGGAGAGGACCGACGTGGCATTGAGAGAGGAGGATGGCAAACCGCCATATTGGGTGAGGCATTGTTATCTCTGCCCCACGTTCTGTAGCATTCCTGTCCTGAACATTTAGAGAACAGCAGAGGCTTTTTGTTTCTTTGTCTGTCCTATTGCAATCTTACGTCCTTTGTTCTGTTTTCAGTACTAAACATCTGTTTGCAGAAGTGGCAGCCGTGCTGGCAGCAGACCTCGGATGACTTACACTTCACTTTTTCCCTGAAAACAGTCATATGCCGTCGTAATAGCTACTGTAACAACCCATAGTCGTGGCTGTGCCACTCGAATACACGTGAGGCTGCATTATCAACTGCAGCTTAAATTAGATTCAAGGAATGTTTACATCCTTTTCTTCTGCGGAGAAATATCTGGAGAAGCAGCAGTGTGGTCATTAGAAGCATAGAAAAGAATATTAACGGTTTTCCTCAAGTCAGTGTTGGATGTTAAATAGAGAATTGCTTCAGATAGTTAAGCTTACCCTGTCTTGGTATTACAAAGATGTGGTGTTCGAATATTGGTTCCTTCAAGCTTCCAAGTTCACTGAACAGACTCCAGCCATGGTTTCTTTTTCACAAACTTTCACTGTCATATATTTTCATCTTCATATCCTTTCCTGAAGATGGTAGTCAACATTATTTAGCCAATCTTTACATCAGTGAACTCCCACAAGGTATTCCGTTTTAATTTGTTTTGCTGCACTTCACAGCGTCGTGGAAGGTCATGGCTTCTGTCTTCAACCTTTCCATTTCAGTCTTCAGCTACTGTCTCTTAGAACCTCCAGGAACCTCTCCGATGAGTAAACCTAGTATCGAATTCTTGTCTTCACCCTAGGAAAGTTCACCAGACGGGGGAGCTCTGACACAGCAACGGAGATGGAAAGCCTGAGCGCTCGGCACTCGCACTCTCACCACACTCTTGTCTCTGATCTGCCAGACCACTCAAACAGCCATGGAGAGAACACAGTCAAAGAAGGTAAATTTAGCACATGAAGAAAGAAGAATTTCACTGAAATATAAACTCCAGTAAGCTGAGGAAGTGTTACTGTTTCCATGTATATATATATGACTAATTGTTTTATTCTGGTTTTTGCTCTCTGTATAAATATTTTCCAAGTCTTTTGTGATTATCTTGTGCACTTTACTATATATATATATATATATATGTGTGTGTGTGTGTGTGTCTGTATATATATGTGTGTGTGTGTATATATATATATATATATATATACACACGCACGTATATATACATGCATATATATAGATATATAGGCAGCCGTTAGCATGGAGAAGAGAGAGGTTGTGTTCCGGTGTGGTGGTGTTTGGTTTTTTGGTTTTGTCTTAAGAGTACACGGTGCAGAAATTTGGGCAGAAACTGAGTATTGCTTTGCTGGTTTCACAGGAACTTTGTGATATTTAGTGCCTCATCTCAGTCCTCAGTTGTGCTGAAAAATGTACTTTTCTCTTAGTTTCTCCTAATTCAAAACAGAAGCCAAGCTTTGAAATTTGCTCAGTCACCCTGGGCCCATCTGTCTTGGAGCCCTCTGCAGGAATAGCAATGCCAAGTATGGCCACTATGAGAGAACCCCTGGTGAGATGAAGTCTGCTCCGTAAAGAAGAGTCTTTCTGTTGGCAGGACAACTCCACCTTTGTTAAACAACATTAGCTGTGCAGAGGAAAGTTCTTTTCTGTCAGCAGAGCTATCTGCGCCAGAAGGCTTTGCTGGCACTACTCCTGCTGCCTGAGCGCAGCGAATCTTTCTCCGTCCTTTGTAGCGCCACTAGCAAAACCTGGCCATGCAGATCAGGCCTCAGCTGTGGCAAACCTTACACCTTCACAAAGGAAGAGGATATCACACACCCCATGGAGCAGGGCACAGTCTGTCTGCATAAGCTGTCAGGCAGCATACCAAGAAGGATACTCACATTTTTATGTGCTGCAGCCCTGGGAGCTCTCAAAGATCCATGCTGTTTTAGTACAGCAATTCTGAACAGTCTGAAAGAGGATGGATTTGCATCAGCTCTAATTTAGTATGGACACATCTCTTTTATCCCTGCTCTGTGAGTCTGGGCAGAGTTCTGCTCCTGGATCAGTTTTGTGCAGTTTGTGTTCATGATTCGTATTTGTTCTGCGGGAGAGCAATCCCACACACCACACCAGCTTTCTAGCCAAATATTTTCTAAAAAGTTGCCGTATATAATGCTGTTATACTGTCTGTATCTAGGGTACAAAAGTGCTGCAACTGTTTAACAGGACAAATTGCACTATTTTCAGTGGAAGTTTCCAACTTTGAACAAGAGATTGTGTAGTTGAATATTAAGTACACGTATTAACTGTTATTTCTTTTGTGGCCAACTATATCCAAGCATTCTGGTCATTCCTAATTTCCCATCTGTTGTCTAATTTCCCTGGCCAGGAGAAATTTGCTAATAAATAATTCTTCTGGCTGACACACTAAAAATCAGAGGTGAAGAATTAGTTATGTCCTGTGTAGATGCTGAAGAGGAGTCATGGGCACGCTTGCTGCAGGCATCCATGGGTATAAATGAAGAGTCCTTAGTTCTCCTTGTCTGCCTCTGAGTCCCATCCAGCAGTCAGCTCTGTCAGTGATAATGAGATAAAGGTTCAGCACAGAAAAAAGATATTTTATGTAGATTTTGGATATGGTTTTTTTTGTTAAATGAAGCAAAACCTCAGTGAAACAGAAAATAATTACCCTTGGGTAGTCATCAAGCTTGGTAACTCAGGAATGAAGTTTCCTAATTTCATACATTCCTTGTTGCCTTCAACATGCAGATGTCTGTGGCTACTGTAAAATCACACTTGGCGTCAAGTAATCCTGTTACATTAGGTACAGCACTTACTTCCTGTACTGATCATTAACCACTTTGTAGCCTGGATTGAAGCACTGCCATTGGCTTTAGAATGGTTCTCTTAATAGAAACTTCTTGTTTGGTGCTGGCAGGGCTGCACAGACATGTAGTCACCACTCTGACAAGTTGTGATTTTCAAAATGTACCCAGTCCATCGCTGAGTCAATTCTTGAAGATTACTAGATTTGTTATTTTATTAATTAGAATGCTTTAAGTAGCCTTAAGCAGAAGTTTGTTGTTATTCCTTTGTGCTGTTACCATAATCTCCTGAAGAAGATGGTCCAATCAGCCATGTGGGACACTGTTGAGTGTAGGGGCCTGTTTACAAAGCAGTAAGCATAGGAAATTACTCATAGTGTGTGCTAGAGTTCAGCATGAGTATTTAATGAAAATTGCCAAAATGCCATCAATACCGAGTTAGCCAGTTTAAAATTAGACTTAGCTATGTCACGATGTCCTTTTTCTGGGTACTGTGAACTTAAATGCCACATTACCTTTCTCATCAGTCAGTTTTATGTGTTGGTGATGTTCTATTTCAGGTAGTGCTAGGTTCTTTTTTGCTTTTTGAACAGCTGTGATGAAATCTTTCAAGCCAGTCTGACTAAGAAAGCTATTTTAAATTGCTGTTGCTAACCTGCCTTCACTCCATTCAGCTGCTGAGTGCTTATTCTTTCCCTTGCTGTGGTGTTCCTGCTTCTGAGACCAGGCACTGGATCAGTACCAGGAGCAAAGCTAACCAAAATTTAATCCTCATTTTGGATTAAGTTTAATTTGTCTGGACTCCCCAGTTAATGATCGGTAGACTCGGATCAACTTATACTGCCATGGAACTATACTGCTAGAGCAATCTTGGGTTCTAATTAGCGGTAGCATAAAGAAGGAATTAACTTATGCTTTCACCCTTGCACCCGTTATAGGAATTAGGGACCTGTCTTGTTCTTTCAGCATTGTGAGTTGCATTAAGAGCTGCACCTTTCTTGTAAACAAGCGCAGCCTCTGTTTGCCTTTTTCTAACTCTGGAGATGGGAATTCACAGGTAGCCGTTTTCCTCCCTGCAGTTCGGTCCCAGATCTCTACCATCACTGTGGCTACCTTCAACACTACTCTGGCTTCGTTCAACGTGGGCTATGCCGATTTCTTCAGTGAGCACATGAGGAAGCTTTGCAATCAGGTGCCCATCCCTGAGATGCCCCATGAACCTCTTGCATGTGCCAACCTCCCACGGAGCCTGACAGACTCATGCATCAATTACAGTTGCTTGGAGGATACGGATCACATTGATGGAACCAACAACTTTGTCCACAAGAACGGCATGCTGGATCTCTCGGTAATTGGCAAGGAATGAGGAAAGCCAGGTCCCTCTTCTGTCAATATAGTGGTACCATTGAGATCAGGGTTGTGATGGGCTTTTCCTCCACCTCTTTATATGACTTCTCTCAGCAGTACATAAAGGTCAGTCAGATACATTTGTGCATATCGTAAGTCTCCTTTGAGATACTGCAACTCCTATTACTCCTTGCAAGGAGTGCATGTGCATGTGTAATGCACACATCGAATCTGAAGTGATATTATTTAATTGCTGTGTTCCCGGAGCATGCACTGAATTCCCTGTAATACAGCATAAAACTGAACAGCACCTTGACAGCACCTTAAAACTCACCCTTACTTCGTTCCTCTTACTGACTTGACAGCACCTGGTGCACTGAGGCAATGTTCTCAGGCTCACAGATGTCATCTCATGGTTTCCTTTTCTGCCTGACTGTGCCCAATGTATGGTTTCTTCTTTTACACCTAGTTTGTAGGCTTTTGGGATTGAGGGTTGTGTTATTCATTCTAAGTTTGTACTGTGCTTGCTATAACGAGTCTTTGGTCTGTGACTAGAGTTTCCAGGCATTGGATAGTACTGGGAGAGAAAATTATTCTAATTTTAAATATGATGTTTGATTCTACCAGGTAGTCCTGAAGGCTGTTTACTTGGTCCTGAACCATGACATCAGCTCCAGGATTTGTGATGTGGCACTGAACATTGTGGAGTGCTTGCTTCAGCTTGGAGTGGTGCCGAGTGTAGAGAAGGTCCGGAGGAAGAGTGAGAACAAAGAAAATGAAGCCCCTGAGAAGAGACCAAATGAAGGATCCTTCCAACTCAAAGCTGCCGGAGGTTCGACTTGTGGATTTGGGCCTCCTCCAGTCAGTGGAGCTGGAGATGGAGGAGAAGAAGGAGGTGGTGGAGGAGGAAGCGATGGAGGTGGTGGAGGAGGAGGGCCGTATGAGAAGAACGACAAAACCCAAGAAAAGGTTTGTTTTGCTTCCCATTGTGCCACTCTGTAATGAACTGTAGTATCTGTTAAGACAAAGCATGAATATGTATGTAATTCCCCTTCTGTTTGCCTTCCTTTTTCTTTGCACAAATTAATTTGTTTTGTTCTGGTGCTCGCTAAAGTTGTGCTGAAGAAACATGATTGGTAATTCAAGCACTGCAACTTCTCCAAAAGCAGTTTGTGAGTCTTACTGGGACATTTTTAATATCCTATCAAAATGCAAAGCGATCATTATTTCTTTGAAGGTTTATCACATGCAGCTTATAAGGAAAACCAAAATTCAGTGTTTGAACACAGCTTGTTTTCTTTGATAACCAGAAATCATAAATTTTCAATATTGCTGTGAGTATTGACTGAGAAAGACTGTTGCTTACCTCCAAAGTCGCAACTCATGGTACTATAATAATAATACTACAAAGATATTTAAAGTATATGGTTGCTTTTCTGTCCGAGTGAGCCAGCTCTCTGTTTTCTGTTTTTTGAAGTAAATGCTGAATGATACTCCAGAATCCTGTTAGTGGGCTTTGCATTTACAACATTTGAAGGGGAGTTTGAAGAGAGGAGGCTGGTGCTCTGACTTGAGAAGTAATTGCAATACACCTTTTAAGAGTTATAACTTTGTAACAGAGTGTCTGAGGGGAGAAATGGGCTACAGTTAGTTGAAAAGTAAAACACTAACAAAATGCCGGTGGTTTTACTATGGTTTCACTCCGGCTTTCTCTCTGTGACTCAGGATGAAGGTCCGTCTATCAGCACCCATAGGCTGGCACTCACAATGCTTATCAAAATTGTGAAGTCCTTGGGCTGTGCCTATGGTTGTGGGGAAGGACACCGAGGGCTCTCTGGAGATCGCCTGAGACACCAGGTATTCCGGGAGAATGTAAGAAAACTAAAGCTCATTAAAATGTTCCCCTTGTACTTTTGACATCGGCTGCTGAGATTTCTGTCTGCCCCCTCTGTAGCTTTTTCTGTATTGAGTACAAATGTGTTTCTCTTTGTCTGAGCACACAGGCTGTGTTGCAGCCCAGCTGTAGCAGATTTTCAACTTTCATGTTACCTTCCATACCCTGGGACTTGCTATAAGAATTTCTCTGAGGCCCAGGGTACATTTCAGCACCCAATGCAAAGGTTGTGTGAAAAGTTACAAATACACTGGAGCAAAGCCCTGTGTGTGCTGCTGTAAGTCAATTTTTTACACTGATGAGACTCCAACAGAGCATGTTGTTTACAAGAGGTGAAGCTATTTTGGGTTGCATATCTAAATCCTGAAATCTAAGTAGCTATGTCCACCTTTCCTAATGATAATCACGACTGGTCGCTGCTGGGCTGCTTCATCAGCTCCTGATAGTTGAAGCGCACCATGCTTGCAGGCATGTTCTTGTACCACAAGAAAGTAGAAGATCCATGCCCTTTTGAAGGGCGAGGCAGCTGGTTACCATTGATTCCTTTTACTTCAGAGTATGCTCAAGCTGGAGCACTGGGAAGTGCCCAGGATGTAACCCAGATGTTTGACTTCAACCAGAATTTGACTCCGGGATCAGTCCAATGCCCTGTCAAGCCTTCCAAAGGTTCTCTCCTTCGAAGCACGGAAGAGGAAGCACGGACTTGCTCTTTGCCTTCTGTGCTTGCAGCAGATAGCATTTCTGATGACTGTAATGAGAATTTACTCAACCCCCATCCACAGTGGGCATGGGAGCCAGGTGTTTCTGCGTGGCTTTGGTTAGCTCAGCCATGCCAAGAGAGCTATAACTTGATGCTAGAATCTGAGCTAGATGGTTTGAAGGTGGATTAACTGCCTCTGTATCAGTCACCATTATTCTGTTAGTTAGCTGGACCCCTGGGTGCTGAGGAGACAGCAGCATTAATGTTAGTTGCAGGCACAGTAGGACTACGGGGTAAGAAAATCCCAGTGGTAATGGTAAGAAGGTTCTGTACAGAGCACTGGTTGAAAATATACTATATTCAGCAAAAATGACAGTTAGGCTTTGACACTGCATTGGAGCTGAGCCAGTAAAATAGTTAATCCAGGGCATGACATTACACATAAATGAATAGGTCTCTTGGAGCCCAAGTTCCTATCAGGCTCGTTAAACTAGGTCTTTGTGGGAAGAGGTATCTACATGTCCAAGTCTGCAGCTCTCTGTGCGTTTGTCTAGTCAGACTGCTTTGCATGCACCATTTGTGTTGGCTGCATGCACAATTCACGTTTGAGTTACTGGAAAGCTAAGCACCCTTTTGTAGGTAGCAAGAGAGTTGATGCTCCCTGTAAAAGCTGATGTTTCAGACTCGCTGATACCAGCCTGCTTGGAGTCCCAGTAGGATGGGTACTTTTCTGATGGGAAATTGAATGCTAATAGCTTTTAAATAAGAAGCTAATGATACATATTGACCACCGGTGCAGATGGGCTGGCTTGGATCTGAGCCATCAGGTCAAAATCAGATGCTTGAATCTAAGAAATTTTTTCAAGGCAATAAACCTTGACAGAGGTGGTATATTCCTATTTCGTTCATGCTTAATGAGATTTTACCTTTGGGGGAAGAGGTGGGAGTAAGGCCTTCAAATGTGGCTGAGAATGACTTCAGCACCACCTCCAAACAGTGGCACCCATGAAGTGCTGAATTTGTTTGCTTCAGGGGTGAACCTGTGTTCTGTTATAGAATCTGAACATTCTGGCTCCTGGGGAAGATTACTTTAGATAGGAAGGCAGAGCACTGACTAAGAGCAAAAGAGGACCTCAAAATACCCAGCTGCTATCAGCAAAACTCAAACACGTAATTTGATGCGATTTGATCTGACGGATGTCGTTTCAGGCTCAGAACTGCCTCACAAAGCTGTACAAACTGGATAGGATGCAGTTCCGCCAGACCATGAGGGATTATGTGAACAGAGATTCTCTTAATAATGTGGTGGATTTCCTTCACGCTTTACTGGGATTCTGCATGGAGCCAGTCACAGACAGTAAGTATGGCTGGCATCAGAAGTTCTTAATTGAACGTTCCTAAACTTTACCATCAGAAAGAAACCATGCCTTTTTTTTGCCTTAAAGTAAATGATTTTTTTTAAGAAGTGAATTTTTATCCTTAAAACATACAGATTATACTCTTAGCAAGCACAGGTCAGCAGAGTTCAAACTCATCCAGTTTTACCACCTACTGATCACATGTAGTGATCATGTAGCACCCAGAGCACCTGAAATTGAAAGCTTCTCCTTTGATTCATCCTACCTGTTGTTCATGGCTTTCAAAGGAAATATTTTCATTCAATTATGCCTCAGGCTGGAGGTTTTCTGCTTCATGGCATGAGCAGGCGCTAGCTGAAATGGCCTGTTTAATCCAGGGTTTCTTCTGAATGGAGATATAATTGAGCATTAAAACTCTCTGTAGTGCCTCAGGTGAGGCAGGAAATAGCAGGAACAGGCTGAATAAACAAGAATATAAGCACGGAGATGTGCATACCTACAATATAAGTGTGTGTTTATGTATATTTTTCTTCTTTTTTAGGAAAATTATTCCAGATTCTAATAGAATGACTGGACATTTTCTGCTTGGTCACTGCATGTGACAACAATTAACAGCCATTGTTTACAGAATAGAAATAGCTGTTCCCCAGTATTTAGGCAGTCTCTGCTCTATTAGATTCTCTCTGATCTCAGGCATTTCAGAGACTGCATAAAAAGAAGAGTAGCAGACTTGTATGAAAAAGATGCTCACAGGAAGTTTCCTCAGCATTCACCAATTATTACCAGGCTTTGAAGAATGGCAGCTCATGCAGCTTTTGAAAAATCTTTCCTCTCACCTAATAAAGCTGGGATATTTCTTGTCTTCTAAATGTGTAATGCTTTTTTGAGTCTTTGACAGCTTGGTCGTCTTTTGCACCTTGCAAGAGCAGCCTTTTTCTAGTTCAGAAGACTGTCTTCTCGTGGGCATTGTCACTTTCCAGTTTAATCAGACATCTCCTATTCTTTAAAATAATAAATAGAAAAGCTAGAAGTATCATTCAAATTTTATGTCTTATTTTATACATTTCTAAGTGGGGAATGTGGATGAACAGAAGCCAGGCTCACCCTAATCTGTTTGATCTTTCTTCATACTACAACTATTTCTGGAAAAATGACATCCTTTTCATTGGTTTCCTCCTCCTCTGCCAAATTTTTTTGTGAAGTGGGATTGCCAGAACTGAGCATAAGATTTTAGGTGAGGACTAGCCTTTGTCCTATGTATCTGAACACCGTAACATACACGTTAAAGCCATCTTTTTAAAAGCATTCTAAACAAGGCTGTTTGTTTGTACCTCAATTTCACAGACAAAGCTGGATTTGGGAATAACTTCACCACAGTGGACAACAAGTCTACAGCACAGAGTGTAGAAGGTATTATTGTGAGTGCCATGTTCAAGTCACTGATCACTCGCTGTGCTTCCACTACACATGAGCTGCACAGTCCAGAAAACCTTGTAAGTACTTGATTTCACATTTTGCAAAGGTGCTTTTTCACTTGAGTGTGACCAGTGAGGCTTAACAGAATAGATGAATTCAGTTTAGTCAAATACCAAGAACATAGCACTTATTTTCTGGTTGAAGGCTGGCTATGCACTTCCTAGCTGGGAATTTTCAGAATAATGCAAGATCAGAACAAGTTCACAAATTGAAAACCAGGTCTTATAAGCCTTGTCCTCCATCCTCTTACCCTCAGAGGTACAGGAGACTTGTCACGTCACAGCTATGTATGAATGTTCAAAACTAAAAAGAGCCATAAGTGTAGGAGTAGGTTGGAGAATGAGTCATTCCTCTCTCTTGCCATGATGTAGAGCTCTAAAATAATTAGGAAAAATCCCAAGACACCCACTGGTTTTGAAATAAAGCTTGCCAGGTTTTTATGCTTTCCTCTCCAGCCCATCGTTTTGGCTTTTTCATGCCTTTTTAGATTATGGGCTAGATAAATGGGATAGAACAGGCTTTAAGTCATCTTTGCAGCTTCCTCATCTAGCCTCTGATACCTCTACATTCACTTTAGGCCACTGCAGAGCATCTTTTATAACAATAATGATCCTTGCTTTGTTTCTTCCAAATGCTCCAAGTGGCAGCTCTTCCAGCTTTTGATCTCAGCTGGAAAACACAAACCTTGTACATTAAGAGTAGATCAGACAACAATCAGAGGAAGTAATGGCCTCCTGAAGGACCTTAGAAACTGTTGATTATCACTGCTTCTTCACAACCTGCAGACTGATTTTTCTTTTCATGATGTCTTGTTACCCAGGGCTTGTACTGTGATATTCGTCAGCTTGTTCAGTTTATCAAGGAGGCTCACGGGAACGTCTTTCGGAGAGTGGCGCTCAGTGCCCTTCTAGACAGTGCTGAAAAGTTAATACCAGGAAAAAAAACAGAGGAAACAGAGCAAGAGCTGAAATCCTCTGGCGGCAAAAGGTTGGTGTCTGGGATTAAAAAGGTGAATGACTGATCTGAAAATGGCTGTATGACTATATGCACTGAACGCAAATGTAGAAAGCCAAAGGGCTTGTGCATTATGTCTTCACAGTCTGTATTAGTTTCTGGAGTACAGAATTGCACTGTTGTGGCAGCCTCCTTTAAAATTTAATGAACAGAAACTATCACAGATTTGTAGCAGAAGATGTTAACCCTTTCCTGCTAGAATCTAAAGAAAACAGAACAATGGAAACACTGGAAGAGGAAAGGATAAAAAAAAGAAGGGAAAGAGCACAGCGCAAGTCCCACAGTGCTGTATGGATGTAGTTTTTAATGCACATCACTTCTTGTGTGAGATCAGTGTTGTTTATCTGACAGATAATCCACGGTATGCAAAACAAGTCCCAGAACAAGTATAATCCTGACATGCATCTTTATCAAAAAGAAACATGCCTTGAGGTTTGCTGGGGCGAAGAATTAAGAAAGTTGAAAAGCTGCTAAAAAAAAGCTGCTAAAAACCTTGGCTATTCTCAGAGCTATTGCCTTTTCCAAAAGTGACATAGAGAGAGAGGCAATAAGTTAGTAAATTGAGAGTGCATCTCAAAAGCTGTTTGGCTGTTCAGCAGCACTGATTTCCTTGTCGTGTGGTGATGTGATGAGCACGAGATGAGCCATCCATTCATGGTATCTGATGCTTTATGTTGTCTGTTTAGATCTGAGATGGGAAGTGTCATCATTGACAAAGGTCAGGCATCAGCTGCACCCGATGAATGTCGCAGTTACATCTCAAGCCGCCCAATGCAAACTCCAGAACAGTAAGTGAATATTATTTCATTATGTTACTGCTGGCAGCTTCTGTCTGGGGTTAGTAAAATTGGGAGGACATCAAAGATGCACCTGGATGGCGCAACAAATGTGTTGCAGGTCTGAGGAGCTGCTGGTTGCATCGAGGTAATGCCTATTTTCAGTGCTGCCAACTGAAATCAGCTTGATTTTCCTGGGCGAACGCCAGAGATTGTTTAAAGACACCATGGTAACTCATCGATATCACTTAGTATCATAGCCTTGAAAATGGCGGTAAGTCTTCAGGACTGTCATCACAGCTATTCTTGATGCTTTCTTTGCACTTCTTTGGGATGGCTCCATTTATTTTTTTTAATTCTAAGTTGTTGCTAAAAGTCATTACTCCTTTACTACCCCCAAGAACTCATCTTGGCCCTGCAGTCTCCTGTAACGTTGCATTTCCTTTAACAGTAGAGCCGTGTTACCAGTTTTCTTAATGAGTGAACCAGCCTGCTGTTAGGCATTATATACTTGAAGCTTCTGTTGTCCAGAGAACTCTGAAATGTAATACTGAAGTGTACATTTAATCAATATTGTTAAGAATTTCAGAAAGTTTGGTGAATGGCTGTCGGAGTCCTGAGTTACTTTAGACCAGTCATTGAACTTCTCTGTGCCCTGAATACCCGTCTGCCGTGCTAAAGTGCTTTGAGATGCGCAAGTGCCAGAGCTGTGTATTACATTTCTTCTGTGTTAACTAAGCCTGCAAAGTCTCTGCTTTGCCGAGACAGCAAGGATAACAGAATGCCTTTGATTGCTGTGCAGAATTGAAGCAAGCTGTTCTACTCTGGGCACTGCCACAGCCGTAAGAGATTGGAAGAGTCATATGGGAGCAAAATACGTTGCTCCCATTCCATACTGCAGTAAGTTAACAAGAATTGAGACTCCAGCAGGTTCACAAATAGCTATCATGATGTCCTAAAGCTGTTTCAGTGCACACGTGCTTGTAGAAAGCACAAATGTAGTCCTACCAATACAAGTCATTTTGACCTAAGGAAGATGATGTACTTTTCACTTGCGCAAACAAAAAATTGGAGGAACCCATTCTGTGGGCAAACTCTTCAGAGTGGATAAGACACTTATTTAGTACCTTGAACAATATTGAACATGTTAAATTTGATTTTGTCCCACTGAGAAGAGTATGTTTGGAATTCAGAATATAGCAACCCCAAAGAATAGGAAGTGAGGGGCTGCTGGAGGAGGCCTCGTAGCCCTGAACATCCAGACTTCGTTCAAGTTCATTTCTCTTTTTTCCTTTTTTTTTTTTTTTTTTTTTTTTTTTTTTTCCAGTGATGAGCAAAACCAAGGCGCCGTTCTGGGACGCAAGGATTTCTGGCGAAAGATGTTCAAATCACAGAGTGCAGCAAGCGATACCAGTAGCCAGTCTGAGCAGGACACATCTGAATGTACCACTGCTCACTCTGGGACCACCACAGACAGACGCTCCCGTTCCCGTTCTCGGCGAATCTCCCTTCGAAAGAAACTCAAACTCCCCATAGGTAAATGTATGTCTATTCCTATTCTATATACATATTGCATGTGCAGAGAAATGCAGATAGATACATGTCTTGTAAAACATATTTTATCACAGTTTCTTATTGTCCAAGTATACTTGATAGTCTTCCTAGCGAAGCTGAGAAATGCTGCTTTCTCCATTTCATAGGTGGAAGACTAAGGCAAAGGGAAAAGTAAGCAATTTACCAAAGCTGATAATATCTGGGACAAAAAAGATCTCCAAAGTAGCAGGCTAACACCTTAATCTCTCAAGCATTCTTCCTCTCAGTAAAAGAGAAATATCCAAATAGCGTTTAGATAGATAAAGCATGCATCACTTACAAGTCTCAAGACCTGGCCTTACATGGTAGTTAATGCACATAACATGACATGGTTGCTTTCTCCTTGCCTCCTGTTTTACCATACCCTGGCACAGTCATTTCAGAGAAATATTCTACCTGGAAGCATTTTCAGAACTGTTCTGAATAGCTTAATCTGCAACAGGGAACTGGCTGAAGCGTTCCTCCCTCTCTGGCCTGGCTGATGGGGTGGAAGATCTCCTAGATATCAGCTCTGTTGACCGTCTGTCGTTCATCAGACAGAGTTCCAAGGTAAGTGCTTTGGACTCCATTTGAGAGAGCTTACAAGGACAGGATCTGACTTGTTTTACCTGTCCAAGGAAACGCTGTAATCAGCATTGGCTTTGCAGCCCAACATGACCGACTAGTAACAGAAATCTAGAGAGTAGATCACATGGCAATTTGGTACTTGACTTTTGCCAAGTAAGGCAGTCTAACTTCTAAATGTCAGTCCACTTCTTAAAGTAATTCATAGATATTTGTGCCAGAGTAAGGACCAGAAGAAAACTATTTGTCCTGGCAGCGGGTGTCACAGCACTTGCTGATCCCTGAAAGCACTGAAAGCAAGAGAGTCTTGGTTTTTTTTCCCTACTCTCTTTACTCTTTCCTGTTTTTCAGTCCTTGCATAGTTGAAAAACCTACTTAATAGCGAATGTATTTGATCTTCTACCAGCTGATTACTTGCTTCTCTCTGTGAAAAAGCTTGGTGGAGCTGCACTATTTGCAATTCTGTGTTGCAGAATTTGCACATCTTGTCTGCCCCTAAATGTTGATGTGTTGTCTCCTCCAGCTTCATAAGAGCCTTCTTATAGAAAACATCAGCTTTTCCTCTTACCTTTAAATAGAGATGGTGTAGACTGGAGATAAGCTATACTTGGGCACCGGCGGTATCTTTCTATTGTAACGTATTGTCTAGTCTGTCCTGTGTTGCGTAATACTGGAAGAACACTGAGGAGAATCTTTAATGAAGCACTGTCAATATATGGTGAAGAATGAAGAATATGTTGTTGAGAACAGTTTGTGCTGTTGTAAGGGTGTTTGGGAGATATAACTTAAACAGTAATAAAGTGCAGAATGCTTCTTGGTAAAGGAGGGAAAGGATGTGAGGTGTTAGGACCTTGTCAGAGAGAATGCTGGAGCCTTATTCTCTGCACAGGGGGCGTGATAGTGATGGCTGTGATGTGTGAGTAGCTGCCTGTAGTCTCCTTTCTGGAACGTGAAGAAGACTAGGTAAAATCTCTGTTGTGCTTGTCCTTGTTCATGGAGGAAGAATTGCAGATCCTGTAAATACCCATAAAGTAAATTAATTTTTAGCCACATTTCTCTATGCTTCCTTTGTGCCTTTAAAGCCTTTTGTGAAAGACCGGTCATTTAAGCAGGAAGATTAAAAGATTAAGTACTTGGGCACATGTAAGTCTCTGCAGACCCACTTGGGTTGCTATGGTGATTCGCTGTGCCGCAGCACTTCCCTAGGTGCTTTATGTCTAAGCAAGCACGGTCAAGAGCAGTAGCATGGCACAACCTAACCTGCCCTTTGTCTTTGCACAGGTGAAGTTTACCAGTGCAGTGAAGCTGTCGGAAGGAGGGGGGCCAGGAGGTGGCCTGGACAACGGGCGAGATGAAGAGGAGAATTTCTTCAAGCGTCTTGGTAAATGGCGCACCTGCCGAAGACACCCATCCAAGCTTCATCACACAGAAGAAAAAGATGGTTAGAAATCAGGGTTCTCGTCTCCTTTTTTTCTTTCTTTTTATTTTCTTTTTAAATCTCCTTCTGTATTCCATCCCTTTCCCTTTTTTCTGCTTTCTCCATAGTTTTTGTATCCATTCTAGCCTTCTCCAACTTTTTAGTCTTTGTAACTGTTTTCTTTCCCTTCCTTTTTTCTTTTGTTTTGAGTTAGAAAATCCTCTAGCAAAGTCAATTTTTTTTTTTTTCCAGACTCTCCAAATAAATTATGCAAATATAATATTTGGGCTTTTAATATCAAATTGAATTTGAACAACACACTTGAAAAATTACTGCTTGCTTCAAAGCACTGATTCAGTTTGAAATTAGGTTTGTAAATCTTTCATTGCCTAAGATAACAATGGGTATTCCATCCGTTTTTTTGTTGTTTTTTTTTTTCTCTCCAATTTGTGACCATTTGACGGTTTTAGCGAAGATCTGCGCTGATGAAATGGAAAACCCTGCACAAATCTTGTTAAAATTACCTCTTTTCTTCTGTGTTTGCATGTCTAATGTCTGCATACCATTCGTTAGGGATGCTGTCCCTTTCTCATAGTGCACAAAATAATGATGACACTACTTTTCCACAAAAGTATACTTAATTGCAATGCATTTTCAAAACCAGCAGTGTTTGAAAAGTGCCTTTATGAATACTACAATGTCCTGATATATTCTGTTTTCAGATGTCATGCAGTCGTTCACCTGCTCGTGTCCTCAGCTCAGAGCTCATCTTTGTTGTTCAGGAAGACAACAATCTTGAAGTTTTACTACTGTATTTCAAAACAAATCAAAAACAAACAAACGAAAAACCACCACAAAACCCAACTCCCAAAAACACACAAAAAGGAGCACCTTTCCTGTTTCACCATGATTTCTGTACTGATTACAGTATGATCCATTATCTGACATTACGGTTTTCATTTTCTGACACGACTGTCTGGCACTGCATTGTTTTCTCCCATCACCTGTCCCAGACATGCAGTGTAATGCATGTAAGCCGTTGTTTAGACAAATGATAGTAGCAAAGGGTGAGTAGATCTCACAAGTGTGCATTGATCATCATTCTGCCGTGGTAGAAACACAGTCAGCGCTCTCCCAGGTTCAAAATATTACTCCTCTAGGAGTTTGCCTCAGCCCAGCAGCTTGTTTGGTTTTAGCTGAAGGTGAAAATCCCCGCAGTAGAAGAAATTGCATCTGCTACTTTGCACTGAAGTAAATGTGAAATGCCTCAACTGTTTTTTGTCCCAGCTCTCTCTGGAATCTAATAACTGAGGGGCAGTAAGATTTTTAGACTGCTACAGCTGTTTCTACATTGTTGCACAACATGAAGCTCATGTTGTGATGTGCTTCATATTTTCTTGCAGGAAACGTTTTCCTTTTACCTTACTAATTGCAGATATTTTGCCACTGTTTGCTTTTGTCTAGGGTGCCCATAGTGTTGATTTAGGCTCACAGTTTTAGTTTCGGCCCTATGAGCAGCAATAGTCTTGCTCTGTATGTGTGGCACATCTTATGTCTGTATAAAACTCAGGTGACCTGTTAGTTATGGGCTTTGTGAACTTTTTAACAGTTGTCCATACTTGAGTCTTCAGTACATAACATCAGAATTGATCTAATTAATGACAAGAACTTGAGGCTTTGGATATACCTGCTAGAGGAGATACATGATGTGTTTGGTTTTGATATGTGAGTGCCTTAGAAATGCGATATGAAAGGTGATGCCATGGGTTAAAAACAGAGACTGTTATATGTGAGTGTGAGAAACAGGCAAATTGTCTAATGATGTTGGTAAGGAGGGTTGTCTGATCACTAACTGAGGCAAAGGAAGGGCATTTAAAGCTGTACAGCAAAATGTGGCAGTTAAGGAAATTATTGTCACTGTGTCCACACGGATATCTGGTATACAAAGAAAGCCACACAAGCAAAAAATAAGTTTAGCTGTATGTGCTTGCATGTACATATATGTGTGTGCATATTGAAATTCATGAGGCCTTATCAGGATGGGAGGACCTATGACAGTTGAACAGGTTCATACAGAGGGCTTTCAAATTTGCAGTGCTTCTGCATCTTCCATATAAAGTGTACAAGGTTTATGTGTATACTGAGAACAGAAGTCTGTTGAGGTAGATGGCTGTGCTATTAAGTACTTTAAGTTCTCACCCAGAGACATTATTTTGGAACATCATTCTACCTTTTCATTCCTGTCATTCATGATGCTGTACCATTACAATGCTCATGCTTTTCCTCTTGTGTTTTTGGGTTTTTTAACACAGCAGACAAAATGAAATAAAAAAAGAAATCTACATTACAGTTTAAAAAAAAAAAAAAAAAAGTGTATAAATATATATATATACATATATATAGAAAATGAGGTAATTAAGCATGGAATAATTTGTCATACCTTTTATGAACTGTAGTTGTGAAATATCATCTAGACCACTGGAAATTTTTGTCTACGTTGGATATGTATGTATGCGTATGTGTGTGTGTGTTTATTTGTATGTGTGCATGTGTATACATATATACCCACAAATGTATGCACATTCATGCATTAAAACTGTGTTGTTTTAATGTTCTTTTTACTTATACTAAGAACACAGCATATATACAGAAGTGAGTTCTAATATGTTTAAATTGAGAGCCTTTGTGATCCTTTAGGCTCTTATTGAAGACGTTTTGATGACCATAGAGAGGCTATGTGGGCTTTCATGCCACAGAACATATGGCAGCATATGCTAAGGCTCCAAGGGATGATCTCATATTCACAGAGGAAGTAATTCAAGCGAGTGGGTGCCTGGACATCCCATGTCCCCACTACATTAGGTATCTGTTCACTGGACGAAGTTTCTGTGAGGCTGAATCACGCAAACACTTTGTAAGCCAGAGACAGACACCCTGCTGCTAGCAAGGCTATTCCAGGATTGATGTAGAGGACACCCATCAGCTGCCTCTGAAGGATTCTGTTGCAAAGCTTCAAAAAATTGAAGCCTGGGGCTGCAAAGGACTGCAAAGGGCTGTGTAGCAACAGAGTCTGGGCAGACTTGGGCAGACTTTTCTGTATCTGAAGTTCATGTTTCTGTTCTTTATCTCATACGGGCACTCCCTTAACAGCTCCCTACATGGAGAAAATTCTTTGTGCCTCAGCTGAGTTAGTATTAAAATAGCCGTAGCAGGAAGGCTTGGTCAGGGCACTGCAGGCTGTAAGGAAACAGGAGGAGTTGAAAGAAAAGAGTATTTATGCCTACTCATTTACGTAAGCGTTCTGCCTGTTCTTTCTACTTCATTTGTGTTTGTTACATTTTGAAGTATTTCCCAACATAGGAACGTTTTATTTGCTGTAGAAGTATGTGCACCTTCAGTGGGGAGAGAAAAGGTACAGCTATCTTAAAGAAATTTCTTGACGTTTAGTGTACCGCTCTTTTCATAGGGAAGAAAAAATGAAGATCCACACTGCCATTTTTTTGTTGTGACTATTTGTAATGTGTAAATGCTAAGAAATGTTGGGAACTGAGGTCTCAAAGAGATTTTGAGTTTACAGCCACTGTTTTCTGGAGAAGAAGTCCCAAAGTGCTGCAGGGCCATTTTGCCAAGTCTTCCAAATCTACTTTTGAAGCTAATCTTCAATTTTCCACGCAGCGTTTTGTTCTTCAGTGCTTTATCCTTCAGTATTCTGTAACCTTTTGTACCTTCACATGTAAACGGAGAGAGTATTATGGCTGAAGACAAAAAGCCCTAAAAGCTGACTGTTCTTATTTTGGCCAGCCATGTTGGCCTCAAAACTTCTTTCCTGATTTCCTGTGTCTTTCCACGACTGTCTGAACTCTGAGTAGAGACTACATAATGATCTTGTGCATTAAGAAGCATTCATTCCAACTTGCAGTGGGATTAGTTGATTTATCATGTGATCTCAGTATGTAGTTTAAAATAATGTTTGAAAGAAGCCCTAGCGAGCTTCCTAACTCCATTTTCAAAAGAAAATTTTGTAAGGGAACCTTCCATTGCAAAGAATGCAAGGCACTTCAAGGGAGAAAAGCTGGTGTGATTTAAGACACTTAGAAACTGAATCTAATCTCACTTTAGATGTTCTGGTCATTGCAGAAGAGGCATGCCTAAAAATTAGGCGGTATGTGATTCCCATATAGAATCTTTATAATGTTTGCTGCTGATTTTTGTGTCCTGCTGCATGATACAATACTGCTTAATATGTGAGGAATGAGATTTATGTATAAATTTAAAAGCTAATAGGTAAGTGAGGTAGGAGAGCATCGAAGAGGCAGTAAGAGTGATTGTCTGTGTTAAAGAGGTGGGGAAGAAGAACCATGTTCTTGTTCACCTGTGCTGTCCGGGTTTTCCACCCTGAGTAGGGTGGCATTGTTTTAAGGAGACATCAGTGTGACCAAGACCAGAATTTGGCTTGCTGTATGCCTGTTTCACAGAAGTCACAAATGCTTTAAAAATGCCCATGTTATCCTCAAGATAGCACGTCAAGGTGAGGAAGGGGTTTAGACTGAAACTGTACTCATCAGGATTTTTGCACTACTTTTTTTTTTTGTTATAGTCTGTTTCCTTCTCCCTGCCTTTCCCTGCAATCCCCTCTGTACTCTTTACCTCTTTAGGTTGCCATAGCTTTGATGATCACTTGACCTCCAACCAAGAAGGAGGAAAATCCAAGAACGTTGTGAACCTGGGAGCAATCCGTCAAGGGATGAAGCGCTTTCAGTTTCTCCTGAACTGCTGTGAACCGGGCACTATCCCCGATGCCTCCATCTTAGCAGCTGCCCTGGATCTTGTAAGTTATTCATTGGTGTGTTTTACCTGCTGAGTGAGAGAGCATGTGCATACACAGTGGGGTGTTGGCATTCACTCATGTCGGTCGTGCCCGTGCAGAAAGCAGGTAAGGCATTAGAGCAGTGTCAACCAGTGGTGCTTTTGATAGCTGAAGTTTCAGCACCCGTGACTGGATGAATGCGCAGGGAAAATAAATCTTTTTTTTATTAGGTAGCTCCCCACCACTGGATTATTGCCAGCACAAAGCTTTTATTGTCAGACTTACGTTTTGTTCACAGCCATTCTGCATCTGTTCCTGGTGTCAATACTTTGCTTCAGAATAAGGACAGAAGACTGGGTAACTACCTGGGGACAGCAATACCACTCAGGAGTTCTGATCGAGCTATCAATGCATTAGGTAACGTTAATCCCTCAGCAGAGCCAGTCACTGGGAAAAACTTCAGATGCCAGCGTGCTTGCTTTTAAATGTAGATACTGCTAATTTGTAGATCTAAATCACAGAAGTGACGTGATTCAGTCTCTTGCTCCTGACACTAAGTGTCTCTATCTCCTGCCTTCCTTTCTTTGCAGTTGCTGTTTATATTGACAGTCTCTTTGATTCTTAAAGCAGTGGCTTTCAGCCTGTGCTTCATGGGCCAGTGGGACTCTGTGTTACTGTTGAGAGTTTGATGAAGACAGCAAGAGGAGCTGCCAGTGTTTCTAACTTCTCTGCACAGTGTTCCTCTACTTCTTTGTGCGGATGTCTACAAACTGAGAAAGGTTGAAAGCCACTGCTCCCTAAGCATCCGCATCCTCTCTATCCCTTTGTTTTCCTACTCCCCACTTCTCACCTTTTTACAGTGTTGTTGCTGTTTGTACTCATATTTGTTTTTTTGTTCACTGCTGGAGATGCCAGACCTTTGGACTCTCCCGTATTCTGCTTATGCTGTGTCCTGAGCTGTGCTGCCTTGTCTGCTCTATAGTCCTAGGGGTAAGATACTCTGTGCACCACCCCTTTACATCATTAAGTTGCAGATCCAAGCAAATCTGCACTACTATCAGCCAAAAGTCACTGTTGCTAACCAGGTCGCAGCTATCCTACTGTCCATCTTCCAGTTGAGCGGTGCTTTCTTCACTAGTCGCTCCTCCCCTCTTCTGGGGTTTGTTGGTCCTCTGCCTGAAAGCTTTGTAAAGAGTTGCTGACAGTGAAGCTTACATTATAGTCTCACAGTCAGTTCCTACCAGTCAGGGTTGCAGTGAGTTTGGAAGGTGAGGAGGATAGTCTCTCCTGCTGTGTGTACAGCACCAATTCATTCCTCAAGGCTGCCAGACTGCTGCTGCATCGTGCACAGACAGGGAGGAGTCACTTCTGTCTAGTATGTGAGCTTATAACTGGACTGTAAAACATAGATTTGGCAACTGTATCCTGGAAATGTCATAATTACAGATGCTGAAGTCACAGACGGTCTTATTCTCTGCCAGTATATGAAGTCAGTTGAAATTCTCTAGTGCAAGAGAATTAGCTAAAGATGTCTGTTGTGACTGCCAGAGCTGGCTTTTACAAAATAAAGTTTCAGTCTTTTTCCTTTCCCATGGAATGATGCGAATGGCTTTGGTTAGGGGCAGCAGTGCAAGTTAGGAGTCTAGTCAGGGCAAGTGGCAGAGGGGCAGACTTGCTGAAGTCTGACTGTGAAGTCTAGTCTGTGTGATGTGTTTGTCATCCACAGTGACTCATCTAAAGTTACTAAGATAAAACTTACTAGCTGAAGTTAATAAAAAAAATATATTGCAGTGAATAAAGTAATATTGATTTCAGTCTAGCCTCTAAAAAGAAGTTTTTTATGTTAACGTATATCTGTTATACTGCATTTCTCATACACACAAATACATTCATAAAAAGTTTCAGGGGATTTAATGTTATTCTTAAGGGAGGTCAGTACCATCACCATATCTTAATTGATTTCTGGGTGAATTTTAGTTTTGTTCTGATAAGTTGACTTTGGAGATTTACGTTCTGTATTTCTATATTTGCTATCAGTCTACGATTGTCTAATGAAGGCAGAACTGTAACGTAGGATCTGCTATGAAGAATACTTGCTGAGGATATTTTAAAACTCTGGACATCTGGCTTTTCTTGCTGTTGTGGCTGGAAGTGTGATAGTAGAGAAGCAATACTATGTAGCTGCCTGGTTCTGCTTTTCTTTCTTGAGCTTCTGCTGTGTGATCTCAGAGAGGGTGTAACGACACACAACCAAGGAGTTTTATGTGTGTGAGTCTGTAATTCTGCAACCCAGTAGCTGGGAGCCAGATAAGCTGCCTTGAACAAACTGTCCTTTAGAAGATAGCACAAAGTGACTATGTGCTGCAAGGCAAAAGTTTGTGACACCTGTTGGAATGCATAGAAACCTGCTCCTTTTGTGGTCTTCCGTTGTTCTCTGCAGTCTGAGAATGAAACAGCTTAAACCCCAGTCTGTCATTTCAGTGGCCATGATTTGATCTTTTTCTCTGTGTTTTTGTCTTACTTCACCTGCATATTTTCTCTGCATTGTGTGAGGTGCAGCACACGGTGTGTCATTTTGGAGTAGCTGTGGATGTGAATAAGAGCCTACACCTCTGGGATCAGAATTTCTAGATGGACTGGATTTCTAGTCTGCAGTTAAAGATGATGCAAACTTCTTACCAGTACCTACTTAGCTGGCGTTTTGTCTACAGAATGTTGGAGATAGATGGAAGATGTCGCATGCATTGCGGGCTTCAGAAGATGACAGCTACTGTCATATCAGTGTGTTTCTTAATGACAGTCTGATGCTATGGAAAATTCCCATATTTTATTTCAGTAGAGCACATCCAGCAGAAAACCTTTTTTTTTTTTTTTTTTTTTTTTTTTTTTTTAAAAAAAAAACTTCTGTTTTCAGGCTTTTGAAGTAATAGTTGGAATCAGGTTTGATACAAATAAAAAATATATATGTATCCAGCCCAGTTGCTATGGCAACCTTAAAAATAATTAAAGGCAAGATGCTTTTAGTTTTAGTTCTTTCATAAACTTTTCCAGCATGCTTTTTAATGCAGATTTGCACCCAAATTTTCCGATCTTCTACAAACTTAAAGATCTTTGGTTAGCCTTGTTGTTTACAAAGATTTGCCACAGCAATTTCAGAAATAAGAGCAGTGAAACAAAGGCTGTACCCTTATGGAGGTACTGATTTGTTCATACTTAAAATTAAGGGTTTACTTCAGGTTAGAAATGGTGCAGTTAATGTATTTTCCCAGAAGCACCCATCCTTGACTGAATGTTATACAACTGCAAGCAATTTATGGCTTTGCAAACATTTGGTGACACTTGATAATATGTTGCAGACAGTTTCATCACTGTTCATCGCTAACTGAAATCCACACTTTGCAATAAAAAAAACTGGTATTTTTTCCCTTGTGAGAAACTTTTGAAGCTTTGTGGGCAAGGAATATGATGTTTCAGTTTTGTAAGTTTCTGCAAAGGGTTCCAAAAAACCACTGTGTAGCATTGTATGAAGAAGTTACCTCAAGTATTGTAATTCGACCAGTATCTGTTAGGATAGCTCTGTTTTGTGTAGCCATGACAAGTAGCCAAGGTGTTAGGAAAGGCTCAGAGTAGTACTTTGGGCACGTGGTTTATGGGCAGTGTGGTGGTAGGTGGACAGTTGACTAGATGATCTTAGAGGTCTTCTCCAACCTTTACGATTCTGATTATAAACGACTCGTGTCAGAAAGCGCGAGCTTTCCTCTGACTAGTTTAGCAATGGGTGCCACTTAGCACTATTACACTTTCCCAGTGCATCCTTACCGTGTGTGAGCTGCTCTGTTCTAGCATGTGTATCTTTTATCCTACTAGAAACGCTGTACTGGCACTGCTTTATGGTAGGATTGCATTGGGAAAGAATCTATCAAGTCATGAGAGTGCAGAAGCAAAATCTAAGCTGCAAGAACAAGAATCCTAGTCAGTATCCCTGACTTTGTGCCATCAAATGTCTTAGGCAGGCTGCGTTCTTCCCATGTTCATGTTTGCATGAAAAATATTTGTCCATGGGAGGACATATTACCTGAAAGGAAATCAGAGGTTGCTGTCTCCGTAATAGACTGGGAACAGAAGCAAGGAGTCATATGCATTTTACCTTTTTTGGGCATGAAGGATTTCAACTAACGTTTTTGAGGTAATCCTTTTAGACTTTGGTTAATAATTTGCTTGTGGCCTGTTTCCAGTATATGTGCTTGGCTACTTCTCATGGCTCAACAAAACAGAGCTATCCAGTCAACGTCTTTTGAGAGCACTTACATGTACTTGATTTGTAAGTAAATCGTTGTTATTTTGCTATTTATTTATTTATTCTTATTAAAGAGATCAGTAGAAATTGTTTTTTGCTCAAAGTGCCTCGCAGGGTACAGAAGAGGGCATAAGGACAATTGTGACTGGTTGGTTAGTCTTGTAAAATTATTTGTACTTGAAGACAAAAGTGAACCTAAGCATTCCACATTCATAAAGCTCTCCACAGTCAGCTACACTTCATCAGTAATGTGACATTACAAATTTCTAGATGTATTCCATGTTAGCTCCCCGTCACCTGGGTCATTGCTTTTGCTACTTTAATACAAGTCAGGTTATCTGTTGAAGAATAGGAATGGGAATGCTTGAAATATTGCTAAGTGGTGGAATCGTGTTTATGTCAATTTAGACAGTACAAAAAAAGAAAAAAATCGAAAGGCAAAGTGATATAGTAGGTCTAATGTTAAAAGTGGACTTGTGAACTGTTTCACAGGCAGGGACCAGCTTGTGAGAGTATTGCTGCTATGTTAAGTTTTGACAGTGATTGTGGAAACTTGTGTTCTTTTCAGCTATGCATCGCCTGCCTGATTCATTTCTCTCCATTTGTGATGTGTTTCTCTGTGGTGTGAATCCATCCCTGTTCATTCTGTCACATCTTCATCTTTCTCTTGCTGCTGCTTCAGTTTACACTGAGCCTCAGGTAAGCTGTCACGAGGAGCTTATGCCTCACGATGTTCAGGAAGTCCTCTTTCATGCGGGGGGGCATTCCAGTGTTTCTCAATTTGGAACTCCTGTGCTAAGCCACGTTCCTCCTGCCCTTCACTCCCTATCCTAGATATGCCCCTTAATTATATTAGTTGAGTGCTTCCGTAACCTTTAGAACGTATATCTTTACAAGATTCCTGTCTACTAAGAAATCGTGATTTTTATGAGTAGTGAACTGAAACAGGATACCTAAGGTGGGACTTCATTTTCCCAGTAATTAATGTCTCCAAGTCTGGATAAGGTTTTACTGTGTGAGAATTAAAACAACAGGACCAAGAAGTTTTACATGATCTGTCTTCCGTATTTCATGTGGACAGTAAGCAGTTTGTAATGTGAGAGGTGTTAGCTTTGTTTCGGTTGCTGATCGGTATTTGATTGAAGATTTCTGCCTTCCTGGTCAGAACTTTGGGTCAACATTAATGTACTTCCTACTTCAGTGAATGACTAAAACATTGCCATTTTCTTCCATCATTTGAATAAAATACAAGCAAAAAGCTCGTATTCTATTCAAAGGATGAAGGAAGATAGTAGCCTGCAGCTTTAAGCAGCAACAAGATGCATCAGGAAGCAGTTAATGTGTGTTTTCTTTTTAGTATGGACAACATAAAATCCATCCTCCCTTTTTGTTCTTTTACAGGCTTTTAGAGAAGGTGACTTTTTTTTTTTTTTTTTTTCCATCCTGTAGTTATTTCTGTCCATTTTTCCATCAGGATTAATTTCTCTAAGTTTATCTGTAGTACATAATTTCTTAAAGCAGTTCTCAAACTCTTGTAGCATTGCTTGAAAATTTGCTTTCAACTGTTGATTAAAGCACTACTGGAAACACCATTTAATCATGTTGTACAGACCAACTGCGGGCCATCTTCTGTGATCTCAGGGACCACTTGTTGTTCATGGACCAGAGTTGAAGAAGATAAAGAGATGCTCATCTGTGTAAATTGTCTCATTAAGGCTGGCAGCATCTCAGTGTGTGGAACACGTGTTTTTGTACTCTGTGAAATTCTTGCTAGGGACCCTTCAAAGCCAGCTTGTGAAATGTGGACATTGTTTTATTGTTATTGTATTTTACAACCTGCTGGCCTGGGGGCTTTTGCTTGTGAAAGCTACAGGAAAAGAGGGAGAAGATTAAATGGAAATAAGGAGCACTATTCACTTTTAGTCATTTTCCACAGTTGTTAAGATGTTATTTTCACAGAGCTGTAGACTGCTGGGAAGAAAGTTCTAAGACTCAGCCACCCTTTAGGAAACAAATTACAGTGTCCATTTTTGAACATATTTGTGTGTCGCAGAAGAGCTCTGTGTTGAGCTAACTTGGGTCCTATTGGACCATTTCAGACAAAGGTATGCTCAATATTATGGCTCCCATTAAAGAAAATTTCTCCTCCATGTTGAGGGTGGAGGGTCCCCATGACAAATATACAAGGATCTCAGCTGGTTGATACTAAGTTTCACTACTAGATTGTATGTGCTTGCTAAAGCTATTGCAATTAGGTCAGTGAAATTCTGCTGACTTATGCCAGTAGAGCATTTCACTCTTTGTATCTGCTTATTGTAAGTGCAAAACAGCACTTTTCCTAGTTTCTACAAGCCTCCATTCATGCTTCCACCCCGAGCTGCACAAGCAAAACATAACATGACAAATGCTAGGATTCATATGTCCGTGCTGCTTACTTTGCAGGCTTACTAGAGGTGAGAAGAAAATATGAGTCACTCCTCCAGTAGAAGCGTCCTATAAACACTTCTGCTTTCTGGTAGTTGGGTGGTTTCTGGAAGAAACGATTATAGAGGGATAGTGAAACAGAAGATTGTTTATAATGTGGTTCTTTTTGCCCCTCTGGTGGTTCAACTAAGCGTAACTGCTCAGTGTTACGGGCCTTGATTTTATTAGCTTGAGGCAGAGATCCTGGTTTCAGGCTTTGAAGAAGAGATTGCTCAGTCTGTGTGACACTATGGCAAGCTTACGATCAATTGATAAAAGCACGAAGTCCTCTTAATATTTATTGTTTTGAATGCGTGTGTATTTAAAGTGTTTTTTTGCAAACATTTCAGGAAGCTCCTGTAGTGGCGAGAGCAGCCCTGTTCCTTGAGTGTGCACGTTTCGTTCATCGCTGCAACCGTGGCAACTGGCCCGAGTGGATGAAGGGCCACCATGTGAACATTACTAAGAAAGGCCTGTCCCGTGGACGCTCTCCTATTGTTGGCAACAAAAGGAACCAGAAACTGCAGTGGAATGCAGCTAAGCTCTTCTACCAGTGGGGAGATGTAAGAGCTTGTTTCTCTTCTGTTTACATTTAAGAACCAACCAAAATGCGAAGTTAATTTCAAGCCTCCCTTCCAAATTGCATTTCACAGCTTGCCAAGATCAGCTGTGGTCAAAACTTATGTTGTTAGGATGTAACGGAGACACTGTCCCTGTCCTTACCATGTTCAGTCACAAGATCCTTTTGGCACGCTCTCCCGTCTCCATCACTTTGCACATGTGAATGCTTAGTGGAGAGTAGGAGCAGTGATTTTATCTAGCTTCCATATATTGATTTGTAGCTTAGATGTGATGTTGTGTATTCATAACCTTCAGAGGATTTCTTTGACATACTTCTTTTTGCACACTTAGAATTCTTTGGCAAGGAATTTTGCAGAGCTACTGCATGTCATCTAAAAAGATAGATTGGCTTCTTCAAGTTTCATTTGACCGTGATCTCTGGCAGTATGTGAGCAAGGCAATAGCACGGTCTGGTCCTGTCAGTGCACTTGCAGTTTCTTTGGAAGCCCATACCTGCTAAAGATGTGATGCTTATTGTAAGACATTTCACACATTTAAGAATAAGTAAGTAAGTAACCAAGGATAATGCAGGTAATACATAATAAGAATTCAGTTGTCTTTAGGTAGGGTGCTGTGGGATTGTGTATGATTGCTTTAATGTAAGGCTGGAGAATAGCATAAATCATATGTGATAGATCATTGCTCTCTGCAGATGCAAGCAGACTATTTCTTCCTCAGCAGACTGAAACATGAAAGGGAAAGAATTGAGAGACGTGGAGTTTATTTGGCAATATGCAGATTGCTGAGATTGGCAACTATTTGCATCAGCTTGCAAACCACAATATAATAACACCTTATTCTTTTTGTGTAGCAGAATCTAGCCACTTCTTTGTTGCTGGATTTCACAGGAACTGCTAAATAACGAGGAAAAACAGCTGTAAATGCTACTTCTTTGTGACTGCTTATTTGTTTCTGCTTTGCTTCATCTGAGAGAGGAAAATTACAGTGCTTGCATGATCATCAGTCTGACTTCCGGAAGATTCAGACATCCTCTTTAATATCTTTCTCTGAAACCATCCCTAAATCAAGGAAGCCAAATGACAAGTGCTGGTTAGAACTTCAAGGTTAAAAACATTTCCTCTCTATCGAAGTGATATTATCATAGGATAAAATTATACATTCTTGTCTATGTTCTCTTTACCTTTATGCAACAACAAAAAAAAGCTGTGAAGTGTCTTAGCAGGAAAGTGAACCTCTTGCAACACATCCTTATCTGTAGCTTTGCTGACAGCAACGCAAGGACTGCTTATGTGCTGATAAGGATGCTGACAAACTAGCAACAAATAAACAGTCAATGCTCTTGCAGAGAATGTAACAGTATTCAGTAGAAATCTTTTTTTGCCTGTCTTTGTTATATGTGTAGGTCACTCCAAAAGTAATACCTCCTACTTATTTCAGTGGAAGCTACAACAGATACGAGGAGCACAAAAATGCGACTTGATAGAGCAAGTTCTCAGCTCCTTTAAAGATGAAAGCAGACTTTCCCACAAGCATGCAGCTCTTGTGAAGGAATGGGGGATTTTTACTGGATCCCCAAGTGGCAGGATAGTTGCTTGAACTGAAGACGTATGTTCTCAGTGAAAACGCTTATCACAAATCTGTCACAGGTATAGGAGGGAGGGAGAATAAGAAATTCCTACAAGATAATGACTTAATCACTTTTTGCCTATCCTGTGCCGTTTCTGCTCTTGCTATTTAACCTGACGTGCAAAAAAAAATTCCTCCTGAAACAAGGCAGTTTGCAAAATTTGGTTGAAAAGATCACGGGGAAACAAATAACGCTTTTGGTAGCAAAAGCTCTCTTATTATTCCTTTCTTTATTTTACTGCATTTTGCAGACAGTAAATGTGAAGTCAGTATGTTATCTTCTGATTGGAACATCTTCACAGACTGCAAGGTTGGGCTGCAATCCTCACCTTCTTATGCTTTCTTCTTCTCCCTGTCTGCAGGCAATTGGTGTCCGCCTCAACGAGCTGTGCCATGCTGAGAGTGAGAGCCCTGCCAACCTGCTGGGCCTCATTTATGATGAGGAGACCAAGAGGCGCCTGAGAAAGGAGGATGAGGAAGAAGACTTTTTAGATGACAGTAAGGAGACTCCCTTTACTACAAGAACCCCCGCTTGTAAGAACCTCTGCTTTAGGAGCACTTAATTTTTCTTCTCTTTTCATCTTCTTGCCACTCAGCTGTATTTCCCAGTCCCTCACCTCCGCCTTAGCTTCCTTCCCTGTTCTTTCTGTGCCTTGGTGTACAACATGATAGAGGGATAGCAGTAGTGAGAAACTTTGAAGAAAAAGGAGGGGGCAAAACAGATAGTGAGTTGCAATTCCTGTATACTGGCAATGGCAATTATATGCAGAATGATTTATTTATTGAGTCTTGCTGCCATCTCAGTGCCAAAAATGGTTCAGATTCCCGTTGTTTCCAGTTATTTCTGCCAAAATATTTTGTAAGACTACCTGCTTTTCTGTTTCTTAATCTTGAAGAATGATCTCCTTACCTGATGTGTCTTGGCGCAGCTCTGCCAAAGGCTTTTAAATCTTGACTTCACTAAATATTTGCCTGATTCTCAAGCAGAAGTAAGGCACAGTGGTATAAAAAGCATCATCAAAAAACCTGTGTACCAACAACTAAAATACACACTGTGTGTGTGTGTACGTAAGGGTGGGAGGGTGGTGATAAATCACTGATTCTGGAAGTCTAGACAGATATGCAGATTATAACAGCCTGTGAAGCAAAAGAAGTTCAGTCAAAACAGATACCGTCATGGGTGTAGGTGAAGGTGATAACAAACATTATGTCCTCTCCAGACACCATTTGTATATATGTCTGTGCTGTAATGTGCCACTTCTTGTTTACATGTACTGTTGTTTATGGATGTAGTGTGCTAGCACTGTTTATGTATCTTCTGGTTTCTTCTGCTGTGATCCTAGGTTTGTTCTTATCACTACATGAAGGTCGGCTTTGGGATTAAGGGGAGGAGGTGGAAATGGCATTTGTGGGAAGTGATATCAAGATGGGTATTAACACTGAGCTTAGACCTTCACGTGTGCCAGCACTAGAAGCAATATGAGTGTGGGTGGCTGTTCTGGATGTTTTATTGGCTCCTCAGAGGTATATCCAGAGCAGGAGAGCGCACATCAATTTCTTCCTCTCCTGTACCGTGAGTGCCTTTTAAAAGGTGGGGAACATTGCTGTATTGAAGTGATGGAACAGGCTTTCTGTCCCTGTTCAGCGATTGATACTGGGCACTCACCAGGGTGACATGGAACTGCTTTAACAAGGCAGCGTTAGGTGAGCAAACAGAGAACACGCTGTGGGCTAGAAAGCCACATAAAAGCTCAAGTGCTTGCCTGAAAACCATGTTATAGATAGAAGATATCCAGTCAGCTTTTGTGTGGAAGACAGACCTTTCCAGAAGCTGCCCTGTGCACAAAGGAATTAGACCGAGGAGCATAAAGTATGCTGATGGATTTTCCATTACACCATGCAGCTCATCTCTATTTAACAGCTCAGATTATTTTAGTCTGTGTGGAGTCCATCTTCACTACACGTAGCATGTGCAGAGGAATTAACGAGATTCATAGAATTAATCTGGTTTTATCTGATGCTGGCAGTGCCTTCTTGTTTGGTTTAGACTGTTTCTTTGCAAAAAGTTGTTAGATTATACATCAGAGAAAGCAAGCAAAAACAAATTTCTCTATAATTCCTGGAGATGGCAAATATGAGGTAACACTAAAAGATGGTTGCAGTTCATCATTATCACAACTAATTTTTTAAATACTTTTTTTTTTTGTACTGTTCATAATCCTAACTATCATTTTTAAAATTTATCAGGCACTGAAGAATGTTTCATACTTTTTAAGCTTAAATTGCTTACAAAGTGTAGGACTTTTGAAGCTGATAGTCTAGACTCAGTCAAGCAAAACTTCAAGTATTTGGGTCATCCCTTTTCCCTTCTCTTGTTAGAGGTTAAGCATTTGAATGTATAACTTGAATATGCAGTTGGATTATTTTTTTCTTTAATTATCTTTGAATGGCATTTGGCTTCAGTGCACACAAATAAAGAAGCTCGATTTCAGAGGAGACTGCATTTTTCAGTTATCAGGGTAGTTCTTAGTAACAGATGCAGTACTTCTTTGCTGGCTAATCATAATTCCATATATATAGTGAGAAACTTTCCTATGTTTAGTATTGCAGAAGATTTGTCTGAATGCAAAACTGTAAAGAGACAGAAGGATATCTACTTCTTCACTTGTATCAGCATTAAATGAGAAGGTGTATAAAATACTGAAAGATCATGTCAATTTAGTAGATAGCTCACTATACACTGTGTAATATGTTGGAGAATACTGGACTGCGTTGGCACTGTGCCACGTGCCAGTAAATGCATGGATTGATATTTGTACTATTATGATCCTTTTAGTGTAGGAAGAGTAGCATAGATAGAACTCTGGATTTTCCTTTTTTAGTGCAGCTTGTATCGTGCACCATACATAAAAACGTCCATCATGTTCTGGTTCAACGTTTTGCATCATCTCCTTGCTCACCATAGAAATATTTTTTCCTAGGCACTGTGAATCCTACCAAATGTTGTTGTCCTTTTGCGCTGAAAATGGCAGCCTGCCAGCTCCTCCTGGAGATTACCACTTTCCTTCGAGAGACCTTTCCATACATGCCTAGGCCACGTCCCGAGCCTCTTGTGGTAAGTGGGCAATAGGAACAGGAGAGGGAGATGTGCCAGCAAAGTCACTGTGCTCTGTGCCTTTCTGAGGGGAGAGAGGGTGGGATAACTCAAAGGAATGTCTGACGCAGAGGGAAAGGAGCCATTGTCTGTTAGGAAGATAGGGCGGCGTGCATCAAATGAGCCAATTAGAAAGATAAGACTAGGGAAGCAGAATATGTCTTGGAAGTCCAAGGAAGTTTCAAAGTAGAGAAAGCAGCAGGTGGCTTGAGAAACTGTTTGGAGGACCTGAGAGTGCAACAAATGACAGTTCAAGTGCAACACAGCTGATTAAGAGTGTCAGCTGACACTCAACAGAGAAGTTAGGAGAAAGGAGAGAAGATGATTGGCAGAGCATTTGCAGAAGCTTAGAGCGTGCGCTTCTTTGTCATGGTTGCAGTTTTTGTGTTGTCTTATCATTAGAATTGAAGGAACAAAGGAAAGAAAGGAAAGAAGCAAAGAATGAACAAGACTTCCGTGAGCCTAAGAGAGACACAGGCAAATATTGGCATGAGTAATAAGCTAAGCATCTGATAAGGTGACAGCTAATTTTCCAAATGGCAGAACCTCATAATTTCTAGCAGCTCATTCTTATGTGGATTTTCTTATGTCAATTAATGCGTTTAACATCACCTTCAACCTGTTGTTTCACGAAATATGCAGGCTGTCTTCTGTCAGCTGTCTTCTGTCAAGTTATGTTGGAAGTGGCCAGCAAATTCAGAGGTGATGAACATAGAATGACACATAAGCAGTATGATCTTGTAAGCATAATTTCCTCGGGAAATCTGACTACATTTTTTGAGGGAAGAGTGAAAAGTCAGATTTCTAAGAGAGTGCAGAGGATTTAGCCCTACTGTTGTTCTTTTTGTTAATGAAGGGCCAAATTTTGCTGATAACAGTCGTTCTTGAAGGGGTGATGGCTCAGCGTTGTTGTAGTTAGGATTTGAGGCTGATTTCGAAGGCTGTAGTTGACCTATGAAGAAGTGACTCAGCCCCCAGGTATGTAAGAATGGCAATAATAAAAAGCACAGAGAAATTCAGCATGAGTCTTCCTAAACACCTTGTTGATATTTTTGCAATGTAAGAAATGGCTACATCCAAAAGTAGGGTAATACCAGGATTTAGGATTCATCTCAGCAAAGTAGCTGTCTTAAAGCTAAGAATATGGTGGCTAATATGTACTTTTGTGTGATGCACTGAAAAAATGTCTTTCATTTTGTCATTTAGTTTTGTGGGGACAGCAGTTTCCAATGTGTACACGTTGACAAACAGCAGCGAGGAGTCATGTGTTGAAACACTTCAAGGGGGATAACTCTGACCGTACCCTGGGAACATATCTGTAGTGCTATTGTGGCTTAGGTTCAGATTTGTTCAGGATAAAAGCTCATGGTCTCTTGCCTAAACTGTGTTGGATAACTTTTTAAGCTATCAACATGGAAATTTTTAATGCCAAATACACTACAAGCCATTACTTGAGCTATATATTATATCTCAGGTTTTGTTGTTGAGCAAAGTCAAAATATTTCCCTTGTTCTACTCAACTGCTAGCTTTTCTGACAGTCAATTGTGTTCATTTTCCACGCAGATGCAAAGCTGACTGCAGATTGTTTGGGGCCTTCCACTGGCATGAAATAGACTAGTATCAGCTAATCCATTTCAACACACTCAGTCTAGAATGTTTGACCAAACTCTTCTTTTTCCCCCTATCCAGCTCTTAGAATAATAGACTTTGCCATGTTCCAGGTAGTTCCCAGGAACATCAGTAGGAGTTTGTATAGAAATTCCAGTAAGAGACCTCTTGAGCCTACGTAATTTTATCCAGAAATAAGTAGTCATCTGAACCGTTCTTCCTGAAGTTTCTGTGGTTGTAATGGAAAAAGATGGTGATTCAAACTGGTTGCACATCTGTGTGGTCTACATGCTGCCAACAGGATCTGGAGAGCTGTAGGCTACGTCTGGACCCTGAGATGGACCGGCACAGGTATGAAAGAAAAATCAGCTTTGCTGGGGTTCTGGATGAAAATGAAGATTCAAAGGATTCCCTGCACAGCAGCAGCCACACCCTCAAATCTGAGGCTGGCTTCGAGGAGAAAAAAGGTTTGTTGGCACAACAAGGCTTGTGTATTCTTCAGGCTTGTGAAGTGGCGCTTGATTTTATGTTTTCATTTGCATAGACTGTGTTAAAAAGCAGGAGGCCGTGGAGTCACCTGGCTCTGAATCATTTCCGAGATGCTTTTTGCCTTCAGGTTTCAATATATCGAATGTGAGAAGCAAAGATCTTAAATTATACAAAGCACTGCTATGACTGAAACCAATTGAGAGCACTGCAAGATTTCTAGAAGGGAGGATGTTTAACATGGAATTGTATCTCAGTGCCATGCTGTTAGAAGCATCACTATTTGATACGCTTCATAAATAAAGATCAAAGGTGGTTTTATTTGTTTCTTATTCTGATTACATTTTATTTTATTTTATTTTATTTTGTGAAAACCAGAGATAGGAGGGAATATTGGGATTTTTCTGTGAAAACCTGTACTGGTTTGGAAGTCATGGCATCTCATGGAATTAGTGGGTGATCGCTTGATCTCTTGAATTCTTTGCTACCACATGAAAAAAACACACATACGTGGCTTTTGATGGCTAGCAGATTAATGTTACCAACATACTGTATACTGTACAAGCAAACCTCAAGCTCACTGTGTTTGCTGAGAAAAGCAGATTGTTTCCATTTTTAAGCCATCTCATGCAAAACTCACGTACTACCTGATGGTACAAGTGTTGCAATACAATATACAGTCATTATTTCAATTTGCAAGGAGAAACTAAACTGCCAGGAGTCACCTGTAAATGATTTTCCCTCAAACACGTTTTCTGGAAGCACTATTTAGTCCTATCTTACAAAGGCCATATAGAGACACAGATGTTTGAATGATAATTTTGATATTGTTTCAAAAGGATGGTTTACAGTTATTTGAAAAGGATGAATTCTGTGGCTGGTTATCCTCTAGGATCTGTACTGCGTATTGATGATTCAGAGGCACTTTTGTGTGCTTCAGAGGGCTTTGGACAAAGTCCTTGTCGTCTTCAGCTGTAACCCTACCATAATTACTGTAGAAAGTAAAGAAAGAAACATTTCTAAGATTCACCTAGATGTATAGTTGCTTCCAAATTTGTTTGTCACATGGACAGTTACTTCTGTGAACACAGCTAGGGACTTCTTTCTAAGAAAGGTCAGGTGAGTTAAGTTCATGCTTAACCTAGTGTTTTGTGCCCCTGACGTAATGGCAGCTCGGAGATGCACACCGGCCTACGGTCCATCTCATAATCTTAACCCAGTGGAATGAGATGTCTCTTAACTATTTAGATGGGGAAATGTTTTGTTTTTTTTGAAGATAGCTACGTAATTCCATGAAGACCCTTTTCAGCCTCTCAGGCAGCAGTCTCATAAATGGCAGAACACCTACAAGCATGTGGTGCTGCTGGAAAACTCTGATGGCCATTCTACAACTATCCCATTTTCTTTAGAGACAGTACTGACTGAGCTGTAACTCCATGTGTTACTGTGCTGCAGGTCTACTGTAGAATTGCATTATTTTTGAGAAGATAATTGACTTTGTTTAAATGATTTTTCCTGCAGTTTTAGATTTTGGTTTTTTTTTTTCCCCATTTTCCTCTCTCTGTAATCTGTCCTGTAGTATTCCTTACTAAAGTTACTTCTTAACTACATTTTAGAGATGAGAAAGGTGATAATAGTAAGAAGGCCGATCCCTAAATATATGCTAGCAAGAAATGAATTTGAAGTGTCTGGAATCTAAATAAATGCAAGATAATGTTTTAGTTAAAAATTACAGTAATTATGTTCTTTTCCTGGCCATAGCATATTCTTGTGGGGATCTACCTGGGCCACGTAAGATGCAGAGGCATCTTTTGTAATTGCACATTTCTAGATAAGAAGATGTTGCTGTGTGACTATAACTAAATTTTTCTTGCCTGCAGAGGCAGGTCTCTTTATCTCTACCTGTCTGATGAATACTAATCTGCTTCCTTTCACTTACTCTGGAGTGTTAAAAACTTTGTTCTCATTGCTCACCCCAGGCATGACTTATCAGCTAATCCAAAAGCTTCGAGTTTACTGTCTAGAATCTGCTCCAGGTAGGTCTGAAACGTAGACACTGAAGCTAGGTAGATGCAGGCTCTCACTGTGTCATACATTCTGTTTAGGCACTAACGCGGTATTCTACAAAATTCGGTTACAAGAGCTAAAATAGTTTGGTGTTTGTGTGAACTGAGCAGCTGTATATAGAGATTGATCTGAGCAAAATTCAACCAGTAACAATTGCTAAGAAACTCAGCGTGATCACTTGGAGGGAGATTCTCTGGTCACTCAACAGTGATTTGCCCAGCTGATCCATGACGCCTGAACAGTAGCTCTCAGAACCTATCCTGTCTTCGGCCAGGGTGTTAGTCACTGGAAGTGGAGTGGGTGTTGGGTTCTGGAGGAATTAGGAGCATTCTCGGCAGGAAAGGTATGTCTGTTTTATTTCTCGAAGCCAAAATACAATTCATTTGAAATATTTTCTTACCCACGGTATCCAAAAAAACTGTGTCCTGTTCATTCTCAACAAGACTCCAAAAGAGCGATCAATCACACATGGCCCTGCCTGATTAGATCTGCAGTAAAATGACTGAGTGTTGCAACATTTGGACTGACATACTGCCATGTACTGCCTTTGAACTAAGAGGAGAACAAAAGTGCAAACGGTTGGTGCTTTGAACATTGAACCATTTCATGTCTGTGCTCATCAAAAATGCAGAGTGTTAATGGATGTTGTTAATGCCTGAAAGCTGCTGATTTGTCTGAAGGAGAGGATCTACGTGCTCCTGTTTCCTCTAAAGCATTCTATTGACTGAAGAGTAACATGCAGAGACACGGATTTATGCAAATCTTACTTCAAAGAAGTCGTGTGTGCTAACCTCATGAAGCAGACTACCCTTCTGCAATCACGTGTGCTGTGTGAATAGTTGATTCTACTGCAGATTTCAGTGGGTTTTTCAGAACCCAGGCCCACAAGAAAATAGGTTTTTCCATGGTGCCTTGTTCATGCTTGGGATTCAGCCATCTATCCCTAGCAAGAAGTGATTCTGCACTAATGAAGACCCCAGGGGCTGGCAAAGAAAAATGCAATTTACATCCATTGGACAGATTCTGTTTCCTGGCAGGAATTGATTCAAAGTGGTGTGAATCGTAGTTTTTCCTTGTCCACTTTTTGGGTTTTTGTTAGAGCAGCTGACTCTACTTGCTGGTGGTTGAAGAAGGGCTAATTCCAAATACAGACAAGGCCCGAGGCGAGGTACCAGGTCTACAGGAAAAGAGGTGCAGAACACATTTCCTTAAACTTTTACTTCCTGATTGACCGAGCTGCATTGGCGGTGGCTTTGGAGGGAGCCTCTGGCCCTATATTTCTTGGTAGAAGAAAAGATGCTGCAACATAGGCTGGCAGCACAAGGTTGGGAGGGAGGGGTGGGCCAGGATATATTTCTTTTCTAAAATGGGGAAAAATTAAGGGGAAAAAAGTCCTCTTTTATTCTTTTAATACAGTTCCCAGCAGGAAGATCAGGATAGGAGGCTCCCGCTTGCTCCAGATTAAAGGAACCCGCAGTTTCCGGGTGAAGAAGGGGGGTTCCCTTTCCAGCATTCGCCGGGCCGGCAGCCTAAAGAGCACCAAGTTATCACGGCAGGACTCAGAGTCTGAGAATGAGGAGCTGCAGCTGTCCCACAGCAGGGACACTGTCACTGATATAGGTAACTTAGATGAGTGGGTGGAAAGGGAGGGGATGAGTAGGCAGGTCCTAAACTCTTGATGTGATGGCAGCAGAGCTAGAAACAACCACAGACCCCCACCCCGACAGGCTAGGTAGGAAAAACCTAGAGTCCTTTTCATGGACTGCCAGAAGTAGGGCCTGGGTAGAATATGGTTCAAATCCTGCTGCTGAAGGCTTGGCTGCAGGGTCAGCTCCATGTGCAGACTGCCCATTCAGAGCTCCGTGTTACAGCATGAACTCTTGGAATGCTGGTGTCTGCCAGCTGAATGCATGCTGTCTTTAGGGGAGCACATGTACATGTGTATATGCACATACACACACCCCTAAATCATCTGATATAAAGAATAAGGTCATATGTATATATGATATTTTATTGTCTATATTAACAGATAGGATATATATATATATATATATATGTTTGGACATGTGCTTCATATTTATGTAGTACATGATATCAAAGCATGCCATATGGCATGTAGTATATATATATATATATAACTGTATGTAGAACATAACATGTGCGTGCTACATACTGTATTTCTACATATTGGCATATTCATCTATTTTTACTGTTTACAGTTGCCTTCCTTAGTTTTCAAAAAGATGAATCTCAGTATATGTATGTTATAGAAACCAAATATGCATCCTGTCAGAAGAAATCACCATCACAGTTGAACTTAAGGGGCTCTCTCTAATAGAGTTGTTAACCAAAAACTAAGGTTTGCATCCATTTAGAGTGGAAACAGCATCCCAAGCTTAATAGTCGTTTTTATGTTGATCAGAGGATGTTTTATTAGGTAAACATGGAGAGTATGGAGAGTAGCATTGCCTGTTCTGTAGTCTTTGGAAAGTCAGAGTTCACCTAAAGAGGAGAAAGAAAGGATTAACTAGAGTTCGTCTCCAGTCATCCCTTAACAGTACTGTTAGTATTATAGGAAACCCACGGGTAATGACATGGCTGCAGGAAACACAAGGTTCAGTGCTGTTCCCACGTAAATCTCTCCTTTGCCTGAATTCTCTAGAACTAGTATGCTAGAATCAGGATTTTTTTCCCCTTTCATCCCCGTAATGTTAGCAGTTTCCATGGGCATTTAGCGATTACTTGGTCCACTGGTGCTTCCAGTTGGATGCCACTTCTGGTTGGATTTTTTTTTTTTTTGATGTTTTTAATCACAGAGCCCAGTCAATGCAGATCACTAAACCAACCATTTATAGCATCTGAATGGTGCGAAGAAGTTCTTCCTGATGTTTTTTTTTTATTTCCTCCTCCCTTTGCACTAAAGAAAATATGTGAGGAGGGAGCAGTTTGCTCCTGACAAAGATGGCCTGTGAGACATTGGCATCTGAATTGTAATTGTCTAACCAGCGTGATACCAACGTTGGGGAGGGGTGTCCAAATGCAGTTTTGCAGTGTGGCATATTCAGTGTACTGTGGTCTGTTTCCACAAGGCTTGCCTGGCTTACAAGTGCTGTCCCTAGGCTTTAAGCATATAGGAAGCAATAAAAACAACCACCTTTGGATATTTTTCTTTTGAAGAAGGGAGCCCTTGGAGCGCGAGCGAACCTAGCATTGAGCCAGAGGTGCTGAGCAGCACAGGCACGGAGGAGAACTATCATCGGAACATGTCATGGCTGCATGTAAGTATGGATCATTGACCGTGTTTTCCAAGCTAGTACCTCAGTCCCTGACTACCTTACTTCTCTGTCACTTCTCTGTTGCTGGTAGTGGTTACATATCAACTGGAAAATCCGCTGTACTGAGCGGAGTGTGTAGACATGCAAGCGTGTACTGAGTGATGAATTAATAGAGGATAAATTCATTTCCCGACCTAGCAGCTTAGGATAAAACATGATGCCTTTACTCAGTGTGGGAGGATGTGTGGACTGTTCAACACGAAGCATGAAATGAAAGGAACTTGAGCTATTTTTCTCACTTGGTTTGATTATCCTGCTTAGGAGAAAGGGCGATTTAAAAAGTCACCTGTTCAAGTTAATGCCACACATGTATCAGTATCACATGAGAACTTTGTCATTTTTGTTTGTTGGAAGGAAGGTGTGGGTGGGTGTTAACTAAAACTGCAGCAAAGCAAAACCCTGCTTTACTTGGCAGTCGTGCAAACTACTCAAAAGGCTCATTGGGTCCAGTTTCTTCTCTGCGTGCACCAACATTTCCTTTACGGCAGCCCTATATATAGTGTGCTCACTGTGTGTCACTGTGCTGTAACTACAAGTTACAGTGCACCCAGGACTCAGTAGAGGCTGTACAGTGCTGATCAGATTTACCATTCACGCATTCATGCAGCATTAGTGACTTGAGTTATCCCCGTTTGACCCCAAAATAAACTAATACCAGAACAACTGAGCAAAGACAGCGGTCCCAAATATGCTGCTGAGATTTGTCTTAAATTAAGCTCCTGACTTTTCAAAAGCCTAAATATTTGAGAGTGGAGAGTGATGTGGCTGCCTTACCTGAAAGAGTGGGCAGGCTGCAGCTGCAGAAGTATTAAATGCATGGAAAGTGTGGGGTAGCCTCCTTCTGGTAGTTCTAGGTATTTCCACACTAGGCTGTACGATGAAGAGAAAGGTTTATAAAGGCCAGTTATGATCTACAGTGTGAACAGCTTGCAGATGCCCCAGTGTTTCCCTTGGAATACTACAAACGGTCTGGTGTTGTCTGTGACTTGAAGACCTGTGTACAAACTGCTGCTGGACTGAACTCTCTTCCTCCAGGAATGAATCCTCTGAGGCACAACCAGAGAGCAGTCACTGAATTGCATACTTACCAAGGTTGCTTTTAATTGATTAGTTTGGACCTAATGGTTGTGTTGCTACGGCGAAGCAGGGCTTAGTAGAGCAAAATGCCCAGATATTTACTGTTTCTTAGACCAATTTTGCAGCTCTCTGCTGCCATATGGCATCACCACTAGAAATAGTAGCTGAGCCAGCTAACATAAAACTAGGCTGGATTGGGCCTACCCAAGCACAGCAAGGCAAGTATACCACGTAAGCACTGGCAGAGCTAGTTAGTACTTGAGAGTGTGTTGAGACATTTCATTTCCCTTTCCTTGAAGGAAACTAACCCCTGAATCTAGTAGGTTTGCATCTTTGATGGTGCTTGAGTAGTTGACTATTTCCAGTCTAAGTCTTCATCTCAGACTGGAGATAGAATAGCTTTTCTGTGATCTGAGAGTACTGTTTTCCTCAACCATAATCTTGCCACCAGCCACACATATGCACTTACAGCAGCTCTCTTCCTTTGTCTTCTTTGTTAACACCAAGGTTTATTTAGCTGTGCCTAGCCAGTTCATAAACTACTTGCAGGTGTGGAGATCAGCACAGGTAGGCTTACCTTTTCAAAAAGCTATGTTGAGCATCTTGCCTTGCCAGCTAGGCTGTGAATATCAGCCTGCCGTCCCCATCACTGGCTGCATATGCTATGCAGCATGACTCTATAGGTGACTATCCAATTTTATTCCTTTCAAGGTTATGATCCTCTTATGCAATCAGCAAAGTTTCATATGTACTCACATTGACTACTGTCACCCGCACTGCTACCTCCATCATAGCCGGTCCTGTGCTCGCCTTGTCCGTGCCATCAAACTCCTGTATGGAGACACAGTGGACTCTCTTCGAGAAAACAACACGTTGAACAGTGTGGCAAGAGGCAAAAAGCAAAAAGAAGTGAGTAAATGGAAAATCTACCATGGTTTTATGGTTTTTGTTTTGTTTTGTTCTCTGGGCAAGGCATAAGTATCTTCAAGGACTGCATAATGTATTCAAAGAATGCTCTATCATGAGAAAAGGAACACAGCACTTTGCTAAACATAGTACTGCAAAAAGTTACTAAGTGATTTAGCATTATGGAAGGAGTGTAAACTGTGTTGTTCAGGAAGAATCTTGGTTGCTGATAAGGATGTTAAAATGCCAATAGGCTGACCTTAAATGTACTGCTCTTTTATGAGATTTGTTTATCAGCCCCTGGAGTCTCATTCCTTTTTTCCCGTTCCTTCTTGTCTGTTAACAAGAATCATTCCTGGAATTCTGGTAAAACCTTGCAAGATTTCTTTAGGATCTGAGATTTCAGCTCTTTTCCAATGATTGTTTGCATTGGTCTTTAATATTACAGTCTCTTTAGTGAGATGCTTTTGATGATCATCTCTGCAAGACAGAGTCAAAAAAGGTTGTGCCTTTTTAGGCGTATGTGCAGTGCCTTTAACTTCACTGGAAGTATACTTGTTGGTTCAGCAAAATACCCACAGAGCTACTGAATGAATAAAGTAAACATCTGGTAAATGCCTATACAGCTTCGACTACAAAAGACAGACGTTCTTCTGAATATTTGCAATGGCAGAAGTCATCCTGCTGGTAAGCAGTAACAGTGAAAGCGAAAGTGTTCATGAAACTCTCATCAAGATTTTAGTTGGGTAGCGGCTCTCATCTGCGTAAGTGGAAATGAAAGACGATAAGAATAATTTAGAATGTTTCTTTATCAACCGGTGGATTGTTTGTTTCCTGTCAAGTTAGAAGGGTATCTTTATGGAACAAAGCACAGGGCAGATTAAATGAGGTAATGATTCTGCTTTCCTGGAAAGAACAATTCCCGTATGTTTCCTCTGGCATAGAAAAGCAGTGTGTAAATTAGATATTAAGAAATAGAGGCAGGCGTTTCCTCCACGGAAGGCAGGCGTAAGATGAGCAGCTGGCAGTGTTCATGAAAGGTAGCAAAAGAACACTGTGCAATGCTGTATATTGTTCTGTCTCCAACTGCAAAGCAGGATGGCACAAATTTAATCCTGGGGCTTTTGAGCCCCCTGAAAAATGAGAGACGCTGCTTTACTCAGCATGCTACCAGCTTGAGGAGAAAATCTGTGGAAACAGCATTCTGGGAAGGTTCTTGGTATTGTGAACAGTGAGCATGAACAGGCCTTGACATTATCATTGGCACTGGCAATCTGCTAGAGACAACAATCAGAGAGGCATAAGCTCAATTCTTAAAATGAGTTGTCACATGCTCTCTGCAGAAGATAAATGTAGCTGAGACAGGAATAAGTGTTATACACAGCAAACATTTCAGTTGGGAATTTTTGGGAAAGCTGTAGCTTTTGTACCACTTCTGTGTTTAAAATACTGTTCACCTAAAATACACGAGTGTCACCTGTGAAGATTACACAAGGAACGTTCACAGTCCTCATTGGATTTATTGTCTTCTTCAAGCTTTTATTGGGAAAAGCAGTGTTAAAAAGAGAAGAAAATGGGATGTCATCTCACTGATACTAGGCCTGTTGCTAGCACAGGAAAGGGCTTGGTGCTGCACCTCTGGTACTTGGCAGCTTCTAGTGTATGGAAATTCCTCTTGTACGTGATCTCCCTTTCCAAACTTCAGGAAATCAAAACGAGAACACTTTCTTATTTTTTTCTTTTTTCCTTTTCAGTGCTCAGACAAGTCATGCCTCAGAACTCCCTCTCTAAAAAAGAGAGTGATTGATATCAACTTGGAAGGAAAGAAGGACTCTGGAATGTTAAAATACATTAGGCACCAGGTACTGACTAAGCAAGGCCATACACTGGTTGGGGAGGTTGCTACACAGATGTTGGGTCAGGCTGCAACAAGAAGGAAAATGTGTATGGATCATGAAGCCCATATGATGGAAAGAACTGTTGTTCTTGAGTGTGGATTAGTTCAGACTTGCATGTTTTCATGAGATGAGTAATGCTAAATTTAAGATTTTTAGGGGAACTCCTGGCAAAGAATCCTTTAAAGATATAGGTCCATTAAATGTTGATCAACATCCATGGCTTCCCATAGGGATAAATGCATCAAGACTGGGACACAGAAAATAAAACAGAAGAAAAACCACGAATCCATTTAGATGCAACCTGTCAGTGTACAGGAAGTTTCTTTTGTTCTTTCTTGTTCAGTGTTCTTGAAGAAGTAATGGACAATTCTTGGTTGTCTGAAATTTTCATGGATTGACATGAGCGTATGTGCACCATCTTGGAAGAGTTTTCCTTTCCTTTTGTCTTCTTTATCCATGTTTTGTCACCTAAGTGAGTAGCAGCAGACTCAGAACTGCTGATTTAGTGTAGGTTGAAAGCAATGTTCTTCTGTGGAACATTATCTGAAATGACTGAAACTAGAAGCTATCAGCCAGATAAAGTGCTGTCCAAAACTAGGGTAATTGTTAAAAATGTGACAGTGTTCACTGAAGACAGATGGCACAGCTCAGCTGTAGGTTGTGACACTTCTATTTTTAAATATTTTTACAGGTTATGAGCCTCTCCCCTGCACCTTTGTCACTGCTAATCAAGGCAGCTCCTGTCCTCACTGAGGAAATGTATGGGGACATCCATCCTGCAGCATGGGAGCTCCTGCTCAGTGTGGATGAGCACATGGCTGGAGCAGCAGGTAAGGGAACAAAACCAGTCAGTCTATCTAGCAGACAGCTCAACTCACAGCAGGTTACAAGGCCCTGCAAGACAGCTGTCTAGTGGAGGAGGTCTTAATGACATCAAGGATTTTGTTAGGGCTATTTGGTTTTTGCAGACCTTCCTGTGCTTTTGTGCTCTACACAAAAGAGGTGGTCAGAAGGTCCAGGAAGACAATCTGCACAGCCCTGTTTATGGTCAACAAGCAGAGAAAAACACAACTGGTAATTTATGTTTAGCAGGATTTCTATGCAGAGGAAATACAGCAATATAATCAATCCAGAGTTTGCTCAAGCATTTGGTATGTTGCCTTTGTTTTGCTTTCATTAAGCTATTTCTGTCTTGACTAGAGACCAGGCAAGGTCGACTCTTTCAAGGGTAGATAACGGCAGGACAAGGGGAAGTGGTTTTAAGTTGAAGGAGGGAGGATTTAGGTTGGATATCAAGGGGAAGTTCTTCATGGGCAGAGTGGTGAGGTGCTGGAACAGCTGCCCAGAGGGGCTGTGGATGCCCCGTCCCTGGAGGTGTTCAAGACCAGGTTGGATGGGGCCCTGGGCAGCCTGGTCTATTATTAAATGGGGAGGTTGGTGGTCCTGAATGCGGCATGGATGTTGGAGTTTGATGATCCTTGAGGTCCCTTCCAACCTGGGCCATTCTGTGATTCTATGATTCCGTGTTTCGAGGTTAACCCAGCACAGTTCTTTTCATTGCCTCAGGTGCCCACCAAGCCACTCTCTCGCTCCTCAGCAAAGGGAGAAAGTAAGAGGGGAAAAATGAAGGTCAAAATAAGGACAGAGAGAGATTGCTAACCTGTCACAAGCAAACAGACTTAACTTGGGTAAAATTGACTTACTTCATTGATAATTAATGACATAGTAGAATGGTGAGTACCAAGGAGAAACTAAAATCACCTTCTCTTTCTCCACCTTCCTTCCAAGCTCAACTTCACTCATGACTTTTCTACATTCTCCTACTCCCTGAACAGTGCAGGGGGAAGAGGAATGGAGCTGTAGTAAGTTCAAAACCCTTTGCTGTTCCTTCCTTTTCACCCTTTTCCCATATTTCTGCGCTGGGTCCCTTCTGTGGCATGTAGTCTTTCATGAACTATTCTAGCATGGGCTCTTCCCACGGGCTGCAGTTGAAGAACTGCTCCAGAATGGGTCTATATAATAGGCTGAGTTCTTTTTGAATGGACTGCTCCAGCACAGCTCCCCCACGGGCTGCAGTTCCTGCCAGAATACATATTCCAGCATGGGCTCCTCTCCACAGGCTGCAGATCTTAGTAGGATGCTGCTTTTGTGTGGGCTCCCCATGGACTGCAGTTTCCTTTAGCATGTATCCATCTGCTGCAGTGTGGGGTCCTCCATGAGCTGCAGTGTGTGTATCTGCTCTGATGTGGTACACCATGGGCTGCAGGAGGACAGCATATGCCACCATTGTTTTCTCCATGGGGCAGGGAATCTTCTCCAGTACCTGGAGCATCTCCTCCCCTCCTCCTTCACTGACCTTGGTGTCTGCAGGCTTGTTTTTCTCATCATTTCTCTTGCAGCTGCTGCACAGGAATTTTTACCCTTTCTTAAACACATAAGTGCAGAGGCATGACCAGCTCATTGGTTCAGCCCCGATCTTTGAGCCATCTAGAAATGGCTTTGTCCAGCATGGGGGTGGCCCCGGTCTCTCTTCTCCCACAGGCCACCTTGTAGCCCCCGTGCTACAGACACCTCACTATGAAAACGCAGTGCACTAGACCTAATGTGCAAACAGGAAGAGAGGAGCAAAATAAAGAAGAGAAGCAAGCTGCTTGAGGCTGCACTTCTTTCCCCCCCCCCTTCAGACTGCTTTCTAGGAAAATAATTTTGACTACTACTTTATCAAAACCTTACTAAAACTTCTCTTTCTGAGGAGTGCTATTTGCCTGCCCTTCCAGTGCATCCTGATACATCTTCCTCTTCTTCCTCTTCCTCGAGGGAGGATTGAAATCCACCTGAGAGACTGTAGTAGTTGTTTAGTATCGAGTGATTTCAGCCCTGGCATGATTTACGTTCAATCAGGGTCAAACGTGAACGCTCCCAATGTCGATATCTGCAAGCTGGATGAAAGGAAATCCTGTGTTGCTGTACAACAGCACCATCTACTGGCTCCTTTCCAGGCTGAATCTCTTATTCGGGGTTTTGGAAAGCTTTCATTGCGAACTGGCGGTTTCAAATCAGTCCTTCTAAGACTTGATGCAGTTAAAACGCCAAAGAGTAGAAAGATTGTCTCTGCTGGTGAAGCAGGATGGACTGTACGGATTTGAAGCAGGATTTTGTAGCAGAACTGGAAGCCTTTGCAGTGCAAGGCAGTACCTAAGCAGTCAAAGGTCAGCCTTGCTTTTCTACATGTGTTCAGATTGCCTTCTGTCAGTACAGCTTTCATGCCTGGCATCTGCTAAGTAAATGTTGAGGTGAGCAAGGTGGTAATTGTTCTTTTTCTACCATGGAAGAATTACTCCCAAAGAGAAATTATCTCCAGTGATCTTTGCTCAGCTACTGGTAGTGAGTACTCACACACACCAACCACCCACAGCAGCACTGTTCTTTTGCTTCCTGCTCAGTGCTCCTTGATATACACCTAAATTAATTGGCCTCCACAGGGCTGGAGTTGGGAGTTGTTCTGTTTATATTCAGATATGCTCTAATGAAATAACAGAGGGCCACCTCAACTTCTGTTCTGTTGTCTTCCATTGTGACCTTGCTCTCCCAATTCATAGCAGCACTATTTTCTCTTGTAGGCAGATTGTAACCATTGCAGTCATGTAAGAACCATTCTTTTCGTTTCTATCCCATGACAATTGACTTGTGGGTCTTCCACTGAGCCATTTGCTCCTGCTCTGAGTTGTTAAACTCACCTTTACCAATCATCACAGGAAGCAATCAGAAGTGAAACTTTAGAAAGCCAAGCTGAGTAGTCCTGTTACATCAAGAGATGCTTCTTATTTTATATCAGTTGTGACTGAGTGTTAGTAAGAAGGGCAGAGCTGTATTTCGTGTTAAAAGCAGGTTTGACAGAACTTCTTACAAGCATAATGCTGTGTGGCTCCAAAAGATAAAATCGTAGACGTTTTTGTTTCACGGTGCAGTACAAGTTTTGCTAAGCTTAGTACACTGCTGATCTCATTTTTGGAATCAGGGTTTCTTTCTGATTAGGGTTTGTACAGCTGCAATTTTTCCTGCCAAGTAAACACATTAATAAGGGAAACAGATGATCTGATGTTCTCTCCCTGCAGCTGCCATGTTCCTGCTATGTGCTGTGAAAGTGCCAGAGGCTGTTTCTGACATGCTGATGTCCGAATTTCACCACCCGGAGACAGTGCAAAGACTGAATGCCATTCTCAAATTTCACACGCTCTGGAGGTTTCGTTATCAAGTCTGGCCTAGGATGGAAGAAGGAGCTCAACAGATCTTTAAGGTAGATAGAATACGTGAAACACAGTGTCACCGTCTGTGGCTTGTCTTGTAGGATAGATGTGTTATGACATGCTAACATGAAATTGCCTCAAAATCTGTTTCGGAAAAAAAATCTCATTCATATACTTAGGTACAGGTGGCGTTGGAACTCCTATATAAAATGGGACAAGTGCACTGGGGAACACATAATGAGGTCCAGAAAAACAGATACAGAATGAGATTTGTCAATGTGGTCTTATTTTATAGTGAGGTACCCTTTAATTAGCACTTAGCACCACAGACATTAATATTTGTGTGCTGTAACAACCTTTGTGGTTTTGTTTAGATCCCTCCTCCAAGTATAAACTTCACTTTGCCTTCTCCTGTTCTGGGGATGCCCTCTGTGCCAATGTTTGATCCTCCCTGGGTCCCTCAGTGCAGTGGGAGCGTACAAGATCCTATCAATGAAGACCAGTCGGTAAGCAGAGATGTCATGAGAGTGAGCATTGCAGTTTCTCAGGAAGGGCCTGGGCAAAGCTGAAGCCTAAAGGTGCAGACAAAACTCTCAAGTTTTCTTGTTGTCCTTAGCTGGAGAAGATCTAGTGAATATATTGTCCACGTGGGGCACAGAATGTTCTATGTGGACTTTCTATATATACTATATTATACTATATTATTCTATATATACTATATATACTATAACTTTCTTCTGTCTGTTTGATCGAGGAGATGCTGTACTGTACATCATGTGCCCACAAGAGACAGTAACTCAGATCTTAGGAGCACAGTTGCTGTCTCTCCAAAGGATAAGTTCACTCAAACTGTTTTCCAGTTTTCTGTCTTGTTTTGTGTGGTGTCTCAGAAGGAAGAGGCCTATTATACGTGTAGCTCCTGGTGCATCTGTTCAGCTAGTGTGACTTTGATTTTATTTAGAAACTGAGTTGCTGAATGTCATTAAGGACCTTGGTGGAACACACAGAATATGTGTATCATAACTAATAGTGTCGAGTTATGTCTCTTCTCTCTTCTTCCTAACAGAAGTCATTTTCAGCCAGGGCAGTGTCTCGTTCCCATCAGCGAGCAGAGCACATCCTGAAGAACCTGCAGCAGGAGGAAGAGAAGAAGCGCTTGGGTCGGGAAGCCAGTCTCATCACTGCTATCCCCATCACTCAGGAGGCCTGCTATGAGCCAACCTGCACACCAAGCTCAGAGCAGGAAGAAGAAGGTGTGCCCCAGGGCCAGAAACTGCCTTCCAGGAAACTGAGAGCACCTGCTACCAACGTACAGCACAGCTTAGGGATGTGACGTCCAAGAAAAAGCTGTTGTTAGTAGTAGCAAAGTCCCTGCTTTGGTATGGTCACCACCTTAGAGACTGGACAAGTACTAGCAGTGAATCATTTTAATATCTCTAGAAAGGTGGTGAACAACCACTGGATCTAGATATGTTTTGGGAGACACGTGTGCAGAATTTGCAATTCTCAGTAAAACTAAGAACTTAGAACTAAGAACTTAAGAACCAAGAAACTAAGAACAAAGGTGATTAATAGGATGTACATGAAGAGAGGAATATAGACATCTCAGTTAAAATATGACTCACCAAGTCACTGCACACTATTATGGATCAGTGCTTAGCTGGTTCCCAAAGCATGAGTGAAGTGGTTACTTGATTTCATAGGTCTTAAGTTGTTCTAGTGTTACCTGACTTGAATTTTCAATGTTCCGATTTGGTTGCAAGTGCTCTCCTTCTGAAAGGTCCCTAAAGTCTGTCGGCTGGATTATGACTGACATTTCTCATTCTCTTTGTCAGTAGAAGAAGTTGCCAACCTGGCCTCCCGCCGTCTCTCTGTGAGTCCTTCCTGCACCTCCAGTACATCTCATAGGAACTACTCTTTCCGTCGTGGCTCTGTCTGGTCAGTGCGGTCAGCGGTCAGTGCAGAAGGTAGGTTGAAGTCACTGTGGAGTATCCTTTCCTAGAATTTCGTTCACTGGAAGCCTGTGATCAATAAAGCTGATGGCATTAATGGCATTACATTTTGCTGAATGTATTCCCAGGCTTGAACCAATTTATAATAAGCTAATTAACGTTCTTGGGCAGAACGTTGACCGAAGGCTCAATTTCTTCTTGGAAATAGTAGTAAGCTTGTTGTGCATGCACAGTGATCAGATATAGCCTGCCATTTTGTTCTGTTTATACAGCACTAACGCAAACATCTGTCTGACCTGCCCGTATGATGTCACAGCTCATTCACAAACACTTACCTTCTGGTCTTCTTTGTACTCCAGATGAAGAACATACTACAGAGCATACTCCAAACCATCATGTGCCACAACCACCTCAAGCTGTGTTTCCAGCATGCATCTGTGCAGCAGTACTCCCCATTGTCCATTTGATGGAAGATGGGGAAGTCCGGGAAGATGGAGTAGCTGGTACTGAACTAGATTACATTTCAAGTCATTCTTGATTAGAAGTGGCAGAAGCAGCCAGTAATTACAATGTTTACATTTGCTAGGTGCCATAACTAGAGTGAAAGAAATAATACAACCCTGTATTTGCTCACAGTTCATTTTTTGTAGAAGTAGTATGTGCTATATATTGTCATGAGTGTATATATTTGTTACCAGCCTTGTGAGTAACCAATTCTCACAAACTATTCACTAATAGAAGAGCAACATTTTTTTTTTTTTTTCATTTGTTGTTAGATCTTGAAGGTTTGTTGGTATTTTGAGGGGCCCTAAAAAGCCCCCAGTCCTACAAAGATGTTGAGAAGCTGGAAGGAATGTAGTGGGATACCAGAAGAGAAAGATCTAAAACGTGTTTTGTGAGAACTGACTGTGAAGCTGAGCTTGTTTTGTGTGGCAAACAGGAAACAAACAGCTAGAGGAATGCTGCTATGTAAGCTGCATCTTGGGAAGTTCAAGATGCGAATTAGAAAATAAATTCTCTACCAGGGGCATAGTGTAGTCTCATTGGAATCTCCATTTGTCTCCATCCACAGCAGGCTTTGTCTTGGCTAGACAAAGCCACAGTTGACATAATGTAATGCTGGTGACAGTCCTGCTCCAAGCAAAGTTTTAACTAGAGACCTCCAGAGGTCTGTTCTCAGCATTATTTCTTTGATCCTATGACAAATAGAAAACCAATTATACACAGCTCTAATATTTGCTTTATGGTCGGTGACTTATTTGTAAAGTAATAATAGGTCCTTCTATATTTCTTGCTCTTAAATGTTTAGAGATGGTGGACTTTTGAGCTTCCTTTTTTGTCGCTCATAATGTTAGCTGATTGCAAACAGAACTTGATGACATTTTCTTTTTTTCAGTTTTGAGTGGGTATAGTCAGTCACTGAATCAGGGTGTTGTTTTGTGATCAAGATATGAGTGCTGAAAACAAAACAATGACTAATTCTCTCGTGTTGTTAATCTTCACAAGGTTACAATTAATTACACTTTGGGGAGTTGATAATCAGCACAATCCCCTGCTGATCACCTAATGTTGCCCATTAACACCAGATAGAGTCACTCCATGAATCACCATGAAGTGCAGTTTCCATGTACAAACAAAATAATATTTTTAGTTGGCTTGTTTGCTCATCTGGAGTTGTGAATCCAGTTATTTCCCTGATCACAGTGGTGAAGTGCTACCTGTCCTGTCACCAGAACCTAGGGAAGGTTCAAGTGTTAGGCTTGTCATTGTTGCTTGAAATGACTGCAGTGGTGAGCCAAGTCCTAGTACCTCAAAGTAACTCTGTGTATTTCAGTACAAACACGATAAATGTAGTAGGTTAGGAACATTTGCGTTTAAGTGCATCGTTTCAAGGCTTTTCCAAGGGAGAGAGTTCTGACTATGTTTTCTTTTTTTATAGTGAGTGCTGTGGCTCAGCAGGTCCTGTGGAACTGCTTGATTGAAGATCCCTCTACAGTTCTGCGCCATTTCCTTGAGAAGCTCACAATAAGCAACCGGCAGGTGAATATCTCTCTCTAGCAGACTTAGGTATTGCTTAGAGCAGGGGTGCACAGCAAGCAGAATCCCTCTGTGGGCAGTGACTGGAGAAGTAAATTTGCTACTCAAAATCTTCATCTGGCTTCAATTTCTGTTCATTGATGTCATGGGACACAGCTCATTTACCACCTCTAAGGATGTGGCTTGTTATACGTTAGCCTTGAACAGATGTTTAATGAAGCGCAACCCTTTCTATCAAAGATATCACCTCCACCCATGCCACCCTGTTCCGTTTTCTCTCAAAGGTGGGAGTGGCATTGTCTCTCAGTCTGCCTGTCCTTGGCTGACTGTGAAACTCCCTTCCTGCTTCCTTCCCACCTTAAGCTTCTTAAGGAAGGAAAGTTAGATTCGTTCCCCATCACCTATCTAGCATCCACAACTGCTGAGTTGAGCTGTGCTGGATTTCACAGCATCTCTGTAAAATTTAACTAGGTAACCATTTGTTGTAATAAGCAAGAGTTGGTATAATCACAGGGAGAAGAGTGCAGAATTAGGATAATACAATCAGGATAAATGACAGTAATGTCCTTTCTCTGATGAAAAAGGCAGACATTGGCCTGGGTGCTGTGCCTTGGGTCTTTGGGAAATAGAAGAGCAGTTGCAAGCAGAGAGTTCTATTTCATGCACCAACAGACAGAGCTGAACAAAGGGATAAAAAAAAATGGTTAATGAACAAAGCTGGGGAAAACAAAAGGGAAAAATCCTTTTTCTATTTTGTGATGGAAAGAAAAAGCATTTGCTCTTTTTCCAGGATGAGCTAATGTATATGTTAAGAAAGCTTTTGTTGAATATTGGGGACTTTCCTGCGCAGACATCTCATATCCTCTTTAATTACTTGGTAAGTAGCTTGGGGGTCGACTGTGCAGCCCATAATCTTACCTCTGTCTGTCTGTGTCTTAGGAAGTTAATGCCACAATCTGCAAGGAAATAAATGGTCTGTAACTGTTCATTTACAGGTCATATCTGCTTCTGGCTCTAGATGCAAATTACTTGTACCAGCCTTTCATTCCTTAAAGGGAGAGGAGAAGGAATCTTTAGCTTTCTATTAACCCTTTGCACTCCCTGTCCTGAATTTCTGAGTTGAGTCACTAATGATGAATTTTAGACAAACAGGAGGCAGAAATCATTTATTGTTTTACTTAATATTCATTCAGAAAGTGCTTTGCTTGTGAATGGTCTCACTGGAATAAATTATAAGCTTCTTTTATAGTCATAGAAAATGCATTTGTTGGAGATCTTTTGATTAAGTTCTGAAAAAACAGGCAAGACCTATACAACTCTGGGAGCCTTCCAGTGTTTGTCAGGTGTCTGTGTGGCACGTAGAAGCAGAAGGTACACGGAGTCTTATAATGAGAAGTTCTCCATTTTCCTCATTCACAATGGCTTATAAGACTGGGTTGCAATTGCACTTTTTCCCCCCGCTCCTCATCCTCTACAGGAAAAGAAAAAATAGTAGAAGCAAATTGTTCTGTATTATGTGTAAACTTTCAGGATACAATTTGAATTTAGAGTTTGTCCTCTGAGTGAGGAGAGGCAGAAGAGCCATGTTCTTGTTCTGTGTTTATGGAATGCCCTACACAGTTAGTGTGCATTATCTGATCTTCCTCTTACTTATTACTTGCAGGTAGGACTGATCATGTATTTTGTACGCACTCCTTGTGAATGGGGCATGGATGCCATTTCTGCCACGCTCACCTTCCTCTGGGAAGTGGTGGGTTATGTTGAAGGGCTTTTTTTCAAGGATCTCAAACAGACTATGAAGAAGGAGCAGTGTGAAGTGAAACTGCTGGTGACTGCCTCAATGCCAGGTATCAAAAATGAGTCTTTAAGTTTCTTTCACTTCCAAGTTCACATGTTCCTACCAAAAAATAGATCTGCCAGTACCGCATTAGACCTGCTCTGAGTGGCTGCGTAAGTCGCTTTTGCTTGAGTTGAGGATTCTGTCAGGAAGTTCAACCTCTAGTTCCTCGAGATTCAGAGGGCTACTTTAAGAGCTCTGAAACAAACAAACAAAATGAATAAGAACAGTCTTTTTAACTCAGAACTTTATGCCAGTTGGGTTGTGAAAACCTGGCAGGATGATTACTGTAAAATGCAACCTCTTGTTTAAGTCTCTTGAGAGCCCCAGCAGAGTGTGCGGTGAGCTTCAGACCTCATGAGTCAGGCAAGAAATTTCTTGGTGAAAAACACATTCAACATTTCAGGCCTGTTCCTTTCCCAGAGTTGTCGCTGCTAAAGTTGCCAGCTCCCTGTTTTAGGAACAGATCAATTTCTCATGAACTGTACGATTGCGAGCCTATGCTATCACCACATAACCTGTTCCAGGCAGGACTGGCATTGTCTGTCTGCCCAGGAGTTAATTTAAATTGTTACTTTTCCTACATGGCAGTCTTTTGAAATGCAGCTTCTTTTCTTCCTTTAGGCACAAAGACCCTTGTTGTGCATGGACAGAATGAGTGTGACATACCAACTCAGTTACCAGTTCATGAAGATACACAGTTTGAGGCTCTTCTGAAGGTGCGTTTTTGAACTGAATGGACTGTTTAATGTTTTTTTTACTTGCCATACCTGGATCCCAGCAATACATTCTGCCTGAGCTTCCTGATTTAGTGTCACATTTGCTGTTACAAACATTTCTGCATCCATATGAGGAAATCTTGGTTGCATGAATACAGAATCCTATCTTAAAGGGTAATAGAAATGTGCTGACATCACAGCCAGCCAAAATCCCACAAATGCAAGTACGTTAAATACATTGCAGCTTGTTATCCCTTGGCTAAATACAGAAGTCATTGAAGTGACTTTTATTTTATCAACACTGAAGAGAATGATTAGGATCAGAAAGAGTAGAAATGATGATTTGGTAGCCATTATGATATGTTTGGATTTAGGAGATGTGAAGTCAGTTCCCTTTTATGCCTATTATTTTCAGGATTAACTTAACCAAGGTACATAAGAAAAGGACTTGTAGAAACCTCTGATTTGTCCAACTACATTAAGTTTTAATGGGAATCATGCACCTCAGTGCTTGAGGGGGTCTCAACTGTAGTGTCTCTGTACATCCACTATCTCTAAAACTTGATTAAAGAAGTAGCATGTAAATAGAAGCTACAATACCCGTATGGTAATACAACTGGACAAATACATGCAGTGTGAAGACCTCAAAAGAAGTAACTTCAATATTCAGGACTGTGATATCCATTTGCCTTGATTGTTGTGAACATATCAACTTACTTTATGGTTTAAAAAAGAATGAGGAATAAATGTGAAAAGAGTCACAGAGCCTATAAGGTTGATAGACATTCATATTTGTGCCTGTATACATTATTAACAGGATATTGTTCTTTTAGACATGGAGGTGTTTGTACAAGACAGCTAATAAGTAACTGAAAGTTTCTCTTCTCTTCAGGAGTGTCTGGAGTTTTTTAACATACCTGAAACACAGTCTTCTCATTACTTTTTAATGGACAAGCGATGGAATCTCATTCATTACAATAAGGTAAGGCAAAGGTCAGGTACAGATAACTTAGTTCTTTATATCTCATCCCTTATAAACATCAGGGTTATCTGAAGGGGAACAAGGAACCATAAGCAGAATTCTGTCCTGCAGGCACCACGTCTCTGGTATTCAGTTATGTGTTGTAAAAAATTGGAGTCTGACAGAAGAATGAAGTGACAGAAGTGGAGTCCCTTGGCTCTTAAGGCATTATGTCCAGCTTTCCCAGAAAAGAGAGAGAGCAAATTTTTCTTCTGTTTATGCCCTGCTCAAAATCTTCAGAAAGGATGAAAAAAGGACCTTGTATTCTGTTGTGATGAACAACGCTGTTGCAATTGCATTTGTTTAAAACTCACTGTTTCTTTCCTGGCAGACCTATGTTCGTGACATTTATCCTTTCCGGAGGTCCGTTTCTCCCCAGCTCAACCTGGTGCAGATGCATCCAGAAAAGGGTCAGGAGCTCATTCAAAAGCAGGTATCTTACTGTCACTGAACACCTCTGCCCATAAACAACTCCCATAAATAAAACTTTCCTTCCCCTTTAAAGGCCTCCACTCAGACTGCATGCAGATAGAGAACTCTGCTGGAGAAGCAGCAGTTGGCATGAAATCTGTCTTGGTGCCGTTTAACAGGTGTATGGTATTTTAACAAGAGCCAAAAAATAAGAATGCGATTCCCTCCCCTTCTCTCCATCCAGCTTCTTTTAGGTGAATCATTTTGCATTCTCCTACACTTGGCCAGAACAACTTCAGTTGAGTCAGCTTTAAAAGATAGTTATTGCCTTCTTAAACATGACCTCTGAGTCTTTCAGAACCTTTTCTTCATGAGTGCATCTGGCTGTGGATCAGACAATATCTGTTCTACCTTGCAGTCTATCCTCTCACTGCAGAGAATGTTCCTTGTCTTTCCTTGTCTTGCTCTCAGATACAAGTCTTTTAGTACAGCCAGCACTAGTGACACTGAAGCAGCAATTGTTTCCTCAGGGGAGTCTCTGCCCTTGGAAGGACGCTGTCTTCCCCATTTTAAAGCCTCATGACTTGTTAATGTGTCTGATCCTGCTAATGCTCTGCAGCTCCCAGGAGTTCTCTACAGAAACTAAAGGAGAGAACAGTGCTTTTAATGTGCTGCAGCCTCCTGAGAGTATTATTTCCTTAGACAGCAAGGCAGCAGTATTGAGTTCACTCTGCCTGTAGAAAGCCTCATGCTTTTTTTCTCCACAAAAGCAAAGTTTTCTCAGCAGTACACATCTGAATACTTAGGGAAAAGTTGCTCTGGTTGTATCTGCAGAGATGATACTAAGCAGGAAATAAAAAGAAAGGGGAATGTGGTTAAACTGTTAAAAGTTCTAATGGTCTTACAATTCTAGCCACAAAGCAGCTGCTGAAGTTGCGTCCTTGGTAATGGGAGCGTGCAAACAGGAAAATATCATCAGGAATCATTATAAAAATTAAATATGAAGCTGCTTTAGAGAAACTAGCTGCTAAAATAATGGCAAACTTTGTTAATGCCATCTCATGTGTGTGCAGTACAGAACAGGGAAATACCTCACGTGCTGCATCTGTCAGTAGAAAATCTATAAAAATTTGAAAATCACATCAAATTGTTTTGGTTGCCGCACTGCCAGAAATTATTCTCACTGTGGTTCTAGAAGTTGCGTTCCGTACGCCAGGGCTTTTTATGTCCTATGTGACCCAAAAACATTAGAATGGCCTGTCCAGATTTCTCAGGGCATTATTTTACATTCCATAGTTTTCTATTTAGACCACTTGGAAGACAACATATTTCCAAGGTAAAATGTACATCAAGCATCTGCCAGCCTCTCTGTAGTCATGCAGCAAGGTGCTGGATAACATCTACCTCCGGGAAAGAAGGCAGCACTGTGGAGTCTATGTACCAGGCAGCAATCCATGCAGAAGTTGTACTGTTTGAACACTCCATTCCAGAATGTGTGCACATAAGAGCAAGGTCTTAGTGACTGCAGGAAGTGGGAATCTGGGCTTTGTCCCACGTTGAGCCACGTGCTCTGAGTTTTGGCTTCAACCCAGAAGCTGAAGGCTGTCTTGAAACTGCTTCCAAAGACAGTTGCTTCTACTGCTGAGCACAGCTCTGCCTTATGTTTGCTATTAGAATCAAAATAAAATAGCTGCCTGATTAGTCCTACCCCTCAGAAGTTCAAAAGAGGCTGGTAGAATGGAACTCAGTTTCTCAGCTGGTGTAAACCAGAATTCATCATCAAAGTTGGCAGGACTTTGCTGGTTTACAGTAGCTGAGAATTCGATCTGCTTTGTTTTATGATTACTTTTCTTTTGGAACCCTACATACACTTGCAATAGCCAGACAAGTTCCAGCCTCAATCCAGCAGGAAGATAATCATCCCAACATAATGTTGCCTATTCTCTAAGAGCTTGCAGAGAGTAAGTGCAACTGCGTGGCTTTCAGTTTAGAGTTGTTTTCCTCTGATCACCTTGGGACTCACACAGGCAAAATTTACGTTGACACTGATCTACAAAAGGCTGCATTGCAAATTTGCAAAGGTTTGACAACCCACATGGTCCTCTACATCACTGGAATGGAAAGGGTTAAAACCTGTTTGCAAATGCAGTCCATCTATGCTGAATGGAGCTAAAAAACATTGGTTGTACAAATTCTGCAGAAGGGCACAGTACTTGCACTTCAAATTTCATCAAATTCCTGTCAACCATGAGTGCTACTTCTCTCCCATCAGAGAAGGCTGTGCAAGCTAACCTAGAAAAGTGTACATGTACACAAGAGCTTTTTGATTAGACTGATTCTGATTCTTGTCTCTCTTTCAGGTGTTCACTCGCAAACTAGAAGAGGTGGGGCGGGTGTTGTTCCTGATATCGTTGACACAGAAAATCCCTACTGCCCACAAGCAGTCGCACGTATCAATGCTTCAGGAAGACCTCCTCCGTTTGCCTTCATTTCCCCGAAATGCCATTGATGCTGAGTTCTCCCTCTTCAGTGATCCCCAAGGTATGGCTTTTTGATGGCTTTCTTTGGTGGTTGTGTACGGCTCAGAAGGTTTATGTGAGGCACTTCATTTGCCACAGAAACACAGGCTGGAAACTCATAAATCTCCTCCTAGAGAAAATGATACATAGCTGTTGGTTGTAAGCATAACAGTGGAAAGGGCTTTGCTGAGTTAAACACCTCCAGACAAAACTACTTTCTTCGAACATTAACAGGAATATAATCCTGTATTAAAATTATGCACGAGGCTACGGCTGGAACTGTGTCCAGCTGCGTACTCACCAGAACACAGAAGTTTTTCACAAACTAGGGTGAGTCTAGGGGAGGGCCCCTGTGGCAGTTAGGAAGCCAGGGGACTTGTCGTATGAGGAGAGGTGAAGGAACCTGAGCTTCTTCAGTTTCAAGAACACCCATTAATTTTGAAGTTCACCTTGCCTGAGAAAGGGATCTCTGTCTCATCTAGCCCAAGTTTTTCTGTAACTCTCATGGAAGTCTTTGCACTGATTTCTCTGAACCTTGATTCTAGAGCTTTATTTGCCAGCATGCTTTGCAGTAGCATCTTGTCATTGGGTCTGTATTTTCAAACTGAAACATCAGAAAAATGGTGTGAGACCTCACAGAGCACAAAGTCCACATTGTGAAAGAAATGGACTTTAAATGAAGATTGGGCAAATCTTGCAGCAGGGATATCAAAGCAGATCTCTCTTTAGGAACTTTGCTGTGAAAGGGTTTCCAGGCTGTATTGAGAATTAAAAAGACCACTGTTTCAGGGTGATAAGTGCTGACCTGTTCTGTAACAGACCCTAAAGACACTTGCTTTCAGAAGTATTACTGTAAATATGTATCATTATCCTGTAATCTCTGGTACGCCTAGAAGATTAAGATTCAGCTCAGATCTTCTTTCACATTTGAAGAAGAGAATTTCCAACTGTGGGAAGCAAGTTTAATGAGCTGTGATACTCATTAATCAGTCTTCATGTGTCTTGTTTTCAGCTGAGATAGGTTCAGGCCCTGTAGGCATGCAGTCTGCAGAAGTGCAGAATGGATCAACTCATTTCAGAAAGGCAGAACGAGCGTCACTGTTTGTGGGAGGATTCTCTGGAAAAACCTGCAGTGTTGTGAGGCTGGCCATCATAGACAGAGTTGATTGCTCTTGCCTTTTCTCCCCCACAGCTGGAAAAGAGCTCTTCGGTCTTGACACTCTTCAGAAAAGCTTGTGGATTAAGCTGCTGGAAGAGATGTTCCTTGGCATGCCTAGCGAGTTCCCCTGGGGGGACGAGATCATGCTGTTCTTGAATGTCTTCAATGGTGCCCTGATCCTGCACCCTGAAGACAGTGCCTTGCTGAGGCAGTATGCTGCCACAGTCATCAACACAGCTGTGCACTTTAACCACCTCTTCTCCCTCAGTGGGTACCAGTGGGTGCTCCCCAGTATGTTGCAGGTGAGCTATTTCCATGAAAAATACAAGGGAAGACTTACAGAGTGAGCACTTTGTTATAGAACTGAATGTTAGTGAATAAACTTCAAAATTTCCTTACGTTGTCACAGCTCTGTTGCATTTATCCAAAAGAAGTGACAAAGAATTGTTATTTCCACCAGAGGTGCCTGCAGGTTCTTCCACTTTTCTTGGTGGAATTAATATATTGTTAGCCATTTCCCTTTTTTCAAGTAAATTAAATCTTGCAAGTGTAACAGGCCATGAGTGACAAGCATGCTAGAGGCTTGTGGTTGTACTACAAATGTGGATATACTTCAGCCTGCTAACAGAGTACATTTCTGCAGAGAAACCTCTAAGAAACATGCACTGTAATGTGAATTTTGCATTACCACAAAATTTCAGCATTACATCTGGCAAACCCCAAGAAAATTCTGAATGTCTCTGCTCCAAACCTCCCAAGTATTTGTACCAGCAGAGATGTGCAGACAGGCGATTGAAATGGGCAAAAGAAGGAAGCGCAGTCAAACTGTTCCTAGCAATTTATGCTGTTTGTATATCTCTGAGAAATAAATCCCACTTCTTTGGCATCATGTTCAGTAGCCAGCTCTGAAGGAAATGCCACTCTAAAAAGCTTGAAATGTCTTTGAAGTGGGCAGAACTGTCAGCGTGTTGAATGATAGTTGAGGAGTTCAAATTGTCTTGGCAAAGTGGGGATGCAGTCTGAATATGGAAAAAGAAAAGAAAAAAAACCCAACAGATAATGTTGATCGGGCTGGACTGTTGTAGGTTCTTGATTAGGAATAATCAGCTGCATGAATGTGTAGAATGGAAGAGAGCTGATTTAGTAGCATTTCTGCAGGACAGAATATTGGACTTGTTCTAGCTCTGAAGCTAAGTATCAATCAAGTGTGTTTCTGTTGAAGGATAAAAAAGAACAAGGAAACATGTCATATACCGTTCTGGAGTTGACTATAGAGAATTGTATCTTGTGAAAGATACATGGAATAATTCTGTTTCTCCAGGCAGCAGCACTCCTGACTTGTAATCAGGCTGTAGTTGATGCAGCGTTAGGCTAGGAGTTGAAGAACCCTTCCACTAGAGTAACGTAGCACTTCCATGTCATTTTATGGTTGTTTAGGTATATGCTGACTATGAAAGCAACCCACAGTTACGCCAAGCCATAGAGTTTGCTTGCCGCCAGTTCTACGTTCTGCATCGCAAGCCCTTCATTCTGCAGCTGTTTGCCAGTGTCGCCCCTCTGCTGGAGTTCCCTGTGAGTAGAAACCATTCCCTAGGCTGGGTGTGGGGAAGCCTGTGCGTGCAGCCAGCCTCCCATCAGAGATCAGGAGGAGAAAACAGCTGGAGCATCAGCACCGTTCAGGTTGAACACATCCTTACTGCAGTTGGTGCTACACAGAACCATTTCCTGATCTTACTTCTTCTCACTTCTGTTCATCGGTTGATTGAGCAGCATATTGAGATAATGAGCCACTGGTGTCTAGGGTGGTCAATATAGTTTCACTTTAAATATCTGTGTATAAAAATGTGTGTTATTAAAAAATGTGTGTTATAAAAGGACAAAAATGATTTGCAACTCTTTAAACAGATCTTTTCTTAGAATGCAGTAATATGAACAGAAAGCTTGTTGCCAAGTTTTAGTACATACGAGCTCTAAGACTGGATTAGCCACGTTTTAAAATCCTCACTAATCAATTTTTAACATTTTAATGAGCTAAAATTATTAATGGAATTGTAATTGAAAGTGGAACTGTTAAATCTAACTGCACATACACTGTAAGCACACACATCCTTCTTAGCAGGGCAGCAAATAACTGCTTTTTATGGCAAGTAAAGCTGTGTGCAGTGTTCACATTGTTTCCACTATAGCATCAATCTGTTGCATCAGGTAAGGCTTATTGCTTTAGAGCACTTAGTGCTCCCTGTGGGCTCTTTGTCAAAAAAAACAAAACAAAAAGGGTTGCCAATACTTCCTGTAAAGATTGCTAGGATGCACACAGGCCCTCAGAAAATCAGCCATGTGTCATTGAAACAGGATGCTACGAGCAACGGAACCAGCAAAGGAGTGTCAGCTCAGTGCCTGTTTGACCTGCTGCAGTCCTTAGAGGGAGATACTCCAGACATTTTGGACATCTTAGAGCTGGTGAAAGCAGAAAAGCCTCTCAAGTCATTAGGTAACAGCAAAGAATCCTTTATTCAGTAATTCTGTATTGCTGCTTATTGATTAAACATGTATCTGATGCAGCTTATTTTCTTTTTCTACTCCTCGAGTGCAGTAATGTCTGCTTCTCATGCCTCATGAATCTTTTAAGGATGACTTTATTACCACCATGCACTAGATATTTTCTGCAGGAAAGGAATTTTTCACTTATTTTATTCCAAAGCTCCTTTTTCTGCATTGAGCCTACTAGTCTGAAGCTAGCCCCTGGCATTTTGAATTTTATCATGTGTGGATGAAGAATAAAGATGGCTAATAAACTATATCATGCTGACAAGATCAGCGTCATCCTCTCCTCTGTTTCATGCTGGCAGGAAACTCAAACATCCTCTCCTGTGGGCAGACTGTGACTAATAACTGATGGATGCCATTCAGGCAGTCAGTTGTCCTGATTACAAAGCAGAATGTATATGGCTGTGTGATGTATGCAAGACACTGTCTCTCTTGGCAGTCAGCCATACAGTGCAGCATTTAAGGAGTTGGCTGCTGTGTGCTCTGCAGGGAAATAATTTTGTCTGATTTTTATAAGCATCTTTGACTTATTTTCAAATTTGCACATTCCTTAAATAACACTGACTTTGATCAATTAGTCTTAGTATTAAAGCTTTGTTTTATCCTGGAATTTTCTGATGCTGTCACCAGTGGTGCATCAATGTTTCCACCATACTAAAAATGACATGTTGGAAAAAGCAGATAAAGGACTGCAGTAGCATCTGTAGGCCTTCATGCTCAGCAGTGATTTGACCTACTAAAAATCATTTCTTACTTAGTGCTCTTGGATGTTGGTACAAGTGGGAGTTCAGCACCGTTCTGTCTGACAGGCTCATTTTTGTCAAAAGTCATGAGCTTATTAGGGAGTGTTAACATGAGAAACAAGCAATTGAAAATGGGGGAAAGAAAGACGTGTGCTAGCTCTTTTCATATTCCTTATGTCTGTGTGCTTATCTTCTCCTATTGTTTTATTCCCTCAGACTTCTGCTATGGGAACGAGGACTTGACCTTTTCGATCAGTGAAGCCATCAAGCTATGTGTGACAGTGGTGGCCTATGCTCCCGAGTCGTTCAGAAGGTGCTGGTCTGTTTTCTTGTTTTGTGCAGACTCAGAAAAGGCCTAGAAGTTGCATATGGCATGAGGAATCAAAACAGAGGACATAGAAAAGCAACACAAGCACTACGCTTCTCTGTGAGGCCAAGCTTCTGCTTGTTGATGCATTTCCTAGGGCACCAGCTGCTAGCTGGTGAATGCTAGCCAGCTGCTGAAAGCAGTGCTGAGCTGGGTGGCAGGCCAAGCAGCAACAAATAGGCTGTATTCCTAGATGTGGGCCACATTTTGTTCTTAAGCTTACTGTTGCCAGAGAGGTACCTGAGGGCAAAAACAGGCAGCTGGAAAGAACAAGAAGATGGAGAGAGATGGGAAAGCAAAAAGGATATTGTCTAAGAAGAAACCAGAGAAGAAAGGAGTTTTTGGAGGGAAAAAAGAACATCCACAAATGGATGACTTACTCAGAGGATACCCGAAAGTTCAGATATTTTGCATTACTGTTTCATTTTTCCCTGAAGTCCCTCATACGAGAGTTTCTTTGGCCCAAGGCTGATTACCTAATGAGAAGCAACGAAATCACAGGCTAGTGGGAGGTTCAGGGGCCTTCAGAAAGAATCTGAAACCTCCACCTGATGAGAGTTTCAGGATTGACAGCTTATAAGAGACCAAGTAATGGTTATTTTTCCAGCCTCCAGATGCTGATGGTCTTGGAAGCATTGGTTCCCTGCTACTTGCAGAAGCTGAAGAGACAGACCTCTCAAGTGGAGACTGTGACAGCAGCTCGTGAGGAGATTGCTGCTATGGCTGCACTTGCCACCTCTTTGCAGGCCCTCTTATACAGTGTTGAAGTTCTCACCAGGTAACTCACACTTCACAGGTCCTAGAATGTTTTTGCTCATCAGTCTGGGGAAAAGGAGTGAACAAGAGCTCTCCATATCTGAGTTAGTTTGTATAGTGGTTGAGGTTTAGACTGGTGAAGTTAATGCTAGGTTTCACTAGACCACAAGCAGAATTTCAGTGCACTTAATAGATACAGTTTTTAGCGTGTTACTCATATTCCCTTTGCTAGGCCTATGACAGCCCCACAGATGAGTCGATGTGACCAAGGCCATAAAGGGACTACGGCAGCTAACCACACCATGTCAGCAGGTGTGAACACCAGGTAAGTCAGTGCATTTTCTTTCTTTCTTGTCCTTCTGAGCAGCTTTTCTGGTTTTTTTGGAATAAGATAATGTCTGCGCTGAGTGCTTCCTCAGTTGTCTGAGGAGGTGCTCTAGATATTGTGGGAGAGAGCAATCAGATAAAAAGAGCACACAGCCCAGAACTGAATTTCTGACATAACTATAATCTCCAACACTGTAAATTCTCATTTAAAAACCGTGTTACTAAATAGAAGACCAGAGTATCAAAACAGAAGGCACTCATCCTTAATAGCCTTTTTTCGTTTTCCTCTTTGCACTCTAGCAGTACACTGACAGAGCAACTATGTCCTTCAATTCACTGCTTTGCCTCCTTTCAAGTCTGCTGTCAAAGAGCCGTTGGACAGAGTCCATTTGGGTAGCAGAAAGATTTGATCCTTCTGGCCTTGTTCTGAGTGACTGAGCAGCAGTAAAACCTCAAACTGTATGTCTGTTGAGACTACAGAAATTAGCACCTCCTCTAGTTTTCTTTTCATCCATTTATTTTGCCTTTTTTCCTTTCCTGTGGTCTCTTTATATCACCTTGCCTCCATTTTGGCTTGTTTTTTTTTTTTTTTTTGTTTATTTTATTGGGGTTACATGTAGCAGAGGAGAAGGTGACAAAGAATATAAGACAAAGGGAAGAATGGCTGGAAATATTCTTGTCTTTCTTTATAAAAATATAACAAGACAAAAAACTTTGCACAGGGAGTGGGAAAAAGGAAGGGGGTGCCAGCAGACTTGAATACTGCTCCTTTCGTATTGGCCATTCAGATTAGGCTACTGTGAGAACAAGGCCACTGGCAACTTATACAGCCATAGAACAAGGGCTTGAAGCTTGTTACTGTTCATTTTGAGCAGAGTATTCCTTCTTAAATTCTCTTTTGTTGGTAACAACAGATAATGGGTGTGTGCACAGTCAATAGGCCAGTAAAGTACCATGGGCTGTACTGGGCTATAAATCAAGAATATATTTTTGGCAAGTCATGCTTTCCAAGTTGTTCCCTGTCTTCTTTTGTACTGAAGGGAGATAGACATCTTTCTATATGAATCGTCAAAGGGTTATTATTGTCACTTTATAGATGTGAAGTGTGCACATCTTGGTTGGTAACTCCTGGAATCAATCTGTTGCTCTTTAACACTGGTTCATGCAGGCTTGGAGCATCAGCAGTGCATCTAACACCAATCTGCTTTTCAATCCAGGATCTGAATGTTCCTGGTTACAGAGGTGTAATGGAAAGTAGTGCCTTATTTATATCATTTTTATACTGATTGTGGAAAGCAGTTAATATGTGTCTGCTGACAGTCAAAAGTAGAGACTCCCGATGCTGTGTGACTTGAGCATATTGGTTTAAATTTCTAGATATTTCTCATTGTCAAGCATTCAGTCTCAGATCCAAAAACATTTCTGAGCTGCTCTAATTTTCCAGCCCTTAATTCTTCTGCTATCACTGCAACAGACATCTGCTAGCAACAACAGCAGTCTCACAATGATAGAATGGTTCCTGTTCCTGACTTGGTCGTGTTGGCCTAGAGGTGCAGGGTTTGTTAGTCTTTCTCAACAAAAGTAGCAAGAGAAAATGGCAACAAAACAAAACTGTGAGGTACTCTTCCCACAGAATGAGCTCTGGTTTCATGAGAGAACAAACACTGGAGTAAAAATTATTAAGTGAAATTGCTTGAAAACCTTGTTTTTTCATTTTATAATGAAGGCAATAACTATGACAGTCTGTTTTTTTGCTGCCAGACAGGAGGTAAAGGCTATTTAGCGTCGTCACTAACTATGTGTAGCCATGGTTCCAGTGATAAAAGTTACCATCCTGTCCATGGGGAGTGGCTATAACATTGACAGCCCCTTGCAGCAAGGCACAATTTAGGCACTCCTCAGCTGCTGTTTTACAACTGTACTGTTTCTGTTTTCCCAGGTACCCAGAACAGGGAGCCAAACTACACTTTATCAGGTACAGTAAAATCTTCACTCGGCCTTCTCTGACGTGAGGAACTGTTCTGCAGCACATTCCAGGTTCACTGGGTCTCACCCACTGTTGCTGTGACAGGCAACCTTTTTCAAAAGAAGATAGCAAAGGATAGTTCATTTTTCTCATTCTTAAAAAGACTTTGCAGCTGGTAATTTCCCTTTTTTTTTTTTTTTAGTTACAGGTGCAACGATTTTTTGTTTTCAATTGCGGGTAAAAGCATCTGCTGCAAAACAGACTGGAGAGGTTTTAGAATTTATACCTGTTCTTCTGCATGCAATGCTTTTTTTCTCATTTTGTGTCTTCCAGGGAAAACCTTCATTTACTGGAGGAGGGCCAAGGTCTTCCCCGAGAAGAACTGGATGAACGAATTGCTAGAGAGGAGTTCAGGAGACCGCGGGAGTCACTGCTGAATATCTGCACTGAGTTTTACAAGCACTGTGGTCCAAGGCTGAAGATTTTGCAGAACCTGGCTGGAGAGCCCAGAGTCACCTCTCTGGAACTGCTGGATGTGAAGTCACACATGAGGTATTCCAAAGGCTTTCTCCTTTTGCTTGTTCGTTTCAGGGGAATTCACTTCTTTTAGCTCTTAACTTTTCACAATAGCAAGACGACTCAATCGCTTTCTGTTAGTGTAGGCTTGCATGTTGCTTTCTGAACCATGCATGCCTTGGATGTTCTTTAGATTGTACCTGATGCTGCTTGCATGTAAGAAGGGTTTCATAAGCTCTCCTTTGATCTTGTTTAGACCCCCATCTCTGTGGATGAAACAAAAGTGGAGGCTCATCTGATACATCAGAAGAAGTTATGATGAGGAGCAGAGTAGATAAGGCTGCCTCTCTAATGCAAGGGATGAGGAAGTTGCCTATCTGGCTCAGTGGGGCTTTTATCTTCTCCTAGGACACTGTGCACCAGAACATGCTGCCAACAAATGTAGGGAAGGAGAATATAATCTCTGCACCATTTGACACAAATGCCTGGAATATGCGGGAGGATAGGGCAGAAGGCATTTACAGGACCATCACCTCATTGTGTGATAAAGCAGGAGCACGGGATTTTTTTTAAAGGTACAGCAGCGAGCCCAGAAGGCTGGTTGGGTGCTCACTGTAGATTGTTTTGTGGCACAGTAGCCTAGAAGGAGCTGAGTGGAGTCTTCTAATATTTTGGACCTCATTCTGTGCTGACTGTGTGCTTGCTGTTCATGGTAACCACAAAACAGGGGTAATTTGCTACTGAGAAGTGTTGTCCAGGTAAAAGGGAAAAACAAAGCAAAACAAAAAAGGCATTGAGACAAGAGAGAATGGACCTGATTCTCTTGATAGTTCAGTCATCTTCAGGGGAAGTTCCTTTGCCTCATCTTTATACCTTTTTCACCAGAAAAGCCTTGTGAAGCAAGCTGAAGGGAGTCAAATGCTAGCAGTGCACGGAACCCGTTTTGTTCCTGCCCTCTGGACCAAGGAAACCCTTGAAAAAACATTCCTGCCTTTTATATTCACACTCTGAAAACAAATGGCAAAGCCCCTTATCTAGCAGATTCTGTCATAATTAGAGATGTATGTTTTGTGTTAATTTAGGTCTTGTTGAACAAATGCCCAAATTTGCTGGGGAGCTGGGAGGCTGTTCCTTTGGTTGGTTTGTGTATTTCCTTATTAACTGAACGTTGCTTTCCTTCCCTCTGGCAAATACTTAGTAATTTAGAGGGTAATTTTGAACAGGAGATACCTGTTACTGCAGATGCACGTCATTCCTGTGTAGCGCTTACCTGCAAACAAACTGAAGGTCTGATGGACCTGGATGTTTTTCCATGCCATCTTTTTCCAAGGGATGTAAGAATTAGGAATTAATGCTAATTGCATTACAAACTCTGTGACTCAATATGAGTCAAGAACTTTAATCTTTTGCTAGGAAACAAAGGTGAGGTTCCCAGGCCACATTTCATCTTTGCTTAGATATAATTGTGTTGGGCTTTTTAATGATTTCAGTGGGAGCAAGAAATACACATCTGATGAATGAATTTTCTTTGTTTCATGTTATAAAGGGTTTTTTTTTTTTTTTTTTTTTCCATATTACATTACCTTCCTAGTTTTACATTTGCATCTAACAGTCTGAGTGTACTAAGAGTACTACTTGGAAGTATTTGCTAGTTAGCAGAAATGTAGAAACTTCATTTCTGTATTTATTTCATAATCAACATAGATGAGGCTTAGTTGCTCTTCAACAATTTTGTGTCCCTCTCTTAGAAGATGAGTTTCGCAAACTTGAACGCACATGTACAGAAGGTGCTATTGGTGTGTTTTCTGGAAAGGATACTTTCTTGACAGGAAACAGTTACAGAACTGTTCTTCAGTGAAACAGTTAGAGAACACGTTAGTAGCTGCATTATTTTCAAGAGACAAATTCTTTCAAGGCCAGAGGTTGCAGCAGTGAAGCTAAGGGTTTGATTTGCAGATGATGACAAGTTGTGCTCTGATTCTCATGTCTCCTGGAAAGTGCTGGAAATGTCTGCCTTATTGTGGTGGAACAAGAATTGCTTTATCGTAGCTCCTAAATAAAAGGAACGTTATCCGTTTTCTTGCACGAGTTCATTTTCTAGTTGTCACGGAGTTGACCAGATCAATCTATGTCCGTGACAAGGGCGACAGGCCTCTGCCCTCCCCCCCCACCCCAGTCCCACAAAAAATGGGAAGGAAGGAAGGGAGGAAAAGAGCAGCGCCAACAATCTATGGAGGAAAACTTATTTTACTATAATATTGGAATACAAAATAACACAGTATAATACAATTTAATTGAAATTGAGATTAATAAATCAGACAAGATGAGAGAGAGAGTTCCCGGGACCGATTCAAACCTGAAAAGCTTGGAACGGCTAGGAAAGCACCCTCCAGCACCCACTGCCAGGCAGCAAGAGAGCGCCCCCCCCCACCCGGAAGGGTCAGATCCTGTGACTGCTGTAATGTACAGGGATAGGTACCTGGGATTGGGGCAGTGACACTTTAATGCCCCGTACACTACATGATGTTTTGATGTGGAATATTGAAACCATAAAAAAAACAAAACAAAAACAAAAACATAGAACCATGACATTCCACCCCTTATTCTACATCGTTACATCATGCTTAAAATATATACACATATATATATACAAACAAACAAAAAAAAAAAGATTAAAATGCATTACACACACATGGATATACATATATACATAGAATTACTAACTGCGCTCCCCCGGCATCAAGTTTCCTTGTGGTACACATTGGACATCCCCATTCTTCTGCATTACCCACCAAGTGGATCCTGGTCCCTGGGCAAAAACTGTACCACGGAGAGGTTTGCCCTTCCCAGAAGCTGGAAGAACCCAAACCGCTTTTCCTAACATGTTCTTTACATGTACAACAGGGACTTTATCTCCCTCTATGGTATGTAGGGAACTGGATTGGTTAGGACCATCACGATTGACAGATCCTCTGGTATTGACTAACCAGGTGGCTTCTGCCAAATGCTTCTCCCAGTGCTTAAATGTTCCGCCACCCAGTGCTTTTAGCATCGTTTTTAACAACCCATTGTATCGTTCAATTTTGCCAGAGGCTGGTGCATGATAGGGAATATGGTAAATCCACTCAATGCCATGATCTTTGGCCCAAGTATTTACAAGAGAATTTTTGAAATGAGTCCCATTATCTGACTCAATCCTTTCCGGGGTGCCATGTCGCCACAGGCCTTGTTTCTCGAGACCCAGTATGGTGTTTCGGGCAGTAGCATGGGGTACTGCATATGTTTCGAGCCACCCAGTGGTTGCCTCCACCATAGTAAGCACATAATGCTTACCATTGCGAGATCGTGGCAAGGTGATATAATCAACCTGCCATGCCTCCCCATATTTGTACTTTTGCCATCGCCCTTCCTCCCAGAGAGGTTTCATCCTCCTGGCTTGTTTGATGATGGCACATGTTTCACAGTTATGAATAACCTGTGCAATGGCATCCATAGTTAAGTCCACCCCTCGGTCTCTGGCCCATTTGTATGTTGCATCTCTCCCTTGATGACCTGAGGTCTCATGGGCCCACCGAGCTAGAAATAATTCACCCTTGTTCTGCCAGTCCAGGTCTATTTGAGCCACCTCAATTTTGGCAGCTCGGTCTACCTGATGGTTGTTTTGCTGTTCTTCAGTAGCCCGACTCTTGGGCACATGAGCATCTACATGGCGCACCTTCACAACCATATTCTTTGTTCGGGCAGCAATGTCTTTCCACAGTTCAGCAGCCCAAATAGGTTTACCCCTTCTTTGCCAGTTATTTTGCTCCCACTGCTGTAACCACCCCCATAAGGCATTTGCCACCATCCATGAGTCAGTGTAGAGATAGAGCATTGGCCACCTCTCCCGTTCAGCGACATCTAAGGCCAGCTGGACGGCCTTTACCTCTGCAAATTGGCTTGATTCGCCTTTCCCTTCAGTGGCCTCTGCAACTTGTCGTGTGGGGCTCCACACAGCAGATTTCCATCTGCGATGCTTTCCCACAATACGACACGATCCATCTGTGAACAGGGCATATTTCTTTTCATTCTCTGGTAGTTCATTGTATGGTGGGGCCTCTTTAGCACGTGACACTTCTTCTCCTGGTGGTGTTCCAAACTTTTTACCTTCAGGCCAGTCCATGATGACCTCTAGGATTCCTGGACGGCTGAGGTTCCCCATCCGTGCTCGTTGTGTAATCAGTGCAATCCACTTACTCCAAGTGGCATCAGTGGCATGATGGGTGGAGGGAACCTTTCCTTTAAACATCCAGTTCAGCACTGGCAGTCGAGGTACCAGAAGGAGCTGTGTTTCAGTACCGACTACTTCAGAAGCAGCCCGAACCCCCTCATACGCGGCTAAGATCTCCTTCTCAGTTGGAGTGTAGCCCTCTTCCGACCCCCTGTACGCCCGACTCCAGAATCCCAGGGGTCGGCCTCGTGTCTCTCCTGATGCTCTTTGCCACAAACTCCAAGTGGGACCGTTCTCTCCAGCAGCAGTGTAGAGGATGTTCTTTATACCCTGTCCCGTCCGTACTGGCCCTAGGGCCACGGCACGGGCTATCTCCTGTTTAATCTGTTCAAAAGCCTGCTGCTGCTCAGGGCCCCATGTAAACTCATTTCTCATTCGCGTCACATAATAAAGGGGGCTTACAATGAGGCTGTAGTTTGGAACATGCATTCTCCAAAAACCCACTGCACCCAGAAAAGATTGTGTCTCTCTTTTGCTAGTGGGTGGAGACATAGCAGTGATTTTGTCGATCACATCTGTCGGGATGTGACGACGGCCATCTTGCCACTTTATGCCTAGGAACTGAATCTCCTGGGCAGGTCCTTTCACTTTGCTTCGCTTAATAGCAAAACCAGCACTCAGAAGAATTTGGATTATTCGCTCTCCTTTCATGAAGGCTTCTTCTGCTGTATCGCCCCACACAATGATGTCATCAATGTACTGCAGGTGCTCAGGAGCACTGCCCTGTTCCAATACAGTTTGGATCAACCCATGGCAAATGGTCGGGCTGTGTTTCCACCCCTGGGGCAAACGGTTCCAGGTATACTGAATGCCCCTCCATGCGAAAGCAAACTGTGGCTTACATTCTTTGGTCAAAGGAATGGAAAAGAAGGCATTAGCAATGTCAATGGTGGCATACCATTTGGCTGCTTTTGACTCCAGTTCATATTGGAGTTCTAACATGTCCGGCACAGCAGCACTCAGTGGGGGTGTGACTTCATTCAGGCCACGGTAGTCCACCGTCAGCCTCCATTCTCCACTGGCTTTACGCACTGGCCATATGGGGCTGTTAAAAGGCGAGTGAGTTTTGCTGATCACTCCCTGGCTCTCCAATTGACGAATCAACTTATGAATGGGGAGCAAGGAATCCCTGTTGGTGCGGTACTGCCGCCTGTGCACCGTTTTTGTAGCAATCGGTACGTGTTGCTCTTTTACTCGCAGCAGCCCCACAACAGATGGATCTTCTGACAGGCCAGGCAAAACAGACAGCTGCTTAGTGTTGTCTGTGTCCACAGCAGCTATTCCAAATGCCCATCGATACCCCTTAGGATCCTTGAAATGCCCCCTTCTGAGGTAATCAATACCTAGTATACATGGAGCCCCTGGGCCCGTCACAATAGGATGTTTCTGCCAGTCCTTACCAGTGAGGCTTATCTCAGCCTCCAACACAGTCAATTCTTGAGAGCCCCCGGTCACTCCAGAAATATGGATTGATTCTGTCCCTTCATGACTCGAGGGCATCAGAGTGCACTGTGCACCAGTGTCCACCAGGGCCTTATATTTCAGTGGTTCTGATGTGCCAGGCCATCGAATCCACACAGTCCAATATACTCTATTATCCCTTTCCCCCCCCTGACTGAGGGCAGGGCCCCTCTATTCATTACCTGTGGTAACTGGAGCAACTGCACTGGTGGTTGATCTGCCTTGTAATTCTTTCACCCGGGCTCGTAGTACAGGAGTAGGTTGACCGTGCCACTTCTTCATGTCTTCTCCATGGTCACGTAGGTAATACCATAAGACAATTCGCGGTGTATTACCCCTTACTTGAGCTGGAGAGCGTCTGCCTCTAACAGCTGAGATTTTTGATGGTGCACGTGAGAAGGAAGGTTCATCGTCTTTAATTAGGTGGGCTCGCATAAATTTCATCATCTCCTTCACCTCCTTCACATCCTTCGCTAGACTCGTTTGATTATCCTGATCTTCATCAAGCATCTCTGATACTGCTACAGGTTTGTCACGGTTAATCAGTTGAGACATTTGCTGCCGCGTTTCATTCAGTTGGTCCGTCACTTTTGAGATAGCAGCTACAGCAGCATGAATGGGGGATAGCAACTGTTGATAGTTTTGGAGCGTAAGAATTAATTCATAAATTAAGGGCGTTCTCTGTTGTTCGTTGTATCTGTCACACGCTGACATTAGTGTAGAGGCATATTTGTCCGGCGCTGTTGTCACGAGTTTCTGCCATATCTCAGGCGTTGTCCTCACTCTTTCAGGGTCGCGGTTTTGTTGTGGTAGGTTAGGAACAAAGTTAGGGTCATACAACATTTCCACCACACCTATTTCCCTCAAATACTGGATACCCTTTTCAACTGTATCCCATTTTTTCATCGCAATCTTCAAACCGTTTTTGAAGGGATACTTTTCCTTCACGGCTATTAACACTCGTTCCCAGAGGGAGGCAGTTTCATCCGAACACCGACTAATTCCTCTATCAATAGCTGGATCTCTGGCAATGGCACCTAGCTGGCGAGCTTCATTACCATCCAGAGATAAGCTATGGGCCCCACTGTCCCAACAGCGAACCAACCAGGAAACAAGACTTTCATTCGGGTGCCGTGTAAACTCCTTTCTTGAACCTTGGATTTCAGTCATCTTTAGAGGCCGGCGAGTAGTAATAGAGATTTCCTCTTCATCACTCTCTTCTGCATGTCTCTTAGTTTTCCCTTTTGCCTTTCGCGATGGTGGTGGTTCTGAGGAGGGCCCCTCGCCTGGATCTTCCTCCGCCTCCTCCTCCTCCTCTTCTCTTTTTCGTTCAAGACGCGAAGACACTCGTTTCCATTTCTTGCCCTCCACAGGAGCAACTGGTATTGTTACTGGTGTCTCCTGTGATTGATTAGATTTGACTTGGGGATTTTCCCCTTTGGCTTGAACCTCAGCTCGGAAACTCTCTCTCTTCAGAATGGTATTATATAGGGCACGGTAAGCACAAGCCAAACCCCAAATAAGTTGTACCTCCTTAGATGTATGTAAGCCGCATAGTCCCTGACTCAAATACTGGCTTAGTTTCTCAGGATCCCACAGGTGTTCAAGAGTAAAATCCCATGACACTGCGGGTCCCCATGCTTCTAAGACCTTTCCTAAACCTCTCCATATTCCCTGCCAGTCATCATTCTCTAGTTTTGGAGGTGACTCCTTATTACGAATGCGTTGGAGTACATTCAGGAGAATTGATGACACGAACAGCAACAACAACATGAGTATTAATTCAAGATTCGTAAAACGTTTGATAAACCGAGAAGAAAACCTGGAGACTGGTCTGAACATTGTATTGTTTGTAAAATTAGTTATTCCATTTGGGATGTAACTGTTTGTGAAATTAGACATTCCATTTGGGATGTAGTTGTTTGTGAAATTAGCCATTCCTTCTGGGATGTAAATGTCAAAATTCAAATCATACCACATTGCAAGTAGGTAAAACATAGGTGTCTCCATCAGTGCCCTTAGGTAGTTATATATGAATGCAATTCCACAACACGTAAGTGTGAGATGGATTATTGGCCAGTAGGTTGTGAGTAACACCATTGCTTTAAATCCTTTACCCAGCACCCCCACAATAACGAGTGGGTTCATCACTGGTGCTTGCTAAAAAGGGGTTAATGAATTGAAGCTAACAAGAGGAGGGAAAAAAAAAAGAAAAAAGAAAACAAAAGGCACTACCCAGACTAAGTAGTGCTCAAAGTTTACAAATATCCCAGAACACTGGCAGTACGCCTAATCTTTCAAGGTCAGGTTTTCCAGCACAGAAACTTGAACTACTGATAATGCTCCCTAACGAAGCTCTCTAAGAGCAGAGAGAAAAAGAGATTCGTTCTAAAAGCTAAAAAGCAGTCGTGCCCCACGTTGGGCGCCAAAAATCTGTCACGGAGTTGACCAGATCAATCTATGTCCGTGACAGGGGCGACAGGCCTCTGCCCTCCCCCCCCACCCCAGTCCCACAAAAAATGGGAAGGAAGGAAGGGAGGAAAAGAGCAGCGCCAACAATCTATGGAGGAAAACTTATTTTACTATAATATTGGAATACAAAATAACACAGTATAATACAATTTAATTGAAATTGAGATTAATAAATCAGACAAGATGAGAGAGAGAGTTCCCGGGACCGATTCAAACCTGAAAAGCTTGGAACGGCTAGGAAAGCACCCTCCAGCACCCACTGCCAGGCAGCAAGAGAGCGCCCCCCCCCACCCGGAAGGGTCAGATCCCGTGACTGCTGTAATGTACAGGGATAGGTACCTGGGATTGGGGCAGTGACACTTTAATGCCCTGTACACTACATGATGTTTTGATGTGGAATATTGAAACCATAAAAAAAACAAAACAAAAACAAAAACATAGAACCATGACACTAGTGTCAGTTAAATGACTAACAGGATTTAGCTGCTGAAGGAAACAATCTTTTCTAGCTAGACAGCAGATATACCAGAACATGATGTGACAGCCATGGTCATTGAAGGCTGTCAGATGCCTTCTCAGAGTCTTCAGAAAACCAAATAATAGGCTATTCACTTATAACAGGGTTCATCTCACCTAACTTTAGCCATTTAAAAGTGAAATATTTAGTCTGAAGAAATCATAAAGGTCTTTTTGGACCCAATGAAAAGGGCACGTGTGAAGAGATGCAAGCTGTAGAGTATTAGGTTTCTCTCTTAACGAGCTCTGGTTTCAGATTGGCAGAAATTGCACATTCCCTGCTGAAATTGGCACCTTATGACACGCAGACGATGGAGAGCCGAGGTCTCCGTCGCTACATCATGGAGATGTTACCCATCACTGACTGGACAGCTGAGGCGGTGAGACCTGCCCTTATCCTCATCTTAAAGAGATTGGACCGTATGTTCAATAAAATTCACAAGATGCCTACTCTGAGGTAAGCAGGTACAATGGAAACCCTCTGGGGTCCGTTTCTGATGTTGCAAGCCTTGAAGTGTGGGTATGTCATCTAACTAGAACTGTTGTATTGCTGTGAGCCTTTACATTATATTAGAAAATGAAGGGTTTTTCCTCTGTAAGTGTGCATTTATGTTGACGTTTTTGTTGTGGCTTCTGATAAAAAGAAAAGAAATTTCAGGTAATCAAGAAGTACAGAGAGTACTTACGGAAATCTCATGTTCTCTTTCTCCAAAATACATCATCAGATTTGTACCGTCTGCCATCTATTTATTTTAGCTGTGAGTTAAGGAGATTAATTTTTTTGTTCTTTAATGGAAAGTTAAGTGAACTCTAACAAGAGTATTTCAAGAATACCTTCTCACAAAAATGCTGTTATGTTCTCTGTAAAGATAAAAGTAGTCTGGAGCTATGCAGTAGCTTCTCAGTGTGCCTTCATAAAGGGAGCAGAACTGCAGCAATTGAATCCAGTCAGTGACTTGTGAAAACTTGGTGCTTCATGAAGTAGTGCTGTGGTACAGGCCTTGCTGAGTTCCAGAAGTATTCAAAATTGAACATTTCGACCTCATAGGCAGTGATATATATGTAGTCTGGGTTGTGTAAAATCCCTCAACCGTGCAGATTTTCCAATGATCTTAGTGAAAAAAGCTCTTGGTCTCAGTTAACCTTGTGGACGAATGTCCTCAACTGCTTTGTTTTGTTAGCAATACGAACTGGGAAACCAAATTACATTAGAGAACGTCAGAATCTGGAATTTAGACACAAAACTTCAGGTCCTTGTGGGAATCATATGTATACAACTAAGATGGAGCAAATAATAAGAGGGTGATTTCTTCTTTCTGGCATCCCTACGTGTCACTTCCCTTTGGCTAACAATCTTGTTTTAGAAACTGCTGCCCTTGTGGGGAATTTAGAGCTGGAGATATTGATGCTTCCCCTTCCAGATGGTTTGATTCTTTGATAGGCCTTGCCATTTCTTTATGTTCTTGCTCATACTTTCTTCTGCTTCAAAAGGCAGCTTAAGGGTCTTCCTTGTTCTTGAGTAACTTTCCTTTTGTCTAAGTGAATTGAATGCTTATAAAATAAAATTCTCCTCATATTCCCTCATCTGTGCTTGAACCTGTGCTTAGATGAAACTATTATTCCATATGCATAGGGACAGAGACAACAAAGCCACTTGACCAGATGCATTAACTGCATTTAAGTATTGTTAAGCATCATTTAAGCAAGTAACCTCTTGGAGATGGAAAAGAAATCACATTGTTGCTGGATGGCAGACCCTAGAAGCCTTCCATTAGGATATTTACACCAGAATCTTGCATACTGCCTCCCGTGGGCACCCCGCTCCAAAGCCACAGTCTGATGGGAGTAGCGTAAGAATGTGTACAAAGGCAAACTACTGTTCCAGAGTAGGTTTAGGAGCAGTAGTTGCTGAAAAATGAGGTGTATATTTGCATACTTTAGAATTCAGACAGCAAATGTTTCATCTTGGTTTCATCTGTAGGAAGTCCTCTGAGCAAACTTGACTAGGGTATTGCTCATTCCTGAGCAAACAGGTTATTCAAGCCTTGTCCTTCCATCCCAGTAAGTACTCAGTTAGATACTGGCTTCAGAACTACACCATCTCTGAAGAATACGACCCTGAGATCAAAGGTGGGAACTGCTTTGTTGTTATTTCTGATGTGTCTGCTTACGGTTTGGAGGGAGCCATTCAGAACCTGTCAAGAGGACTAGAGTCCTGCAAGCTATTTTGAAGAAAATCGAATTGTCAGGGAAGAAGGACTCCTGAAATAGAGGACTTTGGTGCTGATAAGTTGTCCTACATGAGGTGAGGACGGTGAAGTCTGCACTGCTGGGCAGCTCAAGTACAGAGAGTCAATGTGACTCTCTCAGACTGGATGGCAGAGTAGTTTGCAGAGGACACTCATAGCTGACAAGGCTTATTGAACATCAGAAAACCACAAGAGATGGAGGAGTCACTCTCAGTTGGGATCACGGCCCAGCAGAAGTCTTCCCACACACAGGCACACCTGAGACAGCTGTCTGCTGAGTCTGTTTCATCCCCCATCGCAGGGAAAAGTGAATCACAACCTATCTACCGTTGTTGTTGTCAGGGCTTTTTTTGTCGCTAATGCAGAATCTCTGCTACATTTTGGTCTCTCAGACACTCAGTGTGCTCTGTGCTTTCCTGAGCTGCGTGGATAAAACCTTCTCTCTGTCGTGCACTTTGTGCTCATCTCGGGCATCGTTGCTGTCTGAAACGTTTCCTCTGTGGGCGTCACTGTGTGTCGGTCGCCATGTTTGCGAGCGTCTGGTGGGGGGCAGGAGGCCAGCGGCTAACAGCACCTACTGTTGTATTGCAGGCGCCAGGTTGAGTGGGAGCCTGCCAGCAATTTGATTGAAGGGGTTTGTTTGACACTTCAGAGGCAGCCAATCATATCCTTCCTGCCTCACCTTAGGTCTCTGATCAATGTGTGTGTCAATCTGGTGAGTAGCCAAGCGGCAACCCTGTGAACCTTTTGCTAAACCTCAGTCTGCTGTTGACTTCTCTGCACCGAAGATGAGAGTCCATTCCCATTCCTGTCATTTTACCTGTCCCCCTTACCCCTCGCAAGGGGACTTCGCAAGTGACACTAGAGATAGCAAGGTTCATTTTTGAAGTGGTGCATGGGGAGATACAGTGACCAGTAGCAGTGGTCAAGCGATTTCTTTCCGTTGCTCCCCACGCACCACTTTGAAGATCTACCTTTGCCAGATTGAGCTGAGAGTTGAGGGCTGCAAGTTGGAGAGTGGGGTGGTGGAGACTGCACACACCTGGTAGAGGTGGGGAGGGGCTGATCCTGGAGATACCTACCGTCTCCAGTGGGGAAGGACCCTGCTGGCTCTGTCAGAGGCTATCAGGTGTCTGGCTAGTTAGAAGGATTTACATGGGTGGATTCACTCCTCTATTTGCAATGTCCCTGGCTTGATCTAGTACAGGTTTGCATGGTACAATGTTCAGATCCCACTCTCGGTAGACATTTTTCTCATAAGTGTGTTACAGCAGAGGTGATAGAAACAGAGCCTGTTTTGTCATTCAATAATAGATTGTAGTTTCTGCAGCTGTTACAGTGGGAGCAAAGTCTCCATTTGATTTCCGTGTAACTCCAGCTATTTGTAGAAATGCATGTGCTCACATTTCATGTGGAAAAAATACAGATAAGGGGGAAAGGCGGCCCTAGTATTGTCATTGTTGTTGGGTTTAATAACATTTTCTTCTGAGAATACAGATGTTGGAACTTTATCTAGCAGTATCAGAAAGCCTCTCTGAGGAGATTTAAGAACAGTTATCACTAGTTAAAATGCGGTATCGGTGTTTACAAAGGCTCCTGTCCTTCAAGCCTCTGCAGCACTCTTAACTGCAAGGACATGGAAGTCCAAGCTGACAGAGTCCATGAGACTTCTTCCTTGTTCACGCAGAGGTGGCTACTCAGAGGCACTGCAAATCGGGACCCTCGGGCTAATTGGAGTGGTTTCACAGGAAAGCTGCTACAGAATTAGCTAGAATACAAGTTTACAATGGACTTGTAGTTTGATAAGCAGACAATATGGAGTGAATCACAACAGAAAGCTCTCTAAAGAGCGTGCATTAGGAATGAGCCAGTGCTCTAAAAAAAGCAGAAAGATCTGCAGTGCTAAAGTGCAGTCATAGAGCTTACATTCAGCTGGGTGGGAATGTCAAAGAGAGGTACCAGGAAAAGATGTATTCTTTGTGTTAAGAGGATCTTACCATTAGCTGTCAGAACTTTGGCTGCTATGGGAGCACCCCTGACTGCTTACTGATATTCATGTGTAGACCAATTACATCACAAAGCCAAAAAGAGATTAGCTGGGAAAATGGGGAAATACTTTAATGATAATCCACGGTGACAAAAAGAAAGGGCTCTGCCATTCTAAATTGCCCTTTGGTTTTCAGGAAGAAAACTGGTTACTACCTTTCTCCCTAAGCCAAATTTGTGGAAGTGTTTTCTGCCTGTTTCTGTCATCTAGATTTATCTAGTCATGGAGAGAAACGGGCAGATGCAGACCTGTGATTTAATTTGTATGAGGAAAATATCCTAAACAGTTCAAATAACTCTCCCCTTGAACTCTTGTTTTCTTGTGGTGATATTTCACGGGGTTGCAGACAACCAAGTCACATGCAGGTGACAATATTAGAAGTCTTGTGTCAAGTGAGATGAATCATACTTAGAATCGATAGGAATAGAGTGTGTTTGAGGGGAATCTGAACATTGTACAAAACCCGGCTTGGGTCAGACTTAGGACATTTTTTTTCCAGTAGAAGAGAAGGGAAAAAGATCCAGTTTCAATGCAGACTTCTTGCTTTGGTGACATATTTCATTTGTTACAGTTGTTACATGACGTATCCTCCAACTCAAACTGTTCCACCAGTCCAGTGCTGGTCATTCAGGGCTGGTACTGGGTACATTTGTAAATGTACCGAGCTACCTGTGCACTCCTCCCACCCTTGCCGGTTCCCTCTTTCCCCCTCCCTATCCCTGCTAGAACTCCTCTTCGCTGGCCCCATCTCCCCCAAGGACCACTGTGGATGGCTGGTTCTCCTAGAGCCACCCCAACCCAGTGCTCGAATGGAAGGCCCCTCCATTTCACTGATGTTGGAGGATATGGCATGGATTAAACTGTAAGCAGTCAGTTGTGGTGATGTGCTCTGTTTGTATTGCAGGTGATGGGAGTGGTAGGACCCTCCAGTGTGGCTGACGGATTACCCCTTCTTCATCTCAGCCCTTATCTCTCGCCACCTCTGCCTTTCAGCACAGCTGTTGTCCGGCTTGTAGCATTGCAGATACAGGTGTGTCTGCCCTGGCCTGTGGCTAGGCGTGTTTTAGCTTCTGGTTGAGACACCAACTCATCGGTGCTCTGTTTTGTTTCTGCAAAAGCTGGGCAAAAACTGTGGAACATACACCAAAAATCAAAGAGAAGCAACACGTAGATTCTCCCATCCTTTTGATGATTTGAACTGAGCTCAAAATTGACCTGTTGGGGCCAGCTCCACAGCAAGCATCCATCAGCTTAACGCTGCAAATTCACGTCCAGGGAGTTCGGCTGATTGATGCTGTTTAAAGCTCTGACAAGCATATTAGGATTCTTTGCAGTATCTAAGAAGCTAGCACAAGTCTTCTGCCATGGGGAAATGTGCCTGGGTCACGTCCGTGCAACCCAATGTCCTTTCTTGTTGGGTGCATGTGCGTAACCGAGAGGTAAGAGTTGGTCACAGTGTGCCAGCTCGAAGAGGCAGGGCAACTTAGGATTTTCAGCTGCTGACTCAATAACATCCTTGTAGCGAATAACAAACCCATCCTGTACTTTTGGAGAAATTCATCACTATTCCTTTCTCACAACAGTGCCACAACAATTACAGAATCTTTCTGCCCTCGTATCTCTTTCTCCTCCTCATTGGCGTGAGATCAGATAGAGTGGAGACAGTGGCAGCAACAGAATGAAGAGTCAAATTTTTCATAATTTAGCTCCAACTTGCATTTTTAAATATGCATTGACGCATCCAGTTGGATACTTCAGCAACTATTTCTGAGAAGTGGGGCTGCTTGGGAAGGGTTAGAGGGATGAAAACATAGTGCTGTCTCTCAGAGCACGAGGCACGGAAGGACTTTTTGATACCAGCTCACACAGAGCACAGATTTCTTCCAGCTCTGAGTAATGGTTCGTTAATCAGAAGCAAAAAAGGGCCACCGTCACCTTCTCTGAAATCTTTTAGCTTTTTTTAAAAACAGGTACCAAAATAGTCATTTTAAAACCACATTGAGAGTTTCCATTTTTATGATCTTCTCCTCCCTGTTCACTCCTTCTTTTAATGGGTTTTAAGTGGAATGAAAACCAAACAGCAGGAAAACAGGAGAAGCTGTATTCCTAACGCTTCCAGTAGGATATGAAACAGAAATACTTCACATCCCACCAAAAAGCATTCTCTGGAATTTCTCAGCCCAGATCTATAAATTTGAGAGGTTACAAAGTTCGGTTGCATTTCACTGCTAGGACTATAGCAACTGGGAAGTTGTAAATGTAAGTGAGCAGAGGTTCTACTAGCAGTTCACTTGTATTACCTCGTCTAAAGAATATGAAGGACCTTTCATTTAAGGTTTCAGTAAATATGCATTTTGCTTATTTTTTAGGAGTTCATTCTTTATGTTAGGAAAGGTGGTAGAACAGCGCAAAGTGAAGTAGAACAAAAAATGTGTTTGGGAATAACCTCCATGTTCAAACAGCGGAATATTAGATAGTATCATTCGTGCTGTTTCTTCTGTTCATTTTTTGTTATTCCCCGTAATCAGGGTCAAATTCTGGTCCCATTTGCAGCAGAACTGAGTTTGGAACTAACACCCAGCCAACTACTGTGGTATGCCTCTGATATTGTTAATATCTGTGGGTAAGGAATCTGAGCTTCTTACCTCTTGGTTATGACAAGAGCAGGTGATGCTTAGGTTGTTGTGTGAAATCCTTTTACTCCTGGCTGATGTCAGGGCTTCTAATTCAATTAGGTCATCATTGCCTGTTGTGCTGTGTAAACAGGGTGCCTGGGGGACCGCCATTCCCTACAGTAACTTGTGTGAGTTATCTGCTGATGAAATCGTTTAATCCTTTCTTATTATTACTGCACAGGCTTTGAAAGAAGATTTCCCCCTAAGCCATGTCGTCTCCCCATTCACCAATCAGGAAAGAAGGGAAGGAATGCTTTTAAACCTACTGATTCCATTTGTGCTCACAGTAGGATCTGGAAGCAAAGGTCTGACTAATTTAACAAAAGGAGTTTTTCTCCCTTTTTCTGACAACTGATGTTTGCACTTTCCCTGCTCTCTGTTGATTTTTTTCCTTTTTTTTTTTTTTTTTAACTTTTTGATTTGTTTTCTTTTTTTTGGTTTGCTTTCTTTTTTTTTTTCCTGTCACTTACAGTGTGTCAGCTAAGTGCCCTTTGGGTCTGAGACTGGAAAGAGTTCCGCTGGGGGAAGTTGTTTCTCCTCTTTGTTTCAGCTGTGCCGTGGTTCTTGGGTCAGGTCTTTCACAGACATGCTCCCTTTTTGAAACCGGAGTGCAAGGCAAGACAAGGCTGTTGTAGCAAAAGCCAAAGGGGAGCAGAGGTCACAGAAATTGCCTGCCCCTGTAGATTGCCATCTGCCCAGTCCATGCCACTTGTCTGGCACGAGTCCTGCTCCTTGCTTTCTTCTATGGAGGGTGATCACTGGTAAATCCCCAAAGAAAAGCGAAGAAGAAAGGGAAGGGAGAGATAAAAAAAAGAACATGAGATCATCAGACCACTGAATGGGACATTTAGTTGTGCTGTGTAGCTCTGTGTTTGTGCGTATTGGTGTTGGTGTTAAATAAACTTTGCCTTTGCTTGCAGGAGGAGAAACAGCATAACAAGGTGTGGGGGACGAAGTTGTGGCTTAGGGGACAATTGAGATTGCCTCACATTTTGGAACGGAGCAGGGTCTGGATCTTTGGGCATCCTTGAGGTGTAGCCTGATCTTTCTCTCTCTCTCTCTTTCCCCTTCCAATGCATCTCAGACAGCCCCTGGCTGGAGCAGCCTGAGGTCCTGCTGCTGCTCCAGACTGTTATCAATATCCTCCTGCCACCTCGCATCATCAGCACGTCCCGCAGCAAGAACTTCATGCTGGAGAGCTCGCCTGCCCACTGTTCCACCCCAGGGGATGCAGGGAAGGACCTGCGGCGGGAAGGGCTCGCGGAGTCCACCAGCCAGGCTGCCTACCTGGGTGAGTGATGGCTTCTGCTCACAGCTGGGAAGAGACAGAGATAAAATGGAGCATTCAAAACTGTAGGTAACACCAAAGAAAACCATCTCAGGCAGGAGCTAATTGAGCTCTTAGAGCTGCTTTAGATCTTGCCCTGAAATAGGGGTCCATGCCAGAGCATGAAGCCAGGAGTAACTCTGGGAAGTATTGCAACGTGAGCGGTGTCTGCACTGCAAGTGGAGGAGACTGCAGCACAGAGAGATGCCGCCCAGTTTTCATACTGCCAGGATATAGCCACAAAAGGCAAGTCAGCCTGCCTACCATCCCCTCATGTGACACTTTTACTGGTCTGAGGTTAGCTGGGGTAAAACGTGATGCGGTCTGCCTGCCTGCTGGTCCTGTGCACACAGTCCTTGTTGACTGATATTCGCCCTGCTCGCTGTACGCTGCTACAAGGGAACACAACGTTTGCCTCACATACGACCCTCAGGTGAAAGGAAAGAAAAAATAATTGAAACAGAGCTTCAGCTGCAGTCTAGGTTATCAGAACTATATGGAGAGCCCTCCTTCTGCACAGCTTCAGTGTCTGGTTTTGTGAGAGCTCTTACCCAAAGATGTATTGTGGTCTTTGTTAACCTGTATCTGAGGTATGGGGTGCCATTGATGGAAAAACTGGCAGTTCATCCCTGATTTAGCTCCCAGTCCCAGAAAACGTGCATACAGGTGTGTGATGCCTTGACTATCCCATCAGGAAAGATAGTACAGTGGGTCACTACCAGGCCTGCTCTTTGTTCCAAGGAATAGATTCCTTGTCTCTTCTGTGAGCTGTTGGTCACAGTCCTCTAATACAGAATATTGTTCTGAGCCTCATCTCCTCTCTTCATCCCCTAATTGTAATGCAGTGCTCTTGTGAATTATGGCCCTTGGCTTACCAGTTTTTTTTGTTGTTGTTTGGCTGTGGCTCAAACAGATGCACTGCAAGAAAGATTCTTTTCATTGCCCTGTAAATAACCTGGAGATTATTGTGCTCTGAGGGTGGCCCTTCACATGGCTGTGCTTGATGGAGATTTTTGAGTTGTCTGATCAGCCAAGGCTGTGTTCCCTTCCTGAGTTGCTTTCACAATACCTGGGTTCCAGGAAGATAAACTAATTACATTAGAAGAACTCTGCAGGGAGGGAGAGAGAAAGCTGGAGCAAGAAGACACAGAGGAACTTGGGTGTGAAGTAGGAAAATTTCCTGTTAGTAAAACTGGAAGTGAGCCTGCCAGTCCTGAGCTGTAGGCCCTTTATTCTAACAGAGTTGTTCCTCTACCTGAAGTGTTTGCAGACAGAAGAGACTTGTAACTCTTAGGTGTGTAGGTGTGCAGTTTCACGTGCGCGCATGCATGCTTGTGCTGGTTTGTGCTCGTTGTGGCCTTCCCTTTTTCTCCCTCGGTAAATGTACTGGACACGATAACATCTCTGATTGCCCTTTGCTGTTGTGTGTTTTCCTGTAGCCTTGAAGGTGATCCTTGTTTGCTTTGAACGCCAACTGGACAGCCAGTGGTACTGGCTGAGCCTGCAAGTCAAAGAGATGGCGCTGCGGAAGGTGGGAGGGCTGGCCCTGTGGGACTTCCTCGACTTTATCGTGCGAACACGGATTCCTATCTTTGTGCTCCTTCGGCCCTTCATCCAGTGCAAGGTAACAGGTGCTTTAGCTCCTGCCAGATCACTCCCTGAAGGCAAGATATCCCTTATTAGCCTGCTGAGAACTGAGGTAACAGCGTGCCGGGGAGAAATGGATGTTCATGTATGGGGAGTGACTTTTCAGAAGTATTGATGTGTTAGTAAGCACATGAACCCTTTGAAACTAAATCACAAAGCTTTTTGCTGGACAGCAACAAAGAGTATGCCAATCATATAGGAGCTCTGATCCAAGAAGCCACAGAGAGGACAGCTAGACTTAGTACTACTGGGCTTGACCAAGAGGGTTTTCATGCGGACGTAGTTTTGTGACAGACACTGAAAAGTAGCATGGACGCTCTGAGCCCAGGCTTGGCTGGCAGAAATTTTCTGAAAATGCTCTTCTGAAAAGAGCTGGGCAGTGCAGCTAACAGCCAGGAAGCACCACTGAGCTTTGCATCTCTTGGGTGATGGTTCTGATGGGGCTCATGTGGAAGAAGAGACAGCTGCCGGGCTGAGGCAGTCAGGGCTTAAGCTAATCACAGCTCTTCTCTGCTTACCAGCTAGACTGGCACATGGCACTCACCTTATTTAGCCTTCTGTTTCTCACCATTTGGACAGAATAAATCATATTGCAGGCTGTAGCTGTGTAAAGTCTGAGGGTGGAGCTTAGCATAAGGAAGCCCTGATCTCCACGTACCATTAGTAAGTGAGATTTTGTGTCTGTTCAGTCACATACAAGGTTGTTCCTGAAAGACAGGTGGAAACTTCTCATAGCTGCAGTCAAAACCTCATGCCAGCAAAGCGGGCAGTTTGCTGCAGGCTTGTGCTGGTCTGGAGACCAGTCCCAGTTCCCTGGGCGTCATTCCCCTCCAATGCTAATATGTCACCATGTTGTTCATGCCTTAGCTGCTGGCCCAGCCGGCCGAGAACCACGAGGAGCTGACTGCACGACAACACATTGCTGACCAGCTGGAGAGACGGTTCATACCGCGGCCTCTCTGCAAGAGCTCCCTCATTGCAGAATTCAATAATGAGCTGAAAATCCTGAAGGAGGCAGTGCACAGTGGATCCGGTAAGGAGAGGAGAGCCAAGGGGCTGCCAGCCTGGTCTATCCAGGTGGTTCACCCAAAAATTAACTTGTGGTGTGTCTGCCCACTGTCTAGGAGGAGGGTGAGATAATCCACTCTGACCCTGGCAGCTTGTCCCTCAATTAGGCCCCATGCCCAGCCCAGCCTTGCTGTTGGACAGCCACTCAAAGGCAGGGCAGCTGTGAAAAGCACTTTGTGCCCATTTTTTTCCCAGTAAGACCATTTCTCAGCAGGTGCCTCTCCATCACAGCTGGCCTGCACAGCCCCATCACACAACACGGCAAGCCCTCACTTTCATCTCTATACATCTGGAGCAGCTCATGTAGAAACATATATCCATCATGTAGAAACATATATCCATTGTTCTGCAGCAGTTTTGTCTCCTCTGCTCTGCTCTTCATCTTGCTTTGATTTACTCTACTGTTGCCTGTGAGCTCACAGCATAAGGACGCATCTCTCCATCTCTCTCTTTCCACAAGGGGACGCTTCAGTCACCCTTCCTGCCACGAGATGGCAGCCACTGCTTGCAGACAGCAAGAGATTTTACATGCTTTGTTCTAAAGAAAGGAAAAGAAATTTAAAAGAAAATGCCTCCAGCTTTTTTTTTTTTCTCGGCAGTAATCTGCCTTGTTCCTAAATGTCGAAGCTGATCCAGAAAATATATCAGTAAGGTTGAAGGAGAAAAACAGACTGCATAAGAGAAAAACAGGCACACCATAGTAAGACTTGGGAGAGACGAGGTGAGCCAGGGCAGCTGTGTCTGCCCAGCCACTGTTGCACTGGTGGGAGCAGAGCCAGGTGCCCGATGTGACATGAATGCATGGTTGTTTGTTGATTTTCAGTTCCACCTCTGACTTAGGTTTGGTTTTCTCACTTTTGCAGCTTACCAAGGGAAGACATCTGTGAGCACCGTGGGCACCTCCACCTCTGCTTACCGCCTGAGTCTGGCCACCATGTCCCGTTCCAACACTGGCACTGGCACAGTCTGGGAGCAGGACAGCGAGCCTTCCCAGCAGGCCTCTCAGGACACACTGAGCCGTACAGATGAGGAGGATGAAGAAAGTATGTGGCTACTGAATGGAGCAAAGCTCTCATTTCTGAAAGGGTTTCTTGAATGTCCCAGAAGACAGATGGGAGGGGAAGACAGCTGTCCTAGTGTGGGCAAAAGCATGTGGGTGTACGAGGCTAAGAAACTGTTGTGGTTGCTACATCATCCGTGATGTTAGAGCTTGGATCATTCTATACCTCCACGTTTCCTCCTGAGCTCTGTGTAGAGAGAAGGAAGGGCACAGGCAGGCTTTTAGTGTTGAGACCTAGGCTGATGTGCAGTCCCCACATTGCTGATAAGACATTTAGCAATCAGACCCCTCTGACTTTCATGTGACGGTTGTGGGGCGGTGGCTGGCTGTGTAGCTGCTGAGTGCTTTTGCCTCATCACTTGTGTCCAGATGCTCTGACGTGGGATATGTTGTCCTTGTGCTGCATGGAATCCAGCTGTGGCTCTGCAGGGTAGACTGTTTGTGTGCTTGTGTCACTTGATTCACAAAGAGGAAATTAAGTGTTAAACCTTCTGACAACAAAAGCCTGATATCTCTGTTTTGGGCAGCTGGAAGGCTCTAGGGCTGCCAGGCTTTCTGGTGTCTGTTTAAAAGGAATGGAATGGTGAATCTTTTGGGGAGTGATTTGCAATGACCTCAGTGTGGCTTTGTCATTTCAGCTGAGTTTCATGTTATTCTTGGAATTTCTCCTTCTCTCTGCTTCTCTGAGCTGTCCATCTGCTTCTGAGTTGTCCATAATTGAAAACCAGGGTAGAAAAATCTGCTTCTATGTCATCAGGCTTGAGCTTCCCCCTTCTTTAGCAGGGATGTTGTCTTCTGGTGCCACAGCGGTTGGTTGCCATAATGCCTTGGAACTCAAGCACTTTGCTTTTTTATTTGAGGACTGCTGATTTTTCCCGAAAGATGTTAAGCAAAAGGGAAAAAAAGGCTGAAAAAAAAACAAAACAAAACAAAACAGGCCAGTGCAGTTACAGCAGAATTGCCTTTGGAGAAAGAGCACTTAGACTGAAACTTCTCAGTCACAGCCCAATTTTATTTCGGCTGGGCTCGTTACTAACCATTGCACAATCCACCTGTGTGGATAGCATTGTGCTGCCCATACATTGCTCTGTTACACACTGTGACAAACACTTATCAGCCTCTGAATAGTTGTGAGCTGCTTTGTGGAATGGGGAAGGCTATCTTCCTGTTTCTTGTGGCGCTGTTACCTCAGCTCTGCTTTGGCTTAATGCTGCCATATAATATTTCAATAAATCAAAATTGGACAAGGTCAAAAAGAAAAGGAAAAATGACACCAAGCCTCCCCTGTGTTTTGTTTATTTATCATTAGAAGTTGTTGTGGTAAAAACCACAGCAGAGTCCTTTCTTTCCAGATACTTTATGTAATTTGAAACAGCACTGAAAATCTCAAGCAGCCCTGAATGCAATCCAACTGTCTGCATAGCTCAGCTGCAGTTTGATGTGCTTGAGTCAATTTATCCAATTTTTTGGTGACATTTAAAATGCATGTCCCAAGGGGTGTTAAAGGCTGTCAGCCCTGCATTTTGCTTTGTTATGTGTTTTATCTTTTGTAACAGTGCTTTGCTGTACTGGTAGCAGCCATTTATTCATACTGTAACATGGCCAGTTACAACATTTATGACAGAAATTGACTGAACAATTCTTTAATCACAGGATTAAGCTTTAAGGAAACAGAGTTCTCAAAACACATTTTCCTGAAAGCTGTGTAAGCTGAAAGCAGACATAAATCCCTGCCCCATGTACGCTATGTTCCTCATCCTGCAGGGTTTTATACCTGTGTCTTTCTGAACCATGATTGTAAAATCCAATGGAAATATTCAAAATTGCAGACTTAGGATCATGGTAAGTAAGTGCTGGGCACACCACTGGCATCCTATTATCATTTGACCAGTGTAAATGTAGAGGTGGTGTTTTGGGGAGTTGTTTTCTTTCCTTTCGTGTTCTTTTTTCTTTTTATTATCTTTCTTTCTAGATGACTCCTTGAGCATGCCCAGTGTGGTAAGTGAACAGGAAGCATACCTTATGGGTGCCATTGGGAGGAGGAGGTTCTCCAGCCATCTCTCCAGCATGTCTGCACCTCAGGCTGAGGTGGGCATGTTGCCCAGCCAAAGGTAACAACGTGAGCTTTTCACCTTTCCCATTATATTCATGAGAGCAGAAGTGGTGCAGGCATATTATGTGTAACTCAGGGATGTAAGATAGGAGAATCATCACATGCATAGTGATGATAAATCTATTCATCCTGAAATAGTATTGGACTGGCTTGGAAATAATGATTATCCAGGATGACTGGCGTTGTATAAGTTCCAGAAGAACAAGCTGTCATCACTTAAGCAGTTTTGGTAACTTCCAGCAGTTATTTCCCTCTGCTACTACAGTAGATATCAAAAATAGAAGATGGGATTCCTGGTTTCTGCACTGAACCACAGCATTGTACACGATCTGTATAGGTAGTGGGGGAGGAATCCCCAGAGCTGGACAGGGAGCAGAAGTAGCCTGTTTTACTTACACAGTTTTCTTCTATCCAGACATTATCCTTTCTAGGATAGTAACTATCTCATCTCAGGCACTGAACGTCAAGCTCAAAGATGAGACTTAACACTGTTTAAAACCAGAAGTGCTCTTGCTGATGAGAATACCCTTGAATGCCTTATTCCTGATTAACGTGGAGTGGTGAGAAAGAGAGAAAACTGGGAAATGTGCATCCCTAGAAAGCATTGAGAGGAGTTTTGCTTTAAACGTGACTGTTGTTCAAAGTGAATAATACTTACTGTTCTCTTTTTCTGTGACATAGTTATCTAAAGATACCTTTCAATGGATAGATAAATTTATGCTACTTCCTTTGAGCCTCTAAACAGTAAATTCTGCATTATCTCTTGACCAGCCATAGAAAGTCAAATAATATTGTTCCCTCCCTGTCTTGTTTGGAAGCAAAGAAATAACCTTGATACATGAAGGAAAAGTAAGAGCTGTCGTACATACCAGCAGAGATAGGAGAGGTGATTTACAAGAGAGGAGTTGCACAGATTTTATCTGGGATTTTTCACTTACAGGAACTTGTTTGACTTTTGAACCCAATTGATTCAAGCCCTTTGTTTCTTAAAAAATTAACGTGCAGGACTGCACTGTCCCCAGTCCCTCATGACAATCCTGAACGCGTAAACTTCATACGAGTCACAGCTGACTGGCAGCAGTGTTTGCTTTGTGCAATCCCGAGTCATGGTGATTCTGAGGAAGAAAAAGAAAGATTGTAATTTCAGTTACAAATGAGCCTTACTCTCTACTTTTGGTTTACTGGTGTGCTAGGAGAATCATTTTTCATCTGAACAGGGAAAGTACAAGCTCAACAGGTACAGCCATAGCCAACAATCTCACCCTTTTTAGTCAGAGGTGGTCTCTGGGCTTTCAGACTGCCTCACGAATGTAAACTAATTAATGCTAAGTAATGTTATTATTGCTTTCCTGCTGGTAACCCAGCACACTGCTTTTTTTCTTTCACATTTTCCCGACAGGCAGAGAAGGCTGCTTGTCCATGAATGGCTGAAGTGTAGAAAAGTGATGCGATTGCTTCCTGGTTTGCCAGGATCACTCCAGCTGTTTACTTACAGTTTCATTGCACTACAAGATCTTGCTTTGCAGATGTTTTTCCATACAGTTGTACCTGAATAAGAGTGGTCTGTAGTTCCTGGGAAACAGATTAGCCTTTCCTTTCACCCAGAAGAACTGGCTCGTGGGGAAGGGCGAAAAAAACACCGAAAAAAAAGCTTTCTATGAAGCTGGAAGTAAATGGAACTAAAATAAATGAAAACACCACAGAAAAATGGCTTAGAAAATAGTTCCTTGCCCTTATTAGCAGTGGAAACACATCCTTTGGAATCCCTCAGCTCCTCGATTCATACCTGAGATGTAGAAGTCTCCATGTAGCGTAAGCTCCCTCTGAAGACTGCTCCTGTTATCAGATATTCTTCCAGCTCCTCTGAGTCATATATGTGCTGCTGAGCCTGCGAGACCAATTAATGTTACCGTCCTTTTTTATTTTTTCTATTCCGTTGATATTTTTTCCCTTGAAAACAGAGACGATCGCATGCTTTTTTTGCATTTTCTTTCCCTAAATTTTTAATCTCCCTGCCCCTCCTGCAGTGAACCTAATGTCCTCGATGACTCCCCGAGCCTGGCCACTGAGGGCAGCCTCTCTAGGTACAGTGTTAACACTACCTGTCTGTCAGTGTGTGTGCTGGGAAACAGACTGTTTCCAACCTTTGTCTCTTCCCCTCACCTTCTGTTGCTCTTCCATCTCTGTCTCTTGTGGCTCATTGATATTCAGGCCTGCGAGTCAAAGGTGTAGCAAATCACCTTCAGTTTTCAGCTTTGATTGCCAAACTTTGAGGAAGTTAAGGGGAAGGAGAAATGGCAAGTGAAATAGTGATCTGTCTGGCTAGCAGGGGGGTTTCCCCTTATTTAGCAATTTTGTGAAGGCATGAGAAAGATTATCCACATGGTATTAGCTGTAGCCTGCTATAAATATTAATCTGGAGGCTTACATAAAACAGAGACATCTGTTTTTCCATTCATCTCACAATGCTGTCACCACAAAAGATTTAATACTAATATCGAGCTGTGTTCTTTAACATTCACTAATAAAACTAAATTACAATCACTCCTGTGGAACATAGTTCTCTGTGGATCTCCACGGTAATTCTCAGTATTTGCACTTCTCAAATGGTGGTTTTAGAAAGCTTTGCAGGCGAACACTATTATTCCATATATTGGAAAATTGCCCCAGCTGAGCTGGAGTTTGGGCCAAGCTGTTTAGCATTTCCTGTGGACAGGGGAGTTTGTGTGCAAGCACTGATAGGGCCGTGCCTGTCAAATGCATCAGGAGTGAGCCTAGAAGGGAGGTCTGCACCTTTAACTCCCACCTTGGCTGTGCTAGTCATCCTTACGGTCTCTGCTCACACCTCTCAGCCCGTCCTCACAAGGTCAGGGAGCTCTCATGAGGCCCAAGAGCATCTCTCTTTCTTTCCAGAAGAACAAGACCCCTTACGTTGGCTGCAGGGTAGAAGACACGCCACTTCATTACTTGGCCGCACCAGCTGAAGATGTAGATGCACCGAGAGGCATTGGTGTGAACGGTTTTTATTTAGTTACTTAGATTTTACATGCCGGTAGCAGCTTTTTGGGGCTCACCTCAGCTGTGGAAGATGAGAAAAGAAGGTCCATATCTGAGTTAGAGCTTTCACAACCTGATACCAGGCTGTGTCAGTGTTGAGTTTGAAATGTTTTGATCTTGTTAAGTGGGAGCCACTTCTAATAATGGTGACTGGGCCGAGCAACGTGAGACAACTGAATCAACAGATGAGTTCAAAAGCAGTAATTTATTTTGAACCCTGAAATATAATCAACTGTACAGCGGGTTCTTAGTAATTTGTCACACCAGATCTTGCTGGACAATGTATCTTCCACCCTGCTCTGTGGTACAGGGCTTTCTTGGATGAAGATCTGAACAGACGTATTTGGGAGTCACTTCTGTGGAGATCAGTATTTACTTTCAAGGAGCAGGCATCAGGGCTGCAAAACCTTAGAAATAAAGAGGACAAGGAAATACTGCAAGCTCATATTAAAAAGCTAGATTACATTTCTGTGAGCAAGAAAAGTCATTTCAAATGCACTGTTAAATTTGCAAATTGGATTCCTCCTCTAAAGCACAGAAGTAATGAAGCAGACTGTAGGAGATTATTGTGCTATGGGGATCACAGGATAGAATAAATGTGTTTTTACATTTAGGAACATTAGCTTTCAATAAAGTAGGCTTCAGTTTTTCTCACGTAACTCTGATTGGAAGGCAGTGGCAACTGTTGAGGATTGCCTTCTGAATTGAAGATCCGAATTTAATCGTAACTGACACAAAGAAATAAATCACATGGACGTTAAACCCTTATAGAGAGTAGGAGTTTTAAATAAATTAAATAAATAGTGACAAATAGAAGAACGAGTAAAGTCTGTTTCCCTTTGTTCTATAGCAGTTATAGCCAGCTATGCAGAATAGCAGGGAAGACAGAAGGGAATGGCATTTAAGTGCTCAGAAGTAAACAGATAGCATGGGCTGCAGGGCTGAGGAACGTTTGCACCCAGCATCATGAGCCGTTGTGTTTGTAATCAGAGGAGAGCACATTTCCCCCAAATCAGGAAAGGAGGAAAAATGAGAACTCACTGTAATGGAAATCTGTTGCACAAAGGCATTGTCTGTTAATGTTTATAGCTATGCCTACCGTACCTTCATGGTACCTGACAGGGAAGATGAAAGCAAATTCATATTGTCAGGGCAAGCATAGCAAATCTAACACCAGCACCATGTGTCTGGGAATACAAGAGCTGGACTTTATCTACATTTTCCACTGGTCTTTGTCCACTGACCCTCCTCACTCGGATGTCTTGGGTCGTAGTGTGTAAATCCTACCGCAGTGGCTTGGCAAGCATGTACAGCTTTTTAGCAGACCTTTAAACTCCTTGCCTCCTTTGTTTTATTTTCCTCTTTCATCTTTTTTTTTTTTTTTTTTTTTTTGGCTGCATGGTTTCTTGTAATTTATGAACATCACTTATTAATTACCCGTGTGACAAAGTTTGTTTTAACCCCCACTGTGTGACTGGCTGTCATTTCTTGCAGTGCTGGTGGCACGCTTCCATGAAGCTGGGTTTGTCTGATCTTTTGCTCCCCTGTCTCTGCCGTAACTATGAAATGGAAGCAACATTGCTGCAAGGATAAAAACTCTGACAGTTACTCAGGGAGTGACAGAGCATCTTTGTGACGGGCAGGAAATTTTTCAGTTTTGTTATTCCCAAATAAATCTGATGTACGTTGTGCAGCAAAACCCTCCTTATTGATCACGTTGCCATAGGAGGGAAAGGTACTGTCAGCTGAACCGCCATTTGATTTAGTGTTCTTTGATTGGGTCCCACAGGCTGCCTGAAAAACAGTGTGCTCCTGGTCAGCTCTGGTAAACAAGGAGAGACAGGAGAGGAGGGAAGGCTGAGGCAGAGTCAACAATCTATCTGCCACGTTCATTTTCATGGAAATACGATCAGCTGAGCTTGCTTTGATGTGAAAACAGACCCACACAAAGTGAAAAGCTGCATCTGAAATTTGTGGTCTTTTTGACTCTCCCCCTCCCTCCCTTCTCCTCTTCAAAATTTGGGGACAAAAGGCAAAAGAGCAGAGCCACATCAGGACTGTGCTGTGTGCAGACAGCTCTGCAAAACTGTGCTGCTCTCCAACCCAACATTTGCCTTCAGTAATTATCTGCAATTTCAGCTCATAAGATCATCCTGAATTATGTCAATTAGCGTAATGATTCAGCACTGGAAATAAACATACACCAGCACTAAACTCATTTCACTTACGATATTAGAGAGGCTGAAAATCCCAGACTCTAGCAGGAAGACAAGAAATCCAGCCTTTCTGTTGCTCACCTCTCTATTGTCTGTCTTCACTGCTCAGGTTACTCCATGGGAGTCATTTTTCTCTTCATGTATAACCTCTGTGCCCTCATGTGGTCGACATGCTCTCTTTATCTAATGACCTTTTCAAAGTAGTTTTCATGATGCATGTGAAGTGATTTTGTCTCACCACTATAAACAGCGTTTTGTACTGAATAACTGTAGTCTTCCTGCTACAGACAGGTATGTCTCCTCACTCATCTAACTTAAGAGCTGCTGCTCCTTCATCAGACATTTTAACAGTATTCTCAGAAGCTAGTCCAATAGAAAAATTTTCTTTCAAGGGCTTCTCTAGCCAATTCTTATTTAGGTCCCATACTGGCAATTACCCTTAAAACTTCTTAAAAGTCAGTGGAATAAGTTTTTGTGTAACTCTAGAGGCAGAAGATTAGGAAATTTCTACAAGCTGTAAATTCTGATAGTCTGGAGCACAAATCAAAAGGCCAATTTAAGCGTAGTTTCTTTGATTTAATAAGAACAAGAACACAGTCCTGCTCACAGGAAGTAACTGAGGACTCCGCTTATTCATATGCGTGTTTGCATGGTGTTTAGGATGCTTTGTATGTAAATCGTGTCAATACCCTACGTAAAAGCTGGAAAATATGTTCCAGAGGCTGGTGATCTCATTTGGAGGAGCTGTCTGAGGGAGAAAAGGACTGAAATGTATCTTTGTTTGTTCTGGCTTTGAGCTTGCAGAAGCTTTTCCTTTTTTCCAAACCACCACAGCTGTGGTGAGATTGCCGCAGGCATGGCTGGGGTTATGGAGTTGCGGTCAATGAGAAGAGAAACAGCTTCAGGGGCTGCAGGTAGTGTCTCTCTCCTGAAGTTGCCAGCTGTCTCACCACGAAGCTTTTGGAAACGCATACAGTTTAGTGCAAAGTCTGGCTTCAGTTTAAACTGATAAGGGAGCAAGGAAAAGGACTTTCAGCTCAGTTAACCAGACTTTGACCTGAAGCAGCCGGAAAGCTCCCGTGTTCTGTTCTACCAAACTTACACAGAGCAATGACTTCTGCCAAAGGGACGAGCGAGCTGTTTAGGAGACAGAACTTCTTGAGCCTTTCCACAGACATCCTCCATGACTTCTTGTCTGACCATGTCAAACCTTAGGTTTGTCTTTTTCCTCTGCTCAAATTAGGTCAAATAGTAAACCTTCACTCTGGTGGTGGTACTGAGCTCCTCTAGGGAAGATCCAGGGAAAACATCTAGAGAAAAAAAAGTTGCTTTCCTTTAGATGAAGGCAGGCCTAAAGCAAGACGGATTGTAATACCGAATCTTCGACAGTGCACACCAGCTATAGCTGGAGGTTGCTAAATAGGACTTGTGGCTCAGTGGATTCCAGCCTCTCCCAGATAAGCAGCTGCCTGATTTAAAGGAAGTCCATCTAAGCGTTAGCTGCTACTGTAACCATATGCCTTTCAGACATAGTTTGTTCAGCTATTACGTTTTGTGACCGCTGCCTGCTAAATGACCAACTTTTAACTGTTGGGAGGAATGCAGTACTTGATAAAAATGAGGGGAGGGTGGAATTCTTATAGGAAGTAGATTTAATGATCAGTTGAATAGTAGAAGGAGATGGTATGTAGCCGAGTCTGTTTTATTGCTAAAGATTGTTCTGTGCCAAGATATAAAAACTAAAAATGTGCGCTTTTATGTATATATGAATTTTATGTTCACTTGTATTTTTCATCTGTTAGCCACAGAGACTCAAGGCTGCAAGTGTTGAGTGTGGGGCCTTGTTCACATAACTCATGCATCCATTATGTGAATAGATCCTTTGTCACTTTGTGTTTGTTTTTTGTTTGTTGACTCAAATTGGAATTAAAACCAGATGACAAAATTGTGATGAGGCTGTGGAGTCCCTCTGGGAGGAAAAAAAAAAAAAAAAAGCTTTTACAACATTGTGAAAAAAATGAAAAGCAAACAAGAAGGTTTTAGAACTAGGAAGCTGATACTGATATTCTTGCCTTTGTTGCTGAAGCCCATGTGGCAAAGGATGGAGAAAAGTGAGTGTTGCTCAGTGGGATGCATCAATCAATGACTGAAAACTGAAATTTGCAGTTATTTATAGTCGGATGCTACCTGTGCGTGGCCAAGTCCTGAATGCCATGACTCCACCTCCCACCCTCTCCTAAGCCTTGGAAGCCAAAACCCAACAGACACGTTCCCACCATCCTTCAAAGACAGTATGTGCTCTTTGAAGTGACCGTGCCATTAGTGGTTGATCTATCTATTTATTTATTTTAGTCACAATTGCCAGGATTCCTGCTGGTTAGACATGTTGCTTCTGTGCTTGACCTACTGCTGTTGGTATCCAACAGGGTGGCAAGCGTGCAGAGTGAGCCAGGGCAGCAGAACCTCCTTCTGCAGCAACCCCTGGGGCGGAAGAGAGGTCTAAGGCAGGTGAGTGAACAGGCCTGGGTTGTTTTTTCTAGTCTGTCTCTGTTCTGAAATGATTTCTGGATGTGACATATTCCTTGTACGTAACTTGTGATACTCTAGTTGAGTTAGCAAGTACTGCCAATTTGTAGCTGCGAGACCTGACGAACCCTCCAAAAGAAGCTGTACTTCATATTGAACTCCCTGAATCTTTCCTTTGCAGGTTTTTGTTGTTTTTATTGGTTGGTTAGGTTGTTTTCAAACTCAAATTATGTTACTCAAAGTGCACTGACTGCATTTGACAGCGAAACTGAAAAGACAAACCACAGAAGTTTTAATATGAAGGAGATGTCTGAGACACAGAAACATTAAAATATGTATCTGTATCCTTTCTGCAGGGGTGAAGTTGTGTGTTATATGAATGCACCTAAGCCTAACATGGCTCTTTCTTCCAATATCTAGCTTCGACGACCACTGCTGTCACGTCAGAAAACTCAGACTGAGCCTCGCAGCCGCCACGGAGCTCGACTTTCAACCACTCGGCGGAGCATCCAGCCAAAACCAAAACCGAGTGGTAGGGCTGTACTGCATGTTCAGAACCAGCACTTCATATGCTAAAGTGGAAAATACTTGGTTGTTGCTCTAGATCAAAGGAAAAGTTAGTATATTTGAAGGGTATGTAAGCAGTTTTCAGCTGCCTTGCAGAAATAAGAGTGCCATCGTTATGTTCAGTTCCATTTGGTAAGGGCTGGGAAATGTTACTACAGGGAAGCATCACCAGGCTTATTCTTTTTTTTAGCAAGTGGACTATCCTATCAGCTATGGTTGAATGGCTTCTCCAAAAGCCAGCAAGGTGAAGCTGGACTGGACAATGATCATGTTTCTTAAAGTTGTGGAGAATTTAGGGTACAGGTGTCCTCCATTGCTTGTCCAAAACCTCCAGGTGTGCCTATTTTGAAAATGCTAGTGAGAGTGGAAGAAAGAAAATTTCCACCATTTGGAAGCTTTGCAGTTCAGAGTTTTAAGGGCTGTATATGAAAATGAATACGAGTCAGCACTGTCGAGCAGAACAGGTAGCTGCATTCTGCACATCTGAAGTGAGCAATTAACTTGGGAGGAAACACGTGGAAGTGCAAAGGTCTATTGAGAACTTCCCGGGCTTCTAATTGCTCAGCCAGGACTGTTGGGCTAACAGTGCTGCTGGAGATGTTTGGAACATATAACTTCTCATGGAATAACGAAGGGTGAGAGCAAGGCTATTAGTTTCATGGTTGAGTTTTAGTCCCGGTAGTGGACTCAGTCAGTGGCAGGATGAGAGGCAGTCAGCTCCTCTCTTTCTTTTCTCAAATTTCCTGCAAAGCCTCGGGCAACTTTCTTCTATATTTATGCCCTACATGGGAATCCAATACACTACATTCAGGGATGGGAAGATGTCTTGGGTGGCTCATCAAGCCATGACAAAGACAGGTAGGGTCAGTAGTCTTCAGAAGAACCATGACTCTTGCTATGGCTTGAGAGGAAGCCTACGAATAAAAGGCTTTTAAATTGGATGCCATTTAGACAGCTTATAAAGATGGAATGAATCAGGAATCCTGTCCTGCTTGTAAAAACTCTAGGGATGCTGTTTGCTTTTGTTCTGTTTTCCTTCCCAAATTACAGCATCTTAATATTCAATTTTCTGGGCTTTGCACCTCTCAGCGGAGCAGAAGCGTTCGGTGACTTTCACTGAAGCCCAGCCGGAGGCAACACCACCATCCCCAGCCAAATCCCCAGCTTCAGCTGCCCAGCAGCAGGGCTGCAGCCACAGCAGCCCCCAGGAGAGCAGCAAGCAGGAAGCACCAAGTAAACCCGTGCTGACGTCCTCACCTGCCGTCGTTGTAGCTGATCTCCATAGCCAGACCGCTGGCCAGGTAGCATGTCCGACAGTTTTATCGTGTGTGTGCCTGCTGCTTCGTCTCAGCCTCAACAAGTTAAGTTGCAGGGCAGATAGATAAAGCTGTACTACAGCCGTATGATGAAAACCTGCTGATGAGTAAAGACTGGCTTTTTTTTAGGCTGAATTTTATCAACCCCTCACCTCTCTACCTTTGCAACGATTCTTAGTTTGCAAATCCCTGTTTCTTCTCTTTATATCTTCGCATCAGACCCACAAGTCCCTGTGGAGCTGTGTGAGATTTTGACTGGTCTTTGCACCTCGTTCTATGAGCAATGAGTCCTTCAGGAAGGATTCTTGCAAAAACTCAGGGGGGTTTGTGTCAACAGCATCATGTTTCAAAAGGAGCTTAGCTCAACCTCTCTGTGTTGGACACCACTGAGCCCAGTGCAGAGATAATCATGATCACCATTTCAACACGCTGAGACTGCACTGTGACACTGAGATCTTTATGCACCCAGACATCTCACGTCTTTTGGGTGTATGGCCTTCGCCATGAATGTGTATAAGAAGCTCTTGTTGAAGATATACGTAACAATGAAACGGCAAAGAGTTAAAAACTGAAAGCAGGCAACTTTTCTGGTTATTGCTACAAATTTGATTCACCAGAAGGGTAGAACGTTAGGGACTTAAAATCTGCAATTACCTGGCCCCTTAATTGGCAAAACAGTAGTTCACAATAAGAAAATATTTCCCAAATGTTCTCTTGCTCTTTTTTCTTGCCCTCTCCCTCTTTCTCTGAGCCTAACTACTGGCTCTCCTCTCCTGCAGAGCGAGGCACTTTCTGCTGAGAAGGAGAAAGAGGAGAGCGTGGAGTCCCGGCCAGCCACAGCACAGAGCACGCCGCCCACACAGCTCTCTGACACCGAGGACTACGCTGGCCTGGAGACCACCAGCTTGCTGCAGCACGGGGACACGGTCCTTCACATCAGTGAGGACAACGGGATGGAAAACCCCTTGCTGGCCACTCACTTCAGCTTCACACATGTGGAGCTTGGGGAGACGGACGTCGACCTGGATGAATCTCATGTTTAACTCTTGGGGAGGTACAGGAGTGGGAGGAGGAAGAGAAAACTGTACCTTCTCCTTTGAGTTCCCCGGTAACTGGTAACTAATTAAGAGCACTTTATTGTCCAAAAGCAGAATAGAGCTAACAGCCCGTTGCTATAGACTGGCAAAGTTCTGTATGAGGAATCTATTTATATCCAGGGCAAGATGGTAGGAGCAGAGAATTTGTACAAAATTCTCAGGGTACGGGTGTGTGGGCAAATGTGTGTGGTCCACAAAGCCCTGATGTGGCAGCCGTGCACTGTGATAGGCAGCCTCTCTGGGTGAGCAGGCTGAGGTACTGTGCAAGGAAAGAGAGTGAGAGACCTCTTTGAGATTTATTTTTGTAGCTGTGTTGAGAAGAGGGCTGGTTATGCAGTAGCTGGATGCCAGGCTTTTACAGCTTGGTAGCAACAGTGAAAACGCTGACAAAAAGTACCAATCTAAAGCTTGACTTTCACAAGCCTGGGACCATTGTTTCTTACTTGCAGAGCAACGATAAGCACCGTGGAGCAATTAGGCAGTTTTCTTTTTGATTTCTTTGGCACTGCAGGCATTGGTTGAGTTTACTTTTATCTGTTGGTGTCATTCCACTCTGTAAGATGCTGCCCTCCTGCTACAAAAATATTTGCTCTGTAAAACCAAATACAGTGCATACCATAGAAAGGAATGCACGTGCTGTGCGCAGAGAGATGGACAGGGGGTGAGTGGTCCGTGGATGGTATACATACTCCACGCTGTCCCGCTTTCGTGTACTGAGTGATACACAGTTTAAAAGGAAAACCACCTAGGAAACCACATCAGGAGTGCGTGGACCTTCTGGTACCTTGCAACTCCTCCACTGACGCTGTCTTACATACTTAGATATAGGGATTTAAAGTAAATATTTATATATGGTATTTTCGTGTTCCTTATAGATGCAAACATACAAATATATATGTGCTTTGCAAACAAAAGATGGATATTGCAGGGCAGAAACTTGAGGAAATAATCTATTTTTGGCATGTTGAGATTCTATTTAAAAAGGTTCCATTTTATGCGTGTAACTTGATGGCTGCAAGTGCGAGATCTGTATGTGTTATAAATCTGTGGCAGAATTACTGGGACATGTGAATGTAGCCGTTAGCTGCTAAGGGACAAACTGCAAACCAGCTGTGAATCAAGCCATGAAATCATAAGCAGTGCCCAAAGTCACCCCGTGCTTTGGGACTCCCATGCAGCCTTTTCCAGTGTCTGTGAGAAGCATAGATACTGCGGTTTGTGACTGTGGTGTTATTGTGCAGAGAAAAATGCTTCAGATCACTGCGAGAGTTTGCAAAATGTGCTCATTACCAGCTCGGCCCCTAGGGCTTGTAATTTGAACGTGTGCGTCATAAAGCAGCCTGACTGCGGAGATGGAGCGATATCCTCTCCATCTCCAAGGGAAGGACTCGCGTCTCTTGCCAGCATCTCCCTGGGAGCGGTTTAAATGTTGCCCTACAAACGCTTGTCTCACTGCTGTGGGGCAGCGTGCACGTTTTACTGCGTCGTGAAAAACGATGTGCGCGCCTGGCAGCAGCAGGTTGCAGTCGTGTTCCAACCCGTGCAGCCCTGGGCCGTGCTGCCCGGCGTCTGCCAAACGCTCACGTTTGATGGGAGCTGTCAGCAGGGATCCTGTGCGCATTCAGCTCCCGCAGCCGACAGCAAAAGCCACCCCAAGCGCAGGGGCACCGAGCACGTGCTGCTTCCACTGCCCAGGGGGCAAACTGTATCTCTTTATTAATCTATCCCTCTGTCCATCCATCTGTAGGTGGTGCACTAATGCAGCTTTAAAGCTGAGGTGGAAGCGTTACGGGGAGATGATGGGGTGGCAGCCTCAGAGCTGCTGCTCAGTGGGCATCCCAAACGACAGGCTGCTTGCTTTGCTGACCGCACCATGCTCTGCCCTTCTTATCTCCTCAGCATGCTGCAGCCAGCACCAGCCTCCTGTACCACAGCGCTTTGCATCAGCTCCTAGCTCAAATTCCAGTGGCTGGAAGTGTTACTGCTAACAGTGATGCACAAGTGAGAGAAAACACAGCCTCACTTTGACAGCCCCAGCTAGGCTGGGTGCAGGGGGGCAGCAGGAGAGCTCGGGTGCAAGGCTCAGCAAACTGCTGCAGCGCAGCACGGGGCTCCGGGTGCATTTCATCCAGTGATCTCGTGTTGGAAACGAGAAGGGAGAATCAGCTTTAATGAGAGTGGGGGCCTCACTGTGTACTGCAGCAGCAATTAAGAGTGTGATTTATTTACGTGTATATAATACGAATTGCATTAACGTCTCCCTCTGCCAGCAGTCACCCTGCAGCAGTAAGCGGCAGGCACAACTAGAACGCCCGATTTCCCGCGTGCAGCGCTGCGTCCCCCTGTCGTTTCCCATCGGCCCGGTGCCTGGCCGTGCGCTGCAGCCCGTTGGTGCAGAACCACCGCGTTTCTGCTGCGAACGCAAACGGCGCCGCTCCCTTAGCGTTAGAGGCCTTAAGCGCGCGTGCTGTTGAACCCGTCCGTGTTTCCGTCGGCCCTGCCGCCTCGCCATTTTATGCACGCGTTGTTCGGAGGCCTAAATACAGAGGCAGAAGGACAGCGCTGTGTGTGTGTTTGCTGCCGCGCCGCCCCGGGCCCGCAGAGCGTCCGGCCCACGTGCCTGCCGTCAGACAGCCGCGGCCATCGCCGCGCCGCGCTCGGGGCCGCGCCGTCCAAAGTGCCGTTTGGTTCGGGTTCGTCCGCTCGGTTCGCTCGGTTCGGTCGAGTCCCGCGACCCCGCCCGTCCCGCCCGAGGCGAAGATGGCGCGGTGGGGGGCGGTGCCGCCCGTCCCGTGACGCCTCGCGGCGGCGGCGCACGCGCGGAGGCCCGGCGGCGGCCATGGCGTCGGGGTGCCGGATCGGGCCGTCCATCCTCAACAGCGACCTGGCGGCGCTGGGCGCCGAGTGCAGCCGCATGCTGGACTGCGGGGCTGATTACCTGCACCTGGATGTAATGGACGGGTAACGGCCGCGGCGCGAGGCGGGCGGGGCGCGGGGCGGCGCGAGGCGGCGCGGCGGTAACGTGCTGTGTGTTCGGCCCCCAAGGCACTTCGTGCCGAACATCACCTTCGGGCACCCCGTGGTGGAGAGCCTGCGCAAGCGGCTGGGCCGGGAGCCCTTCTTCGGTAAGCGGGCGGGGGGCGGCGCGGCGCGGCGCGGCCCGGCGGGGCTCTCGCTGACGGCCTGCCGCCCGCAGACGTGCACATGATGGTGGCCCGGCCCGAGCAGTGGGTGCAGCCCATGGCCGTGGCTGGCGCCAACCAGTACACCTTCCACCTGGAGGCCACCGACGGCCCCGGCGCGCTCATTAAGGACATCCGCGAGAACGGCATGAAGGTGAGCCGCGAGGCCGGGGGCCGCGCCGGGCCGCGGGGGGCAGCGCGTTCCCCGACCGTTCTCCTCTCCGGCAGGTGGGGCTGGCCATCAAACCCGACACCGCGGTGGAGCAGCTGGCGCCGTTGGCCAACCAGATCGACGTGGCCCTGGTGATGACGGTGGAGCCGGGCTTCGGAGGGCAGAAGTTCATGGAAGACATGATGCCGAAGGTGAGCCCGGCGTCCGCTCGTACCGGGCTCTCGGCGCTGGCGCGGCCCGGGGTGACGCCGCGCCTCCCTCGCTGTGTGCCCTCAGGTGCAGTGGCTGAGGACGCAGTTCCCGTCGCTGGACATCGAGGTGGACGGAGGAGTCGGGCCTGACACCATCCACAAGTGTGCCGAGGTGAGGGGCTGCGCTCGGGAGGCCCGGGGGCGTCGCCGCCCCCGAGAAATGGCGCGGGTGGAGCCGCCGTGCGGTGCTTTGCGGTCGGAGGGAACGGCGAGGCAGGCGATGTCAGCGTCGTGTGGGGTCTGAGCTCGCGCTCGTTTCGGCTGTGGCTCCTGAAGCCTCTCTTAAGCGAAAGCTGGTGTTCCTCGTATGCTTAGGTAACAGGAGCGGGGATGAGGAAGTTACTGCTGGGGAAGTGCAGCTGCAGTAGTGAGGCGCGGCGCCTGAGCCTGCGAGCAGTGCTCCTCTGTCCTTCGGCCTCGCGTCGGTCGCTGCCCTTACTTGTGTCCCATGTCACTGAGCGGGTGTTTAATGTCTTCCAGGCGGGTGCAAATATGATTGTGTCTGGCAGTGCCATTATGAAGAGCGCAGATCCGAGATCTGTGATCAATCTGCTAAGGAATGTGTGTTCAGAAGCTGCTCAGAAGCGGTGTCTGGATCGGTGAGACCTACCCGAGCAGTGCTCCAGAAGGCTCTGGGCGCACAGGAAAACCCTTGTTTCTCATGCTAAGGGAGGGCTGGATGAACATTAATCGTGGAAACTTGTTGCTGCTGAACAGAGGAATCATTCCTTCGCTGCAATGAAGCAAGCAGCAGTGAAAAACTGTCTGGCTGTCTTTCAGGGTTGGAAATGCAATGGTTTGAACCTGTTTCTTGATTCTGTGGAGGCTAATTGTGTGGCACGACTTGTAATGCTGGCTGAACTGCAGTTCAGTCAATCTTTGCTTGCTAGAAGAGTGTAGCACCGCCACGGGCCGCTACCTTGTGGGAGACTAATGAACCTGCCTTTCGCTGTCTGTGTTTGTCATTTGGTCTGTGCGTTCCTGCAAAACTTTTCCATTGTCTGCATTAAACACACTTCTGCTGTGGTGAGTCTCCCTTAAGCTATGAACAATGAATAGTTTGGGAAAAACGCACTCAGGTGTAGGAAACCCGTGTGTGATTGTCAGAAACACTTCTGTGTTTTGCTTTTGCTGCACGGAAGTACTGGACCTACAGAAGTGGTTCAAATGCCAAACAAGTTGGTGAAACATCTTTACCAGGTCCTGAAAACTGGCGAATATTTTTTACCTTTCAAATATTGATTCAAGTGACAGGATTCTGTAGAAGGAAGTTAAAATGCATTATCTTGACCTGTGCTCTCTTTAGTTCATGCATTTACCCGAGTCAGTGATTTAGAAGCGATTTCGTTGTATGTAGGTTGAAATGCAGTGGATAGAGGTGTTTATTTCTTTAACTGTAAAACAGCTTACCTGTCCTCTTGGTAACCGGCCTGAGCAGTTCTCATACTTTCCACTTGTTTGCTCTATCATGTCTGGTTTGGACACATGAAGTAGGAGAGCTGAAAACTGGAGGAAGACCTTAGCAGGGCATTTTAGATAGACTTTCCTCCTGAGGCTCTCATTAGCCTTGCTCCCTCTAAATTTCCATGGTATTCTGTGTGGTATTTTTTCCTGGACTAATGACAGAAGGGTTGCACACAGTCTGCTGCCCTGGGGGAACAGCAGAAAGCTCAGCAGCCGCAGCTTGGCTAGGCAAGGTAACAGTCTGTGTGGCTGGTGCATGCGTTAGGGCCAGAAAGCAGCTGGGTGGAGTCCAGTGCATTGTGCATGTACAAATAGAGCTCTGGTACCTGCAGTGCAGGCTGAGCAGCACACAACCAGCTATGCAGGGTTAGCGCGGGAGTTGGAAGCGTGACTTCTCATGCTGTTGAAAGCAGTGTTTGTCTCCTACAGCTGCACTGGAGCTGGGATGAAGGGGTCATCAAACCGTTCCGTTGCTTTGGAAAAAAACAGGCCCAAAGTCATGCTATTTAACTGAAGGCACTGTGCTGCGTTCTGAGCGTAGAACAATGCAGTATGTTTTCTTTACGTGCCGTAGTCACTTTGTCACTGTTTAAATGTTCAAGTTTGTGCTTGCACTGGGTCTTGGATCAGCAGTGCTGTGAAATACACCACACACACAGGAACATCGCTCAATTGTTTCTTTCCCTGTAAGTCCATCCAGAATGCACGGTGCAGCTGGTTACTGTGGCAGTGTCCTCTTACAGACCTCAGGTTATAGCTAATTGTAACCACAGAGCTGCACAATCTCTAGCAGTAACAGTAGTAATGGTTGTTCTTCTGCCTAGCACTCGTCTGGTTTAGTGCCTCGGTACATACAGGGAAGTTGTATGTTAGGTTGTCATTTAAGCCTCTCCTCCTGTATTCGGTAATGTATTTCTACTGCAGAGGCACCCCAGCAGCAGGGTTCCAGCTGAGCACCAACAGGAGAGCCAGTAGTCTTACTTAGTATCCACGGGGCCCAGCAAACACCAGAACTGTTACAGTGCTCTGACAGATCAGAATTTTGGCAACAGGGGAAGGAGGAAACTGAGGGCAAGTCGCAGGGACAGCAGCCAGGGGAGCTGAGGAGCAGAGGCAGTGTCAGCACTGGAGGACAGGGTAAAGACACTTGGACCCATCCTGAGCAAGGCTGGGACTGGATGTGTGGTCCAAGCACAGCTTCAGAAAAACGTGTGGTTTAGTTTGAATGGGTTTTAGAAGCTTGTATTGGTACTTACGTTCTGCTAAGGTACCTGGATGCAGGGGCGAAGTGCTTTAACCCCCATAGCAGCAGGGAGCAGAATACGTCTATTGAAAATGGTGACAGGGAAACTGCTTTCTTTATGCAGCTGCAATGCTTGAGTTTTGGGAGAGGGGATTGCTGCTTATGTTTAAGTTTGTGTGTAACAGTCAGCCTTTGTAACAGCTGCTAGCGCTGCTTCCAGTGTTGTGGCTGAAGGTGTTCTTGCCATGACATGAGAAAAGCAGCTGCCGCTTCCTCTTGGCCACCTCCCCCCCCCCCCTTCGCCTTTGCCCGCTGTGCCTGCACATGCTGCTCACCTGATGGGAGGCTCTGTGCACTGCTGGGATCTCCAGCCCGGGGCTGCTTGGGCAGCTCTCTGTGCAAGGCGGGTGGTTGCAGCTCAGTGCTGCAGGTGGAGTGAGCTGAGCGCCAGAGGGTAAGGGGAAAGGCTTTGGACGGGGATGGATGGGGTAGGACCAGATGTACACTTTTATGGTTTGTTCAGTATGTTTTCCAGTCTCCTGGCTGCTCAGCCTGTCTTTGCCTAGCTGTTTTGTTGTGTTGTGAGGCGCTATTTCCCACAATGGCTGAGCAAATGCATATGAAGAGAGGACAAAGGGAATTCTGCTTACGCTGACTTGCATCTGGCAAGATAACAAACATCTGCTTCAGAGCAGCACAGTGGAGGCCGACCCTTAAAGGAGCACAGTGGTTCAGTGGGTACAGCAGTGGACACCACAGCTGGGTGCTGTACAGCCATGCAGAGCAGCTTTACAGTCTGCGAGTCTGACCAAACTTGGGTCATCTGTCTCTTACATTCCAACCCTCTTCAGCTCCCTCTCCTCAAATAGGTCTGGAAAACCCCTCTCCTCTTGCTTCTTCCCATGCAATGCTGGAAATGTTTCCATTTCCTGACTGCATCTTCAGGACACGTCAGGCAGCTAGCAGGCTGCCTTACTTGCTGTGTCTCCGTCCCAGCTCTGAACTGCAGAACTGCTCACGTGTGTCAGGAATCACAGGGCAGGAAGCCCTGACCTTACAGTGAAGTGGGTAAGGATGGACACCCACTTACTGAAGGGCTGCACAGAGTGGAAGAGCCCTGCAAACACTGGTGGCATTCAGCGTTCTGAAGGCTTTTCCTAGCAGCAGATGCACGTGCAGGATGAGACGCAAAGCTCACTTCTGTAGATGGGTGCTGGGGGCAACCTTGGCCTCAGAGCACCAGTGCAGCTTTGGTATGGCTGCACAGCTTCGTGCCACTGGCATCTGTGTGCCTGCAAAGCCCTGCTTTGGCTGAGCAGGTCTCTGTGCCAAGAGGAAGCATCACTATTGATTCATCGCTTCTAGGAGGCCAGCAAATTCAGACTACGTACAACAATATATATATGTGTATATATATATATAGAAATAACTTTTAATTAAAAAAACAACCTTGCATCAAAGATTATAGTATCAGACATTGAGGCAAGATTCAAGTTTAAGACAAACCAGTGTTAAAAAAAATGTTTAAAAAAATAATCAGAATGTGCAATAAACTACAATGTAGCAATAGGTTGTAGTGTTGAAACTTTACTGAACTGTTTTCAGATGTCCAGTGTATATTTCCTGTCATTCTGACAAAAAAAAAAAACAACAAAACACCAAAAGGATTGACACTATAACTGGGTCATCTGTCCAGTGCCATTCAGCTCCAGCTTTTACACACAGAAGAAACTTTTGCACAAAAACAGAGACTCCTATAATATTGCCTTCAACTGTCCTACACAGAAGAACTTCCTGTTGGTAAATTATACCTACATTCAATGCTTAATCTTTGTTAATACCTCTTGACACTGCAGATACATCCCAAACTACCCTATTTAGATCCAAGTTGAAACAACTTGCTTTTCTTTACTCACTGTGAACTCGCTGGGAAATGAAAACTCTTCCCAGCATCACAGTGGAGAGCTTTTGGGCTTTTTTCCTTACGGGTCTTCCAGCCATCAGCCATCTCTTTCTTTTCAGCTAGTCACCAAATGTTGGCATACTTAGAGACTCTTGCAAGGCACTGTACAGAAATTACAAGACTTTTTGTCTTAAACATATTAAAGCAAAATATTATGAGCCTCCTTTGCTACTGAAGGACCAAAGAAGTGAGATGACCCAGAATGCAATATTCAGAGAGCTCCTCTTCTCTCCCAGTTCCCTATAGCCATACGACAAACAGGAACCCTACTTTCTGAGTAGCAGATACATGGACTATTGAAATGCAGTGGTCTATTTCTATCTTATTGCTTGAGGATGTCTATACAAAACATGCCCTGGCACTACTGAGAGCTGAGTACAGATTTTAAGCTAAAGGCAAGGCTTCCACACCGCCTGCTTTCAAACTGCTGCTTCTCACCTGCCCTTCCCTTACGCACAGGTTACACGCATGCATTTAAAGAGAGGTGGATTTTCTGCCACATGTTCATGCCACACAGGAAATAATGAGTGGTTATTGTTCCTCCCACTATATGGTCAAGTAGTTTTTCTGTGTTCAGTTGAAGTTGTTGGTTTAAGGTTGACAGCATATCCTGTCGCACCAGAATCGACTGGAACCAGAAACGCATTTGAGAACAAACAAGACAAAAAAGGATGATCACTAACAAATGTGGCGATATGACAACAGAAAGCAGTGAATGCTGCCAGCAATTTATGTGTGCTCACTCCCAACACTGGGAATATTAGACTTCCAGCTTGAAATAATTACTTTCTCTTGGGGTTCAGGAAGAAGAAAGTGTTGTCTTTGGGAATTATCCTGCCTGTTACAAAGCAAGAAAGAAAATATATTATATGCAGCTAACGTACAGGTTTTGAATTGTGCTGTCATATGCTGTGTGAACAAGAGAGATTTTACCTTACACTTTTCTCCACCTTAATTGGCTTTCTTAATGAACCACATTACTCCCTGTCACCTTTGCTTTCTTGTACTGTTGATTCCCAGGCAAGCATTTTCGCTGTCTTCTGACTCTTCTGTAGATTGTTTTCGTGGTGGAAGGCCATTGTCTGGCAAACCAATGGGTGTACATGGAGCACAGGGAGAGTCGCTGGGGAAAGCTGCACTTGACATTTCAGTCTGATTTGTTACTTGATCTTGGCACAGTAAAGCTTCCACCTCTTCATCTTTTAGTGGAAAAACTCGAAGTTCCCACAGCCCAGACTGAAATCAGAGAGAGAAGGGGAGAAAAAAGGGATTTTGGTTGAGTCTGAACTGATGAGCTACGTGCAGAATGATCTGCTATCAAGTTACAAGAGAGCCTCGTTCTCTACGACAGTTTGCAGGGCTCTTCAGATACAGGCTACGGCACTATGAGGCACCAGCTGTCCACATAAGCTGGCCTCGTGTGGTTTTGAACTAGTAACAGGGCTGTGACGGTACGGGCACAGCATGGGAAGGGGAAGGATCTCTTCCCTGCTGCCAGACATCAGTAGCTGGCATTGACACGCTCAGGCCTGTCTGGAACAGCAGCCAACAGCCCTGAGGAGAGACTGAGCAGCCCTGAGCCCAGGCCTGCCACACTCACCTCTAAAACATGTGCCGTGTTTGCTGAGCTGTGAAAACTTTATCTGTTGACAAATGTTAGGTTTCATTCATCAAACATACGTACCTAAACAGGAGCACTACATTCGGTCCACGCAAACCAGAGTGACGGCAAGGAGGGACACGGATACGCTCCAGCTCCAAGATTTAGACTAAGACCCGCTGCTCACTGGGGTCCTGAACGGACTGGAAGCTACCAGAACCACCCACCTTTGCTTCCTGGCTCTCCCTGCGGAGTTGTGCAATCCCTGAACAAACAGAGCCGTGGGCTTCAGGAGTCAGGTCGGGAACAGGTTCAGCAGCGCAGTGCAGCGAGGCACAGGAGCTGCCGGGGTGGTCCTTCTGCACCACGTCTTGGCCGTGTCGTCCATCAGCATTTTTGCTGTAAGATCTAGCACGGGATAAAAGAGGCAAGAGTCTTAATGCCTGGCTCCCGCCCTTTTACAACACTGAAAGCAGTCTGTATGTGCTATCTGTGCTTTACTTATTTAAACAGAAAGAAATGAAAACGCATGGTTCTCGACAACCCAGCAAAGAGTGCCGTGCAGAGGAGAAAAATGAATAAACATGGCTGGAAGTGCCATGCTCTGGCTGTTCAACAGCTGGGGGCTGATTCTGCTTGGGAGCACAGCATTGCTTGCAGGCTCCTGATTCAAACCATGCTGCCTTCCCCCTGTGCCCAGAACAGCAGGTTATGGGCTCCCCTAGTGTGCATAAGATAGGTGTTACTCTCAGTCTTACTACACAGACTAAGCTAACTTTGCGTATTTATTCATATGATCACAGTTCACTTTCAGTGAAGAACAGACACAGTTGTTGATGAATGGCAAAAACACAACATTTATAGGACTGTTTTTGTCCTGGCAGATTGTGAAGCCATTTATGGGAATCGTTTTCCCAGTGCTGAACTGCAGATAGAGCTGTAGGATGCTCACTCTTACACGCACTATTGCTCTCAAGAGTTTTAGGGGGAGTTTTGCACCAGAGAGCAGGCCTGTGATAATTAACCTTTTCATTACCAGCACACGACTGCTTAAGCATAAGGTCCTTGGCACAGCCTGTCAGGTCAGTGAAGAAGGGCTCCTGCTGCATAGTGTGGCATAGTGTCACAACTGGGAGTGACACAAACTGATCAGCATGGGAACAAAACCTTAATCAGCGCCACACCAAGTTTCCATAGGTTCTGCGTGCTTCAGAATTGCATGGCATTCTTTTTTCAGCTAAGGATTAGACCTGGTACTGTCCCTGACGAGCTAATTCACAAGGAGTGCCCTTGTTTTCTCTGTCACAGTTCCCTGTTGAGCAGGAACACCCCCGCCCCAGTCAGTCCACCTGCCTGCTATTCCTTCTGGGCCAGCGGCTCTGCTCCCACAGCGACCACCTCGCTCGCTCTCTTTCTTCATACTTTGTATGACGTGAGGAAAACACTTCATCTGACAGATCTTCTGCCTGCAATGAGAAAGGAGGGAGACACGGCTGCTGCTGTAATTAGGAACTTCTCTAGAAACAAAGACAGATGGTATTATATGTAATTGTACGGAGCTCTGTTCGCTGAACACGCCAGCAGAGAGGATGATGCATGCTTGCAGTATGAAGGCACGTCAAAATAATGGGATGCTGTCACAGTTTATTTCTTCATGTGCCTGTGGTCGATCTGAATTGACACAGAAATTATTCCCCCTACCACCTAACACATGTTTTTCTACGGTGGGAAGCAGCAAATTAAAAGGACAGGTATTTCTAAAGAAGACGAGCAAAAATTGCAGAACTTTCCGGAGCCTGCTGCAAGAGGGGGCTGGGAGGCAGAAGGATTTGTCAGGTGCTCTTTAAGCACAGAGCAATAGGTCTGAGCTCATGAGGCCAGGGATAGCTGCACACAGAGAGGCACACAGCAAACCTGAGGTGCTGCATTCCTGCTAGGAAACCAAGCAGAAAATCGCTTCTGCTTTGAAGAGAGCACTTCTCAGCGACTGATCTGCACGACCCGACCCAGGTACGGCTTCACACAATCCTAGCAGAACTGTATTTTAACTGACTGCTCACAGTCAAACCAGCCATTTTTTTAGATACAAACACCCCCGATGCAAAAAAACACTCCTCTCCGACCTTCACTTTGAAAGAGCCATCTTCATTTCTCCTGCTGCTTAGAGGTAGCTGGACAAAGAGCACGGTGCTGCCCATCCCTCTCCCTCCCCAGATCAGGTGAGCTCTTGGCTGGGCCGTTCCAGCACTGCTCAGAATTGTTTCGGAGTGCTCCAAGCCATTCAGCCACCTCAAAGTCCACCTAAGAGCTAAGGCTGGCAAGAGAATATGACTGCTGCAGCCATGCTTTTCTGTGCCAGCTGCTCCCAACTCAAAAGCAGCAAAATTCTAGGAAACAACAATTCCTGTTCATAAATGCATTGCCAGATCATCCCTGGACAAGAACTATACCAAGAACTGAGGGTCACGGAAAATAAATTTGACGTTCTGTAAAAACAAAGATCTCATGGCTGTTACACAAGCAACACGATTCATCTTCTGATTCCATCTGAAAAAACACAGAGGCAAAAAGCAGAATCTTTACTGCTCTGTCAGAAACAGACAGACAGGCTGTCAGCTGCATTTATGCTGTAGCAGACAACTGATGCCCCCAGGTCTTCTGTAGAAGCCATTCCCTGCATGAAGACTTGCAGCACTGAAGCGGTGCAGTGCATTACCATTATGGCTCCAAATGCAAAATACTGCAACGCATCTATGCTGCTGCAAACACATCGGATAGTGGCATTCCTCAGCTTCCCAGGGACCACAGCTCCTACCTAAGCTGTGGTCATGAACTACAGCCCCACAACAAAATTCACCTGGGTTGATGAAAAAGGCCCTGGAGTTGCAGTTCAGTGCAGTCTGAATTGGCCATGGGAGCCATTTGCTAAAACTGTAGCTGCCTGCTTCCTCCTCGGCTCAGCACTCAACAGGAACCTTCAGACAAACAAGCCTGCTTTGTTTGCCCGGCTCATGATTTCTTTTTGAAGGCTCCTCACTGCTTTTATGTATTTATGTTGAACACAAACGGCTTTGTTAGCTGTTGATTTCCCTTCATGGAAGTCAACCTAATGTGTTTCCTCCTCTCTCTGGAATTCACTAGTTCTGTCCCTTGGATGGCATCGGTCAGGGTCTGCACCTCAGTTTAGATTTCTCTTTCCCAAGGTCAGTGATGTACAGTGCAAAAGTGGGAATTTTATGGACTACCAAAGCGTTATTCCCTCAGGGAACATTTAGGATTTTTCTGTGCGCTCAATTTCCTTTGAAGTGCAAACAAAAGATAATTCCGAAAGAAAAACTTGGACTTTGAGAATACTTTTCTTAGCAAATTGCCAGGACTTTTCATGAGGGGAAGAAACTTCATTTTTAATGAGCTTCCTTTCAAAATCAAAGCCCACATTCCTCTCCTAGCCAAGAGTTCTGCAATACTGAAATAAGCCTTACTGTACCTCTTCTGTGGCTGATAGCAGAGATTTAACTACTTGCTTATTCAAGTTTTACTCTATTCCATCCAAGACTGACCACTAATAGAGTTGATTTTAAAAGTATCATTTGTTCCACAGACAAAATCACGTTACCTCAGCATAAACCAGGACTTTACTTGATTCGACACAGCCTTTGCTCCTCCCTAAGACTTTGTATGTTTCCTGCACCAACTTTAGGTTAATTTATACTTACTGTGGCTGGAGCACTTTGATTTTTTTTTGTCCTCACTAAGAACAGGTTGAAAAAAGGCCTAGGAACTGTCATTACTTGTCAGAAGGTTCTGGCAGTCGTGTTGAGAGCAAAGGTCTCTTTGTGAAGCAGATCTCAGGAGCTCGTGTAAAGAACAAGACCTTGCTTCCATTCAGATGTGAATTCTCTCCATCTCATCTAGCTAAGCTACAAGTCAACGGGCATTCACCTTGAATGAGCAGGAACAGCACCAAAATAAATAACCAGGAATATTTCTGAAAAGTTGTCAAAACAAAATCAGTGCTTCGCTCTTCTGCTTCATGGGAAGCACTAAGTCATACACCATAGAAACACTTTCACAAAACTAATCACAGAAATAATTATGCTGAAGTACTGGTCATTACTGAACAACTACAAAATAAACTTCAACGCTATTCTATACCCTTGCCTTGCTAGAAAATTGAACCTAGACAAAACAAAACAGGAAAGCCCGTGCCACACCCTCCCCTGCACTGAAGCAATAACAGGCTGCAAAGTCATACATGCAGGAAACACAAATGCTGCTTGTCCAAAATTTCCAGACACAAGAACGAGGTACCCCAAAAAGGTAAGACTTCTGTACTCGAATTGTTGTGAATGGGGAACTGCTGAGTTCCTATCCTTGCAAGTCCAGCTCCTGTAGAACCTGACAAATCTGGGACTTCTTGCTTGTTTTTATCTTGTGGAAACTTTGGGCACAAGTCTGCTGCATCAAGTGGAAGAGATCCTAACTGCTGGTTGACAGAAGGAGTTTTAAATTTAGCTCGACAGAAGACAACAGAAATACAACTATTTTATAGTACCACCCCAGGTGCTCTGTAGAAAAGCAAAGAAAAAGCTTACATTTCTACAGAAGCAGACAGCACATTTTGCCCTCTCTCTTCTTCCACAATGATCTGCTGAAGCTCACCTTGATGTTAGTACAAGGCAGAACTTCAAGAGAGTCAGAATGTGAGAAGAAAAGGTAATGCTCCTGTTCTCTCATGCCTTTTCTCAAGCTTCAGAACTAAGTCAGCCCAAAGCCTAAGCAAGGCAATGGGAGATTTAAGATCAGACAACCACCTTTTCTCAGGGCTCAAAAAACATCCAAACCAATTAATACGATCCAAAGGAAAGGGGGAAAATTGGCAAAGGACAAGTTAGAAAAGAGAAGCTCTTTATCATCTTCCTCATCTGACATCCCTCTTATTCTACCCAGCAGCTGACAGACAATATTGAAGCAGCGGACCACAGCAGGAGGCAAAGCCGCTTTATTGTACTCAAGTTATTTCCTGGCCAAGTGATGAATCATAGAGGCTGAACTAGGAATGCCAAACACAAATGTACTGGGAGGGCCATTTAACAATAAGCACACACGCTTCACACAGAGACACCCTGAAGCCCATTCAGCACTGTTTAGCATTATCTTCTGTACTGCTACATAAACGCAGAACTGTCCTACTAATAAGGCCTGTAAGCTCTGGTCGTGGATGTTCTGAAAGGTAAGCTCAAGAGTGGATATCATGGATGGAAGTATAAATGCTAATCCTATAGCTACAGCAGTCCGTAATGGCCTGTAGCAGAGACTGGAGAGAGACTACGGATGTGCAAAGGCAGGTTTGCCTTTTGACACTCGAAGAGGAGCCACAGTAAGACGAGAAGAACAGAAAAGCAGCCTAGAGAGCAGACCGGCTGTTCTGTTCACGCTGGGGCTAGGCGGAAGCTCATCATTAGGGGAGAAAGGAACCCCTCAGCCTCTAAGTCCACAGGCTTTCCCTGAAGGAAAACGGGGCATTTTTACGTCTGGAGAAAGCAGCGGTAGTGGCACACGGTGTGCAGACGTGGCAAAAAGACGAGCGGGAAATGCCAAAGGTTATGCTGCTCCTGAGAAAGCAGAAAAGTTTGCTTCCAGGGGGAGGGTTGAAAGAACACGGACAAGAGGACTTGAGGAACCTTCTGGGCCTGCAGGCAAAATGCCAAATTACCTCTTGGAGGGCAAGAGGCCATGGCAAATGGCCATGAAGGAAAAGGACAAGAGACGTTACAGCACAGGTAGCTCCAGGGACAGTCACAGTAGCAGACCCAATAGCTGAGTGCTCAGGAGCAGAGGACCCTACGTGAGCTCTGACTGCCAATAGCAAGGGACATAGGAGCTAGATGAAAAAGCAGTTATTAATGGAGGTTCTTGCATTTCTGTCATCCACCACAGGGTCTGGTAGGTTGGGGTAGGACATATTCCCAAGTTCTGAGACCCAGTACTTTGAAATGTGAAACTTAACCAGGATCTGTACAAAGTCTTTAGAAAATACATACTGATTATCCCAATTACACATCCAGTTTAACCATGCAGTTGGTTTAATTAAAATATAGCTTACCTCTTCTTCATTTACATGAGATCTTTCCAAAGGCTCTAATTCAACAACTCTCCAGCTAGAAATGAAACGAGAAGTCAATTTACCTAAAAGCTAAGTCATTGTTTCAGCTGTAAAGAATCACAAAGTCACCAAGGTTGGAAAAGACCTGTAAGATTATGAAGTCCATCTGTTCACCTGCCACTGTATTTCCCCACTAAACCATGTTCTACAGTACAACATCTACACATCTCTTGAACGCCTCCAGGGATGATGATTCCACCACCTCCCTGCGCAGGCTGTTTCAGAGAACAGTTTCTTCCTAATATCCAACCTGAGCCTTCCCTGGTGCAACTGAAAGCCATTCTCTCTCATCATAGTTATGCAGGAGCAGAGGCCGACCCCCACCTCACCACAGCCTCCTTTCGGGGAGTTGTAGGGAGCTGTAAGGTTTCCCCTGAGCCTCTTCTCTACACTGAACATCCCCAGCTCCCTCATAAGACTTGTGCTCATCCATCACAGCTTTGTTGCCCTTCTCTGGACACGCTCCAGGGTCTCAATGAACCAAATGCACACAAAAGACAGCAATCTCCACGTAACTGCTGAGAGGGTCAGTCCAATGGCATACTTAAGCCTACAAGTATCTCTACAATTAAAATGGTACAAAATCCCTTCTATTTTTAGCCAGTCTCTGCATCTGCCATTACTCTGTGCCTATTGCTTCATTTCCCTTGTGCCATCAGCTGACCAGTCTTCCTACCACCCATCTTTTTACCCACTTCTATGCACAAATTGAAATGCACATTAAAAAGCAACCACCAAGCACATGAGAAGATCGCCTCAGTATTGTAACATTATCTAATACAAATTATCAGTACCATTGATGCTGTCACGTTCATTTTGCCACTTTCTTTGCAACAGAGGTCATGAACAAACCTTGGCGTCAGGATTTCTTTGTACTGCAGTTTCTCCAACTTTGATGGTGCCACCAGTGACATTGGAATAACAATGTTGTCTATATCATAGGAGCTCTCACTTCTCAGCCTCCTCCTGGAGTTATGCTGTATAATAGAGTCAATTCAAGATTCATCAGCTTACAACACAGCAACTAAGTTAACTGAGAAATAATAGGAGTGCACAAGAAGAAACTCTTCAAAAGACTCTGGAGGTCTAATTATCTTAAAACTATCTTATCACTAAGATCTACTCCTTGCTTTCACAACTCCTTCTGAAATCAGTGGGTATTTCCCTAATTTCAACTACAATTAATTTTGAATATTTAAGAGATCTTCAAATTTAATGCTCTCTTCTTCATAACTGAATTTCTTTGCCATGATCATACCAGGATTCCTGGTTTCCTGTGCTCAGTAGTGCATGGATCCTGTAAGGCTAAAAACTGAGCTTCCTTGATTACAAGAGAAAGTTTAGCTTTAAATCATGATGTAGTACATAATAAGATATCTCAATTTTTAGCTGAATGGTAATGGAAAGAGATCTGTTCTAAAATGCTGATTTAGGTGTTCTTCAAAGATTGCTTCATCAAAGAAGAGTAATAAGAGATCTGTGCATGGCCAAAATTGCCTGGAAGATGTGTATCAGAATTCAGTTCTCCAGCCATCATCACCAGATTAAAACTCAGCAGGCACCAGCACAGCAATAGGCCAAACAGAACTGGGGGCCTGAAACCTGAGTAGCAAAATGAATTTGTTCAGTACTTCCAATAGAATTAAAACAAAGTTTCTTCAGGGATTTTGCTGAATCAGAGCTCTGCTGCTCCTCAGAAAATTTCTATATCAGAGGCTGAGTTGCACAGAGATTTCAAACAGCAAAGCTGAGGCTTAACAAGTGTTGTGACTGTATTTGCACTCAGTGCACATTTTGCACCAAAAAGAAAGTGTTTTAAGAGCTCTTGTGTAAACCCGGGAGTATAAATTAGGGTATACCCAATGAAATCTGAAAAAAAGTCAAATGAAAGGCCCAGTGCCAGTAACTGAAATGCTTGCTTTAGTTCTATTATCTGTGAAACTCTTTAACAAACAATTATCTGTTTTCCAAGCACAGATCCTCCATCTGGGATAATTTACTTAACGCAAAGAAAGTTCTTTACTGTAACTTAACCCTACATCAGATAAAAAGGGCACATATTTTTGATGACTGTTTGCAACTCCGTTAACATTTCAGCCAGGGCAGTGATGCATTTTTCCTTTACCTGTGATGAAGTGCTGTGAGTGGGCCTAGACATCGCATTGATATTGGTCACGGCTGCAAAACTGCCAGGGGATTCTGGTTCTGCATGTTGAAAGGAGAACGTCTCAAACCTACCATTGCGTTCGCCTGTCACAAAAGAACAGCAATAAAAAAATGCATACTGACTGTTGTCTATTTGGCCAAGGATATTTTTCCATACAGTAATAGTAAAGTCATTTCTAGAAGCCCACAGCTATCCACTTGAGATTTAATGAATACTAAAAAAAAGCTGTCTAAATAAACACTTGTTACTCATCCTGTCATTGCCGTTCCACAAAGCTCGTCCCTTTCCTTCTACAAAGGATTTCTTCTGCTGGAACCAACTTCATACGGGCAAATCCTGCTTCTTATTACAGAAACCATCCTAGACTACACACAGCAAATCCAATCAGACCTAGAAGAATGCTTCCCAGCATGCCCTCAGAGCACTTCATCTCTCCGATGTACCAATCCCTGACTGACAGATTCCTCCAGATAAACGGGCAAACAACGAAACAAAACTGGCAGCGGGGCTAACCAACAAAATTAGTTCCTCCATCTCCATGTGTGGTTTCTTCTAGCACTGGCCCACTGCTCCAGACAAATCCTAATTCCCCTTTACTCTTATTTAGTCTCAGTGGAAGCAGCATTTAAGAGGATTCAGGAGATAACCACCAGCGTTCTGCTTTCCTTCTACCGTAATGCCCAGATGAAAAAAAAAGAGAACGAATTAACAACTAATAAAGAAGAAGCAGCAGATTCCAACTTGAAAAAAGAAAAGCTAAGTCAGATCCTACATCCAAACAGGCCGGGTCAAGGACACGAACTCCCATCTCCCAGGCAGCACTGCAGCTCCCTGGCACACAGCTTTTATTTTTGGCCTTGTTCATCAGGCTGACCTTCCCCATGGATAATTTCTCCTAGACAGAGCCCAAATTAGGAATAAATATGTAGTACTACACCCATAGCACTAATAAACTGGAACTGCTGCTGCTACTCACAACTATACTACAAAGCAGTTCTCTGGCATTGGGAAACTGTGATCCTTATGATAAAAGATAGGTTTTTTTCTTCCGTTACCCTGAGTAGCCAAATACTATTAGCAGAGGACTAACTGTATCTTCGGAAGGTTTATATCAAGAGGCTCTCTCTCTGGTGCTCCCAGTATCTCCAGTTGTTGCTCTCAGAGTGCACGACAGCTCACTTGGGGAAGCAGCACGGTTACAAGGAGCACTGGGTCAGCACCTGCCTTTGGGGGCATCTTGGCTTTCTTCTTGCTCTTAAGCACATCATAACTTTTGGCTGACTTCTCTCTGTGGCAATTCCCACACCTGTGTTCCTTTACCTGGATTACAGCTTTACCCAGATCCCTGCTAGAAGTGTATTTTCCCATCATGTTAACTGATGATTTTAGTTCTTTCCTAGGGGACATTTTACACTACTACAGTTTGCCTTCCTACTTATCATTTTTCCTTGTATCTTTTGGGAGGGTTTTTGCCAAAAGTTTTCCCAAAGTTCACATAAATGAATCTGTAATAGAATTTGTTAGATTTTACATCCCAATGGCCTGGAGAAGTAAGATGCTATTTAAATGTACATGGGCGTGTTGAATTTCCTGTCTATATGATCACATTGCTCTTCGTGGCTCTATAGACATTTCAGGGCAGCTTCGATTAATTTACCTGTTGCTGAAGTGGAGATTCAGCATTTAAAATATAAAGGTAACGAGTGAAAACACTAATTATAAGCACTGGTTACCCACAAGTCCTCCTAACAGCCTGGAAGGAAACCAGAACCACAAATGACAGTAGACAAGAAATGAAGCACTGCTGACCAAAGATGCCAGGAATAGTAAATGTTTGGTTGGGCACGTGATTTGACAGATAACTTTGCAATTCAGTCAGTTTCACTAGGCTAATATAAAAAAATTCATCATGAAAATAATGACACCCAGCATTACAAAAACACAGTGAGACTGCTAAGCAGCTTCCTTAAAGAGCATTCCAAAAATAAAATACAGAAGCTTGCCTCCTTTTGCAACGCACACTGAAGAAAAAAGGAAAAGGATTATGGTGCTTTACAATAGCACATTACTTCTCCTGGCATTTTAAGTCCATTCCTTTACTCCTGAAGAGTTTTGCAATACTTTCCTTTTTGGAGACACCTCAGAATTTGTTCACAAAAGCCCAATGACAAACTCATTTATACAGTACGTACACTTGAACAAACAGAACTGTCTTAAACAACAGTTTTTCTCTTACCCACTGCTGTCTCACTTAGATGTCTTTTCTTTCTTCCTTCCGACAGCTGCTCAGATGTTCCTGACACTGATTGAGATTTGGAATTAGATAAACAGCTATTGTTCCATCGTTTGAGAGCAACATTATGATGGTTATAGTCTACAACAGAAAAAGCAAATATCAAGTGAACTTATTCTCCGTGGCTGCAGTTCCAGGCAATCCTGGTGAACTATTTACAGCGGAAAAGGCGAACTTCAGGTAAGGATCCAAACATTAAAAACACTGCAGTGGGGCACCTGTGTTTGCAGAGAACTCGTTGTCCAAACTCCCTGCACTGTGCTGGTGCCCTTCTGATGGGATTGCTTCAGCATAACTGCAGTACCTGTGTTATAGAGATTCCTCTTCCACCTAAATCCCTGGCCAGTTACCTTCTCAGCTAACTGCCTTTGCTAAATTTACAAATTGAACATTTTTGGGACAAACTAATGAAAAACAGTCTTGCAAACATTACACTATTTTGCCTTACGTACCATTTTCTGGAGCTATTTTAAACTCCACTCCAGGATACGAGGCATCAACAGGTCCTCCCTTGACGTCATCCTTCCTTAATAATGTTTCAAAGTATATGTGAAGAGGAATATCTAAAATAAATAAACAATCCAAACAAAACAAGGTTTAGATGGTGACCCGTGAAATAATGAAATATGTGTCATCACTAGAGGTCTAGGAATCAATTTACACGACACTGTATCATATCATCTTTGTCTCGAGTCCTGTGACTCATGAAATGGCACAGCTCTGAGATCTGCTCACTACAGTATCTGCAGTATCTTGACACTGTCAATATGGACACAATCTAGGTGAACATCTGAAACTGGGAAAAGCCCAAAGGAAAACCTGATGACCACATCCCAGCCAGACATTTCAAAGGTGTGACTTTCACATACATGAACAAAAAATTGCAGGGAAGGTAACTCTCAGCAATTATTGCACGTGTGCATCTAAAACAAGTACGACATCAGATGGGCAGAGAGGCCCTGGCACTGCTGCCCAGAGAGCTGTGGGTGCCCCATCCCTGGAGGTGCCCAGGGCCAGGCTGGATGGGGCCTGGGCAGCCCGAGCTGCTCGGTACAGCTGTTCGGAACTGGATGGGCTTTAAGGTCCCTTCCCACACAAACCATTCTGTGATTCTAAGATAATCTCCTGTAATTGCTGAGAGGTAAGACATGAAGGTACCTTTCTTTCTGCTAGTAGAAAGTGAGTTGTACTATGTACTTGTACTTGATAAGTAAGTATCAAGTTGATAAACTTGACTTGTAGAAACAAGTCAAAGTTTAGTTTGGCACTGCAACCTGTGCCAACAGAGGCATTATGCTTAAGTGGTTCCAAGCCCTCCTGCACTGTGAGCTTTTAAGGACCAGTAAGGCAATTAAAATCCAGGTAGGACTTAAACTTAACTGATGCTCCTCAACAAATCACAGTGTGGACACTCTGTAGATTCACAGCTTAGCTTCTTTAGTCTTCAGTGGCAAAGCAGAAAATTCAAGGTTGTATTACTCTGGAATAAACTATGTCTGTACCTGCCACAACTCCAGAATTGATCTTCATGAAAACAAGCTCTGGAGGATAAAAGGAGAGAAAGACTGAGGTCCTCCCCTCTTGACTAGCTTCTGTACTGAGCCCAGCACGATAAAGAGCACACAGGGCACTTTCCCTATAATCTACAAGGCTTTTGGTTCAGCCTTTTGGGTACAAGTAATTAACACTTTTCAAAATTGCTACTGCTGAGAGCTTAGAGGTAATTTCAAGATACATTCCTTCTTTCCCTCTCTGGCAAAGGCTACAGCAGGAAATGTAATTCATTTCCTGAGGGAGTTCTAACCAAGAATTAGTCTGCAAAACATCTCAAGTGGTAAGGAATTTAGCCACTGTTGTTAAGACAGGAAGGCTTAAGAAAAATAGGTCACTATAAGAAAAGACTTTCTGGAAATAAAAAGAAAAAAGAGAAATTAAGTAGAAAGAAATATGTCAACATAAGAAGCAGGCTTGACAACTGTTACATTCAGAGGACTGAGTACGGGGCCACAGGGTGGGCATTAAATTATTTTTATTTACATACGACCACGGCCTCATGTGCCTTGAGGACTTGCCAGGACAGAACCTTTCAATGTATTTTGCTAACTAAAAAGAACAAATTATTTCAATTTGATACTGATCTAAGTAGGTATTTAGTCTCAAGATCAAAGCTGACCTGCAAAAGGTCTTCTTCCCCCCAAGGTTTTTGGCACATTTCCTTTTCTACCTCTGAAAAAAGGTAAAGAAGGTCTGAAAAGTTTATTAGTCATGACATTCATGTAAAGGAAAAAAAAACCACCGAAGTTCTCTTGATTTCTTCTTCACTGGAACAGGCTGCCCAGGGAGGTGGTGGAGTCTCCTTCTCTGGAGATGTTCAAGACCTGCCTGGATGCCTACCTGTGCGACCTGCTGTAGGGAACCTGCTTTGGCAGGGGGGTTGGACTCGATGATCTCTGGAGGTCCCTTCCAACCCCTACAATTCTGTGATTCTGTGATTCTTGAAGAACAACCTCACTGTCTCAGATTCCGTGCTCCTGTCCCTTAATTAAAATGGCAACAGCATTTGTTCCAGATTAACCACAAACTAGGTGCTAAAGCACCAGGCCCAGTGCCTTAGATAAAACCTACAAAGTTCCATCCTTGAAAGCGTAAGCTTGAAAATCACTTTCATGCTCAAGGTATGATGCAATCACTTGCACTTTTTCATTAAAGACCCTCTGTAATATGGAATCTCTTAAGACTTGGATCCATGATATCATTATATTTCCTGAAGCAAGCAAGTCTAATTGCACAGTTCTATTACCTCGCCTGCAAATAATGATTCTCCTCTGAAATTAAAAAATACAAATAAAAAAATAGGTACAAGAACAATATCTGAATTTCATACTGAATCCATCATCACACGCTGAAAAATCTAATCCTCAGAGCTTCAGAGTACGACAACACCAAACGTTATTTTCTGACACACAGAGGAAATTAAAAAGAAAGCCTTTTTTTCTGCTTTGTTGACAAACTTATTTTATTCAGAAGAAAGTGATAGAAGATGTGGGGATACCATGAATTGTATTTTGAGAGAAGTTATCCTTCTGGAAAGGGTTAACTAAGGAAGCTGCAAAGAAGACACGAAAGTGAATCACACTGCCTGATCAAACTGGAAAATTTCTAGCATACGCTCACTCACCATTACTTCATAGAGAAGAGGATGACAAACAACTAACAGTCCTCTTGACAAGGAAAAGACAGCAAAGTGCACAGAGCACGATCCAGAGCAGGAATCTACGCTCCCTCAAAAGCAAGGAGTGTGTCCAAGCAGCACACAGCAGTCCAGCACTCTTATCCTGTCTTATCTATTATTAGCAAGGCTAAGGTTCCTGGAAAAAGAGGATAAATATTCCTCAAAAGAAAGATGCCCTTAGTATCACAATAACATTTTTCTTCCTTCATTCTGGCAAAATGACCTACAGTATCCACAAGGCAATCAATAGCCTTTCAGTTTCTTTTATTTTCATGATGATTAGAGTTGGTTTTCTTTTCTGATAGATTTCCAGCATTCCTGTCAAACTTCCTAGTCTCCCTTAAGACTAAGGCAAGAATGAAGGCAAGGGGCACAGCCTTATACAACTATCCCTGAACAGATATTTAAAGAAACACTGACAAATGCCTCTCAAAACATGTGCTGTGATCAGCAGTCCTTGCTCAGAAGCTGAAGCAAGGAAACAACTTGATTAGTTAGAAAAACTGGCACCGAGTGACCCAGGAAGCATGCGGGGACAGCTCTCCTCTGCAGGGATTATTTAGTGGCAAAGAAGCCCTCGTTACAGCAGGGTTCCCATACTGCTCAGTAAAAAGGTTTTGTCTAAAATGCGAAAAAAAGAAAAAAAAAATCACAAAGAAAGAAAAAATTCAATAGTATGAATCCCTTCTGCAGACAACAGCACTCGATGTGGTAATTTGGAAGTGCAAGTTGCACTTTCAGAGCAAAGAAGAGACAGAGTCAACGTCTGCATTATTGTTTAAGAAGATTTAAAGAATCAGATGTCAGAAATCATTAACATCAGCAACCACCATAAGGCCGGTTATCACTAAAACAATCACAAAAACTACAGAAACTTTCTGAGCCTAGTGCAAAGGGCCTGAGCTGAAAGCTGCCCACGAAACAACAGAAGCAAGATGTGTGGGAATAGCACCATTCAAGGGATTGCCACTGACTTGGAGTGGACACACTGTGAAACTTGCCACAAAGAACCCCAAATTCTTCCCAGACCACTCTTTCTTAGCTGCAAGTGCCTTACTGGTATGGAAAATTCAGATGTGTTTTTCAAATATCAGTGTGAAACTACGATTTTCCTTCAGCCTAAACACGTGTGCTCTGCCAGTAGGAAGTTTTCTGTAAGAACTATTAAAAAAACCCACTCCAAAGGAAAGTTAGTCCACAGCCTGCACAGCTCTCACAAGCACCCAGCCCTCTGTGGAGGCATGGAGTTTGGGTTACTTACCTGAAGGGAATGATAGGACTGGATGGAAGGAAGAGTCCAGCTCTTGCACGTAATCCAGCATTTTAGATTCCGGGCTGTACTCGCTACTGCTCAATGCTGAGGTTGGCACCATACATGGTAACTGAGTTCTGTATGGACAGGAGGTATCTCTAAAAGATGAAGTCTGCATGGAAACACAGGAACAAAGGTTAACTTCTCTTTTACTCACTTAACTTCCCTCCAGCTGGATCAGAAGAATAAAAAAGCTCACAGTCACTCTTTGACATGTGAATGGGAAAAGTACTCGCACAAATGTCAGATAATCTACATATGACTAACTCTTCTATGGTGCACAATACAAAGAATATAAAAATACCCTTTTATTAGAGGCCAGGAACCAGTTGTCAGAGTTTCCAGAGCAAAATGTAGCAGCTTCCAGTCATTATTCCTATATAAACCCATGGCCAAAAAGCTCTCCCAAAAAGTTCTCTGGACAGTTTGAGCTTATATATTTTAAAGCAAGACAATATTAAATATTTTGTGCATACTATTTACACAAAGCAAGAGGACAGAGTCCTTACCTTGTTATAACACATATGAAAGAAGATACAGAACAATAAATACAGGAGATGGATGCACTGACTGATTAATAGGTAATAAGAGAACTACTACACGGAGCAGAACTGTGAATATGAACGTAGCTGCTTGTTTGCAAGGCCTGTTAAGGGACAGAAAGTAAAATGACGGATTGCACGGGACTGGTGGATGCAAAGTAGCAAGACAGAATGGCAAAACACAACAGGAAAGGACAAAGCAGCAGCACGCAGGCAAAAGGCTGAGACATGCTTAGAGACAGAAGGAAAGAGTGGAACATAGTACTACTAAGCAGTAGTCAAAACAAGCCCACGCTTCTGAACAAGCTACTGCAGGAAAGTAGTGTTGCTGATGCCACTTTCAGCCTTACTAGGTACTACGAATAGCAGCCCCAAAGGTACTGGCATTTTTAAGGTCATCCATTGCTCAAAAAAAACCAGGGTTTGCTGCTTTGCCAAATGCTGCAAAACCTAAAATGAGCAGAGAGGAAACAGGAACACTGAGGTATCAGCTTCTAGCTTAATACTGTGGAAACAGCCACGTCTATTGTCTCCTGGAAAAGGATTTCAACTTAATAAACTGTAAGAATGAATGTCACAGTGGTCTTGATTTTCTTAAGACTTTTTATGGAACAAGAGGAAACCAGCCAACAGCTGCATCAGAGGGAAGACGATCAAACAAACTTTACTTGTATTTTTAGTCGTCCTGCTTCCTGAATCCAAGACATCTCTAGCTGCTTCCTCCTGCCTGAGAGACTCCGGGCTGTATTCTAGCAGTGTCACTCAACTGCTAGTGATGCAGTGCTTGCATCTACCACTCTCTCTCTCTCTAATTAACTGTAATTTGTACTTCTGTGACATGGCATCAGTATTTGCAACCCATGCTAAGTCAGAAAATAGTAAATTGTTCACCTTTGTACTGCAGGATAGATTAAAATCATACAAGCTGCATGCTGCGACAGTGGAGCAGAGGAGACCCTGTGGTTCTGAGGACTGCTTGTTGTATTTCACATTTTTATCAAAAGAAAACATTAACAGTCCCTAAGCCACCCTGACCTCTGTACGTGGGTTTACATGGAACTAGTTTCAACTTCATGTGGAAATAATTCTTTTCTAGCCCAGGACTCCTTCAAATCAGTGTTGCGTTATTTCCCATGTCAGACATATGGGATACTTCTTCTGTTAAACTTTAAACACCCATGAAGTGTTGGCAGAACAGGGACATGTTTGGAAACACTAGAGGGGTAAGCTCTAAAGCAGACCGAATGTTTCCCATTATACAGACCATTAAGCTAAAGCCTAAAGAGCTTTTACCTTCATGCAATTTCTAAATTTGACTTTCCAAAACTTCATAAAACCCCATTTTCACCAGATTTTGTTTTTCTGGAATGAATTGGTTTCCTGGACATCCGCAACTTTAAGTTGCTGCTGCACTCACTCTGCTTGATTTCTTTTTCTGGAAATGAACTCAAAGTAGAGTTAATGCAGTTGGTTTTAAAAGAAATCCCCAAACACCAATCAGTAAAATTCCCTAGAAAATATATGGGTAAGAGCAACACATACTGACACACAGTCCCTTAGCGCTGACTGACTTTTTCCTGCTTGAATTCACTTCATTTGCAAACACATTTAGAATATAGCTTAAAGCTAAGCCTGCTGAAAAACATGCATCAAATGGTAAAATAACCTCCACAATCACAGTTTATTTTCAAACAGTAATAAAATCAAATTGCCAATGTTGGTAAATGCCACATTCTTTTCCTCATCTTGTCTGTGGTGGGAGTTACAAACCTTCTGCCTGGATTTGTGCGTTATTTCCTTGAATGCTCTGGCATCGACACCTCAATCATTCAGTCTTCCATTAAGTCAGTTCATCATTCAAAAGAACAGAAGGACTTAAACAGAAACGAGAGTAGTTGTGTTTAAATATCCCTCTGAAGTTACTAGAAAAAAACAACTAAAAACAAGCCTGGCAGTGTCTGTGTTCCCGGTTACCGGATCTGGTTTAAATTTCTGATGCAGTAGTTTTCCACTGGAAAATGCTGAATGAGTGAAATGATGATGTTTGTCAGGAATGTTGATTTAATCAGCTCTTGAAGAAAAAAATTCTGAAGCCCTTCATTCTGCAATGAGAGCATGCTGCTCAAAGAAAGTGCCTCAACCCCATAGAAAAACAACTCTGCTGGGGAACCAACCTCTCTCCTCTTCCAGTTCCATATTGAACAGAGGCTACAACTCAACTTACTATGGCAGCAGCACACCAAAAAACAAAACCAAGAAGGCGGCAGCTCACCAAAAGCCAATTGAACAAAACCACCCCATAAATACCAGCACCCCAAAGCAGCAACAAAAAGTGGTTTTAAGATAAACCAAGGCGTACAGCTTTCCAAAGAGTGGCCTCTGTGGCATGCTGGCTACAATGCCAACCTTTCAGAAGGCAAAAAACATATTACTGAACTCTTATCATTTTTTCCCCTGCTATCCTATACCTTACACACCTACTGAACCATTTTTCTTCATTGCTGAAATACAAAACCTCACGCTTCCTGAGCTTAAGTAGATATGAAGAATAACATTACATTAGGTTAATTCCGTTCTGGAAAAGAAAATACACTGTACTTAAGAGAAATTCAGAAGAGTGTGGTCTTTAAATATTAAACTAAAATAGCAGCTCTGTGCCTCGTAACGAACAGTGTCACCAAGAGAATCTGATTTTTAAGGAGTATTATGAATTTTAATCTTCTTGGCTTCTTTTTCTTAGTACTGTTTTACTGACTCGTAGAAAATACAGTGAGCCATTTATTTTGATATTCGAAACAATTTTTGCACTTGCTTGTGATAAATTGATTCATGAGACCAAGCATGATGGGTGTGAGCCAGCACTGCAGAAGGTTCAGAAGGCTGGACAGTACCAGCCAACCACCTTTCTGCAGAGGGAAGTTCTGCAGCCACAAAGAGTGCCATAATTGAAGAGAAAAATGTTCTGTGCTCCTAGTTAAGACTTCTGAAGTGAATACTCACTTCATGGTTTCAGCTACTCATTACTGAAACTCCTACCATTTTTGGAAACAAGCCGAAGTGTAACAGTACAACAGAGAGCCACAGTTCAATTACACCAATGCGTATGAATCCAGCAAGTTAATTAAGTCAGCTCAAATACACTCTGCTGAATATCTGTCACGTCTGCTTCTGATTACTCTTATAAGCCTGAAAAAGGAAAGGAAAAAGGATTTACTCGTCCTACACACACACACTCAAAACTTTCCAGCAACGTCAAAGAGGAGCCATCTTTGTCAATATTGAAGGCTGTTCTTCAGTAAATGAGTAGCCAGCTACATTGCAGAGGCCTACCCTCAGGACACAAGAGAACCTCTGTGTGGATGGCCGATACCTCTTTGATACCTAACACATAGCAGTGCAGGGAGAAGATGTGCTGCCTTACAGAACCTCCCTGCCAGATGAAGCTTCTGGAGAGGACCTTTCCCACATGCTTGCCTGAAACCCACACGTAGGTCAGGTGCAGCATAGCAAGCTGCCCCAGGATGTGAACGTATCAGTCTGCCTGTGGTCCCTCTGAAGTTGTCAGTAAGGATACAGTAGCACATCCCATGGCAGAAGTCTGTTTTTCCAGGAAGAGAATTGAAGGAAACTGACTTTCATAAAAGACAGCACAAAATACTTAGCGTCCAGCTTGTCTCAAATTAGGATTTTGGTCAGTGTCACAGAGGGATTGGTATCTTCCCCATTCCTATAGACCACCCACCTCTCAGAAGTATAAATTAGTTTAGTTCTTTCAGTCCTGTTGTAAGCCAATGGGAGATGGACTTTCACCTGCTCTGGTGGGAAATGTATGTTGTCCTAAAGATCCTGAAACAAAGAGCTTTTGTTGAAGAAACAAATCAATTGAAAAAATCAAGGTTAGTGATTAATTTTTGACCAAATAAACCCAAAGAAGGAAAGGACTTTTTAACCCATGATGATAAGTTTTGTAAAAATGCTGTCTAGACATGAGGAATAGATGTGATCAGTAGAACACTACAGAAATACCACAACAAGCTAAAACTGCACTGCTGTGAAAAGCACACTTCAGGTGTTTCATTGTGGAAAAGAGACTTTTCAGACTGACTGGCTTAACATAAACCTGACAGAGACAGATTATGTTTTACTGGCAGTAGCTAAAGGAGTTCCCCCTTCCTTCCTCCCCAGCAGACAACAATCTTAACACGCATTCAGAACAGTTGAATGCACAGGAATGTTACTTTTTTTCCAGGCAGTATTTATTGGTTCTGTCTTTTACTTCTAATTTTACTTTTATACATACATACATACGTATATACACATATACATACATATATAAAAGTATTTGTATTATATTTACTATAGTACTGTGTTTACTATATTTATATTTACTCTATTTCCTATATTTATATGTATATTTATTTTTCATATATGTGTGTATATATATATATATATAAACTTCCAGAGTTAGATAGTAATTTTATCAACTAGCAATTTCACTTACAAACTTGGTAAGCCATAACCAAGGAACTGTACCCCACACCAGAAGGCTGACACACCCCCAGAGGTATACCACTTTCTCAGAAGCAGGGTGCATCCCCTTTTTGAAGCCTCTTTGCAAGAGACTTGGCACCACAACAACATTCCTTGTACTCATGGCCTTTGAGAAGCCAGCAATGCCAGTGAGCTATGCAGAGGCAGGTGGCAGAGCCAATATCTAGGGATACCAATGAGAGGAATGACAACCAGTAGACTCCTTTCACAGCAACTAAGGAGAAATAGCTGCTTCACTGAAGGCAAACTTTCTAGCTGGCTAGTGAATAAAATGCTTGATAGTTACTATTCTACACAGGATTTCTAAGCAGCCTCTTGTTTCATTTGGTTTTGTTTTAAAATGTAGAGACTGAGTGAGCTAGAGAAACCAGCAATTGTCACTTTGCTTCTATCTGTACTAGATGGAAATGGGACACGACAGTTTAGATTTTGGGTGGTCCTATGCAGAGCCAGGAGTTTGACTCTATCCTTGTGGGTCCCTTCTAACTCAGGATATTCTGTGATAACACAGAATTCACCTGTATCTCCTGTAATGCAAACAAACAAGCCACAACAACATGGGACAATCTGGCCAGAGGAAATGGAAGTGGGTGGCTAAAATGTTCGCCTCAGTTCCTGACTTTCAGAGTGTTGGCAACTCTGCAAATTTACATTCCAGCCTTCTCTATGTGTGCCTCAGTCCACACAACCACATCTTCCTCCAGCACATGAAAATAGAGAATACAAAGGGAATTTTCAGCTTAAAAACACACACGGTGCTCCAGAACTCTGCCAAGAAGTGGAGAGGACCCAAAGTTATAGTCCTTAGATCTCACTCCTCTTTTGCCTCTTACCTTTAGCTATTACTGTATAATGTTTTAATGGATTAAGCCACTACCTAGTCCCAGTGATATCTCTTGGTAAAGCAACTCTCAATCAAACTAAGTGCCATTAGCTAGGATGTGAGAAGCAAAATGTCCTGGTAAAACACATTCCTTGTTATGAAAGAAACCCTGCAACAAACCACACAGATCAAATACACTCTAGTAAACAGCATGGAACGTCAGCTGAGCGAAGACCTCTCTGAGAATGTCTGAGTAGCAATAATGCTTATTGGCTGCTTTTAAATAAACTTACCAGAACTTTTGAGGTCTCTAAGATACATTTAAATCCTCCAAGTTTGGGCAGAAAAACAAAGCAAGAGGCAAAGATATTCCAGGTCCTCACTGCAGGAAGAATATTTGCAGGAGCACTCAGGTATTTGACACTGGAGAATCCACAGTGGGCGTGGGTAGGAAAGAAATTATAAAAGCAGCAACCACTGGGAAAAGATTCAACAGCAGCTCAATGTTTCACATGAAGCAATCTCAGGATTCCAGCCCCCGTCCACAAGCACGCATCCTCCTCCTCCAACGTGGCTGCAGTTTACTCCTTTGTGTTACCCCACACAAATGTTTTTAACATTCATTCAGAACTCTTGCTGCTAAAATGTGTCACTACAATCACGTTATCCACTCTGAAACAAACTGCATCCCAGGATTTACTGTGTGCATGGATTATTTTGAGTGGCCTGTGCACTGACTCACAATCAAGAAATGGCCTACGTTCTTACTGAGATATTTAGATCATGAAGGAAGACAGATACAAAACAGACAGCACTGCCAAAAGATGACTCACAGATCATCTTGTTCACTCATTCTGAATTAGTGGACAAGCAGATTTGTCCCCAAAGGCTGTCTCATGTTCCTGAGGACACTGGATGGTGGCAGATAAGCCAAACACCCTGCATCCTGTTTTATTTATCCCCATTGCAGTCTAGCTATCATGTTGATCTGGAAGGTCTTCTAGAGTTGCAGACAATTTCAAGGAGTCATCTCTTTTTGTACCGGTACTTGCATAAGCTCTATGCTTTCTTTCAGACACTACTCTGTGTAAGCATTATCTAAAATACAGCGGAAGGAGTTGTCTTCTTCAGAGTTGAAAGGTAGCAAAGCAGAGGACAATACAGGGCATCTCTCAACAGGCACTGGGCAGATACTACGTCACTAAATACACAAACTTTTGACAGCATTGTAAATGTATGCAGCATGGCAGTAGAGAGAGAAAAAACATGGCCCTCTTCCCAGTGACCTTTGTGAACCAACAGATGGGACAGCAGTTCAACTTCATACTTCCCTTTTCCTAAGGCGTGTGTTGGGTGCTGCAGGGGAGAATGAACTTCCCAAAAGAATCTGAACAGATGTGAAGGACAATGCTGTGATTGCCATCAGATAAACAAAGAGTATGCAGTCAGTCATCTGTTCTGAAAAAAACAAATTCCTCCAAGTTAAGCCAACATGTCTTACATCTCCTAGAGAGCAGTCTCCGCGTTTTGCTGTGATTTTTCTAGCCAGAATTTTCTTAGTTCTCATTTGCTCAGATCCCTCCACAGAGCAGCACTGCCCACCAGCACAGCTTGGCACTCACTAGTGCTGAGGCTGGCTGAGGAGCTGCAATGTTCAGAAGATCCCACCTTCTCTTTAGACACTGGCAAGCTGGTGTCTGTTAACCACACAGCTGCTGCAGGGACACGGCAGCAAGTCTTCCTCAGCTGCAGCTTGCTTTCAAGCCAATGTCCTTAAAGAAATGGGAGTCTGCAGACACCATGGTACCACAAGCTATATAAATACCTAAAACTTGAGAAAATATGGGAGAAGAACTTGCCAGAGGCAGCACAGTAACACTGTATTAAAAATCCAGCTATTTGCTGTGTTTGTAAGGAATAACTCATTTTTCAATGAAGAGCCATAGCAAATGGGTTGGATTGCCATTTGGGATATAAACACATTTTGAAAGGAAATCAATTCCAGAGGCTGTTCCCCATTTTGCAGTCTTACCCCCTGTCTAATCTACAACTCAGTCCAGGTTGATATCCAGCATTCTTGTATTTCAAGCTGAACAATCTCATCAACAGCTGGGTAACCAAGTGTAGCAAGTGCAGCATTAAGAAAGTGACAGAACCTGTCAGAATGAAATTTCTTCAATGAAACAATACTCTTTCGATGGCTCTTAATTGAGAGACCTGATAACCACTTAGGTTTGATTGTCAGAACATGGTGGAAACGTCCAATCCAATTTTATCACTCGCTTCCCCAGCAGGATCACTGTTATTCTGTTTTCAACCAACACTGTATGTGCCTTTGTTAACTGCTTTACCTTAATTTTGAAAATTTTAATTGAGTTTGGCACTTGCATGAAGTCTGAAACTGACAGCTTGATTGCTGCCACTACCTATTTTCTCCTGGAACATGAGCAGAACCCCTCTGTAGCACAATGACACAGTTCTGCACACAGCCCCTTGGTAAACTCTGCATGTAGAAAGCGAAGTATAACCACAGATTTCTGTGCTGAGAGCCACAGTAAGCAAAAATTACACAGCATGTACAGGCAGCCACGACAAGCTGGCTAAGGCTAGCAATGATTTCAAAAACACTTGGAGGCAGGCTTCTGATTGTAAAGCTGAAGAAGGTGCATTTGAACTGCAACCTCAATGCACGCATTTCCAGTATCTATTGACAGCATCTGAGCTGCTTGGCCTTCAATCACCTCGAAGATGCTGAGATTCAGAGTCAATAAGCAGATCGCCAGGCTAGAGGTACAAACTAGCAGATCTCTCCTTCCATCTATGAGGTCCATTACTAAAGCTCAGCAACTGTAAAACTGAGCCCTAGGTATTTGGAAAGCAGCCTAGAGATTCCAAACCAATGAGATTTTGGATCCCATCACTGCAGAAGGAGTATTAAAACTTCAGTCATGTCCTGAATTCCACAATTTTAGACTGAAATTCTTTGAACGTGGCACCAAAGCTGGCTTCCAGCTAACTAATGCTAAAGGCTCCTCTGTAAATATGGGAACGCTCATTTTTTTGGAGGGAGAGTGAAAGTGGTCATTGTTAAATGGAAAGCTGCAACATCTTCTGTTCAATAAGCTCTGGAGAAGTTTTTACTGCCAAAGAGAAACATCTTTGGACATCTCTGCATCTTCAGTGCAGACACTGGAGGTGGCTTAATGTATGGAAACCCAGCACCAGAAATGTAAAAAACAAGGAGTACACACGGAATTACTGCAGATCCAACCGATCACCGATTACTTAAAAACATGTCCCTTCAGTCCTACAGTCTGTGTAAAATACTGATGACCCAGAACTGCTCAGCTCTACGGCTGGCTGAAGATAAAGGTGTAGCTCTGCTTTGTATTCCCACCAATGGTCTCCAGAAACAAAGTTTCTGTTCACAAGCTTCTGCTGCAGAAGGTGCTGAATCAGCACACTCAGGAAACATCCTTGCAGGGGAAACTTCATCCCCAGATCACTGGTACACTTAGCATTTTCTAGACAGCAGAGAAGACACAGAGACTGCTGTCAATACAGCACTGCTTCTAAAAGATGAAGTATAAAGAAATTAAAATCACTTTGGATTAACATTGCTTTAAAGAGTTTATACCCCAAATTGCTGCTTTAAGCATTACAGCTAAATAAATTCATTATATTCCACTAACAGCAATATGCTATTAATATCAGATATGAACTTGTCTTGCATAACTGTGTTTTTTCGCCCATTTTAAAAGATGAATTCCTTTGTAATGCAGAGAATTTGTTAGAGTTTTAAAGCACTCATGAAACACCATGGAAGAAGTAATGTATCTAATCAGGAACAGCAAAAAACGGAAACAAGATTAAGATATTGCCACTTAATTTCCTAGAAAATAATGTGCCACCAGCTGTGTAAACTTTCCTGTAGCTAAAGCAAATATTCTGATAACAAGCAGGCAGCTGATTTAGACCGAAGTCTGTTTCCTCAGCAGTCAAGCCTCCCAAAGAAAATCTTGAGTTGTCCTCTGACTGGATTTTAAAGATAGCCTAGCACTAAATTCATCTGAAAAGCAGGATTCTGAGCAATCTTTGGTTTTTACGTTCAACTCATTAACTCTGAGCTCCTGCTGGCACACCTCTACGCTCCCTGAAAGTAACACATAAGCAACACAGCGTGCACCGTTCTTCTGACACACCAGGCAGACATGTGCAGACTCCAGCAGCTGGACTCTGCTTTTGTCTCCTGAAGAGAGAGAGGCGAAGGCCTACCTGCTGATTCCAGTCACAGGCACTGTGCATTCTGTAGAGTTTTCTCTTCTGGAAACTGTGAAGTGGCCTCGTTCGGGCAGATGTGCTGACATTAGTCACAGAAAAAGATCTTAGTCTTGTCCTGTCTCTTCTTCTTTTCTTGATGTGCTGATGGTCAAGCAACCAGCTGCTTGAAGAGGATACTTCTCTGTTGTCTGAAGCCCTGCAGTTTCATAATTAACGAGAGAGTTAATACAAGTGTTAAATATGCTCCATGTGCACCGGCCAAGATTTCAACCTCTGATTAGCATGAGCCATCTAATTCTAAGAAAACGTGACACACACTGAAGTATTTCAGCACACTGCTTCAGGAAAGCACCTGTGTGTTTTGTTTGCTCTTTGACTAAGTCTGTGTTTCATCACAGAAAGAAATGCACCGTTCTTGCTAACTTTTCTAACATTTCTTGTTTTTTCCAAATTCAAGAGCTCTCCCCAGTGCTTCTAATACCTATGAACTTGAAGTTACAACTATTATTTCTCTGCAAACCTACATTCTACACAGTTGTGCTAATACATGGAGACCTAGAATCTTGCCTAAACACTTGGAGACTGCCTGATTTTTTGCTCATGAACTGAAACTTCAGTAAACCTTTACAAACCACTGCTGACTCCTGGTAGGGCTGCAAAGCACTGCAAAACATCTGTATCAAAATCAGGAATTCTGCTCCTTCAGTTTAACCAATACAATGCCATCAAATGTACTTCGTTTTCCCAGGTATCCCAGTCTTATTTTGTTGCTGCAGCAACATCTGCCTGCAAAGGTAAAGGCGCCCTGCAAAAATCACTCAAGTGTGCATTTAGTTTTGCAATACTGGAGACCTTGACTGCAACTCTGAACTGCCCAAGAAGTGCAAACACATGAGATATCTCAGCCTTGGGTCATAACAGGCCATCTTTCTGCAGGAACAATTGTTTTCTCTGCATGAATGGTTATTCCCTTTCATGCACTTTATCTGGTAGGATACAGCTTTATTAGAAAACCTACAACATGCAATAAAACATGAAAATGAATTTATTACAGGGCCGTTTATCAATCTTTTTGAGAAATAACTATCTACTAATGGTACATTTTTATTAAGTAGAAGGGCTCACTACGAAAGCTTGATTAAACACCACCCCATGCTGCGCTGTCGTGGCAACGATGTTTTATTGGCATGAATCTGAACTATTCTTCTGACACATCAAACCCCCAACAAGTGATACACACTCAATGACAAATGTGCTAATTAAAAGAAGAATGGTTATGTATGTAGAGGAACACACTAGTAAGTGCCGAGACAGAACCCAAAGCATTGAAGCATGACATTCTTAATGCAAATGCTGAACTTTACAGCTTGAGAAAGAAATACAATATTGCAGGACCATGCAAAAGTTCCATTAAAGTACCTTCTCCAAATGCTTAAAAACTTCTGTTCTGTTCTTATCTGCCCTGACATCAGAGAGTGCCAAGACCAATTTCTGAACTTCCATTACCACCCTCTTACATGAAAACCATTTGGAAAAGAATATTAGCACAAAAAGCTCCTCAGTCTCAATTTCTGCAATTGCTGCCTTTGTTCTGGTGTGCTACGCAGGTCACTGATGATCTCTCTGCAACCTTTTCCAGCTGCTCTATTTACCCTCCTGTGCCTTCCAGGAATGCTCAGCTCCTGTTTCAGATGAAGCAGAGTTCTCAGTGCTGTGGTTTGGAGCAATACACAGCAATACCTTTTTCCTGCCACACATGTAAACAACACTTCCAAGTCAAGGCTGAAGTTATCCATGTATTTAGAGCTTCATGCAGTATGGTTTTCAAAACAGGATTCTACAGAAGAGCAGAGGTCAAATTCCTCTATTTGCTCCTTTCAAAGCTTCTAGGTTGGCCTGTCTTGCACTGCAGACTAGCTGCAGAACAGAGACCTTACAGAATGCACACATGCACTGGAAGCCACAAGACAGGCTCCATTTGTTCTGAACTAAAGATTTTTTTCCACTCCTCTCTGTTGATAAGGAAGTAATTCTATTAAGGAGCTGCTTCTATGAAGATTTACCTTCATCTGGCTTATCTTTGGATCCAGATTCAATAGAGCAAAGAAAGGCAACATTAAAAAAGAAAAAAGGGAAGCCACTAACAAAATCATACCTTGACAAATGGCAATTCAAGTTTACCCACATTTAATCAACCAGGAACTATACATGTATCACCAATTCCACTGGGAACTCCCAAGTAGCCAGCCATACTGCAACCTCCATCGTTACAAACCTCAAAGCACCTCACGTGCAGACTTACTTTAAACATGGACTACATCTTTTGCATCAAGAGCCTACAACGGATTTCAAAAATGTACTGAAGTAAAAATAACAGTTAAAACAGCAATACCATCCCTTCTTTTTCCATCTTCAAAATCCTAAAAATCACCTTACTTTCAAGTTGATTTTGTTTTCTACTTTCTAAAATACACAATAAAGTCAGCTCTGGAAAAAGTGAGGGGAGAATTAGCCAAGAAATGAAGTTAACTTCAGCATGTAACTGCTTGATGTAACTGCACACTAAACAAGGACACCAATAAAATACAAAAAGAAATGAAGCACACTCAAAACCACAAGTAGGAGTCAGTGAATTTCCTTTTGGGATTCTTAGGACAACTACTCTATGTCGTGCTTAATTACCACCTTTAATGAGCTGTATTTATTTACAGGCTTAAAAGCATTTCACAATACAAAAAGTGAAAAATTAAAATAATTCAACTGATTTTCAAGATTACACATAGAAAAGTCACAAGCCTCTGAGAGTAGCCCTGCTGAGAAGAACTCAGGGATCCTGATAGATGAAAGACTTAAAATGAGCCAGCAGTGTGTGTCTGCAGCCCGGAAGGCCAGTGGTATCATGGGCTGCATCAGAAGAAGGATGGCACAAGGGTGAGGGAGGGGATTGCTCCTCTCTGCCCTTGTGAGCCCTGTCTGGAGTACTGCATTCAGGTCTGATGCCCCCAGCACAGGAGGAACGTGGAGCTATCAGAGAGGGTCCAGAGGAGGGCCGTGAAGATGATCAGAGGGTTGGAGCACCTCTCTTATGAAGACAGGCTGAAGGGACTAAGCTTGTTCAATCGGAGAAGAGAAGGCTGTGGAGAGACCTCATTATGACCTTCTAGTATTTAAAGGGAAATCAACTTTTTACACAGGTAGACAGCAACAGGACAAGGAGAAACAGCTTTACACTAAAGGAGGGAAGATTTAGATTAGGGAAAGTGGTGAGGTGCTAGCACAGGCTGCCCAGAGAGGATACGGATGTTGTGTTCCCAGAGGTGTTGAAGGCCAGGTTGGATGGCCCTGAGCAACCAGGTCTAGTACTGAATCTAGCTGGAGGCTGGCAGCCCTGCTTGGATGATATTTGAAGCTCCCTTCCAATCCAAGCCATTCTATCATTCTACGATTGTGATTCTTTGATTCCCTTCCAGCAGCTAACTTACCACCTCCAGTTCAGAGCTACAGCACTGAGAAAATCCTCCATGTCTTCCCATTCTTCCTTTGGTTGTTACAGAGCACGGGTAGAAAATGACCAGCCTTAGAGAGTGCGCTCCCTGAGCTGCTCCAGCAACTGTGCTGCTCATAAAAGGGAAAGAGGGCTGATTTTGGAAAGTTCCTGATAAATGTCTGATGGAAAGTAAAATGCAGAAGAGCAGTGGCTTCAAGTTGCATCATTAGTGTCCCTCATCACGAAGTAAAATTCATTCACATCTAAAAACACTTAAAAAACAGGACTCCTTCCTCGTCCGTTGCACAAGGAAGTCACTGAGTCATTTCTAATGGTCTTAATTCTTTTCTTCTTCCACATACCCATCAGGGCAGCTTTTATTCCAGAACTCAGTGGAGTATTCTGATTTTTCCCTGCATTACTTGTAAACAACCACTAGATCAGGAACACAAATGCCACATGACAGGACCTCTTCATCCTCAAATTTAGGGCACAGTCACACAGTCGCTTTGGCAACAGACGGCAGTTAAAAGAAGCTGCCCATCCAAGCTGCTCATTATAATCTCCTCGTGGGAAGCTACAGCTTCTGCAGCAAAGCTGCTGAAAAACAGACGGTGTGACCAGCCCTACATGGAACTGGGAGCCAGGGAATTACGTTCTGCTGCAGACACTGCCATAAAGCCCCTGGCCCTACTAGTGAACACCTTCTTCAGCCACTTGATCTTAATCAAGACCTGTGAATAACTCAGCTATGCCCTCATCCCTCCAATCACCTTACCAAGAGAAATATTCTATGTACCCAGGTCTTTTGTAAGATAGGACTGTAAATAATAATCTTAATAGTGTTTTGAGATTAATACAGAAAAGTACCTGCAGGGTATTTTAAAATGAACAAACACAGGATAAAGTTACTAAAACTTATGGCATAGTATTAAGAAATGTTTGCCTACAGCGTTAATTTCAAGCTGCTACATCCTTTCATCCCAGAAAAGTAAGCCCATGAAAGATTAGCTGGCAAAGATTCATTTAGCCTCAAACTGAAGATGTGCAAACTGATGAAGTTATCAGAAATAAACAGACCCTGACCCACACTGAGGTACAAGTGGCAATGGCCGTGTGTTCTACTAATCCAGTGAAATCTAATTTGTCAGCTTCCTAGTAATTAAGGTGAATCATGATGACAGAATCCACTGAGTCTAAAATATGTAAAAATAGTGTGCTATTTAATGAGTCCTTTCACTACTGCACAGATACATTCTTCGTCCCAGGACTTACTTGAGTGGAATTACGGTGACAGCATTATCTTATGATGTCTCTAAGAAAACAAAAATACACTACAACTTTCCAAGCTCAACTCTGTCCCTCTTGAAGTTTACAAAAAGCAGTTCTTTCGTTCTAACTTAATACCATAAGGATTATTTGTTGAATTTATGTAACTTTTCCAATAGTTATTCCCAAAGAAAATAACACCGTACTGTCACCTACCTGAAGGAGATGCCATTGACCAGCTGTCTGTGCCTGCAAGTTTTGGAGGAGAGAGAAGAAGCTGGAGACAGGTTGAGCGGAGCAATGAGGCTACTGATGATTTCACTCAGTTGTGCACTCTGGAAAAAATAAAAACACAGAAGGTAGTCAGACTTCTATCCATACTCAACGGCTCCTGGGCTTCTGTTGCTTTCCCACTCAAGATTCCAATCTCATACATCATGGAAGAATCGTACTTAGTCTCTTCTTGTGAATAACCAAGAGCTGCACGTTTATTTTCTTCCACATTATGCTCAGCTATAAAAACAAACAAACAAAAAAACCCACCCCTGAACTACCTGCCAAGGACACCGAATAAATAATACACTAAATAGATCTGTGATTTCGGTACTGCAGCCAAAGATTGTTAGAACAGCAGAAGAAACCAGAACTTTTTACAGCTGATGTTACAACAGCTGCAGCTCAGAAAGCATTTCAACAGGAAAAAAAATGTCTGCTGTCTACTTATGGCACATTTTGTTCACTCAAAAGTATGCGCTCTTGTTAAGAGAATACTCTTCATTGCTCACGGCAGTAAAAACAACAACAAAAACAAAGAAAAATCCCACAAAGCCACCATTTTTATTTTATTCTCTATTTTTACAGGAAGACTACTGTAGCTACGGACAGAATGACTAAAATCTTCCAACGACCTCAAAACCACTGCCTTCTAAAATCGCACCAGAAGAAAGGCAGGTTATTTGGTAAGACCAGGAGCTCCCTACAAAGCACCGAGTTGTGGACTGACTCCAGATAACGTTTCACAATGGTTTTGTTTTAAATGTCAGACCTTCATGGTTATTCTGACAATAAATGCAGCCCGCAGCTTGCTTAGAGGAAACTGCTGTATACTGAACACAAAGGCAATGGATCTGAAATGGCATACATGCTTCTTAAACTTTTTAAATCACTTTGTACGCTTTTCAGTCAGAACTGATTGCTCAAAACAAGAATGGCCAGAGGCTACCCAAGTGACTTCTGCTTGCATTTCTAGGCACTATCGTTTATACAGGGAGAGGCTGAAAAAATTATTTTCCAGTTAATTACAAGTCATGCCTTTTCTGTTAATGTTTAAGTGATGCATTCCGGTCATCGGGTAAAAATTGCAGGACGGAATAAAACATTCAGGGACAGATTTTAAAGCACAGAAATAGCAATTTGGTCATAAAAGATCTAGACAAAGCAAACAAGATGTGAGTAACATATTTATCAGATTGATTTAAAAATCTCAACAAGCATTCAATCTGTACGAAGCAAAGACTCCACTGAATGGAAAAGCACCACCACAATGGCAGACATCCAAACTGCAAGGAAAAAATTACACGTTTTTAAGATGTTGCACAGCTACGTAGAGAACTCAAAAACAGTCTTTAAAAAAAAAACCAAAAAAAGGAAGGCTCAGTCATTTTGTATTTTACCTTTTTTAAAAACAGATTGAAGAATTCTGTGGGAATGTGTATAGAAATACTTCAGCCTACAGCATGGCTCTTCTCAACATGAAGAAACCCAGACCTTAGGGCCCAGGTTAACTTACAGAACCAATCATCAAAAACCCCAGCAGATCAAATCCCAAAGCTTAGTGCGGTACGAAAGGAAGAAATCTGTGTGAACCCAGAGATGCACTGTAAGAAGAACACCTGCAAGTCATTTTCAGACCATCACATTTCTTGGAGCTCTGTAACTACCTGGGTACCAGTAAACGCACTGCTAGTACTTAATTAGTCAATGTTTTACGAGAAGAAAAGTGTGTTTAATTCTCCAAGTAGTTACTTAGGAGGGGACATTCACCACATTCTAAAAATGCTCTTGGTTTACCTTGTGCAATTGCCAGCACTGTGCATGTAAATTTCCTGTTTCATTGCTTCCTCACTCCTGTCTGTTGTGGCTGAAATCCATCAAACAGGGGAAGCACTTTAAGAACAGGAAAGTATGACTATCAAATAAGAAAAATTGGCACAGAGATTCAGGAACAGGAATGGTAACTAAAGCCACTCTTACTCCATTTATACAACATGCATATGAGCAAGAATTTACTGTGGCAGAGCAACATATTAATGCTTTAGTTAATAGCTTTTGTTAGGTTTGCTTTACACTAACTGCAGAAATTAATTCAGGAAACAATGTTCCTGTATCTCCTTGCAATGTGACCCTGCAATATGAAACCTTGCTGGAGTCTACATTGTATTTCCTGGAATTAACCTTGGAAATAACTGGAGCAGCATGAACCGAAACTCCTCTCTACACCTACACTCTGCCTGTGAAATACCTGCAATTCCTCAGCTCCTCACTGGATTGCTATGACGCTCGAAAAGCCAGACCAACAATGACACCCAGTTGGAGCTTTTCTACATACCTCCATCCTCAGCTGCAGTCTTTCATCTCACAGAAGTATTTCCTGAAACAATCTGTGGCAACCCTACCCTAAACCTGAGCATAATGAAGAGGCAGGTTTGGGGATAGCTATTAGAAGTGGTTACGTGGCCGCTTTGATGGAAACCAAGTGGTAACACAGACACATCAGGAGTAACAGATTAATTTGTAAACCTGGTGTACAACGTATTTATTTAAACCCTTGAATGCAACAGCACCCACTCTCAGGAGTGCAAAGCAGCTTCTTCTTCAGAAGCATCACCACGGAACCTGCCCTGTTCCTGCAGTCAATCATTGAGCTCCATCGACTGTTGAGTTCTCATTTTACTTTACCTGTTTTTCTATGTTTCGTAAAAGCAGGGTAGGACTGCTGGGTGACATTTCAAAGTCATGCTCCGGCAAAGAATCCTGTCTCTCAATGGCAGCTTGCGAATTCCCTGTGGCGTTTAATAAAGCTTCTTGGTCTGTCAACTGTATTTGCTTCTTCAAAATGTCTTTTGGAAATGGGAATTCTTCTAAGATCACCATCCCCTAGACAACAGCAATTGAACACAGTTGGTTGACAACGAATTAACCCTCCTAAACCATGTTTAAGGGGTGGCTGAACCTGGCACCTCCCCCTCAAATCTTCCCAGCTACTCTGGAGCGCTTTGACTAGGTTTTAGATACACTCAACAGCTCAAATACAGAAAGAGTCAGTATTTTTATTAATGAAAAACTGCATCATTCATGCTACTCCCTATAACAGCAACCGCACTACAGTGTTATACCACTGCTTAAACATCTGTGCCAAAATTCAAATCAGAAATTCATACTTATTAGAACTACATGCTCGTTTGCCTGCTGTTTTAAGAAGAGGTTTTTCTGCAAAAACAACCACTCTTTGAAGTTGATTATACTTTTTGCATCCAATACATTTCTCTGAAGCATTTTAAAGTGTTCTTTTTTTTTCTTATTCTTATCCATGCTCTAAACAAACATTAAGGTTTCAAGAGAACGATACAAATCAAAACAAAAGCCTTTCATACTTTAATAATTGATTTTTAAGGTGAGCATTTTTAGAGCTTTGGAATTACAGAGGCAGTGATCCTAAATGTTCTAGCAATCTCATCACTTTTGCAGGCAATCTGCACAAATCCAATGGGAGACACAACTTATCAACTGGAGTGCACTGCCCAGTAAGACAGCTGCAACTTTATTTGGTAGGGAACCAAAAGTTTCAGAAACTGAACTGGGAAAAGAATAATGCCACTGTGCTTTTCACATGACAGATACGAAAATTCCAAGTGTCAGACATATTCCCAGGTAACATCTCCGTTGGTTTGCTTCAGCAAACTTAAAACATGAACAATAAGCAAAAAGAACTCTGAAACAGCCAACAACAGTTCCTCCGGCAGCCCCCTGCTTTGTTACTGTCTTGAGAAATAATTCCAATACGTAGAAACAGCTATGCTGCCTCTGCAGGCATTACCCAAAGAGATTGGGCTCCCTCAATTATTCTGCTTCCAATCTGTCCTTCTGGTGAGACCATTCCAGAGGAAGGCAGGGAAGATCATCATTACATGAACGCACCATTCTTCTAGAAGGACAGACTTCACCTGGGACATGTTTGTTGAACATTAAAGCTCCTGCAGTTTTACTCACACCTTGCACTCCTGCCTCAGCAACAACTTGCTCCAAATCAAAAGCAATATTGAAAGAGGCTTCAAGGAAGAGACTAGGAGAAAATGTAAAGTGGACCTGCTATCCTTGCATCTCTAACTTATTCCTCTGTTTCAATTCAAAGCTGACAATAAATATACTCTAAAAGCAAACCCAGGTGCTTAAAAACTTGTATCCAAGCTCAAAACACCCATGGAGATTCTGGATTTCCGTCAGGTCAACATGAGATTTTCCACATTCACTGTTAGGCAGTAGCCCACCATCTGTGCTTTTCAATTTCTGGCAGATGGAAGCAAACGCAGACAGTATCATACTGTAATCTGCAGACCACAGCAGTTACGCTCAAGGAAGTTCAAGGATAGCCTTAATTTTAATGAGCCACAGGACAAAGTAGCCCAACAGCTTTAGAACAAAAGACAGCAAAATAAATAAACAAACAATAAATCACAGGTCAGCATGGAAAGAGGGAAAAAATAACCCACAGCAGTCTGAAACACAAACTCTGATATGAGAGGAAGCACACAGGAAACTCAAAGAGAGAACCCCCCACAGCTATTTCCACTGGAATTTTGTTTTTTTTAAAGCTGCAAAATCCCAGTGACAAGCATGGAAAGAAGAAAGCAGAAAAGTAAATTGAAAAACAGTATGAAAAGGAGTAGACAGAAATAGGTACATAAGAAAAGATAAATGAGGAACAGGAAAGGATTAGGAGTCTAACGCTGGCTATGAAGGAATTCTAACACTGGTCACAACCCGTAGGTTTTGGCAACCAATTTCCCCTACTCCCAACTAAATCTTATTGTTTTATTTGGCAGATTTTCTAAATGGATGGACTCAGAGCTCCAGAGCCACTACTTCTATGTATACAAGGATGCAGCAGACACAACAGAGAAGGCCAGGAAACCTGGTAAGTTAACTATTTCCCTTCCTATTGTGTTCTGCTGTTAGAGGAGTGATACTCTGCTTGAGTTATTGTTGACTGGCTACGAATCACATTTTTTCCCACTCAAAACACAAAGAAGACACTTTAAAACTATTAAGCAGCATACAAACTCTAATGATATTGTGTAACTACTCTGTAGCCACTAAATCAAAACAAAGAGCTCTTCTGTCAGTCCACATGACCTTCCATAACTGCTGCACCAGCATCCTATGAACATGTAAACAAAAAAAAAGGAAGAAAAAAAAAAATCAGAGCCAAAGAGTGTTTGTCTACCTTCTGTATGGGACACAATGCCAAATACCTAACAGCACAGCTGGTAAAAGGGGCATGAAGTTTGCAAAAAGGAATGTTACTAAAGATCTCCAGCAAGAAGGCGGCTAGGCTCTGAGCCAACGTGCCACCTAATGCGAAGAAAATGCATGACTGAAAGAATGCTCTCTCATTTCTCTGTTATTTATTTCTCACTGTTCTGCAGCCCTTGGGACCCATGCCATCTTAAAGTCTGATTCTGGGCATATTGGAGTATTTGGTATTCTGGACATTATTACAATATGGACATTCTCAGCGTTCAGCAAAGTACAAAATCTCCTTTTGCCTCTATGGGCAGAAAGGCAGGAAAGACCCTCAAATAGAGGTTCTTCAAATATTTTCTTTCTTAAGGAAAAATTTGACCGTGGAGACAAAGTTGGATATGTGAAGATGGATTTTGAGAGCTATAAATAGAGAGGAAATAATAATCCTTTATGTGATCAGAAGGAAATGCTCTCTAGCATGATTTCCTTTCTTTCTCTTCCTTTCCTCTCTAGCACGATTTCATGATTTCCCTCCTTTCTCTTCCTTTCCTCCCTCCAAATTTCATGTTCAGTCACCTAAAACCTAAAGCATCTCCTGGCTCCTCTCTATCTGGGCTTATCTGACCATAGCATAGATCACACAACTTTTATGTGGCTCATTAATGATGAGTCCAGAAGCCCTACTCTAAAACCTGTTACTATCACACCACTGGAATTATCACAAGTTTTGGCTTCTTGTGTGTGAGACCGACCTGGACAAGCCATTACATTGATAGATAGATAGATAGATTATTAATGTTTCAGGAATGTGACTTTACCACTGTCTAGCCAGTTTGATTTACAAAAGCTAGCACATGAGTTATACACGTTGGAATTTTAGTAATAATTAATCCTTGACCTGTTCAAAGTGCTGTACAAACATTAACTAACTAATCCTTAGAATAAGCATGCACTGTAAATAACAGAAAAAGCCCCCAGACGCCCACGATGCAAAAATGAATAGCCAAACACCCCTCCCAAAAAACAAATCTTCTTCCATAGAGGAAAAAAATAGTGGGATAAATGACATGGCTTGTCCCAGGGCCCTGAAAGTCACTAACAAAGTCCCCAACTACTACAGATAGGAAGAGTCCCTGACTCTCAGTCCTGTATTGATGCCTCTAGGGTACAATACTTTTTACCTTTTGATGTCTTTCCTATCAACCTCTGTGTGCAACAGTCTGCTTATATACAAGAATTCCAGGGCAAAACAAACAACAACAATGAGGAATCAAAGAAATAAACATTACAAGAAACGCTATTAAAAAAAAATAATCAAAAAGCCCATTTATGAGCTAACAGACAATACCTTGGTGGCACGTATCTGCCTGTGAAGGTCAGTTAGTTGCTGGATTTTGTATTCTAGTTCTGAAATCTGGGCTTGAAGCCATGTCCAACGGCTGCCAATTCTAGCTCTGTCTGCAAGCCACTTCCATTCAGAAGTATAGCTGCTGTGAAGACAAAATGCTGGTTAGTCCAAAAATAAAGATAACCACATTTGCACAAGAACATTTTTGACAGCTGCTCTGCCTCGTGGTGCAAGCGTCTCAGTTGCTTTCAGAAGATACCCATCCAGTTTCACATCAGCTGCTTTCTGTAACTGCAAAACTTGCTCAAACCAGTACAGTGTTCACAGACCCTTCCCAGGCAAGGCTACTTTCCTGTTAACACATTATAAAGCCAAACCTGACAAAACTACTGAATTATATCAGGTTAATACAGTTTACAGATCTGCACAGAATTCCAGTACCCCACCAGCCAGAACTCAAATCTGTCTGCTGTTCCTCCCACAGGCTTCCAGGAATATCGTTTGCTAACAATTGTAATCTAATAAGACATCACCCAGCAGTGACCAGCCAGGTTTCCAGTTACTGCACCAAAAATAAAGACTTAGTTTATTTTATTCAAGTCACTTGATAAACAGAACTGGGCAAGTGTAGTACAGCTAGATCAAAACTCTTACTGCTGCTAACAAACAGGTGGGTGTTGCAACAGAGGACTGACATGGCACTAAACTCATCCCCGCTACCAGAAAACTTAACTCAAACTACATATTAAAGAAATGAATGGTGTAATGGTACCACTCAATATCCTTTGAATGGTCGGGTAAATTCAAACAGAGACTACTATTTCAAGAAAATGGCTGGTGTATTTTCCCCATCAAAGCTGTTAAACAGTCTGGCAGAACTAAATGATTGTGAAAGAACTCCTACTGGAAAAGAAGTGCTTCAAATCCAACAAGTTATTGGGATAAACTGCTCGGTCTGAACCGAGCTGCATGACACTACACGGCAAGTTTTACACAGGCTGACTACGTGAGTCCTTGTTCCCCTGCCAATAAAGAACATGGAAGTATCACAAAAGAAACAAAAAAAGACAAACACCAGAATCTAGAAGCAGGTTCTTACAGGAGCACTGCACATCTTCATGCAGAACTGTGTGCTGACTATCTCAACAATGAATTCTGGTATTTTCATGCAAAAGGATACAAAACATTACTCAAAATCTCTGAACGTTCAGTCTCCTTCAGCTGCCGTAAGTAGGAACAGCAGATACAGCCTCTGGTAGATTACATTTAAAATACATAATTTTCCACCTTTTACTACTAATTGTCTTTCAATTTGTCCCCACATCTTAATCAGAAAATAACTCCACGAAAGCAGGACAATAAGAAGACCAGGTGCAAGAATGTAGATCACATTGATGCTGGATGGAAAAGTCTCTGGTGAAGGGTATATTCTAAAACAGACCACAGAGAGGGGTATAGATGAGAAGCCAAAAACCCCAACACCTGCCCACACAGCTGGGAAACGAAAGGGAATGAGAAGGACTGCAGGTGGCCATACGTCACATACATGGTATGAAATCAGAGTGTGTGGGAATCCATACTCAGATAGCCAGCCTACAACAGAACAACCATTCTTCCAACCTGAAGATGAAGAAATCGTATCTGTACATTATTAAAAAAATCCTCTCCAGAGTTGCATCACGAGTTATTTTTCAAATATGTGTTTACATACGGTTTTTTTGTCTCCAGCACAATATTAAATCTTGAATTAACTGCATGTGCTGTTAAATACATTATGTAAATGTTTTTCCTGCTTTCTAGCATACTGCGTATTTCTTACGGCCTTAAAGTAGAAGTATGTATGTAATTAAACTCTGCTAGTTTAATTGCTCTGTAATAACAATGTCCTTAGGCTCCTCTGGAAGGACGGCTTCCCACCAAACTAAGCACAGACGTTCCCAGACCAGGCTCACACCAAAGGAAGTGATTTCAGCCTCTCTTCCCTGCCTGCACCTCTGCCACCCCATGCCCAGTGTCAGTGCAAAATAATATGGTAACCCAACATAATTTTTTAATTGATAAGTCTCTAATTCCTATTACTTTGTAAGGTACAGCCCAACATTCACTCAGTAAATAGATGAGGCAACAAGTACTTGTGGGGCATTGGTGACTGGAAAATAGGCAACATCACATGCATTTTTAAGAAGGGTAAAAAGGATGACTCTGGGAACTATTGACCTGTCAGTCTCACGTCTGTGCCAGGAAAGATCACGGAGCAGATCCTTCTGGAAGGAGCGTCCATTCCAGGGATGGAACACCTCTCCTACAAGGACAGGCTGAGAGCTGGGGCTGTTCAGCACAGAGAGGACAAGGCCTGGAGGCTTTCAAGGCGAGGCTGGATCCCTGGGAAACCTGATCTAGCAGTGTTGTCCCTGTTCACTGCAGGGGAGTCGGATGAGATGACCTGTAAAGGTCCCTTCCAACTCTAAGAATTCTGTGATTCTGTGATCTTTTTATGAACAGGAGGAGATTACTGAATGCTTTTCACACACTATGATAATGAAACACTAGCGTCCTTCTTTCACTTTGTAGATTTAGTGGATGGAGAACGCCGTTTTAAGATGGTACCAGTGAACTCATTAATACTGCAGACACAGAGAAGGAAAACAAGCCCACAAAGGTTACAAACATCACAAGGACTTTTAGTGAAGGAGGAAGTCAGGCAGGAGCTACAGTAGAACAGCTAGGATTGAGACAAGAAAAAAAGGGGCTGTCCCATTTCCTGCATGCACAGCATCTCAACTTGGTTTGCATGCCTTTGACATCATACATCCCTCACAGGAATTCTGAATTCTGCCAGCAGTTCAATACATGCATCACATTTCCAAAGGCTTCTAAATTCTAAGGTCAGTGCCGGAGTACTGTGAAATATTTATCTGCGTGTAAGTGTCCTGCTCTTGGGATGACTCTGGATCTGGAGGTGATCTCCTGCATTCCTTCAGGGCCACGAGAATAGGAAGAAACAGGGTAATACTCATTTTGCAGAAATAAAGCATCTCATGTGAATTTCCCTAGAAAAACAAGCTGGAATTGAATCAGAGGTATCATCTGTGGCTGGCATTTCTGCTGTTTTGGTTGAACTGCAGGAGGTCAATCCTGCCCAACTTGCAACACAAGAAGACACGCAGTAGAACAAATCACGGAGAGAACAGGCACAAATGCAGAAAGACAAACTATGATCAAAAATGTAACTCTGAAGTTGTAATGCACCACCCCAGTAAGATTGAACAGGCAACTGATGAGCACTAAGCAACACTATCAGTAGAACTGAAAAAAGTTGTTAGTTGTAATCTATAGACAGAATATATGGAGGAATTCTCCAGGCTATGAATCCTTCCTCTCAGCTCCTTACAAACCTCAACTCTCCTCCCTTTCTCCCAAAAAAAAGGAATGAGAGACAAGAACAGATGATGTGTTTGCATAAGCAGACCAACACTGCAGAAAAGCAACAGGACTTTGAGAAGTGTTTTGTTCTACCAGAGCCTTCATGAAGATGAAGGCGAGATTTGTTTTCCAGCAGCGAAGATCAGTCTGTCACAAAGAACAAACCTGGGCAACCTGAGTGCAAAGAGGACATAGCCAGAACAACACTGCTGTGCTGGGCACACACTGCTGTTTGGGTATCGCATGGTTTTGGGTTTGGTTTTTTTTTTTTGGTTATTTACAGGGAAGAAAAAGGGGAAGAATTTAAATCTCTTAGATGTGTTTTATTTTTATAAGCAAACAAAATAAGGAGCCTGAGTAACAGCTCATAACTAGTGAAAGGTAACATAGTGATGTCTTAAATGCACAAAAACCCATAGAGTCCGGGATTGATAGTTAAGTTCCACACGTATGTTACATCCTGAGAATTAACATGAAATGGAGCCTGCTAGCCTCGTGCTTTTGAGTGAGAACATATAATGTGCCCCTGCCATGACATGCCTGAAAGGAAAAAGACAGGATGCTTCCTACCGAACAGGAAAGGAGGATGCTTGCAGCAGACCCACACCATGACTCCAGAACTTGCCAACCCATAGTACAGTCTCCTTCCTAAAGCTTTGTTCCAAAGAAAATCAGAATTTTCAAGTTACAACGTTCTTTGACAAGGACAAGATAGGGAGCAAGGCATTCACATTGCGTGAGTGGGAGTAACTCCAACTCAAAAATTCTTCATTAAACATAAGAATGGCAGCTGCTCCTGACACTTGTATTTCCACTTGTGCTTTCTATCATGCCATGCCCCCTTCAATTTATTCCCACGTTGTTCTGGTATCAAGTTTGCAGGTGATTTAGTCCCAGAGCAATGCAGTGATCCTGACTGCAGCCATGCCTGCTGCTTCTCCTCTAGTGGCAACTCCTGTGCTACCAGACACTCGATGCCAATCATGTGACACTGACGTATATGGGAGAAAGGATCAGCTCATCAACTGCAGATTAATTATCCTCAGGATAAACAGCTCATCACCTTCCTTGGAGGGAGTCAATGAAAACAACAGTAGAAGTTCATCACTTTGATGAAAGACTCGAGTCTGGAAATTGAAAAACAAACCATCAAAATATTCTCCTGATCCTTAAATCCTATCCAGACATCGTGTGACTCATGATGAAATACATGAGACACAACACACACTGGAAATAATCATACATCTCCTGACTCTCCTGGGACAGCTCACTCAATTGTACAAAACCCCCAAACATTTCACGTTCCCCACATGGCACAGTCTGACATAGAGCTCAGCAGCACTCTGGTGCTCTGCGTGTCCAACTATGAAACGACCTGCACAAGCTTTCTCAAGGTCTAATTCTTCCAGCACGCCTACTTCATGTTTATTTTCAGAGAGAACTAACTTCAGTTGCTGTTGAAGTATTAACTCCCCTCGACCAGTTCACTGCTAAACCCGTAATAACCACATAACTGAAAAAGCAGCAAGTGCTGCTTCATGAACAACATCTCTTCCACGCATTCCAGAGTGTAAACAAGACTCAAACAAATGGCAACAAATAGAATCCTCTGGTATCACAGCCAAGCAGTGCTACACAACAGAACACTGCTCACCCTGACAGTTCAAAGTAAGCCTCCGCTCAGATCGCACGGGAGCAGTCACTGCAGACTGAGTGTGGAGAGCAATACCCAACTGTTTTGTGAGAGCTGGCACCAAACCAGGCCAGAAAGTCATTGAGGAGGCTCTCTGGTACTCAAGAGTTACACCAAAATCTCTGCCAACGCCTGCTATCGGGTCATTCAGGCTTGTTATCTTCTTCGGTGTTCATCGGGAGTTTTACCTGGCAGAGATTTTCCCCTGAAACACTACACGGCTTCAGAGCAGATGGGCGGCAGCTCTCCCTGTCATCTACGGACATCAGCAACTGCTTATCGTAACGCCTGGCACCCACACCTGGTCCCACCATCCCTGACATGCCGTTGCCATTTAATACTTTCAGAACTGCACCCAATGACATGTGTTGGTACTAATTCATAACACGTATCTTGCCTTCCCTAACTGGAAACCTTCATCCAGGTGAAGTCAAACGAGTCATGAGGCCCCAGGATTTCAAGCAATAATTCCTAAAGTTATCAGTCACAATCAGCTGTAGAAGATAACTGAAAATATAAGGAACAGAAAATTTCTCTGCGTGAACAGAGTAGAAGACATTTAATAAGAATTTGACGCTGAAGCTCTGTATGCTCCCCTATCTGAGAAATTACATCTTCCGATCTGAGGAGATGCCATGGCCACTATTTGGCAGCTACGGGGCTCCTGCACCCCATCATTACTGTAGGTTTTACAATAGAGACAATACAGTTGTTACACTTGCACTGAATTGTTCGTCCAGGGCTCAGCAAAGGCAACAAATTCAGCGTGGTAAAGCACTGCTGTCTGAGCTCCAGCAGTTCATAGCAGTTCTGGTAGGTGTTTTTCCTCTTCAGTTCTGTTTATGTCATTCTTAACAGATGTTAATGATAAAAGGCCAACCTGGCTGGTGGAGGCGCAGTCAGTTAGAATATTAACTGCTCAAAAAGAAAAACCCGCAAAAAGAAAACAATCAGCACCCTTTCACCTTTTAACAGTAATAAAAACCCCTGCAGAATGCAAATCTGCAAATGTTACTTGCTCAAAACATTTTAAAATGTTTGTCAGTTTCCATCAGCTGCCCAGGCACTTCAGCTTCCTTCACATAATTTCACTCAAAGCAGCACGAAGCAGAGCAGCAGGCAGCGCTAAGGTGCAAAGGCAATAAAAAATAAAAACAAACCAGCTCAGGAATATCAGGGCTGCCTGGAAACAGGTTTTCTTGCCTTTGAAATGGCACATCAATAGACTAACAACAAAACGCTGGGAACACGAGCCTAGAAATCCCCTGTAAGCATTACACAACTGCCCTTGAAAAGAGAGCTCAAGAAAGCAACGCTATGTTTGCATCCCACGACCAACATAAAGTAAGACAGAGCTTACAATATAAACCTTTAAAGATACGTACAGTGGAACGTTACAGCATACAAGCAGCGCTGTCAGTGCTGCCCTGCCACCCCTGAAGCTGGGCCCCAGACTTGCACCTACACTCTCAGGAAGAAGTAGGCAGGGGCTGCGTGCCCGTGGCACCAACTCTGGTTTGTAAGTGCGTGCAGTACCAGGGACTGCAGGGACAAGGGGCCAACAGCCATAAATGTGTGGTTGAACAGGACAGCCTTCCTGGTTTGGGTGTTTGGTAGAAGCCTGGCATGGAGTTCTGCTGAATTCCATTGTTACCCTGCCTGCCCTCTGGCTGAGAGGAGGAGGAGGTTACAAAGCATCCATCTCCATACATGCCTGCGTTTATACTTCTTTCAACAGCAGATGCAATAATTAGAAATTTGTTAATTGGAACTATATTAATTTTAATTTGTAGCACAGTACTCTCTTGCCCACAGCAGGTAGCTAAATTGTTTGGTTGAAAATAATTTACAGTTATTTCAGCTCTAATTAAAAAAGAAAAAAAAAAAAAAAAGAAGACAGGTCAGTATGTTTAAATCTGATATCTTAAGTTACATTCCTCACCCATATTTAGCAGTATGAATGAAAGCCCATTACAGGAGAGCATTCCTATTTTGGGAAGCCCTTAAGCACACTTTTTATTTCATGTGAAAAGGAAAGCACTTAAATGATTTCCTGTCTCAAGGCCCATGTATGCAGACTTTCAAGGGATCCGGTTGCGTCCCTTTGAAGTAGATTCTTAAGGAATCAGTTACCTGCAAAACGCAATCATAACGCCCTCACTTTTCAAGATGTTACACACACGCTTTCTTGTTGATTGTAAACAAATCTTTCCATGAAAACACATTTCACAGCTTAGCAGAAGGATAAAAGCTGGCTGTAAAACCCAGCTTAAAGAGCAGATCTCATCAGGCACCAAGTGCTTCGGCATCTACCATGTCATTAAGTGTGTGAGCTTATCATGTATATACATGTGTCTAATTATTAGAGTCTCTATTCTACTATGCTGTGTTGACAGTGCATTAAACTGTCATTTGGAAGAATACCGCCAAGTTTTTATTTCATATGCATTCAACACTTATTTAATTCAGAAGCTCTGCCATTCCAGCTCTGAGGCTCTCTTGCACGTTACAACTTGTCCAACTTGCTGCCTTTCCTCACAACCTTCCAGTTGGCTTTCAGCAGCTGCAGAAATACTGATGTAATTACAGGTTAGAAATCAGGATTCTCATTCACAACAGCGTTGCTCTGGTATTGCAAGAAGGAAGTCTTGCTCAAAACCAAGTCCTTGTTGCTGTGTATCAGATATCTACAGAGAAAACAGTACATGCACTGTGACCCTAAAGAAGTTGTCGATCTCCCTTACAGAAATCCCATCAAGTGAGGTCGAATATATTCTGAAATAACACCCGCATCCCTCGAATGAAAACAGAAGGTAATGTAGAGCAAGCCTTTCTATGATTCCCTGCACACAATTCTCCTCCCACATGCAGTGACGGGAGCCAAGAATCCAGGGAATGGAATTCATGAAAAAGCAATGCCTAAAACTTGTTAAAATCAGCACCTATGAATTCACACGTCTTTAAAGGTCGTCACACTAATCTTTTATGCAAATAAGACATTTCCCTTACTCATATAACAAAAAGGTCTTAAAAACTAGAAACAGTTAGGGTTTTGTGGTTAAGAGAAATGGAGAACAGCACTGCTGGCAGACTCTCTTCCTCCCTTTCTCAAAACCTGAATTCGGTTCTCTTATCAGCTTTGAAATGAAATTACAGCTCAGAGTGGAAAATTAGGACTTCTTGCAAAAACGAACAGTTTCTCCTCATAATGTGGCTGAAAGATGGGCAAAAAGCCCCAGCCCCCAAGCAGTGCCTTCTGTTGTGAGGCCTGCAGAACTGCACTGACATTGCTCAATTAGCCATGGGAAAAACTGCTAGGAAAACTGGAAAATAATCTAGAACAAACAGATCCGAACTGCAGATACTAGTCATAATATTTTCTTCCTTCTTCTATTCTCTCCGCCTTATTGCTCCCCTCCGTGCCAAGTATTTATACTAAAAGCAGATTTCTAATCTTTCTCTCCCCAACTAGAAATCTAAGGGAGAAAAAAAAGACTAAGTCTTGGTTTTGCTTCTTTTTTTTTTTTTCCCCTTCATATCTCTTCACATTCATTATAAAAGATTCCAGGCACAATAAAGCCCACGGGCATGGAAAAATACAGCAGCGCTTCAAATATTACTTCGTCAGGCATGAGGTTGCTGGAAGATAATCAGTAAAATGTGTCTTTCAAAATTCAGAGGAAAAGCATGAAAATATTTCTGAAGGAAAAAAATCCCACCAAGTGATGCAAAAAGGTTTCATTCAGATGGGGGAAGGAGGATTGGAGAAACAGGGCCCAGGACTTCTCGCAAGGAGGCAGATAGAACTTGTTTTGCACACAAGTTCTGTTATAAGAAGCCTTTCTCTCTAATCAATTAGGTACAGACGTTGCTATTTGATGAAGTGAGCAGCTGTGTCTTTAAAGAAAGCCAGCGATAGATCTTCTGATTTTGGAAGATCACTCAGTGCATTTGGAAGGAAAAAAAAAAACAACAGTCAGTACTGTGAAAGTGTAAAAGTTTCCCAAATAACCGCATCTGGCTTTTTTGTGGTATGTTGTGAACAGTCAGAACCTCTAGGCACATCAGGAACGCACAGGAAATACAATAAGGATGCAAGGCTGCCCCAGAAAGAAATGTTACCTAGCTCCCTGAGCAGAGGTGTGCTGTTGAAAATACTTGAAGTTGACATCCCCCAAAAGTCATCCCATTTGACATGATTTCTACAGGTAATCTTTCATCTTCGTGAACCTCAAAGGAAGACCGAGCAGTTCCAACTGGAATGCAGTGTTGTCTGCACTGCACTTCAGGTGGTGGATGTGGGCTGTGAATTCCCAAGGGAACTGCTGACACCCAGCTCTGTGACATCTCAGTGGGTCCTGCATTCACTTTGGTACTTTGGTTATCATACCTGACACAGAGATAGTGACTGGCACATGAGTTCTGTCTTAATTAAAGCAGGAAGAAGTACCACCATATCCTCAACGTAGCATCTCGAGGGACTTCTCACCCCCGAGGAAGGAATGGTACAAGAAAATACTAGAGAATGCTTATGAAAGTTTGCTGCACTGCCAAAGAAACCTTTCACAAAAGCTGTGATGAGCTGAAGACATTGCTGAGCTGTACACCAGAAGCAAGACGTCAGAACTGCAATGAGCCAACCATTCCTTCATGCTTCTCCTTGACAAATACTCAAAGAACAAATGTGTTTTGATTAAGAAATGGAACAGGGCTTTCCGATTACTCTAGAAATCGGAGCACAGTGACTCGCCAACTAAAACAGCTCTCTGCCCATGAGCACACTGAAGATCCCTAGTCTGAGGACAGCACCTGTGTAATGCACAGGGGATGAACAATGCTGTAAGTATCTTGTAACGGCTATTTGCAACTGAACAACATGGGTACTGAAATAGATGGATAAAGAGAATCTGACTTGAGTCACAGAGCATTGAGATACAGCTCAGAAGAGCTTATGTCAGCACTCACCGGACAAAACTCTTTCCAGGATAATGGGAATGAATGTGTTCAAAGAGCTAAAAGTAGCTCCAGATTTTTTTCTTATTGTGAAAAACTGGGGCTGGAATCAGATCTTCCCCCTCCTGTAATGGAAGCAGGCTGGGCTCAGATAAACCTATGAATGGGAAGCTCCTCCCCCCTTGCACACTGGGTTGATGTAGCAAGCTACGAAGGATGCAGCTAAGGCCAGCCACTTGCACGTTCATTTCCTCGAGTTAAGTGCAATCCATATTTTGTGATACAGGTAGAACCCAAAGATTTTCCCCATTCACAGTGCATTAGTAGGGCCTTTTAACATCTAGAATATTACGGGAGGAGGAGTGCTTCCACAACAGTGAAAGTCTTCACTATGAGAAATAACAGTGCAAAGCGAGGAAATGAGCATTCTCTCACCATATAATCACATTATTTCTGGAAAGCACTAAGAACCAATTCCCTGGGAGAGAAAAGCATTTCAAAGCAACATAAATCCACTTAGCAAAAGTAAAAATGGAAGCTAACTTTGTTTTGTTTTCTTGTCCAGCTGAAAGGCAATCAAGAGAATCTTAAAGTGGTAACGCAGAAATAAAAGCAAATCTCAACAGCCGCCCAGCTGAACAACTGGCAGACCTTTGCCACCCAAAGGAAGTGCAGTCTGTTAGCCACTAAGACAAATCTTTCGGAAGGCGGAGAACAAAGAAAGCCATCCCAAGCATAAGATAGTGATAAGTTCAGATGAGATACAGCCCATCCCCAGTGCAGTGTTAATTCAGGCACTGACTCAACCTATGCACACAGACAAAAGTCTCCAGCTTAAATTAGGTGGTGCTTTAACTCTGCACTTGCTGGTCCAGCAGCACAGTTCAAACGCAGTGACTTTCATGCTGGCAAGGCAGCAAAGCCTCTGCTAACACACACTACCAACAAGCCATTGCTGCTGCTTGACTGCTTTTAACCATAAGAACATAAAAAAGAGGGGGGAAAAAAAGAAAGGAGTTTGCACTGAGTAAGAGACACCTAGCAGGTCTCCTGCCTCCTAGCAGCAGCCAAGGTAACAGTCTTGCAACGGGGCAACACAGAGCTAAGTTTCTCCAGAATATTCCCCCGCCTTCCAGGCAGCCTGGGGATTTCCCAAGCCAAAGGTGGTGCTGTGTCCTTAATAATGCTCTGTGGACTTTTCTGTTAGCACAACAAAACAAACTGAATAACCCCTACGTGGAAAGATAACTTCACTAATTTGAAGGCTACAAGAAGAAATTAAGCTGAAGGACTGGCAGTATGAGAAACTGGACTGTCCCTTGCAAGAGGAAAAGAGACAACCCTCACACTGAACTTCAATCCAAGTTTATTATCAGCTACTCTCAAAGTATCAGAATTTCACATCAGTTTTCCCTGCTCAGTTCATGTAATAACAAGATAAGAATCCTGGAGGGAAAGGTATTACTCAGAAGTTCAAACGTATCAGCCAGGAGAGGAACGTTCCATCTCCAACACTGTTAAGAGCTAGAGATGCTGGTTCTTCATTAGAATATTTCAAAAGGAGAAGAGTATTTTTGCAGACTAAAATATTTGAGTTGATGGTAACAGCTGGCAACACATAATGCTCTGGGCTGGTCTCTGATGTGGTGTTTACCATTTTGACAATATGCAAAAGAAAATGAAAAACTCTTCTCCTGTTTTCCAGCTCTACAGAGTTCAACCAACTGCAGCAGTGATTTGACAGAACCACGTTGCACTCAAGCTTTCATAACAGAAGCTGTAAACACATAACACGGCACAGCTGTTTAATGGAAGATGAGGCTTCCTTGACTTGTTCTGAACACTGTGCTGTTGAAGAAAGAGACTACGATTTGCGTTTGTTTTTTTTTTAATATTTATTTTTCCATCAATACTAGTGTCAGTCGGTGCTTTTCAGAAAGTCCCCGAAAGCAGGGACTGTATTAGGAGATGAGGAAAACAAAAACAGTCTTGACTTCAAGCACTAGAGATGCTGCTGCTATAAAGTCATCTTTACAGACCTTCGGAGGTGCTCCTCCTCCTCTTCACCTGCCCGAAAAGGAAAGAAGCTGTGCTTTCAATGCTTTCTACAATTTCTCAACAGGAGATACTGTGTTGACAGCATAGTCAAATAAGAAATAACAAAATAAGAGGCTGTATTTCCATCACCATTCCTGGGACAATTTTACAGCCCACTTGTCTTACCCATGGCCGATTCACAAAGCTATGATAATGTGTATTGACAGGTTCTCTGACAATGTAAGAGACACACAGAACTGCAGTATTAGCTAATTGTATTAGCTGTGCTCTGGTACTTCTTGAAAAAGATACCAGAAACAACAAAAACGATCCCTCAAATTTCAAAACAACAAAGAACAACTCATCAAGTAAATCAGCATTTAAAAATTATAGTTCAAAGTAGAAGACTTTTTCAATATACATCCCTCAAATACAGCTTGGCATCTGCACTGATGCTTATACTTAATCACCTAATAATGGATTTCAAGACTGTAACATTGACTATCTCTCCATAATTTAGTTTGATACTAGCCACAAGTATCATTTACTGCACTGCTATCACTACCTATTGTGATTTACAGCATAATCCAAGTATTGAATAATTAGCAGTGTTAACGTGATGCACGCTTGATTCAGCACAGTACAACATCCCGCTCTCTGCAGTAACATAACTGCTGCTTAAGCCCCGTACAGTTAAAAGTTCTTACTTTCTGCGTGGATCCTGCCAAGCCTAGCTCACATAGGCAGTCCTGCTGATTTCAGGAGGACTACCTACAGAGCGAGGTTACTTAGACAAGAAGGAATTTGCAGGTCTACACCCCTCCAGCTTGATTTATAAGCATGAAGCACATGAGTCTAAGCAGGAATTTAACACTTACGCTTCCACAGCTGTTCTTACAGTCTGTTCATCATAGTCTTCATCTGAGCTGCTACACGTTGCATCGGAGTCCAGATCCTTTTCCACACGAGACAGCAGCCCTCCAGCAGAAAGCGCAAACCCCCGGATTTCCCCTGGTGCAACACAAACTCCATTCTGTACATCCGCACTCGAACTACTTTCCAAAGTAGCTGCAGTGTTTTCTGGCCAACCTTCCGCACACCTGAGGGAGCTACTGCTCGAAAACCTGCCTGGCTTGTGTAAAACCTTCATTCTTTGAAGCTGATGTTTTACGAAGCACTTCAGCTGCTGATCACAGTGTTTGATAACATGCTTTGCCAGGAGCATTTGTAAACGTTTCTGAGTTCTTTTGGCGCGGCTGATCTCCATTTGTTGCTTAGTGACACACTGGAGTAAGCGAGCATACATCTCCTCCCGGGTGCAGCTCAAAATCCCTTCTGAAGGCCCGTGAAGAATTTGGTGTAATAAATCCCCTTTTATTGTTTCAGTGCAGACTCCCAGAGCCCTACCCAAAAAACCATTCTTCTTGTACCACTTATCATTTAAGAGCCGCATTTCTTCTGCGTTGCCGGATTCAGTTACATTTGAATCCAAAAGTCTTTGCGTTTCTGCCAAATTTGGAGATGTGGTCTCAGAAAAAGCTTCCCCTTTGACCTGTTCCTCAGGTCCTGAATGACTGATCTGACCAAACGATGCGTCGGTGCCATTATGCAATGCATTTCTCATCCTGGAGCAGTCAGGCTCTCCCGATTTCATTTGCTTACCGGTTTTGCTGCTAAACGCAGAATTCGTACTCATTAACAAGACAGACTGATAGTGCTTGGAGGATGGTGGGGAAGCGAAATGCTGCACACTGAAGATATTATTCCTGAGGCTGGGCTCAGCAGTGGGGAACCCCAGGACTGAGCAAGTAATCCGTGCGATGGAGTCCTCTTTTATCTTCTCTTCCACCGCTCTGGAATTTTCCATGCACAAAGTTGTATCAGACTCCATAGCTCTAGAGGACAAAGAAGGTGACAAGTGGATACCATGACCTTTTGTTGCTGCCTCTCTGAGGGCTGGTGTCATTATAGCTACTGTAGGCAGTTTACAGCAAACCTGAAAACAACATGGGCCATGTCAATTTTCTCATTTTCATGACGTGATACAAATACAACAACTCTGTCAGGTATTTCATTCTTTCAGCATTTAAACATTCATCAAAGACATCATATAAAAGGACATGATCTAAAGACTACAGACACATTACACAACTCCAAAGCAACTAAGAATGCTAGTCTTTCTTTAATACATACAGAAGTTGTTCCATGTGCAATGAAAGCATTCACCTCTCAGAGGAGTAAGTGTTCAGACCTCCTTGCATTTCTGATCCTATCAGAAAGGATAAGTTGAGGGAACAGGGCTTTTTTAGCTTGGAGAAGAGAAGGCTCCGGGGAGACCTCATTGTGGCCTTCCAATACTTGAAGGGAACGTATAAACAGGAGGGGGAATGGCTGTTTATGAGGGTGGATAGTGATAGGACAAGGGGGAATAGTCTTCAACTGAGACAGGGGAGGTTTAGGTTGGATATGAGGAGGAAGTTTTTCCACCCAGAGGGTGGTGAGGCACTGGAACAGGTTGCCCAAGGAGGCTGTGGATGCCCCATCCCTGCAGGCATTCAAGGCCAGGCTGGATGTGGCTCTGGGCAGCCTGGTCTGCTGGTTGGCGGCCCTGCACACAGCAGGGGGTTGGAACCAGATGAGCATTGTGCTCCTTTTCAACCCAGACCATTGTATGATTCTACGATCACTCTGAGAAACAGCATTCAAAACTGTCATCTAACCTTGCCTCACTAAAAACAAGACCAGAAGCCCTCTGACTAGAAGGACACGTTTTCAAGTATGGGTGCATGTGTGCACAGATACACACACATAATGACACACTTCTACACTTTTCTATCCAGAACGGTGGAGAGATTTTGTTATAATGTGCATTTCACTTAATAGTAGAAGACTCGCAAAAAAACACTTCAGGAGCTACTCATCAAGTCTAGTGCTTTAAAAACTAAACTATGAGTTTTTCCACTGTCCTTCTTCTCAAGTCTTCAGTTTCTTTAATCTACACAGCAACTGTCTATCTCGGTAATTTCCAACACAGACCCCATATAGGTCCGTGTTTCCAAGACGTCTCTGGGTGGAACTGAAGCAACCTCCCTGTGCAAAAGTTTGTGACTACAGCCTTTACACTGAAGGTGCAAACATCAAAGGCTGACATAACGAGCTGAGAAGTACCAGTCTGAATACTTTCTCCTTAACCCTCAGACCACTACAAAAAATCAAGAACCACAAATCTGCTTCTGCTTTAGCACTCTCTGTGAAGTGTACTCAGCTTTCTGTGCTCTGTGTATACATCACCTGTTAGGTTCTCATCTCTGCACAGTGCCTACCCAGCATCACAGGGTCCGAACTCAGCAGTCCTCATGCTAATCCTGAACAACAGTACTAAAAACCTGAGGATTTTCACTTTCTTCCTACCTAGCAGAGAGACCCAGTGCTTTAAGAATGACAGTCACTCGGGAAAACCAGGACATGTCCATACATGGGACAAATGCTCCCCAAGCAAACGAGGAGTTACACTGGATACACTTATTTCACACCTAAAAAAGATAAAGGCCATCCAGCACAATATAACATTCCCTTTGAGGACTCCATCCCTTTTTGGAACAGCCTGAAATTTCCTAAAACAAAACAAATGCCATTAGCAAATCATCCTAAGTTTGTCCAGAACCTTTTTTCTCCCCTCTTTTCAGGGGAAAGATGGCAAGAAAAGGAAAAATCAAAGTACCTTCAAATTAAACCCCTACCATTAAACTAAAGAGCACCAGTCAAGCCACCTGACAAAAGGCTTTATGCTACAGTACAGCTAAAAAGTAAAGAAAAATGCTTCCAAAGAGAAAAATCTCGCAGCTAACCCCTCATCCAGTAACTTGCTAACTTCACACAATGGCTGTGCCCCGAGGAAGCCATGTGAGACGCTTCAGGTGTGTCCCTCTCATCTCAGTGACATCAAAAAGACTTTACAAAGTATGAACTGCAAAAAAAAAAAAAAAAAAAACACAAAAACCAAACAAACAAACAAAAAACCATGGTAGAGTGCAGTGCTTGGCTCCACAGAAATGGTACAATTTTTATGCTGACACACTTTATTTCATTTTGGCAGAAAGCAGCAAAAATAATTTCACTCCACCCTTATTGGAAGTGTGTTTCCAAAGCCAGACCTGTTATCTTATGGGGAAAAAAAAAAGAAAAAAAGCAAGGGTATGGATGACAAGTAGCTTTGGTCTTTAGGAAAAGCTTGTGTTTTCATTCTGGAAGACTTTTTTTTCTGACACAGGTGAACTATTTCAAGGATTTCTTGCTGTTCTGATTTTGAAACTGGCAAATGTTTTGCTTTTCATCTGTGTTATACATATTTCACTTGGAAGACTAAAAAGTACTGTAAAAAGAAAAGCTGACGTAAAATAGGAACCAGGCAATAGGAAACAAGCACCAGACACGCACAGGATAGCGACTGATGTTCAAAGTGCCTTTATGCTTATCCTCCCTAATGCCTTAATTACCCAGCAGGATATAGCCTGGGATTGCAGTTTGCCCCAACCCACACCCTGCTGCCTTCTCTCACCACTAAACATAACTTCCAGCCCCTAATCCTGCAGCTACCCTTGCTTTTCTTCTGCTGCTCTGCTTATTTCTATCTCCATGTGCCATGTTGCAGCTCTAACCTTCTCTACCCATCCCTAGGATCTGTCTAAATCTAGCGCCTTCATGCAGGCGATCAGGAACACTCTAGCAAGAAACACAACTGGTATTCCTTCTCCAGTCTGCAGACTGATGATTTTGTTCGTAGTCCTCTTGCTTTCTGACTCTCTCCCCTCTTCACACCATCACCACTTTGGCTACGCAGTGCTGCAGATAATTTTGCGGGGGGATTTCTGCTTGGGAGGAGAGTTGGTTTGACTTGTGGCTGCTTTTTTTGTGATCTTTCTTTTTCTACAACCATTTGTTTGAGGGTTTGCAAAGGCTGCTCCATACCAGCCTTCGTCATTGTAAATGAAGATGATTTTTGTCATCCCAAATACCTGAAATGTTCTTAATGAGACACCTGGACACCAAGGAGAGATTCTTTTCTTTTTGCATCCAAATTCAAGGGCCTACTCTGCCTGCAAACGCATTTCAGATGAACATAACCAAGCTGTATTTCAGATATATGAATGTTTATTCCTTCTCTAGTAAGCATTTCAAAAAGCAAAATAACCAGGAGCAGACAGCCTCTGCTGAAACACCCAAAACTGAGTTCCAGGAATGTACAAAAGTACTGCGTTTCATGCCGATGAGGGCTGATTTAAAATCCCTTACAGGGCACCTGCAGCAGACCTGGTTTCCCCCAGCACAGCGCCGTCCGTCCTGTGAGCCCCAGCTCCTCTCAGCCAGCCCCTGATTATCACCGGACAAAAATAAAGCGCTGCTCTGGCAGACTGGCACTGCCTCAGCTGGCTGGGGCCACGGAGCTGGGTTTGGGCAGCTCCTTTGAGCTGCGTCCCACAGGAGGCAGCCACACGGGGATAACTTTACCCAGCTCTCCCCAAAGTTACGGGATTGTAATGATTTCTGAGAAGAGAGATAAGAGCTCAATAGCACAGCCTGCGTTTGCTGATGGAGCAGTTGGCAGCCACGGCCACAAAGGAGATACGGGTCCCACCGGGCACGTCCTGGTTAGAAGCATGAAAGAAAAAGGGAAGAAATCCATATTTAGCACACCTGGGACTGCTCTTCCAGAGAAGAAATCATCTCAGCAGGCAGCCTTTGTTTTCAGTTCAAACGCAGCCCAGTTGCTCACGAGGAGCATTTAAGCGTTTCAGCATTTGGTTCTATTAATAGACTGGAAAAAAAAAAAACAAACCACCAAACCCAAGCACAACAGGATTACGTGGGACGTCTCAGCTTCCAGCAGCACACAGGACCGCACAGCCCCGGGGGATCCCTCAGTTTAAGACCACCCAAACAGCTCCGATCATTAAAAACCAAAAAACAACATCAAAAGGGACACACTCGTTAGCATTCATTTATGACAACTCCACATGGAGCCGTTTTTTCTCCCCCGGTAGAGAAGGGCACATCACTGCCAAGCTCGCTACCTGACCTCACGCCTTCGTACCTCGGCGTCCCACGACGCGCAGTGACAGGCAGTGACAGCGCAGCGCCCCTCGCTCAGCGCCGCTCAAGAAACCGCGCGCTGCCGAACGCAGCCGGCTTCCACGGAGCGGCCCGGCGTTCTACCCGGCCGGGAGCGCGGAGAGCAGCGAGGAAGCGCTCGCCCCCCGACAGGCGACGGGGCTTCCGTCACGGTATTTACACTTTTTCACTGAGGATCGCCTCCTTCGCTCCTCGCCGCTGACGACGAGCCAGAGTCTCGGCCACCGCCCGAGGCGGCTGAAAACTCCCGCTCCGGGCCGCGCGGGAGGCGGAGCGATGCGGGCACCGCCCCCGAGGCGCCGGGCCGAGGGCTGAGGGCGGCGACGCTGCCCCTCCCGCGCGGCCCCGCCCCCCGCGCCCACGGACCGTTACCCCCCCGCGCCGCCCCGCCCCCACACGCTCTCCTCCTCACGCATGCGCGCCCGCGCCCGCCGGCGCCACCGCCGCGGGAACTAACCGCCGCCCGGCCGCGGCTTCTCCCCCCTCCCCGCGCCTCGGCGCCGCGTTCTCCGCCGCCGGCCGCCCCCCCCCTCGCCCCGTCCCGTCCCCTGTCCCCCGCCGCGCCCCGCGCTTGCCTCCGCCCGGCGGCTTCTCCGCAGCGGCGCCGCCGCCCCCAGCCCCGCGCGGCGCGGCGCCCGGCGCGGCTCCCACTGCCGCGGTTGAACAGTCCGCGCCCAGCTAAAGCGCGGCGCGTCCCCGGGGCGGGGTCTGCCCGCCGCCGAGGGGCGGGACGCGGCCAATCTGCCGCTCCCGGGGGCGGGGCCGGGCCGACCGCCATTGGTGGGGATGCGGGGACGACCCGCCCGCCGTGCGCGCCCTCGTGCCGGCCGAGCCGCGCCGTGCTGACGGGGACGCGCCGCACCCCGCCGAGCGATCGCCGACGGAAAACTGAGGGAAGAAAGCTCCCGCCCGGCACTTTTCGCTCACCGAGCGGCTCTAAGCCGGGCCCCGCGCAGCCCCCGCCTGGAAAAACACCTCGGTCAGTCCTCGACGGGAAGCGCAGCGCCCAGGCGCCCCCACGGAGCCGTCCCACGCCTCCCCGGCACCGAGGTGTGAAGTGACACAGCCGAGCACACAGAAATCCTTTATTACATTTGTCCAAAACGCCAATTACAGTAAGGCACAGACGTGAAGCGCGTATCGCCCTCCCCACAGCGATGACAGCAGTCAGCAGCCGTGTATGGACAGTGACAAGGTCCCGGCCTCCCCCCTCACACTGGCTTCTGCTCCCACTTATCCATCACAAAGTGGTTTCTGTGGGAGGCAAGATTTAATCCCAAACAGTCAACGTATGAGCATTTGGTTACCCATAACACTCCTTTCACTAACAGGTCATGGGAATAGTCATCCAAATAGATTTAATGAACTTTCAATTTAAACATTAGAAATCCTCCTTAGGAGCACCCTTGTTGCGAACAATTCACTTAAGCAGGCTTCTCTCCCTTGAAAGAGTATGATATACTACATCCGTCTCCTTTACTTACATTCTGATGTCTGATTTTATGTCCTGTATTACTATAAAAGTGCTCGGGAAGGTTCTCCGGGCAGCCAGCACCTGCCCTAGTTGTCACTGACAATTTCTCTGGCAATCAGCTCCTTCATAATCTCATTGGTGCCACCATAGATGGGCTGAACACGGGCATCCACAAAAGCTCTGAGGGGAAGAAAAAGGAAAGATTCAATGAAGGATTCCTCAGCGTATGTGTACCACCAAAACAGCGGGTGCTCATTTTCTTCACACCAGCCATAAACACTTATTTTAAAGCAACCTTTCATGCTCTTTAAATACAGATAAATTTAGAACAGAACTAAACCTGTCAGTTTAAAAAATGAACTCCAAAGATCTGCTTATGACAACTGCCCGGCAATCCTGTTCTGTTTTTGTGACTTCTATTTATTTTAAAAAAGGATTCGTTTTGGTAAATAAGAAGCTCTACCTCTGTTATTGTGGCAACTAAATACAGTAAAAGAAAAAATTAAGTCGTCTTAGACTGGAAATAGATGATCTCTGAGGTCGCTTCCAGCTCCAGCCATTCTATATACCACGAACAATTAAAGACATCTGTACAGATGATTGCCTTTCAATAAACACGACGAGAAAAGGAACAGTCAATCAGTACTAACACAAAACAACTGACAAGTCGATGTAAGAAGGGCTGCATTTTATTTGGCTAGCAATCCTTCACCACTCAGGTCTGAAACGGTGCACTTACTTTGCAATCGGATACTCCCACATGTACCCCGAGCCGCCGTGCAGTTGCACACACTGAGTTGCCACGCTGTTTTGGAGATCAGACGCCCTTAAATGGTCAAGAAGAAATTTGTTTTTAGAAGGGTGCATGCTATGAAAAATTAACAGATACAGATAAGCTAGCAAGACTAAAATACACCATCATGGTTTTTTTTCGCAATCTAAAGCATTGACCATTCAAATACTTCAACTGGGAGAGACTTTTCTTCCTCCATGATGAAAAATATGTTGACTTGAAAAGCATTAAGATTTGTTCTCTACGTGGAAGAGCTTTCAGAGAACGGAAGCTTTCGAAACAGAGAACCCTGCTTACCTTCCTCACTGGCCAAAAAACTTTTGTGAAGCATGTTGGTACATCCTTCTTATCAAACCCTTCTCTTCCAGGCTCTTTGAATACAACCATCATCAGGGAATACTTCATTTTCCTCAAAATATTTTATGGCTTTCAATTCTCAAAAATACTTTAATTCCACTGTAAACTACTCATTTATTCTATGATTAAACTTTTTTTTTTTTTTCTTAAGCATTCAGTTTTATGAATCATCCCTCTAGAAGATGACTGATAACATGTCATTTGAAGCTGATGTCCTGTATCTCAGCCTCTGGAAAGCTACACACTTCATGTTATTTCAATCAAGAAAAATCAGACAAAAGAACGCATAGGATTTTAACTGCACTGAAAGTTCAAGCAGAAGCGATGTGGAAAAAAGAAAAAAAAAAAAAGCACAGAAATCCCATCAAAACAGAACTTCAGAGTGGCAACAGAAGATGATGACCATTTAAGTCAACTGCTTTTCATGAAAGAGCGCAGGAGTCCCTTATTCCATGTTAGGCTCCCTGTTAAATTCGTAGTTTAGGGTATCAATGTTAAATATGCAACAGTGAGTTACTTCAACCTCAAACACACATTTGGAGTTAGCTGTACAATATACTCAGTCATCACAAAGTGAAGAGCACAAATCTTTCACAAGCTATCAGGAGGTAGACAGTGACACTACATTCTGAAGTCACCACACCTCTAACTCAAGTCACTGACTGCGCAACAGGTTATAAGCGAAACAAATAGGAAACTGTCTCCTAAAACATTACAGTTCTGCATTCAAGTACCTTCTAAACCATCTAAGTTTAGAAGGGATTCATGGAACAGAGCCACAGGAACGCTTTTAGGAACGGGGAAATCCACAACAAACTGTGGTACTAATGTTCGGGTGGGTGGGGGGAGTTTCAAATTCCTTGCTTTGGAAAACCTTTTGAGGAAGTAAGCCTACATCTGAGCTGGCACGCAAGCTGTTTCCTCCTCCTCAGAGCTGAATGCCTCCGCTTACGTACCTGGTACTTCTAGGTAAGTAGTGCCAGAAACAGCATTCAAACAAAATCCTTCCTTTCGTTGTAAAGATTCTCACCGAATTCCCTCAGCGTGTTCTACATATTATCTCAGCATTTATTTCTCAAAGTTTAGAATCCGAAAAACCTCTGCCTTCCCTAAGCTATTTCTTAATGTCTGGCATATTTTTTCTACTATCTTTGCGAGCAGAACAAACTCCACAGATTACAAATTCCTGTGACACATCTCTTGGATGCCTTCAGTCATCCAGATTTCCCTGGTTAAGCCCCAGTTAACAGATAACTCCACCAAGTGTGGGGGGAGAACAGAGGAGGAGTTCTGGCCAATAAAGGAATGAACTGTTTAGTCTCAATTACAGCAATAGCTGTAGCCAACTATTTCTTCCCAAAACCAAATAACTTCAAAAAGTGGCTGGGCCAAACAGCTATTACAGCTAAATAATGTTAACTAAAAGGTATTCTAGATCCTTGTGATTAAATACATATATATTATTTTTTAATTATTATAGTAAAAACTGCTTTTTCCAAATACCTATGAAATGCTCACTTGTATTTGAAGCTGATCTGATTATTAATGGAAGCCTATTTTAAAAGCGTGCTACTACTTTGAAACTGATCTTTTAACCAGCACTGGTTTTCAAAACAACTAAGGCCACTGTTGACTGCTCCACTGAAGTTAAAGCTAAAGGCCTCTCTTAGAAACCAACAACGTTGTTATTAATCAGTCAGTAATTTTATCTTTTGTTTAAATCTGAGCAGTTCAATGCTTTTATTACTAGACTCCTGTCAAGATCATATAAGTAACACTTCCAAATTACTTTAACCACATACCAGTACTTTGCCATAGAAGCCGTGGGGGAGTCCAGGCGTTTTTCTGAGTGCAGCTCCAAACAGTTGTCCAAAAAAGCTCGGCCCACACAAATGTTCGTCTTCATTTCTGCCAACTTGTGCTGCACCGTCTTATTTTGGAAGCGGGCAGAGGAAGCAGAGTAAAGAAAGAGCAGAAGTAGAACTGTTTTTAAGCTGTGTTTGAAGTTGAAAGGGAAGCATCTTCTAGAAGCATTTCTGTTTGTATCTTTACATCAAAACGCAGTTTGTTTTCCATACAGTTACATCTCTACCAGTCTTATTAAGGGAAATTACTGCTCTTTAACTTGCCAGACAACTCACAACATGACATCATGGGGAACCCCCCAAATGCCTGAAAACAAATTCCTGGAGAGTACAGAGTAGGAGGTGCTGGGAGCTCTGCTACTGTCTTTTCTCTCCTGTGGGAGAACGTGCTTCCAGCCGAGTTAGTGACACGTCATTGAGCATTGGCTGCATCTGCTGAGCATTCAGTGCTTCAGAGTTTAAGTGATGTGCAAACCATTTTGAGCAAAAACAAAGGAAGTTTTAGGCCAACTATCAGAAAGTTTTCTAATGCTGAGTTATGTCACATTGAAAGAGATGTTTTAGATCAGGCACGTCCGACCTGTGGCTCATTGTATCTCTTGTAGGTACCATGAAAAGACAGCAGGCATTACATTTGGAGCAGCCTACGTATATCTGGTCCAATACAACCCCTTTTCACTCAATGCGGCCTGGTGAGTGAAGCCCATTATGAAGGGTACCTGAAGCCAGGTAAGGCAACATATCACTGCCTGCTGGCAGTTCTGGTAGGAAGGGGATAAAAATCACCTACTGGAAACAGAAATTTTTCCTGATCTCACAGTTCTAAACACCTACAGAAACGGCCTTTTTGCCTTCATTCAAAATTAATGTAATTGATTCTCAACTCTGTATACATTTAGCACAACTAAATAAATTAGGCAAGGCAGGTCTAATTAGAAAGGATTTTTGATTACATGCGCATTCCAGTGCGACAAGGAAACTGAAAAGGTATGCAGGGATGGAGGGTTTTTTTCCAAAAATACCGTACGTTATTAATATTATTGGCCTCCTGGTGTTTGGGAACGGGTTATCCTAAAGAACAATATTATTTTGGAGGTCTCTGCACAGTGAAGTACCACAGTTAGAGAGCATTCCATACCTACATAAATAAACTTAAAATACTCTTTTTGTGCTATAGCTGCTCACTGGACATATTACATTTGCTGTTTCTACATGTTAAGATCAAAAAGAAATAAAGATCATAGCTCCTGGATACCTAACATTCTAGCTCCTAAAGAGCTCAAATTCTGCTGCTACTCAGAACAATTCAAGATTCGATTTTGACAAAGGAACTCTCAAAAGAAAAAACCAAAATATTCCAATTCCAGTTATTTCTGAAGCGTATCAGAATCAAAAATCTAACATCCTGTAATGTATACAGGCAATTCCTATCCTATAAATCAAACATACAGGTGCTTGGTCAGTTTCAGACCTAAAAGATTATGTGGTTTTCAGGAAAACTGTAATAGCAAATGCTTCTTTCCATGTTACTGTGCTTTATGACAGCAATTAGGTAGAGTAGGCATGCCTCAAAATACAATTTAACCACTACTATCAGGGGAAGTCATATTTACAAAGAACGATCCAACAGTTTTACAACGCAATCACTTGCATACCCATCTACCTGGTAGGTGAGGAATCTCATTACAATACCCATAAAGCTGGACATAAACACCTTTGCAGCTATTCAAGCAGCAAGGTCACTGCTTGGGGACCATCACAGCATCAGACCCATAAAGATCATGCTGTTGCAGTGCATTACAGGGAAATGGATGACATGGCTTCACACACACCACGCTCCTCTGCAGTCTACAGGACCTCAAGTAGATACAGAAATGCAAGCAGTGTAAACATACTGTGATTAGTGACTTCTGATGGTAAAACGCAAGCCTACGAGTGACCAGCACAAAGCCAGTGGTTTCTGCCTGTGTATTTTCCTTCCAAAAGCATTACTGCTGTAGGATTCCTTACCGTTAAAATACAAGCATTGTTATTTGTGGCTTTGGAAAACAATGGGAATGAGGAGAAACAGCAGCCACAGGGCAACAGCGAAGCCTCCACAAGCAGTCCTTCACTAAAGTCCAGTGACTTCTTGCTTGATGTTACACATACACAAACTCACATCAATCCCTCTGCTTGCATCTGCTTTACAAGTCTCCCTGTTCAAGCTCACCTGTAAATGTGCAATTGTCTTCCCAAAAGCTTTTCTTTGCCTCACATAATTCCTTGTTTCTTCAAACATGAATTCACAGCCAGCGAGAGCCATATCAGCAATCAGCAGTCTTTCCTTTAAAAACACAGAATCCAGTAGTCAGTCCTACAATTCTGATCATTAGATGCACATATGCAAATACACAATTGGGAAACAGATGTTCAGTGTTGCTCATTAAGGGAGGGAGGCAGAAGTCGCACCAGAGATCAAACCAGACATACTGCATTACTGAAATTAGTGACTAGGCCAAACGTTTCAGTGTCCAAAGCCCATTTTTAAGGCTTTTTGTCCCAGTAAAAGATACCTGTCAACCACAGGACTCTTACTGACTGAAAGCTTAACATCGAAATCTGTTTTATTAGCAGTCTTCACTGCTTAGTTTAAAAAAAAAAAAAAAACTAAATCCTACATTTAATAATTTCAGTAGGATACTTCTTAAAGAAGAAAACCTACATAAGGACACAGGCTGTTTTTCTTCCCTTTCTTCAACAAAATGTGTTGATAAACAAATTACAGAACGATTGCTTTTAGCACTGTTAAAATATCTCATGCATCCCATTGAACCTGCTTGCAATTGCATTTGTTTCTTTAAAGCAGCAGCAGATTTCCTTTAATCAGGTTTCTTATTTTTTCACATTTACTCACAGCCTAAAATTAAATAAACACGATCTCTACCAGATGAGGCAGTCAGAGTTTGGACAAAGCACAGTCAGGTTTTGGAAAAAACACATTGCCCCTTTTTCCTCCCAGTTCATTCCAAAGCTTCAGCAAGTCAATCTTTGTTATTTTCACTAGCAAGGTATCTGGGTAACTTATTTATTTACTTTGCTTTATGGATAAGGAAATAATTTCTTACATCTTGAATATGCTTCTACAAGTAGAAAAGCTAAGACAGCAGTGTTTGCTTTTTTCTTTGAAGAGAATGCCAAATGCAGAGTCTTCCAAGCTGAACGTCGTCTGCTAAGAGAAATGGTTCCACAGTAGAAGTATACAAAAAAAAAAACCTGATGTATTCTTTAAACTAAGCTCAGGTTCTTCAATAGCTGGGTTGCTGACTTTGAGATAGTGAGAAGTCAACACTGTTACCAATGCCAAAAGAATTTGGGTTTTGAGCACCAGAAACAGCACACTTGAGGTAAAAAGCAGAAGTGTCAACCCAGAGCTACCCTGAGGCACATGTGGCTCTCCGAGATCCACCACCTCCAACATTCTTGCAGTGATAAAAAATTACGTGTCCGTGTTCTTCCCAGAGACAGCAAGCATTCTCACTGCTCTTACCTGAGGGAGCTCTGCCATCAAATAATAGAAGCCTTTGTTCTCTTTCCCAAGCAAGGCGCTTGCTGGCAACCGCACATCTTCAAAAAACAGCTCTGCCGTGTCCTAAGAAGATTTTAAAGGACAGTTGATAGTCTGACATTCTCACCTCTGCAGTCCACTTTTTTCCCCCATTTTGTTCATTTTGTCATATTAAGTCATAGAGTCGTTTAGGTTGGGAGGGTCCTTCTGAGGTTGTCCATCCCCCCAAAGATGGACAAAGCACTCAAAACACCGACAGCAGCTGAAGGTCTTGTCTGGTTTCACTTCCTGATGCTTCCAAGCAGGAGGCCCTACAACTGCTCTGAGCCCCTGGTTCCAGCATCGCATCACTCTTATGGTGGTTTTTCTTACTAACCAACTTAAGAGTTTCCTCAGTTTAACTTGTGTCCCGTGCCACCCTTCACCTGTGCTGCTCTATTTCTACAGGTAGCTGAAGACAGAAATACAATCCCATTCTTCCAAGCTTTCTCAGAGTAAAGGAATCCAGCTGCCAGCTTCTCCTGGCACATCATGTACTTCAGACTTCCAAATGGGAACTCAATATACATACTTGGTATGTATAATTTTTATGCTCTAGGGCTTAAGTATTAAGATAATGTAACGGTTTCATTTTTTCTTTGTTAGGCTAGTGCCAGGCATTGAGCAATTTAGACTTCCTCAAAGTCTACTATGTATTACAGGTCACATGAACTTACTTGAGCTTTCAGGCCCATTTTTTGCAGCTTGCGTCCTTTGGTGAAACCTTTTGTTCCATTTTCCACCAGAAAAAGGCTGATTCCATGAGCAGGAGATCGAGCCTCTCGGTTTGTAACCGTAACCACAATCACCACGTCACACATCCAACCATTAGTGATGAAAGTCTGTAAAAACAAACCAACAAAAACCAACACAGCTTGGAATACTGCAACAAGCGAGGTGGACAGAAATTAGAAGAGATCATCAAGCAGTACAAAGAAAACCATCAGTGTGTGGATGCTCTCACAGGTAAACTGAAAGGCAAGGTTTAAGTGTCCAGAAGCATTTTAGTAATTCAGGAAGTCTAAAGTGCTGTCTAAGAGGAAATTTGATAATATTTGACAATAATTTGAGAGGCATTGTGTGGTGACAATTGTGAAGTGAAAGAATGCACAGACCTTTTTTCTTTTGTCTGCCCCCTGCTAAAGAAGGAAGGAGTTATCAGGTATAGACATCAAATGAAAAAAGGTTCTCTTGTGTAATAAACTAGCAAGGTATAAAATGCAAAACCACTGATGGCCTCTACTAACAACTGCTTAAGAAAGTTCTGCAGAATGATATATCCACTTGTCAAAATGACTCATCCTACCACCACCAAAAGAAATAAGCAATGTCTCCTGCTTGACTTCAACCACACATAATGAGCAAATATATTCACAGACATCTGTATGTACAAATTTACTTGTACACACCAACTCTGCAATAGCTTGAAAGCATACACACAGCATCTAATGCCATTTTCCTAATACAAGCTTCTGAACAGATTCCACAGCCTGCACTGCAGCACCTTTTCCAGGCCACAAGAAGTTTAACATAGGTAGCATGCATACTTTAGTGTTCAACCTCAGCAATAAGAAACAACACAGGTTCTGCTTATACAATATAGGACTTCTTCCAGTTCAAGTAAAAAAAAAAGTCTTTAGGTAAGATTATTTAAGTACTATAAAAAGAACCTGGTTCCCATGAATAGCCAAAACCAGAAGCAGAGTAAGTCTATATGAAAAAATAATAATAATAACTGACAAAACAAGAAAAAAAAAAAAAGAGAGAGAGGAAGGACAAGTGAGAGACACTGATTCTGGTATGCATCCCTCCCTGAGTGCCTCCAGCTCCGAAAGGCTATGAGTGACGTACACGTCTGTTTGCTTACCTTACTCCCATTAAGAATCCAGTCACTTCCATCTTTTTTTGCGTAAGTCCGTACTCCTTGCAAGTCACTAGAATGGAATTCAAAAGACCCTTCAAGGAACTGTTCCAGACGCTGTAATTTGTATCTTGAGCGCTACCCAACAGAAAGTAGACTTCACACCATGGAGACATGCAGTCAGTGAAAACGCACAGGAGGATAACAGTATACAGTAAAATGGTTTTCAGTAACACAGAAACCAAAAGCCTGCTGCAGAAAGAAATGATAAACGTGTGCAATCATACGCGAGCATGAGGTCCCACTTGAACGGATCTGCCTGTGGGAGGGTGGTGTGATGAAGCACTGATAGCACAAGTCAGCATCCCCTTAGGCTGATATGCTTTAGAAGGCAAACGTCAGACAAAACATTTTCTGAACATGCTCAGTCTTAATGAGGAGGCTCTGCAAAAATACATGGCCAACATCCACTCTCTGGAAGCACGACACCAAAAGGTTTTGCTCTTCACCTGTTCCTCTCTGTTGTGGAAACTGGCCAGATCACCTGTGTCTACTCAAAATATGTGCTGTCTGTCCTTCAACAATGACAGTAAAGGAGCAACATTTATCTGTTTGAAAGGAGTCAGAGGGGAAAACAACAACAAAAAAACCCAGCATTTTGTTCCACAACAAAAATTAATATTAAAGAAGTAAAGCCATCTTTACCGACGTAACTTTCTCCTCATTACATTTCATATTAAAGGTACATTCACAGGATGAGCAGGTTATCAACCATAAACTCAGTCTATAAAAGGAAATACAAAGCATATTTGCCCATTGTGAGACAAAAAAGAAACAGATTTTGAGCAAATATCTTGAATTGGCAAAGCTGTAACAGAGTGATCTGCAAGTCTGAGACCCTCCCCAGTCTAGGATATTGACTAGTTATTAGGATGTCCACGTAACCAGGATGCTCATGAATTTCTTTCACTGAGAAATCAGTAGACAGCAAATAAGATTATGACCATCTGTCTTGATTTTTTAGCTTACCTGCCTGCCCCAGGCTCTGTCATGGCAATAGCACCAATGCACTTGCCTGCAGCCATCTGAGGAATAAAGCGTTTGATCTGTTCTTCAGTGCCGTAATTTGCAATGTAGGGCATGACTATATCAGAATGAAGACTAAATCCTGGGCCAGTACAGTTGACGTACATCCTGGGGAGTGGGAAAAAACAAATCAGCTCAGGCAGGAACACTACAGAAATTTCAACACTGAACTTTCACGCCTTTGCAATGCAGATCCAATGCTGGAAGCAAGCCCTACAGCACAGACGTCTCGGACATAAGGTGAACTTGTAGCACTTGCACTGTTATTTACAGAATGTATTTTCACAGCCAAACTACTGTGTAACCTACCAGACTAATCAAAATGCTTCCCTCAACTACAGTAGAGCATGATGACATTTATTACTTAATCACCTGAGAGGCATAAAGCTGAAGATTTACACGTTTTAACTACTGATGCCAATTTCTGTAAGCAATGAAGAAATCTTACGAAAAACAAAACAAACAAAAAACCAGTCTGTTGATAACTTGAATTAAACTCTTCCTGAAGTGCCTAGTACTTACTGCTCCTCCCAGAGCACGGCTGAGGAGAGAATATCCGCTCCAATGCCTCCATGTTTCTCTGCAATAGCAACACCCAGCAAACCTTGCTGTCCAGCTTTTTCCCAGAGCTCTCTGCTCACCTGGCCATCCTTCTCCCATCTGCAAACAGCATAAGAAAAGAGATATCCATTAAATTCTCCACGTGCTACCTCTCATTTTTCATGGCTGCTGCTTCATGCTAGAGGGCCCACAGGCAGTTTTCAGTGCCTGGTAGAGAGGCTTTCAGACTCAGCAGCACACAACACAGCATACAGGGCGCTGAGACAACTACGTTTGCCAGCTAAGAATTGATGGCTTAATAACAGGTTTTCCATTCTTCACAAATGCCACTGGCATTACACAGATACCAACTATATAACACATCCGAACCCTGGCTTCCAACACATAAACCTGATGACTCCTTATGACTTGTTACGAAAGGCTGTGCTGCGTCTAGGTCTGAGCACCAGAGCAGGATCTAGGAGGTTTAGCCACAACCATCTGGATAATCACAAGTAGATCCTCACCTTCCCGACATTCCATTTTCCCATAAAATGGGTATAAAGTATCAATTTCTGAAAGATTTTGATTCTTACCAATGAGAAATGCTTTTCAAGAAAAAAAGCACCGATACATTAGTAACCTTGATATCAAGTACAAAAGCATATAAAATAATATATATTAAAAAAAAAAAAAAATCAGTCCTTTTTCACTTAGTACTGTACCTTGGTAAACTACTGCTGAAGTAAGGCGGTTTTAAGTTTGTGAATAGACAGCTAAGGCTTGTCTGCTGATAGTTTGCAAACTGTAAGAATCACTTGTTCCCTAACAAATAGTACCCTGAGTTCACCAACACACCAGAAAGTCGAGTGGCCATTAATGGCCATTTTTTAATAATATGATTGACAAATTGTTCAGAAAGACTCCTCAGATGCACTGGCTTGCAGCAGAGCTATACCACAGCGCTTTATCCACAGCTAATAATGCTTCTTGTCACACTCGCATTAAGTTTACTCCCAGAGTTTCTGCTCCTGCACTGGAAATCTTAACCAGTGTTGTCTAAAGACCACCTTTGGGGGGGGTTTTTGCCCCCTACTTTCAGGGTCACTGCTGTCTCGATCACAAAAACATTTTCTCCTCATGCTCATCCATGTTTACTGATGCCACACGCTGGCCCAGCCAACTGGTACACTATGCCTGAAGCCTATTTGTTTATTTGAAAGCTGTGAGAACAGAATGGTTCATAGGTCTCTGCAGTGAAGCAAGAACCCAAGTCCAGCTTGTCTCAGTCACCTGAAGAAACAGTTGTGTCAGCAAACAGGATCATAATTAACCTGGAGCAGACACAACACCTGATCACAAAGCTATACCAGAAGTCTTCCTAAAAAAAAGACAAAGGAAAATATACCCCCTCCACTTCAATGGGAGAGTGCACAAGCAGGGAAACACTGGCTGCAACTCTGTGAACTGCACTTGATCTGCTCACAAGCCTGCAACGAAGGCGCCAGCTCAGAGCGATCTGTGAATTTTGCTGAATTTTATAGGCAGATCTGTTCCAATCGAGTCCTGTTAATGAAAACAAATGCCTTGTTTATCATGTCATAGTGAATAATACCTGAAAATGCTTATTTTGGGGGGGTGGGGGGAAAGCAAATTATCTCGAAAACCAGAACGTTTAAAAGGCATCTCACTCTGTATGAAAAGGCAGCACTTCTTCCTGAAAGAACTTCCTGGCACTCTCCCTGAAGATATCGTGGTCCGACGAGAAGATCCTCCGGGTGCCGATGTCAGTCAGACGCTTAGCAGAAGAAGGCTCCAGGCGCTTCGTGCCATGCTGCTCGGTCGGAGCAGGGCTGAGAAACAGAAGCAAACATCTGCTTGGATGCAGGCACAGCCTATTTCACAGCCCTTTGAAAAGGAAGGAAACACCTGCCTAGCAAACGTGGATTATTTATAAAGCTACTTTTGGCTCTACTGAGCTACATCTAAGGCTGCCGTTGTTCGAGCAGGGCACAGGGCCCGCTGGGCACGCAGCAGAAGGCCGCTGCTCTCCCAGCACCCCACGCTGGCACTGTCCAAGGGTGGCACAAGGGCACCGGGGCCATACAACCCCTTGGTGCAGCAGAGCGGACAAGGACAGACCCCGCTGTCACCTGCTGTCAGCACGGGACTCCACTCCCTGTGTATGGCCAGGAAGTGGGGCAAAGGGCAGCCCGCAGTCTGCAAGGCAATGGCTGAACCTCCGGGCCCAGCGTGCCGGGGGGGGGACCCGAGCAACCAGGGGTGCAGATGTATGCAGATGTATGCACACATACATGCGTGTGATCATGCGCTTCTATTCAGGCCTGCAGCCTTCCTGTCACACAAACATACATATGCATATACATGCATGTATTTATACACACGCACGCAGCACTTCCGCACACCCACACAGATACATAGGAAATACACCCCTATACATATGTACCCCGCAATCAGCCCCACCAACACACCCACGTCAAGCCAAACGCGCAGGCAGCAGCCCGCAGCCAGCAGCCCGCAGCCCCTCAGCGCCGCCCGGCAGCCCTGCAGCCCGCAGCCCCGCAGCCCCCAGCGCCGCCCCGCTCCCCTCGCGCCTCCGTCGCGCGCCCGCCGACCTGGGCTGGGAGGAGAAAGCCCTCCGGCCGGCGGTCCGCAGGAGCCCACGCAGGCGAAGCAGGCGCGCCGCCATCTTGCGTCGGGGTGTGGCGGGGGGGCAGTGCGGGGACGGAGAGCGGCGCGGGCTGCGCGGGTTGATCCCCTGCGCGGGGATGGAGCCGGGGCGCTGCGCCGGCTGTGTTGTGAAAAAAAGAAGCGTTTCTGTTTCCCGGAGTGTGGCACGCAATCCCCACCGGTATGATTAAGTTCTGAATTCCTCCTAATCCATCCTGTTTACAACGGGATTATGATCAAAGTATTTGCATTTTTCCTTGAACGCGGTTTGGAAATCGCGTGGAAAGCAATCCTTTCGGCTCGCCGCAGGGCGAGCGCGGCTGAAGCCCTGCCGAAAAAGCAAATGGCGTCAAGTAATGGTCATCACGATGAGGTTGTTGCTACAATTCAGGTGTTTCTGTAGTCTGAACCCGTAGTAAAGTTAACAAGAATTCCTCCTTTTTGGGTCAGAAATGCTGCACCTCCACCGTAGGCCGGCAGATGGCAGCAGAGGCACGGCTATGTTGGTGGGCCTGCCTACACGGGGACATCCGTGCCTGCCTGATGTCAGCCAGGTGTGACGCAGGTTGTCCCAGGCTTCACCTGTCGCTGAGGTCAGGAAATGCTTCGGTGGCAGTTTGATATTTTTCACAGCGTGTTTTTCTAGTGGGGAAAAAGGGCGGTTGTAAAAAAAACCGGGACGTTAAGAACAATGTGTTGCTGTTGCTTTTGCAGAGAACAGGACAGAAATAGGTATCGGAGCAGAGAAGAAAGTGAAGACACACTGCTGGCATTCTAGATGCTGTTCCGGTTTGGGATAGTGCTTTTCTTACCACGGCCTTAAAGGACTTTGTGGAGAAACAGCACACTGCATTAAGTGACAGCTCAATCTGGTCCTGCCTCTCCATTCATTGTGTGGGCATGGTCACAGGGTGAGTCTGATTTTGATTTCCATTTCTCAGTGTTAATGCCTTCTCTTTTATATGGCTGTCTGCCATACCAGTAAATGGCATGTCTGTCCTTCCTGACCTCTCGTACAAACAACCTTCAATACTGGTGAGGGATACAGGTTGCCATACTTTTGTTGTCACAAATTGTCTTCGACTTGCAGCTCTCCTGCTCTCATGTTATGTGGTTAGCTCACACTTCCTCTGAGACTGCAAACCACTGGAGTAATCTAGCAAATCCCCCCCAGTGATGCCCAGTGCTAATATCATCACCTCACCATGTTGCCAGCACGACATAAAGGCACCAACTCAGTGGTCTCTAACACAGTTCATTACTGTCCTTACCTGAGGATGTGTACTGTGATATTTGGGCTTTGTTACAAATTGATTTGGCTAACCATCCCATTTTGGATCACTATTTATGTTCTTTTTCATGATTTCCAATGTTCATAAGTCATTGCTCTAGCTGGATGGGGCCAATGTAATTTAAAGCATTATCTTGGTGAAAAATTGCACATGGAAAAATGCAAGTGAATAAATGAGAAAGCGGTGGGTTACCTGGAGAAAAAGCGTTCAAGTAAAGCTCTGTGGGTAAGACAAGTTGAAATGAAATTTCTTCTGATTTTGGTCAAAATGTCCCTATTGTTCATCTTCATCTTCCAAATACAAAGACTGTACAAGTATATTCAAGTCAGAACAGCCCTGTGAAAGGAATTCTTTTCTCAGAGGTATTCTTTGCTGTCTTTCTACTGCAAGAAAAAAATGATGAATTGAGCAAAAGGATCTCATTACATGCTTTTCTTTATTTTTTTCCTGTTACGTAAGTAATCTACAACTTTTGTCTGTGTTCCTGAGCTAAGACATTATTAGTCCTGCAGCAGCAGCTACTTTTGTGCAAGGGTGTTCTTCTCCAGGACTAAGTATGTTGGACTTGGTTTCAATAGCAGGGCAAGTAACTCCTTTTGAAAGAACTACGGTTCTCTGTATTCTTCTGTCTTGCTGTACTTGATGGTACTACCGTCTGTAAAGCCAAGTTGCAGGATCTGACCAGAAGTTTTGAACGTGCAGCAAGAGACACTATTGACCTCCTATCGCAAACCTCTTTATTCCCTTTTGAGACTTTCAGTCTCTTGCAAATAAAGTGTCAAATTATTCATGTCTGATATGAATGCCCTTGAGGTTTGGTTTCTGACTAGGTTATTTTAAAACTCATGTGCTGTCTTTTCAGGAAGAGTCCAGGTGCCAGTTAAGCATGTCTGCCCATCAGGGGCATGTATGGTCTTCATCCAACTTTTCTGTGTTGGCATTAGAGTGCTGGGCAAGCTTGAATAAGATGCAAACTCTCAGCTTACTTCTGCCTATACGTGACTGTCCTTAGTGTGCTTTTGCCTGGGGTCAACACAGTGTTAGTCATGTGCATGCAAGATGATGTGGCAGGGAGCGAGAAGCTGTGGCTGATGAGTGGGCCTTCCCTACCAGTAAATCCAGCTCCTTCAGCATGTGTCTTGGAGCACTTGAGAGACACCACACCCCTCCAAGACCTTTATGTCAAGTCCAGTGATTGCTGGGTGTCAACAGGAAGAGGGAGCAGAGAATCTCATGAGCAGAGATCGTGACTCAGCCTGGGGATTATGTCTTAACAGGGGACACAATTATTTTTTTCTTCAGATCTTTTTGGATGTGAAACTTCAAACTATCATGTTCATCAAGGAATTGCCAATCTAGGATTGCTCTGTAGCCGAGTCGTCTTATGCATACCTGTGCCAGCACGTCTTCTCTTACTTGGATATCTGGCATACTGATATACAGTGTTTCCTCCACAGATTTTCAGCTGAAATCCAGCTTAACTCAGTCATTTACCAAAAATGTTCCTAACAGATCAGCATTAGTGGAGTGAAATGCGCTTGAGTTGATTTGTGCTGATTGTTAGACATAGAGGCCAGCAGCTGTTGGTCAGCTGTGGCTGTACCTATTAGTCCAGGCAAATAAAAAATTAAACTTACACCAGTGTAGCAAAGTGCAGGGTGAGAACTGGTCCTTCCATAATGGGATAGTGCAGAAAAGGGGCATTGGAAGGTTCCATGGTCTGTGCAGATCAAGGTAACAGGTATAACATGCACTGGCAAACAAAGGATTCCTTAAATAGATGCTTCACAGCTTTCAAGAACCTGAATTAGCTGAGCACCACTCTCACACAGATGTAGGAGTTAAGAGGTTGTAGTAGTAGAAGGGTATATTAGGATGTTTGCATTATCATCCTAGCTGGTAGGAAGTAGGGTTATCTTAAGAGTTATAAGGCTGTAGCTAGAGTTCATATAGGTATTGATCTCCCTTTATTTGGCTGCTTAGAAAACCTTTGTGAACTTAAGAAAGAAGTAGGTAAATTCTGCCTTTTTATAATTGTATTCTTGTTATGTGTGATGTAGCCTATATGGGTTCACCTCATTGCTATTTTTTTGTTCTGTCAGAAATGTGCAAAGGATGCAGTAGCAAATTAGCCCTCATTCAGTAGATCTGTGATGTTCCTTAATGATGAAAGACTAGACCAGAGGAAACCTTCTAAGTTAAATAGCTGTAATAGGCTTTATTGATCTGATCTAGCTGTAATGTCCCTGTTCATTGGAGGAGAGTTGGACTGGGTGACTTTTAAACGTCCCTTTCAACTCAAACAATTCTATGATGCTATCTACTGTGGTTTAAAAGCGAACTTTTCTTTTTCAGATAGGTATAAACATTATAGACAATAAACTTTGAACTGAAAGCACTTCTTAAATTAATGAGGCAGTTAATAAGCACCATCGCTTATGTGGAGGAGATCAACTTGAAAAACTGTAGTGTTTGGCGTAGCATAGAGTGAAAAATGGATCCTTCTTTGTACACAAAGAGCCAGAGAAAATGCATTCCCGAGCAAGCAACCCAAAGAGCTGATATTTGGGAAGATAAGAAAAATATTTTGTTTTTTGTTGCTTGGTTGAGCTGAGGAAGCGTAACAGCTGAAGAATAGAGCCTAAAATGCCTATCCCTGACTACCCTTGGGGTACAAGTTATATGGGTTGTGTTAAGGTGTAGTGGCAATGCTAAGCCACAGCCTGAAGCAGTGATTGAGCACCTGGTGGGAAGGCAGGGCCAAACCAGGGGAGCTCAGGTGCAGGCAATCTGAGTGACCGGAAGGGCTGGAGCCAGGATTCACCCCTTCCCAGACCTCATTTAAGGGCTGGCAGTGCAGGCAGGGAGTTCTTGCTGGATATGTGGAGATCCCTGTGTATGTGAGGCCTTTCGCAGGTAAGCCTTTCCTTTGTTTCTGCACCTCCAGCTGTTGTATTTGAGCAAGTCCTCACTTGCTGTAGCCTAGGATTTTGTTACTCTGCTGTGGTTGCTGTGCTTTCCATCGTGTTACAGCATTGAATAATATATCTGCAGTTTTTTGAGTGATGGGGTTTAGGATACGTATATCCTTTGTAACTAGAGTGAAGGAAACAATTCCTTTCACCTGGAAAGAGGAACAACTTATTTTTGTTGGGGCTTTTAGCAGTTAGTAGAATGTGTGTCTGCCCAAGTTCTGGTTTAAAAAAACAATAAAATTTGTTTAGTGTGGGAAGAGCTTCTCCTCAAAGAAAGAAAAGATCTTTTATGAATCTCGAGTAGTAAGTCTGGAAAACGCTTGGTTTGGGGTGCCAGTGTCTAAACTATTCTGCATTTCATTGATGGAGTGCATAGTGGATTTATATGCATATAGTAGCCACTTTAAAGTCTTAATCTATCACAGTTTCTTGGAAAGCCTTCTAAACTGACCCACAGATCTTCTGAAGCCTCTCTCCAAACATTTAGTAATATATTGTGCCCTCAGATGCATAACTTACTGAAGGGTGAAGGAGGGTCATGCTGTTATCAGGAGCTAATTGGCTAGGTTGTAGGGAACTATCACCATCTCTACTTGTGGGTGGAGGCGATTTTTATCATGCTGCTTTGAAATGTGTGTGGAAGATGCAAAATGAAGGCGATATCCAGTTATTGTTTTGTCACAGCTCTAATTTTTGGGGTTGTGAACTCTGTGCTATGCTGGCTTTCCTACAAGTTGTGCCTGACTGGAATTTCCTTTGGTATTTTATCTTTCTTTACATCCTGCACTGAAATGCTAAATGTGGCTATGCTGTATAGAGTTTTAAACAAAAACTCCTTAACCATGCCAGTTCCAGGAAGGGGTTTGGATTAGGTAATAATTTTATTCTATTTAAAAAATAAGAAGAGAAATGTCTTATTACAAGGCTCCTTCCCTGCAGTGCTACTGTGGCTACCAGCCCCAAGTCTACGTGAAGATTGAATCGAGCTTCAAGACCAAAATTCCCTAGAGGAAATTTGATTTTCCCTCTGACATAAGCTACGTTTGATTTGTTTCTTCACCTTCTTTCTTCTGGGCCTTCTTCACAAGTTTTATGGCAGCCTTGAGAGACATTTCATCCCTGTAATGCCTGGGGTTCTCTTGTCATCTCTTGGTTTCTATAGTAGCAGGGCCAGACGTGGTGAATTAGAAGTAATCATACACTTATCTTCTCGTCCTTTTAAGGATCTGCCTGCTAGGTATGCTCAAGAGATGGAAGACTGTTCTAACTTGCACTCATTGTCATGATTTCTGATGTAGAACAGAGACACAGTGGATTGCAGGGTATACAACAGGAAGGCAAAAAAGGGACAGGTTAGGACAGAGAACAGAGCACCAAAGAGTCGCTTCAGGTGTGGGTAGAGAACATAAACGAGGTGCCACCATGAGGTGCTGCTTCTGTGACTGGCTTTCTCAAGACTTTATGTTCCCACCTGTCCCTTAATGTGCTCCTTATTGCAAGGTTTCACCTTGAAGATTTTGAAAAGGCTGAGTGAGCTTCAGCAAATGTTTGCAAGGCTGGACAGGAGCAGAAATCCTTCAGCTGTGCTGCTGGCTGCTGTTCTCCATGCCGCTAAATGCCCCTCAAGCAGTGGGGGACTGTACACTACTAATGCATACTAATGCATGTAAACTGTGAAGACTAAGTAGAAATGAATTGGTCTTTGAGTGTAATTACAAATACCAGTTATCGTGACTGTTGTTTTTAATCAGCATGAACAATACCCTTGCGATACTTTTCATGCTTCTGAGGAAATATGGACACATTTTTATTGCATTTTATCAATCTACCTTGTTCAGTTTGTAGTGCAAGTCCTTTCCCATGGATCGGCAATAGCCTTTCTTTTACAACAGTTTGATTTAGGAGTGCTGCTACCCATCGTCATTACATTGGTGGAGAAATGAAATGTTTATGGACTAATCTATACCATCCTCCCAAACCGTAGATTTTGGTAATGGAAAGTTCAGTATAATGTTCTAATAAACTGCGGGCTGATGCATGCTGTGCCAATTCATCTAGAAGGTAGACGTGAGAGTGAAATCTTACCTTTTCAGCAGCATTTCAGTCTTCATTCTGAAATAAATGTCCGCGCCTAGGTAGATGAAGCATTGCATTTTTCATCATAAAACAAATGAGAAATAATAGGTTACTGAGGAGCAATTCTGTTTTTATTACACATTTTAGCCCTTCCTTCTATCCTTATAGAAGTCAGCCTCCCTACAGTAAAAACAGTGAAGGCGTACCTTGACAGCAAGATACTGATCATATTGTTTGAGAACAGGTTAGATTGAAAATCTGCTTAAGTATAATAATTGTTCTGGTAATAATGGCATAAAATACCTTCAGAGAGGAGCTATGTGAAAAAGCAAAACACTGTGGTGTGGGAGCAGGCTTGCGTCACTGGAAGGATGATGTTAATGGACTTCATTCAGAGAGTAGTGTTCTATGTGCCGTGGCTTCTTAGTGCCTTGGTACTGAAGTAGAGAAGATGGATGTGAAAGCTGAGTTAGCTCAGTGATGTAAATAGCCAGATTAGCCTGCCAAGAAGAAGATGGATGTATTTGCTGAGCTTCCTCTTATTGGGTTTTCCATCACAGTGTGTGCTTGAGCTAGAGGATGTGTGAAAGACCCAGGTGACATTGTAGAGGAGACAATTGCGTTTATTGCTGTGATGTGAAAGTGTTGGAAATGTCTCCAGATGCATGGCAAGACTTCAGCTAAAGCTATGAGTTGTCAGTGAGTATATATGCTGGCTCCTGTAGAATTAGAGTTTGTTGATGCTCCACCTCTGGAGGTGTTGAAGACAAGCTTGGATGGGGCCCTGGGCAACTTTGTCTTAGTACCAGGTCTGGAGGTTAGTGGCCCTGCCTGTGGCAGGGGGTTGGAACTTGATGGTTCTTGGGTCCCTTCCAACCCCAGCCCCTCCTGTGATACAATTCTGTGAGGGTAATTAATTTACCTTCCATACCTTTGTGCTTTATTGAAGGGTGACACAACTAATTTCTTAGGCTGTAGGTGGGAAGGAGAAGTGTTGAGTGTTTAGCAGATCCTGAGAGGGGGGAGGGAAAAGAGCAAGCCATGCAGAGAGGGTTGTGAGGTGACATTTTTGAACAGCCCCTGATGCTCAAATGAGCTCGGGCAGTGGATGGAGTGCGCTATGTACAACATCTGTGATGAGTAAATGGTTCCTGACACATCAGGCACACCTGGAAAAACTTCGCTTCCTGCCCAGCTGAACTCAGCGGCTCAAAGTTAGGCAAAACATTAGTGATGTCTTCATCTTTTCAACATTTAATTGCTTTGTGTTGGAGCCCATTGAGGTCTGGGAGACAGCAAAGCATCACAAGTAGCACAAAAACAGCTTCTGTTGGTTTTTTGGTTTTTTTTTTTCCAGCCAAGGATCTGGTCCCTTGGTCAGCATAGAGCCTGTATGTAGGAGAGAGCTGATGTTAAGCTCAGTGTCCACATTTCCTCAGTTGTTCTGGTGTTTCAGCTTTGATTTTGTATGGAGTGCATACTGAGGGCTAGCACTGTGCACCTCGACCTTTCCTCGGGGATCTAGCCCTGCTCCCAAGGAGTTAAACTCAATTGTTTTGAGTAATGGAAAGCATGTTTATTAACAACGTTCTATTTAAAATACAAAGCAAATGCAGTGATAATAAGAGGTGTCGGATGTCTGGGTCTGAGAATTACTTTTTCCATTCAGAGCCTGAGCAGATGCAGGGCAGCCTTCCCCGGCTGTGGGGGTCTCTCTGGTCCCACTCTGAGGGAATGGTGGTCCTGCTTGTGTTGGGCACTCTTTCCTCAGGGAGGGGGAAATACAAGGGAAAAAAATAAAAATAAAAAGCAGAAATAGAGAGCTTTTTTGAGGAGGTTCCCCCCCAGGATCAGAGCTCTGAGCAATGCGGAGGTTACTAGCATGGGGGCAGCGGGTTTAAACAAGTGAAACTTTAAAATGGTTTGAAGTATCGCAGGTTACTCTGCTCACCTACAGACAAGGCACCTGAACATTTTATTGGAGATCTTTGTTTATTCATTTCCAAGTTGTGCTTTCAGGTTGGGTACCTTTTGAGATGGGAATAATCAGTGTAATTAAAAACTTCTGAGAGGGAGGTCTGGAGTTTTTGCCTCTCAATTAAAACCTTTTTGCCTTAAACCATCTCATTTCTATGCTTTCAAAAGAAAACATTTCTGGTTGATATTGTTTTCGTTGAACGGCAGCTTCTGTTTGAAGCTGTAACTTGGTGAAAGAGGCTAGTATTGAAGAGCTGGTCTTTCTTTATAAGTGATTGAATTGCTAAGATGACTCCCAAAATGTTGTCTTACCGGGATATGATTTTTTTTTTAGTAGATATTTGTCTCTATGTATGTGGGTTTTTAACAATGGGTGGCTTACATCTGCTTATTTCTGCACAGAAGCTGTCCCATTCTGTTGGTAGTATGGAATTGCACTTAAGCTTACATGTTAACCAAAGCTGTGATTTTAGAGAGGAAAGATGGAAATACTGGTCTTTCAGGCTGTTTCCAGCCCTGGGCTGGTGATGTGACTGCACGTTGGTGTCGTGTAGTGAAGAAGTATCAGAATGAGACTGACAGTGCACGTGGAGAAACGTTGTTTGGGTTTTTGTTTGTTTGCTTTCCCAGCAACTGAGATCCATGGTTTTCTTGGAAAGAGAAACCACACGGAGCATGTATGTGCAATATGGCGAGAAGAATAGGGTGTCTAGCAGTCCTTAGAGAAACATCCTCGAGGCTGAGGCCCTATAAATAACTTGGTTCATGCCTCTTCCTTGCCTTCTTAGGACAAAGTTAAGCAATGACCTTCCATTTACCTTCTATCAAAGCCTTTTTTCCCCGCCATGCGTGAAGCAAGCACCTGTAAGCTACCTCCTGTCATGGGTCTCTGGGCAGGGCATAGCTGTAAGACTTGCTTGACCCTGTCTGTCAGCGTACAGGAGATTTTTTTGGGGGGAAGCCTTGCAAAAGAGGCAGCTGCTGCTCCACTGGCTGTGCTGTGGCTTATTCTCATGCCAGCTGCCCCTGGTGCACCTGTTGGTGCTTGAATGATGGAGCTGTTGTGCGCTGTAACTTAATAAGGCTAAGTCAGATTTTAATAGAACTAACTGACCCTCAGATAGAGGGCTAAAGCAGTTTGACAAATGCTTAAGGAAAGGAGCAAGGAGCTACGATTAAGGGCAGGGATGTGCAGGTGACAGTGGAGCCCTGGGGGCTGGTTTCTCCATGGAGATTGGGCTGTTCTCCACGTGGCCCAGGGAACGGCAGCCACGATGTTGGTTCCCCCCATGCAGAGCCTTTGTGTGCGTCTTTTTCCTGATCACTTGTTCTAGTTGTCCATGGAACTCTAAATACAGCTGGTTGAGGGGATCCCTTCCCAACTGCGCTGTGGGCCTGCTGTTGTACTACTAAAGAGTCTTTGCCAGGAAGAGTGGCTCAGCCACTCATGGTGGCCTGAAGCAGGGTCACCATGGCTGCTGTCGGGTCTGCCTGTGCACTGGGGTAGGTGCTACGCTGGGGGCCCTTCTGATGCCAGCTCCAGCTGGCCTTCTCCCCAAAAGCACGTTGGTGCTGATGTCTGTGCCAGCTTCCTGACTATTCCTCCTCCCAGTCCCCCAGTCAAGCACTTTTCATCCATATTAAGCAGTGACCTCTTGAAGATGTTCAAATATATATATTTTTTTTCAAATAAGACTTTATTTTGTGAAGTACAGCATACAGAAATAAATTAAGGGCTTGTTTGAGTAGGTTTGAATAGGTTTAGAGGGGGTAAAAAAGACTTTATAGCCTCGATGTGACAACAGGGATTTATTGATGCTTTATTTTTCCAAAGGTTTACATTCTTTCATGGGAAACAACATGGAAAGAGATGCTTGGGATTTGTGAATGCTGGATGGTAGCAGATTTTCCATCCAACTCTCCTTGGAGAAAGTTCAGTTTTTGGAAGTGATCCAGAGGCAATGCCTGCAGATGCACTGGTAAAAATAAAAAAAAAATGTAGAGGGTTTGGAGGCATATTGTCCAGTCCTTTCAATTTCCTTGTTGATGATAACTGCCAGAGCAAGAATTTCACTCAGGCAGATCTCAGGAGCCATCTGGTCTTTCTGAATTGGGCTTGTTCTAGGGACGAATGGGAGAGGACAATTAGAAATCACCTTTGGCTGAGGAAACACTGCAAAATGACAAATAGAGCTCTTGATTTTGCTTTTGAGATGTCTGTTGAGTTGTATGCGAGTTGGAATTCTCTCCCAACATAGCATAACATAGGTCAAAGGAGCCCACATATCCACAGTATCTTGTTGCATTTTAAAGGGAAGTGTTGAGCTGTTCTGCTGACAAATCAGAAGCATATCAAGGTTGTGGGTTGTGTTGTTTCTCTTATTGCTTTTTTTTCCCTCTGCTTGTAGAAATACTGCCAAATCTGAGCCTTCTTTTGGCTATTGACTATGACTCTTAGAATACATTCTAAAGATAATTACTTCATTTCTTTTGGAGACCTGTTCTCAGTCGTTCACAGAAGTAGTCAGGCTGTTCTTTCCACAATAAGCTTTGAATTAGCAGAAGGTGTTGCTTGGATTTGTTTTTCTGATTGTGTCTCAAGGTGTCAACTTGAATAGTGTAGGCTCTCCTCTTGTATGACAACAGAAATCTAGAATGATATTTAAGCTCAAGTATTTTCATGTTCACAGGTAAGCTGAGCCTTATTTCATGATCTGGCTGTTGGAAAAATCCACGAAATGCCACCCGAGTTTCTGACCAGTTGTAGGGCTGGGAATAAGACAGGGATCTGCTTTCCTGTTTTTTGTCTTGGACAGCAGTTTAATTTTATTGTTGGTGAGACAGTGTCATGCTGATTTCATAACCTATGTCTGGCCATGGGCAAGAAGAAGCCTTTAAGTGTAGCGATGAGACAAGGTTAAGCATGCAAATGGGAACGTACCGTTTGTTATCTGGGGGTGTCCACTTAGACAGACATGATGTGCTTTACAAATGCTGTGGAAAAATAAAGATATGGTAGTTAGAAGGAGCAGCAAATACATTACTTCAGGAGACACCTTCAAAAGCAAGAGCTGCTGAGGAGCTCATGGTGTTGAAAAGGAACTCTTCTGATCAGATTTAACTCCCTAATGTGATAGGAAGTTTAAAGTGCTTAGTACTGTTCAAACTAAATTCTCTTCCTGCTTGGATGTGATGAGACTAAATGTCAAATGGAACACTTTGCCCAAGCATTAGCTGAGGGCTAGTTTACTGCCAATTAGGGCAGCTTTTCTACAGAATGTCAGTCTAGAGACCCAGGGCTAACAACAGTAGTCTTGTCTGCTGTGGCTGAACCTAGCCTTTCCTGTGATGTGACTGCTGGCTAAGCACATCATTTTAATACATAAACCTTTCAATGTAACTCAGCTATAGCATTGCCCACCCAATTTGCCAGAGAAATTAAGAGCCACCTGCAATGAAACTCAGGGATGAAATGTAGGACGAGAGGGTGTTGAACCCCCACATGTACACGTACCCTCGTAGTTGATGCAGCCGTTGGAGTCTTCCTGACCTTTCATCAGTTCTTCTACTTCCTCTTCTGTCATCTTCTCACCTGCAGAATGAAGGCAGCCTGGTCAGTTCTTAAATGGACAAGCAGCTGAGGCTGAATCCTGCAGCTTTTCCAAGTGTGTTCTTTCTTTTCTGGGGTAATGACAGGAAGATCTGTTGCTGAGCTAAGATTTATTCATTTTAACTTTCTTTGCAAGTTCTGCATGTGCATGTAGACATAGGGTTCCTGGTCATTTATAGAGTGAAGAACTATGCAGCACATCTTCTATCTGTGTTCTTTCGGTCACTAGAGTTTTCAGCCTTTTCTCTCTGTCCCTCAGTGAACCCTTTTAGTACCTAATTTGAATTTAGAAGTAAAACTCTTGCTATTGATCTTTCTGTTGCTTTGCATCAGTTTTCTCAGAGCCTTGGGTAGCAGCCTCCTATCTCTCTAAGCCAGTTAGGACATTCTTCCTCCCTCTCTCATGCCTTGAAACAGCAGCTATTTTCTGTGTTCACGGATGTGACAACCCCTTACCCAGCGTGGCCAGTACATGGCGGAGTTCAGCCCCCATCACTGTGCCGTTGCCTTCCTTGTCGAAAACACGCAGACCTTCAACAAAGTCTTCAAAGGTACCCTGCTCCTTGTTGTTAGCAGCTGCTTGCAGCATGGGCAGGAACTCTTCAAAGGTAATTTTCTTGGCGTTCATCTCTGAAAAGAAAGCATCAGTTGCAGTGCTGCTAGGCATTCGAACGTTCACCTGGGATATTCACACTGAAATTTGGGAAAGCCTCCCACCTCACTTGCGTGCCCCTTTTGCCACAGGATTTGGCTGCTCTGCAGCCATCTGGATTCTCTTATCGTGGGAGTTTTTGAGTCCATCTGAATTGTCACGTCTTTTCTCTACTCCACTTTTCCCATGGTTTTATATAGTATGTGTGTGTTGTATGTGTACTTCCTTCAGAAATGAAGTGTGCTACATGAGTTGATCTTCAAAAAGATTTTTGGCAATGGGGGAGCTACAGAATACAGTGAAACAGAACTCCTTTCCTACTGCTTAGGGTTTAGGGCAAGAAGAGTGAGATTCTGGGTCTTAAAGCCCCTGGGTTTTTCAACATGATGTTACTGGCCTCGTCAGGTTCTCTTAGACGTGACTTGACACAAGTATAAACAAACTAAAAATAGGATGCCCAGTGGAGGTGGTATCCAAATTTGCTATTCAACATACTCATTGTGGAGGTTTAAGGCCCTACAAGCTTAGTGCATCTTGCCCATTTGTTTTCGTGAGCCAGAAGCCGAGGTCTTCAGTGAGGCCTTCCCCAGATGGCAAGGCTGCCAGAAGGCTTTTTTTAATTTATTTAAATCCTTTCAAGGAGCAGCTTTCATCTGGGCAAGGATGGAATGTAATAGATGGAAATATAAGAGATTTTCGAGTAGGTAGTTACAGAAACTATTTTACTACCCATCTTTTTCACTAAAGATGTTGTTCAGTTATTGGTGCAGTTGCTTAGAGCACCGTCTCAGCTCAGTATTAGTCTTTTGCTTAGCACTTCCCACTGATGCTAATGCTTAACTCAAGACTTATAAACTGTTCTTTAGAGCCTCTCTTTCCAGGCCTGAGGGTTTGGATATTGTTTAGCCTATCCTAATATGTACTGTTGGAATGAAACTGGGGATGTCCTGGAGTCAAGTCCTTGTTAGTAGGAGATTATCACAAAGTTAGCATTTTTTATCTCTACAGAAGAGGAAAGGAAATATGAAGTGACAGTTAGTAAATGTCCAGTAATAAATTGCCAATGTGTGCTGTGCATGTCTAGGTTTGTAGCAGTTTTAAAAAGGCCCTTCTGTTCAGCTAAAATAATCAGTCGGGTTTCTACTCTTGGGGTATGTCTCAGCTAATGCAAAAGAGCTGCGGCTAGAAATAGAGCTGAGCAGTCTGGGTCACAAAGAGGCTATGAGCAGTAAGAAGTGCATGTTGCTCCAAGCTGACAACAAAGTGATGTTTGCAGAGACTACTCCATAGCCTAGGGACCTAGGGATAAGGTTTTCATTTTTCTGAACACTGTACTTCCTGCTGCCCCCATTCTCTTCAAAAGAAACTGGCAAAATTCCCCATATTGCTTCTGGAGAGCCTGCCTTGCTTCCCTATTGGAGCAATCTCCTTCCTACGTAAGTACTGATGTTTCCTAATCAGTTCCCCAGCTTGAAAAAAGGCCCAAGAGAGATAGCATGGTTCTTACCCTCTTTGCTGGGGTTGCCCAGGATCTTGTTCATCTCAGCATTTGTGGGGTTCTGTCCCAGTGCCCGAACGATGTCACCGACCTGGCTCAGGGTAATCTTGGCATCACCTGTCTTGTCAAAGAGGAGGAAGGCCTCCTTGAAGTCTGTAAAGGAAGAGCAATGGTTAGATTAAGGCAGGCGGCTACGCTTTGACCATTACTGACAAAGCTGTGAGCCTGTTGTCTGCTGGTACTGTTCCAACGACTCCAGGGCAGTTAGCAGGGGAATTTTTGGCCTGCAGTTCCAAGAAAAACTCCTCTCTGACATTTGGGTTTCACTATTTTTGAACTTTCATAACTACCATTTGTAGCTTTCTTGACTCTAAAAGCCGCCGGCAGTTTTGCAATGGACCTTGTAGTTATTTCAAACACAGAGTGAAATCAGCTTTCTACAGCCCTTACCATTCAAGAACAAGTTTCTTTACTTGACATAGCAGCAGAAGATGACGGAATAATCCACTGTACTCTATCTCATCCGAAGACTGTGACTATTCTGCCACAGTTCCTAGCTGCACAAAATATCTGCCCGATTCAGTGGGTTCTGCTTGCCATTTCAGCGTCTTAACCACATGCTACTAACAGGGAACTAGAAGGTAGAGTTAAAATGCTCCTACTTCTGCTCTGCCTTAAAGCTCCCCTACGATGACATTTCCACCTGTGTTCATAATCGTAGAGCCATTAAGGTTGGAAAAGACCATTAAGAATATCTAGTTGAACCATCAACCCATCCCCACCGTGCCTGCTCAGCTCCACATCTCCACATTTCTTGAACCCTCTGCAGAAGGAGACTCCACCACCTTCCTGGGCAGCCTGTTCCAGTGCCTGACCACCCTGAGAAGAAATTTCTCCTTATATCCAGCCTGAATCTCCTGGCACAATTTAAGATCTCTGTCCTATCACAAGTTATCTGGGAGAAGAGGCCAGTCCCCCCCACCTTGCCACAGCCTCCTTTCAGACAGTTGCGGAGGGAGAATTGAATCATTAAGAATCACAGAGTAGAACCACAGAATAACTTATTCCCTCCTTTGTCTGCCATTTGCAGTCTGTACCCACTTCTTAAAGAAGTGTGAATGTCTAGGCAATGCTTGTGTTGTTATTATGGTGCATTGCCAATGTGTACAACTTCAAGACTTTGTTTCTTTTAGTGATGCCAGGTTATCAACATTCCTTTATTCTGCCCTTGCTGCTCACCAAGTACTTTGCTGTACTAACATTGCTCTTACAAAAATCAGTGCGGGCAGTTGCCTATCACACTGTCTATCTGCAAAGCTCCGTGTTAATCATCTTAAAAATTCTTCAAGCTTTTTAGACTACTGTTGCAGTAAACCAAGATATTAAAAAAAAAAAAAAAAAAAAAAAAAAAAAAAAAAAAATGAAGGCTTAGCTGAAAGGCAATCTTTGAACCTTGTATGTCTGGAGCATCTTGGTCTGTGCGGCTACCTCTGCTGAACTGCCGTGCCTGACGGTGCTATGTTTTGACTCCAAGTGAGCCAAACGCGTGCCCTTCCCTTGGCTGTGATGGTCTCCCAGCAGCTAGAGAGGACTCTGTCTCACAGTATATGTAGGTGGAATGTCCTTTGTGCCTCAGGGCAGATTTAGGAGTAACAAACCACATCGAGTCATGTCCTTATTCGTCTTGTGCTGGGAACATATGGCGCAGAGGTGCTTAGGCTCTTGCTTTAGCCATCCATAAACCACGTTACTGCAGGAGATTCTGGCATCCAGCAGAACTGCTGATACGGGATGTACAACCTGCTAGGCTGTAATCTAATACATCTGAAACTAATCTTACTGTTTGATGTGTGAGACCTATACCCCTTTACTATTAGCCCTCTCCCCTTACAGCTTTTACTGCAGACTATGAAATCAAGGCCTTCTGGACCTGTGTGGAGCTTCCCCTTAAAATATACCAGCTTCATATCAGCTTCTGCTCTTGCAACTGAGGTCGATAGAGCTGTGCTGATTTATACAGTGCGATCAGATCTTTCATCTGGTGCATTCCTGACATTTAGCCAGAGCAAAGTATAGAGCAATGCCTCTTTGTTATTAGAAAAACCATTGGGGTTTCCCTACTTTGTGAATCCCATGAAGTTTTATGTTCACTGGGCTCTGAACGCAGCTCTCTAGCTCAGAGAAATTTTTTCTGCCTTGGGTGTGAACATCACTGCCGTATCTTCGATTACTTTTTTGTAGGTAGTCCTTGTTTATACCTCTGCTGGAATAAGCAAGTGTAAAATCCCTCTGTAAGGAGGGCAATAACCAGCTGCTTGCATGGATGGAAATAGCAACTGAGGGTGGGTCAGCTCTGTTCCAGGGAAATTCTCCTTCTCTCAAGTGGACTTTAATTGCTCCTCTGTTTACCTTAGTCACTGCAGCAAGATAGCAGCTGGATGGTCTGAAATACGGAAGGAAGCTGATAAAAAATCTTTTGTCTTGTTAGATGTGTCAGTTTTGAATTGATGACATGTCTCTTTCAACTCCCTACGCTTCTGTAGAAGTTTTAAAATTGCAAAGCGATGAGGAGTCCTGGCCACAAAGGAAAATGTTTTGCGTGTTTGGATGTCATGAAGAATGGTTCCAGCCCTACTAGCTTCAGAGTATCTTTCCCTGTTGGTTTTGATGGTTTAAGATAGAACGGGCTGATATTTGGGAAGCTTAGAGCTCTTTTAACCTCTGCTTCAAGTTGTTCCCTATCCTCTGGATTTCTAGTAAATTCTTGAGTATTCCATTCCAAATAAGTTCCTCTCCTTAACCTCCTAAACCTCCTCCTTAAACCTCTCTGCCCCCTCTTCCATAGCATCTCCTAGCAAAAGTGACATGTGAGCTTGCAGTGAAATGTTTTCTCTTCATATAAATGCACAGCTAAATTAAATTTTTCAGCTTCCTTTTTTATTTTTTTTTTTCCTTCAACTGCCTCATAGCTTTAAGAAAAGGGGAAAAAAAAAAAAAAAAAAAAAAAGCATTTTGAGCTTGCTTATGAGCAGCCAGCCCCGCTGGAGAACGTTCAGCAGGTACAAGTGGTAGCACCATTGTATTTCCCCTTCGCACATCAGGTCATATACTTGTCAACTTTGGTGGCATATAAGCCCCCAGATAAATAACGTGTAAATCTGAGGCCACATTGTTATGCAGTTTAAGTCAGCACAGCAACTCTGGAGTCAAGAGTGTTATGAATTATACTAGGTGAATGAAGCCCTAGCTCATCTTTTGGTAGAGTTTAAGCTTTCAAGACTGTAGCTCCTGTCTGAACTCACATACATGTAAAGCACATCAGCTGTCTTGTAACTTACCATCCTGCTGCTCCTTGGAGAACTCGATCTGTTGGAAGGAAATCAATCACAAAAAATAGCTTAGGAAGGGGGGGCTGGGGGAGAACCTGCTTCTTTTCTAAAGCATCCAGCTCAATCCATGAGTATCTTCCAAGACAGCAAAGAAATGTGGCCTGACAGATGCACAGAAGTGATGCAGATGGCAAAAGAGCTCTTAAGACCAGTGAACGTTTAGCTTTTCGGTAGCAATTATGTTCCCCCCTCCTGCTCCTTGTTAGTTTAGTTTTTGTTTCACTTACCATTGATTTGGTCAGGTGTGAAGGACTGCAGTGGGGAAGAGAGAGAAAAAAAAAGGAGAAGTAGTACTGCTGAAAATGCACTGAGAGAAAGCAAATAGCTCAAGGTAGCTGAGTGTTCTCCTATCTGTCTTGCCTCGTGTAATTCTGCCACAGAAACCCAAACTAGCAACCTGCCATGTAAAAATGCATCCCCAGGCCTGGTTTTAGGATTCTTGTAAAAACCTGCATCCCTGGGAACACCAAAGTTGAGGCCAGAAGCAATAACAATCTAAAGTTTCTTAACTAACAAACAGGCTGTTTATGTACCACCAGGTCACTTATTACTTTAGAACAGACTCACTTAAGTACAATCTTTTGAAGTAATATTTATAACTAGCAGCTTTTTTTTTTTTTTTACATTAACATAGAAAATAAATCACACCTTTCAAGCTTGTGTTTAAGTTAGCTTTTGACAGTACATTGTTTCATAAAGCATTAAACTACGATACATTCCTGTATTAAAAATATTGCGGAGGAAAATCAAGCAAACCTCAACTGCTGTCTTCTGCCCTGTCCTCCCCCCAGAACTAACATGAACAAGAAGCTGAATTTACTCCTGTAAAATACACTGGCTCGCTGCTAATAATTAGCTTTGCAGTGGACCCACCATGATTGAGAGATGGACAAGGAGAGCGGCAGACGGGCCGGAGGGATTAGCTGAGAGGTCTCTGAGAGTGGTCCTGCTTTCCTGGCCTTTCTTCCCCTTATTTATCTGGCAGCGCTGACGGCATTGCCAGGATTAGGTGTCAGAAGGAAGCTGCCCCTCCCCTCGGTGAGTTCTTTAGCTTTCTTAGGGCAAAGTGACAGGAGGCACCGTGCCTTGATGGACATCCTACGACTATTTTTAGGAGGTTGGAGAGGGGCAGGGAGTAGCAAGCAGCAAGTTTGGATCGTGTCAGCATTTTCTGGGTCTGGACCATCAAGAGTGGATATTCCTTGTCCAGGCCTACCAAGATAGGAAAGGCTCCTATTTCTCCAGTAAGCTATGAAATCAGCAATCGAGGAGCGCTGAGGGCAAGAGGTGCCACGCGTTTGCCCAGCTGGCTTGTTTTACACGTGGCTTGCAAGTTGTGTGTTAGGTGCAGCTGGGTAGCATGCTTTGGGTTTGTTTCAAAGCCCATGAAATCACTAGTACTGCTTGTTCCTTTGCTGGCTTTTCTCAAGCCCTTATTTGGATGATGCAGAGATCTGCCTTAGATGAGTGGTGCTGCTTGTCTTTTTGGTGCAATCTAGCTGTTGGTGCTGGGAAGAAGGTTCACCTGCTTGTTGAGATGGTGTCCAATCCAAGATCTTCCACTGCGCTGCTTGTGTTTTCCAAATTTTCAAGGGTTCTAAGGGCCAATTTATGCACATGTCTGGACCCAGCTATATTACTAGGTTTGCAGCTGATGAGGAGGTATACTATGCAGGGCAGTGAGGAATTTAGGACAACTTCCTTTTAGGGCTTGACTTACGACCCTAGCATGCCAACTTCAGAGCTTACTGGTGTGATGAGAGGAGGAGTTGCTGAGGTTCAGAAATGGAAGGGTTTTTGCGGTGCAGGTATGTGGAAGAAGCTGTGATTGAAGCAAGGACGCCTGTCAAGCTTTGCGTGCTGGAAGGGGGACTAAATTGGTCATGGAGGGGGAAGACAGCAGTGGCTTTTGGGCTGCAGGGTGGTCCTGGTGGGATTACAAGTGAGAGTTTCAGGATAAGCTGGAGAAGGGGGAGGTTGTACAGTTTCTCCAGTAGCAAAGGCCTATTCCTGTAACACGACACTTTCCAAGCCTGGCTCACATCTCTGAACTGATGCAATGAAAAGTAAAAGAATGAGGGAAAACTGCTCCAAACTTTGCTTCCTTTCTGTCACTCCAACTGGATGAGGAGGTTCATGGAGCCGGGATGGGAAGATTGTACTACAGCAAGAGACTCCATTCTTACAAACCACTCCTCTTAACATCTGTTCTCCTTTGCTGTGCACTCGCCGCTCCTTTTTTTTCAAATGATAAAATGCGATGGGTGAAAAACTTTCTCCTGTTGCTCATTTAGTTAACCTGGAGATAAGCTTAACTGTTTCAGCTTTTTTCAGTATGAAAAGGAAATGATCAAATCCAACCAGACTTAATATTTTTTTTTTTAAAGATTGAACAATCAAGATAGGTCAAAATAATTAGTGCTACTTGAAACTTTAACTTCTTACTTCCCCTCTTAAAATCTAAAGGTACAACTGCAAAGAATTTTCTGAGCTAGACATTTTTGTTTGAAGATGTTTTGTCCAAATGGGTTATTTGCATTTTGGGGGAATTCCTTGGAAAACATACAGAGCCCGAAAAATAACTCTGCTGCCAGTTCTTCTTTTGCTTGTCCTGCTACTTGTGATCTGTTATCATGTGGGAATGGAGACGTAGTCAGGGCAGGGCACAGCCGTGGGGTTACACAGAAAAGGGATTTGATGTTTTTGTCTCATTTAGCCCGCATCGATTTAGCACAGTTCAGATCTCCTAATTAAAACCGGCTGGGGCACGAGCACAGGCAGAGAGAAAGCTAATATAGACCTTGGCCATCAGTCCCAATGCATTAATAGAGGAGCTCTCCAAAGACTTTGGCAGAGCTGAAATGTTGCCTGGGTCAAAGAAGCGTGTTGCCTTTTGTGGAATTTTCCTCTTGCCCTCAGCCTCTTGCTCTGCAGTGCTGGAGGCTGGAAAATTTTTCCCTGGAAACACGATTGAATTTTTGCTCAAGGAAAATTTTCCTGAATATCTTCTAGATTCTAGATCCAGCCTATTACTGGCTACAACAAAACCCATTCCAAGAGGTTTTAAATGCCAACAAGAAAATGATTGGGGTGCGTTTGTCTTGAGCAGAGAAAACTGATACCTGGATTAGCCAGCCACCTGGCTTCAGTGGGCTATCAAGTAAGTATAAATTGAGAGGGTTATCCATATAAGCAGGCACTACAGCACTCTTGACTGTATGAGACTTTGACTCAGGTTTTACAGGAGGAGATACTTGTGCGCCGTATCAACCCTTCGTTTTGTCACTGATTCTTGAATAAAAGTGCCCTAGACGTTGTTTCACTGGAGAGAAGTCATCGATCATGGGCACATTTCAATTAAGAAGCTCTAAGCCTACAAGGTTTGTTGGGAGCCTTAAAATGCTTCTTGTTTTACATGTGATGAGTCTCAGGGCCTTAGGAAGAAGGTGAAATTTCAGGGAGTTTAGTGTGGTGTGGGTGTTTTTAAATAAAATGTAACTTTTAGATAGAACTAACACAAATGCCATCCCCCAAAACCTCCGGCAAAAATAATAATGGAGTGAAGGAACTGCAATATATGGAAAGACCAGTAGGAGCTGTATTTGTCAAACATGGCTCTGCTGTTACTTAGAGATGAGGTTATCATCCAGGAGGAGGACACCTATAGAAAGGAAAAGCACTGTTTTTTTCTGACTTATTTTTTTTGTATCATTTTATTTTTGGTTGAGGCATTTGACTATGTAGTTTGTGACCATCTTCTATTCTTCTAATTGCTAATGGAACATGTTATGACCAGATCCCAGTTATCCAGAGAAGGGTAGACAGGGGCACTGTTCTGCTTATCACCAGATAAGCAGAAGACCCAATCCACACAAACTTGTGTGCTGTGCCCACCTATTTGGACTGGAGGGCACTGCAAGTACAGCTGTGTTGAGGGACGGCCACTTTGTGCTCTTTGCAAGTATCTGGGCAAGGTGAAAGACATCAGGGAGAGGTGCTTGGAGTTAAACCAGCTTGGAGTTAAAGCTGCTCCATCTGCTTGCTGCTCTTTGGCTGAGTTACAGAGAAGAGAATTGTAGCTAGGTTTGGATTAGGGAGCCACCGGGTAATTCATGGTAATGATTCTGTAGGAGAGATTGAGAACTTTTCAGATGTCTCTAAAAATCAGAGAGGGAAAGATCAGGCAGTCCCTGAGGATTTTTGTTATATATTTAGCTGTTCATCCAGACCTCAAGGGATTTCTTTTATTTCTGGGTGGATGTAGCTGGGGTTGTGCCCATAGCAGTTCACGTGTCTGCTCACTGCTAATGCCTCCTCCTTGGTTAATACAGCTGCACATGTTTTCTAACAGACATGATCGAGTGCACGATTACACAGCTCTCCAACCCATCCATAAAGCAGGCTGCTGACCCTCACTGTGGTTCAGTAGCTGGTGTGATGGATGCTGTGGATTTCAGAGGCTATTTTTCATTTAAGTAAAAATCAGCAGCCTGATGGATTTAGCCTCATGTCTTTTATAAGACAGAGAAACACCATGAGGGGGCGAGCGTTGAGAAAGAGCTCTTTTTTGAGAATGAAACTGCCAAGGAATATAATAGGAGAAACAATAAGGATGAACACTGCTAATGTATGGAAGAGAAATATGAGATGCCGTGAGGTTTGGAAGAACAGCTCTAAATCTTTTAGCTAAATGGGTTTTATAGTGATAATTTTTTTCCCCTCTAAGCACTCTTTGTAACTTTGTGCCTTGCTTATATGAAAGTTTGCTTTACAGTTAGGCAAAAACTTTTAGATAAACCTTGGCAATTAATTAAATGTGCCCTTTTGAAATGCCTGAGTGTGAAACACATCGCAGCTGCTGATCATAGCATTTTGCACAGGCTTTATTGGCTTCACAGTGGGAAGGACAGTCGGCTGTGCTCGCTTGTTAGTGTGTCTCTTTTCTAATTGCATTTAGTTGTGCGTGAATGCGTGTAATCGAGGGGATGTGCGAGGAAATGCGAGGCTCTGGAGCTCTGCGCTGCTCTCCAAGGGATGCCTTGTTTCAACGTGCCTCCCAGTGGTAGTAGTAGGGTATTAACATCATTTAAGCTATTGCTACTTGACATTTAGGTGCTATGCAGCAAACTAGCCAGCTGAGAGCGTTTTTTGGCAGTGTGTGTGAGATGTAATAAAGCCCCAAGGAACCAGGGGAGAATTTCCATCTTGGCTGTTTCATATCTGCTTACAGTCAGCTTCTTTCTTTATGAGTCATGGGCCAAATTAGTCACCTTCTTACCTTATGTAAGATGAACTCAAGTATCTTATTGCTATCAGTAGTGATCTCTCTGTGTGCTAAGGGGTTGTAAGCTGCTGGAAGTACTGTTAGATTGTTTCAATTAATCTGTTGGTGGGAGAAAGCCTCTACCGTGCAATTGTTGCTAGCACTTGAAATTACTCTAGTTGCACTTTTGGGATTTTCTGTCATTTGCTCTGAACTCTGTTGTTTCTACCAAATTTTGGCACTCTTTGGACCCTCCAAAGGTTGTCTTAAGTGCCATCAAAGCCATGCTGCCAAAGCTGTGAATTACTAAGAATGGATCTTGAAATTAAAAAAAAAAAAAAAAAAAGTGGGGGGATGGGTGGGGGGGGAGGGGAAGCCATTACTTTGCTAACCTGAAAAACCATTTAAAGACAGTGTTTCCTAAAATATATGGACAAAATATATTTCTGCGGGGCTCCTTGCTTAACAGCACTTTAGGAAGCTGGTCTGGATGGTCGGGAAGATAATTCAACGTCTCTTAAGGTGAGGTCTTATTGGTGTTTGTCTCCTTCCTACCTGAAGGGCACTTAGGACCAGTGACCTTGTCTAGTAGCTAAGTCCATCCTGAAGAATCTGGAGTGTCGCTGATGTTGGGTCAGGCATAACCTAAAGGCCTGAGCCAAAAATTTCAGCCAGGAACCTGCCAGTTTTTCAGAAAGCCCTTAATGCTATGAGCAGAGCTACTGTTAACCTTGCTGTTCTCATTCTGCCACTTCACGGGGAGTTTGTCTGCAGTGCAATTGCTCTCTGAGCACTTGAGCTGACATTTGCAGCCCTGCTCGCCCTCCAGCCCAGCAGTTTTCTGTCAGTGCATTTAGTGAGTTTACCTCTCTGGTTATATCCAATGCAGTGCATGTTCAGAGATGACCTTCTTGAGTACTGAACATATTAAGAGTTAAGGACATTTGGAGAAACGCTTTTTGTAGTCTTAAGAGCTCTGTATTTAAAAACAAAACAATCACACAGGCTTGCATCCATGCAGCAGGCTTTGTCATGCATCACGCAGTTGCACAAGGCCTTAGCAAATATCTGTTAGCTGATAATTATGAGTTACTTTCCCCCAAAGATGTAGCTAGTGTATCTGCAATAGGGTACGGCATAATCAGTCTCCTTGAAAACACCACTGTGAAAAAGGAGCATCAGTTACACCATGGGTACTTGGGAAAGGCACTCAGGTGTACTCTAAGAAAAGGACCTGGTGTGACGCTGGATCGGAGTGCTACGCATCCACATCACTACAAAGAAAAGCACTGAGCTCAGCATCTCCAGATCCCAAAGCCTTGTGGTCAGTGATGCAAGGCTGCTATTGATCCAAGGACTGGATGTATGTGCTGGGAAGGGCCCTTCAAGATTCCAGAAGAAAAAAAGCAGCACACGCTTCACGTTAGTGGTAGGGACAGAGTTAAACATGAGGAAACACTGTCTACCTGCTTCTGGTTTGAACATTTTGAGGTTTAGCCTTCTGTTGCAAAACCAAACACCTGAGAAGTTCTCATTGTAAATGTTCCATAGTAGAGCTGTTCATCAGCTCAGAGCTTCTGAGGCATGCACATGCGAAGAAAGTTAACAAAACAGATGAGCTAACTTTTGGGGGAATGTCCTTCCATACAGTTTGAAGTACTAAATTCCAGGACTCTCTTAACAAAATGACTGAAATGGTTGTATGTTCTTTTAATCACGGTTGGTTCCTGTTGAAGTCCAGTGTAATATTCCAATGTGTGCATCACTCTGTTCTTCTTCTGTCAGTGATTTAATTCTTAACCTTTGTATTTGACATTAAAGTCCCAGGACACACTTTTGGAAAAGGGAAATATAAATTTAGACTTGAAAGGCTTATGCGAAGCAAATTCAGAGTTGATGTTCCTTGAGTAAGGGGAAAAAAGGTCTTTAATCTTTGACATCAAAATGAATTCCTCCTGTTCTCAGTCCTTGCCTTGATTTCCTTTCTGTCCCGGTTGCACTATAACCTAGGGTGAGCTGAGGGAAAGGCTGAGACTTGAGTCTTCAGCAGTCTGATATTCCTGTTACTCAGGGTTTTAGTCAATAGATGGTGCTCAAAAATAGCAAATCTCACACTAGCTGCTAGTATGTTACTAAGTCATTTCCTTCAACTGGGTTAATTTAAAGTGTGCGTGGAAAGAACGATCAGTAGTAACAAGAGAAAATGAAAGGCCCATTGCCTCTTCTGAGGATGCTAGGTGATTTTGGGTGCCTACTTTTGCAATAATCCATCTTAAGACTTTGTAATCTTGGCTTATAAAGCGTGCATCCCAAGAGGCTCAAGATAGGACTGCATAAAGAATGACCAAGCAAGGCGTTTGAGGGGAGGAATATCCCCGAAAGAATGATCAGCAATATTGGGTAAAATCTTTCTTGTTTGTTTTGGAGAATATTATGGTTTTTGATACCCATTGAAAATGAGGTGCGCTGCCAGATTTGGTTATTTGGCTGACGTAAACCCTGATTTGGCAGCTCTACCCTTACCCACTCCAGCTGTAATGAATAGAGGGAGCTTGGATGTAAGAACTATGAAAGCCTTTCTGTGTGTCTACTGGCTTGGTGACTCTCCAGAACATTGCTGGCCCCACAGCCCGGTAATCCCAGGAATCCCTTGTTTGCAGCAAGCTCCGAGATGACTGATAATTCCCCTGGTGAGCATAGGGGAGCCCATTTGATACCGCTGTTGAAAGTGCTGGGGCTTTGACTCCACACTTGGTAGATCAGTACAAGAGCTCCAGAAGAGGGTGCCGATCAGAAGAGAGTCCTGGTCAGAAGCTGAGGTGTAGGTACTGTCTGGCTCTTAAGTTTTGGTGGAAGTGGTGCTGTGCCTTTTTCTGTGCTGACACTTTGCTGGTTGAATGGAACGATTCAGGATTCATTAATACTAAGAGAAGGGATTGAGCTAAAACTCAGAGAATGTGTATTTCTGTACCCAATTACATACATCTACATACATCTCCTGGTCAAATTGGTTAGAAGAGAAGACTATTTCCCCTAATTTCCTGAGGTGTCAGTGAGTGAAAATGGGTAATCCAGGATGGCTGGCTGGCTGGCACTTCAGGAGGTTGTCCAGTCCTGCTGCAAGACACCGTGCCGAAAGCACTGTGGTTGTTCCTATTGTGTGCTCAAAGAGCTGATCCTACAGGTGCCATGTCCATCTGAGCAACCCTGGACTGCCGTGGAGGTCCAGGTGTGGGGCAAAGGCTTGGGACTGAAGGGACCTGTCCCCTTGACAGGCAATGTGGGTTCCTGCATCACCTCATGGTGATCACTGTGCAGTTGGGTGGGCCCTTCATTGCTGGGGGCTCTCTGTGCCTGTGTTGCACCACTGTGTTGCTTCCTGGCCTGCTAAAGCCGTGGTGGGACAGAGATTGTGCCAGCCATACTGCAGGGCAGACCTGCATCCTCCATCATGCTGCTCGTAGCTTCACTCATTTGCAAATGGCAATAGTAATGCTTGTGTGTTGCCATTAGTGTTAAGAAAGTTTTGCTAACCCAGGTTTTCCCACACTTCAAAGAGTAATAACGTTGTCTGATCTATCAGAAAAAAGAATTTAAGAAGACTCTCTTTTGTTATATTGGATCTGATAAAACCTAGAGCATTCTCTTTTTGCTGTTGGCATATATCCCTTGCTGTAGAGGAGAGCTGTCTGTGCAGAAGAGTGAGTTGGATTGTCTTAGACTGCAGACTGCCATTTTTTTAGCTGGTAATATACTATTAGGTCTATTTATGTTAAGATAGATTAGCTGAGATCACTGAAGTTGAAAATTCTATTTTCTCCTAATGAACTGGACATAGAGAGCTATCAAATCACAGTAAATGACTTCATAGGCAGTGTAGCTTGTGTTCCCCTTCATTTTTGAGATGAGCAAAATGTGAAGTCTAATCTAATTTTTAGATGGTATTCTCAAAAACAGTGGGCTTCTGTGTGGCTTTCACTAAGATTGTTTTCAATATTTTCATTTTTTTTTCCTCCCCCCTCTTGCTCTTGTTTTGCTTTGCTAGTGAGTTCAGCTTCAATTTTACGAGGAGCTATGTGCTGTTCCAGCAGAATACTGACTACCGGTGGTGAAAATCAAAGACAACTTCAGGAATTTCACTAAGTGGGTCATAATCCTGGGACTATATTGATGACAGGCTGCATGTATTCAGATACCTTAAACAGAATTCAAAGTAAGATTAAAATGAGTAGGTTCTATTAGGAGTCCTTGTACTCCTTCTTTTCTTCGTAGTAGGCATGATTCCTTATCAGCAAATTGGTCCCAGGACCAATCAGCTTGTCAGGTAGGTGGAGAACAACTATTTATAGTCAAGCCCAGAGAAATAGGTCTGTCCCTTCATCTCTTTAACTGCTTAACCTCCCCCTACTCTTTCCTAAATAGAGATTTCCCTTTGAGGAGTGCTTGGGGAATTCTTTTCAGAGGGTTACGGCAAAGATCGGTGATGCTGGATGGCATGCAAAGTCTAAATTCAGAATAAGTTCCAATGGGCATGCAGTCAGAGGGAAACCTGTGGAAGCCTTTTCCTCTTCCTTACTCTCAGTTTGCAGCAAATTGTGAATTTTGAGCAATTACGAAAAGGTGAGAGTCAAGTTATTTCAACTTGAAGCACTTGCATTCATGGCTTTCTAGCTCACAGTGTTTTTCAGTGTTGGTTGTACAGAGAAAATGAAAATAAGTGAATTTGCCGAATCGTTTTAATCTCTGCTGCTTTTAAAGACTAGCAGTGCTGATCTTAAAACACATGCCCAATGGGTTACTGAGTGATTGCAAAAATTTGGGAAGAACTTTGAGGAGAAATTGCGCAGTAACATCTGTTTTTAGTGCCATGCTGTGGGAAAGCATTTCATTCCAAGTTCCAGTAACCTTTTCCAGTCTTCATGCACCTACTTCAGGGTCTGGGGGATTAATTTTCATGGGTTTTCTTGGGGTTGTTTTTTGTTTGTTTGTTTTTAGTGGAACTTTGTAAATTCAGCTTTACTAAACAAGTTAGGCTGATACTGGTTTGGTAAGAAGTTCTGAGGGTGACCCTCCACAATATGCTTGAAGTCACCAAGCTCCACTCTTGAGTTAAATCATGCGCCATGCCTCACACCCCTCCAAGCTACCAAAACAGCCAAAAGCTCAGCAGCTCAAGAAATCCACTGCCCGAGGGTTACTTAGTCACTTCACTGCAGTCCCCAGACGGGAACCAAACACACACAACATTTCACTGCGGCTTTCAGCAAGAACTCTGCTAGCTTTCCCTCTTGGGAGCGTTTGGGGTCAGCCATCAGCACGCGTTCGTCCATTACCTTGATGCTCTTGAGATCGATTGCTGGTTCTTTGGGTTTAGCGGGCGCTGGCGCAGGTGCTGGTGCGGGTGCTGGTGCTGGTGCTGCTGCTGGTTTCTTAACGTCCTTCTTAGGTGCCATTTTGTGTTGCTTAAACTTGAGAGTGAAGGTGGCTCCCCCAAAAAAACCTGAAGACCCCCCTGAAAACGATTCCTGGGAGAGAAGCGGTGGTCGGAATGAGCTACAGCCTGTGCCCTGGAGGTGGACCCAGTGTGCTAAACTCTATAAGGGCATATATATATTTCACTTAGTGCCTTGTACAATCCTGACACATGCAGTTGGATTGGACAGTCCCTAATCAAGGGGGGTGTCATTCCAGCTCGGGCTATAAATGGAATATAAGAGTTCAGGGCTTCAGAAGATCAAGGGACTTCGGAGGCTTTTTTCCCTCCCTTTTAAAAACTCCAGCCACCTCCTCTGCTTTTTTTTTTTTTGTTCTTTAAAGTTTATGAAAAGTAGAGGGGAAATGTGACAAATCCTCTTTCAGGTCTGCTGTTGCCATTTGGGCATGGATTGAACGGTTCTCTTTTCTCATCAGAATTTCAACTCTGCTGAAGTAATAAATCTTCTTTCCTTCCCTCCCCTTCTGCCCCATGCCTGTGTCGTGCTCCAGAGGGTTTGGTTTCAAGCAGGCATTTTGACTTTCATGGCTGGGAAGATCATCAATTTCCAACCTCGTTTGCCTCTCTCCCCAGAGTCCTGCACTCCTCTGCTTCCTTCATTTACAGGGCGATGTTGATCAAGCAAAGGCTCTGGGTGTTTAAAAATAAAGCAGACAAATAAGGAAAATGCTGCAGTACCTTCAGCCAAGGCGCCGGTCCGGGCCCTGAGCATTTCTCAGCTGTTCTCATGATTCCTTTCTATCACGTTAAGACACTGCTTAAATTTTTCCTTTGATCTTTTTTCCTTTCCTTTGAATAAGCTGAGCTCCTGATGGCTGGAGGTCAGCTGGATGATATTTTCCCCCACAGAAGGTTTCCTCGTTAGAAAGTAGTTATGATCAGAAAACAGTCAGCAGCCACCGGAGGTATTTTTGCTCTCTCCTTGTCTGATTGCCCTTCCTTTTTCCCGTGTTTATCCTTCTACCCCTCCATCTCTAGATGGTTCTCCATGCTCTCTGTGTTCTCTCGATCTCACTGGGAGACAGCTTTGAGCAGAAGCCTTTCTGTTCTCATCAGACTCCTTTCAGCACAACAAATTAGCTTTTCTAACTCTTTTGAACCTGATAGTTTCCCCTGTTGTGTATGGTTAAGATCTTCTGCAGAGAATCCCAGGGCTGCTGTCTGCCTTTCCCTTTCCCATTCATTCTCCAGCTTCCAGGAGCTCTGTGCTAGCAAATGCAAGGCCTTTGATGGAGTGGTTATTTCTGTCACATGAACTGTGCTGAGCAGTGTTGAGAGCCTAGATGCCTTTGATGTATGGTGCCCATCTCTTATGTTGCTCAAACCAACCTTTGGCAAAGTCCACCACCAGAAATGAATTCTGGAGATGGAACTTGATAGGAAGTCTGTTTGGTTGTTTTTTTTTTGTGTGTGTGTGTGTGTGTGTGTGTGTGTGTGTGTGTGTACGTCTCGACACTGTGAGAACTAGAGGTATTGGCAAGGAAGAATCAGTGACAATCCAGTAACTTCTGCAGTAACCTGAGGTTTGCAATGAAATAAGCCCAAAAGCCACTATTAAATGTATTGTAAAATGAAGAAGGCGGGTTTCTAAAAATGAAACACAAATTTAATGCTGATTCTGCACAGCGTGGCCTAAGCAGGCAAATGTTCTGATACATCAAGTCACCAGAAAAGGAGGTTTTCTAAGTAGCTGCTGCAAAATAATAGTATATTGATCAAGTGAGAAGGTAAGTGCGAACAAGGCAGGGGATGGCGGGTCTTTATTTTACCTGTGAGACAGAATTGATATCCCTAACCCGAAGTTTCTGCCTTTGGGATAGGAGGCTGTGGGTTTATCTGCCCAGCAAGCTTGGATGTGCCCCAGGACATCCCCGGGAGTGTGTGGGCTGTGTGCCTGCCTGTCCCCTGGGAGCCAAGCGTGGAGATGTGTCCTTGTGCTCTGAGGCCAGCTGTTGCAGCAGGACGGCTCCTCTCTGCTGTTAGCAGCTTCTTCCTGTGAGCACAAGCACTTGAGCAAACCCCCAGCCTCACGCTTGCTGGGATTTGCCCAGATCCACTTTTAAGGGAAAGCAGCAGCTGAGGATGTGAGATATTGCTGGCATCTGCCCTGTCGGGTGCGCAGCTCCTGGGAGTGTGGGGCTGCCTTCTTCCTGGGGGTGAATCCTGCAGCAGGGGAGAGGCATCGTGAGTGGGAAGAGGGCTTCAGGTTTCATCAGGCCCCAAAAATCTAGCAAAGGAGAAGCCTTTTGTTGGCTTTGCTGCTCTGTTAATCCTGTCGCTCATGGAAACACGGCCTTGGGTCTACTTGCTTGATGCTTGCCTGGATTTGGAAAAGCTTGATAAAGATACAGTTACTGGCCAACAAAAAACTTTATGCATTTGAGCCAGATTCAGTTGATTTAATAAATGGAGGTGTGTGTTTTTGTTTTCCCTTCTGGAGCATTGATGTGATTCATTCTGACACTTTTGAAATGAATTACGTTGTTTTTCCAGGCTTGGGTCACAGAGATGGATACTGATTGCAGCACCAGAGTGGAAGGTCTGTGATCGCTCTGCGATTCCTTTTAAGTCTCTGCCATTTTGATCTAGTCTTAACAAGGGTGGCTCTGCCCGAGGATTGTATATAGCTCAGGAAGCTGGTCGCTCCTTTTGGAGGAGGGAGGTGCTGGCTTAAATTCCAGCACCAGAATAGGAGGCTGGATCTCCCTTATGTTGGGCAGTGAGCGAGCTACAGAGCTGTTGGGTGCTCCCTTTGAGCCTCTTGCATTTTACTGTCTAAAATACTTGAAAATGCAATTAGTTTGGTCTCATTTTGCTGTCCCATACCCGGTTATCATTTCAGCTGTCTGGCATGCTCTTAGTTTCCTGTGATGAACTCCTGTCTGACACCTGTTGCTACTGAGTATTTGCTGCATTCCTCCAGTGAAGGTTGGGGGGCTGCAGTGTCAGCAGGAGAAGCCATAAGCATACATGTACCATTTGGCAAGCGTGGGGCTTTGAAAAACACGGCAACAGTTTGAAGCTGCGCCCAGGTACAACCACCTATTGTATTCCATCACTAAGTGGGAGGTGATCCCATTACCCAAAGCCACAGGACCTACAAACGGGTCCAGGGAGAACCCTGCTGAAGCAAAACAAGGGAATTCAGAACTAACACAGTGGAGCTGTGTTTTTTCCTGCACCAGTGAGGTTGTGGAACTCTTTGCCAGGGGAACTACTTGGGGACAAGAATGTAACCAGATGCAGAAGGCAACTGGGCTGTTAGGCAGTTATTGGAGTTACTCAAATTCATAGTGAGTTTGAGGGAGTAAATATTCCATTTCACCATGCATTCTTCTCCATCAAGATGCTGCAGAGGCTCTCGTGCTCTCTTCAACAGGCCATCGCAGCCCACTTGTCTGCTTTGATTCTCCCATGTTTCACTGTGTGTTTAAGGTAACAAACCAGAGATCTGCTGCCGGCAAATTATCAAGGTGTTCTCTTCAGGCAGCAATTCTGACCGTGTACAACCTAATTATTCTAAAGCACCTAATTATTCTATCAGTGATTTGGCATTGTCAGTGTGAGGCGCTTTCGATACAGGGAAGCAGAGCTGGTTCCAAGGCGTTGGCAGCCATGGGACACAAGTTTCTGTGGAAGAACTGCACGATAAATGGTTAGATCAGCATGTTTGGGGCTATCTTGGTCAAATGAGGTCCTCTGTGGGTTTCTCAGTATAGACGTGTAGCTGTGCATTTCTGTTAGCTTTTGTCTACAGCTCAGAAAGGGGAGCGAGTCTTCCCAAAAGCTCTTTAAGACAAAAGGTTCCCCTGTCCTTGCATAGGCACGGGGAAGTGACTGCAGGAGTGTGACCGCTCCTCGGTGCTGGATTTACAGCTGGTGGGAGATGAGGTGTCTGCCTAACACCAGGGCTGGCTTATGGGCGCAAGTGAAGGGCTCTGCCAGCCTGAGGGAGACAGCAGGTATGCTTAAGGAGGAAGGATTTGCCTTTTGGCTCTTCCAAGTGTGGCGTGAGGCACAGATAGGCTGAACACAGACAGGATATCAGTAGTGCAGGCTGAAGTCAAATGACTTCAGAGGAGCAGGCAAGGGAATGAGTATCTGAAAACACAAGTCTGATGCAAAGGATTTGGTTACGGGAAGGCTGAGAGAGCATGTTTGCCCTTTACCTGCATGGGAAATGCTTGAGAAAGGCTGGGGGAAGTGTGTGTACATGTACCCTGAGCTGGGAGGGAGGGGAGGCAGCAACTGGTGTGCCACATATAGCCTCTGGCTGACTTAGCACTTGTGCCCGGTTGCCCTCCTGCTCAAGGTTTTCTAATTCTGTCCCAGACCATGTCAGCGTCCTCCAGCAAGCAGCAGTGAGACATACAAGGCATTCCTCGGAGCCCTGAGCATCTCCATCCCCCTTGAACAGCAGGAGGGCTGCTGGGGGGGAAGAAGCAGCCCCCTGGAGGTGATGGTGGCTCTGCACTGCGTTCAGCTCATGTTCAGCCTGTTAGAAACCCTCCTGACATCACTATTCTCCAGGGAAGAAGTCAAGTTGCCCAAGCACTTTGTGTAGTTTCCTTCCCACTGCCCCATAAAAAACCTGATTGTTTTTGGCCTTTATTTACCCTGTGGTTGTACAAGCATTGGCTTGTAGGTTTCAGAGTGACTCTGAAATGCAAATGCCTTGGAAAAATGCATCCGAAATATAGGTGAGCAGCACTCTCAGTATATCAAATCCTCAGCAGGCCTCCTTACCGTAGGCCCTGAGGAATGCTGTGTGGTTTTAGATGTGAAGATTAAACACACTATCGTATTCAGGTCCTGGTGCACTCTCACACACAGTGCTGTAAAAACAATCTGTACGGTCGTTGTCTGACTGGATGCAAATGAGCATCAAGCATTTGAAGAGCACTTTCTTTCTCATAAATCACTCAGCCTCTGAGCATCCTGTGTCTCTTAGTATATTTATTGCTACCTTCAAAGTAGCTCTGGTGGAGAATTGACATGGGGAGGCAGTGGTGACATTTTGCTTGGGGAGTTTGGGGATCTGAGACTATTCTGTGTCTGGGCAAGGCATGCCCTGGAGGCAGCGCAGCTGTAGCAGCTCAGTGGAGTCTACACTGTGTCTTTTTGTCTGGCCTTCTGGCCAGCATTGTCACCAGCTTGATGCCTATGGACTTGCTTCCTCTGGTAGCATCAGCTGATGTTTTCTGATGACACCGCATCCTCTTACCCCAGCAGGATTTTTGTTCCCACTGTCTGACTGCAGCTGGGAAGGAGATCTCCAGGCAGCAGGTAAAGGAGCCTTACCTCAGAAATGTCACAAGAGGATGATGTGTGCTGCATGGGGACCTTAATGGCAGCAGGGAGGCTCAGCAACCCATTGTAGAGCTGTCTGGGGGACAGAGCACACACAGAGCTGCTTTTGTCCCAGCACTGCCTCATGCCCTCTCCTGGACACACCTGACCAAGCCACTTAAAGCTATCTGTGATGGAACTTGGCCTTTGCTTTGAGCTCATAGCACTTCTGCCTTCCTTCTGCATGAGAAAACAGCCCTTGGTAAGGTCCTGAAGTCATCACAGCGAAGCTGTGAGCCTGTTTTTTGGGGAGCAAGAATGTATATGTGCGCAATGCCTCTCCTCCAGGATGTCAAATAGCTTTGCTGGCCTTCTTTAAATAGCCTGCTGGTGCTGTCCCCCTTATTTAGTTGTAGGGAGAGAGGTGACACGGTGATGCTCAAGAATGTCACTTTGCTTCTCGTGTGACCGATGAGATCAGAGGTTGTTAGCAGGAGATTCACGGTGACCCTCAATGGAAGCGTGGCTGGAGGGACCCTGTGGCCATGGGGGCACTTCCAGCATGAAGAAAGCTTTGTGGGAGGGCAGTTGGCAGTCAGTGCAAGCTGCCTCTGCCTCTACTTAGAGCACTCTATTGTATTGAAAGTTGCTGCTTCCTGTAAGATGCACGTATTCAGGGCTGTGGCAGTTCACCTGCAGAGTGCGGTAGGAGCAAGGTCTCAGTCTGAACCACTTCTGCTCAAATAGGCAGCCCCAAGTTTTTTTTCTTGCTTGTTAAACTTCTGTCAAAGGCTGTTGCTTTGCAACATGAGATGGCTTCAGAGCTGCCGGTGAGTGACTGATGACATGCTTCATGGAGACTGTTATCTCCAAAGGTAGTTCAGAAATGCCTGTTATCTTAAAATATTTTTGTCCCAAACTCATCTTCCCTGGGCGGCTTCATTATGTCAGTAGAGCTTCAACAGTTGGCTGTGGGGTGCACATTTGCAGGTGCAACTTTTATTTTTAACCCTTTTCCTTGTAAGTTTTTCTTCCTTATTTTTTTTTTTCCTAGAGCCGTTTCAAACCATGCAAGTGAGAACACAAGTGCAGCTGGACCTGGAGTGCCACAACTGATTTGGATGAACGATTGTGGAAAGAGCTATTTGAAAAGTCAATGGTAGGTACATTGAAGAAGTCATTCCTTCCGTAGTTTTGAGGACTCCCAAGTAAATGGGTGACAGACTGGGTGATGGAAGACATTGCTGCCGCATCCACGTGCAAGAGTATCCTGGCACATACTCCAGGTCTACGACTTCCTTAAAACAGTTGTACCACCTTTTTTTTCTTTTTTTTGCTTGGAAATGGCCACATAGGAATTATTTATCCCTCCCTTCTGGCAAACGAATTTTAGTTTCTGGAGTTTTCAAGGGTAAAGATAACTATTTGAAATCTGGACCGTTTTGGTGAACTAGTAGACCACCGGGTATTTTGATGTCCTGAAGCTCCATCGTTAGTTCTCATCAGATACTTTGAAAAAAATGTGTCAAGTGAATAGATCTGCTGAAGACAGTTGCCAAAGGATATAAGACGTTTCAACTAACTTGAATCAAATTAGAAATTCAAGTGACTGCTCTGTAGTGTTTTTTCTTTATTCAGGTAAAGGGTATTATCCACAGAGGTAGGAATTGAGTCATTTTTGCCAAATTCAAACATGCTCCCATCTCTTGTGTGCAGATGAAATGCTGCCTGCTGGTATTTACCTGCTTTTTTGATTGATATTCTGTGATACCTGCACAGTCCCGGGAGAGCAGAATGCCGGTGATGTTTAGCAACCAACGTGGTGAAATGAAGCGCAGGTAGTTTCAACCTCTCCATTTGCAATCTCAAATGCCTCATAGCTTTAGCCTCCCCAGGGGGATGATAGGATGTTCCCTGGCAGGCTTCGTGCTTTGAGACATGGGATCCACATGATCCGTTTTGTCCCCAGGTGCTGTGTGGAGCATTTCTGGCTGGCAGGCATTGGCCACAGTTTCATTTTGGCTCCTCTTTATCCGTGACGTGTTATCTGGCAGAATTCCTGTGGCATGTGGAGTTGGGTCTCTTTCCTTGTAGATTTCTAAAGTAAACAATTTAGCTGAATGTTTGAATACTTCTGACTAGCAATAGCACCAAGCCATATGCGCTGCGGTGACTTGAAGCCAGTGCTTCTCTTCCAGAAACTGCTATGAATTTATTTTGTGTGTTTGATTTGCCATTGTGAATCTTACACACAGATGATGATTAAAGGCACTTTATAAATTATTCTCGTACTGTGTTTATGTGAATTGAATTGGCAGGGTCAAGGAGCTTGCTTAGAATCAAGTTAGAACCTTTGGGGGACTTGGCGTAGGGTCTCCTGACTTCTGTGATGGTGCATAGGATTTCATACTATGATAAAATCCTGTTGAAATAATGGAGGATTTTGAAAATCAAAGCATCTGGAAATCTGTCACTATGGGTGGAACTTGGATCTAACCTTCACACAGTTGGATCTATCTCTGAAGGGATAGGAAGTACTGTGTTGTTAACCTCCAGCCAGTGCCTCCCTCCTCCCATGTTCGATGTCAGTTTAATACAGCTTCTGTAGGATGGGTTGGAGAGGGGTACAGCTCTATATTTACAACTGCCATACTTACCAGCCTGGGAGGTATGGGTTCCATCTCTGTGCCTGCTGCATTTGGTATTTGATAGGAGTTAGTGCTGGGAGTATCTCTTCCATTTGTGCTTTTTACGATCATAAATTGAGACTCTAACCCATTTTTTATCATGAACTAGCCCTAGGGCGCTAGGGCTTGTGCTCCTTTGGACCATGGCTTTGGAGATATTCCCTGACGAAGTTTCCCGTGTGGCTGTGGGCCCTGCTGGGTTTTTTAATTTGCATTGCTTTCTTTCCTTTTTCTCCTTTAAACTTCTTCCAGTCCTCTTTTAGTTGTCATTGTTGGCGGTGAGGTTTTTATCTCCCCTTTTGAAAGCTTCGATTTCCACAAAGATTTTATATGGTGTTGTTATCACTGTAAGAATGTCAACAGTAACTGTAATCAAGTTGGTCTGCTGTGTACTTCAATGTTTAATGCAAGTATTCTTCTTGCCCTTGGCTGCTACCCTTGGCTTTCCTCCCCGAGGGTGCTAAGCACTGAGCAGTATCCCCGATGCATTGATTTAGTAGATCTACCACCTGCACAATGGAGTTAAGAACAGACATTCCCCAATTCCTAATTAACTTGACTAAAGTCCTACAGTCCTGTCTCTCCAGAGGGGAAGAGAAACCCAACTCACAGTTGTGAGTGCTGCTCTCCTGAGCTCGCGCGCTTGCCACAGCTGGGGATTAGACAGCTGAAGAAAATAGTGCAGCAAGAAGTGGCACTGGCAGCTCTTGGGATGAGATGACATCTGCCAGGAGAAACGTGGTTTTGGCAGCTTCCACAGCTGAGGGTTGTTTTTCCCCATAGTGCACTTGTGCAGACCTGCTTTCCCTGTCATCCTTTGCTCAGTAACGAGGATGGTAATTGGTCTTCACTGGCCAGAGATTTCAGCAGTTGTGAGTGACTTTCCGAGACCAATTTTGCTTTTTTTTTTTTTCTTTTCCCTTTTCTCCATTTAGTAAAAAATAGCAGCCACCTTTCTTGGATTTTTGAATTGAACGTCTGTCCTCCTACTCAAGGTGTCTCAAATCACTTCACTTTGGAAATCTGTTTCTATGGATGGGTTTTTTAAATGGTGAGCAACAGCTGCCTCTGCTCCACGTGACGTTTCTGGGGCCACACAAACATGTAGTATGCTGTTCGTTGTGAGGTGCATCGTCAGGGTTCAAAAAGAAAGAACGTAATGGGAGACAACCATATGGGGAGGATAAAAACAAAGAGGTGAATGGCCACGCTTTCTGGTAGGTGGGTTCAAGGCACGGGGAGAGCTGGGAAATTGTTTGAACAAGAGTGTGGTACCCTGCTCATTGAAATGCTATCACCTCTGAAGACTTGGATGTTGGAATGGTTTATCTGTGGCCCGGCACACCTTTCCTTTCTGAGCACAGGGGGCTTGAGTTACCATCCCAGTGCTTAACAGCATGCGCTCATCCCTTTGGAAAGCACAGATGGAGAACCTGCTGCTTCTAGCTCAGTTTAAGAAGGTCACAATTCAGTCTGGTTTCCAGTTCCATTTTGAATCAGAGGAGACCCCCGGTATGCCTTATTTCTATTCGTATTTTATTTTTTGCATGTATTGATGTTCCTGCCTTCAGTATGTTCCTGAAGGACAAAGTTTGCTTTCCCGCGGCCGTCACCAACTGCCATTTGGATTTTTCTCTCTCGCCTTTTCTCTCAGCCTGAATTTCATGCCCATGCAGAGCTCCTAGTCCTGTGTCACATCTAAAGGTTACGTCCAGTGCTTTAGCTGGAGCTGCAGGAGGCATGCCCAGCAGCCAGCCAGGGTGCCTGCCCCGCTGTAGAGTAGATGGCCAAGAGATCCCTGCTGTTTTTAATAGCTCTCTGACACTCTTGGCCAGCAAACGTGGCACATTTCATTATAACTCAGTTTCACGCAGGCAGGTGACCTTTGCGGTGATGAAGTTAAGCATCTCAGCCTTTTGCCATCTTTTTAAAGAGCTGGTGGCAGTTTCCTTGCTGCTGGGCTGTGCGCTCCTCAGAGTTCATCCAGGGCATAGGCTTACGTGCTGGTGGGGGGCAGGGTCCTGGTCCACTTCATAACGAATCACACTCTGCCTCTGCTCGGTTCCCTGGACTTACCTTCACAGTGCACATCTTCTGTGAGCTTCCAGTGCTGGGCAGCTCAGGGCTGCCTGCTCAACTTCAGAATGTGGGAGAAAAACCAAGCAGTGAAGTGACAAATGAGTTGTTGGAGGAGCCCCAGCTTGGAATTTGCAGCCAGGGGAAGGAGACCTGTCTGCTGAACCTCAGCCCAAGGGAGACACGTCCACTGAAATATGTAAGATGATCCTAGGGGTCTTCTGCAGCCTTCATGATTCTATGCTTCTGTGCTCTCAGATGTCACCTCCAACTTGTCTGAGTTTCTTCCCTTTGGATGGAGTTCCGATGTGTGGAGAATTGTTGGTGCATCGCATTGAGACTTCCTAGGCTTGAATCCAACCTGATTCTCCCAGTTTTAAGGGAGCCCCCCAGGTTACCTTCAATAGGAGTTTGAGATAGCTCCAATTCAGATCAAGAGCCATAGCAGGATGGCAGGCGCAGCTTCCATCACCTGAAGTTTCTCAAGGTTTCAGTTTGCCTGCATGGGCACAGCACGAACTTTTTGATGTGCGTCAGTCTGCGTATAACTGTGGTACAGCCCTCATTTCTGCTGTCTGTGTCCTGCAGAGGCTTCCACTGGAGATGCGGAGGTTCTGGGGTTACACACGGCATATTTAAATCTTACAGGGAGGAAAGCAAGGAGAGAATACCAAGATGTTTCTTGTGAGGAATGTCTCTTCATTCCTCCCTCACTGAAATAGCCCATCACAAATCAGGGGAGTAAGTACTAAAAGCGTTGCTCCTCTCTTTCACAGAGCAGTAATTCAACACTCGCTCATACAACACAGAGCCAGTGGTGCTCAGTGGTGCTGTGGTCTCCCCCTCGCTGGTGGGAGCGTGCCTTAAAGGAGAGGCAGTTGTAATAAAACTCAGCCAAATGGTGGAAACATGATCAACTCCTCGACCCGATCGGAGCCAGCAGCCGCTGAGTGGAACATTTGCTCTTGCTCTGTGTGCAGCTGCATGCTGTAGTGTAACTATTTATGGGCTAGACTCCAATGGGATTTATGGACGATGAAACACTACCAACAGATTTGATTACTGCCTGAGATCGCTGCAAATGCTGCAGCAAACTGCAACAGCCGCAAAATGAGGGCAGTCTGACGCGTGTCCTGCCGGTGAGAAATTCCCCAGCAGTGAGAGGATGGAGCTAAATGGCTCCACACAGGCGCAAGATTATGTTGCCTTCTTAAGGCTTCTGCAGTTGTTTTGAGCACCTCTGGGCCTCCTCTGTCACTGGTTATCTTCTTCACTGAGAGCGAGCTGAGCTGCATCTTGTCATCCACGCAGGGTGTAAATGGCATGGTGACTATAGAATGGCCTGAGTCGAAAAGGGCCACAACGATAATCTTGTTTCAACCTCCTGCTATGTGCAGAGTCGCCAACCAGCAGACCAGGCTGCCCAGAGCCACGTCCAGCCTGGCTTTGGATGCCTGCAGGGATGGGGCATCCACAGCCTCCTTGGGCAACCTGTTCCAGTGCGTCACCATCCTCACACTGGGTCCATTCAGAACAGTGTTATGATTTATAACCATATCTGCTGTGTTTTCTCCCTGGAAGGGGTGGAGGAAATGCACGGCATCTGAGGGTGCTGGGCTGGCTGTGAGATTTCGTGTTTGGCACAGAATGTTAAAATCAAATGGCTCTTGTATCCCAGTTGGATGCTATATGAGGTGCTTTATTCCTCTTCTCCCATCTGCTGGGACCGCTTCAAATCTAGATTACCCTAATATTGAGTATGAGCCTGGTTTTTGGGCTCTCCCAGGATGCTTTTGTCCAAGAGCAGGAGGGTGCAGTTTTCCTTGGGCTAAGAAAGTTTTGCCTTGATCTCACACTGTATTTTGCCTCCCCCTTGCTGCGATACAGTGAACTGGAGTCCTGAAATGACCCAGAGTAAAAGCTACTACTCTTATTCTTCCTCAAAAAGAGCAGCATGAAGGCAGCAGAAACAGGTGGGGACAGAGATAAAGCAGAAGGACTTTCAAGCAGCTTTACCACAGGAGAAGGCAGTAGAGACCACCACACTAGGAGTGAAAGCTGGCTTGAGCAGTAGTTGGGAATACAGAGCCTTGTGGGTGATGCAGAAGCAGGCTCTGCCTTAAATCAGCATCTATATCAACAGCCAATTTGTCCTGTTCTCCCCTGAACAGCTTCTAAGGGAGCAGTTTTGATGCTGGGATACTAGAAACCCTGCACAACCCAATGATGCGATGGTTTTCTCCAGGTCTCAGAGCAGCTGCCCAGATCTTCACGCTCACCTCTGCTTTCAGAGGTAAGTTGCACCAGCGGGGTGGTACTGGGTTGGTGATATTTGTCTCCAGACCCCAAATGCCACATTGGTGGTCTCAGCATGACTATCAGTGCAGTGAGCCTCACTGCTCTCCGTCTCACCACTGTCTGCACAAAGCATTGCCTGAACCAAACAGTGTCTCTTCTGCAATAGCAGCCTATGTAATTCTCACTCGGGAGCCAGGAAGAAAGCTCTCTGAAGCCCTTAGGCAAATGCAGGGGGTATATGAGGGATAAAAATATGTTTGTGTTAAAGGTAGAGTGTTTTTGTGTCTGTTTCCAGCTTGTGGCAAAGAGGTATTTGATGGGGGCTATCCTGCTGCTGTCTGAATGATGGAAGGGTTTGCCTGTTCTTTTCAAAAAGGAAAACAAAACAAAACAACAATAAAAAAACAATTCTACCTGTCATGTATTCTACCTGTATTATCATTAAGATCCTTTAATTAATATACTCAGGCTTGCTTTTAAGGTCAGGCGCAAACAAATCCAGTAGGTGGGCCTGAAATATGATCAGCCATTCAAAGTTAATTAAACTCTGCCTGACTCCTACGTTCAGCTGTTGTAGAAGGGCTGGATCCTGACCTGCCCTACATCAGCTTAATGCCATGGGCTTTACACAGATCAGGCATTGGCTCCAGATCTGACCCGTGTAGATGACTTTTCCAGAACTGAGAGAAGTAAAGCTAAGGATAAAAACAAAACTACCACCTTCTCCTCAAAAAGAGAAAGGGGAGAAAAAAACCAAGTATGCAGAAGGAATAAAGCATCTTTTTGATTGATTCAGGAAGTTAACAGTCAGTGAAGTAATCTTCTGAGATTCAGCTCTAATCCAGAAATCTATGTTTGTCCCTCTTGCCAAGGTTAATGAGTTCCATGAGTTAAAAGGCCCAGCCGTGAAGATGCTGAAGCATCCACATGTGCCAGCTATGATACTGTATTTGGAGGTTTGAATCTGCACTGGTCTGAGCGCTGAGCAATTTTCCATCTGGGTTGACAGCGAGCTTGGAAGCTAACACTGCACACCGTGAGCCCAGCGAGCCCCTCCAAAACCCACTGGCCTGAAAATCCCTGTCACTTCAGACACTACTGGGGAACAATTTTTAGCCTGCCAGTTGACTCGTTCAATCCAGTATCACTTTGCTGGAGTTTTCACTGCACTTGGCTCTTGGATTCCGGTACTCACCACAAGGCAGAGCACCAGATTGTGGAAGCTGGTAACAGTAGTTGGGAGAACTTCATTCCGAAGGTGTATAACGGTGCATTTGAGTTTGCATTGTAAAATTGTGAACCCGCTTCCAGCAGAGTTGCAGCAGTCACCCGATTTGTCTGGAGCAGGTACATCTGAGGTCGTGGTTTCATGTTTCACTGAATATTTGAGCAAGCACAAATGAAGCAGGGTGACAGCGAATTTAAGCTGTGGTTTTCATTTATTTTTGAGGAGTATGAGGCATGATTCTATGATACGGGGCACCCGAGAACATTTCAGCAACTTTACCATTGTGGTGGTGGTGGCACACTTTTATTTATTCAAACATGAATTGTGGTCACAAAATGAGGAAAAAAAACACAAAGGAAGCTTGTTCACTGTCATGTTTTATTGAACAGTGCTCCACCTGACAGTTCTGCACCCCTCCTGGTGATTTTCTGATGTGTGTATGAACCCTGGGCCACAGTGCTGCCCCATTAGGCCACACAAACCACCTCCTCTACAAAGCAGTGCCCAGGAGAAATCCAGGCTCAGACCGGTGTCCCCACTCTGGCATCACAGCGGGGATTACAGTGGGCCTCAGGTACTCAAGGATCCCACTCTCATGCTGTTTGATTAGCCAACTCCTGCTCTTGAGGCTGTGCTTCTTCCTTTCCAGTCACCTCTCCCCTTAATGCAAGAGTCCCAGAAACAACTGGGATGAACTTAGCCTGGATGAGCTTCAGGCTCCTGCCAGGAAGGCTGAGCCTGAGGCAGATGAGCATTTCTGTGCATGAGGCTGTCTTCTGATGAGCTGGCTCTTTGAGGAGAGGAGGAATCTACAGGAATGCTTTCTGCTCTTCACTGAAACAGCTTCTTTCAGCTCTGCCTGTGCCACTGTTGAGAGGTGAGCTGGCTGTGAACATACCAGGTATGGTCCTCGTAGCAGCACTGTGCACTCTGGAGAATACTCAGACAACTTGTGCAGCTTCTGCTTCATGCTGCTGGCTTGGAGTCTGCCTGTGCTGCCCTGAAGCTGCCCTGCTCTTGACTTGAACCCCTCACCAGCTCTCCCCTGAAAAACCAAACCCGTGCCCTCGCTTGTCCAGGCTGAGGAGCAGCCCTCAAACAGCACAAAGTAGTATAGTGGAGTCAGTAACTTCCACTGTACTCAGTGCTTAGCTCATGGCTGGAGCTAAAAAAAAAAAAAAAAAAAAAAAAGTGCAATGGTTTAATGGGGGAAGGGGTCAGGTCCCCAGTGCTGCAAAGCAGCGTAGGGTTCTAAAGCAGATTTACCCCCTGCAAGTTTGTGGTGTGCTGTCAGATCAAAGCTGTTGAACCTAGAGCAGATTTTCCAGGTGGGGAGATGTAGTGCAAATCAAACTATAAGAAGCAGTAACAAGTGACTCAAATTATCCAGGTTAATCCAGGAAAGCTTATAGAACAGAGCCTGTACATATCCTCTACACAGGTAACAGGCTGAACACTGAGAGAACTCAGTGAAAAATATTTATTTTTTTTATGCTGCTGCTGCCAATCAGCTATAATATTGAATATATGTTTTTAAATAAAAGATTGCAAAAATAAATTTTCAAAGCTAACAAGGAGCGTCCGCACCAGTATGCATTCTAGCTTACTATTAAATTACAAGTTCCCATGACATGAGCAATGGACTTGGCAAGGTTTAGCATAAGATAACAGGCATCGAAGCTCGGGGGTTATTTGTCCGTCACTGGAAAAAATGCACAAAAGAGCTGTAGATAATAGCCTTCACCTAGAAAGCAGGCAGGAGTAAATTCAGGCCAAGGCTCTGGCCTGGCAGTTCCAGCTGCTCTGTTTGCTATCTGACGTGGAGAAAAAAAAAAAAGGAGAGATTCCACTGCCCATCACATTCACTTCTTGTGGAGCAGCTCCTAAACTGCCTACTCCCAGCACGGACAGAAAGAGAATGCTTCAAAGCACAGTGAAGGGCAGCAGTCTCAGTGTTCTATCTCAGTGTTTTCCAAGGTCAACTTCCTGTAACTATTTGTCAGCACCAAAACGAAACTCAAACAGGCAAAGTCACATTCAATAGAAAACTTTCTCCCAGGAAATGGGATACATAAAATAGCAAAACTTTATAGCGCATAAAATACTGTACATATTTCCCCGCTCCCAACTGCAGCCCTGTGTTTTCAGCAGACACCAGCAAAACCTGCATTTTGTTGTTTAAACTGAAACAATGCAACAAAACAACTAGAAATATTAGAGAACTTGACGTGCCCTGGGAGGATGGATTTATGTTCAGTTAGGTAAACAACAATGAGCTCGGAAGGAGGAGAAGGCAGCTCTGAACTGCTTTTCCAAGTGCTGAAAGATTTAGGCAAGGAACTGCCTAGCTTAGGTTCACAGTTCAAACGCAGGGAACTTGGCCTTGGTTGGCACCAGCAGGTCAGCAAGAAAGTAAATTGTTCCAGCCATTCCTGAGAACGAGAAAAAACAAAGTGCTTCAGAGAGATTCCATTTGGTCATCAGAGTTATCAGTTACTCAGGGAGAGAATGCATCATAAAGATGGAAGACAGGAAAATGCATTCAGAAGGAGCTATATCATTGCTAATGTCTGAGCCTGTAACTCTCAACCAGCTTAGGCTCTGCAGCAGGGAGAGCATTTTCAAATCAGTCAAATGTTGGAAAAGTACCTGGGAAAGTATGACCATTTTTCCCACTTGCAGCCCCCTTCCTTCTTCTTCACCTGTCTACAGACTTAAAAATCTTTGCAAATATCTTGGCAGAACTCTCAGTCATGTTGCATTGCCTCAGATCCTCACTTTGTGTCTGGCTCTTGCTCCTTGGTGTGCCCCAAAGCTAGGGAGATTTATGTTAGCTAAGGAAGCAGTTCTTTCAGCACTACCTACTGATGGCAGATTTTGGGGGACTCAACGAGCCCTACAAAAGGGACCCTGCTTGCTCTGCACTCATCTTTGAAATGCGACTGGAAAGCCTATGCAGGATCTTAATCCTTAAAAATGCGTGGAGACTGAAGAGCCAGGCTGCAAATTACCTGAAGGCAGACTTGGGCCTGTAAAATCATTCCCATAAGATGTGTGCAGAATCTGTGCTGGAGGCCCAAGAAGATAAGATGCTCCAAGTGGAGCCACTGGCCTGTTACAGGAACACTGCTTCTGGGAAAGGGTAAAAAGAGCAAGCGCTGTTTCCCTCCCGTTCTTTATGCTGAGTTCTGCAAAGGGTGCAGTGGAGCATTTTCCTCAGTGCTGAGCTGGCTCATATTCAGGAGCTGAACGCATGCTTAGGAATGGAGGTTTACCTTCAAAGAGAGAGAATGGTGTGTCTGGAGTCCGACAGCCGTGCTGACCATAGCTTAAACACCACTCTGCGAACTAGGAAGAAAAGGAATAGCGTTCAGATTTCATTAGAGAAGCATCTTGAGATAAATACCACCTTCAACCTCATATCATCCTGTTGCAGAACAAAGCTTCTGCAAAATATTCCTTCTATGCAGGCTGTCATGCAGCGACTACCCTGCTCAGGGACTGTGCTGGTGAAGCTGGTTAGAGCTAGCTCCCTCTTTACCATGACAGAAATCAGGTTTCAAAGGAGCAAGGTGCACCGTAAAAAAGCAGAAGAGAACAATCCTCTCTCCTCTCACACAGGTTCTTACCTTGCAGGCCCTGTACAGGTATTTCATGTTCTGAGTGAGGTTGTACAGTGCTAGGAAACCATAGGCATTGCCAGCAGTCCCGTGGCAGAGCCCGTAGCCTTTCTTCAGTAACCCGTACTGCCAGATCACTTCTGCACACTGCAGGGCATCGTTCAGGTACTGCTGTTCCCCAAACACCTGGAGAGACAAGAAACATCCCCCCACGCTGAAGAGATTTCCTCACACAGAGAGCATCCCCATGTGAGTGAGGGGGCTTGGGTTAATTAGCTGCTCATGTAGTCTTAATACCGTGACTCTGCTTTCAAAAGAGGATGTTTTTGATGGGATGGATGGGCTGTATGACCATTACTTAACACACAACTAGCTATTACCATTATCACCTGCAACAAGACACCCCCAAGAAGGCTGATAAGGATTTTCAGAAACACAATTTAATAATTTAAAAAATATATTTTTTTTAACTTTCTGTTTCAGTCATTGGTCCCACAAGGTGATTTAATTTTAACAAGACAGCCTGATTTCGGGCACTGGGATCCCAACAGCGTTTTCTCCTTGATGAAGTTCCACATTTAGGGGTCACCAAAAGATATCTGCAAGATTTCTGGTACCTTGTAGGCCTGGAGAAGCATGTAGATAACGCCTGGTGCCCCGTGGCACCAATGGACAAGCAGGTCTCTGGTGTCATCGATGCAGGGAGGGTAATTGCCTGAAGGGAATTTGAGCTGGCAGACGTAGTCCACGCTGGGTTTGACTGCGTTGTGCAGCTTTACTTGGCTCACTCCGAGGCCAGGCTAAGAGACAAAGTGTTAAAAATAGGAGAATTACCACTGTGTCTCTCCCTAACAGGCCCAAGGTCTGCCTGAAAGAAACAAAGCCAATTATAATCACATCTGTTCTTGCTCCTTGTAAATGAAGTTGTTTCTTTCACATCCCAAATACCTGATAGTCCTCAGGCTGCTCTGTCAGCAGCAACTCGTTTCCAGTCATACTCTTGCATCCCCACAAACAAAAGCTTCCCCACGTGTGTCACACAAAAGCCCTCTAAGCAAGAGAAGAAAAGTCTTTTCCTGAAACTAAGCTGATGTCGTTTCAAGTACCCAACTTTGGAGTAAAAAGGTAAATTGCATAGAAACAGCATTAGGGATGAATTCCAGGAATGATTCCTAGCACCTAGAGCACAGCAGCTGTAAGCTGCTGGGCCAGCCTAACTGCCTGTGATGCTGCATTTTCATGGATGTTTCTGGGTAACTGCGAGGGTGTAGCTTCACCACTGACGTCAGGTGGCAGCAAGGAAGGGGCTTCAGCATCCTCTCCAAATGACACTGCCCCACAGGAGACCTGCACTGCTCTGACCTCCTGTGGCAGACTGCAGCGAGACTTTCATCTCGGGATCGCGCTGTTCCCAAGATGGTGATAGCTTGAAAATTAAAAATCAATACTTGTGCTATAAAACCACTGGAGACATAAGTCCAACATCCTCCTTTCCACATTCCTGTTGTCTGCTTCTCCCACGGGTTTTTTGTGTGTTATGCTTGGCTGGTCCAGGCTCCTTGTGTTTCATACAGCAGAGAAGCATGAAGCCTACACAGCATTTTATGGGAGACAAACTTCCTGAAGAGAAGCCAAGCGCTTGAGACCTGGTGGTCTTCCACCTGCTGTGAGAAGTCTAATATTAAAAAAAAAAATAAATCATATTTCTATAAGCCTTGCTATATTCAAATAATTTGCATTGCTCGGTGAGCGCTCTAACTGCTTTCAAAAAGCAATGTTCTTCATTGCTGTTATGACAAAGCTTAAGCACTGCAAATGTATGCACAAAATGACCCACGTGGGATTTTTCACCCTGATTTCAAAGCTAAGGAAGATTCCCAGAACAGCAATGAGTTGAGAAGAACTGTGAGAAAGACCACATCAAAGTAAAGAGGCACTGCAGCCCCCAACCTCTTGCTCTGCCTACTTCAGACACTACAGAACTCAGCTGCTTAATGAAAGAAGTCCCACTGTTGTAACATTGAGATAGAAGCTCTGATTTTGGGAGACATTTTCCAGCTTTCCTACTACACGTATGATCTCTTTCACCATGCTTTTCTTACAGCGATTTTCACTCTGCAATGATCTGAGATGGCTCCAAATAACCACCTCCTAAAAATACATAAATCCGAGAAACATCCGAGAAATGTCAACAAATGGAAATACTTTGTAAGCAATTAGAAAATAGGGAAGCTTAGATCCTGCTGATGATCCCTAGGCCTTCGTTACATGAAACTGCTCGTGTAATGTAGATCCTCCAGATCACCACAGAGATGGAAAACCCAATCTCTTTGATTTTCAGACAGACTTGGAGAAAAACATCAGAAGTGGAAATACGTGATCAAACAAGAGAGCGTCAAACAAGAGATTTTGCCTGGCTCGGTATCACCACGAAGCCATTCAGATACTCCTTCTCGTTCAAAGAAATGTGAAACAGGTGCTATCAGCCCCTCCCCTCCAGGTGCCTCTTACCTGCATGAGATAGTAATAAATCCCAGCCAAGCCATGGGCTGCCCCTACATAGTATTCCTGGTACCACTCATACATCAGTGGGCTCTTGGTTGTAAAGTTCCTCCTTTTGGCTAGGCTCTCTCCTGAGGCTACAACTGCTTCACAGACCTGTGGATGGGAAGAGATGTGTGTGAGGAAAGTACTGCAATCTTGCATTCAGCACAGTAGATAACCTCAAATAGAAAAAGCTGTTGTTAATCCCCCATGTAAGGTGGGGAGCGTGGCTGAAGCAGTGAAAGAGATGCTAATTCAGTGCTATCTGGGCATTTGTAAGGATTTGAGGGATAGGGCGAGGGGGACATGTAGCACTTCTTCCTCTTTAGAAGAGGATGAGCAACAGGGAAACCATAATGTGGATTCTCATTTGTTGCCAGAATTTTCTACATCTAGCACTGATTTTTACGTGCTCAAAGGTGAGGGGAATGGAAAGAGACAGCCAATAAATCAAGTGGCTAATTCAGCCCCCACTGCTGAGAAGCCACAGTACCTGCTGAATGTGACTTTGAGGGATCTTTTCCTCTCCAAAGTGCTTGTTCACAAACAGCAGTGCATACAGATAGCCCATGCGCCCGTACAGCAGCTCGTCTGGCACTCGTGGATCAACCTTGTGTAGGTGGAGCAGGCTGCAAAGAAAAAAACCCGTGACGGAGATGAGAGGACAGCCAAGGCCATGTAAACAAGCAGTGAGACTGGAGGTCTAAAACAGAGTTTATTCCCTAGTGCTGCCTATACCCTAAGAGATATCATGAAAGTCCCTGTCTCAGCTTTCCAGTTGTGCAAGGTACAAAATCCCTCTCTCCCCTCTGCTTCTACTTGGCTTCTTTTGTTCGGTGTTTCACACTGCAGCCATATTATGTGTATGTACTATTTCAGAGCACTAGCTCTGGGAAAGCTACTTGTGGGGAAGTCTGGGCTACGTGAGGCACTCACCATTACTTTCCTGCGATGCTGCTGGAAGTGCAGACCTTTGCCAGAAATGGTTATTTTCAAATTCAAGTATCTGCCTATTGTGGCTGCTCAAGGAATGCTAGAAAGTCAAACTAGTATTGTGAGTGTGTGGAAAAATCTCAGCCTGTATTCTTACAACTCCTGATAGCAAAGCTCATTTCATTCCCTGTCTACAAAGCATGCAGAGCAATGCTGTCGGGAAAAGAGGTGCTTGCATGAGATAGAAATCTGGGTAAGAGGTGTGGAGTGAAAGCTGGATTCATGGTTTAACACCAAGCCTCTGTAGGACACTGGGACATAGGAGAACGTTTTCTTTGGGGAGTGAGAAGCAATAGTGAGGACAGTGTGTGCAGCGTGAATGCTGTGGGCTGTCTGTGGGGCAGCCCTGCAATGACAGCTGCTTGGTTGGCACCGGCCCACAAATGAGCAGCAAGAGCTCTGCTGGAGTCAGAAACATTCTCTACCATTTTTCTGACTGTTTTCATATTGCAAATTTGGTGATATTCCTGTTGTGCTAACGGGGATTGAGTGCTGTGCACATTGGCACTTTAATTCAGTTCACTCTCAGTGCAAGGTTCCTGTTTTGCCTCTCCATACAGCACCATCAAGGCTGGATGCCATTCCATGAGCAGCAGGCAGAGATTTGAGTGGCTCTGTCTTTATTTTTCCATTCATCTCCAACAAAACACTCTGAAAAATGCCATCACTTTTAAAACTCCAGCATCAGCAGCTTCAAGGCAGTATCCTCAGCTGCTTCCTGCTGTGGCTGCAACAGGGAAAGGGCTAAAATAAGAGCTGTGTGTGCAGGGCTTCCCTGTCACAGCAGTGTGAGGAACAGAAGAGGTGCTTTGGCAGCCCTTGCTGCCAGGCAGAACTATGTGCTGTGAAGAAAAGAAGCAACCAAACGCCCAGTGTACCCTCAGAGCAGAGAGAGGATGCTGGGCTCGGACTCCCTGTGGCAGGAGTTTCTCTTGGCACTGGACTCAAAGTAAGCAGAGATATTGAAGGAGAAAGGAGGAAGAAATGTCTCAAGGAGATGACCTGACCCCATCTCCTCTTGCACTGCTCCTAAGGGAGGTTTCTCACATTAAACCAATGAGACAGATTCTGCATCCAAGACTGGGAATAAAGGGGGTCCTAGCAAGCCCATCCGGCAGGGATCCTGCTTCCAGCTGTGTGGCCTGAAGTAAAAATCTTGCCTCCTCAAGTCTGCTGTCCCCATGTTGAAGGAAAGCAGATGAAGAGGAGGGTTTCCAAGGAGGAGCTCAGCAGTTCAGCAGACAGGCTCTGCTTAGCAGCAGGCTGGTAGGAACAGATGCTGTCTGTTGAGGATGTCAGGGAAATGTCAGGTGCAATAGCAGGAATGGATGGCTGGATAAACAGTTCCACCCTTGCTAGAGATTTTCAGCAATATGGATGTAAAACCTTCTCTTAGTGGGGAAATCTGGAGTAGTTGGAGCTTCTATTCTTGCTCCCTTTGCATTACTGCTTCTGCCTCCATCTGCCTTCCTACCTACGGTTATCAGGGGAGCTTCTGTTGTTTTAGATATGCGTGGCAGAACCTGCACAGCATATGTACAGTAGGAGATGCTTGGTGTGTTGCCAGGATGTGCTTCTCAGAAATGAGGATGTAAACTGAGAGCCTGGAAAGAAAGAGCCACTGCTCACAAATCAGCCTGTTGTCCCAGCTGCGAAAGAATCACTGTTTTCTGGGCAGAGGGGAGGTGAGGCAGCATAGAGCAAGATGGGATTTTTGTATGCCCCGACTCTTCTCTGTAGCTGGGACAGAAGTGCATTTTCTATACACTTGCACTGCATAACTTTGCAACTCTTCTGTAACCAAAAAGCATATTCAAAGCTCACTTAAGAGTTTGGATCAAGGGAGCTGTTTCTCAAAGAGAAATATTCCCTTTTTAAAGGGAGCGCGGTCAGGCTAACTGCTCTGGGAATTGGTAGCAGAGTAAGGACAGTTTAACTGTTTCTTCCAGAAAGACCCATTTTTCTTCCAAGATGTATGAAGAAACCCATTTCAAGGCTTTGCCCTTATTATGCCATTAGATGGCAGTGCAGGATCAATCACACGCTTCAGCCACAAAACTGTAGGGAGAACAGGGGGATGCACGAGGGGAAGATCTACAGCAAGAGTACATTAATTAAGGATTTTCTACAACTTGGGGCTTATGTACTGACTGAACTGGCTGGTAATGTCTGACAGGTTAGTTCCCTTGTTATTAACAAATACAACAAATCCACTTTGACACAGCATCAGGCAAAACTCAAAGCACAGATTATTTCAAGAATTTAAAAAGGGAGTTATGTCTTCAGACTGACCATATCTGCACAAATGAAAAGCTACCCTAGTTAAAGGAGTGGGAACTGAGTCTCCAAGTCACACGGGCACTTCAGATACCCATCCATGGTATTTTTAATAAGTGTTATGCACCATGGCTGTTTTTTTAAGGGCATTGGTGTCATACTGAAGTGCCTGTGTTTTTGTCTTGCTGGCGTGCTGACCACTCAAAATAGCAATTCTATGCAGGGCTCTTTCTCATTTTCTCAATATCCCTTGAGCAAGAAGAGCTTGCAACTGCAGTCTCCCCCTATCCTCCTTCCTCTGCCATTTGCTGATCTGATTGTAATACTGCTTGTATGTCCTCTTTTTTCTTAAATATCTAACAAAAATATATTTGAAAACAGTTGAGGAAAGGCAGGAAATGGAATTAAATGAATCATAATCAGCTGCATTCAGCACTTGAAAAGGATGCTTTCAATCTTAGGTTAAAGTCAAAGTCAACTAACAAATAGCAAGTGGAAGCAAGTGACAGAGTTCTTCTTTTCATCAAAATGGATGTCAAGCTGAATTGAAGGGCTCTAAAAAAATCCTAAATCTCACCTTAATTTTTTTTGTAAATATATTTATTTGGGCATTATTTTTCCCCTGTATTATCTGAATTATTTCTAAAGTGGCAATGCCAACTGAGGAATACCCTTTGCTCCCCAGCCTGCAGCCACGCACATTTGCCCTTAAGCTAGATGTTTCTTCAGGGCACAACAAGTTTGCTTGTCTTGTCAAGTTTCTGAGTTCTCTGAGAGTGTTTCAGAAAACATACTGGGGCATAGAGGAAAGGCCTTGGTACAAACCCAGACCAGTTCTACAGCAAGTGCAGAAGGAACAGGAAGACATAACCGTGCGTTTTACCGAGTGATGCAGTCTTCTGACTGCTTGTGGTTCTGCAGTTTGTGGTAGATGACGGCAGCCACTGCCAGGGGCCCAGCATCTCCACACAAAAAAGTGATGGAACGTCTTGTCAGACAGCTCAGGCTCTTCTCCGCATACTCATGGGCCACGTGGAGGTATGCTGGGTCTCCATACACATCATGCAGGTGCAAATACAGCACAGCAATGCCTGCAAAAGAAACACAAGTTTTGTAACCACCAGCAAAGTTGATTTTTTTGTGTCTTCTTCCTGCTACACAGCTTGGCTGCTTAAACACAACGAACAGCCTGGCCCTCAGCCTCATCCAGGTCACTAGCCTTGTGAACCTCTTCTTGGGTACATGCAGGACGTAATAATGCCCAGCAGCACCATCCATAGCTTCTCCTGGAGGCTAACAGAGCTTCTGCTACATAGGTTACATACTGTTTTAGTAGTAGAGAGCAAAAGATGAGACCCAGACAAACACACCTAAACCTATAAACCATACCAGGGACTGGTTTGTAAAACCTAAAACACCAGAAAACATCAGGCAAGACAGGACTTGTGGCAGAGCTTGCAAGTTGGCACCCTGTCTCAACTGCTTCTTCCCATGCCAAGAGCTGAAGGGCCGGGTCCCTTTATTTGGATCAGATTTAAAAGTGACATATCTTCAGCACTGGGATGCAACACCTTTGAGACATCCTGCTTGGCTCTTTCTCCTCCTCCCACTGGCTCCAACTGAGCAGATCCCAAGACCTACACAACAGACTGGTGCATCTTACAAAAGCAAAGACTCTCCTCTGCAGCACAACGTTCGCGACAGCAGCCCAGATCTGGAATAGAAAGAGCTACCTGGAATGCAAAAGCCCCATTATCCTCCTGGGATGTTTTCAGCAGGGTACAGACAGGTACAGAAACAACTCTGTTACTAATGTCACATTAATTATTGTCCTTTAACTCTGTCTGCCCAGTCTTCATCCAGCTCTTCAAGCTTTTAGTATGTAACTGCATGCAGTAGGTCTGCCAAATTCAAACCAACCTGATCTGGAAAGCACCCTCAAACATGCACTGGAGAAAGCTTTAAAGGGCCTACAGCTATTTTCATCCCTTATCAATAAACATTTCTAAGAAGTCACAGGTCTTGCATTTAAGTCTAAATTAATTGAGCCAATCTCTGCAGATTTTGATGTTGCAAAGGGGTGGTGGTGCAAGAAAAAGCATGCTGCTGAATTACTTTCTGTAGTACTGAGGGCAATTTTAAATTTAAATCTCTTTCTCATTTGGCATGGGTAATCTCAAAAGCTTCGTGCTACAGACAATTCAATTTCACTTGCACATTAAAGGCAGATTTCCATTGCCTAGTGAAGTTAATAACCTCGTCCTCTCTCCAAGCAGTTCAGTGTTAGAATTTCTGAGGGAGAAGCTCAGGTGCATGATACCATCATTCGGGTTTATCAGGATGTGGACATGAAGCCCTTCTTTAAAGGAGAGCTCCTCTTCGAGCCAGCCAACCTAAAGTTACTTCCCCTGATTTACTGAGCACCTAGCACAGCCTCTAGACTCTTAAGAGATCTGATAGCTGTCTGAGCACAGCTTGCACTTCTGAGTGACCTGCTTTAATATATGCCTTCTTGCTTTGTAAGTAACTTCCATTCCCATGGCTATCGTACCACCCTAATTGTGTACATAACTACCATGCCAAGACACTACTGCTAGGACTGAATTCCAAGAAAGTAAGAGTCTCAGCAGTGTTTTCCACTGACTTGTCTGCTTTTCCTCTTGAAAAACATTCCTTGCTCCCTTTCCTCCCCAGCCTAAGCGCTCTCCAATGGTCAGTCTTTCGGAGAAGATTCCAAAAAGCATTGATCTATATTAACCTATATTAAGGAATGGAAACAAGACCTTTGCTTTCCCCAATCATTTACTCCCCCCCTTTACCTTTAAAGACTAAAAGCTGTACAAACTGTATCTACAGACAATTTTTTCAACTCATTCTTCAAAGGAATTCACACTCCTGAGGTGAACAGCAGGGCCCAGTGCAGTGCTGCCTTCAGCCAGCTGCTTGCTCTGTTGCTGCCTGTGAACCGAGGAGGGAAATCCAGCAGAGGTGGGCAGGACCCTGCATAAAGCTGTGTGTGAAGGGATACAGAGTGCAGTCACATGCACAGGAAATGGACCTTCTTTCTCTGCGGTTTCTCCAGACTTCCTTTTCTTTTTTCCCCCTTGCAGCATAAAATCTTGCTGTACAGCCACCTGCGTATCAGACATCACTTAGTGGTGCAGGACTGTGGTGAACATGGGTGCTGCTGACAACCTATTTTTTCAATAGGGCTCTGATGACCAAAAAATCTGTCTCTAACATGCAAGGAGCCAATGCACCAAAATGTGAACTCCTGAGATACTTGCTAGCTGCAGGGAATCAGGAGGCAAATACCAATTCTGTGTATCTCACATCAAAGCCAGTTTATTTAACATCTCCATCTCTTGCCATCCTGTATAAGAAGTGTTACAGATGCAGAGGGATGCTTTGCGTTAAATATTTCTTTTGGGGAGGTGTGGGAGGAGATTTAAATGCACGCACTGGAAACGGATGTATTTGCAGCAATCAACTAATGCCAACGGTCCTAATTTCAGCATTCATTACCTCCAACAGAGCAGAGAGAAGACAAGCTCTTGCTCACGTGCTAAAGCACTGCAAGAGGCTGAAAACAATCTCTACCAGATGACTGTTCTGCTGATCAAACAGAAGGAAAACTGTGTCTTGGCTTCCCCACAAGTTCTGTTGGTTGCACTACCACTGCAAACAGTTCAGTTGGTGGGAGAACAGCAGCGGCAAGGCAAAGCATTCCCCTCACGCTGAGCAGAATGGATAAAAGAGGTGACAGCTCCACTACAGTACTGGCAAGACCAGCACGGACGCCCATCACACTGCTCTGAACGTGCCTCCTTATCCACCAGGAGATGAGCCCCAGTGTGGTCTTTTCACAAAGGTCACCAGGTTTCCACAAGAGATTTCTGGGTCACTGCTAATTTGGATCAGTTCCAAACCAGTCATCTACAGTAACAAGGAAAACACCCGGAGATCTTATGTTGACCCAGAGAAGTCAGCCAGCACTCTCAAAGCAAGACATCGAGGAGTAGAGAGCAGTGGAAACTCATCTCTGAACACTGCAAGAAAGCCTGATGGTTTCTTGTGGGAAATTCAATGTCATTTTGATAAGGCATGGCATAATAGTTACAGAGTGGGGTAGAACAGCTCTACTGCCCAGCTCAAAGGACAATAAGTGTCTTTTCTGGTGCAGAGGTATGGAAATTATCTCACACTCACTAATGCATTCCAAAGCCATTTCTGGTGTTTTTGTTTTTTTTTCTTCTGAATAGAACTGTAAGGTGATGCAAGTCCTTGGGATTATGAGGTTTCTTCCTGAATTTCCATCCATTCCTGAACTGCTTTTCTTTTGCTGGGTATATCTTTTGAAGAGCGCCTTCAGAAAGGCAGCTCAGCCCTACTCTCAGGCCAGCCAAAAGCTGGGGCAAGCTACCTGCACTAATTAGTTTCTTCCAGAGGCTCTCAAGCTGTCAAAGCCATGGCTAGTGCATTGCTAGAGAAAGCAATGTTTGCATGGGAAACAAATCCCAAAAGCACTGCCAGAAGGGGCACTAAGGAGGCTCTCCCTTACACAGTGTTTCAGAGAGCAGACCACCCCATCATCTTGGAAGGACGCAACAGGCCACCAGGGATCAGACTCAGGAGCTTCTTGGCTTTTGCAGTCAGCAAAGATGTGGCAGTAGTGACGTCAGGTCTCTTGGTTCTTTTCCACCATCTGGCCTTCTAGTCAAGGTAGCCTTTGGACCAAGGCTTCCTGGCCTCTGAGAAATACCAACGCACAAGCAACTCTTGGGCATCCTCATGCTGATCTGTCTGAAAATTGATGAGACCATCGTAGTCCTGCCAAGATTTGAACCATTTCTGATTCAAAATTAGCTTACAGCAGTTTACTTTCCCTCAGTCAATACTCCGATAACAGCAAAACAGATTAAGACCATAAAAGCTTTTGCAGCTGTCCAGCTAAACAGATTAAAAGACAAAACGGAACACGAGAGCTGAGCCTGATACACACCCAGGCACATTCTAGGCTTTGCCTACAGAGCCCTGATCTCTATGGGGAACTGAATGAAATCATAACGAGCTGATCCAAATGTGTTTTGAGGACATTCAGCTGTATGCTGGATAATCTCAACCCGAGCACACTGTCTCTGCCTCCGAGCTGAAAAATGCACGTCCTTCCCTTCCTCTGCTCCAAGTTCACATGCCAAGAAGCAGTGGCTTCACTGGCACAAAAGCAAGTGAGGAGAGGAAAGGCTCTCAAGTGTGCTGGGAAAGAAAAAGGCACCAAAGTAAAGTGCCAGCATATGCTGTGTATTACTGGGTGTAATGTAGTATGCTGAAGTATGTTGCATTTCACGCAGAGTTTACGCTAGAAGAGGCACATTTCAAATCTTTCTTATTAGTGGCCACAAGAGTGCGGGTTGATTTCAGACTGCTGGGCAATGATTTACATGAGAAGATGCTCAACAAGCCTTTTCTACATAAGCAATTAAGGGAAAAAGCTGCTGTCTTGGCCCAATTAATTTGCTCTCTGGAAACCAGCGCTGAATAAATTAATACAGCTAGGATTAGAAAAGAAATGTGGGTGACTAAGATACAATGTAATATGTGCAAACTTCACTTCTCTGGCAGTGACCCACAGGAAAACTGCCCCCAGGCTTTTTCTAATCCTATTAGCCAGAGCAGGAAGGTTGTACGCCCAGCGAGAAATGATCCCAGGGTAGGAAGAAAAAAAGGAAGAAATTAATGCTCTCCCATGCTGGAATTCAACAGTGGCGTGTTGGCGTTTCTTATTAACTGCTTTGGAGTACTCTCAGTGCCTGTCTACCTTGCTAAAATTTTTAAGCAGCCATTTCTGACGTTGCTCTCACCAAGCGGTAACGTTACCTTAGCAACAATGAGTACTGTTTTCCCAAGCAAACTGCTGGCATCAAGTTCCAGGGTATCCAAGCACAAGCTGTGCTCTGATTATAATATGGAAAATTGCCATTTGGGATTACAGCATATAGGTTAAAAAAAAAAAAAAAAAAAAAGAAAAAGCTGTGGCAGCAAAAAGTCTTGCAGCAGCCAAGCAAGTACCTGACTATCCCAAGATGCTTCCCTAAAGTCTGGCACAGTGCAGAAAGCAGCAGCAGAAAAGCTGACAAAGCACCCAGCAGAATCCAAAGGTGTATCCTCCCTGGCTCCAGGGGGTAGGGATAGGGCGGGGAAGGTAGGGCATGCTCCCATAAATGAAAAAACAGGTTGAAATTGCAGAACAGGATAGAGGCGAGCTCCTGGAAGCTTTGCACAGAAGAGTTTGACTGAGTAAGGTTTCCCTCTTTAGTTCTGTTCCCTCAGCAGATGCTGAAGCAGAGGTGGCCCTGGCTGAGTGGAGGGGCACTGCCTGGGGAACTGTCTGTCAGTCAGTGTCTTAAGATACAAATCTGCCCAAACAAAAAAGATGGACATTATTGCAGGCTCTCAGCTTACGACTGCCACTTACTGCTGCTTACAGGGAAGTGGCCTACCATGCACACATGCCTGCTTCACAGAAAAGCAGTTTACTTGTCAGCACTCTTCCCACAGCTAGATTTAGAGCCAACCTCTTCAGAAGCTCCAGTATTATCTCCCAGGCCGATGCATTGCAATCCTCCAGCTTTATCTGTTACACAGGTTTGGCGCTATTAAGGAAGACCCAGTCTCATCTCTGCAGTCCTCCTTTGCAGTTTGAGTTCTGATGCCAAAAACGGGGGCTCCAGAAATAACAGCCCCTGGGCTTAACAGATCGTGCAAGAGAAGCGCCGGTCACGACACACGTTTACTGTGGATGAAGTGGAGAAGTGAGTTTGACTCGGCCTAACCCAGAGGACAGCTTCAGAGCCATCCAGCCCCGTTCTGAGCAGTCGGCCATGCCCTACCTGCCCAGCCCGTGTAAGCCGTGCAGTCCCGCGGGTCAGCAGCCTTCAGGCCCCTCTCCATCTGCTGCAGCAGTTCTCTTATTTTGTTGTTCAGACGCTGCGTGAACTCGGGAGTCAGCTGCAGGGAACGCAGAAACACCAAAATCAACATCAGCAAAGGGGAGAAAGGCGGAGTGAGCGAGTGGAGGGGTGCGGGCTGAAAGCGCAGGGCCGCGCTGGAGAAAGAGGCGAGCTTTAAAGCACGCACACAGGCACCTCAGGGTCCCCCGAACAGCCGGGACCGCGCTGCATCCCTACTCACCCGGCCGGACGCATCGAAGTAAGCGGTGCCCAGAGACTTGTCATAGTCCGCGTACGGGTTGGGCAGCGCCCGCTGCGCCATCATGGTGCTGCTGGTGCCGCTGCCGCCGCGCGCGCCGCCTCACCTCGCCCCGCCCCGCCCCGCGAGCCGCCGCCGCCGGAAGGCCGCAACCGCGCCGTGCCGCCCCTCCGCAGCGCTGTCGGCTCGGCCGCCATTTTGGTTCCTCTTGGCGGAGCTCGAGTGGCGGCTTGCTGTCGTCCCTGTGTGATTTAGAGCTCCCCTCAGGCTGGTTCTGGGGGTTTGTTTGCTAACCTGCCCACACAGAGCGAGGAACGCAGGCGAGCAATGATTTTACCAGGAAAGCTGCTCCCACGTTCCCTACGCAGTCCCACTCAGCCGCGGTGTGAGGGTGCGGGGGGCGCGGGCGCAACATTGGTTTGCTTATTGCATCTGGAAAAGGTCGTGCTGGAGTTCCTGGGGAAGGAAAGGTGAGCGAGTTGTTTGGAACGCATCCAGTGCAGAACACTGAGCCTAGTTTTGTGTTACCTGAAAGTAACCGGATAAAGTGGTTAGAAACCAGACTCCAGCTGGTCGTCATTATTAGCAGCCCCATCCTAGAGGTTGTTCTGGAACGTTCTGCATCTGAAGCGGCTTGCCGCAGAGATGGAAAGGATGAAGGATGTCTCAAAACCTGTGAGGGAGGAAGGAATGGTGTGGAGTACGTCCTGCTCCACAGCATCAAGCAAAGACAGATCCTCGGTAAATATTAGTCCTGGTTGCTGGCACTCTGGTAGGCTGGTTGCGTGCCCGTGGGTGCTGTGGTTATATGGGTAAAACTTATGTTTCGCAGTTCTCCCTGAAGATCACTTCAGGATGTTTGATTGCCTGCACCCTCCTCATCTCCATCAGGACACAAATCCAAACGTTGTGCAGAAACATCTCCTAATGTAGAGAAATGGCTCCTCCTGCACTGCCTTACCCTGCAGTAGGCGTCCTGCAGCTCTGCAACCTCGGCTCTCCAGTCAGCAGGGTGGAGGTGCTCCGCAGAATTGTGAACGTTGGGCACGCTTTCAGCTGTAACACTGTGTGTAAAACAGTGATAAGTTTAGAAACATGGCTATTTTTTAGCTCTCTGTATTTGATCTCAGCAAACAAAACTCGTATTCTAAAATCTTAGTGTGTTTTTGAGGTTAAAAAGGTTTGCTTTTTGAAGGTAAAGCAAGTGTTCTGTCTTGTCTCTACAAAGACAAAGTTTCGCATTTTTAAAGGATATCTGGAGGGAGGAGAAGTGTCTTTTTAATTGGATTCTGTTTTTGCAATATGCCGTAAGCATGATTGCATTTTGCATTGATTATTTTCTCTTAGCAGCTTCTGTGGGGAGATCAAAGCCTGAGTATCAGTGACAAAAGCTGAACTAAGCTAGTCGATTATATCGATAATGTATCTAAAGCAAACCTTACCTATATCCTGCCTGCATTTATTGGGGTCAGGTGTTAAGACAAGTGCTCAGCAAAATCCAGTCCTGACTGTGCACACACTGACGTGGGCTCTGAGCAGTGATTAGCATTCAGAAAAGAGACCTCAAAGATGTAGTAGATGCTTCTGCATGAGTGTGAGCTTTCTGCTCAGTTGTTGTGAGGAAGGCGAAAGAGAACAGAAGTGAGAGACCTGTTACATGTGTTGGTGGCTCACTTGCTTCTGAAATACTGTGTTTACGTTTCATCCCCAAAAGCATGGCCAAGATAGGAGAGGTACAAATTAGAGAAGTAATCAGATCAGAAATATGCTGTGCATCGTGGCTTATGCGCAAGCACTAAGTAGTCAGAGTAGGGCTGTTCAGACTGGAAAAGAAACATGGAAAGAGTGTTCTTACAGGTGCCTGTCTGGTCTTTGAATGTTGTCAGGAGCTTAATGGAAGAAGGTGATACACTGACTTTCAAAGTTAGCACACACCAGCTGAAATGACTCGGAGCAGCCATCAAAAGTGAAGATTATTCATGTAGTTAAGCTGTGGCAGGTTGTTAAGGAAGAAAGTAGCACTATGGCTGCGTGCAGAGGAGGCTTCTGAGCCCATGCTTCTGGGAGTTTGGAGACTGTTGCTGCATGCATTCACTAGCACGCTGTGTTTCTGACATAGGAAAGCCGGTATTAGAGGATTTGGGTATCCCTCATGCTATGTGTTTCTGTTTTGCTTTACAGCGCTCAGTCTGGGTAGAGCAGTTACTAGGCTAACAGCTTTGCAACGATGCGTCTCTGCGCCAGCAGCTGCTGTGTCTCCCTTAAGCTCCCGACACGTCGCTGCTCTTTTAGGGCTTAGCCGCTAGATGCCCCTGTCTCACAAGCAGCAAATCGGAGGAGACTGGCTTTGCAGTGGGAAAGCAGCTAACGCACTGCTTCGAGGGAGCGCGTGGCTGCTTTTGTAGGTAGTAATGAACACAGATCGGAGGTTCTGTACATCAGGGCTTGGGGGAAATGCATGTTGCAGTTCTCCGTGACGTTTTGCCACTTCCTCCTCTTTGTAGCTGTAAGGTATCAGCTCCCAGTGTACCCTTCAGCTAGTGTGGGAATCCTCCCTCTCTTAGTAAAGGCAGGGCTGAGAGTTTGGAGAGCAGACCTGGATGAGATCAGTAAGGGCTTCTTGTTGGAATAAGCAAAGAAAACGAGACAGGAAGCTGCTGAAGGCTGGATCATACTCTCTGCTTCAGTGGTGTAAAATACATCTGGAAGACAGTACGTTTTGCTGTGGTTTTAATGGACTCTGATCTCTGGACAGGACTGACATCAAGTCAGGTGTCTTTTGCTTTGCTGTAATGATTAAAGTGGTTCTGCAGACGGTGCTTGCTTCTTTAATGCTGTCTTTAGAGCTCAGTGCCAGGATTGGATGTGATCTCCAACAATAATATGGATGTAGCTCATTGCTCAGCTTGACTGTATTTGACATCTGTCTGCAGCCCAGTTCACCTTTGCACGTCTGGAGGGTGTGCAGTGCTAGAGTATGACTGTTGTCTCGTTTGCTGAGCTATGTGAGCAGCTTGGGTGGCAGCAAGCAGGATCTTCATGACAGTGAACGATACATTTAGGCTTAACAGGTGATCTGAGGTCTCTGAGTATCACTGAAGGGAGCCAGCTGTTTCATTTGGTGGACTCTGATATTACCTGATACCTTATTCCTTCAGGGAAGCAGGGTAGATTGGTACGGATCAGGAATACTGTGGCCAGTGCTGTCAGACCTCAGGGCCTAAAGAGAAGGCAGCTGGTGAGGGAGGAGAGCTTCCTGATCTGATGCAAAGCCAAAGCAGGTGGTGCAAGGTCTCCTGCTGCCCGGAGATTGGCTGTGATAAAATTTGTGGCTCAATTTCAGCCCCAAATGTTTTCTCTTCCCGTAGCTTACAGAGGCTCTTGCAGCTGCTCTTCCTTCCTGCGGGTCATCAGTAAGTCACACACCTAGGAGAGCCGTGTATTCATTAGCATCGCTGAACAGTCTCTGTACTGGTAATGGCTGCAATTAGCAGAATCAGTACACAGAATTCCAGAGACAGCTTCTAAACAAATGACTTTAAATCCCCCACATAAATGTGTAGTGCCACACAATTGATCTAATTTCCTATAGATTTCTTCTTCCTTTTGTGTACTCGAGGGACTAATAAGCAGTGAACTTCTATTGAACTTTGTTTCTTGTGGTTCATAATATTTCCTTCTTTGCAAAGACTTTCTAGTGCATGGTGTGCCTCAGCTGCTGCTGGCTGCTGCTTGCAGTGAAGCTGGGCTTCGAGTTGCCGTGAGCATAGAGGCAGGAGGTGGTTGGTTTGTCCTTTCTGACAGGTGTAATTGTCTTGCCACTTTCACAGGGCTGGGGCATTAGTAAGTCATTAAGTTAAGCGTGCTAGGAACTGTGGTAACTTGTCTTAGTGGCTGGTGAAGATCTCTGGCGCAGCGCAGATCCTATTCCTCAGCTGCAGTGCTGGGCTGGGTGCTGCTCTGTGCACTGCTGCCATTTACACACAGCCTAGAAATAAAGGAGACAGGAAGAGCTTTTCCCAGATGACCCTCATAAAGCTCTGCTGAGGCTGGCTCTGCAGGGAAGGAGCTGTCCCTGGACAACAGCACTGCGGAAATGCCAGCTTGGATGTGCAGCTGGCCTTGGAGAGCATTGTCATCCCACAGATGTGTCCATAATCCTGCGTGGTTTTTCTCCCTGTGAAAAGCGAGCTGCTGTGCTGAGGCTTTTTGTGGGGAGGAGTGTTTCCAGCTGGCATGGAGCCACTGCAGCTGGCTGACACAAGGCATGCTGGCTGTGCCAGGGTGTAGGACCGTGTTTTCCTCCCCAGACGGTGACATCTCCCAATGGGTCACTGCCTGGCATGCAGGATCAGAGCTTTCTGTGTGCTGGAGAGTTTCTTGTTCTGCTGTTTCTTATATATTTTGCTACGTTTTTGTTTTCAGAGTGTGTTTTCTTTTTAAAGATAATTTGTGAAGGATTGAAAATATTTTGCCAACTTCTTATGTCACTTGAAACCAAGGGCTGGTTTCCTTGCTAAGTTCCCAACCTCATGGCTTCCAACCTCACATGCCAGTTTTCTTTCTTGTGACTCTTCTTATGGTACAGATGAGTGGAACAGAAATGCATTGCTTGTAGTGTAGGTGTACGTGTAATACTTGAGCTGGTTCTCCTCTTGGATTCTGGTCTGCAATTGACACCTTCAAAATTTCTGCATCCTTTCCAGGGCATTTTCAAAACAGCAAGCAAACAAGGAGAAACCTGATGTACATAGAGGGACTCTTCCCAAAGTAGGCCCTTGGATTCAGGGAGCAGCAGCCTGCAGATTATTGACACTTAAACTGTAAGTGCTTCTGCAGATTTTCACTTGTTCACTTGACTGCTTTGGTTGATACTGTTTCTATTTTGAATGACCGAAGATACAGTAACATGGTTCTTTGCTGGCAGGCCCGAGCCAGAAGTGGAAGTAAAAAAAAATGGGAAGCAGGTGTTATTTCTCTTTGTTAAAGGTAATGCTGTGCCCAAGCCACGAAGGTCGCGAGCTTCTTTTGTGAGCCTTAGTGCTGGATGAATTTTGAACCCATTAGGCAACAGGCAGGATGGATGAAATTGTTGTTAGAGACCGTTCCTAGAGAACTCTGTGGCTAATGTTTCAAAATGGCTGCGATCCATCCTAACTGAAGGAAGTTGTGTGAGGCAGAGTTTTAATGCATTTCTAGCTGCATTTTGTGGAACCCTTGCCCTGGAAAGGGCAGAATTAGCCGCAGAAAGCAATCTGAGGGTTGAGCTACAGGTACATTCATAGCTACTGCTGGTGCTTAAACACAGTGCTCCATGTTGCTTCCAAAATCTTCCTTTTCTGTGGACTTTGGCTGTTGAAATAGCAGGAGCTTCAGACTTTTCTGCTTCATCTATGCAAGTGTTGAATCTTCTGCCTGTGATATTTCAGTGTGTCTGTTGAGGGAAGCTCATAGTGAGATGGTTATGGTAAGGACTAGAAGTAGGCTTGTTTGGAACATACCCTTGTTGCTGTTCTACTTGCCTAATCACACAGGTAATTGTGTTAGGATCAGAGCTCTGACAAAAAGTGCATTTTGCCAAGATGAGGTGGTGTTCTAAGAGTGAGGGGAGGAGCAGGGCTCGAACAAAGCCAGGAACCTGGATGGAGAGACTTGAAGCTTCGTGCACATCAACAGAGTTGAGAACTCAGGTCTTTTCCAAGGTTGTGCTGGGTCTGGCTTGAGACCAATTACTTCTGCTGATGCTGGAAATCAGACCCGTGCTGCCCAAATCCACCTTGCAGATTCTTCAGAGCACACTCTTGAGGGTGCTGCAGCTGCATGGGGATTGTGGAGAAGGGGATGAGAGGGAGAATTATGTCGTCTGGAAAGGTTAAATGTGATTTCTAGAGTGCACAGCTGGCTGTCTCCCTGACTGGAACAGGAAAGAGGTAGCACGTGTGTAAAGCACTCTTTTGCAGTTGCTAATGACACTGCCGTCCATGCTGCCTATCAGCTGATCTGGACTTTCCCCTGTATCATTTCTTTGTAGTATATGCTTAGTTCAGATGGTGCTTTCTGTTCCTGCAGCTTCTTGCTGCTCAGAGCAAACTGTGTAAGGCTCAGACAGCAGCAAATTGTAGCACGGTTCCCCTTGGGCTTTCTGCACTGCTTGGAAGAGTTTAGCAGAGCTTTTTCACAAAGTTATCTCTTGATAAGCTTCCTCACTGTGGACAGTACTTAGCTTTGGATTTTTTTGGGCTCGTGCAACCATGCCTGAAACCTTCAGTGCTGGTCCCACTCCCACATCTGCTGGGGCTTTGTGTCCTCTTTACAGGTGTGCAATAAAAGCTGCTGCCTGGAAGCACATACTCTCCCTTAGCTAACTGGTCTTCATGAGGAAAAGCCTCTGTCTGGGGTTTTCTCTAAGGAAAATGCTAGTATAAAGGCTTGTGTTGGTGGGTGAGAATGGTAGTAGAACCATCATGTAAGACAAAGTGTCTCTCAGCTCCATGGAGCACATTGAGTCTTACAGTTAATTCCCCTGCTCTTTAAATTTCCATGCTATTACAAAGATGCTAGCTGAATAGGCAGAAATGGAGTTCTTGGGTTAAACTTCTGAAAACTTACTTCAGAGCATCAGTTATTTTTTCAAATCTCATTGGTCTCCTCTCTAAAAAATGCTTCATGGATGTTCAGAATCGCATTCCCTTTCCCCTTCCCAGCTAAATGACATTATAGATCTGTATAGCAGAGTTTGCTGTCCTCTTTAAAGAGAGAGAGCCATCATCAGGCAAGTAGACCTGGCCCAGTGGCATATCCATCTGTAAGTCAAAGCACGTGCTTCAGCGTGTGGTCCTGTGTGCGGTGTGTGAAGCTTTTAATCCTCCTCACCCCCTGAGTAACCACAGGAAGAGGACAAAAAAGTAGCAGTAAGAGGGAAAAAAAACTACAGACCAATGAAAGAAAACCCTCTGTTTTGCACATCCTTCCTATCTGGAGCACCGGGCGTGAAACAACAACAGAAATGCTGATTGATCAGTGATGCTGTGTATGAGGTGAGAGGCCAAGGCCATGTTAAGTAATACCTATGAAATATTAGCTTCCCTTCCCACCAAAGCCAGGAACATCCAGCACTGCACGAAAGGGTGCTAAAGGGTAAAAAGAAAAACAAACCTGAACCTTTCCAAAAAGTCACTATAAATATCCCAAAGGGAGAATTAATTCATTCCGCTTTTGAAGTTTGGGAAGAAACTTTGTGGGGAATTTTCCTACCTTCTGATACGACATCTGTTGTAGTAAAAACCTGTTATTAGCACAGTATCTCCTGCTTAGGACAGGTCAGGTTGAATAAGGCTGTGAGATGATGCTTTTCACAAGTACACGAGGTATTAGCCCATCAACTAATCGCTGAGACTGATCACACACTCCACTGTTCCATTGGAGCTGCTTTTTTCCATAGCCTAACTGTAGGCTCGGCCCATTGATATGCTCTGGAGCTTTTGGTTACTTGTTTGTTACAAAGAAAACAAAACTTTACTTTGTTACTGTTTGTTATTTTTACTTACAGGTGGTGATATAACTGTCCCCCGCTGTCCTACCAGTTGCAGTCACCATGATTGAATTTTGTAGTGCCTAGCTGTGAGGACTGTTGTTCCAGGCTATGTCTGTCTATAACATATTATTCTGTTGTGTTGCTTATCTCATCTGATGCATGTTTGCTTGCTCTCCTCAATTCCTGACTTTGCTGTTGGATGCCCTTACTCATAGATCTGATGCCACAGATTTCAGGGTCTGCGATGGGTCTGGCCAACATCCTCTGCAGATGCCTACTGTGTGTTGGATCCAGTGGTTCTCCCATATCAAAATTTGTTTGTAAATGCTGTGGTTTCATTGAAATTACATCTCACTGGGGAAAAAACAAGTACTGTGACAGAGCAAAAAGACAGAAGTGTCCAGTGGACACAATGTGTGCTTGTGTTCATGCACATTTATGCACATACATAGGTGTGTGTGCATAAATTAGAAGCTCAGGGACTGTTTGTGTTGCAGCCTTTGTTCTAGATAGAAATCTGTGTATTTGTAGTCTAGTCAAGGGCAAGGCAGTTTTGTTTTCTTTTGTTATAGCAAACACTGGGGTGTGATCATCTATCACATATTCAGCCATGATTGCGCTGCCACAGAAGGAAGCAAGCATAATGAGAATCATCCTCAGCGAATGTAGCTAATCTTGCACTGTAAGGTCAGGCTATTTTTAAGCTGCGTAAAGGATGTGTAGCATGGGAGAGACTGTTTGTGTAGCCCTTCTGATTTGCTTTTATTTCCTAAAGCCACTTTGGCTCTTGTGGCTACACTCAGTTTTAGCCAAGTAAGGGTTTTCTGAAGTTGGCCTTTTGGGATAACGTCAGTCTCTCTCAGATACGGCACAGGGTTTTCTCTATTTTCTCCAAGTCAGCTGATCTAAGAGGAGCTGCTAATCCCAGTGGCAATGGAATTCGACCCATTTTTCAAGACTTTGATTCTTTTTCTTTCGCTGAAGATAAGAGCCTTATCTTTGTTAAGTTTGGGTGAAGCACAGACTCCGAATTTCAGACAGCAGATCAGCACACCCTGAGCTGCTCAAGCCTGAAAGAAGTTTAATCTCCTTGAAAATGGATTTTCTCTAACCTGGGAATAGATATAACAGTCTTCTCGTCAGGCCTTATATAAACCTTACTGGCCAGAAGGCAGTCTTGGTCACAGCTTATACACAGCGTTTGGAAAAGTAGGGAGGTGCCACAGTGGGCAGAGTTAACAAGAAATTTGTCCCCCATCCCTTTTCTTTTTAAAGACTGTCTTTGATGTGACCTTGGTTTGAGATTTTCAATTATTTTGTTACAGTATTTTTTCCTTTTACAAAAGCAGAAGTCTTAATATTGTTTCAAGTGCCATATGGGGTGTTAAAGGAGACAATTGCAGGGCAAAAGTTCTCATTTATTTCTTAAGTGAAATTTGCTTTCTGGTTTCTGTTTTGAAAACAAAAAACGTAAGGAAAAATTTTATTTAAAAGGTGAGAATTACATTTCAGAGAATGATAGCATGGTTTGGGTTGGAAGGGACATTAAGGGCATCTAGTTCCAACCCCCTGCTGTAGCAGGGACACCTCCCGCTAGACCAGGTTGCTCACAGCCCCATCCAGCCTGGCCTTGGATGCTTGCAGGGAGGGGGAGCATCCACAGCCTCACAGGGCAACCTGTTCTGGTGTCTCACCACCCCCCCTAGTAAAGAACTTCTTCCAAATACTTGCTTTAAAACATTTATCTAATATCATTTCATAATGTCTAGTCTAAACAATTTCTCTCTTTATTTTCTTTAAATAGAGTTGCACAGAAGTTCAAATAACTGCTTGCAGTTTTACTTTAAGACTAGATTTTGGACAACTCTGTTTAAAGCTGTTGTTTTGTTTGTTTGAATTCCTGAACAAAAAGTGCTGTTCAATCAGATCTAGAAAGAAGTTTCAAGTTACAAGTTACTGCTTTGCATCCACAAATACAAATGTCCCCATGTTTTCTTCAGACTGAGGCATTTGTTAGGCAAAGACACACAAGGGAAACGGGTTGAATTCTGCACTGTATCCCCATCCATTACCAGCTGGAGCTTTGTGCATCTTATTGAAAGGATAATTGCACATTGTGATTCCATTAATGGAAGTTGTCTCAAGACTCAGAGCTGTAAGTTCTCTTTCAGCAAGGCATTCATGTTTTTCTCTGTGAGGACTGCAGGACTGGGACTTAGGAACAAGATTTCTTTATGCTGTTATACCCTGATTTTGCACTCTTTCTCATACTGAGCATCCCTTCTGCATTATACAGTCATGCTTCAGCAGCATGCTTCCTGCCATTTCTAGTGCCAGGTGTAGTCAGCAGAAGTGGGCAGTCAGAATCTGTCCGTGCAGGAAGAAGCAGCAAGTAGGAAAGAACATGGAAACAAGGGGAAAAGGTGTAAAGATGTGCATTGATTGTGCTGCTTTTCAAGCAAAGCTGTGCAAGCCACTTAGAGCTGTCTGCAGGATCTTTGCTTTGGTGCCTTTGGAAGCAGGCAAACTGCTCTTGTATTCTCTCAATATTTAGCTGTCTTTGGCTAGTAAACACAGAGAATGAAACATAAATGAGTGTGAAGATGTAAAAAGGCGAAGGAAAATTAAGCATCTCATCATCCGACTGGTCTGATGTGAACTTGCTGTCATTATGATGGCTGAGAGATTCTTCCAGGTGTTCTCCCTAACAGTGATTTCTCAACCACGTTATTCAGTTGCTATTTTGTTGTTGTTGTTGTTCTACAGGAAAGCCTTTCTCAGTGGCACTCAGGACTGGAAATTACAGATTTTCTCAAACTCTGCTGGATAAAATGGTCAGCATAAGGAAATTACAGAGTGGCCTTGTGGGTGAGTGTAGAATATACTTAGTGCCAGTCCTAGGTTATCTGAGCTATCGTCAAACCCATTCCTGCTTTACTGAAACTGGAGTAGTGTGATGAAAGTTTTCCCAAATGTGTTCAGGTCAGTGGTAGAATAACATGTAAAATGAAGGTCAGTGATCAGCAATGTTTGGCTTTTTGAATTACTGTCAACCTCTCCATATCTGAGTAATCGAGCAAGTGGATTTTTAATGAGCTTTATTTGGCTTCTCAGTAAGACAAGTGAAGGCAGTGGTTATTAGTTTTCAAACTGCAGGAAGGCACTCTGAAACAATTAAAGATCATGCAGACTTGATTTTTGTGTCCTGTTTACACGAAACGTGACTGAGACTAAAAGGGAAGAGAGGTTGCTACAGACAGACTTGGATCTTTTTATTTTCATTCATGTGCAGCTTTCCTCTGTCAGAGCGCTAGTTCTCAGGAGCTGTCAGGTTCCAGGTGTTGCACAACAGATTTAACCATTCCCCAAAATTGGGATGCACTAACCTGTGTGTATTTTCTGCTGGCTTCGTGACCTTTCCCACTCATGTCTCTGGATGTGCAGCATGATTGGTGTGATGGGAATTCCCAAGTGCAGGATAATGCCAGGCTTGCCTTTGAAGCAGCTGTGCATGCAGCAGACCTGCTGTTTCCACAAGTCTGGCAAAGCTTCAATTCACAATCATTTGAAATGTCACTTCTTTTATTTATCTCCTGTGCTGAAGCCAGTAGCATATCCTGAAATTCTTTATCACATCTGCAAATCGCTTTTGCTTCTTATTTGAGGGCTGAAGTTCTCTAATAATGAGCTGATATTGTTTGGCTGGACTTCAGGATAAAGGAAGAATGATAGGATGTACAATTATGTGAGTCAATAAGGATGAATCAGAATGCAGCACCCAGATCCGAACATTGTCTTTTGATCAACCATGAACTTTTCCTATTAAAATATAAAACGTAGCTTTCCTCAGACCTCCTTTTAAAATAGGCAGAACTATGGTGGTGGGGGGAAAGCCAAAGGATGAGGTGCGTACTTGATTCTTACTCCCTTCAGCTTATCTCAGATGAACATCAGTCTTAATTTTAAAATTCTTGCCTTGTGTTACTTTGCATCGCAGTCAAAATGTTTTTTAAGTATTGTGGATTTTGCTTGAAATGCTTCATTTGATTTGAGATTGGCTCAAAGCACCAGATCTGCAAGTGTAACTGAGCATACTTTCTCTCCTGCAGCAATGCAAGAGGAACAGGTGATGGGAATGCAGGGATGCTGTTAGTTCATTTGCACACAAGACAATTCTACTTTATTCCTCCTCTGTCTATACCAAAAATAGTAAGTGATGTTCTCTGAGGTGAACTGATTTAATAGAGCTGTTAGCAGTATGCTGTGGACAGAAATTGTTACCTACCTTAAACTTACTGTTACATTCGTAGTGCTTATCTTGTTTGATAAACTGATTAGAAAATCACGGAACCATCTTAGATTGCCTTGGTTTGGAACAGACATCTAGAGATCATCCGGTTCCAACCCTCCTGCCACGGGCTGGTTGCTACCCACCACATCAGGCTGCCCTGGGCCCCAGCCAACCCGGCCTTGAGCATTTCCAGGGATGAACACTCCCGAGCCCTTCTCTGCAGGGCTGCTCTCAAGGAGTTGTTCTCCCAGTCTGTGCATGTACCTGCCATCGTCTGACCCAAGTGCATCACCTTGCACTTGGCCTTACTGAACCTCCTTAGGTTCGTGTAGGCCCACTTCTCAAGCCTGCCAGGTCCCTCTGCATAGCATCCCTTCCTTCTGTCATATCAGCTCAGCTTGCTGCCATCAGCAAGCTTGCTGATGGGGTACTCCATCCCACTATCCTTGGTAAAGATGATGAAGAGGTTTGGGAAATCTTAGTATAATTCACATGCTTCTGGTGCTTCCTCTAAGTTCCTTGAGAAACAAGTGACTTCCTCTTGGAATGGAAGGCAGCATTTCTGAGTCATTTTGAAGATTCTTCTGCTGGCTGAGGGAAGAAGGAGTGTGTTTGTCTGTTTCCCTGTGGCAATGGAGAATTTCATTCTTGCTGGCACCATCGACTGCTTTGCTTTTCCACTTGGTCTTTTTGGAGCGTGTTTTGTTCAGAGCAAGACAGAAGTGGTGGTCAGAGGTGAGATACAGCCTGCCAGATGGCAGGACTGATTTCCAAAGATGTCTGAAGGCACTTGGAAAAAACTTCCCTTTCGTATCAGCTCTGAGGAGAGTCCAAGCAATTTCTCTGGACTGCTTATTATACTGGTCCCAGTCCAGGGAGATTTATGCTACTGAAGCTCAGCTGAGTTGAAGAGCAGTTACTTGAGACTTTAACTGGCATGGATCTGGGCCAGCATGCCCTCAAATTGGCTCTATTTCTTGCCTTTCAATTGAGAAAAGAACTAGTCATGTGTTTTGTTGTTTTTCTTTTTTACAGAGAAATTGAAAATGGCAGTCATTTTCCTGCAGTGACTTTAAAAGTTGACAGGGGTATATAGATCGGTTACTGGAATCTGCAAAGGCAGCTGAATAATGCTAAGATTAGGTGGAGAGAATGTGATAGTTGTAACAGGCAGTCCTGATAATCTCTGCATTTTATTTTATTTTTTACCTTTTGTCATGGATTTGAGAAGGAGCGCAAAATTCAGAACTTGCTGAAATTGTCCTATCACCATTTTCAGAATTGTAGTCCAAATGTGTCCTTTCAGCATGAAGAATTGTTGAGAATTTCCATGTATTTGGAGAATTTTCTTTGAGCTCTTCTTGAGGAAAGCACTAGGCTGTCCCTGCAGGTAACCAGGAGTGCAGTTTAGGGAGCAGTGGGAGCTGTGCAGAGGTGTATTGCTGCTTTCCTGCTCCTGGGTTTACTCGCAGGCACTACAATGATGTGGTCAAGATCACATCACTTGGGCTGCTGCGAGGCTTGGGTATGCTTGTCTTCTGTGAAGCAGAGGAGTTGGAAATGGCTAGCATTGGTACTCAAGGTCTGAGCGTTACCTCTGCGTTGAGTTTGCACATAGAGTTGTGACCGTGAGCTGCGCATGGGACAAAACAGTGCTGAAGACAGAGCACGTGATGTCCTGCCATGGCCGTGAGTGAAATCATGCAGGGCAGGGCAAACAGCTTTCCTTTGTCCACATCTGCTGCTATGATCCCAGATCTAATTTGATCTGCTGTCCTACAGCTACTACACTGCGAAATTACAGTTTTGCAGCATATATTCCCCTCCCACGGAGGGGTGTTTAGTCTTGTCAGGTGAGCAGTTCTCCCCCTTTCCTTTAACAGTCACGTGCTGCTCTCCAGGAAGTGAATGCATCCAGCATGGAAGTTCTGCAAGTCCTGCCTATAGCAGAGCTTTTCAGCTATGATGAGTGGCTTCAGGAGCTCCAGCTTTGGCGTGCCAATCCAGGAGCACCTGAGTTGGACCTGAAGTGCTTTCTGAGCACTTGTTTTCTGAAAATGAAGTGGTTTGTTTTAAGCCTTTGAAAAATGCAGGCACTTAGCTTTCTCTGAATATCCGAGCCCTGGGGATTCAGAAAGCCACAGACCACTGATTTTGTTTGATTTTACGGTACAGTGGTGCTGTCTGATGAATTTCATTTGTAAACAGAGAAGGCTCTTCATTTTAATGAGCTCTTCCCTCTCCTTGCTTGGTTCCCTGTCTGTGTAGGATATAATACAAATGAATTTGAAACAAAATGCTGTCTGCCTTTTTCTAAATATTTATGCTGAAGGTTAGGAGGCGTAACTTGCATGTACTTCTTTATTTCCCTCTACTTCTCTTGTCTGAGTGATCATCTGCCTTCATGGCTTTACATTCCCAGTTCCTCTGGTATGTATCCTTCTTCCAGAGTGCCTGCCCTAGCTTAATTTCCTGAAGGGACTTTACAGCTCCCACTGCTGTCTAAGCTGCACTCCTTGTTACCTGCAGGGATAGCTTAGTGCTTTCCTCAGGAGGAACTCAAAGAAAATTCTCCAAATACATGGAAATTCTTAACAATTCTTAATGCTGAAAGGACACATGTGGATGACAATGCAAATAATGTACATACAGGCAGGTTTTTAAGTGTGGTTGCATTTCCATGAAACCGTTGGTCTCTGTGTTTCTTTCTTCATTCTTCTGTGCTTGGTTTCTTTATCCTCATTGATTTCACCATTTCTTATTGACTCTACCTCTACTGAAGGTATTTATTTGTTAAACACAGCACATATTTAATATCTGTCCAAACCACTGAAGGCTTGTTTGTATGTGGTCAGGCTTTTTGCAAATGAGGCTTCTGTTGGGAACACCCATTGCGTTTGCAGGCCTTAGAGTCAGATCAAAAGTATCTCCTTTCTATCTTTTCTATGTGTCCGTAGCTGGATCTATCTGCCTCTTTGTGCAGCCACATTAAAATACATGTGGTGAAAGGATAGAGTTAGAAATTAGCAGCAAGGGTAGATAAAATAGCACTGAGGATTGATTCTTTTCAAATACTTTTATATCTAGGACACAAAGGGACATCGCTGCTGTTGGTAGAGGTAGCTGGAGTGCAGAATTTGCCCTTCGGTACGTCCATAATGGAAGTTTTGTGGCAGTATAAAGACAACGTAATGCGAGTAGTGACTCTGGGAGAAAACTGGCTTCTGAATTGCATGTGTGAATGCATTTGTATGCATTTGTATATTAAGATGACCTTTCTAGTACAAGGAGTGGATCTCTGCAGTCCATTCACTTACGATTTGCTTACTTTGTTTTTTGTACATCCTCTCTCTGACATATCTCCAAGCTGGAGCAGTAGATTCAAACAAGGAGATCAGTAGCTACCAACAATACGTTTCCCAGTTTCTTGTTCTTTTTTTTTTTTTTTTCACTCTCTCTCAAGCTTTGTCTATGAGTCAGAATGATTATTGGGTATCTTCCTATAAGAAGAATGATTATGCCTTTCCCTTAAACCACCCTCTAGTTACTGGGGAACAAAGCTGACCTGCTTCTCTCAACTCTGTACGCTTGTAAAGCTCTTGCTAATGTGAAGTTCTCTATACCCAGCGTGTCTTCCATGCTCTCTCTGTCCATCTTTCTTTCCATTGTTGGCTTCAGGCCTTCCCTGTACCTTTCTAAGCCAGGTCTCCAATTAGCTCTTATCACAGAGGGCACCTTGTCCCCTTTTCTATTATGGGCATTACGATTCAACTTGGTGCTGTAATGAGCTGTGCAGAAGTACTTGCATGTGGTACTGCCCTCAGCTCAGACCGATGTCAAACTACTGGATACCAAGGAATCCTAGTTGTTTCTGTCAGTAATTGGAAAAAAAACCCAAAAAGGTTGCCTAAATCCTGTCAAGTAGTATGTGTCCAGGAAATAGGTGATAATTACAAAGATCTGTAGCTGGGTAGGAGATGGCATATGGAACATTTTGTCTTATTTCTGCTATTGTCCATTGAAATTTTGCTAAAGGATGCTTTTCCTTTTGCAGCGGTTTATTTTTCTTATTGACGTCCTTTCCATTTCCCTGGGAAGGGCTGGCACTTTGGGTGCTGTGCTTAATGTGTTCTATGCTGTGTTCTCCAAGCACAGAATAGAAAGTCTGCAGCTTTCTGCTCAGTTTAGTGCTCCCATTTTCCATCTTCTAATATGGGAATAAATTACACAGTTACAGGCTGTCCCTCTTGCTATCAGGTGGATCCCAGTTCATACGTTGGAGAGTACTGGAAAGCACACTGAACAGAGAGACTCTTAATTTGCACAGATCACATGCTGTTAGGAGAAGAAGCAGTGCAGTTCTTTGTCACTTACTGAAAGTATTTGTTTCAGTGAGGACTGTTTTCCTTGCTGTAGGTACAGTTTCTCAGCAAGCTCTGATGTCTTCTAGTAAGTAAAGCTAGCATCTGGCCTGTGGTGCAACCCCTATGCATTGCTCAGGGACCAACCTGAGGAAAAGTGTTGCAAGGGTTCCTAAGCAAGCACCCCTTCAAGGAGGGGCGGGAGAAAGGTGGGGCTGCACCAGAGACTTTTAATGGCAGAATACATGGGAGGGTGTAGGGCAGTGCTGTACAGTCAGTCCAGCTCACCTGCTGCATGTCCTCTTCTTCTGTTATCTGCAAGAGTGTATCGCCTATGCCATATCTTGAAGAAACACATACAAGTGGATTTTTGCTTTGACTTGTATTTTTTTTTTTTAAACTCTACACTTCAACTATCAAGATGACAAGAATTTTGACAGCTTGCAAAGTGGTGAAGACTTTGAAAGGCAGACCGGAGTTTTGCAAAGTGTCTGCTGGTCACTGGAGTTCCTGGAGGAGTGGTACCAGGTTGTTCAGCGTCAAGGTAACAGTAACTGCTGGCAGGGAGCTACTGGGGTCTAAGAGATGTTTTGGTGTGCCTAGAGATAGCTTGCTGTAGATAGCAGGGTTTACCTAGGCATGTCAAACTGGTCTGACTGAGATTTGTCTGAACCTGAAGCAAGGGGTTTGCTTGGCTAAACAGTTTTCTTAGATAAGAAAACACTTTTTGTATAGTCTGGAATTGTAGAGTAAATTGCACCAGAAGGTGGAAGTTCAAGGTTTCAGTTAAATATTATATGGCATTTTCTCTACAAACACCCCACCTTTCTATAAGATTGATAGCTAGCAGAGCAGCACTTTCAGTCCAGTCAGCATGAATCAACTAGATATTTAAAAAGAAGCATCACTTGAAGTGTGACTTGAGGCACTATTGGGTCCACGTAGCACCCATTTTCAATGTATTGAAAACAAACTGGCTCTGAATTTAATCAGAGATGTAGATGGTTCTTTGTGAATATGTTACTGCATCACCCCTTCATCTTATGGACTTGAACCCTTGGTTCACTGCCCCAACTTTTTCCGTTCTTTGTGTACAGAAGTTGCATTTAACCAGCCTTACTAGAGCAACTGGGACAGATGCAGCTCAGCATGGTGGTGAGCTGGGACTTGGTGTGTGAATTCTGTAGCACTGGAGGTGTTTTGGTATCAGGTGCTTCACATGGTTTTCCATGTCAAGTGTCGTTGCTTTTTGGGGCTCGTGCATGATTGTCTTTGTGGAACATCAGTGTAATTAAATTAGCAACCCGAGGAGGAATGTTTCAGTGGGTGCTGGGAAAAACTATGAGGCATTTGGGCTGTGGCCACTGATTTCCAAGAAAAATAAACACTTCTTTGGGTTCCTGCAAAAGACACGTTGCTTCTTTAAAACTGGAAGCAGAGGAGAGAAAAACCAATGAGGAAAGAAGCATCCCAGTTCTTATTCCTTCTTCCAACACGTGAGTTTTCAGTTCAGGTTTGTCTGACTTGCACTTAAAGGCAGAGGCTGTGTTGTGACTGGTGTGCTTGCTGGTGGACCTGTCTTTCCTTCCCTGAAAGTGCACAGCAGGCGTGAACTGCTACCTTGTTCACTGTCTTATAGCACAGTGCAGTAATCTTCCTCCCACCAGATTTATTCAGGCTCTGCAATCAGGTCATTTCTGCTGTACTATTTAGAGTGGTTATAGCTGTCTGCCACAGTAAAAGCATCTGCTGATAAACCTTTTTAGGCCGTGCTTAGGATTGCTGGTTCAGACTTTGATGAGATACCCTCTTTCTTGACATATTCCAGGATAATTCTGGTAGGCATCTCTGCATCCCATGTATTTTTACTCTGATGGATTAACATCTGAAGTTTGGAGTTGACATCTGAAGTGACAAATTGATGTGTTAGGTACGTGTACCGTCGCTCATTCATAGTCTGCGGGGTGGCAGACCTAAAAGGTTGCATCTCATGATACTGAGGCATCTGATTAAGAAGTTTCATGCCCGTGGAAAACTGCTGCCCAACTCTGATGGAGTTACAGTACCAGCTGTTCTAGCATTTACCTAATTTCTATGCTTGCCAATTATCTTGACGAGGAAAGTGAATACATATTTAATAAACAAATGCCACGTGAAACTGTTTCATAAACTGCCATGAAAACATTTGAGCTATTTTAACCTCAGTGCCAGCAATAGCAAATATATACCCCAGAAGGGTGAGAAAGAAGTGGGCTCACTTTCTCTTTCAGGTTGTACAGCAGGACCTGTTGAGGGCAGTCAGAACGGACTGTGCACTGCAAGTCTTGGGCCTGGTGGAGATTTTGTATCTGCACAGTGACTAGCTGTGATGTTAGCCAGCCAGCAGTGCCTTTCTGATACATAGTGCTTGACATATTCTGCCTTGTCACCGACTCTGGGGAAAGCTGTTTGTATACTGGACTCTGTAATTTAGGTTTAATACCTATGGTAGTTAGTTAGCAGCTAGAGTGGATGCTTGAATTCTTGAAAAGGAATAAGGCTGATACCTTGGTTAACTTAGGAACCTGTGACTCTTAAATTGAGATCTCAGCTCGTATTTCTAACATCACCTTTGCCAGGGGCCACACCTGCAGAATCTGGAATAGAAAAACTTGAACCTTTCCTGTCTTGGGGCTTTTGTTTAAGGCAGTGACAAGCTCATACGTCTCTCTTTTTATGGGACATAGAGAAGTAGAAGTCAAACAGCATCCAATGCACATATGTAAGCAGTAAAGCAGCTGGCCCATGGGAGAATTTGAGGGTAAGTGTTTCTAAAAGGATTACTTAGCTTTGCCTATGAGTGTGGTAGTTGACTGTAATTGTGACACAAGTGACCAAGAAGGTCTGGGTTTGGTGTTGCAGCCGTCATTAACTATAATGGATATTTGTAGGAAGGCTGCAGAAACTGTGAAATGCAGGGTAATTAAGGTGTGTGGGCTAATGGCAGCATAGGCAATGATCCCATTCCTGCATCACTGTAGACTTAAATGAGTGTTTGGTTGCTTTTGATTGCTTTTTCTCAGTGGGCTATTTTAGGGAATATAGTAAAATACAATGAAAACATATTTCTGATCTATGTATGAGCTAAGTATTAGAGAGCATAAGGGAGAGTGGTAGTTTTGGGAGAATGCCTAATAATTATTCTCCCAAGTCTGATTTCTGTCCATTTAAACTCATTATATGTGAGGAAATGTGGTTGCATATGAGCAGCCTGAAAGATGGGGACTGGAAGGTGCGTATTCCCCTACTCTGCACCCCATCCTTCAGTTCTGCGGGAGACATAGAGCATCCAAAGCTAAAAGGGAGCACTGGGAGCAGATCTGAGACCCACAGGGCTCTCCGTAGGGGTGCTTAGCATCGCTGCTTTTGGCATAGTTGTGCTTCTTTGCAGCTCAGGAATGGGCATACTGTAGCTCGAAGCTCATATCGTTTAATGCTCATCTGAGGCCAATGTAGTTACATGGGGATGTAAAGAGTTGTATGAGCAATAAATAGGTGGCTTGTAACAGCATAGCTGGCTCTGTAAGGAGAGGATTGGGAGAACTATTAAAAAGAAAAAAAACCCAACGAACAAACACCAGAAGCAAGCTAAAAATATAGTTAGAAATGAGAAGAGAATTTTTGAACACTGGCTTTAGAAATTATTGCGGATGACTGTAAAGAGACTCCTCAAATCCGTTTTGAGGCAGCTGGAAAATAACTGAGAAAGTGACTGTTTGGGGAGCAGAGAGACAGGTAAGGAGGTGAAAGATCAGTCACAAGTCACTCTGTCCCTCTCCTTTTGGAAGTGAAAGGGGCCTTATTCTCTGCAGATGGGAAGAGTTACTGCAGGGTGGGAAACAGAGATGCTCCTTTCCTCTGGTGCTTCATGACTTCCACCAGCTGCCTTGTCTCTTTCGGTTCTTCTTCCTCCATTTTTTATCAAGGGGAAATATTTGTGGCATTGTTGTGAACGCCTTTAAGAAATGCTAAAGAGTTCAAGTCGTAGGAGCTGTGACTTCTTCATTCCTTTTTTTATTCCTGCCTTCCTGCTTTTCCCAGTTCTAGCCATAAGCAAATGTGATAACAATGTATGTGTTCAAACAAACAAACAAAAAAGGCTGGCAAAGGAAGACTTCACAGTTTCAGTGCCCAGATGGCACAGTACTCACAAGAAGACATTTTTCTAGCAATGAGAAGAGACTTCCTTTGTTGCTGGTTATTTGGCATAGATGCAGCACAGTCCTGGCACAAGCTTTTTGCAGCACAAGAGATGTGTTGGCTTTGGGCTTTTTCTGCCTTTCTTATACTTTGGCTGTTAGCAGCCAGGCTGATGAGTGTGCCAGGAAGTGTGCCAGAGTGGAATCATGGCTTGCCTTGGAGGGGAGACATTTTACCATCTTCCTACCACTGGGAAATAAACTGGCCTATGCTGAAAGTGAATCCCAGCTGTCTCTGCCATGCACACAACCTGTCCTGTATGCTGGGTGTACTCGTAGCCCTGCTGCAGCATGGCATTCAGGTTAGTATGGCCTTGCCAAGAGAAGCTGAAGGGTCTTTTTGGAGAGGAAAAACTTGATTTCCTCAACTGGTTTCTCTGCGAGTCAAGTATGAAGAAATATTACCTGTTTACTTTTACTGTTACCTGTACAAGGGTTAAGGAAGTCATTCTTTACAAAGCAAGTTGTACTGCTGATCTTTTGGAATTTGGCAGATCTTCATCATCTGTTCTGTAGAGAAGAAGGGCTGCTGGAGCAGGAGATCCAGCAGGAATTAAATTCATCCAGTTTTATACTTTCTTTTTTTTTTTCTCTACTATGCTTTTTCTTCACGTGTGAAGTGCTTAGTGAAGTGGGATCTGAACTAGTTAGCTCTTCAGGCTCCTTTGACAAGATAAACAAGTTGCTGTGATGCTTTGGCAACAACATCACCCTTTCTGTTAGCCACCTCCATCCTTGTCAAAGCTCTTCTGGAGCTCTGAAGCCTCTCTGGAGGACAAGGAGCTCTGCTAAGCTAAAGCCACTGGTGTGTGGGGAGGAAATAAAAGGACCTCATGGCAGTTCTGGGATATTTATTTCTTTTTTTTTTTTTCCTTACAAACAAAAATCTCTCCAGCTAGTCCCCGATTGAGCCAATTGGCCTTTTTATAGCCTCTAAATCACTTTTCACATTAGAAACAAAACTGAAAAGACAAGTAGGCTGGCAGCTGAGGGATGTGGTAACACCTCTGCTGGAAATGTAAGTAAGAGTAATTGCTTCAAGAATGCTCATCAAACAAACCAACCTCTTAATTAAGAGCAATAAATCAAGGAGAGGAAGAAAGCATCTGAACAGCTATCCATTCTGTAGCTGAACTTGCGGCAGGTTATGGTTGCTCAGGGACATCCCACTGCATTACTTGAACACCATGTAGGGGCTCTAATAGCACAACAGGGCTTCTATTGGACAGGAGTGATTTCTTTGCTGGCTCAGTGTGTAGAAGAACAGATCTGTTGTGGTGCAGAAGGACTTGCAGGCTCCTGTTAATTACCATGGTGAGGGTGAGCCTCAAAGGTCACCGTCACTGCACTGGATTTGGGAGCTAGGTGGATTTGAATTTTTCTGGTCATTCCACCATCTTGGACTCTGGAGGAGTCCTCTGGAGCATCCTGGAGAATCCTACCAGGCTGTTTGCAGTTCTGGCTGTGACCCAAGTGCTGACCCCAGCTTGCCTCAGCAAATGGTAGGGCTTGCTTGAACTGGGGTTGATATTTGGATGGACCTGTAATATGTGGGCTGTGAAGAGGGGCGATCCAGAGATCCATCTCCTGAAACCTAGACTGAATGAAACTGGTTCCTGCAGTCAGCCTGCCGTGTTGGTAATGGGGGCTGGATTTTGGGAAGGGTAGAGGTCCTGTCCAACACTCAGCCAGCCCTAGGCACCAAGGTGACCTCTCTGCTTTATAAGCCCTTAATGGTATGGAAGCTTGCTGTAGTGAGAGGCTTTCTAGGAGATCAGGGGCTGACCAAACAGTGTTTTGTATCTGGGCTAAATCTATATCCACAAAAACTGTATCAATAGCTGTGGGAGGACTTTGGTGTTGCTGACTATCCTATCCAATCATGTGAGAAGGCTCAGAAAGTGATGGCTGAGCCTTTTGAGAATGACTGGATGCTTGACATTAATGAGGAAAAAATGCAAGGCTAAAACCATCCCAGATGCACGGAATTCAATTACTTGGCAGCACGGTTTGATTTTTAGTGCATTCTGCAGTACATTAGTAATTGATTTGTGCAGTATTTATAACTGCAGAGGAGCTCCAGATGAATGTTTGCCATGATTGTTACAAAATGTTCAATGCTGGGAATGAAATTTCTCCTTGCTGTGACTGTCCAGCTGATGTGCTGTTAATGGAAAATAGTTCTCCTGCTCCTTTCTGCAGCACACTGATCTTGATTCTTCTTTTAAAAAAAATATGTCAGTATGAGGAATCCTTATGTCTGGAAAACAAACAACCACACCAACCAAAAGTAAGTTAAAAACACAAACAGACACAAACAAGTCAAGCACAAACACGCATGTACGCACAAACCAGTATGAAGGTAAGCCATGGTAAGGCATGTTTGGATGGACAAACTTCACACAACTGTGGCTCGGTCCAGTGGTTTTGGTTTATACGCTGCTCTGTGTATGTGTTACAGAAGTGAAAGTTTCTTGGTGTCCGAAAGATTTCTCTTCCAAATGTTTTCAATCCCTGACATTCATTAGCAAACTGTTTCCAGGTGTGCTTACTCTGTGTCTTCTCCTGCGTGTCAGCGGGGACCTGAAGGAATCTCCCAACCTATCTATCATGGGTGTTCAACCTTTTGGCTTAGCTGGGCTGCATTGTTTGAAGAGCAATTATCTTGGGCCATGTATATGTAGGGTGCTCCAAAAGTAATGCCTCTTATCTATTTCCATGCAAACTACAACAGCTGCAATGAGCAGTATTGATACCGCAAATTCTCAGCAACCATCAGCATCCACCTCTGAGATCATGGGCCAACGTTGTAAAACAGGAGGCATTACTTTCAGAGCAGCCCTTGTAAAATACAGGATATGGTTAATGGGAGGTAGATAACAAAACTTATTTTAACTGTTAATATTTTTATTAAAACATTAAAAAAAAGAGAGCAAAAAACCATAAAACTAACAGCCCCATTTTTATGAAGCTAATGCATCAGTCTGGTTTAATGGAAGTAGCTGCAGTTCTCAGTGAGTTCTCAAGGTGTTTGTCAGAGATTTTTAATGAAGTTTTACTCTTCCTGTACCTCATCCTTGAAACTAATTGTTGACAAATGTGTGTTCTGCCTAAAAGTGGTGATGTGAGTAAGGCGGGATTAGGAAGTGAGTGTTCTTTTTCTCAGGTAACGGAGAGCTTATAAAGGTCTGGTTGAGAGACTTGATCACATTTGTCTTTTAGCTGAATGTCTGATTGCAACTCTAAACATTTCCTTTTAAAATTCACAGCTAATTCATTTATGACGTCTGAAAACAGAATTACAAATATACCAAAAATTGGTGATTTTTTTTTTTCAGCAGTCTTGAAAGCTGTCCTGAAATTCCTTTATCAAAACACAAAGCAAGGCTGCATGTTTTTGCTGTTCACAGGACTGTGTTTAATCAGTGGATCAAAATCTTTGCCATAACTTCAGTTAGCACTGCAATGCTCAGGTCTGCTGAAGATTCTTGGAAAGAACTGTTGTTTTATTTAGGTTTTGTGTCAGATATGTACCTCTTGGAGGACGGTTTTTGCTTACCCATGAAGTAACTGAAATCACAAGTGTCTGATGTGAATTCCTCTGCAGCAGAATGGATTTGTGTGTTGAATTTGGTCTTCTCGCCTGAGTCCATCTAAGCACGTACTATTTTTTAGCAGCTTAGCTGTACAGAACAGAGCAGCAACAGAAGGTAAGCACCTGTCAAAGTTCACGGCTGGATACTCAGCGTACTCAGCAACAAGCCTTGAGCAAACATTGAGGAGAGAGGCAACTGTTTTCCTATAGGGTTATGATTTCGTGGTGGAAGAAAAGAACAAAATGATGTGGAAGGAGCCACAGTGATCCCATGGTAATAGGAGCACACGTTTTGCTCTTGTTGAGGTTTGCTAGCTTCCTTGCCTCCTTTAGGAGCTCAGAGTTCCCTAACTGTTAGGAGGAAAAAGAGCAACAGGAGCCTAGTAAAAGAGATGGTACCTTGACAGCTGGGAATGGGAGAGAGGCAGAAACAGATACAGCACGAGGCATGAAAGGCAGGTGTCCTGGGTGTTAAGTGTGTAACCATTAAGCCTTTTCCTCCTGTATTTGAGTGTCTTCATGTGCTGTTCTCTAGGTGCAGACAGCGAACTTGGTGCTGGAAGATGGAACGAAGATGAAAGGCTATTCTTTTGGCTACCCATCCTCCACAGCAGGGGAAGTCGTATTCAACACTGGTATTTCTGGGTAAGGTAAAAGCAAAGGAGGTAAAAGGAAGATAACTGGTTTGTAAGCATGAAAGGGGTAGTTTTTGTGGCTGTTTTTTCCTAACTCATAATGTACTGATCCAAGCATGTGACATTCCATACAGAGAAAACTGTGCTCTAGGAGTACAGAGAGGGTACAAGTTAACAACATGACTTCAGGCAGTCTTCTTGCGCTTTAATGTCTGATAAAGCTGACAGACAGGTATGCAGAGTTCTGCTTGCCTTCCCGTAGAAATGCAGCCACTGCCAAGTCAGAGCACACTGAAACAGGACAGTAAGATTCTTGGTTTAATGAATCTTTGTTCTGCCTCCAGTGTCCAGATTAAATGTAGAGATCTGAAGCATCTACAGCTTGCTGGGTAATGGAACTTGGCTTCTAAGTGCAAAATTCTTAAATCCCAAGGTACCCAAGTTGCAGTTTCTTATGAGAACCACTGTTTTTGATGCACGATGTCTCATACCACAGTTAAGGATGTATATGAACTCTGTGCTCTTTCCAGGTAAAGGAGAGAATCAGATTCATTCCTAACCCAACTTGACTTTGTGTCTTCTTGGGTGCTAGAAGCCAATAGCTGCTAGCTTAGGATGGCAACCAAATACAGCAAGTGCTTTTATTGAATTGTTTGACTAAAGGAAATTAGCCCAGAGGACTGAGGCTTTTGATTAGGAAGGGGAGGTATCCCTGGGTAGGTAAGGCAACTCTGAGGCTACCAGTGCTTGAGCCTTCTCGGTAGTTGTCCATAGCTGTGTTTGTCTGCAGCCTTCCATAATAGTATTTGCCCAGCTGCCTTGCTTTCTCCAAATTCTGCTCTCCCTTGGAGAAAACAATACTCACAAGATGAGTTTTTAAATGGTCTCATTGGTGAGAATGTTAAATTGCAGCGGAGGGAAATCTGTTTGCAAAGTTTTGCATTAGGAGGCAATTATTTAAGTATTTTGACAGCACTAATTACTTGCTGTGTTAATATACCTGCCAACAAACAACTGTTTAATATAGATCAGAATGATGGAGGGCACCAGAATTCTCTTCTCTGTGATGGATTGTGGGCAATAAATCTTGTCACATCACAAAAGTCAAGGAGGACCTGATGGATTAATTTCTTCTCCGCATGTTACTGTGGCAGCAGAAGCTGTGTTTGCTCATTTTCTAGTGATTTGGGAAGGAAGCCTGTGAAAAGAGAGATCTCTTCTATGCAGGGGAGCATATGGCAATGGAGAGAACATAGAAAATATCAAGTTGTGTCTTCAGAGCACTCTCTTGAAATGTGAGCTTGATTAACGTACAGACGAAGAGGATAAGATCTTGCAGAGCTGGTGCAGATTGTAAGAGCGACAGGGTTTGCTGCCAGTCGTGGCACTGCTTTTTTGGTAAAAGAAACCTCTGTCTCTCGTGCTCCAGAGCACTGAGATCAGTGCCTTCATATCCAATGGAACCCATCGGATGCAGCCCATGGTGGTTTTCATGGACACGGTAGCACTTTACGTATGCGTGCCTTTCAGGTCTGAAGTAGCTACAGCTGGCAAAAATGTCAGATTACTCCAGAATAGAGAGCAGGGGGCCCTGATTTAGAGGAGAAGTGTTGAATTTTCATTAGAGAAGCATGAAGATGAACTTTGCAGAAGTGTTTGCTCAAATAAAAAAATCCTTGTGTTGCTGCCATCTGTTTGGATTTGAGGGGAAAAAAGGAAGAGGAGATTTTGCAATTAAGAGAGAAGAATTACAGGCCATAAAATGTTACTGTGCTTGAATCAGCTCAGTAAATGCATTTGCCTCCAGTATGCCTGCATGTGTCTCATGTGATATTCTAGTGAAAGAAGTGATTGATGGGAATTGACTGAAATCAGGCAGAGATGCGGGCAGGCACAGCGAGGGTTGGACTTTGCAGCGTCTTTGGAGCTCCTGATCCCATCTGCTCCTCTCTGCTCCACAAGGCACTGTGCCTGCTTAAGGGGCATTTTGTCTTACTGCAGAGCTGTGCCTTCGTACCCCAGCTAACCCCACTGGCTCTCTATCCTTATCTGCTGATTGCAAATAATGTGTAAATGTTAATTGTGTTGGCTTTGTCATCAACAAGGAGTCTTTTGGAAGCATAGCCAATTGACTTAGAAGGAGAGAGAGAGACTAAATGTGCAGATGCCATGTACTTAGTGCAGTTCTGTGATCACACTGCACTTTGTGTGGTTGTTTACCTGCAGCAGGAAGCGTGGATATGAACAGCAGGAGAACTACCTGGAAATTCTTCATAGCCATTGTTCATTCGACGTGTCATTTCTCAGTGCTGGCTGGTATGCTGGATTGTCTGTATCTGCCTGCAACCATTCTGGGTTTTGTGAAGTTTCCCTGTGTTTGACAATTAATCTGCTGGCAGATTAATTCAGCATTCCAGAAAAATGTCTCTTGTGACTTCCTGATATCTGGTAGATGGTGGGAGTTGCCAATTGTGTGTTGTTCTAAAAAATGATGACAGTAATAAATTATATTTTCTATAGAGCGGATTCATCCTCAAGTGTCTTGATGTATTTGGCTAAATTTTCCTACGGCTACCTTCATTTGTTGCTAAATTACAGCTACTTCTGTGTTGAAAGACAGATTGTTGCAACAGTATGCTAGTTGATAAAGGAGAGGAAGAAGGGTTGGGCATTGCTTTGAAGCTGCAGAATCAGGAGCACGGGTAAGGAGATCATATTTACCCTGTTCTCCTTTTTGGGGTTGAGACAGAATTTACTGCCCCATCACATCTGGAGCTGGTACAGCAGTTGATGGAAAGATCCTAGGTATGATCCTCCATTAAATTCCAAACATCTAAAGATTCAGTCCTGCTTTGCAGGAAGATGCTCTGCCTCACTTTTAAATCTGTTCTTACTGAGAAGAGTGTTCCAGAACAAAGCTGCAGTCTCTGAGGCTTCTGCCTGTGGCTAAAGATGGGGACATGCTTTGGGGCTCTGTGACCTGCATGGACTACTGAGTTCTAAAGCATTGTCTTCAAACTGCCTTCCTCAGCAGAGGCACCTATGAATGTTGTCAGGTGAAATATGGAGTGTCCTGTGAGTGGGAACCTGGAGATGGCCTGAAAGAGGTGCTTGGCCTCTGTGCTGGGAGAAACTGCAGCAGCAGTACCGTGGCAGTTTGCAGACAGGGCAAGTAGGGGAGAAGAACCCAGAGAACTAGTGAGGAATCAGAATGATGTTTTGTAGCTGCTTCCATGGGCCCAGAGAATGTAAATAGGTGTAGATTTGTCTACCTGTTCCCTCATACAAAGGGTGGTTACAGCCCTGGGCATTTGAAGAACTGTACGAGAAGACTGGAGAAAGAATCAAGGCTGGGGAAATAGCTGTGTTGTCAGCTGGATTTTCTGTTTGAGCCTTCTATTGGCACTGAGAGGGGCAACATGGAAGCACATGGAAGGAGGTGATGATGATAAAGTGCTGGCCACATGGGTTACCCAGGGAATGACAAGCCCCAGCTGTTGTCTGTGGGTCAAATGAAATGTTGAGTCATAAGGAGACCTGAGTTTGCTACTAGCTCCAGGGCTTTTATTCAATGAAACACGAGAAACACAAAAGCCTTTCTTCGTTCTTTGTGTCAGATGTTTAACCACAGATAGCAAAGATGGGGCATATTCACTGATTTGCTTTCTTTTGTCCAGGGAATAATACACCTGACTTAACTACTGTTCTTGTTCTTTGAACTATGAGAATTTAGACCTGTCTTCTTCCCACTGGCTCTTTGTTCTCTCAACTCCAGACCAATGTGCTTTTTCTCCTGTTACTTCTTCACCTAGATACACTGAAGCCTTGACAGACCCCAGCTACAAAGGGCAGATTCTTACACTGGCTAATCCCATCGTTGGGAATGGTGGAGTGCCTGACACGACTGCCCTGGATGAAATAGGCCTCAGGAGGTTTCTGGAGTCTGATGGAATCAAGGTAATGGTGGCAGAGCAAGAGCTGATCAAAGGGTGGTGCTAGCAGCCTAAGTGTGTGTGAATGCCTGTGCACATGTGCAAGGATTCACTGGCACCCTAATGTCAGTTGAAAGAAATCAATGATACTTGACCTTTTTCTTTCTTCTACTGGTTATTCTCTTCTAGAGATATGGTGGCAAAAGGTAATCTGTGTTGACTTCTGTACAAGGCCACCTGCTGTCTAAAAGTGGTGTTTCCCCTCAGTGATATGCATGGCACAGTTTCTGTGAACTGCTTTTCTGGATGACTTCTTTTTTTTCTCTCCACATTCACTTCTGATTCACATTTATCTGTGTTTGCCCAGGCCTGGTTGCCACAGAGAGAACAAATGCCAGAGAATGAGAAGTTTCTGTGTGCAGTGGCTGTTTTTCTCTATGCCTGTACAATCACGAACAGGGAAAGTGGCAGCTATGTGAGGAAGGCTGTGCTTATAAGTGCAGGAGCTGGTATTTACTCTTTAGTGACAGGGCACATTGGCTAGCAGCAGGTCTGTGTCCATGCAGTTGTGGCAGTGCTGAAAAATCAAATAAAACCATGTAATTGCAGAACCAGTGAAATGCTTCATCTGTCCTGAGGTGAAATGACTCCTTTATAAGCTATCCAGCTCCACTGGAAAGTGGAGTTGACATTTGAAATGAAATGTCACTAAAAAGTGAAATGTTTTCTTAAACAAAAAATGTATCGAAGTAAAACATTTTGTCTTACATTTCCATTTTCTTTCTAACAAGAATGGTTTTCTCAATTCAGTACAATTTATACTATTGGTTATCTGGAAGCATAATCTGAGTCTCCTAAGTAAAATGGCCCAGCTACACTCATCAGAGCAAACTGCTGATGTCTTTACTCTTTGTCTGGTACCTGTTCTATGCACTCCCACTGTGAAGAATTAGGTTTTGCTGTCTTACTGTTCTGCAAGATCAGTCACATCAAATCTGTCTGGCGTTATGTCTTAATTGTGGTGTGCTTTGCAGTGGATGAATAGTGAAAGCCGTGAATGTACAGGGTTGTGCAGAACGATCCTTCAGTACGAAGTGACATTTCTTCTCTCTGCAGGTTTCAGGTTTGCTGGTGCTGGATTACAGCAATGAGTACAGTCACTGGCAGGCTGCGAGGAGCCTAGGAGAGTGGTTGCAGGAAGAAAAGGTAAGAGATCCATGGATAACTACATTCGGAGACCAGACCTGTGTGTCTGGGAACAAAGGAGAGAACATGCAGCGTTGAGCTGGTAGTCATTTATCTCCTCAGATGTTTTCACTGCTCTGCACTAGGCTTGTTCAGCGTTCCTTGGTTCCCTGACCTTTCATCCATTTCTCTTTGTTATGGTGCTGTGGTATTTCCAACATCTTCACAGACAAATTGTTAATTAAATTGGGATGTTTGGTTCTTCTTAAAAACAATTCATGTTAGATTATATTCCGGTCTGTCATTGAATGTTTCTACAGCACTTCTCTGAGTGGTTGCCTAGTGGAAACCTCAGAAGATGTTAGCTGCTGGAAGCCCTCACACTTGAAGCTGTATGAGTCAGCTTATAACGGCAGGGAGGATTGGGTGCTCAGGAAGAAGGCAAAATGTGGCTCAGAAATTAGACCAATATTTGCCACGTAAGCTTTTGCTGAGTGCTTTTTAGTGCAGAAACTAGAAGATTTGAACAACTAAGTTTTTTATAATTGGAAATGGGGAGGAAAAGTGAAGAACTGAAAGTGAGGCAGCCTTGGTAAGTGAGCTGCTAAGAGCCTGAGCTCTTTAACCAAGGGACATTTTTCTTGGCAAAGTGGTCTGGCTGTTGTCTTCATCAATCTTAGCTGCTTCATCTCAAACTTGTATCTCTTTTGTGATTTCTTCAGGTGCCTGCTCTGTATGGGATTGATACCAGAATGCTGTCTAAATTAATTCGTGACAAGGTATGATCCACGTCCCTCGATCCAGTTACATTGATCTTGCCATTACTGGGACATTTTTCTAACAGTGCAGCAAACCTGAAGTAGCAATGCTAGCACTTGTTTGCTTTAGCTTCAAATGGTGCTCGGGTTCCGACGCTCTTCCAAAGGCTCTGGGTTTCCTGTTACATGTAGGTGTGTTCCAGCACAAGTTGATGTAGTGATAGTATCAACTACCTGTTCCCTCAGATAACAACAGAGATGGCAACAATCCTGTGACATTTTGTGCAAATTTGTTGGTAGACGTCCATGGCTTTTGTTCTTCAAGACTTAAGAAATGCCTGCGTTATCCAAACCTGGTTTCCTAATTCAGGCTGATTTTCTTTGGCTGAAACCTATGATTATTTTTAACAGTCATTACTTTTCTCTGGTTTCTGGGAGCTAACAGTAGAAAGACACAAGCAGGATTATGTTAGCAAATGGAAGTTCGTGTTAAGGTACGTTTCACATCTGCTCAAACAGTGATCAAAGCCTTTCTGAATGAAAATTGTTGTGTGTGTCTTGGAGGCTTTTCTTTTGTAATGGGTTATTTGAAGCTGCTCTTTTCTTAAGGTGACAAGTCTGTGATCTGTAGTCCTAGCCCACACCCCTGTTCATTCCATGACCAAAATATCACTGACCCAGCTTGAAAGAGAGTTACTGTAAATGAATTCCTGGGGGATGATAAGGATTTGTCCTTCTCTTACAGATCGCATACAAATGCAGTTTAATGCAATGGAAAATGGCAGTACATTTTTTCTGCTTTCTTGAGTTGTACCATTTAATGGATCAGTGTTCCTCCCATCCAAAGTAAATATGCTTTCACTGTTTATCCAGTAGCTTCTCAAACAGTGTAAAGCATGATACTGACATCTGAATAGTATCAGTTTATGGCTTATAAAATAGTGGATAATGTAGCATTTTCTCCATGACTTCTCAATCATGTTGAAAAAACAACTTGATATTTCACTCCCTGTCTATTTATAAATTGGGGGTGCGAACAGAACTTCATTGTGACAAGTGAAGAATTGAACAGCAAAGTGTTAAAGCAACTGTAAAGATAAATCTGGCCGAGTAATCCAGTCGCAAGGTAAAACATAGATTTCTGATTTATGGGTAAGGATTTTTTAGGGTTCTGTCATCAGCTTTGACAGGACTGGCTGCAAAATGGGACTCAGTGGCTGTCAAGAACCTTACTTCTTTAATGTGGATACTAACTTTTTCAGCTGTGCTCTGCAGAAGCCAGTCTGGAATACCCTGTAGTGTAAAGTGTTGTCACTTCAGGGTGAGGCAGGATGTCAGTCACTGTTAAGAGCTGTATTTAAAACTTAACCTTACACACTTGGCACACTTAGTAGAGCAAGGTGATGGTACATTTCTGCCTTAGGAAAATGGCAAAGATGCTTTCTAGCGTGATCAACCATGGAAGTATCTCATGGAAGTATCACTAAAGACTGTGAGCAGTCCCAGCGTTCACAGAACAAACTGTGTTTTGTCATGACACTGTTGTGTGTTAAAAGTGTTATCAAAAACGTAGGCTTCCTCGGTTTCACTTCCCTCTTCCTACCTTGAGAAGTTTTGTATTGCACACCCTGTCCCCATGCCAAGGAAAAGGTTAACCCTGGGTTCATCCCACTTATTCCAGGAAAGGGGAAAAACAAAACAAGAATTTTTCTACTGAGAACTTCGCTGAGTAGAATGTGAAGTTGGAGATGCTGCTATTAGATCAAGGGTGTCATGGCAATAAAGAGCAGAGCTTGCTGGAGTGCATTTTATTTTTATTTTTAACAGATTAATTGTCAAACAGCTATGATGACCTGCCTCCCACACAGCTTTGCTTTACAGCTCTGCTGCCTTCTAGCTAAGCACAGTATGTTGCTGAAGACCTCACAGCGGTTGACTAAAACCAAAAGCTGCAAATGGCCTTGGGGATTACTCAGATCTTATTTGGGGATCTCTTGGAAGGCAATCCATTATACTGGCACTGGCCTACCAAACTGTTTAGAGAGTTTACTGATGGCACTGCTTTATCTCTAGATGAAAGAAGTTTAAACATGTTTTTAATACACGGAAAGAATCATAAACTTCTGAATATGCTAGAACAGCTATAAGCTGTCAAGAAACTATAAGCAGATGCTGAGATTGCTGTGCCTGTCACCACCTTGTACCAGTGTTCACAGCTCCTCCTACGCTTATGCTTTGTTTACTGGTGTATTTTCACAGGGCACAGTACTTGGGAAGATTGAATTTGAAGGTCAACCCACAGAGTTTGCAGACCCAAATCAGCAGAACTTAATTGCAGAAGTTTCAACAAAGGTGAGAACTTGTAGTCCCAGTTCTGAACACTCTGGATATTAGCTGCTCCCCATTTGCTCTGAAGATGAGCAGTCTGGACCTTTTTTAAACCGTGTAACTTCTACACCTTGGAGGTCTGTGATTTCAGCATCATTCAGGTTTGGATTTGCTGCAGTAAGCTGTTACCTGAGATGCCACTAGACTACATGGGCAGCCTTGAAAGTCCAGGATCTCACTAACTTACATCAGTGCCTTCTGTACCTTGAGTCAGGGCCTTCTTGCTACAGACAAGGATATCAGTTGCTTATTGAGGTCTTTGTGATCTATGATTGCAAGATGCCAGTGAAGCTATTTCGAGCAGTAACTCAGCAACAGGTAAGGTTGCTGATGATAAACTCCGCAATTATAAAGACAGAATTACTCCAAAGGTGTTGAAAATGGCTTTTAAAAGGGCAGTATAATAAGATAAATGGAGCTTTGGTAGTCTCGTTATGTTTATAAGTTCATTTTCTAGGCTTGAAAAACAGCATCACAAAATAAAGCTGACAGTGAAGTAAGCTGTTTAGTGTTGATAATTACTGGACGTAATTAATCTATCAGTTGCCGAACAGTTATTTTCATGTTAATCAGGATACATTAAAACCTGCTAATCAATTTATTTCGGAGAGATTTATTTTTTTCCTTTTTTCTTCCTCTCCCCAGCATCAACAAGACGCTAGCATATAGAATCTATACACTAGCATTGCTTGTACAAGGCTGGGAGTTTAGGAAACTTGCCAGTGCTTTGTTTTTTGGAGATTTATTTTGATTCCGGGGTTCCAGAACAAATGGAAGAGATTTCCCTACTTGAAGTTAAAAGGTCTTTTCTATCTACACATTCAGCCCCATGTACTTTTTTTTTTGTTCTCACCACTGTTGCCAGGAGGGGTTTCTTCTCATCCTGACTGCTGGCTTACAGCTTTCCAACGTTATCATCTTGGACTGGGACGTTTTTTATCGGCTGGGCTGTGAGCAGATGAAGGAAATCCTTTGGCTTTAGAGGGGACATATTATAACATTTCCCTGCTTCAGTTCCCAGTCTAGCCATAGTCTGCCAGATGTGGGGATCAGTGCTCTGCAGTACAGAGGAAGAATAAGTGAGAAGGGAAGGACTGTGAAGACAGCAGGGACTAAATTCAGTCCTGCTGCTGAAACAAATCATAGCCTAGTTAAATGGACAAGGGCAAGTTTTGAGAAGAAGGTGGTTAAAATAACTCCACAAAGTTTTGTTCTTCAGTTCTCTCTGGCCCTCGCTGCACCTTCAAACCTTGTAGAGGAGGGCAGTGGCTCCTTGTGCCCTGACTCTTCCGTCTCTGCTCCTGAAATGGCAGTCAGTCACTCCTGATGATGGTGAGAGGTGTCTTCACACAGGACACGCTCTTGCTTATATTCTATCAATCTGTTCAGTCTTTGAGAAGATACCAACTCAACCTAGAACTGAATTAGGATAGCACAGAGGGAGAAACTGTTAAAAATTCTTGTGCTCCCTATAGAGGGGGTATTTTTTTTAACTTCTATCTGGTTATAATTCTTCTTGAAAAGAATCAATTCATCACTCAGCACCAAGGCATATTGGGCGTGGATTTAGCACATTTCATAAACAGGCCCAGTTGTGAAATACGAATGCCAGGGAAGCTGATTAAAAGGGAGTTGTTTAGCTCACTTAAAAACATATATGATAAATGTCTTTATCGTGTTCCATTCCAGTTACAACCAGCAGATAAGTGGGTATACAAATGGTCCAGTTTGAGGACTGAGGCAGGTGACCTGTCGTAGCAATTTACTTTGTGGGGTGGGAACAGCAGCTGGAAGAGAAGGTGCCAAGAGAAGTGTTGTCAGATGTGTAAAATTCTGTGTGTCACATAGCTGATGCTCAGTGGTAGATGACCAGTCTGTAGTGCAGTGATGCTCTGGAAGTCTGCCACAAACTCTAACCAGCCATGCTATGCTTTGGTCTTACTGTGACTGGCAACTTGGGACGGTGTTTAATGGGATGGATCTGTAGCTGATGTGAAGCAACCTTGCTCTACTGACATCAGCACGATGATTTCACTTCAGCTGAAAATCTCTCCCCTTGTATCTGGCAGTTCTCTTGAGCTGTAATGATCTGTGAGAACTGACTTGCTACTTCACTGCTAATGAGGTGAAACATGGGGAAAAAAGCTTGTCATTAGCTATGGAAACAAGTGACTTCTTAGGGATTGCTGTCACTGCTGCAATCAACAAGATATGAAATGGTATTATCATCTCTACTTTAACAACAAAAAAAAAGAGAAAGTGTTAATATTGGTGGTACTTCTGAAGATTTCTCTGTAAATTGGTTGTTAAGCACCAGTCTGCATGTTGATGAAGAGTTCTTCTGCTACTTATGTGTTTTGTGGGGTTAGGGGTGATACGTTATTTACAGCTTGGTCTCTCTTTTTATAGGAAGTCAAGGTGTATGGCAAAGGGAACCCAATTAGAATTGTAGCAGTTGACTGTGGGTTGAAGAACAACGTTATCCGTCTGCTGGTAAAGGTAGATCAGTGCTTTCTATCCTTTATCGCCTGTTTTGCTTTGGTAAGAGCTTTGCCTGTGTACTCAATAGCCTTCCTTCCAGGTCGACAGATTAATTCCAGTAACTGCTTCCTTCCTAAAATGAAGTACAGGTGATTTTTGTTTTAGGATGATGCTTGTGGTCTGTGAAGGTTTCTTGAACTTAATGCCTGATATTGAGGGGGTAAGGAAGTGGACTTGTGCAGCAACCTTTCAGGCATAAAGAATTCCAGGAAGGTGAATTTAAAAGAAGCAAGGCTCGTTGTGTCTAAAGAACAACCTACCCAACACTGTCAAAAATGAGTCAGTGGGAAAAAGTTTTGCAGTGAGAGTGGCTGCTGAGTGGCTGAAGCAGAGAAGCAGAGGAGATGTGCAATGTCTGTCCTTGAAGATACTGAAAACTCAACTGACCAATGCCTTGGCAACCTGCCTTAAAGTGGAAGTCACCCCTGCTTTGAGCAGGGATTGCATCAGACTGCCTGGGCTCCCTCCAGCCAAAATTATTCTTCAATTTGAGGATTTTTTGAAAATCTTCTTTGGTTAGCACTGAGATGTAGCTGTCCTGACTTCTCTTCTCTGACTTCTCACACAGGAGAAGCGAAGGTGGTATCTTCTCATTCTCTGGATGTACAAGCTTTACTTGTCTCTGTTCTCTAGTTAATGTGGATGTTCATCCCCGTTTGAATGTGCAAGACTATTTCTGGCATGCCACAGAAGGAGTTTGGGAAACTCTGTGTTAGCAGTTAGGATGTTTGCACTGTCTACAAGTGAGCACGTTGCATGTGTGTGCACACCTCTTTCACATTCCATTACTAAGCTGTGATCTCATTACTGAATTTCAGAAAGACTTGTCAAGTGCTGTGGTGTCTCAAAGGCACGGAATCCTACCAGGCTTGTGAAATAATCTGGACATAGCTAAAAATAGTCTTGCTATTATGCTTGGTAAAGGAATGGCTGAAATCCTGACTCAGCCCCTGGGAAAAAAAACAGCCTTCAGACATAAACCCATTTGTTCCTTTGCTCTCCTCATTGCTTGTTTTTCTCCCAGCAAGGTGCAGAAGTACATTTAGTTCCATGGAATCATGATTTTACCAGCATGGAGTATGATGGGCTCATAATTTCTGGAGGTCCAGGAGATCCCATGAAGGCCCAGGAAGTGATTCAGAATGTCAGAAAGGTACAGTGTGACAGCCAGTGGGCCAGTTTTTTGTGCTTACCTTTTTTTGTCACATAGTTGAAATGTAAACACTTGGTTGCACTGACACATTACGAGCCAAATGTCTTACAGCCATTTCAGCTTCCTAGGATATTCTTTACCTCAGTCCACTGGGAGTTGAGTCTCCACACCAGTAGACACAATAAGGCTATACAGACCTCACCACGATTGCCTTACCAGTGCCTTAAAATGCCCTGTACTCTTTTAGCACCTTTGTGACCTCGTGAAAGAGCCCTGATTTTTCAGCAATCTTCTTTCAAATAACGTCATACTTGAATTCAAAGTATCATTTATCCTCCTTGAGTAGACTGAGAAATTAAGCTGAGGTTTCCCTCTGAGGCAGAGGAGAGGAGAAAGTTTTCCTTTGTAGGCTGTTGCTACCCTTGCATTCACCGTTTTTCTGCATGTGGCTGCTGTGAGGGTACATGGTTTATGCTGGAATTGTTGAACAGAGTCACTCCAGTGTCTTTTGAAAACCTTTTCATTTTAGGTCCTGGAGAGCAATCGCCCAGAACCTTTGTTTGGAATTGGCATGGGGAATCTAATCACTGGAATAGCAGCTGGAGCTACTTCCTACAAGATGCAGATGGCCAACAGGTGCAGCAGCTCTTCTGCTTTCCAGGGCCCAAATAGATCATCGCAGCATCATTAAAGGCCACCAGACAGCAGTGTCTTCCTTCTGAACTGTCTCAACAGAAGCTAGTATGGCAGTAGCACTACTTCAGTCTTGCCTTTAGTTAAACTGCCCTGATGTGCATTGCTGTTTTTGAGGGTAATTGGTCTCCACCAAACTGAGGGATTGTGAGTTTTCTCCTAGGATTTGCCATTTTGTGGCATTTGGTCACACCTGACACTTCTGACTGCTGCTTTCTGACCCTTTCCTTTTCCCTTTCTCTTTCAGAGGACAGAACCAGCCTGTCGTGAATGCAGTGAATGGACAAGCTGTCATCACTGCTCAGAATCATGCTTATGCTATCGACAGCTCTACCCTCCCACCTGGCTGGAAGCCTCTTTTTGTGAATGTCAATGATCAAACAAATGAGGTGAGTGCATGCTTTCCTATTTTTTTAATCTGTAGATAGCAGCCTTTAGTGAGTAAAAACTCCGTCTCACCTTATTTTTTCTCCTTGCAGTCAGGTTACAATTAGTCATCAGAACTAAACTTAGTGACCTGATCCTATTTACTTTACTTGGAGCCCTGCCATGCAACCCAACAGAAGGTGGGCCGTTTCTTCTGTTGTCTGTATGAGCCCAAAATGCACAGCTGCAACAGTGACCTCATGATTTCCCTGGCAATGCTGCCTTATTAATTTCAATGATTTCCCTACTGCAAGTGCACCAACCCTTGTCTGTGTACTGTTGGGTTCATTCTGTGCTACGCAGCACAGAAAAGGAATGTTATTAGAGTTGAATTTGGTGCTTTAATGTGAATAGAACTCCAAGGTCCAAATGTCAGGAGGGAAACAGGCAGTTGCCTCTACAGAACAGCTTATCATATCTAAAGTAGAGGGCTCCTGCCAAGTGACCTCCAACTGGGGAAAAATGGAAAGATTTAAAAAAATTAAAAAAAAAATAAAGCTTGACCACTAGATGTTCACAGATAAACATGGAAGTAAAACAAAATCCCACTACTCAAGTCTGTTAAGGTCTGAGACACTGAGGAGCATCTTAGGCTCTGTAGTTGACCATGATAAATACTGTACATTAGGCCTACTGTTGTGCGGGTCTTGCTATTTATCAGAAAGTCATTGAAAAGAAGGACCATTTCTGTGTCCCCTCAATCTCTTAAACCTCCATAGATTTGTCCATGTGCTAGGGAGGGATGAGGAGCAGTGCAATTTTGGCACAGAGGTGCACAGACAGGAACAGGATTGAATGGGTTCTCATATGCAGTCTGTTTTAATCTTGTTTGGAAAAGAAGAAATGCTGACTGATCTGACCCATCACAGCTGGACAGGGCCAGTACAGATTTCCAAACACTGACAAACCATGGAATATTTTCTAGAGATTTGTATGTAGGTAGTTATAATATGAGCATTCAGGGAAAACTTGACACATCAGTGGCGCTCTTTAATCGGAGGGCAGAAACTCAGTGTGGTCAGCAGCTCATCTCACGCCATTGCCCCACCCCAGCATCCCACCCTGCAGCTCTGGATGGCACTGTTGCTCTGTAGGAGCTGCTGGGACTCCTTTGTCCATTCTCAAGGGAAGCAGATTGTATCAGAAGTATTTTTTTTCTGAATTCCCTCTTGAGGGAATTTTGATTTCCTCTATCTGGAATCGGAGGCCATGAGCAGTAGTCTGGACCATGCTGCCTGGTGCTATCAGGCTTGCAGCTGAGAAGTTTGTTCTGTCTGACTCTTAACTGAAAATAAGAGTGCTGCCTCCAAACTCAGCTATTCAACGTTTCTTCATAGCTCTTGCTTATTCAGAGCAGCGTTCCCACTTCATCACAGACCCAAAAATGACCCAGGGCAGGCATCATGTGCAAGGCTCTGTGTCAGTATTCAAAGTGAGGTACAGAAGTAAAGAGCATGACTGAAGTCTCGCTCCTTTAACGGTTTTGTAACAGACCTAGCAAGATCGGGGCAGTAAAACCAGAGACATGGGATCCTTTAAGGTGGCCGTTTCTTGCTGTGTATGCTGTTTTCTTCTTTGCCTGGTCCAGAATTTCCTCTGCAGGCAGACTAGCCTATCTGCTCTGTTACGTGTGTGCAATTGAATAGTGTTTGCGATTGTAATGGAAGTGAGGTCTCCACTATGCTTCTCAGCCATGTACAGTTCAGTGAGTTGGACAGGCATCGGAACATTCTCAGAAGAGCAAAAAGCTCTAAGGCTCCTCAGGTAAGACATAGTCCGAAGTCTGGGAATGAAACAGGTTTAAATTTGGCAGTCCTTAAAAGCATCCCAGCTCCTTAGCCTTCTGTACTTACAAGGAAAAGGTCTGGCTTTCTGTTTTCTTGCCCACTTGCAAGGAAGTGCTTAAGATAAATGTTTTTAATCCTGCAGGGAATTATGCATGAGACCAGACCAATTTTCACAGCACAGTTCTACCCAGATGCAAATCCTGGGCCGACAGACACGGAGGTATTGTGTGAGAATTGATCCAGCCTTACTTCTATGTGCGCTGGGGAGTGCAGATACGTATAAGCTACAGTGACAAATCTGTATGTTGGTGATGGTCCTAAATCTTGTTTTTGGAAAAGTTAAGATCCTCGCTGAGGACCCAATCGTGCATAAGCTTGTTCTGCTTAGTTTGAATCACAGTTAATTACAATCAGCAGCAAGGCATCTATTGACTTCTGTGTGCTTTGGATCAATGGTTCCATTCACATGATGTGCGTGCTTCAAGTCCTGGTGGGATTATTTGTGTGTTGGAAGTTACTGAAGTGCTTAAGCCTTTGCAGGATCAGGCTCAAATCTCTTGTACCTGGGGTGATTGCAAAAGGAAAAGGATTTCATCTTAGAGAAAAAAATCCCAGCCAGATGTTTCGTAATAAAATCATTAACTTTCTAATACATTTTAGTTCCACTTGCAAATTTTATAATTACTGCAGAGTTATGTAGATGAATTCACACTTTCTCACTCTGCTTCTCCTAAGTGAAATGAAATTATAATCCCCCATCTGTGACTTTGCACAAATTCTGTAACAACTGGTTGCGTAGTCACAGAGTCTGACGAAACAACAAAGGAGATGTGGAAGGCAGAGGAGGCAGGTCAGAACGTAAATATACTTCTTAGCCTTTCTTGATAAGGTGGAAATATAGGTGGAAGTGCTTATTTTAATCTTAATTTGATATTGTTGATTAAACTTGCAAGTAAATTTCATGATATCAAGAACTAATTCTTGCTAATCTGATTGACTTGAGTTCTCTGAGATGAACAACCCTCAGCTATCTATTCCAAGTAGGTGCACTTCCTCTGCTTGGATGGATTTGATTATTTAGGTGCTGTACTGCTAGGCTTGCAGGATCCATCCATGCTCATTGCCACAGGTGATTCCCTGCAACCAGCTTCAGGGGCTGAGCTCTCTAAATGTGAAGATGGGTGCAGTCAGGGTGTATTCTGCTGTGTCCTGCTGCCTCCTCTGCCTGCCCTTGCTGGCTGCAAGGCAGACAAGCTTGTGAGATGAGGGAGGTGGAAACTGGAGAAAAAATCCCTCACAGCTGCTCTGAGATCCCCTCTGGAAGGACAGTATACTGAGTTAGCACAAATGACTTTTAGATATACCTCTACAGATCCCACCTCTGTAACAGAATCCATTCCACACGGTTCACTTGAGGTAGTTAAGTGTATGGTTTTCTGTATATTAGCTTTCAATGTGCACTCATTCATTCTACTGCCAACCATACACAAACAGAGCACACAGACGTGATTTATGTGTTTTCTCCCTGATATGACCTCCCTTTCTTGAATGCAGCTTTGTCAGATACACCAAAGTCTCTATAAATAATGGTCCCCTCCTTTCTGATGAAGAGAAATCTGCCTTCTAAAGGCAGTAGTGTAGAGTTGATAGCCTGCGCTCCCTAACAGCCTGCTTTTTTTCTCGTTTGCTTGTTATTAGTTTTGTTCAACTTTGGAGATTAAATACCTGTGTTTGTTTTTCCCAGTTCCTGTTTGATTCATTTATCTCACTGATTAAGAGAGGGAAAGGCACTACCATTGCTTCGGTCCTGCCCAAGGCTGGAGCAACAGCTTCTAGAGTGGAGGTCAGTGTACAGATGCTCTTCATTCCTGCCTGTCAGTGAGGCTAGGAGCTTGCTGGTTCCTGCTGAATCCACCATACAAAGTGGCATAAGAAGCAGACCGTGGAAGTTGAAGGAGGCCTCCCTTGCAAAAGGTTTTTCTTGCTGTGTTACTGACTCCCTGTTCTTTCAGAAAATGTTAAGATCTGAAGTGACGTGTAGTTTTCTTTCTACTTCTCCCAAGAAGGGTGCTCTCCCAGTGGTGTATGAGATGCCCAGGGGTAATCTGCACGTGACGTTTTGTGCCAGCATTGTGATGTTGCTGCTTTGCTGATGCTTAGCAAATAAGTCTGAAATTCCTAGTGTGAATTTCATGCAGTGTTGCTATCTTAGAAAGTAGCTGGACTCTGCGGGCAGCTAAAGTGAAGCATGGCTCTCTGTTAAGTATTTTACAATTAACACATTTATTGCATGCCTTATGCACAAATCATGTTTCTCTATCCAAAGAGATATGGGAGGAGTCTTGGAGAAATACCTTCAGAAGTAAAGCTGCAGTGTTTTTGGAGGTTACTTAATTTTTCTTTCTAGAATGTGTGTTTTCTAATTTGAGGCTGCTCTGTGCTGCACAGTCTCCATTCATTTCAACATCTCCACCACAGTACTGACTTTGTCCATTCTGTTTCACACCTTTAGGTCTCCAAAGTTCTCATTCTAGGATCTGGGGGTCTGTCGATCGGTCAGGCAGGGGAATTTGATTACTCTGGATCTCAGGCTGTGAAAGCTCTGAAGGTGAGAAGGATACTTGAAAAATGCTAACCTACGCTTAATGTACTTTCCTTTCTCACAGAGAACTACACTCACCTGACTGTGGTATCACATGGGCAGTGAAGTCGGTAAGAAGAAATAGCTATAGGGATATTTAGCCATTTTTTCTTTGTGAATTTGTTGGTTCAGTGATCTGAGCAGACCAGTGATCTGAGCAGTTGTAGTAGCTGCCTTCGGAGAAAGTGGTAATTGTGATCTGCTTTAATTTCAGACAGGGCCATTCTATTCCTGTGCTGATGTTGAAGTCAGCAAAGGAAAAAAAGAAACCAATTACAATAATCTTACATATAATCTGTGGTAGGTCTAGGTTGAACCTAATGTTATAATACGTCGTGTCCTGTATATGCTTTCTTTGTGCCCTGTATTGCTATTGCTGGCTGTTAGTTTGAAGTGACAGTATTTTCAGAAAGATGAGAATAGGTTTAGGAGTGGAGGATGCCAGAGCAGGTGAGTGCAGATAATGACCTGAATCAGAAGAGAGGCATCTCACTCCTTTCTTTTCTCTTTTGTCCTTCAAACTCAGCTCCGGTTTGTAGATGAAAGTGCTCTTTAATGATAAACATTCCCAACTTGACCTCCCACAGTGCCCTTTCCCTTCCTGTGGCCAGCAGCTAGCAGCTCTGATCTGCTGTAGGCTAATCAGCCATTCCAACAGCAGTACTTGCTCTTCCTGACCTTGCCTCTGGTGATGTGATTTACAGCTGCATGCAGGAGAGAAGGCAGTGGCTACCAGAGCATGGATGGGAGAGAACAGGGACAATTAACAGGAGACAAAAAAGAGATTTCTTTCTCCCAGACATCTTATTTTTATTTTCTTCTAAATAATCGATATGGATTTTCACTGCTCTGATTCACTCTGCTATGTACTTCTGTTCTTCTGAGTCTGTTGGATGCCAGCTCCTGATTAAAAAGGCGCTGCTGTTTACATTCAGTCCTATACAGTTACATGTGTGCCCTTATGTAGGACTAAGACCTTGTGGAGCTGGGACTGCCCCAGTCAGTGAATTTGTGTTTGCAAGAATGCTTATTAAAGGCAGGAAGATCCCCTGAAGAGCCTGGAAGCATCTGTGAACAGCAGAGACCGGGCTGTGGTCATCTGCAAACCTTGATAACTTGCACTGGGGATTCTCCCAGCTGTTCTGAGTACGGGTGGATGTTACACAAAAGGAGGAACAGAGCACTCTGAAGTATTGTTAGTTATTTTAACTAGGATGTGATGAAATTCTCCAGTTAGAATGGGTATCTATTGTGCAGAATGTCGTGCACTTAAACAAACAAACAAACCAAAAAACAAACAGAAGTGGGAGGAAAGAGTTGCAAAGGCAAATAGCAACTGGATTAAAATCTTGCATCCCAAATAACTGGGCTTGGGGGCATTAATTCTGCTTGTTAGTTATTTTCCTCATCTCTGCCAGCTGGTCCTTAAGACACCTTGCCCCAGATAAGTAGGAAAGGAAGTGATGTTATACAGATATGACACCTTGCTGTCATGAAGTCATGTACCTTCCTGCTCCCCCGTTCATTGCAGTAGAAGTGTAGCTGTGAATTCCTGAGTACATTCATTAGAGAAGAATAACTTGGTCAGTGAACAGCCCTCCTCCTTCAGCAGTGGCATGAAAACCACAGATAAGAGTCATTGGTCTAGAACTGAAATATTTTCTGTGAGAATTTTGTTCTATCTTTCCCCTGCTCCACACATTTTTAAGGAAAGTAAAAAAATCCAGCTTTTCCTAGGAAAGTGTCAACAGAAATTTGTAGTTTTTGAAGCAGTATTTAAGTTATCAAAGGAAAGAAAAGAAATGTTATCTAGTACTTGACCTAAGTAATCAGAGAGAGCATTCAGTAAGAATCCCACTGCTCCAGGTGGGCTGTGTATTTGTGGCTCAAGCAGTTTTTGAAACAAACAGAAAAATCCTGTGGTGTTCTCATAAGTTCTGTGAACTAAGGGGAAGAAAAGCTTCTATAGTTCCTATACCAATCCCAGCAAAAATTGCATAGCGTTTGCTTGAGAAATGGCTGACATAATCTGTCAACCTTTTTCCTATTTTTTCTCTTATTTATTTCTCTGTTTATCGATTTATTTATATTTTGGCTTTCATTTCTGTTTGTTCTGAAAGTTTCCATTTTTCTTTCTTAGCTTCTGTTACTCCCATATGGCAAACTTTTCTCTTCAAATGTATTTTGCCTCAATAGTTGGCATTGTTTCCAAAGGGTTTACTTACATGGAATAACTTATTGCCTTACCTGAAATTGGTGGAGATTAGAATGAGTTCCCATAAAATTAAGGCCAGAGCCTTTCCTCTTCCCAGTACACCTTTTAAATAAAGCAGTAATATGTTACCCTCCACCTATCTGTGATTGATGTGTGGTCTTTACTATTATTTTTTTCAGCATGGCCACAATCTGAGCTCCTTATCAAAACTTGGTTAGTTTCCTCTTTATGCACTAATGTGTTTTGAGAGTGAGAAGAGTTGATCTGCTCAGCGCTTGTCCGGCTTTTCCATTGTTGAGCAAGCTGTAGTGAAATAGACAAAAGAGTAGGAAAACCATCACCACTACAGCAGGAAGCAAATCATAAACTCGACTATCTTTTTATCTCAGTTTCTCATCTGTGACAGAGAAAAAGCAGTATGAAGTTCTGGCTAACCTTTGCCTTGCATATAGAAGCAGAGATTTTGTCTTTTATATCTTAAGGAACCTATCTTGTGCTGCCGGTGGAACTTCTTGTTGAACCCCTTCTCTCCTTGCTGCTGATAATATTGTTAGCTTTTACCGTGTGTGCCAAGTTTAAATGCAGGTTTTCATTTTGCAGGAAGAAAATGTAAAAATTGTCCTCATGAATCCCAACATCGCTTCAGTGCAGACCAACGAGACCGGCTTAAAGCAGGCTGACGCTGTGTATTTCCTCCCCATCACTCCACGGTTTGTCACAGAGGTCATCAAGGCAGAGCATCCTGATGGATTAATTTTGGGCATGGGTGGCCAAACAGCTCTCAACTGCGGTGAGTACAGTGCAGACACCTTGGCAGCTCTTGCAGGCAAATTCATTGCAATCACCATTTATGCAGACGTGCAAGATCTGTGATACGTTGCCTGGAGGTTATAGACAGAGATGCTGACCATGTGGGAAAAAGTAACTGCTAAACTGTGAACGTAGCATCTAATCACTGCTTTTGATACTTAACGCATGCATCCTGTGATAGAGCTCACCTCTTGTCTATTATAGATCAGTTGAGGGTACTCAGACTGTGGAGGTGGAGATCAAAGGGAGAAGTCAGCCTCATTTACCTTCTTGCAACGTTATCCAACTGCACTGCTTGTTTCTTGGATGACCATCAAGCAGTACGTTTGTCACTAATCCCACGTTTGTTAGATTGTAGGGTGGAAATGCTTGTATCAGAATAATGACTATATCTGTTGATGTGGGCAGGCGAGTGGTCAGGTAGTCACGCAGCTTCTGGACACTTTGTTCTTTGTTTACTATCGTGCCTCAAAACTATGGCTTTGTCTGCTCTGCAGGAGTGGAGCTCTTCAAGCAAGGAGTCCTGCAGCAGTATGGTGTGAAGGTCCTAGGTACATCAGTTGAATCCATCATGGCTACCGAGGATAGAAAGCTTTTTTCTGATAAACTGATGGAGCTAAATGAAAAGATTGCTCCTAGCTTTGCAGTGGAATCGGTAAATCAGACACTTTTGAAGATGTGTTTACTATTGTTGTTGTGAGACTTATTTATTTGTTTTTTAAATCTGTTTTTGTTAAGTGAAAGGTAACTACAAGCTTAGCTTCTCTAGCACGCCCCAGGGACTGGTGCTGGTTGACAGTGATTTAAAATAGATGAAAATACTATTAAGCACTTGGAAAGTGTAAGCTAATTTCTGGTCATCTAACTCAGCAATGCTGAAATCTCTCTTGAGGATGAGAGTGAGAAACAATAACTGGTTCAATGGAAGGCATGTTTGAGTTTGGAGGAAACAGTCTCAAACCAGGATGATATTTGATGCTATAGTCTGCAAAGGCAGACCAGGTAAGGCCATGGGAATTTAGCAGGAAAGCCCACACTGCTAAAGGCAAAAGGCACCGTCTTGAGCCCATGTTCCACTTCTCTGTTTTTTTGGTTTTTTTTTTTTTGGCGGAATGGAGTAATATTAAAAAGCCAATTCCATTCCTTTCAATTTGTCTAGGGACAGCTTAATGTCTTGGTGATGGGATTTCCAGTTAACAGAGTAATCTCAGTTGGTTGATTTTATTTATCTGAATTCATTTTCTCTGAAATGTCTTCCTTTCTCCTTTAAGATTGAAGATGCTTTGGAGGCAGCTGAGAAAATCAGCTATCCGGTCATGATACGTTCTGCTTATGCCCTTGGTGGTTTGGGGTCAGGTGTGTGCACTGACAAGGAAAGTTTGCTGGACCTTGGAACAAAGGTATGTCTGTGATTGCAAGCTCTGGGAATAGAGTCCAGACAGATGATGATTCTTTTTTGATATAGTTCCTACGCTGGCACTGTACTCATACATACTCTACTTTTCATCTTATCTGTAGGCCCTTATCCTGACTCTTTCGCACGCCTTCTTTTCCTAATTCATGCTGCTGACTTGGGAAACGACTAAGGTTAATTGACAGACCTGTTAATGAGAAACTGGCCTTAATCTGAGCATTTGTTTAATTTTGGTCTGTCAAGAATCAGAGCGGATTATTTTCACCTCTTTCGGCACGTGAAAGATGTCAAGAAACGTGAAACCTTTGGAAAGCTCAGTGATCGCAGTGGTATCAGAGTCAGAAGGCTTGGGAGGCTTGGGCCTCTGCTGTGTTTGTGTCTGAAGGCTTTCTTTCTTTGGGTCATTGCTCTTTTCTGTAAAGATGTAAGGGGGTGATGTGATGCTCTTCATCATTTGGCATCCGCCAGCTGTTCCTGGCTGTGCAGTGAAGAACTTTTGCTGCAGGAAATCCGGGGGCAGACAGGGCTGGCGGCTGCAGGCAGCGGTGGGTGCAGGCCTAAGCTGGGCCTCAGCCCGTGGGGCAAAGCTGTTCTCTCTGAGGAAAGTAGTCCCGAGACAGACCCTCAAGTATCAAAGACAGAGAGGCACTTACTGGCTTTACTTCTTCATTGTTATCCTTATCGTCCCTTTGAACTGTATTGTCCTTTTCAACTGTTTATTGTCCTGACTTGAAAAAGAGTCCCAACGGAGAAACTGGAAAGGACTTTCATGCTGATCTTCAGCCCTTCTTCCCATCCAAAACCAGGTCTTCTGCTTCTCTAATGGCACACCTTGCCTCTGTAGCTTCTCTTGACACTGCCAAGGCCTCAGGGAGCTTGGGGCTATCCGCACAGCAGCTCACTGGATACCAGTCCAAGTCCTTCCCTCTTCCTCAGGGCTCACCTGGAGGTGGCAAGGGGATTGGGGCTGTCTGCTGGACACCTCCTGTTGTCCCAGCACAGCTCAGTGGACACCACTCTCAGTCCTACCCTCTTCCTTAAGACTCACCTGGAGGCGCCAGGCAGCTCAGAGCCATCTGCTGGACTCCTCCTTTAGTCCCAGCCACAGCAGCTCGGTGGACTGCATCAGGGGAGGGTTAGGTCAATGTGAGGAAAAGGCTCTGCCTCAGAGGGCAGTGAGCGTGGAGCAGCTCCCCAAGGCAGGCACAGACGCAAGCTGCTGGAGCTCAGGGAGCAGTTGAACACCATTCTCAGCTTTGGGTGATCCTTCTGGGACCCTTCCAACTTGGGGTGTTCTGTGATTGTATGTTTTTGAGTGAGAGAAGGCAGTAGACAGTAACAAAGGAGAAATATGGATTGATTTACAAACATAGCTAGGTATTCCCACTGCATTACTACAAGCTGAGTGCCTGCTTAGTCTGGGTGAAATGCTCCTCTACAATTTACTTCTTTTTTTCTTTTTTTATTATGTGAGTTTGGCGACTGAGCTAAGAGCCTTATTGGAGTAAAAGCTTAAGCTACCTGTAGGGAGGGCAAGACTGTAAGCTGATTCATGTGCAGCATTAAAAGTAGAAGCTCTGCTAAAGGGTGGATTGATAATATGCCGGTTTTAAGCGAGATGTGATTAATGTTTTCTATCTTCTAATATTGCGTCCATTTATTCACTTAGATTATGCTCATTTACCAACAAATGATATTTTTCATTTTTGTCTCTTGTGCTGAGGAGTGCTTGCTAGATTAGTTTAAGAATAAATCGTGAATCGTGGTTCTGGTTAGTATGTCAATGATAAGCAACATTATTAGTGCTATTAATTAAGTAGTGTTTGCTGGCACTCGTGCTTCCTATCACTTAGTCACTCAGCTTTCTGTGCAGCTGTCCAACTGAATTCCATGGAGCTACTCTTGTGCACAAAACCACGTGTCTGTTGTGTGACTGAATCCTTAGATATTTTTATATTTTTACTTACGTGCCATTGCAACCTCACATGCCCTGCTCCTTTACCCATTTGTGCTTTTCAAATAAAGATAATGCATGTATTTATTTATTTATTTTAAAGAAAGTACGAAGTGCTTGTCATCTGTGCAACGAGCTTCACTTACCCTTATTTTCCAGTGTTCATGGTGATCTGGGATGTCTGGAGAGGAACAGAAGCATTAAGCATGCCTTGTCTCTGATGTATTTGCAGGCATTTGCAATGACTAAACAAATTCTTGTGGAAAAATCAGTTGTGGGCTGGAAGGAGATAGAATACGAAGTTGTGAGAGATGCTGCAGATAATTGTATTGCAGTCTGCAATATGGAAAACATAGATGCGATGGGAGTCCACACAGGTAGGTCTGAGCACAGGATGGATCACTGGAAGTGGCTTCTGATAACTGTTAAACATAATGATAAACATAAACATAATGATAAACATAATGATAATATAACATAATGATAAACATAATGATAAACAGTCGTTTACACAGTTGTGTGGTTGATGAAGTGGGCTCTAGAAGTGCTCTTCAGGTTTCCAATGTAGCCAGATAGTGTGTAAAACAGATATTGTTAGGCTGAGCCCACAGCTATCATACTGTTTTTCATAAAATGGCTTTTAGCTTCTCCAGAATCCATTTCTCTGACTGTCTTTGTTTTTCATTGCATTGAGTTTTGAAAGCTTGTTGTAACTTCACTAGTGGCAGTGGTTTAGCAAACAAAGCAGTGTATGTGGCCAGAATTTACTGCTGCTGAACTGCTTCTCATTTTCCTTCTCTGTTACCTTGTGACAAACAGGAGATTCTGTCGTAGTGGCTCCGAGCCAGACACTCACTAATGAGGAATTTCAGATGCTGAGGGATCGTGCCATCAAGGTTGTCCGATATTTGGACATTGTGGGAGAATGTAATATCCAGTTTGCTCTGCATCCAACTTCCCTGGACTACTACATCATTGAAGTTAATGCCAGACTCTCGAGAAGTTCAGCTTTGGCATCCAAGGCAACAGGGTAAGTTTATTTAAAGAATGAATACTAAACAAACAACATGAACAAACAAGAAGTGGAGAACAACAGAATTAGGGCAAGGGAGTTGGATTGGTGTGTTAATTAAATATGTAGATGACAGCTGTGAATACGAAGAGTTTCTGCATCTGCTTTCCATGCAGTTAAGACGAGGATGCGTAAGCCTAATTTGCAGCAAGGTAGGCTGAAGTTGGCTATCTGGGGGAATTCTGGAGTAGTCAGGGCAGGATGAATAGCCTGGGAAGTTTCTAAGAACAGCTTCTGTCAGCATCTGCTGGGAGTGACCCTGGGAGAGTCGGTCCTGCTGGGAGATGGAAGAAGGGGTTAGTGAGCCTTCCAAGTTGGTTCCAGCCTGCTGATGCTGTTAGTGCAGAAGGGAAAAACTCCCAGGAGGTGTGTGGGAGGGGAGCCTAAGAGCTGTCCTTACAAAGCATATCTGCTGTATCCATATGTTGGCTGCAAATCACCTCTGGGACCCAAAGGACACAGTTAGTAATGAGCTGTCTGTCAAACTGATGCAAATGGTATTACTGTCTGCCTTTGTTTTGTTGGCTAATCATAAACTAATCAAGATAAGAACGGTCAGAGCAGCCTGTTTAAAAATTGGCTTCCTAATTGTGCTTTGCAGATGTTGTTGAGAGGTGCAAATTATAGATTAATTTTCGGTTTTCAACAACTTCTGTGGTTGTTGAAGTGCTGTAGCAGAGTGGAGATAAGTTATAATGTTGGATAGTGGGTGTCTCAATTGTTTTCTTTTTCAGCAACAGACCTGTAGCTAAATGTAACTGTTGTTATGATCTCACTATAGATGTGATATCTATTTAAAAGGGTTACGTTGCAGGTAATAAAGTGAGGCTCTGATCTAGGTAGCTATACGGTGTATTGGGATAGGAGGTTGAATGAGTACTCGAGCACAGTAGTCTTCCATTGCGTTGAGGAGGGAAAATCACCTCACATCTGGGCTTCTCACAGAACAGCAAGAATCTGGCTTTTGAATGATGCACTGGTAAGGCTGGAGCTACTTGGGTTACAGGCAACTTTGTGCTGAGATCTTTGGGTGTGATGAAACACTGGGGGATTTCCTAAGAGCTGTTGCAAATGGACTGTGTCTGACTGGAAGCGGCTCAAGAAAGTCATCATGAAACTGGCTTTGATATCAACGTTGTAGGAAAAAAATCTTGAGAGAGGGAGCTGTTTGCACTGAGGAAGCTTCCAAGAAGAATGTTTAGATTCGTTCTGCAACTTCAGGTGATACCTGGATTCAGAAAGCTAAAGATTTTTTTTTTGCAGATGATGCTGATGAACAGTGACCTCAAACATCCTTTACTGTGAATGAGCCAAAGACCTTGAGATTTCCTAGAATCATGTAAGGGCTCAGGTTGGAAGGGACCTTAAAGCCCACTCAGTTCAACCCCCTGCCAAGGGCTGGTTTGTCCCCACCAGCTCAGGTTGTCCTAGCCCCATCCAACCTGGCCTTGGGTGCCTCCAGGGATGGGACACCCACAGCTTCTCTGGGCAGCAGTGCCAGGCCTCACTGCTCTCTGAGTAAAGAATTTCCTCATAACATCTAATCTAAATTTCTCCTCTTTTGGTTTGAAACTGTTCTCCCTTGTCTTATCCCTATCTGCCTGTGTAGAGATTTGCTCTCCCCTGTCAATATCAGTTTATGCTGACGGTATCATAGGAAGTTAGCCTGAGGACTGGCTGATACCTACAATACCTTATACAACGGTGCTCTGGCTGCTTATGCAGTTTATGTTATGTATTAGAGTGGTTCAGCTGTCAGTATCAGTCATGGAAAAAGTACGTGACATAAGTGGAAGATGTGGGGATTCTTGGTGATTTTTCAAGATGAAATTTTTTGTCTGATACTGGAATAAAGTAACTTGTCTGCTGAGGAGGTTTTTCCATCCAACTAAACATTGTGAAGGATGACATCTCTAGCAAAATGAGAATAACGGACTCACTTCATTTCCTCTCCTCCAGCTGAGCCAGCTTCACAGACCTGTCATCTCCATTCCTTTTACCATCTTTGAACTAACTGATTCATTGTAGACTGCTGAAGCCCCCGGTGTCAAATTTTCCTCTTGTGATTCCTGTGTTCGAATGGAAAGTAAAATCTTTGAGGTTTGGGGGAAATCCATAACTTTCTGCAATAGTGTGGAGAAGGCACTTTGTTCCTCGAGGGGAAAAAAAAGGAGAATAAAAGCAAGTAACGTGCAAAGAGTCCCTTGAAGTTCATTGCCTTTATCTGCTAAATGAAAAAACACAAACTCTGGTATTCATCTATGCTGCTGCCAAATCCTTGGCAGAAGTGCAGGCTGTTAAAATCTTGGTGTTAGCCACAGAGCTGAGGTGATTAGCCTTCCTAATTGACAAGGCCATGCTTGTGTGTGCAGTGGTCCATGCATACTGATGGTAGTCTTAGCTCCCAGCTCTGGCAGGGAAGTGGCAGAAACGTCTCGAGCAGTTGCAGAGTTGAGTCATTCTGCTCTCACATGGGACAGAAGGAAATGCTGCAGGCCTGGCAGTACCACAGGGAGAAACTCTTATCTGATTTTGATGATCAGTCAGCCCTCGTAGCATGCTGGATGATGTGTGTTTATAGCACTGTGTATCAAATATGTCTTTCACCCGGGGCAGGTAATACCATGTTGAAGATGGCTGTCCTTAAGACTATCAGGCAACTAGTCTAAGTGTTTATACAAGTAGACTGTCTGTGACTGCAGACAAGCAGGAATTCTGTCATCTAGCCGTGTGCAAAGCACATCCAGGCCCTCAAAAGCTTAATATTTGAAGAAATAAGAACAAAAATAAACCTGTATTTCTAATTTCACGTGTATTTCATGTGATAACATGAGGCAGGGAGATGCTACATTAAAAGGAATTTGATGACAAAGCCCAAGAACCTGATCCAGATGTCCTCAATGCCACAGCTTTAACTCTGGGATCTTGCTTTCTTTTCAACAGCTGATTAATATCCAGAGAGTAAAGGCAAGAAAAGTGAAATTGTCTCAGTAAGATGGAGACTGTCTCTTTAGACCACCTATGCTACACAGTATGCCAAGGATGGTGAACTGCTGCAATTCAGTATAGCAGATAGCTTAATTAAAGCAGAGGCCTATGAGGTTTTGTTGTCATTTGCCGTACAAGCAGCTGCAAACGCAAAGTCATTCCTACTCTACCATTCTCTATGTCTCTTCTGTGGCAGGTATCCATTAGCGTTCATTGCTGCCAAAATTGCCTTGGGGATCCCATTACCAGAGATCAAGAATGTAGTGACAGGAAAAACCTCAGCCTACTTTGAGCCCAGCCTGGATTATGTTGTTACCAAGATACCCCGCTGGGACCTGGACCGTTTTCAGGGAGCCTCCAACCGGATTGGGAGCTCCATGAAGAGCGTGGGAGAGGTGAGTATGAGAGCCTGTCCTTCCCTTCCATTCCACCACTTGGGAAAGCCACTGATCAGAAATCCTCAGAGTATCTATCTTTCTCAACCCAGTGTCTTCTGAAGACGTTAATTCAGCTCAAGTTATTCTTGTCTGATAGTCGATTTAACTGAAATGAGTTTGAGCTTTGTGGTCTTGGCTATCACAGTAAGGATTCGTAAATAGTTTGACTTTTAATGGAAGAGACCACTTTGAATGCACTCTTAACACTCACGACAAGACTTCTGGAGTTATTTTTTGTTCAGAGTTCTGCCAAGATGGTTAGTTAAGAGTATCACATCAGGAATTGTGGTTTGTTGAGATTTTCAGTGATGCGGATGAACAGCCTTCAGTTGTTGCTGTAGTTATTTGTCCTCCCTGTTAAAACTATATGCCAAATCTCACCTACTTCTGCTCTTGAAATCCAAGCACGACATGTAACATCGCTCTGAAGTTTTGTTTACCTTAGTGATTAAGCCTTACATTTGGAATGTAACAGCAGAATTTTTAAATGCTGATTTTAAGGTGTCTGGGACAATAGCAGCATTTTCAGACCAAATTTTAAGAAGTGGGAGCTGGATAAATTATTCTCTTAATTAGTTAATTACATATCAGGTACCAAAGCAAAATAATTTGATATTTTTTCAGCTGCCTTTTTCTCTTAATGCTTTTCAAGTAGCTATTTAATTTAATTATTTTGACATGAGACTTTCCTAACATCAATTCTACCTTGCTCAGACAATGAGCTTTCATCACAATTGGAAAGAGTAATTAGAACTTCATTTTTCATTTGCAATTTTGGCTTTTAATGTCAATGAGGTGCTTTTTTAATGTGTGTTTTTTTTTTTCTTCAGTGAGTTGATGCTTGTTGATATTAACCCTCTGTGCTTATGAGTTTTTGGACTGTTCTTTGGAATTGGAGTTCCAAATACGGTTGCTTTGTGCATCCTCAGCTGTATGGCAATCACTTGCTGACCATACGTATTTGCAGGAGGAAGTATTGAGTCCTTCCAATGTTTGTATGCCACAAAAGCAGAACCACATGAACGCCCTCTCCTTCTCAACTTTCTCAAAACAGAATGCTGGGTAAAGTGAGGGGGGAAGAGGGATAGAAAGAGTCAGAGTTCCAGACATGCTGGTCTACTACTGCTGAGGGTGAACTGAAACAAGGATGGAGAAGATGAAGAAAGGCAGCCTGCTGCTGATGGATGTACTCAACAAAAAAAGATGAGTCTCCAAGAGGAGAGGGTGTCTTTGAAGCAAAGGGCTTCTGGCAGCGTTGTATCTGTTATTATGGCACAGGCATCCCCTTAGGCCTGAGCCTAAAAGCAGATGGCAGCACCTACTGCATTTTTATTAATTGAACAGTCTGGCCTGGCCTGTTTTTTTCCAGAGCTCTGTTGTGCTGGGCAACAGCCTGGAGCTGTAAGAAAGAAGAAAACAATGTTATTTTTTAATTTGACATTTTTCAGCACTGTGTCTGTGAAGATTTTTACGCAGCTAGGATTTTGCCATCTAGAAATTTGAGAAAGGGCTCTGTTGTACTTCACAGATTTTCACAGAGTAAGTCTTTTTTTCTTACTGCAACTCATGTCAAGACTTAAGGAGGGAAGCCCCGGCACTGCTGTGCCAAGCAGGAATAATCCTTTAAGAGAGCCCTCTCAGGAGAGTGTCACTTTTAAATGTAATTTATAGGAAGAGGAGCAGGTTTCTTCCGCACCTTAAAATTCCCACTGCGAGTTTCTCTCTCTAGCAGGTTGTTAAACAGAAATATCCTTCTGTGTTACTACACCCATGCTGCTACATAATGCTTTCTACGATGCTTCCAAGCAGTTTACAAGGAGAGCAGCAACTTTCTGTATTTTACAGATAGGGAGATGAAAGCAGAACAGTCACTTGTCTGAAACTCTCCGTTGGTCATTACTGGCAGTTGGTTCTAGAAGTGGGACTCCTACTGGTTTTAAAGCTAGTATGGCTATCTTAAGGCAGTGGGTTTGAAGGCTGTCATCTTTCTGTATGTTCATCGTTACAGTTTAAACTTGCATCCTTCTGTTATTTGGAGGACAGCTGGGTAGCAGCTCCTCACTGATGTGGAAGTGCTCTCCATTACAGGTCATGGCTATTGGCCGCACTTTTGAAGAGAGCTTCCAAAAGGCCCTGAGGATGTGCCACCCCTCTATAGATGGCTTCACTTCACATCTGCCCATGAATAAAGCCTGGCCAGCCATCACAGATCTCCGGAAGGAACTCTCTGAACCATCCAGCACTCGAATATATGCAATGGCCAAGGTAACAAAAGATTGAAAGCCCTTGATCTGTGTCCCTTGAATTATGGCCACTAAATGGGGTGAGCTGAAGTGGCAGAAGTGAAGTGTTTTTCATCCCCTTGTTTCCCTTTGCCAAGCACACTCTGTTCATTTGTGTGGCATCTTTGTTGCTGAAGTACAATTTGTGGCAGTGCCAGTAGAAATCTGAATCACTTCTTTTGCTTGCTCCTGTAATACAGTTGTTTGCTAAATATTAGCTAATATTCAGCCTTTATTTATGCTAGAGTAGTTGATAGTTAAAGCTGATCCGTTTGGCAGATTACCATTAGGTTTATGGGAAGGGAATAAGTTCAGAATGAAGATCCATGTGGACTGAAACAAGGGATGATAGAGTGGTAAACTGCAGTCTGAGAGTGCTGGTTTTTTGCAGTTGTTGCATGGGTAAGGGCTTGAAACTTGAAATGCTGTTAAGAGACTATACTAAGTTTAGCAACCAGGAATTCCCTGTTCTTTGAAACATGCTCAACTTCCCTTAGCGTTCTTCAACTTGTTTCCTGTCACACTAGGCAAATTGCAACACCTTTTGAGGTTTATGGGTGAGTGTTACCACAAGGGAGCTAGGGTACCAAATTATTTCTGCCTTCAGTTTCAAGGTGTTTGCCTGTGTATATCTCATGGGTAGTTACTTTACCAAACCAAAAGTGCAATTTCATATGTTGGCTTTTTTGCAGCTAACTTATCCATCTCTATGAAGAGAATCATAGAACTGCAGGATGGTTTGGGATGGAAGGAACCTTACGTCCTGTCTGGTTCCAATCTGTGCCCACAGCAGGGACACCTCCCACCAGCTCAGTCTGCCCAGTGTCCCATCCAGCCTTGCCTTGAATGCCTCCAGGGATGGGGCATTCACAACTTCTTGGGCAACCTGTGCCAGGGCCTCAGCATGCTCTGAGTGAAGAGGACAGTTGTCTTGTATAGAACATGCTTAAGACTGGTCTTTTGTTGTTGTTTTCTTAAGTCTGCAAACCTGCTTTTTTAAATTATTATTATTATTTTTATTTTATTTAAGTTGCAAACTTTCTGGTAGTGAAAGCCCATTTACTGTGTTTTGTATCACTGACTTTGTTTGGTGGAGTCTTTTAAGCCCGTCCTGCTTGTGTGGAGAGCTCATAAGCCCCTCTGAGTAAGGGGAGCTAGGATTGTGCTGTATTTGTGAAGAGGTTTTCACTGTTCCTATTATAAATGACCTTAATGAAAAGCACACGATGTTCTGTGCCTGTCCAGCTGTTGACTCTTGCTTTTCAAGCTGGGGAAATACGTGTCTTCATAAGTGTAGAACATCCTTCTGCAGCTGTGCTTGGTCTCTATTACAGCTTTCTCTGTCAACTGAGGTCCAATATTTTCTCATCTCTCTGAGTGGCTTTGGGGACTTCTGTAAAGGTTAATCTCAGCCCCATGCTAACACAGGATTTAGGGAGGTAAAGGTAAGTTTGGGCCACAGTTAACACTCTGGGTGCTCCCTGTTGGTGACATTTTCACTAGGAACCATCAAAAAAAACCACAAGATAAAAATCTTAATCCCTCCTCATGAAGCCTCTGTCTCACGCTGTGCACTCGTTCTTCCCCATTAATAACTGAGGCAAGCAGTATCGGTGAGAGGTACTTCCAGCAGCTGGGGCTGTGGGCCTGGAAATCCCTTTCCACCTTGCTGACATTTAAAAGCTGAGAGCTAGTCCCCATTAGCTGTCAGCTTTGTTTGAAACAGGATGGAGCTTCATTGTGTGGCTTTTCCTCCCTACAAGCCCCACTCCTCATCTCTGGAAGGCTCCTTAAGTTTTCTCTCTCTCCTTTGTTTGGGTGATTTAAATGGTAACTGTTCAGGTGAAAAAAGAAGAAAGTTCAGTTGCCATTCAAAGCATTTGCTGTTGTATTGGGAATCCTTGTTTTTATATATATATATATATATATATATATATATATATATATATATATATATATATATATTTTTTTTTTTTTAAAGGGGCAGCAGGAGAGAGGCTGAAATGGATGAGAGTTGTTCTTTGGGCAGAGCGTGGCAAGGGTGTAACTGCAGCTGATGAACAGGAAGGACTGTTCAGGTTATATAGGGTCTTCTGTAGACTCTCTTAGGGATTGTATACCAGTGGATTTATGCTGTGGGCTCAGTCTGTACCATTTCACACTGGGGTCCTGATCTCCCTGTTGTCCACACTGCAGACATGTCACCTTGCCCTTGCACTCCTGTCCACAACCAGCTACATACTTCATTTGGGAGCAGGGGTGAGATGGAAGGGATGAACGCGGTGGCCCTGGAGACAGCACAGGTGGCTGAGCCAGCTCCTGGTGCTTGCCTGGAGACAGAAGGCTCTTGGAGGTGAGCAGGGCTTTAAAGTCAAGCAGCCCTGCTGAAAGGCTCTGTTTGTTTTTGTAGCTCTCTGTGTACTTTGCCATGTAGGTATGAATAAAGCAAAGCACTCTGAGTGCTGTTCACCACCACCGATCAAACCCTGCAGGGGTTTTCTGCTTGGAAACTTGATTTACCCCTGTGGCATAGTAGTTTGGGAGTAAAAGCTGTCTGCAAATGTAGTCTTGTCTCTCTCTCCAGATACATTCCACGGGGATGAAGGTAGTTTATTTTCTCTTTCTATCCTCTGACAAGGGAGACATAGGCATTTGTTTTCTCCAGTTTCCCACGGAAGACTTTTAAATGGTGTCCTAAGTAGATTAAGCGTATGTGGTCACATTAGCTTTGAGCTTATGGGGCTCAGTGACCTTGGCCTGATAACTTGAAGAAAAAATGTCGTTGTGCAGTGTGCTGAGCTCATCGCCAGATGAATGCTAGAGTTTTCTTCAGTGGCATTGCTCTGGCTTTGTTCCAGGGATGTTGCCCTGCAAGGAAACAATTAAGCTTGGTAACAAATTAATGAGTTTTATTACTTGAGCTCAGCAAAGATAGCATGCTGGTATTATCATTATAGTTGATTATAGTCGTTTTATCAGGAGAGTTGTAACTGCACGCTGCTGGTGAGACCCAGGAAGTATCAGCAATGGAAGATGCAACTATCATACTGGGGGGCTCTCTTCAAGATCTTTTTTAATATTGCAGTGTCCTGTCAAACAATCTTTTCTATGGTAACTCTGTGGGGAGCCTTTTAGCTCCGTGGTGCAAATAGTTTGATAAAAATAAACAACCAAAAAACAACAATACAAAAATAAAACAAAAAAAAAATGTGGCCCAGAAAAGATAGTCATGCTGTGGCTGCAAATTGACACCCTGGACTGGACTCTACTTCAGAGGTATGTATTCCAAGGCCATATGTTTTGAGTCAAGTGTTATTTTTAATGGGCAAATTGAAGCTTATGCTCCAAAGCAGGGAGTTTCTCCACAGATGAGAATTTGGACGTTCTTGTTTAGCATTAGCAGCTACAAATTCACAGTGGGACAGAAATTGAAGTGATTTGATGGCAAGGGGTGAGATGAGGATGCAGGTACTGCAGAGTGAATGTGCCAGGCCGCATGTGGTTAAGGCACGTGTATTTGGTAGCCACCGGGCCATTGGTTGCATTTTGGCTACTGGCTTTGAAGAAGCAAATTCTCTCTCTTGTTCAGGCAGAAGCCAGTTCTTACTTGTGGAAATGACTGGTCCCTCCCTGCATTCTGCTTGGGCTCAGTTTGGACCACCGTGACAGACCCTTGATTTGCTTGCCTTATCTGCCACTGGCGTCTTTGTGTTACATACTTGCTGCTGCTCTTTGCTCTATTTATAGAGCATATATTCAAACATCTGATTGGTGCTTTCCTCTTTTTGGCAGGCCTTGGAAAAGGGAGTCCCTGTGGATGTCATTCACAAGCTCACGGCCATTGACAAATGGTTCCTGTGTAAGATGCGCAGCATTGTGAACATGGAGAAGATCCTGAAGGAAGTGAAGCAGTAAGACAAACAAACAGTCTTGTCCTTGGGCACACTGGTGTGTCTGGGGATAATTCTGCTGTGAAAACTGTGGTACCTGATGCTGAGAGGTTCATTTTAGCACTCAGTATAAGTGATGCTGCCTTAAACCCCAGGTCACTGTCTCACCGAGGTGAAGTAGATGTCTGAGAACACTCTTTGGAGATGAGGAAGTTCATTAAGCATTCAGGTTTTCTTGCTGCTTGTAGGCATCTTGAAAATGCTAGTTTGTTTTGGAAAATCCATGCTGTATCATTGAGGCTAAGACTGGAAACGTGGAGACGGCCTGCAGTAACAATGGTAGGCTGCACTCACATACCTAGGATAGGTTTGCCTTCAGATGTGAGAGTTGTCCTGACTTGCTACACCTGAGAATCAAATGCAGTGCATTTTATTTCTCCTGGAAAATCGATTTTTAAGCTTTTCTGCCTTTCTGTGATTGTGTGGTACGTGTTGCTTTTGTACTGCACTTTCAAATGCCTGTAAGCCCAGACATATTTAAATATAAATCTTCTTTCCTGAAGAAAAATGACCATATAAAACTAAGTAGGAAAGATAGCAGTAAATTAAAGTGCCTGGCTGTATTTCAGTTCCAGCCTCTTGCTGACTTGAGCTTTCCTTTCATGGTTTATGAGGTTGGGAGCACCTCCTTGCTGAGTTATTGGCTACATATTGGCCAGCTTTTCCACTTTCAATGTTTGCTGTCCTAACCATGTTTCACCACACGATGGCACTGGGAGCGCACCGAAGCCAGTAGATCACTGAATTCGCCTGCTTGGATTTCATTTCTCTGACCAGCTGCGCAGTTTTAATTGAGCAGCTATTGGTCTCCTTTGCCCCCCGGAACAAGCTGAATCTAGAGCTAAACAAAAATAAATGTGGAGAGAGATGTCGAAGAGAAGTAGTAGCTTGATTACTTACAGAAATCTATTGTTGGGCTGCACAAACATTTGCCCTCTAACATCTGTGTCATGTTGTATTTGTCTTGAGTGCCTTAAAATGTATACGCACTGCTCCCAAGGAAGAAGATGAAAAAAAGCCCAGAATCAGATTGGTTTTCCTGCTGTCGGAGTGCCATGCTCTGGAACATGCACTTAGCATCCCAGGGGTCGATCAAAGCCTCGGCTGCTATAAATCCACCATTCCTCCACAGATGCTAATTGCTCTGTACCGTCCTTAATCACGAAGGCTGTTTTCCCTTTCCCTGCTAGGGGTGGATGGCAGTAATACTACCAGTAGCTAGTACCGTCCCACACTGATTTCATCCTCCTGGTCACTTAGCAAGGGATTACAGGACGCCTGCTAGAGCAAGCACTTTGGCAGTGTCAAACCTTGCATTTGTATCACCAACCAGTGTTGCATCTGTTGTAAGGAAATTCATGCAGCACAGCTCTGATTGCTGATAATGTTAATTAAGTTAGTTTCATTTATTGGTCAGTGCAGATTTTTCACTCTGCTATTCTAATTCCAACACTCTCAAGGAAATCAGCTTTTAGCTCATAAACTACATCAAAAGGAGGAGGTGGACTGTCCAGCTGCATTATGTTGAATGCAGAGATCAGGGAAAAAGCACTAGTGACCTGAGCTAAGGGGCTGGTCTAGTGAGCCACATCAGGAAACACATCTCTCCAATAGCCAAGGGAAAGCTAATTGAGTGATGCAAATGAGACTTGGCGTGCATGTGCAACCAGCTGTTTCCAGTCCCCAGCATGCCTGGCATTGAGTTTTTACCTGTGCTGTGGGATTATTCCCAACTGAAAAGAATGGGCTGTGACACAACCATAGCTTGAAATCTTTGTTACTGAAATACAGTTACTGCAAGCAAAAGCGTTTGCCCTGTTCCCAGGCAGTTTTCTTTTTTGTTCAGTTGTACCCATTTCTTGCTGCTTTTTTTTCTTTTTTTTTCTTTTTTTTAATGTCTTCTGAGTGGTTTTGGAATAATTTGCAGTGAAGTGTTGGATCTGCCAAGAATCTTGATTTGGGCTTAGCGAGCTGTTGTAGAAACTGGTAGCAAGGAGATGGTTTCTGCCCAGAGGAAATTCAGAGCTAGAATTAGTGCGTATGTCAGGCAGGTGGGGAAGGGGGATCAGAGGCAGAAGGAGAACTGTGTGAGCAGTCCATCAGGCAGTGTTCACATCACCTTGCCGTGGCTGTATGGGGTGATTCAAAGGGAGAACAAGGCCTCACTGATTTATACAGAGAAGGTGTTTCCATGTGCAAAACGTTATGTAGGGAATGTCATGGGGAACACAAACCTTTCTACCTTACCAACGTTTGTCTTACTGGTATATTAGCAAGGCCAGTCATTTGGAGATACAGCTGACAATGGGAAAGGCACCCACTGCCTATTTTACATTTGTCCCAGCAAACTTCTTTCAAAAGGGTTGGACCAGGTGCCTGTGAGCCTATGTGGTCGTGCTACGACAATATTTCAATTCAGCTCTGCCTCTGGATCCTGTAAGATGGAGAAAGGGTTGTTTCAGGTGATGTGATTTGGCTGCAGGAAAGCAAATGACCTAAGTTGAATTGGGAAAAGAAAGCCATTTTGTCAGTACCTGCAAGAATATCCAGTGAAATCACACACATCAAATATATGCCCTTGCTCTTTCTCCTGTGACCTGTGCGTTTCTCATTTGAAGTTTGAACTTCCATTGTTGGTTTTTTTTTTGTCTGTTACCTTCCTATCTGCAGTAAGGTAATCTTAACTGCCGTTTTCCCTACATATACATGTGTAAATGGAGAGAGAAAGCACCATCCCATGCTTTTGGTCTGTGAATAATGGTGAATAGAGCAATAGCAGTGCAACAGGTTGCACTGTTGTCAGAATTGAGTTCCTGGGATTTGGCCTTGCCCGTTCCATGAGAAAAAATGGAAGGGCAGGGCCCTGGAGCGACCCTGCTGGCTATTTGTTGTACTGACAGCTTGTGAAAGAGGAGGAAATTTGAGCAGCTCCCATCCAGCTGACCTAGATAAGGCTGGGTAATAGATGCAGTCCAGAATAAGTCAGATTTGCAGTGGAGTCAAATGTCCTATTCATCCCCAAGGGCACAACTGAAGCGCTAACTTGGAAGTAATATCTGAAGCATGTTTGTCTAGGACGCTTTGATGGCCTGAGTAAAGGCAGATAAAGCCTCTTTGGGGATCAGTATCTGTCCCTTGACTATCTGCAGTGAGGATTTTTTTTGTATGTGGCCATTATTGTTTTTATTTGGTCCTAACTTTGTGCTCCCTGAGAACCATGGCCGTGCACAAGGAGTGCGTGGAGGAGAGCATGCCCTTGCACTGTGGAATAAAAGCACTTGCTGGCCTCTGGTTTGCTTGAAAGGGATGAGGGCAATTGTGAGAGTTGTGGTTCCTTCTGAAGGAGCCAGGCTGATAGATGGGAAAGCAGAGTGAAGTGTGAGGGTGGAGACCCTTCTGAGCCCAGTGTTTGTAGCGGGGTGCTCTGCTCGGTGGCCCATGATAGAAGTTGTTTACTGTGAATTCCTTTTAGAAGCTCATGCCCTTGGCTCTGTGAAAGGTGTGCATTGTGAGCAGCTCGCTGGAAGCGTGACTTGAGTTCAAAGCATCACCACGGTGGAGTAGCCACAGGTTTTGGAATTAAAGCCTGACTCCAGCGGATGACCTGGGAAACAAGGAAGGAGGAAAGATCAGACAGGCCATCGATAACATCTGTTCTTCCGCAGTGCGAATTGCACACCTGCTCTTCTCAATAACAGTTTTTCTGCTGGCTTGCGTGTTTTGGGACAGGTCAGAGAGCACAGGCGAGATCTCGTGTGGGTATAATGTGGAGCTGGTCTGGTGACTGTCAAGGAGGCAGCTCTGATTTATACTGTTTGAGGAGCTGTCACTGACAAATTTGTTGTACGCGATTTTAACTAACTGGGAAGATTACTTTTGTCTTCTGAGTGAACTGGAGGGCAGAGTAGGCTCAGGAACAAATTAGGGATTCAGTACATGAGGAGAATATGGTATAAGCAGTTATTCAGTGCAGTTGTTTGTGCTTTGTGAAGATCCAGTGTGAGATACTTCCTATTTGTCTTAGAAGAGCCATAGGTAATAAATTCGCAGCTGTGTTTTCCTTCAAAGCACCTCTACATTTGTGAAGACTCGGTATGCATTTTCCTCTTTGACACACATGATAGCCAGGCATTGCCCTTTAAAAGCCATTGGGGAGCCTCTTTTAGTGATGTACACACTGGCTCTGGGGAATCTGCATTCCAACGTACCAGGAGAGCCCTCAAAGCTCTCTTTTTAGCTGGAGAGGAAGACAGGCTTTGAGGAAGCATCTATGACCCATTCCTTTGGCTGTTTGAGCTGCTGCTTTGGCACATCACTCAGTTGTAGATGTGAGTCATTCAGGTCTTGGGGCACAATGTGAGGCTCGTGTTACTTAAATAAAGATGATCACAATGAGATTGATTAGCCCAGGAATCAAAACAGTATAGATGCAGGGCTTTGAAGTGGTGGTTGTTCAGTGAGCAAGGCTTGTTGGTTTACAGTTCCTGCATCCCTGAGCTCTCCTTTGAGCTTTTTGTCAGTCATCTCAGGGGTTTCTTAGGAGGGGAAGGAAGGTCACAGTCGGTCTCCTCAAGAAGAGTAGCAGAGAGAGAATTTGTACACTGATCTCATTATTTTAATTGTAGCACTTTCAAAATGTTGCAAAACACAAGGAGCAAGCCAGGGTGCCACTAAGGGCCTTGTAGTAGGGAAATGGAGGAAGGGAGGATACCTATTTGGATATAATGCAGCCTGACATCAAGGAGGCTTTTGAAACCTTCCATGTCTTTGATGCTCCTTTAGAAGGAAGAGATTTCTCAGGACATCAGGATTCTGGCTCCAGTGCCTTTTGCTTTTGGTCCTCTTGGCTTGCAAGAGCCAAACTGTTGACCGGGCTGCAGAATGAGGAGGAGCTACATTTGAGACTGACAGACTGAGGTGGAGTGTGCTCATTTTTGCAGATCCTTCCTGCGTGCCCAGGCCAGGCCAAGAAAAAGAGCACTTTGCATATGGAGCTGGAGCTTTCCACTGACATGTTTATTTAGCAACACTCCTAAAGATCAGGTGAAAGCAGTCAAGTGGAAGAGAGGGCCGTGCTGGAGCAAGCTGCCTGTCCTGGTAATTGCAACAGTGCCAGCATTCTTCCAGTCAGTTAATAGATTTCCCCAGGTCCTCTGTGCCAGGTGAAAATTTCCTCATTAAGGGTATTTATTTCCTTTTAGCATTTATCACTGAAGAAGCAAGCGTATGGAGTTGGAAAGATGGCAGGGTAGAATTTTAAGCAAACAGCAACAACAACTCAACTCTGGAACCTGAAAAGGAAGCACAAGCAATGTTTGTATTATTATTAACTTGCAAAATGTGCCGGGGGCTTAGCTTTACAAGGAGTGATGATGGCAGTGTAGAGGAAGTCTGATAGTCTGGTTTTGAAGCTCTCAAACTTCTGTCATGTTGTGAAGATGCATGTTAGGAAAAGGAGCCATTTAACGGCCACTTAATCTGCCCTTATTTCAGAACGGAGTATAAACTAACAAGGAGGTTCAGTCTTTGGAAGCTCTGTGGTCTGTGTATGAAGAAAAAGTGATGCCCCAGGGGAAGGTGGAGCTGATTATGTTGGACTGGGTCATGAGTTTGGCAATAGTCAGAACTGAATGTTTTGATGGTTGTTTTTTTGCTTCTCATTTTAGTGTTGGATTTCTGATGAGCTCTTGGAAGGGTCATTTGCACCTAGCTGTTCAAAGGGGAATGAGAGTGAGACTGCCCTTGCTGCCTTTATTGTCTCCAGCATGTCTAATGGGCTGTCTGGGAGCACAGACTGTGGGAATAGCATTAGGTCAATGCTGGATCTAAAAATTCATTTCCCCTTACCTTCTGTGTGTCTCAGTATTGCTATCTGCAATATAAACATCACACTGCCTACTGTTTGCATGTTTCTTAATATTCTTCAGGTGAAAGTTGGGATATAAATCTGATAAGTCATCATTATTAGTAAACGGAAATCTTAGGGCAGATTCTGGTTTTAAGACCTTGGAAAGCAGCACTGAGTATTTGATTTGCGCTGATTTCCTTTAATTATCTAATGGCAAAATTCTTACATCCACAGGCCAGGATTGCCAGTTCTCATTTTTCCTGCCTCATGATGATCCAGGTGCCTTTTCTCCATATTAAACTCCATAGCATGAGAAATGAGGAAACCCTTCCTGTCCAGATACTTCTTGTGTAGAGGTTCCCACCACGTGTTTTGTCTTAACCACATTCAAAGCCATACCTCTTATCTTGGTCATGCATTAGGAGTAGCAGAGGGAAAACTCTTATTTCTCTTTTAGGCAGTCAGCTTTACTCCTGTGTACTGGTTATGTCCCTTGCAAAACTGGTAACCTATTTGAGTGGATGTCTTTAGCCAGACTAGGATGTCCTAGTAATGACCTGATGTGATTTAAGCTGCTAGCCTAAGACAAAGGGAGTCGTATTGCAAAATCATGGCTGCTTCTTTTCTGCCCATCCTTCTGGCGGGGTGACAATGAATGATATTGTTATAATGAGAGCTGAAAAAAAGTGAATTGAAATAAGCTGCAAATGAAGGCAATTTTCTTTTTCCATCGGTAATCAGATGACAGCCAGCAATGTGTGCTTCTGAGACAGTGAAAGCGAGGGAGCAAGCGTGCAGGGGAACAGGCTCATTTTCTTGGGGTCATCAGGTCTGCTCATTTGTACCTTGGGAATGCCAAACCTAGGAGAGGAGTCTGATGTGGCTGCGTCCTTCCTAACAGCTGGTGATGGCTAGCATCTGCTTTGCCAGGGAATTGGCAGGTTTTGCTTACTGTGGTTCCTCTTGCAAAGCACTCATCCATACCTCCAGTTCTGATGCTTCGTCATACAGGAAGTTCTGCCTCTGAAGTCAGAAGGTAGGAAGGGCTCTGCAGAAGCAGAGGAGTTTTTGCAGTGAAGGAATTAGTGCAGGGAAGCTGCAGGTTTTCATCGAGCTTCCGCGTTGCTGCAAAGCGCATATTATTTTGGGAAGCCCTTCCAAAAACCAGGAAGCTCAACCTCAATTAGGCAGGACCATTTCCTTATGGTTAGCAAAGGGCAGCATCTGTTGGAGTAAGGAAAGCAATGTGATGGACTGTGGAGAAGACAAGGGTGCATGGGATCCTCCTGCCAGGAGTCATCCGTGCATATGGCACGCTGATTGCTACCTGTGGTTGCCAGGTTGGGATGTGCTTCCAAGGATAGCAGTTACAGGGATTGCTTCCTTTCTGCAAGTATTCACTGACCTGGCTGACACTGTTATAGCTGTATGGAGTATCCTCTTCTCACACTGCAGAAGAAGGAGAGGTGATATGGGGGAAGTCATAGAGCAAAGCCCACCTATCCAGGGGTTTGAACCCAGAAGTTTCTTGTCTGCAGGGCTACTCTCAAAATTAGCTGGTTTGACTCTTCTGTGACTCACCTGTTTCGCTGCTAGCCTGGCTTCACTGAGGGCACTGAAGCTGCTCCACAAGCTGAAGTGGAAAATCCAATCCAATGGCTTTCATGCTTCAGCTTGCTGACACATTCCAATGAAGTGGCCTTACCCTCTCCTCCCTCTCAAATAACATAATGCTATTTATTTAAAAATACGATCAAGCAAAGGACATAATTCAAAAGCTCTGATTTAGGAAAATTGCTTGTTTGTTAATCATTTCCTTTTTCCTGAATCAGAGCCTGCTTACTCATAAAATATTGATTTATTGGGCAGGCAAGGATGCTCTTGGCAATGAAGATGAAAAGCAGAAGTGTTGATAAAAATACATAGGCTTTTTTATGTTTTTGCAGAAACTAGGATTAGAAAAGGTAGCTTAGAAACAGACAGGCAGGAACTATCAGGGGTATAGGTGGAGTCAAAACAAAGTGAAACAGAAACAGTGTGGGAGAGAAAAAAGTGTGTGATGGAGAATATGAAGAGGGAATGGAGAAGGTGAAAAACTCAAAGTGGACAAGAAGCCATGAGCTGCATTGAGGAGTGGGGGGAAACAGTGTATCTGAAATAAATAGCAAAAACTAGGACTCTTTAGAAGCAGAAATGAGAGAGCAAGGACTTACAGAAGTATTGAGAGACCCTGGTTTACCTTATCTCCTCCTTTTAACAATTGAAGAAATAGCACAAATGACATGAAAGAAATTTGAGACTGACAGAAGGGAAAAGAGGTTTGGACGTGGAGATGTGGGGATACTGAATCCAAGAAATCAAAGAAAGTCATCTGTGGGAGCTGCAATGGTAACTGATCATGCAGGTGTTGTGAGCACAGTGGCCTTGTACTAGCTTGGTGGAGGATGCTGCCTGGGAGATTGCAGGCCCAGCAAGGGCCAGTCCTGCCTCAAACAGTGATGAAAGAAAATGTTTCATTTCTCAGCATCAGTAGTCTACCTGTGGGCTTTGCCTAATAGGCATCTCTGTGGGACATCCAGCATAAAAAACAAAGATCTTTTATGTACAAGGATTGCATGGTTTAGCTGGGTCGTCTTCTTTTTCTTGCCTTTATGTGCATACTTCTGTAGCAACTGCACCTCAGTGCGCTTTGGAAGGCACGAGTACTCACGTGTCATCTAAATATTGCTGTAAAGCTTCATGCAGCTCTTTTCTTCCGTTTGTTTCTTTAGTACCAGTGAAGAAATTCCAGAAGAGCTGATGAGGAAAGCCAAACAGATGGGCTTCTCAGACAGACAGATTGGGAAATGCCTGGGACTGACTGAAGTCCAGTGCCGCCAGCTGAGAATGAGGAAGAATGTAGTGCCCTGGGTGAAAAAGGTACCATGAGAAATGTCACTGGTTGGGGAGGGAGCTTCTGAGGAGGGCTCTATGTCCTTAGGAACAGTTGAGGTAAACAAAGGGAAAACCGTGGCTGCATTGTCATTAGAGGGAGTTGTGGTACTGACTTCGTAAGTGAGCAATTTTTGCCCATCTAGCTGTTACCTCTGCACTGCAAGGCTCACTGCAATGTCAGGAATTTGTAGGTGAATATCCCCAAGGAGATGCTGACTGTTTCATTTTCTCTGTGGCTGTGGTGGGATTGCAGCTACCTGGCTTCAGAAAATGGCTGAGAAGACTGATTCTGGTCCACCATAGGGTGACCATAAAAAGTGTCATATGTCTTTTGTGCCGGTTGTAAGTTTTTACAGGGTAATACTTTATTTGAAGTGCCCTATTGCTATGGGTTCATTTGCTATTCATTGTGATAGCACAGAGTGTAATGAGCTCATCTAGTATTCATGGCAGTGTCACAAGTGCTTTGCTAGGTGTTCTGTTGCTGCATTTAAGGTATGTGGGTATTAAACTGCCACCAGCTGGGTTGGTTTTTTTTTGTCCTTAAGAGGGGGGAAAAAAAACAACAGAGCCAATCTAAGCTACGCAATGTTTCCGAAAAAGCCCATCTGTATCCTCAGGCCCAATTCCAGATGCCAAATCTCCTTCTGTTACCCAGCTGCTCTTTTCCTTCTGTGTCCTCACTTGGCCTACAGGAACACGTCTGCTCTTGCACTACCTTCTTTCTTGCACATGACATTGCAGTGCTGGATTGATTTCTGTGCCAAGGTACCCTTAATAAGGTCGTTTGACTTATGCAGCATTTGTGGCATCAAAGCATATGTTTCTTCCTGAGCCATGAAGTACAAGTTGCAGTAATAGCAACAGTAATGAGCAGCAGACACTTACATAGTGCTAATGACTTAAGGTCACATTCTTCATTATTCACAAGCATTTGGACTGCCAGTGGGGATTCACGAAAATACTTGAAGATTGGAAAGATTTTTAAGTGGTAACATGTAAAATTTCTTGTCTGGACTACTTTAATACTATTCCCTGTTCAGTGTTCCATCTTAGAAATGTTTCAGCTGTTCATTCAGGGAACTTCAGGAGTAGTGGGTGGCATAGATGGACCAGTTACCATGTACGTAACCTGTAGTAAGTGGTTGACAGTAGAGAATGAGAAGACAGAGGCAAGAAGAGCTGGCTGGGAAAACCTCCTGGGCTGGAAGCTGTTCTACCAAGTAGATGTGGAGCTGAATCTGCAGCTTAGAAGGAGAAGGTAGAGAGCAGAGCATGCTGTCCTAAACTGCAAGCCAGACATCTGCTGCGTTGCCAGCACATCACGATTCAGATCAAGTTCCTTTGAGGAAGGGTATGGTGGGAAAAAATGATAGGACAGAAATAAGAAAAGGAAAACAGGGGGAAGAGGGGGAGGGAAAGTGAACTGCATGAGAAAAATCTTGCATTGGCAAACACACAGTCTGTGCTCTCCTTCCTCCATATAGATTGACACACTGGCAGCAGAATACCCAGCGGTAACTAATTACCTTTACGTCACGTACAACGGCCAGGTAGGTGCAGCTGGAAACAACAAGCTCACTGCTGTCTAGTTTGATCTGTTTCCCCTGTGCTGCAGTATTTCTGGAGATCTTGCAAATGTCTTGGTTTCTGCAGAAGTTATTTTGGATGGTAATGCATGCAGATCCCCTTTCATCGAGCCCAGTGATTCAGTGCATTTGGTGTTAATGCCCCTATGTTGTTAGGATCTTGTCTCGTATCACCTATACAGATATTCTCTGTGCAGAGGTTAGGTGCTAGGAATGCAGGACTCACGTCTCACTTGCCTCGTCGTCGCATTTGTTTTTGTGAAAGCTCATAGCTCCTTAGCTGCTCACATAGCCAGGCTGGGGGTGTCAAATCTCCTTTGGTTTGAGTGCAGCACCACCAGTTCCATTGAAGCTGTGCTTCTTTTACACTGCAGTAAATGACATCAGACTTGCGCCCTGAAGGATCAGGATGTTGGATACGGGCTGAACACATCACATTGTTTGTTCTGAGAAGCATGGAGTTAGGTGCTGCTGAGTACAGACCCTAATGACTTCTTTCTCTCCCTTCTCAGGAACACGATATAAAATTTGATGACTGTGGAGTGATGGTGTTGGGCTGTGGACCGTATCACATAGGTAAATCTTTCTCACAACTCTGTTTTCCGTGTACCCTTGAGCCTTCTTTGGATATTCTTGTGGTTCATTTGTTCCTCTTCTGATGTGGTGACAAAACCCTCTAGAGCACAGTGCACAGGACATCAATTCCTACCACAAAGTTTGCCTTTTACACTTGCTTGGAGACTTTATTTCACGCCCTGAAAAAACAGGAGAATTTTTATTACTTTTCACTTGAAATTCAAAAGCACATCGCTAAGTTGTCATTTCCACAAAGTTTTAGGGATTTGTTTAAAATCTTTTGCAGATGTTTAAGTCTTGAGAATCTAGTATGGAAGTTGACTGCTGCCACAGGTAGCTTTGATGCGTTGCTGTCACCTCATATGTACATGGTTACATATTTTGGCTTTTAATGCTGTAACATAGGTGACTGTGATCATGTTTGGGTATCCTCGTCTACTCTATCTACAATTCTCTGTATGCATTTTTTTCAACACAGACTCAGGCAACACAAGAGTTTCCTTATGGCTGTGAGCGCTGTGTAGACAGTGTGTGCTGAATTCTTTATGACTACTTGCACTTTTTATGGATCTTTCTTGCAATTATTGACAGGAAACAAATTGCTTGTTCTTCAGAAATATTTTTGCTTTGCATTTCACAAATAGCAGTGGCAGTTTTTGAAAGATAGATTTTAAACTGCATCCGTTTGTTTTGCTTGGATGGGTGGATCACGTGGTACCCTCTGGTGCTGTTGGTAGGATGTGCCTGAAATTTACTTAGCTTAGGTGTATGAATCTGGTATTGCTTTTATCTGATCTCTAGCTTTGGTTAGACCAGGACAGTCTTTGAAAGAGGTTTCAACTAAATAAAGTCTGCTAATAGAGGAAACCACTTGTACCTCTAGTTGCACAAGCCAAGTTGATTTTAACTGTATTGTATTGTATTGTATTGTATTTTTTATCCACTGAAGGCAAGTAAGTAGCATGCTTTTCTTAGTTTGCTGTCTTCCCTCTTCCTACTGCCTGAATTTGACCCTTGCTTGCTGCAGCTGTGTTACACCTCTGAGTGTTCAGCTGTGTTCCCAGGTAGTGCCCAAAGCAGTCTGCCGGGGATTGCAGATGACCGTCATATCCCATAGTTGAGGTTTCTTCTTTCTATAAGAATACTTGAGTAGTTGAGGTGGAATAAAGTGTTGAATGAGCATCTGGTGACCCTTCTGGGAAACATGCAGTTCCAAGCTTGATTTCCCTGTCTTTTCTGTGAGGTTTTAGCTGAGGCCAACACATGTTTGAGATTACTGCTTGACAGAAGCAGGAAAATAAACTGTGTGCTTGTCAATAAGTGACCTGTGCCCGCCATCTGTTTGTTACTGGGTGTTGTGGAGGCAGCAATTAAGTGCAGCCTGAATCTGCAATGTATTTTGTCACACAATTACATATAAAAAAAGATTATATCAGTGGTTAACAATCACGTAATGACATGTGAACGCATGACTGTGAGGCCAGAGTCTTCTTGCAGACCACAAGCATAACTGTTTAACAGTGTTCTTTGGTATGCATCATTCTCTGTCTGAGTTACCCCTCTTAGAGATTTGAGCATAGAAATTTATAGGGCAGTGGCTCTTACCTCCAGTTTGGGTTCTGGAACTGCCTGAGTCCTGCAGCATTGCCAAAAGTTGCAGTTCCCAGCTGTGAGAGGAGGGAACTTTCAGAGTGCCCATTGAGTTTGCATCTTTCCTTTAGGGGTGGCCACAGTGCTTACTCAGTATTCAGGACAACTGGGATGTGCCTGGCCCAGAGTGATACCACAAGCACTGCAGCCTTTACACCAAAGTAGAAGATTCACAAAGAGGCTCCAAAAGTGTTCGTCCATCAGTCTGCCTTAACGGGAGTCAGTGGTCAAAACCACAAACTAGGTTAACCATACTCTGCTTTTCTGAGAGGTAAAAACCGAAGAGAACAACAAGGAAAAAACAACAACAACAAAACACCTAATTCACTCTTCTGTTTTTCAAACAGCCTCTGTACAATTGCGCTCCTTTTGTCACCTCTAAGCTTGTTCCTCTTGAGTTCTTCCAAAGTGGGCTGGCTGAGAGGCAGCAGTAGGGGGATGGACAGCAAGGACAGGCACAACTTGTTGCACGAGGCTGACAGACACATTGGGGGCCCTTCTTTCCTGAGCAGCTGAGCCAACTCACCCATTGTTGGAGGACCCTGTTCATGGATGATTAGTTTCCGTGGGGGGATGATTAGATTTCATGCTCTGAGCTGACAGGAGGCAATTCTAGCTCTTTTATTTTTCTTTTTTCCAACTCGAATGCCGAGAATGTCTGTTTGTTTTCTTCCCTGCATCCATCCTTTCCTTTCCTGCTTTTCTGTCTCCTGGCAGGCAGCAGCGTGGAGTTTGATTGGTGTGCTGTCTCCAGTATCCGCACACTGCGTCAGCTTGGCAACAAAACGGTCGTGGTGAATTGCAACCCGGAGACGGTGAGCACAGATTTTGATGAGTGTGACAGACTGTACTTTGAGGAGATGTCATTGGAAAGGATTCTGGACATCTACCAGTATGAGGTAAAAATAATAATAATAATAAAAAATTAAAAAAAATTAAAGCAAAGCAGAAGCAGCAACAAAAAACCAAAAGCCACAAAGCATCCCAGACTTGTCAAAATTCATGTCACTAGCTTGTTTTTGCAAAGCAGCTGGGGGTGGGGGAGAGAGCTTACTAGCTAAAGGTATTTGGTTTGGTTCCCAGTGTTGCATTTTACACCTCGTTGATGTTCCTAGCAGACTGCTCAATAATGAATGCCAAATAAATATTAATTTATTTTGCAAGATGCCATATTGTGCACTATTTACAAGCAGATTTAATTTGCTGCACAGTCATTTATCGCACAAATTGTTCTGCCCTTGTGGTGCTCAGCTTCAGCACTTAAGTGTATCCTTGACTTTAAGCACAAGTACTCTCCCTGAAGCAAGCAGAACAACTTATGTGCATAGCACTGACGTGCTCAAAAGCTTGTGGTCCTGGGCTTTACAGTAGAACAGCAATGTGGTGAACATTGTGCAAAGTGCAGGCAGGTCAGGGAGGGACATCTGTATCCCCATCAAGCTGAAGGATGTTCTCGCACCCGATCCTCATGTTGCCCTTGTCTGCTGGGAGTTTTCAAGTGTTCAGAACTGCCAGTAGTAAAACAGAGAGGAGTCCCAGGGAGATTTGGTGAGAAGAGGCAAAAACAGTTGGTCCTACTATGCAGAATGTTTATTTCTATCTGGTAATATACTTAGATTTTATGACTGAGATTTTCAAAGACACATACAGAAACTTTTATCCCCCTTGAAATTCAGTGTAAGTTGGCTGTGTAACTTGCTGAAGGAACCATGAGGAACCCAGGTCATGTTATGACTTTTCTTGGCTCTTTTTTTTTTCCATTACTTGACAGTCTGAGCTCAGCTCCTTTGTGGATGGGAGATAGTTTCTAAAATGGTTTTACAACCTGGCTACGATTCAGTTATTCCCAAATGTGGAACCAAGCAAAAGCATATCAGAATTCAAGTCCCAGTCTCTAAGCTCGTCTTAAGCCACTTGCAAATTATTTTTAGGTCTATTTTTAACTTGCATCTTGATACTTAACTGTTCTTTTCTGTGTTCTACTTCTTTACATTTTCATAAAAACAGAGACACAGTTACTGAAAAGTGTTGACTTAGGGCAGTTTAAAAGACTCTGGTGGCTCACTGGAGTCTTAAAGGCTGATTATTTTGGAACAGTTCAGTATTGACCAGGAGGCTCAGCTCTGTGAATGTTGAATGTATGCTTGTTTAACCAAAACTCAACTTCTGAGCTTTGGGTGTGGAACAAATTGGTGTGACAGTTTGTCGGAGAAATAACACTGATGACACACAGCATCTAATGACTGCAGGATCAGAGAGGAGGTGGGGATAGCTGATGAGAGAGCGACTACTCAATTAAAAATATTGTGCTAGTAGTTAGTAAGTTCTAAAAGGAAAAATAAGAGAATAGTATGTGCATTATTTGCATTGCACTGCTTGTGACAGCAGGAATTGGTGAGTTTGAAATCACAGCACTCAGTCTATTGGCTGACCTTGCTTATGCTGGGAGGTGTTGCAGATCTCATCATCAAATAGCAGCACCCTGTGGTACCTGGAGCTGAAGATGTTCGTTTTGGAGATATTAAACCCATTATGGTCTGAGCCTAGTAAGGGTTGTGCTTCCTCCAGTCTTTCAGTGTCAGTGGTGTAAATACTGTAAAACATTCTGGAGCATTGACAAACAGTAGGTAAAACCATCGGCAAACAATGAATAAAGCCATTAGCCTGCAGCAGAGATGATTCCTCAGCTCCTGAAGCGTTAGGGTTAGCATCAAGCCTTGGGCAACTATTCCCACCCTTCTGATTAGAAAGTGAGGCTCCATTGAGGAGCGGGTTGACCAACGAGATTATGGAGGTGCCCAGCCTTCTCCCCAGGTGCTGCTCACAGCTTGGCACCGCTGTTCCAGGGAGTCCCCAGCTGGCTGTCTCCCTCCCTAGTCAGCATCCCCAGCAGCCCTGACACACCAGAGTAGAGCTGTGCTTTGGAGGGAAGTTAAATTTACTATGGAAGTGCAAAATTAGGTGGTAGTCTGCGAGGACAGTAATTTAATAAATAAATAACTGAAAATCCTTCCCTCGGATTTATAGGCTTTTTGTTTCTAGAGAAGATGTTCCCTTTTTATTTTAATATCTCTCTGCTTGAGGGCCTCTTCTGATTCTTTTTCAGTTTCCAGGATCATTCTGAAACAATTCATAAAACTAAAGGAGGCTCTTAGGTACAATTTTAATGGACTAATTTGTTTTCAAACTCAGGGAAAAAGAAAACCCAACTCTATTACTAATGGCATAAAAGCAAGGTAGTAATAAAAAGAGTGATTTTTATTGTAAAGGGGAAAATAATTCTCTCTAGGCTGCTTTCACTAGACTGTGTACAGAGTATATTTTGAAGCTACAAGTTGGCAAGGATATTACTCATCTTCTTCATAATTAAAATACGGCTGATGACAAACTGATACACAGCAAAGTCTGTTTCTCTCTGCCTGTTGTTTCTCAGCAGTGCAATCCCTAATGGGGCAATGGCCTGCTCTTCAGTTGAGCACATTCTTTGGGAAATAATGGCAGAATTTTAAAGGAAGAAGTAAGCAGCAGCTGGGCTTCAGTTTGTTTCTTTTTGAGTAAAAATGAGTGTGTGATTCTTTGCTTTCTGCTTGAGTAAGCTGCCTCCTCTGCCTCCTTGAAGTCCCAGAATCCATCCCAACTTTGAGGTAGGCAGTCTTTTGCTTTTAGTGGCTCAGTGACTGGAATTGCTTTAAAGGAGGAAACAAGCAGCAGCTGAAGAGATGCCATTTGCTGGGACATTTGTGGTTGAAATATGGTCAGGATCGATTACAGTGTTGTTGACCTTGGCATCAAAGGTAGGCTTTTTATCAAACAGATAAGAAGAACCGTTCCAAGCTGCGAGAAGGGTTTGCTTATTCACTGTCTGGTTCTCATCAATGAGGGAGGATAGAGAGTCCAGCGAGCAAAGATAAGGACTGTGTTTTGGATGGATCTCAAAGCTTGACGGGTTTCAGAGATCCAGTAAGGAACAGATTTTTCTTCGTAGTTGAAGATGATGAGCTCTGATGTCAGGAGTGGCCCCAAATGGGTGCAAAACAGCCTCTGTCCTTGTATTTTTCACTCCCCCATCCTCAGCTCTTTTAGATGGTTGCTGTTGGCCAGCAGCTGTGTGTCATCCCATAAGCAGATGCTTGAAGATGAGGAGAAAACTGTCTCCAGCACTGTATATTGGCGTGTAAGGCAGATGAGTAATCTTGCAGACCTTGGGATAATAAGTGCTTCTTAAATGCCAGGCTTTTTTAAGTGGATCTTTATTATGGTAGGAAATTATCCTCATCAAAGTTGAACAGGGTTTGTACTAGCATTTCTCATTGTTTTTTTCTGAGTCACTTCTGGACTATCCTGCTCATTGCTTATGGATCTTCCATTTTAAATCCTTTAAATCTCTCATTAAGAAGTTCCTCTTCCAGGAAGGCCAGTTGGGATAACCTTCTCCAGGAAAAACACACTTGTTAATTAAAAGAACACTGATACTCTAAAAGGTAGAGCCAAACCATGGATCACTGTGCACTGGATGTTGATTTATGTTTCTCATTTGCTAGAGGTGGGTGAAACTGTATAACACATGTGGTTCAAAGGAGCTCATTGCTACGGCTGTATTGTGGGCCTGATTCTCCTCTGGGCCAAGTTTCACCGGCTTTAATTTAAAATGAAAGCACCCATTATTTAATTACCCTTAATTATTAAATGATCTGAATGTAATTCACATCCCTATGATTGTTGCAGGTACTTGAAAGCCTTTTATTTTTGCTACTGAAAATTTCTGAATTTGCTACTGAAAATTACTGAAAACTTTATACCAAGCTATATTGTACTTGAAAATCTTCAGTAGTCTATTTTAAAAAGTACAATAAAAGCCCTGTTTGCACCTGAAGAAGGATGCATTTTTGCAAGGAAGCTCAGCTATGTTTTGTTATTTGCCATTTCTGATTTCCTGTGTAAAATGTTGTGGTTGCCCAGGCACAAACACAGGATGTGCCATAGGGAGTGGAGGACGCTGTGCCACCTGTCCTGCCTCATCTGCTTCTGGAGTTTAAAGTATTGAAGAGCCTGCATAGAAACGAGCACATCTGAGAGTCTGGCTGAAATACCTGTGCTACCAGAAAGAAAGAGCTGGTTGAGAATGCTGAGGATGAATTAAAATAAAGGGTGACATGTATCTAGAGAAACTCTCCGCCACAGGCTGCTTGATGGAATGGGCTCTGATGAACAACGTGCTGCCTGGCTCTGTACAAGGCAGCAAGGGTCAGCAGTGAAGCAGTGAGGGCTCCCTAAAGCTTGCCTGCTGGGGCTAGGAAGGGATGCTGGCTTAGCAAATAGAAGTGCAGGCGTAGGAGTGGAAAAAATAACAACAGCAAGAAAACCTTCCAGTTGTTTTCAATTGCACCTCTGTTGGAGGTTACTGCCTTGTGTCTCTAGTAAGAAGAGTATGTGAATGTCTGCTGCTCTGGCAGTCCCTGGGCACAGGGCTGTTTTCCTGGAAGAGCTGGGCTCTGAAAGAAGGAAGACCTAAAGCACCTTGTTTGTTTGTGCTGTATGTCCGATGGCACAGCAGGGCTCTGCTAAAATGACGGGTCCCCATGTCCACACGTGAGGAGGAAGAGGGAGACGCCTGATCCTGCTGAGCAGAGTTCTGAGTTGTGTTGCAGGGCGTGATGTTTTTGTAGCAGAGCTCCCTTCCCATGCAGACTGAAGGAGCTTGTGTCAGCCTGGTGCTTATCCTCACTGGGAAAGCAGAAGCCCCTTAATATGACGTGGAAACAAAGTAGTAGCCTGTGGTTCTGGCAGAATTTGTAAAATCTTGGCTTGATATCAACAATACGAGAACACTGCAGACTCCTGGGTTTCCTGGGGAATTTAATATCAAGTTACTGCTGTCTGTTGATGACATCAAGGAGGACAGTGCTTTTTTTTCAGGAGGCTACATTCTGAATCACTACCTGGGTACCTCTGGATCATAAAAGTTATGATCTGCACATAGCAATCTAAAAATGATTTAATCTGTGTGTTGAATCCTTAGTTTGAACGGTTCTTAATATTAAGCTAACTTGGATGCAACTGTGCTATTTTCTCTCTACCAACAGGGATGTAGTGGCTGCGTTATTTCTGTGGGCGGGCAGATTCCCAATAACTTGGCAGTGCCACTACACCAGAGTGGAGTGAAGATCCTTGGCACACATCCTTTGCAGATCGACCGGGCGGAAGATCGCTCCGTTTTCTCAGCTGTTCTGGATGAGCTGCGTGTGGCTCAAGCTCCCTGGAAGGCAGTCAGCACTCTGGTAAAGTTGGGATGTGCATCTGGGAAACGACATGGCTGGGTGTTATGAGCATCTGTTCATGGGGACCAACTTACTGATACATTTCAAGATTCTGAAGACATTTTTATTACTCATGTTGAAGAACTTTTGAGATTTGTCAGTACCTCTGTTTATCCTGATGAAGCTGGATGGGAAGGTCTGAGCATGACAACTCTGGAACAGAAAAGTCATGTATTCTGTTCAGTATGTCCTGTAGCACTCTACTGGTTTTTGTTTTGTTTTGTTTTTTAAGTATAAATGCAGTTAGAATGGAAATGTTGGTATGACTTGAAAATATATTCTTGTTAACAGCATGTTTTCCTTCCTTGTCTTTAGACAGATGCAGTTGAATTTGCAGGCTCTGTGAGTTACCCATGTTTGCTGAGGCCTTCCTATGTTCTAAGGTGAGGCTCACCAAGGTGGGGAGTATGAGCACAAAGCCTTCTTGAGACAAGGGAGAGAGTCATTTTAGGGACATGGGGAAAACACTTTGCTAGGTGCGTGTAGCTTAAAACTGCCAGTCTTAGCAGGAGGTGGGACAACTGCTCGTATCAATAGAGGAATCCAATGGATTCCTTACGTCTGTCAGGCATAGATCAAAGGTAGAGTGTAATCGTAAGAATGTCTGTTAAGCTAAACTGCCTTTTTCATGTCTCAAGGCCAAAAACTACAAGCCATCTGGGTTATTCCTTCAGGTTCCTGAAATTACTGCTTATACAATTAAGCCACAAGATTGTTTGCCACCAGGAAAATCAGAAGGCAACATGCTGAGGCCATTTATTGGGGTTGGCATCTGTTACCAGAAAATGACAGCACATCTTTTGAATTCAGCTTCTTATTTGCCAAACTTCTCTGCTTTCAGGCATGTTTTATGCCCCTACACTGTGGCAGCTGTTTCTCTTTAAATAGACATTGTACAGAACTGCACATTTCCGACAGCTAGACTTTTTGAAGAAGTTGCATCAGTGCTCACACGGGTTTTGAATGATCACTCTTCTCTGCGAAGAGTTTCTTCAGAGCTGACTAGGCACGAAGAGGGCAGTTTGCTGGGCACAATTTATGAGTGCCAATAAATTGGAGACAGGATCCTTTTCATATGAAAAGGAACATATCAAAGTGAAAATAATTTAAAGTAAAGATGAAGAAAACGATTTCATGCATGTTCAACCTCAAGAAATTATATTTCAGAAGAGACTGCTGATTGTGACTTTTCCATCCAGTTTCTGAAGCTTGCAGTGAAGTTGCAAATCCAAGTTAAAAGCCTGAGCTTTAATCAGGAGGGCAGATTAGAAAAGTGCTCCTGATGTCACATTCTAGATTTTTAGGATGCACTCCTTTTAACTTGTTGTTTCCATTTGTGTTCAGTTAAGGATAAATCCTTCCCATGTAAGTATTTGGTAATGCAGTACTTCCAAGGTATTTTGAGCATTTCAAGGTTAGAGGAACTTCAGGACAGATTAGGAGAATTTCTGGGAGGTAGAACTGGAAAATATCAAGCTTGAAGAAATAGAAAGTGAAAAGCCCTTGCACAGCATTCTGTCTGGCCTCTATTTGCAGAACAGCAGCAGGTCCACAGCTAGACTTCATCCTTTGAACACGTATGGCCTTTAATATTTGCTCTTTACCTCTGAAAACTAAATGCGTTTCCTCCCCGGTTATGTGCTCTGTGCACCAGTTCACACCCTCAGTGCTGGAGCTGACATTGATCCATGGATTTAATTGAACTCCATTGATTTACATCAGCTGAAGATAGTCCAGTTAAGTAGAAGCATGGAGGTACTTGTGTCTATTTACCTTAGGTTAAAGTGACTGATACAGTGGGGTAGATTCTTCCTCCACTTTTGTCCACAGCCTTTGTGAGCTTGCCCTTCGAACCAAGGAGGAAGCTGGGCAGCAGTGGTAGAAGTGAACATTGTTGCATCTTATAAAATAAGTAAAAATAAAAAATCCTTTTTCAAAGAGACCAAATTACTGACTCTCAACCCATGGTCTCCTAAATCCCCTGTCTGATAGTACGGGGAGTTGGATTTCAAAGCAGCTTTCAGATATTACAGCTGTATCTGCTCTGCCCCTCCTCTGAAGTCCAAGAAAGGAGCCAGCTAAGAGCAGCCTGTTTTCACCTTTGTTTACACTGTCACAACACAGTGTGGCCTGTGCATTCCTGGCTTCACCTGTTGCTGAAGAGCAATCAGGCTGTCTGTGAGCACAGTGCTATGCCCTGAGCTCTGGTGAGTAAAATGGAGGTCAGCAAGGTACTTGTGCTGCCTTTCTTTCATCTGAGTGGAGTGAGCACGGGGCTGAAGTCAGGGTCTTGCTTGGCTGGTCTGTCATGTAAAGGTAGCTGGCGGCCCTGTGCTGTGGTGTCTAGTGCTCACAGCTCTCCCTTGCAGTGACAAGGGAAGCTGATTGCTTTTATTTTGTTTTGTGTTTTCATTCCTACAGTGGGTCTGCAATGAATGTAGTATTCAGTGAAGAGGAAATGAAAAAGTTCTTAGTGGAAGCCGCCAGAGTTTCTCAGGTACCAGTCTTTACCCTGCTGCTGCTTTTACTTTTAGTGTCTGCTGTATCATTTTCTCATGTTCTGTTTTCCATCTGTTTCTGAGGTGCCAGTGAAATTAGAGTTTGACCCCTCAGTTCATTCCCTAAAGGGCAGATCTTGAATGCAGGAGCCTTTGCGAGCTTTTGCTGTGACATTTAACTGTGCAAATAATATACTGAGTTTCTTCTGATACAGAAGCAGGACAACTGCTTGCTTACTGTTAGTTAGGTGGGGTTATTTGAGCTTCAGAGTACGTAAAGCAGAAGATGAAAGATTTTGGTTTTAGAAGTTCTTCAAAAATTGATTTGGGGATTTCTTTAGTGTCTTTTTTTCTACCAGTGGGAAGGATTTGGGACAGCACATAGAAGTTTAGAAAAGAAAAATCTCAGCAATTTCCCAAAGGCCCGAGTGCTTCAGAACATAGCAAACAACTCAAAGCCTGAATTTCTTCTATACTCATCATTGGTGTTATATTCTACGAGGGATGTTTGGAGAGCTGAGAGTGTGGGGGGAGAAAATGAGATTACAGAGCTTGAGATGATAATATACAGAATCTGGAGTCTGACCTTTCAGCAGTTTGAGTTTGGCCTTCTTTTGATTCCCTGCCCCCCCTTTTTGGTGGTGTTTTTTTTTGTTTGTTCGTTTTTTTGTTTTTTGAATGATCCCTCTTTGGAATAGTGCTGTAGTGGTTGCTGTAGTTTCTTGCTGTGACCTAGGAAAGTGAGGTTCATCAGCTTAAATTGTCACAGCTTGATTGACTTGAAATGGACAATGCAGCTTTTCATTGCTGAGAATCTCAGCCTTGGTACGGAAGGCCCTGTGAGGGGCTGGGGAGCTTGCAGTGTATGATGTACTCCTTTTGGGTCAGTGTGATGGTCATTTCTGCTGCACCAATACTGTGTTGATGCTGCTGACACAAAGAGCTGTACTTCTTGGTCACACAGTGAGTTTTTGGGTGCTCTAGCCCTGATTCTGCAGAGATGATATGTCTGATATAAATCTGAGATGATATGTCAGAGATAAATCTGCATGCTAAAGTTTTGCTAGTTTAGTCAGGCTGCAAAGGGAAGACTTCTTTCTTCATGCAGTATTTTCATTTTGCTAACAGCCTTAATATAGCTGAAGTTGAACTAGCAAAAGTCAAAACAACGGAAGTACTGTATTCTTTTAAATTAGGGAGATTTTTAGTCTCATCAGAACTTGATGAGTTGTAATCGATTCCGCTGAATTAGCTGTGAGCACACAACTGAATATGAGCATCTGTACGGGACAGACTTCATCTTTCTATTACAGAGTCTTTCCTATTTCTGCTTCCCAACAAAGCATCTCCAGATAAAGGGCCTGACCCACGTTCTGTTGTTTTAGCCACTTTGCTGTTATGGTGTTACTCATTATAGCATTTCTGTTGTCAGTAATGTTCAAAACTTCTTGCAAGATTCGTGATAGATTGAAATAAACAAGGTTGTGTGCACATCTAAGATCTCCTTGTGAAAAACTGCAGCACAACAGAAAGTTACAAGACATGAGCCACTAAATTTATGAAACGGCAGAGGCTGTGGCATTGTCCTTGCCTGTGAATTTACCCTTGCACTGATAAATGTAAGGAGTTGTGTCTGGTAACTTTCAGAGTTGCTTTATATTTTTTCAAGAGGAGTCTTTTGAGCATGCCCAGGCTGTCATTTATTCCCTTTTATTCTCTAATAAATAACAGGCAGTTAATAGTGGATGGGACAGTTAAAACGTTGAAACATAAAGCTGGCCTGGAAGAATGTGGATTAGATTTTTAACCATTTGTTGGAGGGATGGCTGGGAGAGGAAAGCATTGGACAAGTGTGTGCTGGCATCCCAGAGGTGGGTGGGAAGAAGAGGGAAGAAAACTGTGTGTACCAGGGAGCCTGTTGAGAGTCAAGGGCAGGTTGATCCTGGCCAGCTATAATTAGTGGCAGCTTCTCCCTGGGAGACTTAGGAAACCAGGCAGGGAAATGAGAAAGGAAAGGATTGGTTACCTAAAATATGTAACTTACTGACATGGCAAACAGCAACTCTGCAATGTCATTAAGTATGCCAAGAATCAATTACTCTGAGAAGCAGGATGCCCAGCGAGGTGGCTGCGAGACTCAGAGCAGGGGCACACTGAAGATGTTAGAGGTAAAGAACATCTTTGGGAGGCGAGATTGTAGGCCAGTGCATCTGTGCAAGCGTCTTCCTTCTGTCATGGTGTCACCTAAAAGCCCTTGGTATTTTTGCCTGCATATTCTCTGTCATAGTGACACTTCATGGAGAGCTCTGTGGCTTTGGGGAAATCATGTGAAGTTTTCTCCAGTTATTTCTTTGGCAAAGTTCACTTGTCTGTGGAATCAGGATATTAATAGATTGGTGTTGTGAGACTCCGCTTCCAGAGCTTTTCCTGTGATGAATAGCGGAGTACTTGGATGATCCACAAATACTATCAAATAAAAGCTTTCTTATTCTGTCTTGTCACGACGACAGGATCACCCTGTGGTACTCACTAAATTTATTGAAGATGCCCGCGAGGTGGAAATGGATGCTGTAGCCAAGGCAGGAAGAGTAAGAACTTTTGCTTTCCTTTAATATTAAACTTGTTCTAAGATAGGAGATTTGTCTAAGTGTCTGGTTTTAACGACTTATTATGCAGTGCTGAGAAGAGAGAAACGGGAAAGGGGGGTTTGTCTGAGGTTCAAAAACATCGTGATTGAAAAGCTCAACCTACTTTATTGTATGCACCTAAATGATTTGTTTATATACTTTTTTTTTTTTGCTTCAAGCATTGCTTAGTCACATGAATGAATCCTTTGGAATAAAATTGTTATGGATTTACAAATCACTGACTTCATAAATGACTTGCATCAGAATTGCTAGATGTGTTATGATATTACATGTTTTACTGCTACAGCTTCACCTTGCATTTCATCGCTGATCAAATACAGTTTTCACAAGCAATCACAAACTGCTCGTTTTACAGAAATGCTCTGTTTTCAGTCTTCATTTTTAACCAGCAGACAAGATCATTGTCTTTTTGAGTATCAAGATGGTGCACCTTGATGCAGCTTCATTTAGCTTAAACCCTGAGGCTTGAATTTTCCCTTATTGTTTTTCTCTATGATTAAAATTCTGTGAAAGAGTAAGCAAACATATACAAATCTGCGGAAATGGCAAACTTGTGGTCTTCATGGTTAGGTGAGCTCAAAGATCTGGTTTAAAGTCCGATGAGCTCTTAGCTTCCAAATCAAATGTGTTACTGGAAGTCATAGGATCTCCAGGCTGTATTCATTTTACCATTCTCAGTACGCTTAAGCGTAGCATGACAGAAACTAACATCATCCTCTTCTTCATATGCCCTGTGTTTGCTTTAGATGTATTCTCCTCCAGAATTTGGGAAGATTTCCTTCTTGCACCATTTGTTTTTGCTTTTGGATGCAGCTCTATGCAAGAGCCTGCTGGCCTGTACCTAGCAAAGGGCAGGGAGGTGGGGGTGTACAGTTCATGAGAGAGTGTGATGTGACTAATTACTGTCTCATTATTGCGTGCAGGTTATTGCACATGCTGTTTCGGAGCATGTGGAGGATGCAGGCGTTCATTCTGGAGATGCCACTCTCATGTTACCCACACAGACTATTAGCCAGGGAGCCTTGGAGAAGGTAGGTGTTGTACCTGCACTGAAAAGAGAAAGAAGAATAAGAATTTGTTACAGCTTTCTTTCTTGCTTGGGAGAACTTGAAAGAAAAATTCAGGAGAAATCAAATCAATGATGTTTTTTTTAAAGGCCAGTGTGATTTGTGCAAATGTAGGATGTCAGTGTGCTCTCTGTGATTCTCTGCTGCATTTATAAGATCATCTGAACTGTGTCCCGTTAATTTAAGCAGTAGAAAGAAGTACACACTTCTAGATTTGTGGGGGTTTTTTTGTTTCATTTTTTTAGGATAAACTTCTTTGCAGTAGAGGAGCGTCCTATCCATGTGTATGCCAGGGTTCACTTTCCACTTCTTCTCCCCAGCCCTTAAATGATTACATCAGGTGTACAACTTTTTAGCTGCCTGCCTTTTTTGGAAAGGATATCAGAATGAATGAGCCTCACCTAACTTTTACTCTTTTCCCCCTTGAAGACTAAACCCAGTAATATGGAGTTAGTTGTCTACATGCATATTCTAAATGAACATGCAATACTCCGTGACGTCATCCTGTGCCCCAATTCTGTTTGCAACAATCTGTTTACAGAAATGTTCAAGGCCTTTTTTTCTGAGAGCAGCCATCTTCTGGAGCCGAGCTATTCAAACACTTGCACTGAAGTAGTGTGTAATTTCTTGCCAACCAAGAAGTTAGGGCCGTAGTTTTCTCCCAGTTTGGTCAGGACTATTTCTGCTGACACATCTCCCACTGATTGGATGGGCTTGTTGGTGAAAGACTCTTGGGATGCCTGTAATACCAAGTAGATAATTATCACTACTGTTTATTTCACAAAGAGTTACCCAGGCTGCAGTGTGCAGTGTAGGAGGTGTGACAGATAAGACAGGTTTTTATTGTCTTTTCCCCTCACTCCCTTTTTCACATGCACGTGAAACTGTATTTTTACTTCTGCAATCAAATGAAGCCTCAGGCTCTGGGTTACCAGGTAGATTGAACACTGTTTGCTTCTGTAATTTATTTTATTGCCAAAATGAGGGCGTATTGGAAAACAGTGCACTAGCAGAGAGATGGAATATTTAAAGGAATCTGCATGTGAGATGATTTATTGATATGGTGCTATTTTGTGGGATTTTTTTTTTTACATATGTGTATATGTATATTGTTTTTGGTAGGTAAAATCTGCTACAAAGAAGATTGCAAATGCCTTTGCCATCTCTGGTCCATTCAACGTGCAGTTCTTGGTGCGAGGCAATAATGTGTTGGTAAGTGCTTTTGTGACTGCCAAGGGAAGTTGTCTCTGCTGGGTATAGCATGGCTCCTGTAGTCTCTCCCAGTCACAGCAGCTCTGTGGCAGTTACAGCTGTGGGTTTCTAACTTGTTTTATCTGATGGCGTGTGGCTGATTGTCCATCAGCAATAGCTTAATTTTACCTTGGGCTTTTGTCCTTCCCAAAATCATCAATGTTTAGCAGGATGGACAGCACTGAGACCTGTGCCTCATCGTATGAACTAAATGTCATTGCTTTCAGCTCTCAGATATCCCCTCTGGTCTTTAGCTGTTTGGATTGTTAAAATAAGCCTTCCATGTTACCGGAAAGAAAGCAGGACAATATAAGTGATAAGGCTGCTAAGATGAGCTGCTGACATGGTTTTCTGAATAGTGTGGTCTTAATAGCTATCGGTAACAGAAGTATGGCAGATGTCTGAGCCTTTAGGGATGACAGTTGGCTCCCTGTTGCTAGTGGAGAAGATCAGAGGAACGAGAGCAGAGTATGACTGAGGAAGCAGTGAATGGGTGGAAATCGTGACACGGTATGGAAGAGATGTTATTGGTAGATGATGCTGTTTGGGCTGTTTGTTGAAGAAAACATACTTAACTGTTTCTCACCTTTCTTTTATTTCACACATTTATTCAGAAACTGTACAGAGGAATAGGACAGTCTTCCTTCCTTGCTTTCCTTCAGCCTTTTTTCTGGATTAAACCTTTTTCCTTCTGTCTTAACTTACCTATTCTTGCCCTGCCTTGCTGCCCCTTCGTTCTCATTTAAAACACTTGGTTTCTTGCTAATGCATTTTGTGCCCTGCTTCTCAGGAAGATGCAGAACTCCTGTTTCTTGCCTGGGTCACTGAATGCCTTCCAAATGAAGACAAGGAAAGTCTAGTTGGGCATTCAGGAAGTGCCATTACCATGAAAAAGGAACAATGAGAACTTCTAAAGCTTGTACTTAATGCTTCTGCAGAAATTCTTATGCTGCTTGTGCATTAATTTAGGGTATAGTATAAAACCATTTCCAGAGTGATCTATGGACAATGGAGCTCAAACTCAGCTGCAGAACATTGGAATCTTGGTATCTCTAATTGCCCACTTCCCATCCCTCATTGCTCTTTGTATCACTGAACACAGTTTCTGTGTCTCTGAATTGGCAATCTGAAGACCATTTCTGTCAAGAGGAGTAAGGACTGATTTCCAGAGACATGAATTAATCTATTTCCTTGTGGCACAGCGCCTGACTGTGGTATTTCTCCTTCATAATCCCATCAGGTAATAGAGTGCAACTTGCGGGCTTCACGCTCCTTCCCTTTTGTATCCAAGACTCTGGGTGTGGACTTCATTGATGTGGCCACAAAAGTGATGATTGGAAAAGAGGTTAATGAATCATCCCTCCCAACACTGGAGCATCCCATTATTCCATCCAAATACATTGGGATTAAGGTATGGTTTCAAAAAGAGCACAACAGAGCCAGCACTTAGCATGTTAATAGACATCAATGAGTACATTGATGCCTGGAGAACAATTTACATGTTGGCCAAATAGACCCTTTCCAGTTTCTTTTATGGTAATGTGTGTTGGGAATTTTAGAGACATCAAAGGAAAATTATCCAGTGCTAAACAACATCCATCTCTCTTTTTTCCTTGTATTTAACCTGTTTTGAATTACGATTCCAAACTGTGAGGGATATGCACTTAAAGAACTGAATACTGAAGTTTGAGCCTTTTTGTAATGCTATCTGATTTATGTGTGGCCATGTACAAATTTGTGTTTTGAGTGTCCCTGAATTTTATCTTCATGGACTGGGACACGGGCCTGTCTTGAATGCATGGAACCTCTTTTATGTGTAAAGTTAAGCCAGTTAAAGGAGGGTTAAAGTCTTGGATTCGTTGATTTCAGTGGGGTCAAGATGTTCTTTTTCAGAATCACTAGATTTATACAGCACTCAAGATACCAAAATGAGCTCTAAATGTTTTGAATACTTGGTAGAAGAAAAAAAAATTGAAGGTCTTAATCATAAAAATCTAGAGCAGCAGTGCAAGGATATGACTGATAATGAGAATTGCTTGTACAGGAACTTTCAAGCTTTAATAGCTTCCATATTAAGTGAGAACTGAAAGAATAGAAAATAGCTAACATCTTTCTGCTGACAGTCTTCAGTCTGGAAGCAACCTGACGCTTTCTTTTGATACCACAGATGAATGTTTTTCTGAAAGTCTAGTCTGAAGGGTTTTTGTTATTATTTTTGAGTGTCGTTTATTTGTATAAACTTCTGTTATTTAAACTCAGGGTTTGTGTTGTTGCTTGTTGTTAGCTAAACAGTCCAGAGTTTCATCTCTCCTGGGAATGTGGGCTATAGAGTGGAAAACCCAGCTACTTTCTTGAAAATTTTGCTACAAAGCCTTTTGTGCTGCTTGTGTTCTGCACGGATTTGTCAACTGCAAAACCCTGCTAGGGCATTTGGAAATGCTGAACTTGGAAAAGCATTCCTGTTAAACCTGGTTCTCATTATTTGAGCACTGTATTTTCTGTCCTCTTATGGTTTTATTAGTAGAAATATTTGCATGGAAATGGGATTTTGTTTCTCCAGCAGTTCTGAAGTACTCTAGAAAGAGAATATGAAATTGTCTTCTTTCTCAACGTAGCTTCTCCTTTGTGAATTTGGAGTCCCATCAATTCAGTTTTAGTGACTAAAATATTGCCTTGCCTTGTTTCTTTTCAGAGTGAAACATGTTCATCCTGACCAAGATTAAATCATGGGTATAGCGTGACTGGCTAAGTTTTTACATAAAATTTATCTGCAGTACCAGACAGAATCTGTTCCTTCAGATTGATTTTTCACGTTGATGGCAGACAAAAGTTAGGGGGCTGGTTGGAAGACTTTTCTTATTGTTACCTTCCAAGACATGCATTAAAAATAACTCACCTTGACTGTCAGATCTCAGCGTGAGACTGGAGTGTTGGCTACTGTAAAAATTTTCTCTTACAGAGGAAACAAAACTGATCCAGAAGTCACCAAGACAGATGGCATCCACTGAGAAACCTCTCACAGAGAAATTCTGCTGTCACATTTTAGTTGGTCATTGTTAGGTGCCATGAAACAGCATCCATCTTGCCTGCAGTATTATCTCTAGGACCTCCAAGCATAGAATTACATCTTTGGATTCTAAACCAGAATCTTCTCTAAGCAGCAATGGTGCTGTCTTTATGTAAATGCCTGTAGTGGTTTAAAGATAATTAAAATAACCTTTAAGAATTCATTAATTAGTAGACAGTTATTTTGGAATGTTTGCTGTATGTGGTCATGGGCTCTTTACCAGAGATTTATTTTGTTTTGTTTTATTTTTTTTTAATGAAGTTAAACAAGAGAACTTAGAGGCTAATGATACTATGTCCTAACTCCCCAGAATAGTAATGAAGATAATCAGCAGTTTTAATTCACCCAAGTGAAGGTTAAACAAAAATTAGTGGTGTGTATTTTTGAGGGAGAAGGGGAAAAAGAATCTGAAAATGGTTTGCCAAGTTTCACTGCTTTGTGCCAATGGGGCTGTGCTCCTGTGCAATTGTTTCATCTTGCGAACGAGGAATTTCTGCTGCTGAAATGTTTGCTCAGAAAACTGGCTGGCTTTAGATAGCATCTCTCCTTGTTTCATGAATTAAACACTTTGCAGACTTTCTGTTTTAAAAAGTCTTAAAAATGATAGGGGCTACCACAGATTAGAAATCTGCTGTCAAGATATGAACAAGATAGCAAGAGCTAAGAGGATGATTTAGTAGTGAAATATGTGCTTATTTGTTCCAGTCCATCATCAGGATGCTGGGGATGCCTGTTTGCCAAATATTTCTTTGCTTATCAGCCTTGACCAGTGCTTCCTGTGGATTAATTCATGTCTATCTCTTCTTGTAGCTTTAAGTGTAACTGGAGTTTTGCAGTAATGTATTAAATATTCATTCTCCTTTTCACCCCACCCTCTTTATCTCACAAGGCACCAATGTTTTCCTGGTCCCGGTTGAGAGATGCCGATCCTGTTCTCCGATGTGAAATGGCCTCTACAGGGGAGGTATCTTTTGTTTTTTTTTTTTTAATTATTATCTAAGCAAATCACCTTTAACCATGAATCTGTGGAAGTAATCTGTCTGTGTCGTGATGGCATCTGTATCCTTGACAATTGAAAGCATCTTTCTTATCTGTGAGAACACATTGTCCTGGAACACCTGATTGATTCAGCCACTGGATGTCCCTCTTTACCTGCATGTGGGCTCTGCGTTGGACCTGCTTGATGTGACAGCCTGAAATGAGTTTGTCCATGAGCTGTCGGGTTCTGGGAGGTTCTGGATGCATCAGTCCATTTTATGAATCACCAGCTTCCTGACAGATGAGCACGTACAGCCTGCAAAAGCCCTGACTGGTGCACACCAGGATAGCAATAGCAGGATTCCAGGTCTTGGAATGTGCTGGTTACTTACAGGCAACAAATACATGTGGCGATATGTCTGTTGTTGCCTGGTAACCATCAAAGCATGTCCCAAGGTGCAAAAAGGCGAGAAACGCAATGACTGCAGTATTGGCTGTCAGCAGGACGAGGGAGAGACGGAGCTGCTTTGCACACAGCAGGGCTGTGAGCACTTCTGGAGTGTATCTGAGAAAGCATGGCATGCTGTAAAGGAACAAAGCCGTTCCTCTTCGTGAGCAGGCTTAGTGCTGATGGGAGCCCTTCCCTTCAATGGCTATGCTTCTCTAGACATTGTTTGTAGAAGTACTGCACGTGCAGAACAAAGAGGCTTGTTGGAGTTCTTGCTGATCTGTCAATAGCTTCTGTATATAAATCCAAGCTATCTTTAAACTTGCTTGCTCTGCTACTTCTAGAAGAGATACGGCAGCTAGAGACTTATTCCAGTCTGGAATGGCAACTTGGGAAGTGATTAAATTGTGAGGAAATTACATTAGGCTTGACTCTGCTCCATCACAGCTAGGCATGTGGCGGAGCTTCCACTGCCTCATTTGATATGAGCTCTTCTATATCTTCTTGTACTTTTTTCTTTAGAGAAGACCTATCATTTTAGTAAGAAAAATCATAAGACCCAAATACGTGGGTAAAACAACCTTAGCTCTCTTACATCTCTACAGGATTACTTTATTTCACTCTTTTTAATGCATGGAAAATCAGTATTGGAGAAGATTTCCTGCCAGTATAGGTTAATGCACAGAAAAAAGCCCAGTAACTTCCTTACTTTTGGAACAAAACTGACTACACAGAGAACATTTCTGCTACGCGCCCTCCAAAAAAACAAAGGAATAAAAAGTGTACCTAAGGGCAAGAATTATCTTTCTGAGCTTTATATGGAGTCAGAGATTACCTTGGTCATAAGGGAGGGACTATTAACTTTTATGAGTTGGAAAGATCCATATTCACAAATGCCATAAAATATGACAGTTATGAAGGTCTTTCTTATGAGTGAAGTAAGGATTATAACTCTCCTCGGGTAAAATGCTCAATTATTCCTCAAAGACATTTTTAACATACAGGGCTTGATTTGGGCTTGAATTCGTCACATCTGACAGAGCTGCATTTACTGGGAGTCTGTTCCCACAATACTAGCAGACATGGTGCTGAAGGTTCCTTCAGGTACTGGGGGTGCTACAATCACACTGCAGTGGGAAGCTTCCCCTGGCAGGGTGGAAGTTCCTGGCCAAGCCTACAGGGTAGGACTATCCATCACCTAAAAAGTCAGGGATGTGCATCTCTTCTCAGAAGAACTACACTGCTGAGCAGACCGAAGGCTCGAGGATGAGTTCTTGAAGAAAAGCTGAGCAACGAGTTGTCATGATTTATTTCTCCAGTCCCCAGTGGGATTTTTGTTTGTGCAGGTTTTTTGTTTGTTTGTTTATTAGTATTATTATTATTTTTCCACTTTAGAAATTCTGGCAAATCATAGTTTGTTCTTCTTCCATGAAATATTGCTTTCTGCTCACCATGGAAATGGTCAGACCATGAACGTGCTCAGCCTCTGGGAAGGACCATGAGAGGAAGATGGGAGAGCAATCCTCAATCAGCCCTTGTATCCCATCTGTATAAGTGTGTAGATTTGTTATTTCAAAGATAAAAATCTATTGCTGCTTCTGACAGTTTTTCAACAAGTCTGGTGTGGAGTCAGCCAGAAAAAGCAAGGGCAGTCCAGTTGTTTCTTTGCAAACTTTCACTAAAGCTCCTACGTTCCTTTTTATCATCAGAATTCCAAATTTGGATAAGGGACACAGTTTGGTTCTTGAAGAATGTCATTGTCATCTGACAGTCTGTGAGCAGCTGAGATGCACAAGCAGCTCTGAGTGATGGAGAACTGCTACATGATTTTTAATATCAAGATCTGATTTGTATGAAATAAGTTCTTATGAATCGGCACGATTATTTTCTTGCTTTCTTAAGTACATTTGGCTAGAATTCCATGCATCTGTGTAACTAATGGAAAAGCATGTGGTTTTTCATCAGCAGAAGCATGTGACAGCACAGGTGCAGTCAGCACAGTTTGCTGTGTCCACACACACAAGCAGACCTGCATGCAGAACACTCACGGTTATTTAAGCATTGCATAATGTTAAACGTTTTGCAGTGCACTTACAAACATTACAGCAGAAGCTGTGTGCAACATTCACATAACTCAGCAAAATCAATTGCTGTTATTCCTTGGTGTGCTGTTTGAAACTAAAGCATTGCCTATTCCTTCGTTATTGCTTCATTAAAATTGTGAGATTTGCCTGCAGTGATTTTCTGATTTATTTTTTTTTCCTGTGACTGCAGACTCCATGCAAAAGCAGTCTGATTCTGCATGAAGAAGTCAAAAGAGCATATTTAAATATTTTATTCCTGTTTACTTTTAAAACAGCGTTCTTGGGTTGTTTTTGTCTTGTCCCCTCATGCTGCCTTCTTTGTGCCTTTTCCTAGGTTGCGTGCTTTGGGGAAGATGTATACTCTGCCTTCCAGAAAGCTATGCTTGCCACTGGATTTACATTTCCTAAGCAAGGAATTTTGATTGGAATCCAGGTAAGTCCTAAAAATCCAAGCTGAAGAAAGACTGACACGGAGGAAGTCAGTAATCGTTGCCTGTTTTCATTCACATCTTTATGGCTTAAATATATTTCTTTGCAATCCAGCTGTAAGAACTATGAAATAGAAAGTTACAAACACAATGGAGAGGTCCTTGCTGGAGCTGGTACAGTGCTTTTACCTCTGGATCCTGGTTATTTTACAGGGAGCTGCAGAAATTTGCTGAGGGATTGTTACAAGCTTAGGGCTGGAATAAGAGAGTTAGAAACCACCTTGCTGCAGAGATTAGTGCCTGTAGATGACAGATGTGGTCAATTCATTGAAACCAATTCCTTCCTCCGTGCAAGACAGTGAAACATTTTTCACACCACTAAGCTGGACAAGATTTAATTCTAGGCAGAGCTGTAGTGTCACCCAAGCACGTGAGAAGCGTGCTGCCTTTAGGGCATTTTGTGGCTGTAACACTTTCAAGCCATAGACCTATGCCAGGTACAGCAGTATCACATGCCTTTCCACACTGGAGTCACAATGGGAGTATACTTGAGTGGAGGTGTGAAAGGTATGTTGGGCTCTCTGAGCCAGCGGGGGATGTAAGGAAGTGTGTGAAAAGATTCCAGGAAGGAATGGAACTTCTCTATCACAGATCACAACTTCAGTTGTTTGTTGTTGCATTTTTTTTAAATGTATATGTTTACACACAAATGTATGCATGGATTGAAACTTCTTCCAAGTTATGTCAAATTAGCAGGAAGGTCATTGCTTTCTGCCTAGTTTAAAACTTCTGTAGGAGAATCTGGGCAGTTGTATCTAATCACTGCAGTACTAAGAAAAAGAATAGGGGAACATAAACAAGAAGAGTCCAGTGTCCAAACTTAGGAGCAGTCCAAAATTTTTTTCCTGGAGGAGTTGAAAGAAAACTGGCAGTAGAGAGTAATTTTTGCTGTAGAAAGCATTTATGTAGCTTGTGTGTCAGTATCTGTTAAACAGAGCCCAACGTTCTTGGTACAAAGGTTTAAGAAGAAAAAGAAAAAGAAGGGAAAGCAACCCCAGAAGCTCAAAAACCCCACACTTCTAGAAGTAACAAGATTTTGTCCTTTTTAATAAGTGGTTTACAGTTCCTTTTTTTGCGAAAGAATCTGATACCAATTGCTCAAAGGTCTGTCTTCTTGGCACGTTTCTTACATAATTAAACTCCAAAACAAGAAGAGTGAAGTTAATGCTGACTACTGCTGCACCCTTACCACTCTGCGGTTTGTTACCTACTTGCTTTTCCGTGGTTTGTTTCAAAATCTGCCAACTCTGCAGGCAGAAAGAAGCAACACCTTCTGAGAAGGTTGGAATCCTGACCTAGCCTCGACGCGTGAACTCTGGGTGGCTTCCATGAGTAAGGCTGGAGAAAAGGGGACCTTCCTCCACATACCACTTGCATGCGTTGGGCGATGACCACTAATCCTTCAAAACTCTCCAACTCGAGGTCTCATAGCTCCCGTTGGTGAAGGAGGCAGTGTGCCCTCCAACGGGAAATGAAGGCTCAGAGAGATGAATACCAAGGCACCTCTCTCCACAACTGTGCAATATTAAAAACTGAATTTCTGTGTGGGTTGATGTGGTGGAAGCCCTACTTTCATGTTGCAGTTGCTGTATTTTCTCGGCAGTGAATGGTCAACTGAAAATTTCCCTTTCTGGGAGGAGGTTTAACGCGTTGAGGTTTTACAGCATGATGCACCTTTTTGTCATCGATATTAATCATGATTAATTCCAGTTTGAGGTTGGAAGAGGCTGAAATGTTCAACTCTGATGAGTTTGTGAGTTGGGTCCAGTGGCTGTGCTGCAATCCACAGGCCAAGCAGGCCCCAGTATGAACCCAACCTTTCCAAGAGCCTTCCTCGGTGGTATGCTCCTTTTGCAGCTCCTGTGGTAATCCTATGCCAGCAGCCACTCCAAAATGTTGCTGGTAGTGTAATCCTCCTCAAAGTTGATCAGGCGTGCTCTGCTTCCTGCCTGCTGGACAGCACAAGGGGGGTTGGGCAGCCAGCGTGGACCAGAAGCCCTCTGGTTGTCCCATGGTTGTGAACACTGCTGACACAGCCAAGGTCGAGGTTCCCCAGAATCTTAAAGGTTTATTGCCCTCCCAGGTTAAAGGGATCATGGCTGTCTTGTTAGAAAAAGGAGTCTCTGCCAGTTTGTGCAAGCTGATAATCTGACCTCTATTCTTTTCAGCATTTGGAGAAATCCATGATGCTGAAACCCTGACTCTGCCATTAAATAGTTTATATTTTATGCAAGAGGAGTTGAAAATCTCTTTTTATTTTCTTTCCTGATTGGGCTATTCAGTGATATCTCTGGGAGGGTGTGCATCTGTCTTGCATCTGTGCTGGTGACCACGAGATGCGGAAAACACTAATGGAGTATTTTATTTTTAAATCCCAGCTCTCTGTCTGTTGTTTCAAGGTAACCTTCTCCCTTGATTCCCTATATGTGGAAAGTTTTGCAGGCTCCTCAGTGCATTTGGATACAGAATTCAAGATGAGTCCAGGAGATGGGCTGGTTTCATTTTGTGCCTGCTCTCAGTGAGATCTGGTGGAGCGGTAGTGAAAGAACTGGGGATGCAGCCCTTCACAAATAGCAAGGCATACCAGCAAACATGAGAGAGATTATAAGAAATAGAACTTTTGCTGTAACAGAAGGAGAATACAATTCTCCTGCAGTAAATATCTTCCACTAAATAAATCTGCTTGTACTTTTCACCTTTAGTAACTAATGGTTTCTTACACAAGTTCTTTCAGTCAGCTTGTAAATCTGAGTCTGCTTGGATGCAAGCTGACAGCTGTAATTTCTTTTCATGGAGAGGCTGTTTTATGTGTCACAAGTGTTCAGTACATGTTTGATAGAAGTTTATAATGCTGTTGTGAAAGTCAGCCCCCCTGACCAGAAGGCAGAACGGTTTTTCTCCGACTGGGAAGCTGCCAACCCTGTCACATTGTATATTTATATTTTCCAGTTAGTGTAAGAGCAGAATGGCTTCAGAATGAGGTTCTTTTGGGAAAGCAAACAAACGAACAAAAAAAACCCACCAAACACACACCGTTGACTTCTTTTCTTCATAGGAAATAGTTCACCCTTCAGAATATTACACTTGCCCATAGAGGTTAAGCCATCAGTAGCTTGAGAAGGGAGCTTGCAATAATCTTGCAAAATGGCAAGAGTGGCTAGAGCTATAAGCAGGATTCAGCCTGCCTCAGCAGTGAGAAGGGCACGTGCTCCTTCTGATCTTTTCATTGTTGGACCTTCAACAATCAGAAGAAAGTTATGCTGGGCTCAGTTTTTGCCCTTTGTTACTCAGAAGTGGTTTGTTCAAATGCAGATGCTTAGAGGAGATCTTTGTGTCTTGTGTTAGATGTGGGTGTGTATCACGAGTTTTTCACAGGTACCCTAAGTACTTGGGCATTCAGCTCCTTGTGGGAACAGGGTGTCCCAGTCTCTCGAGTGGTTTTTTTTTCTTCTATGTGGCCACAGGAGTTAGAAGTGAACTTGCATGTGCGCAGGCTCCTGATCATAGCAATCCGCAAACAGCGACTACAGGTTGCCCAAAGCCTGTTCATGTTCGTCATTTGCCAGCATAGAAGGCCAAATGTTTGAATAATGTTGGAATGTAAGTTTGGTTAGGAGTAAAAGAGACTCTAGTCGGTGTACTTGGGAAGGCAGTCATCCTAATATTTAGTATGTAGGGCTGTTTCTTAATTGCTGTAGAAATCAGTTTGGTGTATGTCTGTATGTCTCAACTGGGAGTGACTTTGGGCTTTAGGATGCAGACAGTTTCCTTGGAATGGCACTGTACATACACACTCAGACACATGTATGTGCACACTGTGCACAGCAAGGTGTTTTTGTCTATATGCAGAGTCTGGAGGAGCTCTGTGCTGGTGAACAAAGCCCTGTCTCTAATCCTACCTTTGACTCTTTGTGTAATGAATTTCCTTTTTCAGAAATCCTTCCGCTCCAAGTTCCTCTGTGTGGCAGAACTACTGCGTGGGGAAGGCTTCCAGGTAAGTAGTTTCAGTTATTTAAAGCTAGGGTTTTTAAAATTGGAAATGTACTCAGCCTCCTGTAGGATTGATGAACTTTGGGATTCATTTGGGAGACAGAGAAAAGGAGATTTTTTCCAAGTACAACAGGGGTTTTTGTCCAAGTAGTCAGTAGAGCCAACAGGGATCACCCAACTAAAAGTGTTCATGATAGTTTAATCGAACAAGCAGGACTAACTCACAAGTCTTGGCAAGAACAACCCTGGCTCTGCTATCAGCCAGCAGTCAGGATGTCACACTATAAATCTAAGTTCTCCAAGAAACCAAAGATGCCAGAAGGAGGAGGCCTTTTGTGTCGAGAAGGTGCTTCATGATCAGTGATTCTTGTAAGCTGTTGATGTGGGAAATGCGTAGCGTGGGCATTCCTTTTGTAAGCTCTTGCATAATTTTGAAACCATGTCCTTACTGAAACTTAACAGAAGGTTGGGGAGAGCTTTTAATGTTAAGTATTTAAATACTCTTTTGCTCAGTGGTATTAGTGTAAGTGCTGGATTTACAGGACTGCCTTTCAAAACTTAGTGCTAGACAGGAAAAAAAAAAAGAAAAAAAAAAAGCATTCTTAAGTGACTGAATGTAAGCTCTATTGAAAATCAGAGGGGCTTAGGATTTTCTAAGGCACTTACCTGCTTCTGGGTGTGTTACTGTCATTCACTGACTGTCATCAATCAGCAGGCAAGAGATAACAGAAATTTGGGAAAGTCATGCTGTTCTATTTGTGTCTGTCTATATTGGGAAGTGCCTTTGTGATGAAAAATGCCCTTCAAAATCAGTTCTGACAACTGTGTTGGGTCAAACCCACATGAGTTAAATGAAAAGTTTCTGTATTGCGATGCACATGGTAACCTTTCCTTTTCCTTAACAGCTTTACGCCACTGAAGCAACCTCTGACTGGCTCAATGCAAATGGTATCCCTGCAAATCCTGTGGCATGGCCATCACAGGAAAGCCTGAGTCCCAGCCTCCCTCCAGTCAGGAGGTAAGAGCAATACTCACCTCGTCCAAATTGTGTTAACGTCCAGGATAGTGAATACAAGGGGACAAATTTCTGGTCCAGTTGGGATCAGTGATAGTGATTTAATGGGACTTGAGAAGTTTTATCTCATTCAGCCTGGTATTGTGACAGCAGGAAGAGCTCGATCATCCTCGGTGTCCCTTCCAACCCAAGCCATTCTATGATCTCTTGAACAGCCCTATTTGACACGTCATGGGTGTATTGCTCCGCATTACATTGTCTTGGAAGAGTATGCAAAATCTGGATGAGAGTCCATCCACCTTTAAGAGTTGTGCTGAACTGTGTGAAGGCTGAATATTGCTTTGTATCACTGGATAGAACAGAAATAGAGCCCAAATTGCTCAGTCCTGCCTTAATGCCTTAACCCCTCAACCCTGCCCTCTTGGGATGTAAGACTTAACATCAAAGACTAAACGCAAATGAACATTTTCAGTGTTGTTTACCTGCATGCCTGTGCTATTCAGCTTAGATTTTCATTAAGCAAGATACACTGTGATACTGTCTTGTGCATTGTTTCTTCAGGCTGATAAGGGATGGGAAAATAGATTTGGTGATTAACCTGCCTAACAGCAACACCAAGTTTGTCCATGATAATTATGTGATCCGGAGGATGGCTATTGACAGTGGGATTGCTCTACTCACTAATTTCCAGGTACTTCCATGTTGTTCTTTCTCCTCTTGATTATAGAAGCCTTCAGAGCTTTCAATTGCTTTCAAGCACCAGGTTCTGGTGTGTTTGGACCCTCATTATTTCTGGAAAATAATAATGTGACAGAAAATCGCAGCAACCTATGAATGTTAGAATGTATTTTCCTTTTGCTACTATGTGAAATAACGTTGCTTGGAGTGAAATATAGATGAAAAAATCTTGGGTCCTGCACTGCAGTTGAGGTTGTCGTTGTATCATTTTCAACTCAGAAAAAATTCCTTGTGTGAAATTCCCCACAACATCTTTAAATTATGCATGGAAAGAGTTTTTCATTGGGGATCTTTTCCAGTGCATAGTTCATAAAACAGGATGTGACTGTGCTTTTCTGAATGATCGCTGGGGCAGTCCTGTTCCAGAGTACCATCCAAGTGGAACACCTGCCTTTAGGTCCCTTGTAGTCCCCAGTTGCAAGTCATTGTTTGGAGCTCCTGAAAAGCACCTTTCACATAGTGAAGGGAATGGGGTATTTGGTAATGCAAACTGGGTCTCCTGCTGCCAGTAGTATTTTGACTTGCTTTGAAGGGGCTTCACCTGTCACAAAAAGGCCTCAGCTGGTTCTCATTAAACACAGCAGCCAAATTCCTGTGGATTTCAGTGGATGCTGATGTGGAACTCAGTGACTAGAGCTGGTGTCCAGCTGTGCAAAATCTTCTGCACTTTTGGAGTGAGTAAAGAGGAGAGAGAGTGCCAAGATCCATGTTTGTAGACAGGATAATGCCAAACATGATTTACAAGAATGGGAAATTGAAGAATGTCCTCTGCCTACTTGTGAAACACACTGACAACCAGAAAAGGAATCCCCATTGAAAATTTATTACCACACCTGCTTAATTGAGGTGAACCACTTTGAATGCAGAGTTTGATTCTCCGAGAAGAACAATTCCATGTTCTCTTAAAGGCCTGGGAAGTAGAGGGAAAGAAGTGTTTTCACAGGATAGAACTGTCTTGCCAAGGAAGTCTGGCAGGAGTACATCCATCCAGATGGACAGGTGTGCTTCAGGGGACTGGAGCCAACACCTATTTGAAGCCAGGTTGAAATTGGTTTCAATTTGGATGGGCTTGGGAACTGGATCTATACACAACTATTTGAGGGTGAGCATGGAATTGTGGAGCCTGCTCTCTCAGTCTTCTGCAGAAGGTTTTGCAATGCTTAGTCCTCATCTGCTTTGTATTGACAGGTGACAAAGCTTTTTGCTGAAGCTATCAAATACTCTGGGAAATTGGACTCCAAGAGTCTCTTCCACTACAGACACTTTGACAAAGGAGATGCTGCATAGAAGATCTATGTCCAATCGTCAGTCTTAGCTGCTTCTGGCACCGCAAAAGAGGAGATCTCAGATCATCCATCTGACATCTTTGTGTGCATTTTATAGTGTCTGCACTGTTTGTCTTTCCAACTTAAGCAAACTAACTCCCAGCAAGTGCTTTTGGTTGTTCACTGGAAAGCAGTGTTCTCCCCAGCCTTTCTACCATCTTATCTCCATTTCCACTTAGGAAGAAATATTACTTAATAGATCCAGATGCCACCGTAGCAGACAGATGAGAGATACCAATGTTCCTCCATAGAAGTAGCTCTTTTGATAACTAACCTGTTCTTCCTTAGATGTTTTTGGATCCATCTGCCCAGATATTCTCATGTTGGACTGTTGGATTTGGCCCCGAACTCCCACAGAAAGATGTGTAGCTTCTTCTTTCTGTTGCTGGCTGTTGAGGATTTTACAACTTTATATAATGATCAGGCATCCTCCTGCATGATCTCCCAATGACACCATGGACAACTCTTGTAGTACAGAACTGCTGAGGGTGATGGGTATGATAGAATTTCTTTAAAGACAAAAAATCATGAATTCCAAATGATTCCCTGCAACAGCTGAGGGGCATGAGGCACCAACTTTTTTTTTTTTGTGTTAAACCCTGGCTGAGCATCCTCTTATACAGCCTGCAGATCTGATGGGTAATGAAGACTCCGTGTTCTCTTTTTAAAATGTTTTGTTTAAAAAAAAAAAAAAATCTGAATTCAAGCAGTTGTCACTGCTTTGTAAGGGTTCTCTCTCAGCTTTGTGTTTGGCTTCAAAAATGGGGAATTCCCTGAAGACTTCTTTGTACTGCTGTCCAGTGTTCTGTGCTGTGATTGTGGACATTAAGATTGAATCCTTTCAGTACAAGGTGGAAGCGTGTCAGTACGTTAAGCCTCCCAATTAAGTGACCCCTTCACTTTCACTCTGGCTTTTTCTCTTGCTTTTTCAGCTCTAGCAATGCCTGCAAATCCTGCCTGCAGAGCAGGCACCTGCTATGTCACTTAATGCACGTCTTCACGTACTGATTACGTAGCAGAAGAGTTCCACAGCTCTATGGCTAACAACGCTGTGTCCTGTATCCATACACAGCAGTCTCTGTGCCTACCTCTGAATGTTTTTCAGCTGGGGACCACGTGTTTGTCTTTTATGCCCCCCATATTGCAGTGTGTACACAGCATGCCCTGAAACTGAAAAGCTTCAAAGTTGAACTAATGCGATAACGTTTCAGGAGGAATATCAAATCTGATGAGAGCTGTTATTGAAAGGTGCAAAGGGAGGACAGAAGCCGTGATGCCTTTGGGTGTCAGAGGAATCCCTGAACAACTGATGCTGAGTGCCAAGACCAAATTTTGAGTTAAGTGTGGATTTATTTCTGACCTGGTTGATATCCCAAGTCCTCTGATCTCAGACATCTCGTCATAACTAACTGTTGTGGTGAACGCGGTCCTGCCTGCTGTGCAGAGGGAGAGCTGTGCACTTTTAGAGTAGAGATGTTATTAAAAAAAAAAAACAAAAAACAAAAAACAACACCAATCCAGAAGAGCCCAGAGCTACCGAGTGTTCACCCATTCAGTTGTGAAATGAATGACTAATGGTGGTTAATGAACCAGTGCTCTGTAAATGCATCCTGCACTTTCTTTTTCCAGTGGCAAACATTTCATTAATAATTGATGAAGTCGCACATTGTCCCCCCCTGCTTTTACCTCTAGTAGTGAACAAAGTGACATCTTAACGTGTCTGTATTCTCTTGTTCTTCTACTTCTTTTTTGTTACTTTTTTCAAGAGCTGAAAAGGAAATAAATGCCCCGGCCACTCATTCTTGATTTCTTCCCTTTATTAAAAAAATGTTTTGTGTCGTCATTAGTTTTTTAAGCATTGATGATACTGCTCTCTATAGTCATTTGTCTATATGTTCCTGTTATTTGTTGCAGCAGCTGCAGATACGTAAACCACAACTTCTTTGGTGTCTGTAGATCTTCACGTAATTAGAATGAATTTAGAAGAGAAACACACAGGGGCTGAATATAGTCTGTATACTGAGTACTCTGGTTATGCAGTGGTGTTAACATTTTGCTGCTGATGCTGAACACCAGTTCTTTTCTCCACTCTTCCAAAGCAAATGTCATGCATGTGCTTCCACACCTAGGCAGACCCATCTGTACATACATTGCCCCAGCTGACCTTTCCTTTATCTCCTTTGGTGTCTCCTCTGCTTTCCCTGTTGAAGAAAACTGTTCTGGTTTTGCTCTGCCTGATGTGAGTTGAAACAACAGCTCCTGTCGTTCTCAGGAGGTGCCAAGAAGTCATCCCCAAACTTACCTCATGCCAGAACCAAATGGTGGTTGAATTTATTTCTTGGTATCCTTTTCTTCTTTGCAAAACAAAGGTACAAACACTATAGGATTTTTTTTTTTTTTTAATATCTACAATTGTTGAGATAGATACAGATTGAAAAAAAGTTACAATTAGTATCCTTTGTACTGTGCTCATCTCTGCTTTTGACAGGTTCTGCTTTGAAAGAGTCTTTTTCTTATTAATCTTGTGAAGGGTGACAATGACTGATGAAAAAGGTGCTTTACAGAGCAAGGAAAGGCCATTTGCTAATCTGTGAGCTGTCAAATCTTTTCCTTTTTTTTTTGTCTTAAAGTAAGTTGATAAAGAGACACATGAAGGTATTAGAGGCAGTATGAGGCACAACTTCTGAGATCCGCACAAGAAAAGGTGGCAAAGAACCATGATGAAATATGAGGGAATGTGATTTTTAGTAATAGGAATGTGTTTTTCTCTCTAGCCTGCCAAGTTGCTCCCTGGAGCTGTATCTCTCCAAGGATGCCAAGTGCTAGGAAGCTTGGAGGCGTGACTTCCCAGGAGGTACAGCTGAGTAGTGAGGTCAGGGTCATCATCCTCTTGGTCACCTCTCTGGATTTACTCCTCTCAAATTAGCATCATTTAAATCACCTGAAGATTGCTTGGGCAGTCCCTCCGGAGAAGAGATTAGCAGCAAAGCAAGGATAGTTAGTCACAGTGAAAGAAAGCAGAGAAGAATGCAAGAGAGGGAAGGCGACTCAGTGCTATCAGTTTCTGCTTTCCTGGTGAGGGCCTGAAAACACTGGAAATGAAGACACATGCTTTATATCAGTGAAGCAAGCAGTGGAAAGCTTTGAGAAGTGTGCGCTCCACTTGAAAGAATCAAAATCAGCTTTCTGAAAGGCATAGAATGTAGACAAGTAGGAAAGGCTTTGTGATCTGAAGGAGCTCTTGGCATTGAGCAGAGCAATATGTCTTGTTTGGCTTGCAGGTTGTTGGGTTTTTTTGGACTGGATGCTGCCTATTTGTGCATTGGTTCTCTCTGTTTGGATCAGAGGTATCTAGGAGTCTGCCTGGGAGCTTACCACCTCTAAATCTTTATGATAAGGGGATTCATAAAAGCAGGTGAGGAGTTGGATGATAGTACCAAAGCCCCCAGGTGCAGCGTGTGCAGTATTGGAGCTTGATGCACACCTATTGCCTGCCTCCCAGTCAGATGCCAACAACCACTAGCGGGATGTTGGGCACACGTGGCAATAAAGAGGAGGTGGTAAAAGGGGAGGGCATCTCTGGCTCCTGTTGTTTAAAGCATTTATAACACCAAGTTGTAATCAGAGCAGCCTTGACCTTGGGAAGCTTTTAGCAGACGTAATTAGTGCTGTCATCTCTGCACTGACAGGAGGTGCTGCTGTGTCATATGAAGCATGAGTGCTTCTGCTGTAGCCATCTGCAGGACATGAAAATCTGCTGCCAAATAACCACCTAAACCCTTTGGTTCTGTTCCTCCTGTGTCTTTGTATGGAACAATGTATAACTCGATTTATAGGGAATAATCTAGTTAGTGTAACATTTGTTTCTCTCTTGCTGTGGAAGAGCGTTTAAATATGAACCTTTTAAATTATCCTAATTAAACGGAGAACATGATATTTTGTCATAAATTAGGTAGGCTAAACTCTCCCTCATCCTCATAATTAAAATATATTGAATTCTGCAGAGTGATAGTACTGGTTGAGATAAACTCTTTTAATTCAGAGAAGTTAGTAAAGATGAAATGGAGACAAAAGCATTTGTTGCAAATTATGTTTGAGCTTTATGATGACATACTTCAGGGAGAAGAGGAATAGTTGCTAGGGAGTGAACTCATGCTTTGGGAGTACCGTGATGTTAGATGGATGCTCTGGTTCTGCCAGGAGGGCTTGGAGTTTGTAGTTCCAGCACAATTCATTCTTCCAGGGAACATTTCTTGTTATTAAAGGTCAAATTTTTCCTCCTGAAGCATGATATTTCTTAAACACTATGGATGTGGTGTCTGTCAGTTGGTACAGAGCTGCTAGCACTAGTGCAAAGCCAGCAGGATGTGCTGATTTTACTTCTGCTTTTAGCCTCTCGTGTAAATGCACACATTATTTATTATAGTGAATCAGACACTTTTGCAGGAAGAACATTTGCTCTTCCAGCTTTAGACAATCTTGTTCTTTTTTTTTCTGACTTCCTGAGCTTTACTAAATACTGCTTAGCTCTTGTCCTCCAAGATCTCTTGAGGTAATGAGATCTCATTATAGCTTAAAATGGCCCTCTGCTGTTTGCCATCTCTGGGAGAGAGGCGTTAACAATCCACCCCCTTCTGACAGAAGCTTCTTGGAGCATGGTTATTTTCTGACAAAGCATCACGTGGCATGGGATGAAATGTTTGTTGTCGTGGGTTATGGGAGACAGAACGGTGGAGATGGAAAGCAAGATGGCGTCATCAAAATCTGACTGTTGCTGAGGATCAAACCTGAGTTTTCGGTCAAATTTTGAATGTGTTGATGAGGCCAGCTGAAAGCAAATACATAGTGTGTTCTTACCACCAGTAGATCTGAGTTCTTAGGGCATCCTAAAATAAGCATTAAAAGCTTCTGTGGCACTCTGGGAGCAGCTATGCAAATTCCAGAGTTTATCTGTTTTGCAGCTTAGCCCAAGCAGTAGCTCCTTAAGTGAAGGTCTCAGAATCCTGTATCGTTCGTATCCCTTGGATATATGTGGATAACAAGCACTTGGTGCTTCAGCAATAGTGTGTTGGTTGGGTATTAGAAAAAGTTCAGGTTGGATATTAGGAAAAAGTTCTTCTCAGGAAGAGCAGTGGTGCAGTGGCACAGCTGCCCAGGGATCACCATCCCTGAAGGTGTTCCAGAACCGTGGGATGTGGCACTGAGAGATGTGGTCAGTGTGCATGGTAGGGAGGGGTTGATGGTTGGACTTGATGATTTTAGAGGTCTCTTCCGACCTTAATGATTCTATGAAGTGTAGTAATTAACCATCTGAACGTCAGGCAAGACAGAAAATACAGACTCTGGGGAGCACTTTGGTGCAGGGAGAGAGTACAGGGGAAGAAGGATGGATTTGAAAGCTACTGGGCAAATTTGAGATTTGTTAACTTACATTTGTTAGAAAATGCTCTGAAGTAATTTCTGGTAGGTACAATAGCATCATATGTAGTTTACCTTTGGAAATGCTGGAAGCTACTGCAAGTGCAGAGAAGTCAGGCACTGACAGGTGTCTGGTAGAGAGAAGGAGTGGAGCATCAAAATTCAAAATGTCTGAGTTTGGGTCCTTCTCCATCCTCACGCTCTCCTTGTGCAGTTCAGGCTGTGTGAGATATGCTGTTAAGCTCAGTTTCCTGTTTGAAACTGTTTGCAGTGGTGTCAGGTTCAGGGAAGGAATGAATGTGGGTTGCAGCTGTGTCACCACAGAGCCGGAGCTGCAAGGCTGTGCTACAGCCCAGGCTACCAGCACCGTTACTCCCCAGCCAGAGCTCTCATACAGCTCCAAAATGAGCACTGCTTGCAATTTTTGGCCTTACTAGCATAAGGGTAGCTGAAATGAAGCCGGAGACATCGAGCTGTTCTGAGATGAGTGTACCTCCGAACACGTAATAAAGATCTGAGACCCTCGCAGAAAGAAAAATGCCAATTACACAAGCGCTCAAAGATTGTTTTTCTGTCCTGTGGGATCTAAATGTAGCTCAATAGCACCGTTACATATATTAGTGTGAGCCCAGGCATCCTTAACTAAAAAATGATTTTTTTCTTTTTAATTAACTGCAGGAAAAACAGCCTCAAGAAATCCTGTTCACTATCTGACATCAAGAAAAGACTATTAACAATAATTGTTGGGTTTTTAGTTTTCAAAGAACCCATAATTAAATTTATTGTCTCATAAGTGATTAGAATTAATTGCTTCCACATGAGCTCTGGTGCACACTATCTGCTTTGAATTGGGAGTGATTTTTCTGTAGAATTCTTTCATTTATCACAATATCTTTCTGTTGTGTTCCATGCCAGAGTCAAGCTGTTGCTCTAAGGCATTACTAGAAAGTGACCAATATTGATTTAATGTATCTTCTCCAACAGATCAGGATTAACTGGACAGAATGGCTTCTCCCAGTGTTTAAATAGAAATGTTTTGTTTGACACAGAGGTGATGGAGCAACCCACTGCCGCATGGGTTAGATTTTCAAACCCGTGCATTAAGACTGAATGACATACCTGAATTCTCTTTAAAAGAGCTTCGTGATGCTAATCTGAGGATTAATCCTACATTGAGAGGAGGATGTGTTACACATCTGCTCACGTGTTGTAGTAAATAATGATAGCTGGCTTTAGTTGGCGTTATGGTGGTTTAAGACCACTTTCTCACCAGTTTGCCAGGCTTGGATACGACCTTCTAATCACGAGATGTATGACCTTCATTTCACTGCCTGTGTTCCCTTCTGTAGGGGAGCTGTTAGGTCAGGGCTTGAAGTGGTGATGGGGCACCTGGTGAAGGGCTGTGGCTGGCCCATGGGGCTCAAGCAAAGTGTTTGCACCTGTGCTCCCCAGCTGGCCAGAAGGGGCAGACCCATGGGGAAGCCACCCTGAGCTCATATAAGGGCCGGCCATGGAAGAGAGAGTATTTCTTGGAGCTGGGGCTTCCTGAGAAGGAGTGCTGCATGGCCACAGAGCTCCTTTACTTGTTGGGTGAGTTCAGCTTTTCTTTCTGCATATGACTATGGGCTTAGCTGTGAATATTTTGTCTGGTAGCACCGTGAGCCAGAAGCCATTCTGTTTCTTTGTGAGCAGAACACTCTCCCACCTGGTTACTGTTTGCATTGGAAGGTGTTAGGGGAAGGAAGTTGCTTTCCTCATATGTTAGTTTTGTTAAATACTACCTAGGTAGACTAGAGCAGAGTCTCAGTTCTCTTGTCCAAGAGCCCCTGATCAACATAAAGATTTCCCAAGGCTGTGGGCTGTTCTCAGCAGCAGTATTCCTGAGGCTCAGCTGTAGGGTAGGGCTCATCATCCTCATGCCTTTTTGTGGGTCACTTCTGAAAACACAAATCTTATAGCCCTTCTTGGCCGTGTGTGGTGGAGCCTCTCATTTCTATTAACCTGTAGCAACAGGCAGCTGTATAAAAATTATTTCCACGGGGTACCAAATCCTTCCCTGATCTACCTGTGTGTGATTCTTCACTGGTGAAAAGGTGATGTAAAGAGTGCTTGAATTGCTGGGTGCCCTATGAGAGACATCTGGTCAAAGGGGTTGTAGAACTGTGTAAAATAGGATATTAGAGCATTTAATATAACGTGACTTCACTCTCAGACTGTATTTTTAGAGAACAGAGTGCTTCAGAGAATGGATTTATAATAAGGAGATATTTTCTCCCAATCCAGGATGCTGCTTCTCTGGAAGAATCCTACACAATTTTCATACGCTTGTCATCATAGAAATTACAGAGCATTGGGCTTTTTGTTACAAGCATGGAAAGTTTAGCAGACAATGACTTGCTTCCTCTGAATTGTGATAACTTCTGGAATTGAATGAATTTAATTTAATTACGTCCTGTAGAAAGTTATCGCTTTCTATTCAGCTCCAGGACATAGCAGAAGGTATGAATGATTTGCTCTGTAGAAATGGGAGTTTCAGAGTGTAAGTGGTGTAGTCACGGGGAATTTATGTGAACAGATTCCAGTCTAGCTGAATTACTTATGTGAAAACATTAATAAAACAGGTTTTATTATGTGTTAATGGCAGCAAGAAGTGCCCTCCATTGTTCTGTTCAGACGCTAATCTGTCTGTAGGGCCTTGCATAAGGACAAGCTTAAGGAAGATGAGGAAGTAATGTTCTCTGGGGAATCCTGCAAGGTTGTACCTAGAACATATATTTACAGCTTTTTATAATTTAGCAGCACCACGTAATTGCTTTGATCCCTGCTGGAGGGGGTCGCAACCTTGAGCTGCCCCACAAGGGATGAAGATCTGCAGTTACCAGGTGTCACCTGGAGACAGCACAACCTCTGTTGCAAAGCAGTAGCTGATGGAGTGTGCATGGCTGGCCCATTGCAAGTGCCAAGAAACAGGAGTCAGCTTCTTTGATAGATATCAGAATTAGGACCCAAAGACCCCGTGATGTGAGCAAGTGTGTCAATAAGGTGGATGCACAGAAAACAGAGAGGCCTCTCTTTCTGAATCTGAGAAGTGTTTTTGAAGATGTGCTATCTGAATGGCTTGCAGCTTGATGAACACAGCCTTTACCAGCTTGCCATAAGTCTATGTGCTTGGGCTGTAAATGTTGTGGAGCAGTTCTGAGTTCACGGGGGGGGGCTGTTTGTGCTAACGCAGTCTCCAATAGCAGTACTCGTCCACTGTCCCCTTTAATGTTCCCCTTTAATGTGCTCCTCTCATATAACTGATATATATCTGATATATATATCCTCTCTGATAACTCTAGTAGAAAGGAAAAGCTGTGATTCAGCAGCTTTGGGAAAAAACACTATTGGGATTTGGCTGTCTTTAAGGCCAATTCAGTCCTCCAAGCATCTCTCCCTGGTGACTACTCTTTTCCACATCTCCCTCCCACACCCAACTCTTTCTGCCCTCTGAGCACATGGATTGCCAAATGCCATGAGCAAGGACTTTTTTTCTTTTTTTTTCCAAGTCTATCAATTGTGTCACCAGCAGCAATTTACCTTCTCTGCGAACTTTGCTGTGGGCAAGTGACCTCTGAAAGTGTGTTATGCTGTTCCTTGGGTAAAGGCCAGCAGCTTGGGTGCAGAGGAGGGGTAATGTCTTTGATGACTTCATTGCCTTAAGCAGGTAACACATCTAAATTCTTACCATGGAGTTGTTACCCTGCAACAGGATCCCAGAGTGAAGCTGATTTCTTGTCTGGTTCTCAGGACAAATCCGTGCTCCCTACTCTAGGCTGCAGTTCAGGCATTTCACATGAGGACCTGATGGAGGAAAAGTATGCAGGTAGAGTAGTCTTAGTCCTTTCCATGATTTTTATTTTTATTTTTTTTACCAGTGTCTCTGTTTGTAAAGAGCACAAGAAAAGGGAAAAAAATATTCAAGTCATCTTTTAAGGATCATTTTTGTTTATGTTTGTGTTAAAAACATAAAGAAAGAAGCTCCTAAAACCAGACTTTTCACAGTAAAATGGGTAGCAAATAGTGCCACTTCAGTAAATGTTGCCATTCATTTTTCAATAAATTACCAATTTATACTTCTGAATGTGGTAATAAAAAGAGATAAAAGGAAAGAAGAAGGAGGACAAACTTGGGAGGTTTATGTTTACTGCCAAGCATTTGGTTTTATGTTTATCTCATGGAAAGTAACTCCATATATCATGATAATTGACTTCACCAAGTACCTTTAAGAAAAAAAAGCTACAAAACAACATCTTGTGTGAGAGAAGACTGCATGGTTTTCCGCTAAGTAAAACATTCTCCTGTGAGTCAATGGCTTGAGCTCTTTGCAGTATTCCTGTTCTGTGGTTCGTTTGCCCAGTTGGTGGCTGAGAACAAGCAAGGTCATGGCACAAATAAAAGCAAAATGTTTATAGCTCTCTTATAACCCCGCACAAATCATCACTTATCTACCGTCATTCCAGACTAATTGATTCCTGAGAACTTTATGGAGCGAGAGCATTTTTCCCCCTCGCTTTCTTCCGGCGATTTCCTTGTTACCATTTTAACTGCAGTGATTTGCAAGTAGCTCTTTGCTGCTCCTGCCCAGGGATTTGGACTCGGCTTGGGAGGGGCCACTCGATTTCTCTTTGGCACTTTTGGGGCTAGGGATGAGAATTGTTGAGCAGCCGGGAAGCAGAATTTTTCCATCACTCAACGCAACAAAAGCCAAATTCACTGCTGCTCTATTTTAGGAACAGCATTTGTGGCAGTTCGTCTCTGAGTCGGTCAGAAGAGCAGAGAATAGGATTGTGGCAGGCAATAAAAAAACCCTGCTGCTCCAATAAGGACTTTAATTACTCACCTCGTTACAGGTGAGACCAAGGGAGGCTGGCAGCAATGCCAGCTCCAGCACAGCTGTGGAGGATTTATTTTTCTCAATGATGAGTGAAAAAGGCTGTAAAAATACTGTACAAGGTTGGCTAATAAACTGTATTTTATTAGCCATACTTATTACAAGTGTTTACAGGCTAGTGTGCTGATAGGCATTTTGATGAGGTAATATTCCTTAATTGCAATCATTCTGGGATTGCAAAACAAAGGATGGAAAGCCAAAAAGCTGGAAAACATAACACATGCATATGTCAGGTCAGGATTTATAGGCAGCTAGTGAGCAGCTAGCTTGGCAGCAGGTATGTTAAATAGTTACAGCGTTGGCCTCGTCCAGTGGTTTGAGACTTGTTTATAGCAGATTGATAGTGCTGATTGGCAGATGGCTGGGACTGCAAGGAAAATGCACGTGCTTTTTCTAGTGGTCTCTGTGGAGCATTTCAGGCCCTTGAGGTCCTATAGCAGACCAGTGAGCTGACAGCATCCCCTTGCTATTTGGCTTCTGTCTTACTCCTGTTTATCCTTGGTCCACGGTGAACGCAGGCAATGAGAGATAAGACCTGGGCAGCTTCCCAGCCCATCACGAGCTCCTTGCATAGGCAAGGGTTAATCTTGGCTATTTTGAATCTCAGTCCAACACCGCCAAGTTCTTCCTTGGTTTAACTTGTCTGGGTTTATGGCACAATTTACATCTTCTAAGTCCTGCTGGTAAACTGGCTTCTTGGTGATAAGAGCCATTTTCTAGAGTGCTTCCAGCCAGAAACAGCAGTGTGCTGCTTAGAAATGCCACTTGGAGAGAGGCTGCGATGTCCTCGCATGTAGTATATGTTTTGCAAGCAGGGCATTTCTACAAGCCCACTGTGAGCTGATGGTTTGTTCAGGTGTGCATGCATGGTGTGCAGGTAAAGCAGTCAGCCACGCATGCAAAGACAGTTCTGCAGTTCTGACAGCTAGCAAGGGAAGCAGGTAGTGATCAGAGTCACCTAGGAACACATTTTTATGCAGATCAGTGAAAGCTGCACAGCTGCATTATGTGTGCAAATACTACTTTGCACCAGTGACCTTTTTAGGAGTCTTAATCCCATTCAATTCTTTTTGTCTTGGCACCTCCCTACCACAGAGTAAAAAGCAGGTATTCTGTATTCCTATGAAGAATGAAGCTGTGAATATCTGTGATGGGGATGCAGCTTCTGAGTTGAAGCCCAGTCAATCCCCTTTGGGAGACTTTCTGTTAATTTCTTAGGGTTTGATGAAGATCCTAGAGGGCCATTTTTCTCCAGGTATGAAAACATCACATGGATTTACAGCTTCTCTCCCTGAGGTGATTCTCCTGTTACTCTTTGCATCTGGGAGGAAAAAAAAAAAAAAAAGCAAGAATACGTACATATACACATATCCTAATATTCTAGGATGTCAGCAATGGCTTTGGCCTGTTGTGGGAATGTGGAGCATTCATGAGTGGTTATGGTAGGTGCTCTGTATATTTTGCTGTGAAGCAAGAAGCACAGGTGAGGTGGTCATCCATTTTAAGATGTGGTTGTTCCATGCCACCAAATATCTCTGTGCTAAGACAGGATAAGCAGGTTCCATTTTCTGGCTGAACTTTTGGGAAGCTTGTATGAGTTGTTATCATACTAAACAGATTTTCACCAGAAACACTTTTGCAGCATTCAAATGGTGATTGATACATGCTCTGTTGTGGCAGCTTCTAAACAATACAGATAGGCAGTACAGCTGGACCATCTTGCTGTCACATTACCAAAAGCAACCTCTCATCCTGCAGCCAACTGCAGAATGGACTGTTGTTCATCATTAACTCTGAAAGGAAAGAAGACACTTCACTGAATCATTGATACTCCATCTTTTTCTTAAGAGTTGCTTATCTAAATATTAAGTACAACCTCATGTGTTTGTATGGCAGCTGGAAGTTGCTTTCTGAGAGAACAAATTCATCTTTTAAAAAAAAAAAAAAAAAGAAAAAAAAAAAGAAATCCAGCAGAACTGTCTGCATTTCTCACAAATCAACTGAGTGCTCATTTCCTACTGATCAGTCTTCGAGCTTCTCATTTCAGTTTCGAGAGTGCAGCGTTCATTTGTCAAACTGAACAGAGAAGGAAAAAAAAAAAACCAAGCAGGAGAATTAGAGTCTGTCAGCCTGTAAGTGCCCTAAAGCTTGAAGTTATGAGCAAGTTGGTTTTGCTTGTTGATGAGCACAGGAGAATAGTGGCTGTGTGTGTGAACACCTGCACTGGAGGATCAAGGACTAATGATGCTGAATGAGTGAGATTCACACAAATACAACTCCATCTCCTTCTGTATGTTCTGTGTGAAATTGTAGGTAGCCATCAGATTGTAGGGCAGGGACGTAAGGCTTAGTGAGCTAGAGGAAAAGGTACTGCATCCTGTGATCTTAAGCACTTCTGACAACAAGAAAAAAGGAGGAGAAGTCTGCATGGCAAAAAAAGTCATAGTGTACTTTGACTAGAGGAGGTTGTACTTCTGCCTGAGGAACACACATGTTTGGTGGTTTAGTCTGTGATAGCAGAAGCTTTGGGCACCCAAGTATGTGTCTGATTTAACTGAACTGCTTAACACCTTTACAGAGTTCTCCCCGTAAGGTCTCAAACCTGTCAAGCAGAACTGAGCTCCTCTGGTTAGACCCACTTCCTTATGTCCCAGATGGTGCTTGTCAATTCACACAGGTTGCCTCTTTCTAGAAAGTACGGACTGAAAGAAAAATAATACTCTGAAGTCCAAGTGTGCAATGAAGGCATCTAAGGTGAAGCCTCTTGTGTGTATGTTGTGGTCATTCATGCCATCTTTTTCAGTGAGATATGCTAGAGCAACTTGACTGGGACTGATGTGGCACTTTTTGGCTGCAAGTGAAGGTGATAGTGAGAGACTGAGTTTCAGGTCTGCTACGTGTTATTAGAGATGTCACAATTGATGTTGGCCTAATGGGACAAATTGAGGTGTAATGGGGTAGATTTCTTCTTCTGAGTATATGGCACCCCTGTGGTACCGAAGTACAAGGACAGGACTTGGTCTCTACAAAAATCTTACATACTGAGGGGAAGGGGATGTGCTGCTGTGAATGCTGTAGACATACAGAAAGTACAGAGCAGGTCAGAGCCTGATCCCTGTGATGCAGCAGCCTTCTCTCTGAGTCTCATTTACTTCAAGTTCCAGAAAAGGTTCAGGACTACTGAGAAATGTTGAAATTCATGGTCTGGTTAGATTTGAAATCCCTCCACCAGCAGCATCCCTGCTTAAAATTCCTAGTTATAAGACAGCTTCTTCTTCGTAGATTATTGGCTTTTCATGTTGCTCAAGTGCAGCCTTTTCATCAGATCGCTTGTGTTCTGATCTCTTTCTGGCAATTTTTCTTGTTGTAGCTGAATAAGCTCTATTTACAGTTTACATAACCACTATCAAGATAATACCCTCCTAATGGCCACTTTTCCTGGAGAAATACAATTACATCTCTTTCCCCACTTGTGCCAATTGCATTTGAGTTTGTTGCAGTGCCAAACGCGGCCTCACTATTGTACTTGTGCAGATGGGTGGGAGCAACAAAAGCATGAATTGGAAAATTCCCAATCTCTTGGCAAGAATGTTGGTTTACTTCTTTCTGCTTCAGGGTTTCCCACCAATTGAGTTGGATAGAAAAACTTTTGTACTTCCAGACTTTTTCACACACGTGAAGGGATGTGATTCAAAGCGTTTGTGGAAAATTAGAAAGCTTGTTTGTAGTTGGGATTGCAAAGAGGAAACCTACTCTAAAATTTTGCCTTGTGGTGTGTTGTTTGCATGGGGTTTTTTGCAAAGGTATGTGTAGTTTCATTTTAAGAAGATTGGGTTCCATCTGGGCTGCTACAGATGCAGGCAACCTGGGGATCAAGGGCAGGAAAGGCCTCGAGTACAAGCAAGAGTTTATTGTGAGGAGCAGCCAATAGCTCAGCCGCCAGCTGCTTACACTGCCTAAATTCTGCTTCCTGTGATAATTGGAAGAGCTGGGTTTCTCCAAAACCTGCCTCTAACACAAGGGCAGCTGGAGTGAGGAGTGGTACTCAGCATGGAATGGCTAGCAGCTGCATTCTGCAAGCAATGGCACTCAAAGCTGATGTGATATAAAGCCCATATCCCTTTCTTGAGGTGTCTCTGACAATAATTTGGGTGACTGCACGCATTCAACAGGAAAAGGGAAGGCTGCAGGAAGACTTCATTGCAGCCTTTCTAATATTTAAAGGTTATACGCTTACAAACATGAGGGAATCAACTTCTTAAGAAGGTAGATTCCAACCCAGGCCATTCTATGATCTGACGTCTTGAGTATGGCAAGGGATGGTGCAAGAATGTCCGTGTTACGGCTTTCCTGCAGGCCTCCCTGAGCTCTGCAGGGTGGGATGATCTCAGGGGAAGGGGAACAAGACTACAGACACCAAACAAGGTGTGCTTCTCTGAGCTACAAAGTCAGCATTACCTTTCTCACTTCCCCAGCTTGTCGTAGGTGTAGCCAGTGAAGAGCAGGTCTTAGATGAGGTGTTCTCTTCACAGAATCACAGAATGACCTGGGTTGGAGGGGACTGCAAGGATCATGAATCTCCAGCCCCCCCCGCCTCAGGCAGAGCCACCAACCTTCCCATTTAATACTGGACCAGGCTGCCCAGGGCCCCATCCAACCTGGCCTTGAACACCTCCAGGGACGGGGCATCCACAGCCTTTCTGGGCAGCTGTTCCAGCACCTCACCACTCTCATAGCAAAGAACTTCCCCCTGACATCCAACCTCAATCTTTCCTCCTTCAACTGAAAACCATTTCCCCTTGTCCTGCTGCTACCTAGCCTTTCAAAGAGTAGGTGGCGAGTAGGTGACAAACTGAACACTGTGGGAAACCAGAATGAGATTTAAAAACTCTTTCATGATGCTTTCAGGTGCCCACATAGCCATTTTGGCCTGATACAGTGGGTAAATTTCCTTAGTATTTTCTTTAAAATAAATAAATTAAAATTGATCATTTTGAAGTGTAGAGAGCGAAACTGGCCAGTATTCCTAGGCTGCAGATTTGGCTGCTTCAGAAAGGGGGAGGGTGAAATTCTCCTAGGACTTCTGCTGAAAGCCTTGTGATCACAAGTTGCCCAGAAGGCAGTGATAATTAGCCAATTATCCACACAGGTGCAAGTATTTAATTCTGTAACTTTCACACTAACATGGCCCAAGGCTCCCTGTTTTGGCAGAGGGACCACAGGAACTGTGTTATGACTTGGACCAGCGTGGAAGTAATGCGTATCAGAGGTTTCCTGTTATGTGGTAAGAGGTAGAAAGGTGAATTGGTTCTTGATGCCTTCACTAGTTGTTGTTAATCACAAGAGTCTGCTCTTCCTTGTGGCTTTTTCCCAGCAGTTAATTACAAGTAGTAACCTCCAGGAGCCTGATGGGCAAGTTGTGGCACTATGTGCCATGCCTGCACCACCAAGGAAGACCACTACTGCCCATGACACAGGGGTGATCTGGAGTACGCAAATGGTTGCCAGAACAGAGCAAAGTGAGTCACCTGTGGACTGCATTAGGCTGCAGCAGGAAGTTCACTAACTGGTAGCAGTGAATTTTAATGTGGAGTATTTCTAAGTTCTTTTGTATCTTCAACATTCTGTGGAGATGTGGCTGATGCTGCAATTCTTAAAATTGCACTGAATTGTGGTATATGACATACCCAGTGGTCCAGAATACTTCAGCGTGTCTCTCCAAATTACTACCAGTGTGCTGAAGATGTTTTCAATGTAAGCCCTTACAGGAAAATCACTACTGGCTCAGCGGTGCAAGTGTCAATGCCAAGCCTTGTGACATTGATCACAGCCTTCATTGCTTCCAAATGGCATGTTTCTGCTTTGTTGCATTACAAGCAATATCCTGTGAAGAGAAGGTGGAGCCCATGGTTCCTTCTTGAGCCAGATGGCCTCTCACACCTAAAGGCCAGGCTGTGGTCTTGCTGACATGAGGCTGGATCCATCACGGTGCCACATCACCCTTCGTTTTCTTTGAGCTACTTGGTTGATGCTGGTAGGTGACACAGAGCCCTGAGTTTGGTTAAATGATCAACTAGGTCTTTGTGAATTGCTGCAAAGCTTTAAATCTCTCTGTAGGCCTTGCAGTGAATAAACCCCTGGCAGGAATTAGCCCCAAAAGACTAATAGCAGCTGGCTCTGACAAAGCAGTCGGCAGAACTCAGGCTCTGCTGAGAAACAGCAGCGGGTTTTTGGTCCAGAAAAAAAAGGGAGAGCAAACCACAGGGCTCTGAGTAACAGGCTGGCAGAGGAAATACATCCCCAGCACAAGTGATTTAAACGGGCCAACTGATTTTGCCGTTTTCTTGCAGCAGCATCGTCTATCTGTTGCTTTCGTTATTTATTTATAAGGAAGGGATTTGCAGGATAACTGCCTGGTTTGTAGAAGCTTCACAAGTCCAGGATTTATTTATTAAATACTGCAGAGGTTGCTCATGGCAGTGAGACCCACCGCTTGGCTCAGAACCTGGCCATGGAGCACTTGAGTAATGTGAGCGAGATCCAGCCTCCTGTTTGCTGGGCTGCAGCACTTAGCTGCGTTGTCGTTAGGCTGGGTAGAAGCTCAGCCCTGCTTAATGCATTTTGCTTTGCTTGATAAATTGATTTGCATGCCTTGCTAAACCTCCCCACAGCTTTGTTCACAGCAGCTGCCCTAGATTTCAGATGTAAACAGAGGTAATGAGAAATGGCCAATTTCACTCTCTACCACCTAATGCTGGTGGCGAGACTGCCACTGCTTGGGGCAGTCTCTCCCTACCCAGATGGCTCGGTCACTGTGTGAACCTGTGTCTGTGCCCCTCCAGGGTCAGGTGGAAGATGCCTGGAGTGTTTCCCAAAACTCTTCAGCGCTTTTTCTGCAGTGAAGTGGCTCAGTGGCAGAATAGCTGTGTCTAGACCTCCCCCAGCCATCGCAGGCTGGCTGTAAAATGCCAATTTCAGCTGTTGCTACCAGTTAACATGGCAGCCCTGGAACTGCCCGAGTGAGGCTTAACATTAATTTACCCTTTCTTTCATCAAGTTTTACCCCTTAGTGTATGCAGAGTACAATGCCCTGAGCACAATGCCTCCAATCAATCCCACTTAAGATAAGCATCTCTTCCCAGCCCAGCTCTGGCTGGAGAGAAAAGGGTGATGATGAAGCCTTGTGTTTGTTCAACCCTGTTTGGAATTTACAGCGCTATGTAAATGATTTATTGCAGCCGTTAATAATTGATGCCTTTGGAAATGGGTTCCTGTCAACAATACATTCAAACCCAGACCTTCATTCCAGCCTCATGGTGGCAATATGCATTTAATGGGGAAATTGGTCTGGTTGCTTTAGGTTCTTATTTATGTCTTGAAATGTAGTGCCTGTATGGCTGCCGGTGGTTCTGCCTTCTCTAATGGGCGAAGTGTAGGGTGGGTGGAGTGCAGGAGCTGTATGAATGAATGGCCCACAGCACATCAGTGAGAGCTTCTCGCTGGGTGTCCCTGTGGGGCAGGACCAGGACTGTTGGCTTGCTGTTAGATTTGGTTCCCACCTGCTCCTGCTGGTGCCAACAACTTTTGTTCTATTGACTGAATGCTCTCTGCTGCTGTAAGACCAGGGCACCTTGTGACTGTGGTGGAGCTGGCTGCTCCCCTGTAGGACAGCCATTGTCACTCCCACCAGGGAAAACATCAGCGCAGGTAATAAGGAGATGTCGGGGAGTGGGTGTTCTTCTGTGATCTCGCCACCACCATGTGAACTGACTGCAAAGGAGGAGGAATTCAAGGACAGAAAGGTTCCTCACCTGGAATCGCAGATCTGCTGGGTTAAGTCCGAATTTTGATGTCTGCATCTTCAGACACATTGACCTGTGGTCTCAGCTGTGACAGTAAGTATAGTTCTGTGAAGTGAAGCACGTTGCTTGTGTATTTTAGAAGCTAGTATAAGAAGATTTTATGGATGGAGGAATAAATGTGATAGAAAAATAATTCAGCTTGTTCCTATGGAGTCAGTAATCTCAAATAACCAGAGGTGAGGTGCTTCACCTAGTGCCTGATTACTATTTTCAATCATCTCATTAAGTGCCTGGTTTCATGGTGACTGCAACACATTATCTCCAAGGGGATTAGCACACTGAATACAGAGTAATTGAGACCTCACAATCATTCTGTCACAAATATCAATGGAAAGGAGGAAAAAACTGTTATTTTCTAAACAAGATGCTTCAAGGGAAGGAATTGCCTTCCAAAAATAGAAGCCAGTGCTTTCAGAAGTCACTTCTGATTTTAAGGTGTCACTGTTCGATACATAACTTAGCACAGCTTAAGGGCTGTGGATTTTAGAGATGTGGAGCCTGTCTTCACTGTGCTGCTTAGTGGGCTGTGCATAGGGACCAGCAAACAGTGCAGAGAGAGAGTATGAACTTCAGCTTCTCTGTTCCAAGGGCCCAGCTGGGAAGGGATGAAGACTTCCTCCTTTTAAATTTCGTTTTGCTTGTGGCCCAAAGCAAAACCACTTTTGAGCACAAGGTATGAAGAGATGAGCTGAGATTGGCCTGCATACTTCTCTGAATTCTCTGAATACTTAGGTCTCCCTTTCCTTTGGGTAATTTTCTGGCTGATTGAGGTCTGGTTTTCATTATTTGCTGCCATATGCATCATGCTTGTGGGTTTGTCTTTCTTGCAAGACTGTCTTCTTGACTTTCAGGAAAACTGAGCCCTGGTGACGTGCTGCCTCCAATAACACATCATGCCTGCAGTACCTGCTGAAAACCCACCGAAATGCCAGCAAGAAGAGTCAGAGGGAATTCAGCCTCATCCCAGTCCTAGATGTGAAACAAGCAGGGTGAGCAAACGGCCTCACTAATACAAGCAGAGGCAAAGCAGGATGTTTGCTGGCAATGTCCCCCATGCATCCTGCTTATGACAGCTCGCAGCTTTGCCATTTTCTGCCTTGCTGTTTGCTGGGGTGGGATCCTAACTCCCAGAGATAATTCAGTAACTGCAAACCCGTTTTTTCCCTGAATATTAGGTGCTCACACGTGTGTGCTTTGCTCCCATCTGCAGCGAGAAGACAGCCCTGCCTGTCCCAGCACAGAGCTCTATGCACGTATGGAGAGAACACTAAGTAAAGCCATGAACGAGGCTTTCCCAAGCAGTACTGGTGGCTCAGTGGCTGTGCTGCTGGAATTTTGATGACAGTTGTCAGTGACCGTCGTGCCTGAGTGGGCCAGCTGAAGGGTAATGGGATTTAATTGCTCTTTGGAGCAGAGGAGAGAGGCTTTTTTCTTTCTCTCTTTCTTTCTTTTTTTTTTTTTTTTTTTAGTTTTGGCGCTATGGGATGCATTTAAAAAACAGTTAATGAGGTGAGGTTGGGAGAGGGTGTGGAAATGGAGATGTTCCTTTTGGAGTGGGGTGAAGCAGCTTTAGAAAGCATGGAGGATTCTCCAGTGCATTATTATATGGTTTTGAGGAGTTCTGAAGACCTTGCAGGCCAATTGTTCAGCTGATGTAAATGACCTTTCCACTCGGGCAGAACAAGGTGGATTTGTCCTGCTGGGAGTCTGCCCCTCTTCTCTTTGTATGCCCCCTATTCCCCATGGCTCAAGGGACCTGGCTTTTACCACAGCTGCTGCATCGAGGCTGCCTTGTCCCTTCTGCCTTTGGATGTCCAACTCGTTTAAGGTGTGGGGGCTCCATGGGACTGCTTGACTCCCCTCCCACAGACCGTCTGTGCAAACCAAAGAAATCACCTGGTAATTTAATTTGACTCCATCTCATGTGTTTTGGCTCTGTCACTGCAGGGAGAACATGCTGAGGGCATTGGCAAGGCAGCACAGAAGTGAATCTGACCTGACTGTCCACATGGAGTCTGGCACCAGCACCGGCTTTCAGCCTTCCTCAGCCTCTGTCTCAGTGAAATAAGAGAGACATCTTGGCTCCTTTCTTCCCCAGCACGCACCATGGCGATGGAGAAGGGTCAGTAATAGTTTTCCCTTCCCTTCTTCTTTCCTATTCCTATTGTCTGGCACAAAGAGCCTTTGCAAATCCACTTTACCTTTTCATTCCTCATTCTTGGTGCTGCAGTTGAAGCACTAACTCATGCCATGGGGAGTAAGCAGTGGTAGAAGACCAAGGGACCCAGAGCCACACAGACACTGATGGATTGTACAAGTCAAGAGAGTAAAGGAGCAGCGCTCTCCGTATTTAAAGGTACCATCAAGCACTCTGCACAGGATGAAAACACCCACAGGGGTTTCTTGTTGCAGATGTCTGTTCATCTATGTGATGGATATTTATGCTTCTGTGTTTTTCAAAACTCTTGCCATTTTGCTTTTTTCAAAATAGAGTAAAAAATAAAAAAATAAAAAATCCCCTAACTTAAGCATTTAAACATGTATTCCAAAAGCTTTTTCTGAAACACAGGGCTACATTTGGCTTTACCCACCTGCTTCTAGGTGATGACTCTATTGTGTTCTGGTTTGTGCTTTGTTTATTAATTCCTACCAAATCAATTTCTTATTTTCCCATCTAGCTAGGAGATAATTAACTTGCATGATGATGCTTTACACTATCTGTTAAATATTACTTTTGAAGCAAACTAAGCTAATGACACGGGTAATTAAGCCTCATGCATCAAGATCTAAAATGATTGCTGTCAGATTCAGGAAGGCTTTATTCCCACTGCCTCTGTCCCCGGGTCAGTATGACTATGCACGGATGCCTGGAGCCAATGTGTGGGTGAATGTGCGGTGCCCTTCTCTGGAGCAGTCAGCTTTACAAGAAAGAGTAGGGTTAATAGTTTTTCCCAGTGTGCCAGACACCATGGTGGATGTCTCAGCAGGCTTTGATTCCCTGAAATGTCAGTCTGGGTGCTGACAGGGGGATGCTCTTGCCTGGAGCAAGTCTTGCATGCTTTATTGCCACAAAACATCTTGGGCAGGCCTTTGAAATTAAAGAGCGACTCTTCCCATGTGACATTAAAAATCATTAGGGAACATACATTAGCTGAAACAGTCTCCATGGCCAAAATTAATGTTCCTTCCAGGTAGCCCTTCAGCTTGTTGTGCAGCTGGATATTACTGCTTCTCTCCCCCATCGGGCACTTGCAGGGCTGCACAGGCATCCAGGCAGTGATGCACACCAGGAGCAGCCAGGCATAGGTCAGGGTCGTTCGGCTCTTTGCTATCAAGAGCAGAGAGATGACAGTGAAGAGAACTCGAGGAAAATTCTCATCTTTGGTCTTCTATTTTCTGGTTGCTTTGGCTGAAAAAAGAAAGTGGAGTTCATGTTTTGAAAATACTGCCTGGTAAATAGAGGTTAATTCGGATCCCACATAAGACAGAGCTTCAGCATGAGAGAACAGCAAGCAGACTGTAAGTGTTAGAGGTGTGACTTGAGGGAAAGTGATCAGGTTGCTTTCTTGCTCATTTGCATGCTTTCCTCCTGACCTTGGCCCTCCCTCCCCAAAGAGTTAAGACTGTTTAAAAGCAGTCGGTATCACCCAAGTGTGTCACTGCCTCATGTTGGCAGGAGCAGACTAGCAGGCTAGCACTGCAGGGCATGTAATGTATAAGCTTATTTTACAGAGTTCAGAGAAACACTGCTTTGGCTGTGGGTGTCTGCATCAAACGGGCACTATCTATACCATCATTTAATTGTTTGGAGCAAGGAAAAAAACAGTGGAAAAAAACAGTCACCCCAAGGGAAAAGATAAACTGTAGATAAGTTTATATTTTCCATTCTGAACAATAGATCAGAGAACTTCTGTAATAACTACATCAGCATTTATTGCATTGCTGATTCAGAAGCCGTCTAATAAATTTTAGCTAATTTTCAAACTTGGTCTGGAATGGAGCAGCAATCTCTTCTGAACTTCTTTTATATGCCCATTTTTATTGTAAAGCTGTAAAGCATTTTTATTTTTATGATTTGCCTTCTAATGTCCTCCAGCATTATGCCTTTACCCATCCCATTAACTGCCACCCTGGGCTGCTCCCCTGCAGTGAGCTCCCACTGATGCTGAAAGGCAGCACCAGTCAGCGCCTCGGGCCACAGAGCTGATGTAACATGTCACAGCTCTGGTCAGCGTGTCCTCTGCAGGACGGGACAGCTGGCTTTCCTTGGCAAGTCTCTTCCATCCGTATCTTCAAAGATATTGACTGGAGGGGGAATTAAGCATGTAGGTAGCTTGAGGCGTAATGTTCTTTCCTTTGTAATTAAGTCCTTCCCCAGCTGAAGCTGCTAGACACCATCCTCGTAAGAACTCAATAATATTTTCTAATAAAAATAGCTGCAATTTTATCTTGTCATTATTTTATTACAAGTACTTGCAGCAAGTATTTTTAGACCACTTTCTGCTTTATTTGCAAGAGTTCGTTATTCATTTGGGGTATTAACTCTTGCAATACATTTTCTTAAAACATTTTGCTTTTTGTAGTTATATGCCCTGTATCTTTAAATTACTGCTATGTTTTCATCCAATAGATCTAACCAGACCCAGTCTTTTGCTTGTGGGTTTCAGGCCTTAGTCCCAAGTTTTGGAGCTAAGGGAGTTTGAGTGCTGCAGCATAAGTGAGACAAACCCAAAGCCCCAGAGGCATGGATGGGAGCAAATCTATACCATAGCCAGGGGTGAGTTAGCAGGATCAGCTCTTCCATGCTCCATCAGGCTGAAAGAGGAGGCTTAGAAAGGAAAGACTCATCCACTTTGGGAACTTTGCTTTTCTTTTTTTTTTTTTAACTATTTCCAATGGGAAACTCTATCAGGAGCCCTGCTCTGAGGGGGTTGGCATTTCCTTGGCAGGAGCAGCATTGTCTCCCCAGGATCTCTGTCTTGCTTGTGAGCAAGGACAGATTTAGCTGCCCAGTGGTGCTCTAAAGAGTGGAAAATTCAGGAACAAACACAAGCCTCCCTTTAAACAACGCAGTGTGTTATGTATGGACTTTCTAAGCCTTAAGCTTGCAAGCAGGGTGTTGGCAGCGTTGTGTGAACCACCTCCAAAAGGCTCCAAGCAAAACAGGGCAGCTCTCCTTCCTCTGCTCCTGTACAGCTTCTGAGTACTTCCACAGGGGAATCTTCAGCAGTAGAGGGACCAAAAAAAAAAAACCAGAATGAAAAGGGAGAGTCCTTTCAAGGACTCTGTTAATGGCCCAGGGACTGAGCTGCACCCCAGGAGCTCATAGCCTGCTGGAAAAGCATATGTACCCAAGAATATACTCCTTATGGCTTTACTGAGCTCTGCGCCGATATGCTGAAAGATAAGGACAGTTAAACTAGTCATGATTTTTATTCCTTTCTTCTCTTTGTCCTACGTGTTTTTCCATGTTAATGCGTGGAGTTCCTGGTGCCCAGCAGCCCAGTGATCGTTTTTGAGGCAGGAAGCGTGGCAGGGAGGTGAACCCATGCCAATGAGAAAAAAAACACCTTGCCCTCAGTGAGAAGAGCTGAGGATCTGATGTAGATTGCCTTCTGTGAGGAAATAGTCTCTGAGTTTTTGATACTTAGGTGGCAGAGGGGGAAACCACCACTAATCTCTAAGGACATGCAGCCTAATTAACCCCACGTGTCTCATTCCATCTGCTAAGCTGGAAATGCATTTTTAATTTCTCATATTGCTTTGCAGAACTGGTGGAGCTCCTTTGGACCAGCTGCTCTCTGGTGCTGGGAGTTGATGCCTACTAGAAAAAATGTGGAATTGAAGGATGCTAAAATACAGTAGAGGAGAAGAGAGTGTCTTCCACAGCACAGTAGTTTGGTCACTGTTTTGAGTCCCTGCCCTCAGGAGGGCGAAACTTATAGACTCACTGTTGTCTCTGTGTGCTTCATGAACGTCCGTGAGTAGAATTAGTTATGTGGTTGGTTTTGGTGATGGCTTGGTTGTGTGCAGCTAACGGTAGGATGGGATCTCCACTTTGTGGGATGCAATCTTGTATCCAGCTTAAGTCTAGGAACCAGAGTGTGTTTTCTGAAGCCATTACTTCAAAAGATAATGACCAGGCCTTGCCTGACTGAAACCTCCCTGTGCCTCAGCAGCTGCCTTCCCTTCTCAGGACATGATGAATTAAGTAATCTGGGTTGCCATGCTGCTGGCTGCGAGGTTGTAAATTGCACGCATGTGCTCCCAGAAGGATGAGATCCCACACTGGTTTTTAAAGAAGTGCTGCAGCGGTAATGCTGATAAAATCTCCCTCTGATAGACAGTATGCAGTGAACCAAAGTCTGCGCTCAGACAGGCTCATGCATCAATGGGTGAGGAGCACGGGTGTCTGGCAGCAGACGCTCCCTTTAAGGGCTGCTGAGCCGAGTGAAATATCTCTTCCCAAGACATTTTGTGGTGGCTTGGCATGTTACTGTACGTGAACTATTGCTGAGGCGGTGGCAGGGAAACAAGAGCCATTTAGAAATAAAACAGGGATGAAACAAATCACAGAAACAAAGCCTTTCTGTTTCAAAAGGATGCCTTGGCTTTTGGCCCCGAACGTCTCCATGGATCCGGTCAGTAGCTGCTGTGGTTGTCCATCTTATTGTTAGGGTTGCCAGGATGGACTGTGGAAAGCGTGCCATGTCATCCTGGTACCAAATACCTGCATGAGCCCCAAGGGTGCCCAGCCTTGTAAATCTCTTCATCTGAATGAGCGGCTGCCTGCATGCTGCCTTGCAATAGCGTGTTTCTGATGTAAGTGCTGTTTATTTGAAATGAGCTCCTCTTCTGGAGGCTCCCCTTTGTGTTGCCTGTTCATGGCTGCGTCCTGTTTTGTCATTGTGCTTGGTGTCCTGTGACTTAAACACTCTGTATTTCCTACTGCTCAAAGATTGTGTTCTGTGTGGGGCCAAACTCAGGTTTCAGAGGGAAGTGAAAGGCAGCAGCAATCCAGAAGTGGACTTAGTAGGTGGAATGCAGTTTCGCTCCTCTTGGACAGCACTGGAGAGCTGCTCCTCCAGAAAAGAGCCTGTCTTCATTTTGGAGGCCAGCAGGACCCCTAACATGGGATCTGCTTTTCCTGGCGGTGGTTTTGTGTGCTGTGAGGCTGTGACAATGCACAACTGACAGCTGGGGCAAAGCCCCATCTTCGCACTCATTTCTGAAGAAAGGGCATCTCAATAATGAAAAATAAAGCAGCAGTGAAGAGAATTGGCTCCAACCTAGCTCTCTGTCCCTGTGTGGGTGTCTGTAGCTGAGCTGCAGCTTCTGGAGGACATTAGGAGCTGGACTCACAGGGTAGAGAAGGGATTTGGCTCTGTGGACCATGCCACGGTGTTTCTTCCGTGCTCTAGGATTGAGGCTTGACCTCATCTCATCCTTCTGGGTTCCTGGTGCAAGCTTGAGCAAGGTCTCCAGAAGCCATGCTGTCAGCAACCAAGCATGGCTGAAATCCTACTGTGTCAGTCTCCCAGGGAGAAGCCCGAGCAGCCTTTTAAATAGTGATTTGGTGTCACAGTCCAGAGAGCACCAAGGAACCCAACAAATCCATGGCTTCCCTTAGCGATGGAAGGAGGAGCAGCCTGAGCCTGCTCCCAAACCACTGCCTGCCCCTTCTGACCCATGGAGGAGCTGCCTCAGCACTGCTGGAGGCAAAAGTGACAAAGCTACAATCGAAACGTGGCTTTTTGCAGCTCTGTGAGTGACAGAAAACACCTGACATGCTGCACAGCTCACTCCTTCAGCATTCTGACAGGGGCATTAAAATGTATTTATAACAGCTGGGGATGGCTTGCCCTGAGGAGTGAACTTAATTCTTAGTCTGCCAGGCACTCCGTTGTGAGTGACAGTGATTTGTCCCCAGTGTCTTCATTCTCCTCCTTGCCCTCTTGCGTTCTGCTTGCATTTTATAAAGCTGTATTTGACAGTCTAATTTCATATAACTAATAACATTATGTAGCAAAATGAGCTTGGATGTCCATTTCTCTCTGCAGCGTTGAACTAGTTGATAAGCACTGAGTTTCACACCTCTCCTGGAGAGTCATTGCTGTGGTGAAGCTTTCTGATCTTCCTTTAAAACAAATATTTGAGTGAGAGAAGTTCTGTAACTTCTTTTTTTTCTGAGTGACTGCACCAGGGAAGTGCTTTACACAGCCAGGAGAGGCTGTTTGGCGATAAGCTGCAGTAAGGAACCAAGCACAGCGTGAATGCAGAAATCCCCTGAAAGCAGGAAGAGGCCTGATGTTGGCTGTGATGTGCACCAAGCCTCTGCAGCTTCTGGTGGCTCCTGGCCAGCCCTGTGTGCCATAGGGATCTGGAGTTGCTCTACCCGTGTGAAAGGCCAGATCGGATGGGAGCGCTGGGCAGCCTGATGCAGTAGTTGGCAACCTTGCCTGTGGCAGGGAGTTGGAGCTTGGTGGCCTCCATTCTGTCATTCTCTGGGAGGGAGCTGTCTGGCACAGGGCTTGGATGCACCGTGCTACAGCCCCTGGGGAGCGTGGGGTAGCTACAGCATTGCAGAGCTTTGGTTGGAGTGGGATGCCTGAGACAACTGGCACTTCTGGTTGCCTGATTTTGAGGAATTTTCCTAATGGGAGTCGCCAGGAGGTTTGTAGCTGAGGATATATAATCCACACAGGCCATAGCTGCTGAGAAATGAGTAATGGTTTTTGTAACGGCTTTTTAAAAAGATTTTGCTCTTGGCCACCAAAATGCCTTGAGGCAGTCCATTCTACTGACTGAGAGCCTATGGGGAGAAATTGTCTTTCAATAGCTCATCTTAATATAGCAGAGAGCTGAACCTCCTCCTACTGCGTGGGAAAGGTGCTGGCAAGAGCACATATGTCATCATCAACTTCTTTATCCTGCTCTTGATGTTTTAAACCTCTATTGTCCCCTTATTGGCCTCTGGAAATCCCATCTGCATCCCCTGTCCCTGCAAGGAAGTTTCTGTTGCAGGTCACTTCTGAGAAATCAAACTTGTCACACCCATTTAGACCCATTTGGCTTGTAAAATCCATCCCCCTTTCCCTGCTTTTTCCCCTGTATCTTTGCTTTTCTCATCACATTACTCCCATGAATAATTTGTTTTGATCATATTCTTCCATCAAATTCTTTTCAGCCAGTTGCAACTAAGCTCTTTGATTGAAAACTGTATTTTTTACAGGTTAACCCTGCCCTCTGGTCTCATCTTTTCCCAGCCTGTCTCAACCTTGGTTTCTGGATTTTCTTGACAAAGTATGCTTTATATAAAGGGAAAGGGAGAGGAGAGGCACAGTGCAAAGCTGACAGTTTCACAGACCTCAAGAGCAGTGCAAACGACTCATTACTTGTTTTGCAGGATGTTGTGGCACGTCCTTCTCAAATGGGAGGATTGTGTTTTTCTGTTACCTGTACCTTGCCATGTGGGAACAGAACATGAAGGGAAGTGGCTGCTAGCCATGCAGCCAGTCTAACTCATCTGTTCCATAGCAGCATGTATAGATAGACTTGTATATTCTTAGCTGTCTTGTATATATGAGGTGCATTAGCCATAGGCTTGTATAAAGCATGTGATAAAGAGAATTAAAAGCACGGAGGAGGGTAGATGGGACCCCAGGAGCACAGTCATTTCCCTTCTGCATTGGCCTTTGCTTCTTGTCCACGTGCACTGAGACTCCAGAGAAAAGTTGCTGTTTCCGGCTACCCCTGCTCTATTTGTAGCCACAAAGCCCAAGGATGGGAGGGAAATTACCCCAGCTGAACCCTAGAAAGAATAAATGAGTACAAATAGTGTAGTGCTTCTGTGATATATCTTGACTTGGACTTAGTAGAACTGGATTCACTATTCTGAGATGCTTCTGCTTATTCTTCACTGTGCCATGAAATGGATAGTCACCCAAAGAGGGGTGATTTCAATTTGGGATGGAGGAGGAGGGAGGGAGGATATCACGTGCACAGCAAGTTAGCTCTCATTCTCCCAGCTGTTATGGAGCCCAAACTCTGTTTGGAAGAAAGAGCCAGAGAAGAATTTACTATTGTATTTTTAGTAATAACTATGGCCATGTGAAGTATCTGAAAAGAGTGCAACTGCTAGACCATAAAGAGGTTACTTTCCAGTGTTTCCTGACACCAGTTTTTCTGGCTGGCCTAAAAATTGTAGATGACAAGGTGTGCATTAGCAGAATCGAGCTGCAAAACTGAGAAAAGCTGCTGATTTTTTTTTCCAACTTAGCACTCTCTATGAAGTTGGCTCAATGGTTTTTTTTCTTGTCACGTTCATTAATATTAACTTTAAGTGCTTAATTTAGAAACAACGGCAGTCCTTGATCACCTTCCTGTTTACATTTCAATGTTGCACTTGGAGCAGAGGGAGCCCTCTTGTACTACTTCTTCTTCCTACCCTCTCCAGGCTTTGTCGCCCTCCTCTGGGATCCCTTTCCAAGAGATCAAGAGCAGAGAAAAGACTTCAGATGCCATAAATATTGCAGGAAGCAGTGTTCATCGGAGAACGGCCTCCTTCAAGATAGATATGTCTTCCTGAGGGGGCATTCAGTCCTTCAAAGTAAACAAGCAGGGAACATTAATTCAAACGCTTTTATACTAAATACATATACATGAATTAGTCTGCGTGGCTGTGATAAATAAATGTTATGTAAGTGAGGCTTAAAACAAACCACGCACGAGGAAAAAAAGCAGACTCTGCAAATGGAGTAGGCACAAGAGCATTTCTACCACAGATCTTCTGATGACCGAGATAATTTTGGTAGAGGGCTGAAGGGAAGTTCTCTTCCTAACCTTTGCGAATGGATTGATCTGGGTTCTCAGCATCTTTCTCTGAGAGGAGCAATGCCATTATGCTGGTGTTTAAGTCAGGGTATTTGGAACCATGTGCAGGATCTGCATTTTGTTTGGAAATGTGGTCATTTCTTGGAGGGAAGGAGGGACGGAGATGGGGTTACCTCTGTCCCAAGGAGGGAAGGGAAAGGCAACATGTCTCCATTTCTTTGTGTGTCAGAAGTGGAAAACTGACTCCTGCTGATGTCTGTGTTGTGAGCAGGTTTATAAGATGCCAGTTCTCTGTGTGTAAGCAGAGCAGGAGGCTGGTAAAGGCTTGGCTTGAACTGGAGTTGGGCTATGGTTTCTCATCCTTTCATGCTTCTAATATCAACTTCTGTCAGAGCCATCAAATACTGGGACAAATGAAACTTGTTGAAGAAGGAAAATCAGAATAGTCCTGAGTGTTCTATGTGGGTCTGTTTATGTTCTGGATAGTACGTGTGCCTGAGTGAAACCGCAGCTTCCTGCAGCTCTGGAGGAGGGAAGTATGCTTAAGGATATTTGAGATTCTAGGTCATTAACTCTAGGTAATGGTCTTAAGAAAGTGCTTCCTTCCTGAAGTGTTACAGGAGAGAAAAGAGAGTAATATGTCTTGGTAGGGACGATGGAGAAGTTGATCAGAGAAAAAAAAAGTTATTAAGAATGTCATATTGGAAATACATGCTAGTATAACTAGGTGAAAGGAAGTTGAAGGAAAAAAGAGTCTAAATGAGTATGAGAATTAGCAGGAAAATAGCCTTATGGGCATAAATTCAGATGAAGCACTGATGGTAGTTTAAAAAAAAAATCACTTCACATATTAGAAAACTTGGTAGTTGATGGCTAAAGCATGGGGCAAGAGGAGTATTTGGTTTTTTTTTTTCTTTCTTAAAGAACATTGCCGTGGTCTGTGTCTTTTTTGGCATCCTTGGGTTTCCCTATTTAGGCACGTAACTGGGAGTTTCCATTCATCTTGCTCCTTTAAACTAATGGGCTGAAATCTCTAAGTAGGCTCTTCTGGTCTTTCCAGCTTGAGCCTATAGTTCACTGAAGGGGAGACTAAGTGACTGTGGAACTGCCAGCCATGAGAGTCAGTTTTCATGTGGGCATTCTGGTAGTGGACATGCAACGGATGCAATTCAAAGAAATTTTTTAAAGGAGAGATAGAGAAACAAGTGATAAATCAGCAGGCCTGGTAAAGCTGCTGTGAGTTATTTTTTCAGCAGCTCCACAATATCGATGCACGTTTTGTTCATGACCTTCCATCTCATAGATCCATCTCTGAGATCTGTGCTGCTTACTGTGATGGGGGTCATAAAGGCTGCTGAGACATTTCCCAGGGATTCGGATACAAAAGCCAAATATTCCATCTCTCCATCAGCCTCATTCAACACTGTTTGTTTAGGATTGTGTCCACTCTGCTTCTGAAAGTGTTTGACATCAGTGCTCCTCTGAAGAGTGGGCAGCGGTGTGTGCTGAGTATGTGGAGGAGCATCAATTCAGACTAAAATCAGTACAATTTTAATCAAGAGCTTGGGAAATATTTGTGGCATTGTAAATAAGTGGGAGATGAAGTCTGACTAGCTTTTGGACTTACTGACTGAGGGCACGTTTTACACTTGCACTGTGTATATCTGGGAGATCGCTTTCTGAATCTATATTGTTCTCTTGAAATAAGATTTGAGAGGAATCAAGATAAAGTAAATGTATTCTGGAAGGGAAGTGTTTACTGCATAACTTACTGTGCAGGATAAGCATGCATGTCTTGCTGAGCAATGCACCATCATTTGTCCTTTCATTAGCTCTGACACTTGTGTTGGAGTTACTGTTCTACTTTAATGAAAGCCCTCAATAACTGCAATCCTTTTTTCCTTCCCAGATCAAATTTTGATGCAAAACCTCCTGTAGTCAATGTAAAAACTCTTGCTGACTTCAAGGATTTTGAATCAAGACTTTAGTGAGTATTTTAGATAGAAGCTCCATCCCACTCTTTCTTGTGGTTTTCCAGGTTGTGAGTTGGAGTGCTTTTCTGGTGCAATTTTTTTCTTTTTGAAAGAGAAATTGCTTGTGCTCTATGCACAAAAGGATGACAGATCTGTGTGATCAGTACAGATGTGGAAAGCCATGCCTGCCTGAGCTTGGGCTCATAGGATGCAAGATGCGTGTCTGGAAGCAGCAGAACAGGTTATGTTGGGTTTGTGCCCAGGAGATTTAATTTGCTGCTAAAAATCTGTTCCTCAGGCTTAGCTAAGCAGTGGGTTACTGGTACCAATCCAGCAGAGAGTGCAGCAGGGCAAAATGAAGGCAAAGTGAGGCTTTGGGGTACCTGCAAAGTTGATGGCAATAGTCCAGATATCCTCATGGATTAGCTTGGTGTAACGTTGCTCTCAAAGTGTAGTTTTGTGTTTTACAATTGGGGATTTTCAGTCACTCAGCCCTTTGAGGCTGTGTTAACCAGGCCATTATTCAATGAGTGGGACGTGGGAAATAAAAATGCAGCAAAGGCTTTCCTTTTCTCATCCTTTCCTAGTTCTAGTTTATCCCATTCAACTCCTGCTAAATCAGTGCTGTGACTTAAGGTGGGGAAGCCACAAGCAGGCAGGCTGCAGGATAAAAGGTTAGCTGCAGAAAGAGATGCTGGTACATGAACAAGCAGGAGCCAGCACTAAAAAAGGTCAGCTATTTAAATGCCCTGATTTAAATAAGGCACATGTCAGGTGGTACTGCCCCCAAAGGAGATTCCTTGTATGGGTTTATGAACTCTGGGAAAGGGGCCAAGCTAGCCTTAATTATATTTTGTTTAATCAGCTATTTAAATAGGGAACTGTTTTCTTGGCTCTCTTCCCCCAGCGAGATCACATCTTTATACTCTTGACCTTTTTATTTTATGCAAGAGGCTCTCTTGTTGCTTTGGACCATACTTCTAAATCCAGACAAGTCAGCTGTGCTTAGCTTGCTCTTACATCACCTCTCCTCTTGGAGGGGAGAAGGCCCAAGGTTATTTATTTCCCATGTTCTCATTATTAAAAAAAAGTCTGAATTTCATTTTTCCCCCCCTCCATTTTTAGTATGCAAACTCAAGAAGGCCCTCTGGGTTAAAGGCCACTGTGTCCAAGGATGTAAGATTTCCAGACAATACCAGCAACATCCTATGGCTTTTTCTTTGAACAGTGTTTGGAGAAAGCTACAGCTTGACTATCTGCAAAATATGCATTATGCCTCCTTCGAAGCTTAATCTAATTGTAAAGAAATGACAGGGGAGCACAGGAATTAGCTCTCAGAGGGGTCCACACAGTGTGCTGCATAGGAGTGTTCTCCACCAGGAATACGGTGTTTCCCCTAAATTCAGCAGGATCTGGGGATCTGTTGGTTGAAGAGCAGTAGACTGAAACAATGCTTACACCACTCCACTTCTTCGTTTGTGAAGGAGTAAGACATGGGTTATATGTAGCTTGTTTTTAAAGAGCTGATATTGGCGGTGTTATCCTGGAACCCACCTGCTCTTGTATAGAGATCTTCATTATATTTTTGGAAGAATGAAGACAGTCATATCACAGTTGTTGTTGTTTTCTTCAGAGTTCAGTTGCTTCTCTAGCATTCAGTTACTTCTCAAGAGCTTGGAAAACAATTTAGTAACAAAAATAAGACACTGTTGAGCAACTGTCAGGTGGATTTTAATGAGGAACGTGCTGGTCCTCTTGTAGCTTAGATTCTTGCTTTGCAGTCAGACTTGGAAGTTTTAGTAACAGCCTTTTTGACCTTTTCCCCTTGGCTGTGAGCAAGTCTTCCGACTGCCTGTCCTGAAAAGGAGCATAATTACAATTTAGTTCTCAAAATATCAATCTCCAAAGAGATCTCTGCCTTCTCACTTCCATTATGATGTGCTTTTGGTTACAGAAAACAAGGTTGTCAAAAAACCCCAACCCATAATCTCTGCTGTAGAAACTCTCTCTGTTGCTCTCTGCACCACACGGGGCTTGGGGAGACCAGGTTGGCCTCTGTGAAGGTCACTGCTCAGACCATCATTTTCTGTGAGCTCCTTCTTGGCCTCATCAGGTCAAGAGCATTTAGCCATCCTTTGCAGTGCTGCAGGATGCTAAGCAGGGTGGTTTTGCCTTTGTTCTGGTAGCAGAGCAGGGTTCTGCTTGCTCAGGAGCAGAGGCCATGGCCTGTGCATCAAGGTGATGCATGTCCTGAGTAGTAACCAGAATTTCAGTTAGAAACAAACATCACATCACTGTTCTGGTGTTAGGGCACTAAGGTGCTCCTGATGCAAGTGCTGCTTTCTCAAAGGGAGGACCTAGGGTTTGCTGTGAAAAATAGCCATCCGTGATGCTTGAACAAAAGGGGCTAATTCTTCCGGTGCTTCCATGGGGGAGTGGAAGTAATTTCCCTGTTGAGAAGCACTGAAGTGGCCTCCATTTCTTGGGAGTTGCTGCCTGTCTCCTCCTTTTTTCCTACCTTTCCCCCCTCGCTGATGGGTATCCACAGGAGGCATCTCAGGGAAAGGCAATATTGCTTCTGCAGTGTTGGTAAATGCAGAATTCCTAAGAGGAATGCCTGTATTTCTTCAGTACCAAACGCATCCATCCTCTCTCCCACACACAGCCTGTTGGCACTCTGCTCCTGAGGGGACAAGTGGACTGAATGTAAATGACAAATCAGCCTCAATCTTTACTTAGCTTTTCGCAGGAATATTGGAAAACAAAAGCAGCTTGCATCGAAGGGGTTCCCAGGCAGAGGAGGGAAGTGTCAGTACAAATCATCTGCTTTGGAAAACAACCAAGTTCTTCCTGCCCTGCACATTCCCCTTCCCCATCTCTCTGTCTCCCAGAGGACAGTGGCTGCACACAGCCGAGGCAGCGCCTGTGTGAGTCAGACCCCCCTCTCCCTCCTCAGCAAGGCAGGGCAGGCTCCAAGATTAGTTATGCATCTGATTGTGCCTCTAATAAACTAAATGTAATTAAAAAATAGAGCAGGGCCATTGCATTTTAACAGCTTGGAGCTCTCCCTGTGGAAGGATCAGCAAACAGTGAAGGAATATGAAGATTCAGCTCCCTAGCACCTGCTGGGCAGCCTCTGTCAAGATTAACAGCATCTCACCAGGTTATTAGAGTGAACATGAATACTTTGGAGGCTCTGTGGGTAGTTACGGTATCACGTTTTATTATCTTCCACTGAAATGAAATTACTTATTGTAATTGCTTGTCAGTCACAGGCCAACAAATCTGACAAAGGAAAGCTTTTGTGAGCGGGGAGCAGAGGCAGAAGGGAGAGGATGGACTATACCAAATTCTGCTCTGATTTTTTCTGGAAAGGGTGTAAGGGGAAAACATAACCAGAGGGAGACGAAGGGTTCATCTCCATTTTTTTGCATAGCAGACTGAGTCATTTGGAGCCAAATGACCTCAACTGAGCAAGCATCTGGGAGCAGAAAGAATGGAACAAGCTAACCCTGGGTGATGTGTTAGGTTGGTGGAAGCACTGCTTCGTGAGGAGGGCATTAGCCACGGCGGCTCAGCAGGTTCTTGATAACATCAAATATTGTATGTCTCGGAGGCACTGATGCTGAGGGATCACCAGGCAGCAGGAATGCCAGCCTTGCGCACTGCAGAAATACGAGGCAGGCAAGGAAGTGATCCATTTGGCTTTGCTTTCTTTTGGATGGCTCTGTCTTTCTAGTTAAAGGAGAAAGAATGGCAACTGAATGCTGGGAGCAGAGGCGAGAGCCAAGAACACTGCAGGTATTTGGAAGTGGAGATTGCTGTACCAGTGGGGTTTGCTGTGCTCTTTTAAAAATAGCTCAGGGAGCCAAGATTGCAGGAGCTCACTAGTCATGCATAATCCATTATGGTGCAAGGGAGAGATGTGATCGTTGCAGCTGCAGGCAGGGAGTGGTTCTAGCCCTACCTGGTATGCAGAGCTTATTGCAGCTGTTGAGGCAGTGGGCACATTTCCAGTGCAAGTGCATCTCTGGGGTCTGCCTTAACAGAAGGCAGAGGCCTCAAGGGGGAAGTGTGTTGCTGTGGAGGCAGGTGGCCACAATGGCAAGCATGATTTCACCAAGTAACCCTGTTACTCCAACCTTTTGAAAGCATGGTAGCAAACTCTAATATATTGTGACAAAAAGGAATTGGAGGGGAAGTTAGAAAAAGGCTGACCCACTCTCAAAATCTCCAAGTAAAATGGGGGTCTTGAAAGGCCTCTATGTCTTGTGTGCCAGCAGTAGCCACAGAGAGGGGCTAGGTCTCAGTAACGAGGCTTCCCTGAGTCTCCAGGCTGCTTTCTGCCGTTTGCAGCTCTGATTTCCGAGGTAGAATCTTTCATTTTGCATCCACAAGCTCGATATGCAGTCGTTTTATCCAGGTATGTTTGGTGTCTGTGTCAGTTGCAGATTTATAGCCTACTGCTGTATTTGACGTGTGTCTCCATTTATTCTAAGCTTGTTCATTTCTGACTTCATTTGATGCCTCCTAATTTCTTTGGCTATGGCTTATGCTGCTCTCAAAGTACTGGCTCGGTGGCCAATGGTCACCTGACAACCAGTGATGTCAAGGAAGGAAAGCATGGGAAGCAGCAGCTTGTGGCTTCTTCATGTGTATAGAAGCAAAACCTAGCAGATCATGTTGGAAGTGCAATGTCAGGTACATCACCAGCTCAGATGTTTCTTCTGTGCCGCAGCTGAAAGACACAATGTGGCGTTTATGCAAGTGTGAATGTATGGTGCTGTTTCATAAGCAAAAATGTTCAGCTCTTTAATTACTGTTTTGTCTACTGTATTTAATTTCCTAGTGCATGAATCCCTGTCTTGAGATAGTTTTTGTTATGTAATTACTGTTAACGATTAGAGCTCAGCATTAATTAAACAGATCAGTTTTCATTCTCAGACATTTTAGTTAAGATGCCTTTAGGCTATTAGGCTGGAAGAGTTTTTTTTTTGTTTTTTTTTTTTTTTTTAAGCATGTCTTCGTTACAGTTTATGTTTCTTTTATCTGCAGACAAGGTTTCTCTGGTTTGCCGTGCAACAACATCAGAGTACTATCAGCTTTTCCCTACTCTCAGCGGGAAGTGAACTCCAATGTTTTATTAGAGACATAAAGGATGTCTGGTGATATGATTACAGCTCATACATTTGTTGTTTTGGTTCTCGTCCTGCTGGCTGATTTTTGTATCATGAGTGATAGTATGATATTTACAAACCTATTTTACATCTTGGTCTTAAAACTATCTGTATGACATGCACTTGTGTTTTCAGCAGAAATCTATTGTCTAAAAGCATCACTTCCTTCTTTAATGTTTATTTCATGATGAAGCCTCTAAATTTGGACTGCTTATTTCATCTTTTGTTAGAAGTTAATTTAGAAGAAGTCACTGCAGTTGTCTGAATGTCATGTATAACACAACTGGAAAAATGCCATTTAATATCTACTGTTTGCTCCTGACTTCCGTGTGAGCTACAATAGACATCTGGGAAAGTCATCCAATTCTGATACAAGCTGGTGGTGAATCTGCAATGGCCCTGTGCACAGAAATTGCAAGTTGGAACTGCTTTTAGAAGGTGGATTGCTTCTGGGACAATGTAATTGGTGTTGTCTTTAAGGAAAAGTTGGTTCTGGAGGTTTTCATCAGAAGAGCTCATCAGATGAACAGGGCTAGGTTAAATTAATTGTATCCTGGGCTGCTTACTGCTAAACAGGTAGCATGCCTCCCCAGGAAGATTGGCTCTTGCTGCTGATGTTGTTATATTCATTTCCTACTGACTTTTGGGTAAAGATGATAAAGCATACAATAATGTGGACATCTCATGAACTATAGCTATTATCCTTTGTAAGATGATCTGATCTCCTGATTGCTGTGAACTTGTCAACTGTGCTGAGCATGGCTGCTTTGTCTTGGCTTAAGTTGACAATGAAGCTTGGGTATGGGGGTGAAAGTGTTGAAATGGGTTCAGATTATCTGCTCTTTGCAGCAGCAGTTATCCCATCTGGCATCAGATACCTCATTGCTATAGGTCTCGTAGCTCAGATGGTAGTAGGAAAGAAAAAAAATACAGCAACAAAATACCATCTTTTCTTTGTCTTCCGAATATCAGATGATGGAGGCCACCAGGATGAAACAAGTAAGAAAGCTGACCAAATGCTCTTGACCACCACTGTCCAGTCAGTTAGACAAGTGAAGCATTCTCCTTGGCGTAACACATCGGTAAGTTCCTTGTCTTCTTTTGGATGCCTGTGAATCATTTGTAAAATTAGTGCCTTTCCTTACTGATTACTGATCAGGCAGTTGGACTAAGCGACTTCTAAAGATCCTTCCCAACTGATCTGTTCTACACAATTCTACTTCCAGTCATGTTGCCTATCACAAATTCAAATTCACCTCTTTTTACTTTCAGTCCATTGCATCTTGCTACAGTACATATAGCTTGGCCCTATCGTCTCACTCTTCTTAAGCCTCAATGGCTAGTGTAGCTGTATGTCATTTTTAACCTTCTCTTCAGCATCCCCTCATGCTTCTGATCTTTACCTCATTGAGGACATTGTGTCAGAGTAATTGGATAAATGTCAGATTTGGTTTTGTGTTTGTGTGGGACAAATATCCAAACCGAAGACAAGCTTACAGTCTCCCCTCTCCCATTAACCACGGTCTTCATGGTTCTGCTTTCATCCGTTAGCTAACAAACATGTAGTAAGGTAGCGATGAAAAAGGAATGGAGTGTGGGTTTCTGTTCCTTGCTTTGTCATAAGCAGGACAGCCTTCACTGACACAGGCTAGCCTCAGGGGCCTTTTTCAGGGCTCAATTAAGTCAACTGGGACCATTGATTTAAAGTGACGAATTGGTTTTTCATTGCTCATGTGGGTAAGGTTATTCAGCTCCTTTGCAAAATAAAGTCCTCTGGATGGAAGTAATGGCCAGGAGATATAATCTCATCCTGATTCCTCAGTATCTCTTTCCTTATTTGAAAAGATTTATGTGATTTTTTTTTTTTTTTAATATAATTTCCCTCAGAAATGAAATTGTAGCCAAATACATTGTGATACAGGTCTCAAGGCTCATTTCCTTGGTAGATAATCTTAAATCTCTACCGCTTTAATTCTTTAACACTTTCAGAGTCAGTAAATTACAGTTTTTGCTCAGATTTTTTTTTTTTTTACTGTAAGATGCCTTCATAAAAAGGAGGCTTCAATAATAAATTAGTTATGTGATATTTTTAAATGATTGTTTAGCTATGCTTTACCTCTTACTAATATGGATTGATATAAACAGTGTTCTCTGTTTAAAAGGAGATATTTAAAGCCCTCAGAACACAGCTGGCTTTCTTCTTCTTTTTTTCTGCCTAATCAGATTAAGTGTAATCTACAATGCCTTTCTGTAAAGAAAAGTGAAATGCACTTCTCATCAATTTAAGAGGAGCCTGTGGCAGAATTTAAGAAAATTAATTGAAAGTTGTTCTGTTCTGAGGAGCCAGCCTAAAGCATAGATCCTCCTACACACGTTTACATTTCTAAAAGCTGCCTTCCAGAGAAGCAAGTACTTCTCTGAAATGCTGCAATCCAACTGGTTCATCCCTTGGGCTTTTGCTGTTGGCAGAGCAACCAGGAGCAGTGAGGGACTGGCCATACTTGAGAACACTCCAGCATTACGGCTTGGTACTTATTTTAAGACTTCTTTTTTCCCGAGGAGTGATTGGTGGTTGAAGTGTGTGACAACTTGTTGCTGAGAGCAAGGGGACGAAAGCTGTGACTGGGCTATGTTTTCATGCAGACTATGCCAAGAACGCATGAAATGAGAAATCAGATTGGTGCACTGACTAAACTCTATAGGTCTAGAGAGAGCTCCTCCTTGAAGAACAGTAGGAAAGTGAGCAAAGTAAGAGTCAAAGAAATTGAGCAGCCTTGAAATTGCTCCACACTCCCCTTCATGTTCCTGGGGCTAAGGACACTACATTTACACCGAGAGGTGTTCTCTCTAAAAGGAAACTAAATGGGGCATGAACAGCAATTCAAGTCCCTGGGGAAATATAAGAAAACTAAATCAGATGGAGCATGTAGGAAAGAATTGTCAAAACTATCCCAGGTGATAGAGTTATGGGAGAACAAGGAAGGACGTAGACAAATGTGGGAAGGAGAAGTAGATGCTGAGTGCTGTGAAGCCTCCTGTGTCAATCCAGTTGGCACCAAGGGCGTCCTGACCTTCGCAGGAAGGGAGAAAACTGTTGGAGAGACTGGTGGTTGCTTTTCCCCAGGATCTTCAGAAACCAAAGCTGAAAAGGATCTAGCTAGTAAAAAATGACAGGTAATTCTGATTATTTACTAAACAAAGGACCTAGCCCAGGATTTCCATGTGCCAGGTGAAGAAATCAAGATCAATATATTTTCTGGTTACTGAAGAAATGTTAGGTGATGTTACACTGGTCATGGCCAGCCAAAAAATGCTTCTGCAGTCATTTCTGGTTTATAAAAACTATAAACACTATTTTATGAACCAGACAGAGATCTCAGTTAAGGACTTCCTACTCATATGCTATCCAGAAATTTTATATCCAGAAATTGAGATGAGTGCATCATTTTGTAGGCAGGACCATGAGCGAATCAAAACACATAAATATAAGAAATAAATTATTTTGTGGTGAATTTTCTCTTTGTAGTGGATTATTTCAAGATCCAGGTCTCATGTAAGTACCACCTGCTTTTTGGCCTTTACAAGTGGTACAGATTTTCCAATAAATTCAGCTGTGAGTATTATAGCTCAGTAAAAGAATACTTCCTGGGGAATGTGAAATCCAGAAAACAGATGACAATAGATAATCTGTTTCAAGGGAAGAGCATCACTAAATCCCAAGGGATGCCACTAATTATACCTTTGGAAGAGAAGAATGCAAGTAAGAAAAATAGCTAGGCCCTCCTTGTGAGGCTACTCAGAACATTTTGAAGAAAACTGCCTATAATTGAAAGAGACATGGGAGAATAAGCATGAAAAAGAGTGCCCTGTAGGTGAAAGCAAGCAGGTGCAAGAAGTGAGAGCAGCAAATCCCTCTTCCCCTTCTCTGCTTCTCCATCTGCAAGTAAGTTAAATTGTTTAGAAGGAAATAATGGACGTGATGAATTAAAATTGAGGTAACAAAGAACAGAAGAACAACGCATGGAATTGCAAAGAGAATAAATGAAAAATAGAGCCCACTCCCACTGTGTGAAGATCAAGATCCGTCATCTAATTGCACGTTCCATGATGTGCAATGCTGAGTATCGGAGATGGCCATCCCAGTTTGTAGCCTTGTAGTTATGTTCGGAGCTGATAGCAAGCTGGGAAATCTCTCTTAAAAAAAAGAAACAAAACCAACCCCTCACCATTTTGTATGAAATGCAGTGACACAGTGGCACTGTGCAGCTTTGTGATTCTCCTTCTGTATAATGGCTGTAGGGGGTGTTCGATGAAGCCTTCTCCAGAAGATCCTCCAGATTGATTTTTTTTCTGTTCCCACAGAGTGAAAAACAAACAAACAGAAATCATTAAACAGTTACATTTGACAAGAGGGAAAAAAAAAATATAAATAAAATAGAAGGCGTTTTGGGGAGCTTTTCATTCCCGGGTAACCTTGGCTATGGTCTGAAAGCAGGTAGCTATTCAAACTCAGGGCAAGAGACACTCAAAAACCAGGAAGGAAGCTCTTGTATTGCTCTTTTTAGGAAAAGAGAGGAAAAGATGCAAGAAAAGCTGAGAATGTGTATGATCCCTGCATGGTAAAGATCTTGTCTCAGTCAACATTTACTCTCTGAATGAAGGAGATGAAATCATCCCAGTTGTACACAGTGCCTTGTCTCTTCTTTACACCCTTTTCTAGAGGTGCGGTCCGAGGTGTTTCAACCTGCAATGGTGGTATTAAATTGCAGAGTACAAGGGTTTTCCTATGCTTCCTTCTCTGATAGAGAACAGTAGGCCGCCAAGTAGATTACAGCAGCGTGTATGCGCTCTTCAATATCTTCACCTACCATTTCTAGCATGGAAGAGTGGGAATCATTTTGACTGTGTTCCTTTTCCCATACGGTCAATGCGGAATTTCTGCCAACGCAGAAATACCAGCCCAACAAGCATTTGGTTTGGTTGAATGTAGAAGGGGCTCAAAATTACCAATCCTCATGTTTACAGTGGTGGGCTTTGTTAAATATTTATATCCAAGATGCTGACTTCCTCCAGGAAAAAAAAAAATCAGCTGTCACTGTGATTATTGGGGGATTATGGCCTTTAACTGACGATTTGTCTAAGCGAATTTAGCAGTAAAGTTTTTTATGCTTTTCATTAAAAAGTGGCAAGTGAAGGGTGATAAAATCCTGCAGAGGTTCTCCTTAGCTTTGTTCCCTCATTGCACAGTTCTGCAAATTGCAGCAAACCACTCGCATGGAGCCCTCAAACCACAGGGCTCACGTAGTTCATGTTCTCTTCTTGCCTTGTCTAGGATAGCTGCTGGATTCAAAGTCACAGGAGCATGGTTAGAAGAAAACAGTCTTATTATGTTTACCATGAATCTGTGAACCAAATATCCTGTCAACTATGTATTATGCAGGTCTTGTAACACTTTTTAATTATGTTTGAACATGCAGTGCAGTGCCTTGCTACTTCTCTGTTGCTGCAGCTGTCTTGAAGGCAGAGTTCAGTCCAGCGTGATTTCTTTATAGGTGCGTTGCTCGTTTCGAAGAGGAGAGAGCAAAGGTAGTTTTCAGACAAGTTTCTCAAGTATGTGTTGACTACAGATATTCTAAGCAAATTTTTGCAGCTAGTAATGCATTTCTCACAAACGCCATTTCCATAAATACCAAAGTATGATGTCCTTGGAAAGATGTCCATAAGGCAGCATGATCTATATTTCTGTGGATGCAAGAATCATGGAATGGTTTGGTTTGCAGGCAACATTAAAGTTCTTCTACTTCCACCTCTTCTGCCGTCAGCAGGGACGCCTTTCACTAAGTTGTGTTGCTTGAACCACCTTCCAACCTGGTCTTGGGCACTTCCAGGAATGGAAGCGTTCACCTTCTAGACTATGATTGTAACTGTACAAAATTGGCAGCCTTGGAGTTTAGATAAAAAGAATATGTCAGAAAATGATTTTCCCAGAAGCCCAAGGATTATGTATTTAGTCCCTGCCAAATGTCTGTGAGATTTTGTATATGCTCAGGTGCCCTTAAAAAAAACCCCACATCTCTGTTTAAGTATTTCCCATCATTGCTGCTGCCCACATCCAGCCAGCCACTGATGCACTCTCTTGCACATCACCATGTCTATTGCAGCTGATCTCCAGACTTCATTTGGAAGGAACATGCTGAGAACGGGTTGAAATAGTTTGGAATATACACTGAGACATGTAATTAGATTGAACCAGACTAGGCAATAGGAACAGCTTCTAAATGAAGACTGACTGCTGTCTGCAATGAGTGCAAACTGCAAGAGGAAGGGTTAAGAAAATTGAATTTGGAAGTAATGGGGTAATAGGCAAATATATTCAGAATTAATGTATTCATATAAATATTGTACAGTAATTTATTTGCCAAATAGCAGTCATTTACTCTGTGGCAGAGGTCAAATAACGGAGAAAATTTATTTGTGAATAAATTATTCAACAATTAACACAAAATGTAGCTGCTAAATTATTCATGGAGACAAATTCAACCAGTTCTAATTCATTTCCACTTTGAAAGTGTTTCTAGATACATCCATATGAGGATTTCAGCAGGGATCACGAGTGCACTTCTGAATGTCTTCCAGTTGCCCTATTCTTGCAGCTCTAGCTTGTGTCATTGTATGGCTGGATCTGGGGGTTAGGAGGTGCCCTGTCTCGCCCACTCCAGTGTGCTGAGCTCGGGTGGTGGGAAGAGGATTTAATCTGGGCAGCAGCCACTGCGTGGAGCAGTGCTGTGATATCAGTCCGTGGCTCCTGAAGCAGGCAGAGGACATTATTCCTGTGCTTGCACACTGCAGATTGCTGAATGTTGTCCACCGAGGCCTTTGTGGAGCCTGATAACCTGTCTTACATGAATCCATAAGGTGTTTGTTCTTGCCTAGAAAATACAAATAACCTAATGCATTCCTGAGTCGTTTCCCCCAGCGTTGACTAACTTGGCATTGAAAAAGGAATCTGCACGTTATTCTTAAGTTGCATTTCCTTTCAGGAGCAGCTTCAGTGGAAGTCACTGTACCACTTCCCACCAACCAAAGGCTTTCCCAGTGAACCAAACCCCCTCTTCTCACAGATCTTAATATTCTTTTGCAGTTCAACAAGTGGTTCAACCTCTTGTCAGCTTCAGCCTGCCAGATTGCTTCTCAGTTCCTGAGGTCCATGGTCCTCCTTCATTGGATGCGTTAGAAGAAAAGGTAAGCAGTCCTTCATGTGGTGTTAAGTGACTGGTTGACTTACAGCATAAACCTGGAGCAGGGGCCACTCTGTCTACTCATAAGTCTCTTCTTTTTGTCTAAGGGAGGGAATCCCTCATAGCCAGTCCCTCATACAGGGCCCCTTAGTGTTGGGGTGATTCTGAGGGGACTGGTGGAGAAATGCATGTCTGCAGGGCTGTGGGGAAGGTGGGGATGCCAGTCACGTTAATGGGAGTGTGTGAAGGAGGTAAGAATTACACGTGTATTAGGGAGATTAAGACATGTCAGTAAAGACAACTTAAAAAATATAATTTTCCAGTTAATTACAGTTCAAAGTAACAAGAAGCAGTGCGTGCTTCCAGAGGTAAAATCTGAAGGCAGGGAAACACAAAAGACAAAAGTCATGTATTTATTATGTACTTCAAGGCTTCATACACCTCAGCAGCCTGTATTGCATTGCTGCCAACTTTCCTTCCTTCAGAATCTGCTTCCTAATAAGTACCCAGGCCTTCTGAATCTGAATCTGAATCTGTGGTTATTACCCAGATTTTCTTTTGGGAGATGCTATACCACTTTGTGTGGTATAGTGGGAGACTTACCTGAAGTGCATGAACTTTTTTCTTCTAGTCTCTATTTCAAGGCCATGCTCTTTTAAAATAGCTGCTATCTTTCAATATCCCTTAATACATATTTTAAAAATTTCTACCATATATCATAACTGAAATTTGGAACAGGTCACTTGTTCCATTGGCACAGTTTCATGTTCCCTCTAAACTAGAATCTCCAAATTTTGCAGTATTCACTTATGCCTTCATTATGTATCACTGAAGGATAGTGAACACACAGATGCCTCAGTGGTTGACCCAGAAGCCTTGCAAAATAATCATGAAAATTAACCAGTCCAAGCAGAAAATCTATTCTTGCCCTTACCACGGTTGTATTGGTATTAATCAGGGGAAAAAGAAGCTATTAACTGTCTCACAAAGGGTATGAAATAAATGATTCATTTCCAGTGAGAGAGATGCTGGTGTTTTTGCTAGAAATGTGTGTGTTTTTCCTCTGAAGAACCACAGTATATGCTGCTGCACAGACCCTGTTCCCTGCCCACAGGGCTGAGGTGAAGCTTTTAAGCAGGAGAGCCTCAGACAGGGTCTCACTGATCAATAGCACAGCAGCAGCAACACTGGCTCACAATGTGCTGCTTCATTTGATGCAACTTTTGTGTGAAAAAGCTGTGTTTGGCTTTGTAGTATTTCATGCTGCATCTTTCAGTGATTTTCCAGCACTAAATCTGCTTTTGTGTTGCAGGTACCAAGAGTAACTGCTGAAGTCTCCAGTGCTACAGCAACGAAAGAGCAAAATTGGGTGCCTGGAGGAAAAATAATCTGGTTCAACTGAGCTCTGTCTGAAAAGCAGGTTACCGTGGCTTAATGAATTATCCTGAGTTTGCAGAACAACGTGTTCTCTTACCAGAAAGGTAAGATAAAGCTACGTTAAAACAAAACAACAACAACAAAAGTATTCCATTAATGTTTAAAACAGCTAACCTGGTGTTTGCCACATCTTGAGTGCATGCCTGGCTGCAGTCAGTGGCTGCCTGCCTGGTGCTCGTCAAGAGATGGCAGTGTTTCTGTGCAGAGGCAGTGTTTCTATTGCTGGCTCTTCATTTACCACAGCGTCTGACAGAAGGGCGTTCTGACTACACAGAAATATACTTTTTATAATCATCTCTAAGAATATTATGACAGACGATTAATAATCTGACAGCAAAGTAACTATTTTTAATGGCTTTAACTGAACACTTTATTTCATCTTTGAACCAATTCTCACTGTAATCCCATTACTGCAATAGAAGTTTGGGTAGCAAGATCATACTGGCCTTACTCTGCCTGAGGTGCCTTGATGAGACCTGTGCTGGCAGGAGCAATGTGTTCAGCACTGACACAAAAGCCTCAGGGTAGAAGTGACCTGCTGGAAGTCTTTCGAATGTATTTCAGGTGGTTCAAAATGTACTTTTACCTTTGCTGCTGAAATTTGATAAATGCAGCAGCAATTAAGTTACGAGACTTAATCTTAATTAGCCTTGGAGCAATATCTGTTTGGTTTTGGGTGGTAGCTTTTGTCATAGGTGTGAGGTTATGCACCTGGTTTTTAAATGGGGACACAGGAGCACGTGGTTTACTCCAGTGCTGGTTTTCCTGCATCAAATTTCACGTAGGTTCTGCTGAACTGAGTTTAAATAGTTTGCATGGTGAACTGAGAGCATTTCCGAACAACTTTTGTGAGCCTTGTACATGATTTTGCATAGACAGAAACAGATCATTGGTACATGAGCATCTTTGGTGAGGCGTATTCTACTTGTCTGATTCATTGGTATAGGCTTTCTTACTTTTGGCTTCCACCTATTGCAGTTCTCAATTGGGAATCTAAAACCTGCTGTTAGAAAAGACCAGGGGAAGCTGGTATTCTCATCCTTAGGTACAGCTTCTGAAATATCATAAACAAAATCACTCCTTGGCTGTATAAACCTGTGTACCTTCCAGCTAAAACTGTAGCACTTCAGCAAGATGCCAAACTGTACAATAAGTTGTTCCTTCCTGTAGTATGTCAGCATAGAACGTGTGTATTTGAAGGGAGGGTTAATGGAATATTTGAAATGATCATTGGTAAATGTTACATTGTACGTATCTTAAATCCAGAATGTGACAGGTAACTGCAGCTGGCTGTGATTCAGGTAAGGAACATGAATGATTCACGAGGTTGGTGGAAGTGGAGTAGGTAATTCTTTCATCTTGATCATTTTCTCCCTGAAGCCAAATATCTCGCATATGGTGACAGCTTTGTAAAATAGTATGATGGCCAGTAAGAACAGGGGAGCGTAGAAAGACAACTGCTAAAACAGATTTGATTTGGATGTAAGAGGAGCCCGTCTCTCTTTGTCTCACTTTTTTTTTTTCCTTCTATTCTTTTGCTGGCTTTCTTACCAGGCACGCAGGGAATTGTTAGGAAGGAAAAGTGCCTGGCCTGGAATGCTAATACCTCTGCTTTGATAAGTGTGAGAGATGTTTTAATTAGGAAGAGGATGCAAAGACTTAGAAGAATGTAGTTACTCATGTAATTTGAAAACCCTGGAAACAGTCCTGAGGGGCAATAGCCTGAGGAACAATTACAGTTTATTTCAGTTTATTATGTAGCCAGCTGTAGCTTGTATGTGCATTTCTGAGGTGGCTTGATAGGAAAATACCTGTGTGATTCTGTTTCAGTTGGCTTTTTTCCAGACAGAAGAGCCCTAAATTGCACTTAGCATGTTGTTAACTGCTTCCACTCTGAACCTTCTCAATTGCTTTAACAAGGTAGATAAAGAACATCTTTTCAACCTGAGCCAAACCCATAATCTAGCAGCCGTGAGCTGCAATCCATGCAGGAATCCCAGTGGTTAGCTGGAGGAGAAGGGATGGCTTGTTATGGTGCTGGACATCAGTACAATCCGTGGCTGGAAGCTGAACCTTGCCTTAAAAACTTCTCAATTCCAAACCTGGCCATACCTGCCCACCATGGGCTTGCCCGTCATGTCAGGAGCGAAGGACAGTTTCTGTGCCTGCCCTAGCATAAATGGTGTCATTGGTTAAAGGTCTTGAGATCAGAAACGTCTTGTGATCTACCCAAAATTGTTTGATAGGGTCCTGTAACTTAGAATTGACCTCCGTACCTGTCTCTCCCTTCTTTTTCTTCCTCTCTTCCTAAGTTACCCCTACTTTGTTTTCTTCTTTTTCTTTTCTTGTCCTCTATTTTCTGTAGATCTAATTGCAGGTCATCTGCACAGTGCTTTCCCCAGCTCATCTCTGCATCAGAAAGAGGAGTTTCATGAGCCAGCACAAGGAATGCATTGTTGCCTTCCTTCTTGCCTGCAGTGAGCTCCTCAATACAATGATGAACTACTTGTATTAAACAAGAGAAGGAGAATTTTGAGACAATAAATAAATCATCTCCCTGCAGAGCAAGCTGGTAAATGAGAACAGGGTAAGCTTGAAGCACTTCCAACCTCTGGAGCCAACGCGTGCATAAGGATTTGATCCAACCCCGCTGAAGTCAGTGAAAAGAATCCTGCAGGCTTCTGGGGGCTTTGGAGGGGGATTTGTGATTTCTGGGGAAATGCGAGCTGTCTGTATCCTTCTTCCCCCAGCTGCCTCTGTGCAAGAGCTGAGCAAATCTCCCATGGTCTGGTTTCACTCCGATCCCCAAACGGAATTGTGATCCTGTGATGCTAGGGCAAGTGGCAAGCTGGGTGGATGTTTGCAAATACCACTAACAGCACTTCTCTCTCTTTCAAAATGTTTAGTGGCAATATTTCTTTTTCTTTTCCTTTTTTTTCTTTAGAAAAGTAGATATAAAATTGGAGATCTGAAATATTTGATTTTCGCTGCTTCTTAAACTTCACTTTTTGGCAATTTACATTTGAGAACTACTCTCAGTGACAACACCTCAATCAGTTATTACATTTACTGTAATTATCAGCTTTGTGAGCATGCAATCCACAGTTCTGCACCTATCCTGAAAGGTGATGGTCGTGTGATCTATAAAGATGATCAGAAACTTGGGTTTTGTTTCCTACAGAAAAAAAAATAGCAGAGGCATTTTGAGAGCTTGGGCCTTTACAGTTACTTTATCTCCTTTATTGTCTCTGGTCCCAGAACCTTGCATACTGGGAAGAAAGCAGACCTTACTGGAGGCAAAGCAGTGTTTCTCAGCAAACCCATTCGCAAGAAAGCTCAAAAGCAATTACAGAAAGTAAACAAGAAAGGATGTTGTAGATCTTGTCCCTTTTTCTAGCTGGGTACTAAATGCAGAGCTGATGGGATTATTTGATTTCACCCTTCCAAATCCTACTGTGTGTTATCTTTTCAGAATGACTTTTATGTAATCTTTAGTGTGCATAAATACATGTTAACAAAAGTGATGCAATGAAAGCAAAATGGTGAGCATCAAAAGCAAAACATTATCATGCAAACATCACTATTCCTTTTCTCCTGCAAAGGCTAAGCCCATTGGTTTGCATACTGCAGGAATTTATTGCAATCTTTCTCCAGAGTGCAGATCCACACAAAAATCTAATGTGGTATAAAAGCTGAGCACATATTATTGGTTCAAAGGAATGACAAAAGCTTTGTGTGGTTCTGATCGTGATTTTCACCTGATCTACTTGTGTTTGTTCTCTTGATTTCTATGAGGTTTTAACAGAGCAAATTGAAGAGGTTCCTTTCTTTCAGAGCTCCACCTCTGTTTTCTTCTATGTGTTTGTCCTTGGGAGTCTTGCAGTTAACATATACCATAAATTTCCCCACCCTGTAATAAAATGCATGCCCTGTATTAGTGGGCAGGATGAGAACTTCCATCAAAGCTTCCCATGGAACAAGACATCAGTCTTTCTGCTTCCTTCAGGGGTGTTCCTAGCAATCACCAGCTGGAGGAGGAAATGCAAAGAACTGTGCAGCAACCATAACGCCTCTTCCTTTCATTACAGCTGCTATGCAGAGGGGCTGCAGTCTTGCATTTACATTCCAGGTGGTGCCATGGCTTCTGTCCTCTTCAACACTCTGGAGTAACTCCTCGTTACCACTTGGGAAGGAAGTACACAGCATCCTTTAGAATCAAATATACAAGAAGAAATCAAGTAGCTGTCTCTCAATTCTGTGTGCAAAGGAAAGGAGAAGTACTCCAGGAATTTAAAAAAGGGGTTAGAAATGCTGTTTCAGTCAGTCAAGTGCTCTGCGGGTGGAATCAGCACACCACTTGTTACTGTGTGCAGCTTCTGTCTGTCACTGGCACTGTGACAGTAGGCATGCAAGTGTTTCTTCCTACCTAGTGTTAGGAGACCAGCCGTGGCCCCACCTTCCTTATCCGACTGAGACAAGGCCAAAACATTCACTTAGGGAGTGAGAGCATCAGCTTTCATGTAAAAGTGGAGGTAACGGTGCCTCAGATGGATTAGGTCTTGCATTCCTGATTGTGAAGTTGCTTTTATGTTTGTGGAATGTTATTGAGGTTTAAAGGCTTGAAAAACGCCCTCTCCTCCAGATTTGATTGCGCATTCATTACTCATTACCTAGCGGTATGCAGTTTGCTGTATGGAGTAGCAGCAGAGCTATCAGTAATATCTGCTGCAATTAGCATTTGAAGCTAGGAATGCTGGAATCAGGCCAGCCCACTCCAATTTTGCATCTTAGAAATGATAAACAGGAAAATAGCATGTGCACAGCGTCCGTTCACCTCAGATTTGGTCAACCTTCTGCTGTAGGAATGGATGTGGGGTGCGGGTCCCCCTTCTCAGGGTCAGGAAAACACACTGGGAGTACCTTGCTGTAGGAATGGCATCTCTGCCATCTCATAACTGTGCTGTCCAATTGCATTTCATTCCAGCCCCACTTGACATTTAGCTGTCTTGCAATAGTGAATTCTATAAGGTGCCCACGTGCTGCGTAAAGTGGCATCTTTCATTTGTTTGACACTGGCGTGCTGGTAATTTTATTGCCTGAACTCCCACTCTCATATTATGAATCAGTAGAAAAAGGAGAGATGGATCATTTTCATATTATGCCCTTCATAATCGTAAATACTTTAATAAAATTGCTTCTAACTGTACTATAAAGTGTGAATGCAGATTTAATAGTGATTTACAAAAGAACTGAACAAAAAAGGGCCGTATCTTTCTTTTTTAGAAATTCTTTGTGATGGCTAAAGAACGGGAGGAAGGATTGGAGATGTGATGTTTCTTCTTTGTAGTTGGAACAGGGTTAGTGAGAACACTGTGGGTAAAATAACAATTCAGTCAAAATGTTATTTTATCAAAGCTAGAGGGTTTGGCAGAGGCATGTTTATTTCTAGGATCTTCTTGCTGGGGACTCCTGGGTCTGCGGCAGAAAGCAGTGCTTTACACGTTGACCTCAGATGCAGAGAACTTGTGCTGAAATTCTTTGAAGGATGAAGGAAAAATAAGAAAAGCAAAAAGTGCCTTTTAATTTGCAGTCCTGGGACTTTGGACCTGGGGTTTTTGCACGGCAGATCTTCATATATGTTCTTTTAGAAAAACATGCAAATGCAAAACCAAGCACACTGTGTGATCCTAACTCTTCGAAACAACAATTCCTGCCTTCTGCTCTGAGAGCTGCATCTTCTCTGGAATTGCTGGAGCTTTGGGGAGCTCCGAGGGACAGCCGCAGTGCACTGCCCAACCTGGGGGCTCGCTCAGTTTTTCAGGAAAGATTTCTATTGGTGTTTGTTTTAACATGTGGCACAGGGAGCTGGTCACAGTTTGGTTCTGTGGTGGAGAGAGAGGGACCTTCCCCTGACCTTTTCCTGGGGAATCCAAGTCATAAAGTAGGGCAGGATGTCATGCGGGGAAGTGCTCTGATGTTTTTATAGGAGCAACATGGAGATGCAGAGATATCCAATGATTACCTGCAGCTTGGTGGCAGCCTGCAGCTGAGTCAGAACTTGGAGCCCTTCAGCTCCTCCTGGAGCACAGGGAGCTGCCCTGCCTTCCCTTTCCCAGCCAGCCAGCTTGGAGGTGCCTCACAAGCAGATGGGGCAGGTGCTGGGGCAGGAGATGTTCCTGTCATGTTTTTTCCTTATGCCAAATGGAGGGTGAGCAATGCTGACACTCCTAAGCTCCTGATGGAGTATACCTTCTGGATAGCAGTTGTGGCACTTGGTGCTCCACCAGCCCTCCCAGGCAGCAGGTCCTTGTTTTGTTGGGTGCTGTGCAGATGAAAAGCTGAGAGTCTTCTGGCCGCACTGGCTAGGGATGGAGTTTTGGAGAAGTGGAAGTCCACAGAGAAGCCAAGGCAATGTAATACAGTGAGCCAGAACTGAGAAACACAATATAGTGAGCCAGAACTGAGAAACACAAAACATTAGCTGATCATGTCTCAAAATGATTCCTGGGAGTCCTTTGTAGGCAACTGCCAGATAGTGATGCTGAATATAATAGGATAATATTAGTATGATAGTAAGATATGAATACAATGCAAATAATATTTAATACAATAAAATGACTGAATAATGCAATAGAGGAGAAAGAGTCAATCGCAAATCCCCACTTGCAGTACCCCTAAGTACTTATCCTTAGGTTCTTTGCCTATACCTGCAGTTCACCAAGGCATACATCTGTGTTGCAGAACATATCTCAGAAATTGGAGCAGGAAGGCAGGCCTGCAACCCGCTTCTGCCTTCTGTGGGACTGAATAGAAGCAGCTCTGTCTCAAAATACCAGCTCTTCAGATTCTTTGGCTTTTGCTTAGTGTGAAATAGTCTTGATTTAAGGGGTATTGAAGCAGCTGGAGTCAGGTTGATTTTAGACCTTTCTGAATTGTTTCCTAAATGTGATGTAAGTTGCAGGGAGAAATTTACGGCTGTATGAGAACAGACATCTCAAAATGTCAGATTGTGTCTGTAAATTGCCTTCCCTGGTAATAAACCCACCTGTCATGTAACTGGCAATCGTAGCCTACTGGTGAATCTGATTTTGCTGTACGCCATTCCTTGAATGAATCACAGAGCAAAACCGGTGATTCTTGCTCAGACTCTCAGCTCTCCGTTTTCTGGAAATTCTGTTGAGAGCAAACCTGGAGCTATTAAGTTAAATTCCCCCACCACAACTCTAGGGAAACGAAGTTACAAAGCTATGCAGTTCAGTGCTTAAATCAGAAATTCTTTAAACTAAGATTTATTCTTCCAGCCAGCTTCTTAGCCTGCTTGTATTCTTGAGCAACAGTAGCCTACAAAATCTTCCTTATAATACTTGGCTCGCCATATATCGAGTATTATCCTTGCTGATGCCTGATAGGCTTTAATCCTTCCAGCACAACCACCTGATCTGAAGAGGGAAGCAAAACGATAGCCATAATGCTGTATCCTCTGATTCACCTTCCTGTTCTATTTATGATTTTTGCAACTGGGATGAATAAACTCAGTAGTCAGCTTTCAGATGGGCGGGTGCATGGTTAGCTCATTTCTCTGCACGTGTCCTCTGAACAGAAGAGTAAAGCTGGCTATTTTGGAAAGCACTTCAGTGCAACATTGTAATTATAATTCTTTTGGCATGTTTGTGTTTAAATGGGGTACAGTGGAGGTGAATGAGACTGAAGGGCGCTGTTGGAGTGGTACCCGTGAAGGTCACATGTAAGTTAATTAGAAGTCAATTGCATTAAAGCACTGAAACGATACAGGGGTGTGAGCCCTCTGCATTGGTAGTTATCCAAATCTGTGACTGTCTTCTCTTCCTCTCATCAGCACACCCAAAAAAGGTAACCAGGAGAGTTTTCGATGCAGCGTGTTACTGTGAAATGAGAGTATCCCCTTTCAGAAAGAGCATGGCTGTCTCTCTGCTTTTACACCTGCAAGGAAAACCCAGGATGTGGGTGCTAATGGCTGTATGTCAGGAAAGAACAGCCAGAGGGTTCAGCCTTTGCCCTCTTTGAGGCTTTATCTGAGTGGTCCACCTTACAGCATGCATCAGGAAATGGGGGAGAATGACATGCAAGGATTTATATTCTCCCTAATAACTTGTTTCAGGACATCTCAATCATGGAGATTTTTTTGTGAAATGAAATTTGGCGAGAAAACTGGATGTACAACTGTACTTGGCTGGCTTTCCCTCCAGAGTTCAGGGGGATCCTGTGGCCCTGTTATTCCTGAGGAGGAGACTGAGCTGGGGCAGTGTGAGCACAGCAGGAAGTCAGGAAGGAGCAGGGCCCTGCTCCCACATCTCTGAGCTGCAAGCCACTTTTCAGCTCCCCAGTGCCTCCCAAAAGGATGTTCACCTGGGCAAGGAGCATCAAGATAGAGCAAATAACACACAAAACAGGGGCTGAGGGATTTAACCACATAGCATCTTGTATAATCGCTAATTACAATATATCCACGGCCTAATAAAGAACCAGATTGGAACAGAATTGGGACGTGTGCCAGCTCAGTGCTGTGCCAAAAATCAGCCTGGCATCTGAAACCCCATTTCGGTCATTCTTTTCCAGTCATCAAAGCAATTCTACACGTGTTTATGAAATGCTTTGTTGTTGTGGGATGTTAAATACCCCTGCATGTTGTACACTGCTGTCTGCTCTCCGGTGCACGCAGCGCTGTGGTGTGGTGCAGGATTGGCTTAGCACAGTTGTATTGCTGCAAAAAAATGATAAATCTGGTCTCTTTAGGAGCATTATAAAAGCACTTACACAGATGACGTTCCCAAAGCTCAGTAATAGCATGAAAGTGTTAGGGATGTTTCTCAAGTGTTTAATGCTCTCATAAACCCCCCCTCCTCCATCTCCTCTCTCACCCTCTACTTATAACTTCTAGCAATGGGGATGGATGTGACAAAAGAAAATGGATTTTTCCCTGTTCATGATAAAGCATGAAAATCCAACTCACCCAAGGGAGCCTATGAAATCACTTAAGCTTCAGACATCTAAAGACGCTACAGGTTTTACTGAGAATGCAAATACTCTGGTGAAGCTGCTCTGAATGTTTGTAACAACAGCTTAATTCAATTAGCAGAGCTGGGAAATGCTACTGCAGCTGAAGAATGCTCATAGGAGGCATGCTGCCGTTCCTGACAGGGGACCAACTAGGCTGGGGATAAAGGAGAGCCATTCTCTTTGGGATTTCCACTGGGAAAGCTGCCCATCTTTCACCTGTGACCTGTGTTTATCAGAGCAATGTGACAGAAAATAGTGAGTGTCCATGGCAGACTGACAGCTAGCATTGTGGGAAAATAAAGGGTAGGAATGGCAGTTGTACCAGCAGTGATCATAGAGGGTGTCCTAATTCCAGTTTGGTGTGCTTGCTGGTGCCTCCCTTCAGAGCCTTGAAGGTGTGCCTGGTAGACACAGAACTAATGGGGATTGAGCACACGTGGGCAGGTTTGTTTGCTAGGTATTCAGCTGGGGTGTGTGCACAACAAAACAGGTAATCTCCTGAAGTTGGTTTTAAGTGAGGTCATAAAGAATGAAATAGCTTCTCAACTTGTAAGTGACTCTGATCCAGTTGAGAAACAATAGGAGGCATTATTGGTGCAAAGGGACTTTCCTTGCTCCTTGCCTCTGCTGTTGTACAAATCAGTAAGAGACAGCAATATTTATGTGACATCTTGAAGTCCTCTATACAAAAGCTCACTCCAGCAACAAACATATGAAAATTCCCTACACTTTATGGCCATTAGAGCCTTCAGCTGGGAAATGTCAGCGAAGGATGGCTCAGCTGAAACGTGACCTGCAGTTTTTCCTGAGTGAAAGAGACACTGATGTTGCAAAGTATTGATGCCTTCAGAAAGATGCAGTTAAAGACTATTTTTATTTACTCTACAATGTCAGCCTCTGTGCCGAGTGAGCGCCCACAAATGCAGTAATCATTTACTAATGAATCTAGTGCAGAAATAATCAGATTCTATAACAAATTCCACCTCTAAGACTTGGGGAAGAACTGTGTTATCTCCACTGAAGTAGCACTGAGAAAATGGGTGTTTTGTTTATACGTAGCTCATTGGCAACAGCTTGGATAAAGGATTTTGTTTTGGTCATCTGTGCCTGCTACCCGATTCCCACTGCTTAATTTCTCTTGCAAATAGGTGTTAACCAGCATGATTCCAATCTTAACTGAGACATTCCCAGAAAAGAGGAGGTGAGTAGAAACCCCTTTATGTCCTCACACCTCGCACTTAACGTAGATCACTAGTTCTAGTATCACAAAGCGTTTTCAGTCCTAGATCAAATTCAGCCATTAGCAAGTGAAATACAGCTTTTGCAGAAGTGAGATGCAATGTTCCTGTTTGTTCTTTTGTATATACTGTGGCATCTCAATTAAAGTCAAATAAGTGAATGTTGCTGGGCCTCTGCCTTCTAAATCTGAAGATCAAATCATTACCACGAGGAGCTTCTGTCTCTTTTCGCACAGCTGTGCTCCTTGGCAGTCAGAGGCCAGCACTTCAACATGGCTGGTGCTGCTAGGTGCTTTAAAACCCGGGCTCTCAGATCATTGTGTTTTAAAGAACTGATTTTCAGAAAGTCAGCTTTCCAGAGAAAGGGATTTCCAGAGAAAGGAAGCTTAATTTCAGTCACTCTCACGTTTAATACCATATGATGAAGACAGTCTGTCATTGGTGAAGCTTTTTACCTGTCTGCTGTTATTTCAGTGCTAAAGACAGCATGATTCTTAGAAAGGGGCTTCTGCTTTTTGGTGGAGACAGCCAATGATTTTTCATGCTGGATGTGTTAAGATGAACAGCCTTTAATTTGTGGTGGAATTAGTCATCTAAAATAGATGGTTTCATAGTTAAGTGGACTTAGTGTGAATCATGATATGAAGTGCCACGCGGTGCCAGCCTCTCTTGGTGCTCCATCTAAATCTGGAGCAACACTTCATCAAAGTCAGTAAATTCAATTTAAATAAAGTAAATTCGGTATGAATGAGTCTGGAATCAAGTCTCATGTTCTGAGACATCTGTGATGGTTTCAGGCCCGAGTGGAGACAGTTGAGAGGCTGCCTGCCGCTGGATGATTTTAATGGCCCACAGGAGAGCGCATCTATAAAAATGATGGAGTGGCACTACTCATTATCTGCAGGCTCTGAAGGTGAAATATATAAACTTAACAGCAAAAAGCCTACAAGCTGTTTGTAGGGCACATTTGTGCAAGGGGAGATTTCCCAGGTCCTCCACCCTGCGTGTGGATTGTGGCCCTGCCCTGGCCTCATGCCTTGGGGGTTTATATGGGTTTCCACAGGGGTCCTACCCAAGTGTGTGAGCCCAATCTGCTAACAGCAGTGAGAAGAAAGCAAGAAAAGTAGCTGGTTATCCAAGCAAGGGGTCACTTCAAAAATGTGAGTATGCATTTGAAAATGTCTGTTGCTACCTTTTCTCTGTGTAGTTTCCTGGCTCCTGTTGCCTGACCAGATGGCAAGTTGGTCGGTAGCCCGAACAGCTCCAATGACTTTTGCCAAGAGCTCACTAGCAAAGCGGTGCTGTGGTTTTGCATTCCTTTTTTCCTGTCCTCACCGGGCACAGCAGCAGAGAGCTGATGTGAAGCACATTCATTTTCCTTTTCTGTGAGCAAAGTGTTTGTCAATTTGTTGGAGGGTTTCTGGTCAGCAGATGCCGGCTAGAGTGTCTTGAACCTTGGAATACATTTAGGGTTCTTGTTTGCAAGTGAAGACGTATGGAAACCTGATGGTATTGGGTTCTGCTGAATTAAATTCAACCTTGATTAATTTTTATAAATGCCCATTGACAATGGTGGAGCAGAATCTGAACTGCCTTAGAGTATGGGGCTTGATGTACGTCAGCCTGCCTCCCCTGACAGCTAATATTCACTAGTCAAGGATCTGGCACCTGCTGTTTTATTACCTTCTGTTTCTCCTGTGATATTCTAGTCTTAATGGAAATGGTGCTTGGAGGAGATGATGGACACATAGTAGAGGACTGCCCCACCACCCTGTTAATGGTGCAAAGCAGCTTTGGAGACCTTCTTCAGGACCTGGCTGGTCATGAGAACAGAGGGTGCAAACGTGTGAGTTGTCTTCTCTTCATATGTGACTGCTTCTCAGCATGCAGGTTCAACCCTTGCACGTATGGGTGCCCAGTGATTGCAGCAAGTGACGGACAAGGAGTGAGGGCCAGCTTCTGCCCTTGCATTGCACACTGGTTCAGCTGTCTCTGTTAAATTCAGAGCATGGTGTTAAGGTAAGCAGCTCCAGGGAAATGATTGCTCCCGATTTTCTTCCCCCTCACTTACAAAATTGAAAGGCTCTTGAACCTTCTGATCCTGCAAATGAGAACACTGATGGGAATTTGAGCGCATCATTGGCTTTATTAGAGGTAGTCTTAAAAGTAGATTTGCTTAGGTGTAGGTAGTGTTTGCAAAGGGAGGTTTTGCACCCATGAACTGACAGGTGAGGAGAAAAGGGCTCCTGAAACACTTTGAGATAGAAATGAGTCCACAACAAATGCACCTCTACATCATGTAGAAGCTTGTGACTGCGCCTAAACGTCAGCACAGCTTCAGAACAGTGAGCTTTCCCTGCACCCCATCTACCAGCATTTTACGTAGGGCCCAACTGAGCGTGGCTGGAAGTGGTGGCTCAAGAGCTGCGTGTGTTACATTCAGTCTGGGTCTTGCTGACATAAGGATGAATGATGAGAATCTCTGCAGCTGTCAGTGTATTTACCCCCAGTGCAAAACCAGAGTGACAGGGCTGCGTCTGGTGTCAGTCCTCAGTCACACTGCTTCATTTTTTCGTGTCAGGATTGCTTTCTTTTTTTCTGTTCTGTTTTAGGTTGGTGTGCCAAACATTTCAACGTGTGCAATTTATTCAAAAAAACACTTAGATGATGAAGAAGTGGTCCTAAGTGATTTTGAAGTCTGAGGGATAGCAAAAACATGCTAGTTGATAACTAAGATACTTCTGGCCCTTCTGGGGCATTGTGATATTCCTTGCGAGTGCTCTGTGGGTTGAAACAAAGCAGGTGTTTAGTCCGTGTTGATAAGGAAATGTCAGCTTCGCTCTGTGACAGACAATGAAATCAATGAGCTCAACAAAGCAATGAGTGGAAGAGCTGGCCGAGTAAGCAAAGGATTGAATCGCAGGGCTCTGGTGGGAAATAACAGCAGCTCTGTGCCCTTGCGAGGGTGAGACAGTGCACTGGGTGCTGGGGAGAGGCTGCGGGATGGCTGCGGCTGTGGCAGCATTAGGTGGCTCTGCTGGAAGAGGCCTCTGAAATTCAGATTTTTCTTCAGAGCTCCTGCAAACTTCAAGGCGCTGAGGGTGGTTCTGTATGGGAGGAGGCCAGAAGTGCTCCACAGACTTGTACCCTAGTGCAGTAAGCCAAGGTGATTTCAGGAAAACTATTATCTTGAAGTGCACGGGAGGATGTTGATGTAAGAGACCTTATAGCAGCCTTCCAGTACCTGAAGGGGACCTATAATAAAGCCAGAGATGGACTTTTTATAAGAGCAGGTAGCGACAGGACCAGGGGAAATAGTTTTAAACTGGAAGAAGGTTGATTTAGACTACATATTGGGAAGAAATTCTTTACTGTGAGGGTGGCGAGACTCTGGAACAGCTTGCCCAGTGAGGTTGAGGATGCCCCCTCCCTGGAAGCATTGACAGCCAGGCTGGATGGGGCTGTGAGCAACCTGGTCTAATGGGAGGTGTCCCTGCCTACAGCAGGGGGTTGGAAATAGAGGTCTTAAAGGACCCTTCCAATCCAAACCATTCTATGATTCTAAGAGGTATTACAGTGTCAGTAGACTTTCTCTCTGTCTGCAGTATGACTTTGTCTCTCATGAATTTTCTTCAACTTTCACATAACATCTTCAAAGTGTGAATACAACTCATTTGTTGCTTTTGTTTTCCTCCACCCTTCTCCCTTTGATAAAACTACTGCGGGGCTGGATTCTAGACCGCATCCTGTTTTCATGCTCACGAGATTCACGCTCTCGTTATTCTGTGGATGCTAGCAGCATTGCTCTGGTTCACCCTTGTGAACTGTGCTGAGCTCATGGCGCACACTCATAGTAGGGCTGTGAAACACAGCTCAGTGTTGATGCAGTGCAGCCTGCTTTCCTTCCAGCTCCTTTGCTGCCGTGTTTGACTCCCAAGAAATTTCCTGGCTTGTTTTCTACACTCTCAGCTAGATTTTCTATTTGTTTTCATTTACTATCCATTGTCTCTTCTAACAGGATTGTCTGAGGCTGGATTAAATAATACTGAGGACTCTTAGTAATAGGAAGTACCACGGCTCCAAAATTTTTTTCTGATATTAATTAACATATGATAACGTCATTCAAATTTGCTTCCACCTTCTTCTTCTTTTCACTTCCCACCTTTCTCCCCCTTTTGATAATCTCCAATATTCTCCTGACACAGGAGAATGTGCATGATCCCAAAACCAATTTATTCTTTTTGGATGACAAAACAGTAGCATTTCCCTCTGCATCTGCAATAATAACGTAATTAAATAAAGCACTAATCCTAATAATTGTGGTGCTTTGCTGCAATAATATGATGGCCACTGCTAGTGTGTTCAACACAGAGCTGTCTTGCTATTTGTGATTAGCATGGAGCTCTGTTTTTCTTTGTTTTGTTGTTACTGTATTTCATTTATCCAATCTACTTTTAAAAAGATTCCATTTTAAAGAGATACAGAAAGGGCTACTAGAAAATTTCTAGTACCTCTAACTTCATATTACCCATGGTACCCCATCTGTAAAAGTTGAATTCCAGCCAGGTTCCTTCTGTCTGTCATACTTGCTGCTGCTGCTCATGGACCTTTGTGGCTTGAGGTCTTAGGCATGGGCATGCTGAAATTTGTAATGAACTGCCATTACTTATGGATGGCCTGGATGTTTTACTCACACCAGAAGGCTTGAGTCGTTCATGTTTCACATCCTTCTCCAGGGACAGTGGGCTGGAGTGACCTCGAGCAGCATGCACTCCGCTGCTGGGAAGGTAATTGAACATGAGAGCTGGCCAACGTGGTTGTGGCTGCTTCTCAGCCGTTCAGGAAAACATTTTGTCTTGTGTTGGGCTTTGTCCTGGTAGGGAGGACGTGCACAAGCTTGAGCATAAGCACAGTGTGCATTGCTAAATGCTGATTAACCTAGAATGCCAAAGGTATGGAAAGGAAGCAATGGGCAGTGCTGCTGTGAGGGCTTGCAGCAAGGATCAAGCGCTCCCAGCATGGTGCTGGCTGGATATTGAGGTGCAGCACTCACAGCAAAGACATGAAAGATGCACGTGACTTTGTGTGGATGGTAGATATGTGCATTTAGGGGCTCAGGGCACATTTGGGTTGTGTGGTTTGTTTATTTATTTATTAGTTGACTTGTGAAAGATATGCTTTGTGTCATGGGGAAAGAGGAATGGCTGGGAATGTTTCTGCCTCCAAATACTGCAGCTCCTCCCACCTCCCCTCTACCTAGGGGTACTTCAGCTGTATGTGTGTCCATGTAGTTTTGATACCTGAAGGTGCTGAAGGCACAAGTCCTGACAACCTATCGCTCAAGAGGGATCCTATTAATCATCCATGGAGGTAAGCAAGAGACTTAATACAAGAAGGTGTGTTGAGCTTGCTGCTTCCTGCCTACTGAAATTTGCTTCCAGGAGGCTGCATTTAGAGAAACCAGAAACTGGCAAGGACTCGGGGCTGTCATTTGCACCTCCTAGCATGAGTCAACGATAATGGGATGAAATGTTATGGCAGAGCATTGACCTCTCGCTGCCGCAGTTGGTCTAGCATTTGGAGTAAACAAATGCTAACGTGGAGGTGGTGATGCTCTCATAAACAGGCAGCAGGGATGCTAGGATGCTGTTTTGTGACAACGAATAGATCACACTGAAAACAACAGATGCTGATTTCAATAAAATAATAGCATTGTCAGGCAATGGTTTTCTGCAACTTCAAAGTGCTTTGCAGGCCAGAATTAATAAGCTGACGTTGCCGTGAGTTGTTGCCACACAGCACAGCAATAGACCTGTTTCATTGCTCACTTTCAGCTTAGCTCTGGTTCTTACTTCAGGTAACATAAAGCGCTCTGCACAAAAGTAGCTTAAAAAAAATGTTGTACTGGCTTTTATGAATGGGCAGAACGCCGAATGACAGAGGCTTGAGATGCGTTATCTTATCAGTTATGTAGTAATCTGGCTGACGGACAGCCCAGCGTGGTACTGAGCACAATGTAGCAATCTGCAATTAATAGAGTGGTCTTTTTGCAGCCCTTGCAGTTGGAGAATGCTGATTGTTCCAGCTGTCTGGCTCCTGCTGCAGTCTCGGCACCGCTCTCAGCTGGGTGAATTTGTGTATTAAAATTGCTCCCTGCCCTGATTCACTATTCCAAGATTTCTGAATCTCAGACATTCCCTGAAGAGCAACAGAAAGCTAAAATGCAAAATGGAACGGGACAGTAGACTGGAGAATACACAATGAGAATTTTCTTTTTCCTGCTAGCAACATGGCAGCAGATCTTCCTTTCTCCATTATAAATTTTGTTTTGAGTTTGGAAAGGAAGTCAAAACCCATTATTTTGGGGTTACGCACCACACGCCGAACAGTTGTTTGGCACAGAAGCCTAGTAGGAGGCATACAGATTACAGCTATAATTGTTTTCTTTTCCATCCACCATTTTGCTTATCTCAAGGGTCTGGGAGTCCTCCACCCTCACTGCCAATCATTTTCCAATACTACCAGCTCATGCTTAGCAGGCCTGGAGCTCTTGGAGCGAGTCCAGAGGAGGAGCACTAAGATGATCAGAGGGCTGGAGCACATCTCCTATGAGGAAAGGTTGAGGGAACTGGGCTTGTTTAGCTTGGAGAAGAGAAGGCTCTGGGGAGACTTCATTGTGGCCTTCCAGTATTTGGAGGGGCATATAAACAGGAGGGGGAACGGCTGTTTATGAGCATGGATAGTGACAGGACAAGGGGGAATGGTCTTACATTGAGACAGGGGAGGTTTACGTTAGATATCAGGAGGAAGTTTTTCACTCAGAGGGTGGTGAAGCCCTGGAACAGGTTGCCCAAGGAGGCTGTGGATGCCCCATCCCTGCAGGCATTCAAGGCCAGGCTGGATGTGGCTCTGGGCAGCCTGGTCTGCTGGTTGGCGACCCTGCACATGGTAGGCAGGTTGAAACTAAATGATCGTTGTGGTCCTTTTCAATCCAGGCTGTTCTGTGATTCTGGGAGATTCTTAAATCTGCTCCTCAACATAACCATTCTATGGAATAAAGCAGCCCTTGAGAGGGTTTAGACCAACAAGCAGAACTTTCTGTTAGGACAAGTTCCGTGTTTTTCAGTCCCTTTTCCTGGCAGTGAGATGCATTTTCCGACCCTTCCCATGGGAGGCTATTCCAAATCCTCACTGCTCTGACAGCTGGAGATGTTTTCCCCTTTTTCCTATGCAGGTGTAAAGTCCTTCCTTCTGTAAACGTACTGTGCATCTGGACAGGTAGATCCATAGTGTTGTGACCTGTGAAGATGAGCTGAAACCCAAATTAACCTTTTTTTCCCTCAGTCCAACACTGTGAAGGATCTCATGCTCATCGTGTGGTGGTATCTCTCTTATTTTTGGTTGTAGTTGCTGGATGTTCTCTTATTATTTATCTAAATTTCCCGTGGAAGATATGATTGTGTTTGTTTGTTGGACAGCCCTGGTTCTGTGTGCGGGAGAGCTCCTGCCCTGCAGCAACAACAGCTTTATTGGCTATTGAAAAATAGAAGGCTCAGATATTTCCATAGACCTGCAGGTGGCAGTGCCTTATTGAGCTATTTGAGCGCCGGTTGCAGTCCCTGCGATGGGCTCTGTGTAATCTTCAGTCAAAAAGGCTCTTCTTACAGGCTGGAGTAAATAGTTCAAAAGCTCTGGCCGTGGGATGTTTTGTGTTAACAATGAAAAATAACATGGAAATTGCCAGTCACCTTTCCCCTTACTCCTCTTCAGGTGGTTTTATTTTCTGGACTTCTGTTCTTTTTAAGGTTTACCTTCAAAGGGTTTTCAGCAACTTCTCTCTACAGCTCTTTTTTCTCCCCCTGACATTTCCGTGTGCCAATTAAGAACCAAACTGGCTGCAGAGTTATCTCCTCTCCCTGGGAGCACCCCGCTAACGCAGACCAGGGGAAGGAGCCTTTTTCATCTGTGTCTCCTGGAAGATTCTCTGCACCTGAGGCAGAAATGCCCTCCCTGCATCGGCAACATCAAGGACACAGAGGTAGGGATGCATCTCGCATTGCTGACACCCGTTTCCTACTTCTGTAGCTGCTTTGCACGAGCTGTTTGATTCCCACGGCTTTTCCTGAAGGTTTGCAAGGTAGTGAGGCTGTGCTTTCCCTACTGCACAGTGATGGAGCAGCGCTGACCTCATGCCTGCAGCTCTGTGATCACCCCACAGCAAAGCCCTGATGATATGCAATGGTTTCCCAGGATGCCCACACAGCCATGGGAAGCTGCTGCCTCTAGCTAGGGGTGCTGATACAGAGGTGACAGTCCTGCCTCTGTGGCAGGAGTTGGAACTGGATGGCCTTTAAGGTCCCTTCCAACCCAAACCATTCTTTGATTCTATGCTTGACTCTCCATGGAGTCTTGCACCTTCTGATACTCTTATCCCAATGTCTTCCAGCCTGTTTTGATGCTGTCTGGTGTCCTACACTGGCTGCAGCACAAAGAGACCGTAACTTGTTCAAAACGTGCTGACGTTACAAATTGCTGACAAGCAAATGGAGGTCTTATTTTCTGTGATTGCTCTCTCTGGGATTTCATGGCGGGCAAAACAATTTGTTTGCTGTTGCAGTGTTTAATGGAGGCAACAGCTATCACATGTGAGGGATCTGCCATATTTCCTGGGAGTCAAAATGAAATTTGGACATGGTGAGGTGTTCTCTGTTGTTCCCTGTGCATAAATCCTCAGCTACCTTGCTTCAAGGTCAGTCGGGGTATTTCATGCCTCATAAGTGGTTTGCTTTGTCAAGCGACCAGGAAGTAATGCTGCCGAGACATAACACATCTGTGATTTCACTGCTTATATTTCTTCTGTATGGAAACACTTACATTTTGCCTTGCTTCATCGCCAGTATGACTAATAACATATGCACAACAGTGGCTCCAGACAAGCTGCTCTCAGGATGACGGCCCTGCAGCCATTTGTAGGGAGCTGCATTCTGTGGTTGCAAGGAGAGAGCTGCTGCCTGCATATCACCGTTTCTTTTCAAGTCTGATTGTCTGATGTGGAACCATAGAATCCTAGAATGGCCTGGTTTGAAAAGGACCACAGTGCTCATCCAGTTCCAACCCCCTGCTATGTGCGGAATCACCAACCAGCAGCCCAGGCTGCCCAGAGCCACATCCAGCCTGGCCTTGAATGCCTGCAGGGATGGGGCATCCACAGCGTCCTTGGGCAACCTGTTCCAGTGCCTCACCACCCTCTGGGTGAAAAACTTCCTCTTGATATCCAACCTAAATCTCTCCTGTCTCAGTTTAAAACCATTCCCCCTTGTCCTCTCACTATTAGCACTCCTCACTTGCAGGATCAGAAAGGGATGTTTCACACTGGTGAAACTTTGGCTGACAAACTTGGTAGAGTTGGCTGTTAGGTCAAAAAGTGAGTGGTTCAAGATCCAGCAGGCAGTCATCAGTAGACGCAAAAATAATGTTTTGATCTGAATGTTATAGTAACAATAACGCCTTGTTGTTGAATATTTTTCATTTGGACATGGCTTTTGTATGTAGCCAGTCAGTTTTGTTATTGCCTGAAGTTAGAAGTTAGGCCACTGTTAAATAACTGTGCTTGATTGCAAAGATTTCTTGTATCTTTGCCAAATGTAGGTGGGTGGTAAGCTGAGTGTCCCTGCCACAGCGTCTGCAGGATATCTAATCTGTGTTCTTTGCTGTGGCGATGACAGAATTTTCTGCAGGTGAAAAAACCCTCTTCAGAATCATCATTATTATTTTCCAGTCTTTAGAACAGTTCCCACCCTCCCCGCCCCGTGCCTCAATTTGAGAACAGCTAAACCATTACAACAGAAATCCCCTTTCTTCCTCCAGCCAAAAATGCTGCCTTGCAGTTCACCTGTCGTCTCTGCTCAGTGTGGGCACTTGGATTTGTGGAAATTTAGTGTGGGAGCAGCAACACAAAGCTCTTATCTTCCTACCGCCTCCTCATTGTCCTGTTTTGTTCAAAGGCTGAGTGATGGCATGAGACAGCAGAGATTTGTTGGGTCATCAGTTCTAATACAGACCTTGGGAAGCCATATCTTCAAGGCTTGGGATGGTCTACGTGGTTCCCCCAGCAGGTGCAATAGCAGTAGGGGGCGGGCTGCTTGTTTGGGGATAGGATTGCCCCACGGTGAGCTGCAAAGGCTGTGGCATGGCCACAAGAATGTGCCCACCTTGGAGGATTTCCTTCCTGGCTTGGGAGATATTTTGGAGGTCCAGAAATGGTAAGATGGTGCCAACAATCCTGGCATAGGTGCATGTCTTCCCTCCTGGCTCTACGAGCAAACATCTTTTGAAGGGTAATCAGGGCCGTGCATGGATTTTGTATCTGCTTACAAATCTTGCTTTACTGATGGATTCCTATTATGTGCTTCTCCAAAAATAATTTTAAGAAACTTCCCTTTGAATTTGTTGACTTTCCAGCCCAATCACAAAAGCAGAATAGAATAACTGAATCTAGCACTTCCTGATTGTTGTCAGCTGTTCTTGGTTGGCTACAATGCGTAACTGTTATTGATCTTGTGGGAGTAAAACTAACAGTGCTTTTGGTTTTGGATCCAGAGAGATATTTATCTTTTCATCTTTGACTACCATTTTCTATGAAGGAACAATCTGTAAATTCACACTGTAAGTTCACACTGCAGTTGCATGTTTCATTACAATGATTTTCATTGGAAGTATTGAGCAAGATGCTGAGCTTTTTTTTCTTGTACAACCTTCTGCTCTGTTTCTGTCTGGTGATATCTCCAAGGGCTGATGGGTGTCGTTGGTATGTGGGATTCTGGCAGTGGAATCATTTTAAAGCGTAGGTCTTCATAATCTATTGAAACTGTATGATAATTTAGGATTTTTGATGTATATATCTTATCTATACATAGTAGTCAGGTCCAATGCACAGCTGTTTAATAGTGTATTGATTATCCGGTTTACAAACCTATCAGAAACAGAGTAGAGACATGAATGCAATGAGTAAGCAGTAGGGTTAGTTCATCCTTTGCCATGACATCTATTTAGATGTCTTTCCTGTATCAAACCCCATGAGAAAAAGGGGAGAGTGCTGAGAACCCTATTTTCTGCTCCTTTCCTCCCTGCCAGGCCAGGTTTGTGGGAAAGTGAAGGAATGGAGCAGCTGCAAGGTGAGCAGGTCCTTCCTTTGGCCATGTTATTCCCATCTTACCCAATAGTCCCAAACAAGACACTTGCAAGTGCCTTGTAGCTGTGGTGCAATGAACAAAAGGAGGCCGACCTGTTTTCCTTAGCTGCTTGTTCTCTTCCAGCCTGCCAGAGTTTGCTGGCCTGGATAAGGCTGCTTCTTACCCTTGTAAAGCACTCATCTCTCTACCAGAAGGCAGTGAGCTGAGCCTATGGGTCACTTTGATCCAACGATGCTTTATGCGCCATAGAGTGAAAAAAGGTTGCTCTCCTTTCAATCTGAGCGTGGAAATTACTGAAGATAATTTGTTGTATCATTTGTTGTAGTATTTGCTGCTCTTCTCTCTTCAGTTTGAGTTTGACTTAAAATGGGTCAAGAGGACCCCATGTTATGGAGCAAATTGAACTCCCCATGAAACAAGTCGATTTAATGGGGTCGGTTGCTTTATTCCCTTCATTAAGATATGTTCTGCTCAATATGGCTTAATAGTTATTTACACATTAGTAAATAATATGTTATTTCTGAATTCATCCATGTCATTTCTCAATTCATGCATATGTAATAATAACTTTTTACTCATTTTCTGTCCTTTCCAGTGAATAGGAATTTAAAGGCTGCCTCCCAAGATGCAAGCACAATTTTGCTCATTGACATCAACGCAGTACATAGAGAGGACGTATAGCCAAAGGTTTTCTGATATATATATATATATTTTTCTATCAAAAATGAACTTTTCTAAATCATTTTTTCTTGGAAAGTACTAGACCAATTTTTATCACTGAAGTGCCAGTGCCCTGGAAAGATGGAGTTTTTTTGATAGTACATTACGAAAAAGGATCATAAACTGAACTTCATATTGCACCAGATGACAGCACCTTCAAAATGTTGTGCTATTTTGTAGTTTGGGTGAACAACAGTGAAATTGTCAGCGTGTCAGGAATCGACTGGAAGCGTCCTCTAAATTCTCACTACCGAAGGGATGGTAACAATAGAAAATAAAGGCAGTGCTCAGAGTTCAGCAACATACCTTTTTACACTGCATAATGCCAGCAGAGACTCAGAACAATAGGTAAATCTGAGGGGGAAGAAAATGGAAACTGCTTGCAGGAGGCTGAGATAAGAGTTCCAAAACAACTCTCTGAATTCTGCATTGCTAATGTCTTAGTTTGTTTGTATGCACAGAGAGAGCTGGTAAAACAAGACAGAATAATCTGAATAATTGCTGCGAATGGGAAAACATGCAGTGAGGTGATATAATGAGAGATAGATGGTACATTAGTGTGCATGTTGCAAATGTTATCAAAAGGTTATCATCAGCTGCTGGTGCAAGCAGGCAATGGAGCAGCTGCAGTGCCTCTGAAAGCAGTGCTCATGCAGGAGAAGGAATGGAAAGCAATTCAGTTCCCTGTTTTGTGAGCTTTGTCTGTGGGAGTTCAGACAGTTTTTCACACGTGAAAGGTTGGAATGATCAGCAGGAGAAATTCTGGAGTGGTAATATTGTGCTCTCTGCTGCAAGTACACAAAGGTCGTTAGGTAGGAAGCGCTGTGAACATTTAAAGACGTAACTTGATGTTCGTTTCATTGCCTGTCAGTGGGGAAAGGGGTTCTTGGGACACGAGATAATTACACTTCTAGGTTTTTCTTTATTGTCATGGATGTTTGAAAGTATCTTTCAATGAAAATGTAATTTCCTAACCTTGTGAGTCTAGGAGCTGTGGTTTCCAAGCTGTTTTGAGAGTCCACATCAAATCTGTGGCAATCAGGAGTAGCTCTGATCACTTCGTGCCTGTTCAGCCCCTATGAAGAGCAACCTTCCCTATGCATTATGAGTCCGTAACTCATAATGCAGTCTGACAAACCAAAGTCTGTTCCTGCCCCGAAATGTGCGTGCCTCAGGTAGTGAAAAAGTGGCTGGAAATACAGCAGTAGAAGAGGCTGGAAGAAAAGCCAGGCACAAACTGGTGTTTGGAACAGTGGCAATTCTTCATTTTTTCCTTCTCTTTTTTTCCCCTCTCACCAGGGAGAACCATGTGTGAATACAGCTGAGGACTGAGGCTGTTATAGCAGCAATGATAGATCTGTGATGGAAAGTTCCTAGAAAATAAAACCTTCGTGGGAGCTGCTGGCACGTAGCCTTGGTGCTCAGCTCTCACTAGATCCCTTGGCCGTGGCTACATGTGCCCCTGTTTCCTCATTCCCTCAACACTGCCTCCTCCTGTGTTGTTTTGTTTTGTTTTCCCTATTAATTTTCATCAGGATTAACTTTCCCCAAGAAGCAGTGCTTTCAGCTCTATGCAGGACAAGCAGGCAGCCACATTTTGGGACAAATGTTAAGTGCAGTTTCAGTCTGTGTGAAGCTGGGTTTGTTTTCCTTTAAACTAGATACACAAACTTGTAGAGTAAATATCCTGCTGGGAAGTTTAGCAGTCAGCCTATTTGCTCAGTTTCAGCAAGCCTCAGGTTGGTTTCTAGCTTGGCTTGGATCCTCCCTCCCTGTCAACACTCGAGGAATTTATGCTCCTAGGGCAAGGCATCCTCAGCCTGTCTCACTGGCACTGTTCCTTCAGTAAATCAGGGCACGCTCACTGCCATTGGTGCATCTCATGACGTGTCCTGCTGGCCCTGCAAGGAGTCCTTCTGCCCTCTCTCCACTCTTTGTTCCGTCCTACCGACCTATCTGCTGCTCACAGGCACATGAGACACTCTCCATGGCCTCTGACAGAGGAGTGCTCTCATCCCCATGATGGTTAAAGCACTCAGAGGAAGGCAGGCTGCCAGCCCTAAATCAGGTAGCATGTTGCCCTGATGGGCTTTATTAAAGTTAGTATTGCCTTTCCTTTACATGCAAGCACGCGGAACAAAACATTTCATTTCTGAGCAAATTGAATGTCAAGTGGAATGATGTGGTGGAGGGGTTCCGTTCTGCAGAGATAAATAAATGAAGTTCAATCCAGGGCTATTTGGTTACTTTCACTCTGGTTTTGGGTTCAGCAAAAGGATGAGGATGTTGAGGCAGCTGATTCTGGAGAGGAAAGAAGCGTGACAAAATTCTTGTGTTGTGGGTAAATGTAAAACTAAGATTGGGAGCAGCATGGGGTCATGGGTTAGAAATAGAGACAGGGCTGTCGAGAGCTCCCTCGAGTGCTGTTAAGATGGGCTGGTAAGTTTCCCAGAGAGGATCAGGGATGGCCTTGTATAGATTTTGCTGTTAGTTTCATAACTGTTCTGTAATTATTACAAAGAAGCTGTAATACTCATTTGTAAAAGCGTGGCAACCTGAAGAGCTAAGTGATGCAGCCTTGTAGCAACCGTAGAGCAGTGAGAGTCAAGAGCTATTGATCCAGATGTCCCAGGGGCATTGCTCCTGTTTTAATCAATGACAATTTGATTTCAAAGGGTCCATGCCTTCATCTCAAGTGCACACATTTGGCTCTCTTTTGCAGCTGCTTTGTGACCAGTTCAGAGGCTTTCCAGGGCCACTGAATGATCTCTGGAGAGAGAATCCTCCAGGAGGGAGTTTAGGGCTGCAGCTCATTTTCAGAAAGAAACTTATTTCTGTCAGCTAATGGTCCTAAGGGAAAGGATCAGCTCAGGCTGACTGTGTACTGCCCAGGAACAGCGTCCTGCTCTCTGCTGTATTAGCTTCCCATTAACTTTCATGAATGGTTTCATGATTAAAGGATGAAACTGGTTTTACACATATGCACCCAGATAGTTGGTTTTGCCATTGGGGAGCCCTTTAGATCTCACCCAAATTACAATTCAGTCCAAATCAGAATGATCTTCCCTTCATCTGGCTAGGAATCATTGGCCTCTGCTGGTCCCAACAACTGATTGGGTCTATTTGGAGCTGCCAAAGAGTTGTTAAGAGTTGTAGACTGGCCCCAAAGAAGCTGGAAGTTGAGATTCATCCTCAGTCTGGTCTCGTCTTGTGTACATTGAGCACCTTTGTCCCAGTGGCCAGTTGGCAGCCAGCTTCAGAAAGCTGCTGTGGCCACAGGTGCTCCTCTTGAAATCTTTAAAGGCAGTTCCTGTTCCTAACACATGCCTAACACATGCAGCATATGCGTTCCCAGGTATGGGAAGACTCCCTGTAGGCAGGTCTACCTTAACTTACAGGAGAGTCTTGTTCCTTTAAAAATCTTCCATTACTGTCTAACTGCACTGAAAAATTCTCTTCAAAATTACTTGCAGTGTATTTTAGAAGAATACTGTGTCATTTATAATCCTGTGAAAGCTCTATTATTGACTCATGAGTAGTCTCCATTAAAATATTAAATTACAGAGCCTGTCTAAGAAATGACTAGGAAAGATGCATTAACTGACTGTTTAGATAGGTCAGTGTGACTCTAGTAAGAGCGGCGGGTCACTGCAGTCCTGATGCCATCCCACACTTCTTAGTGACAGCAATCAAGCTCTCGTGCAAATGGAAAGTGATATCTCAGCGTTTCCAAAACTTGGAGCCCCTGGGAATTTTACAGGCTCTGTCAGTTCACAAGTTGGCATCTGTTGTTCCTAATTATTCCATAATAATTAGTGATGCAAATCCCACTAGGAGAGGATCTTCCCCGTGCTTCTAGAAATTAACAACAGAGGACAGAGCCCTCAGAGCTGAGGTTCAGTGCTCAGTGAGGTGATTATGCAGTTATGCTGGGAAGGAACAGAAAGAGCCCAGCTGCCTTCTCGGCTCCTTCAAACACAAAGAATGGCGTGTTCTACTCAGTGCCACTCTTTAAGACGAAATGCAAAGTATTAGCTGATGCATCAGTGATTACAGCTGGGAAAGTCTATGCAGGCTTAATTTTTGTTTTTGAGTAGTAAGACATTAAGACAGCTAAATATTAGAATGGTTTCATCTGGTTTGTTGACAGTATTCTTCTGATAATGTTGTCTTTGAGGATCTTATCCCAAATGGTGTCAGTCAGACCTGGCCATGAGACAAGATTTGGGCCTTCTGATTTCAACCTTTTCTGTAAAGATTTCTCTCAACTTTAGCATTCTTGTAAGATGGAAAAACACATATTTACTGTAGATTTGCTGCAACTAAGAGTTCATGAATCATTTCAAAGAGGATATATGCTGTTTTGCAACTTTTATCCTTATCATAGAGTCAGAATAGCCTGGATAATACCTGTAGACCATGCATTTGGGATCACAAATTGAAAAGAAAAATGCTTTGGTGTTCCCATCCCCAAGAAGTTAGCTCTGATTTTGTGCCACAACTTTCATACCTATCTGCACTGTCCCGTCTCCAGTGCAGTGGTCAAAATTTTCTCTTCTTGAGCTTTTAAATGGAGGGATGCTGCTGTCTGATCTTGCCAGGCCATTCCTCTACACCCTTCTGTCTTTCTGAAGCTGACTCTGAATAATATATTACGTCTGATTAGCCCCAGAAGTGATCAGCTGTCTAGATTGCATCAGAGAATTTCACATTCATGAAATAACTTACAACATGTTTCTTACTCTCGCAGATGATTTAATTTCAGCGCAGAACTTATCCTTACCGTGTTTGACTGTTGCTGTCTCATGAAAAAAACAAGAGGTGCCAGAGTGACAGAAGTGTTGGTTTGGAGAGCTTTCTGGGTGTTTCTGGTTCAGTTCGCGCTCGGAGCAGGGCAGTCACTAGCACAAAACCAAGGCAGCCCAGGCCTTCTCCAGCCAACCCATGGCCATATCCCAGGGTGGCTTTCCCACCACCTCTCTAAGTAGCAAACAGGGACATCACAGCTTGATCAGGTTGCCCAGGGCCTGATCCAGCATTGCCTTGAAAGTCTCCAGGGCTCGGGCATCAACCGCTTCACCAGGCAACCTGTGCCAGTGCCCCACTACCCTCACTGGAAAAGAATTTTTCCTTATATCCAACCTAAATCTACCCTCTTTGAGCAGGCTAAGTGCTTTCTCTGGCTACCCAGGCTAACTGCTGCTTCTGCTCTGCACCCTTTTGCTTTTGACCAGATATTTCATTCAGGCCCTGAGGAATCCAGGCAGTAATAAACACCGCTCAAACTTTTAGCAGTAAATAATGGATGCAATTTCAGCAAGTCAGCAGTTTCTGTCAGACATACAATGTGATCAGGAGATCCCTGACCTGATCTAAACCTTACAAAAGTTTGGGTCAGTGTGTAGATATTCTTCGTTGCAGGGTTGTAAATTATCGTGCTATGAGAGACATTTAAAAATTCTGCTCTCCGGATGCAGAAGCAGCATTGCCATTGCTTCCGATTAATTTTCATCATCTTTCTCATAGTAATGGTTATTTTAATCTTCCTTCTCCTGTATTCCTATGGATATAGGCTTGGGTTTGGTTCTCTTTTGTTTGTCTGCTTGGGAAGCTGTTTGACTGGAGTTGTTTGGCTTCTTTTGCTGTAAGCAAACTGACTGCTCTTACAACTGAAAGGAAAACCTTTTAAACTGTAAGGTGTAAAACCAGAAGTATAAATGAAAAGAGCAAATACCAATGCTCCCCCTCCCATTTTTTGTCCAGTTTTGGCCAACTTTAAAACATTTAAGCTCTTTGCTGTGAGAGTGGTGAGGTGTGAGGTGCTGGAACAGGCTGCCCCGAGGGGCTGTGGCTGCCCTGTCCCTGGAGGTGTTCAAGGCCAGGCTGGATGGGGCCCGGGGCAGCCTGGTCTAGTATTAAATGGGGAGGTTGGCAGTCTGTGGCGGGGCAGTTGGTGGAGATTCATGATCCTTGCAGTCCCTTCCACCCCAAACCATTCTATGATTCTGTGATACGATTCTATGATTCATTTTAGTGTAGGTGCTGGTGTTAAATGAATGGGCTGCATCCCCAAGCCTCCTGCTGGGAGTCAGCGTGGGGGGTGGAGGACAGCATGCCATTGATGTCATCCGCATTGTCTGCCTTCTGCCAAACAGATGCTTTATTTCCAACACTGCTACTGTGATGTTTTCCCTCTCCTCACTGTTCTTGCTTGCTGCTGGCTGTTTTGATTATAAAATTAATTGCAGAAGTATTTCTTAAAAGAAGCTTTTGCATTCAAGGTACTTGGTCCAGCCCTTGCTCTCCCCTGCTACTGTTGCAGTAAAGTGCACTTCCACAATTAATCGTTAAGTGGGTATGTAAATTAAGCTGCTGGCCCAGCAGATAATGAAACTGTTACATATATAATTGCTAGGCAAAGTGGCTACAATTTTAGCCATTTTCACTGGCCTATTATTGCAGTTTTCTATTGCTAAAATAATAAATCATTGTTTAGAAAGAGGTATGTTCCTTACGAGAGAGAGGGTGAGAACTGTTGCGTATGCAGTAAGGTGAGATGCTGGGAGATTTTAAGCAGCAATTTTGCATAGGAGAACTTTGGCAAGGCCCCGGGCCCTTTGTAAGATAGGAAATAATTGTTGGGACATGGGACGTGGTGCTGTGCTGGGTTCCTGAAGGAGGTGTGAGGCATTGAGCATGTCCTATACGTGGGCTGGCGAAGCACTGGGCTTCCTTTTGGTGTCCAGGTATGGTCAGCAGCTCCATGTGGCCTGCTCAGCTGTGTGCCTCTTCATGGGACCTTTTCCTACCAGGCACACGTGCAATAGTTCACTCAGCTTTGTGCATATGGCCATTAGGCAGCAAATGACTTTAAAAGGTATTGGCAAGCTTTCATTTCTCCTCCCAAAGTTATTCTTCTGTAATGTTTGTTTCCGCTTGAAAGAGAGCATTGGGTGTATTTGATCCTTTTCTGTCTCGTGTGACATCCAAGAGATTTATTCATATGCCAGGTGACTAGAACATATCTTTCACTCGGAAGTGAAATGGGAGCAGTTTGGTGCTTGCCTCTGATGCCTTTTTCAGGTCACTTTGTGTAACCTTAGCCTGCCTGCTATTGTGCAGGTCTTTGGAGCACTCTGTAGCGCTCTCCTCGGTACATCAGCTGGGTGTTTTGATTAGTTAAACCTTCAATTTGGGGAAAACTCAAGATTGGAAATTCAAGTTTCATTAACTGTGCCTACAGCAGAAAGTCATCAGAGTTTCAAATAGGTCTCAAGAGGACAAGAAGCTATAAATCATTCAAGCCCATTAGAAAGTTGCTTAAGCTCTGCTGTTTACTATCTTACAATGTTCTGTTATGCAGTATCCTCAATATGAGATCCCTAAAACTTCTCATTGTTACGATAAACATGCAGGTTGATTAATTATTTGTCTATTTTCATGGAGGAAACTTGAGCTGCCATAAGAAGGATCTGCAGGGCACATCTAAGAAAAAGAAAAAAGACATTAGGCAGTTTTTGGCAAAGTTACTGAGAGTGTTCAGTTCCTGAAAGAGATGTTAGGGAAGTGATGGAAGTTCCCTCTTTAGAAAATCATGCCTCTGTAAAGAGTGTCGGTTGGGTCACTCCATCATACCGTTTGCTTCTAAAAATACTGATGTTACTGTCTGTCCTCACCCCAAACTTACCAGTAGCATTCATAAGGGAGATCTATCCCAGACTGCAGTTCCTACTTTAAATTGGGGAATATTACATCCTCTAGGCTCTGAATAGGTCCGACACAGTTGCAGATCCAATTCAATATACGTGAGGTGTTCGGTCTATCTGCAGTTTCCCAATATTGCAATCTTTTCCCAGAAATATTAACAGATAAAGATAAAGCAATTTTAGCTATTCCTCAGTGGCATTCTCCGCACTGATTTCAGGCTCTTCTTGAAATGCTAATATATCATCCTCACTGCTGCATTCATGCAGCCTGTTCCCCAAAGGGGATTTGGATTGCCTTCTTAGTAGCAGATTATTTCCTGATCACATTTCTCATATCAGGGAATCCATGTATTCAGCAAGAGACCAAAGCACTGTGATCGTTTTACAATTTAGCTTTATCTAGTCATCAATTAGCAAGTTATGTGATATTTCAAGTTGTTTTAGTTTTGATGAGGAGAGGAGCTCACCGAGACATTCATCACTCAGTAGTTTGTATACAAAGCAAATCAGTGCCTCAAAGCACCTAACTAAACTACTGTTTCTTTGCCTAAAATACAGATATTCTTTCTATCAAGGGCACTGGAGGATATTACAGATGCCTTCATGTATCTACTTTGCTGGACCATTTAATGCTAATCTAGTGTTAGATTACCTTTCTGAAACTGCTAATAAAATCTGCTACATTACCGTGTTTAGCAGAGGCCCCAGGGCTTCGGGGATGAGATTTCTATCTGCTGACAGATCATGGCTGGGTGAAAACTCAAAACAGATACTTTTCTGCATCAGGTGTGAAACGCGCTCGCATCCTAATCCTCCCAAATGATACGGTGATGGAGAGATGTATAAAAGGTTTGTTTATTCCACAGAAGAGGGCAGGGGAATATATATCCTTGAGCTATATGCAATTGCAGGAAGGCCAAAGTAGATATAAAACACCGTCTGATGTGGTAGTTTGGCACCCAGGGAGCACACATTTTAAAGACTGTACACAGTAGAGTGGTAAATGCTAAGTCTCTGTTTTTCCCGTGCTGCTGGTCTCACTGGTGCAAGGGGTCCAGGGAATTCATGAACATCAAATGTGCCCTCGGTGAAGAGGGTTTTGATATGAGATTTTCAGCTGCCATAAATCTGTATTTCTCTGATGTCTCAGTGTAATTGTGGCTGTTAAACTTTGGGGACAAACTCTGCAAGAGTTTTCCTAAGTAAAATGGGCCCTGGGGAACATCTCTCCATATGGCAGCACGACTGGAAGACTGAGATTTTTCCAAGACTAATGTGACCCATCAGAGCTTTGTGCTCATGTTAGTGATGGAGTTGCTGCGTTGCATTAACTGCCAAAATGTCTCCCGCTTAATAAATGACAAACTGTGTTTTACAACTATTGGTATTCTTGGACGGTTTCCCTGGAAAACATCTCGAATTCCTTTCTGTAGGGTGCCCTAGGGAGTCTTCAATGTTTTGGATGGATAGCGCTGGCTGGAGCCCAGTAGGAATGCAATTTGGAAGGAGGCTCTTGAGTTTGATTTTTCACAGCATTATGTCTTGTGCAGCCCTTTAAACCTGGGTTCTGAGAGCAGGAAACAAACCTCCTCCCAGGCACAGAGTCAGGATGCTGCTCTGCCTTTGTTCACTTTGTAGCTTTGGAGTGCCACCCGAAATGGGAAACCAGCAGGAAATAAAGCCTGCTTTTTTTGCTTTCCAAGTAATGCAGCCAAGCCTTTCTACTTCAGATGGCAGCAGATGAGCTACTCATCCAGACTTTCTGTATAATCACTGCTAAGAAACAGGCATTTCTAGAGCGTGATTCATCTGATCTGCCTCAGATGCCTGCTTTGGGAGGAGGTGGGCTGCACTGCTTCTCCCTGCCGCCTGTGAAGGGAGGCTGTGCGTTCCTCCTTCAGAGGTAGGCGTCTAATCTCAGCTGCCGGGGATCTCAGCCCATATGTTCAGACCCATTCCCTTCACAGTCTTAGTTGGCCCTTTTGGAGAAAAAGGCCTTTTCTGAGTCACTGCAGAAATGCAAAGCCCAGTGCAGGGTCCTCAAACACAGCAGAGGCAATTCCCCAGATAAAAGCCTACATTTCCAAAGCTTGCTTCTTTTGAAGGAGTTGTGCCCACCCCAGTGGTTCAGTGGTGCCCCTCCACCAGAAGCTTTGAGCCCTGCACTGGGTGAATTACCCTTTGACAATCTGGGGCCGCAGACCTGGTGGGATCTGGGTTCCTTTCAGGAGCAGTGCAGTAAGAATGGCCGTGGGCTCGACTCCCAGTTGCCTGCCCTCACTGCAGCAAGGATCAGTTCCACACGTGGCAGCTTTCTGCCATGCGTTTTGCTTCAGCTGCCCAGCTCCTCTCGGAATGGTTTGCCTGGGTGGCCGGGCTTTCAGCTGTTTGGCAGACTTGCCCTTTGCTGTGACTGTAATGGGAGAAAAATGAAGAATGACTCGAAGGCACCTGCTGAAATAAAGAGCCAAATAGCTTTGTTTATAAAAGGGGAAGGAAATTAAGGGTTGGTCTGGAAAAAGAAGGCTGGGAAATGAAATGAAGATAAACTAGAAAAAGGCAGGCAATCGGTATACTGGATGGTCTTTTTTGTGTTCTTGAAAACTCTTTGCTCTTACGAATACCAGTGACCCTTGAAGGATCTCTCTGATTGATGGGACAAGTCCAGCTAAGTAGAGAATGCAGCTGTACATTTTTCACAGATCCTAGAGACAGGCCTGCTAGCACGGGCTCGGTAGCAACTTGGATGGCTCTTTCCTAACCCTTTTGCACTTCTAATAGACGTTGTGCAGGCTGCCAAAGGAGGGATAATGAAAATCAAGCCAAGGGAGGTCTAAAAACCTCACTCCATCAAGGACAGTGTCTGCTGTGTGAATTGTCAGGAAAGGTTTAGTTATTGGCACAGCCCGCACTCCTGGAGGCAGGACAGTCAAGCAGCTGAATTCTCCATAAATTTTCCTGTCATTCATCTGCCAGGAGTATTTTTCAGAAAGGCTGCTGTTCCATCCAGGTACTCCCCTTTTGTAATCGAATGATGATTTATTATCCAAGCAATGAAGAAAAATATATTGCCTTGGAATTTATGAATGCGTAATGATATGTAAGCCATAATAATGAATCACTCCGTTCCCTCCTCTCCCTTCCTCATGTATATTTGGATGTTTATTTCCATATAAATTTCCATTTATTTATGTCCTCCTAAGTTCTCCTTCACAAAAGGGAATTCCCAAGTTAAGGTGCTGAAGAGTTTGAGATATCCAAGTTTTAGAACAAATGAACAGCATGCCTCACGGCTTTCTCCTTCCCTCTGTGCTTGCTTTCCCCATTCTTGATCATCTTCTGAGCTACTGCTGTTGTGCATCTCACCTTGCAGACATGGTTTTGCCTCATGCAACTGTTTGCTTTAGGTGTGGGCATGGAGCATTGCCCAAGTCTCAGTGCAAGAGAAGGCAAGCCAAGCTCCTTGACCATCTGGCTGCCTTTGTGCTCCTTCAGCAACTCGACTTAAAGGCTGTTTCCAGTACACAGTCTTAGGTATTGTTTGTACCTGTAGTAAAGCCCAAAGGAGAAAAGGGTCTGACATAATGCAGGCTGTGAACAGTAGAAGGAAGAAACTGCCCTAGCACCTTTGAGGGAGCAGTGTTTGAGAGAAATTGAAATCTGTCATGAGCTGGTAAGGTCCTGGTGATGCAACTTGCTCAAAGTAACTTTAAATGTGTGTGCAGTATTCAGGTGTTGAACTCAGCTATCGTGATGCCTAGCCTTCACTGCAGAGTTATTTTTTCCACTTTAACGCTTTATTCCATCTGGACTCAATTTGGAAGACAAGGTAGTGACACGTGCTATGGCAAAGCCAGTACAAAAGAGAGAAGCTATCTGAAGTAGGTTGAAAAACATTTCTGTAGATTCAGTGGCATGGCCTTGGCTGATACTATGCTCCATAAGATGGGGTACATCAAGAGTGATTCCATAATGGGTGGGAGTGACACCAGTTAAAACTGATTGCCTCTCCTCAAACCTCTGCTTCTCTTTGCCAGGGAAACTTCTCGCGAGTCTGATTCTTGTGTTATTTGCAAGTATTTGTGTGCCACTGAAAAGCTTCCCTGATCGGTTACTACTATGCTGTACCTGAAATTTAGTTGGCAAAATGTATTCTGTTATGCTGGAGATGTCAGAAGAGCACCGTGACATTCAGAGACTCAGATCCACAAAAATTCAGAAGGAGCACTTCAGAAGGATCTAGCACGTAGAAATTTAATTGACGATCCCAAGCTGGGTCATTTTGTTATGGTTGGTAAACACAGAGCATGTCACAGAAAATAAATCATTGCCCCTAAGAGCTGTAGGGAGCAATCCCACAATTTTGGCTGCTCCATGAAAGTCTCATAAGGTAGAGTAGACATTGCAGCACGCTTCACGCCTTTGGGGCTACAACGTATGGTTCCAAAGAGATTCATAAACCCACTGTATTTCAGTGAGTGCCATCACAAGGTACTGCTGCAGTGTCTCAAATACTGAGAAGGACTCTGGCCAGAAGCAGGCTTCTCTGTGGCTGGAAGTGCACACACACAAGTGCCCTTAGTTCACTCAAGCCTAAGTCAGTCTCTAGCAAAATGAAGACACTACTGGAAAAACAGAAAACTTTATCCATCCTTGCAGGCCGCATTTGCATTTGAATAGTTTTTATTCTTTTCATGCACATAAAAAGTGTTATATTAAATACTAATATGGCATTTTTCTCGTGTTACTGTACACTTTCCACACACCTGGAAATTAACTCCATTGTAACCACAATAGCCTCCTAAAAGATGACAAAAAACCCTGTTTATACCAGTGAAGAATATGGTAAAAGCAGATTGAAGAGTTTCATTTTTCCAGTGGCCTGCCAAACTCCTTGACTGATGTTACTAAAGATACAGGCATGACTGTTTCTATATTCCTTTATTATTAAAATGCAGCAGATCTACAGGGCAGGCAGTGCTTGGTAAAAAACAGTGCTGGGGCTCCTTAAGAACCTGCTTAACAGCCTTATCTCATCTTAGGGAGTTTTGCTTTGTGGAGATGAGGCTAAAGGTGCATGAACATTTTGGATGCTGCTGCAGGGTGTGTTGCTCCTGACTTTCTTGCAAGCTGGAGGGGTCATGTATGTGTGTGTAGGGTGGGAGAGGGACTGTGTGAATGCACTGGCCGGCACGATGAAGGCACACAGGCATATCCTCGCTCATGTAGCCATGAATTCAGAGGCCGGCGGTTGCTGTTGGCTCTGGTGCAGTGCCTGTTGTGCTTAGGCTGGCTTAGGCAGAGTTTGGTGCACTTTGCTCCCTATAGCAATACCTGTGCTCAGATTGTTTCCAATTTTGTCTGCCTTACATTCTGGTATTTCCAAGCAAGGTAAGAATATGTACATTTACACTTGAATTTAGAGCAGCATGGAAAACGAAGGAGATTTTCAATAAGTATAATGGACTGTAGATGCATAGTGTCTAAAAGCAGATTAATTGCATTTTCACGTTCTTTATATGAAATCTACCAAGGCATCTAGTCCCTCATTAAAGTGCCGTTTTGTCTTTGTCATGGAAACTCCACGTCAAACTTCAGACCTAAGGATGAAGCTTGTCTTCATCTGAGGAATGGATCGAGTCATTTAGGCTTGCTAGACTTACATAAGATTCCTCCTTGTTAATCCCTACTGATTGAATAAAAATATGGAAAAATATTCTCTCGCAAGGTCCTGGTTTGCATGCTGATACATTGCATGCTGACTGACTGATCGTCTGGTTGGTTTGGCTTCCCACAGGAGAGAAAAGCTGGAAGAATCAAGACCATCCCTGCCTGATAAGCCAGGAACCGCTGACTCGGCTAAGCCACATGTTTGAATTGCACACGCTAAGCTAACAGACTGTAGTATTTACAAGACTTCGCTAAACACTTAAATCTGTTTTGTGGACAAAAGGATTTTAAGTTAATTTATTTTGTTGAGAGAATAATTTAAGCAAGTTAGCATTTTTGTTGACAGAATTATGATGAAATTCATTTTGTCTGCATAACTGATTGGACAGTTAGCAGCACACATTTTCTCCACTGAATCCAGTATGTGCTAGGACTGTCAAATAGCATTTCCTCCGTGGTTTCCAGTCATTCTGTCAACAGAATGAATACAAAATCCTTTCGTCTACAAAATGAACTTAGGTGTTAATTGTTTGTCGATAAGGAGTGCAAAACCAAACGATCCTCTGCTGAACGCTGATAAAAATGTACAGTAGGGTGTGTGTGTGTACAGACGCACAGCTGCATGCCTTGCTTTGTTGTCAGAGTCCAAATGTCACAAACCAAGAGCCTGGCAGGGAGCAGCATCCGATCTAAGCTGGGACTAGGCACGGTCTGAGTGTCATGTTCAAGTTGAGAGCATCACAAGGAATTAAGGAGTGTAGAAATGCAAAACGTGGGAGCTGGAAAGCTGTCAATATTGTTTCTAGCAGGGATTCAAAGCCTCCCACTGTGAGTGTTGATTCTGGTTCTTCTTGATACGATACAAGCACATGCGGGATGCAGTGGTTCCTACCTTGAGGAATTGTATGACAAATAGATGTGGCAGATGAGGAGCAGAGAGAGGATGTGCTGTATTCAGATCACGCTGGCTGAGAGCTGAGATGTAATGAAACGAGCTCGTTAGTCGGAAGTCCCATGCGGAAACACCTCTCGGAGACCAGCAATAGATTTGGATCATCTTGACCACATAAAAACCATCCTCTCCTTCTGGACACCATTCGCACATAAAAGATGGAAACGTCATTCAAACACTGTCTTAAAACACAACCAAACTCACCTGAAGCCCGCTGATGCCTTCTGTCTTATTTTTGCCAATTTCTTGTTTTTTCCTAGTTGTGAAGGCACGGTGTGTTAGCCAGTGTTCCCAGTTCTGAAGGAGGCATCTGGGCTGTCAGCGCCCAGAATCTCTTTAGTAGGCTAGGGGATATAATGGAGGAAATGGTGTGTGTTTTATTCTGAAAACATGATGTTTTTGGAGCAGTCTGCCTAGCATTAGGAAAGGAGCAAGGAAAAAAAGAGAAATATTCACTGATTAAAAGCATCAGAAAAATAGCATACGTTCATTTCTTTCCTTTCCCTCTCCTCCTCTGCCCTTTTGAGAGGGTTAAAATCAGTGGAGAGTAGGAAAAGATGCAAAATAAAGCTATGAAGAGATATGACAATGTCATAGTGCAGCATCAAAGTTCAGCCCTCTGATATGTTTTCGTGTTCATTCAGGAAGAAACAACCAACTAATCCCCAAGTTCATCTATACTGTTTAAATGCCCTGGCTTTCAGCTCTGCTAATTGTCAGAAAAGCCAAAAGGAAAGAAAAGCATTCCCTTTTCAGCCGTGTTTTGTCTAAATATTCTAGTCACTGCCAGGGCTTTGAGGTTAAGGAGAGGCACGTTGGGTATGGAGAGGCGAGGTTAAAGGCAGGGAGGTTGTTCCTCCTAATGAGGTTTGTCATTTACAAGGGCATAATCATCTCTGCTTTCTGCAAAGGAACATTTATGTCAAGAGCACTACGCCAGACGCCGCTTCCACGTTCTTTCGCAGAATGTGACCTTTCAGAGAATTGCATCCCCGTCCCTGACAGTTTGAGGATGCTCAGGCATGGCACACATTGCACATGGCAGGAGCTCAGCTGATGGTAGGGCCTTCCAGCCAGCACTGAGCACAAAGGGCAGCTGGCCTCACGTCGCAGGGTGACAACACCAGCTGGGCTCAGGTGGTGTGTGGGGCTGAGCGGGAGCAGTGGGGGACTTGCAGTTTGATTGTGCCATTTACTCACGCTTCTTCAGTTGAGTGCTTTAGGCTGTGTCCTGTGAAGAGACACAGTTGCTCTTGCTGCAGAAGGTAAAGCAAATCGGACGTGTCAGTCCCCCTTGCTGCTCAGCACAGTCACTAATGAGTGCAGCGTATGGCGCTGCTTGCCAGGCCACTGGGAACTTGGTGCATGCAAAGCCCTGACTGTCAATACCCTGAGCCCCTTGCCCTTAGCAGAACACGGTGGTGTTAGTCCTTGTGTTAACCAGTCCCACTGTGGCAGCAGCAGGGCTCAAGAGGGACTGTGATGGAAAGAGGCACTGGGATACCCAGGGAGGATCAGGCAGCAACTGGGGACGGTGACACGCTCATCTGTCATGCACAAATGATGGATGTGTCTCGCAGAAATCCCAACCTGGAAATAAAAAGGATGCAAATTGCAGATGTTGTATTAACATAGGTTCGTAGCGAGCTCACTGGGGGCCACGTGCATAAACTGTTCAGGTAATAAAAAGCCACAGCGCTAGTGGTGAGGAACCTGTGGCAAGCCAGGACTTTCAAAGCCATACGGCACCTGTCATGTGGGGTGTCTGTAAATCCGGGCAGTGCACTATGAACTTAACACCAGGAGGTCACGTTTTAAATGGTGCATTCAATAAAAAAAATGACCAAACAAAGGCTTTCACGCTTTCATCGCCTTTGTATTTCAGATACTTCCTCACTGCTCACCGCTTCATAAATTTGCATAGTTGCCAGCAGATCGTACCACATTTCCTTTTTGCCCCGAGGTCAGCTCTGCAGCATAGGCAAAGTCACACTTATTCATAGAACTGATTTTGCAGCCTAATAACTCTTCTGGGCCAAGGAAAGGAGAGTGGGATTTAATACAGGCAAAAGCAGGATGCTTAGAAAAATAAAAATAATCTGTGCAACGTGCTGTAAGAAGGAGAGAAAGGAGAACTTGCTATTAAACTTACATAATGAAAACGAAATTTGAGCCACTAGAAAGGCCAAATCCCTCTCTTTTACCTTTGTGCCTGTTTTGCTAGAGTAGTTATTCCTGCAGAAGGATCACCTCTTAAATGGCCTGGCCTACATTTCATCTTACCTGCTAGGTGAAACCGTAACAGTCACTTTAGTATGCTGAGGTGATGCAAAGAGACCTTCTCAGCATATAAATTATAATCAGCTTCTTTATAGCCCTAATAACTAAGTGCATGAGTGGCTAGGGCTTTTTAGTAAAGTCTGTCTGCAAAGGTCACGTAGCATTATTTTGAGCGCAAACTGCAGAAGTGGTTCCTGGAAAGGTTGTGTGGTATTTTGATACGAGGAGCATAAATGGCAGGAGTTATTCCACTTAGATCAGAGGGGATGGAGATGCATGTGGTGAACAGCTTTCTGCAGATCAGAGTGCTGTAAAGGATGGTCGGATCACCCTGGCTGCAGGAAGGCCACCAGTGGTCTCTGCTGCTCAGGGCGTTTGCTCTTGTTCTGTCTGACAGAATCCCAAACAAATGGAGCTGCCACTGTAACCTGACAGGTAGCTCACATATAAAGGGGGCAAGATGCATGACACTGAGCAGCGCTCGGTTGGAGCTATCTCGTCATTCACATGCAGGAAATCAATCAGAGAGTGGTGTAATTGACATGAAAATAAAACATATATATATACTTCACAATGCATGCAGGGGAGCATTTCAGACCTGTGCTGGAGGGCTTTTCTTACTCGGAGACAGTTTTTGCTGGTTGTTTGCACAGGGGCATCTGGGCATACCACAGGTTCACAATACCTGCCTGAGCACATGTGCTTAAAGATAAGTTCCAAGTGCCCTGTCTTTCTTCTCTTTTTATAGCTAATGGAGAAGAACGAGAATGATGCTTAGGAACAATAGGGTTGACTCATAAGGGATGACTGTATATGACTCATAAGATGTGAAATTATTCCAGAGAACTGAAGTACATGTGTGTGCACTGAGACTTGGGTTGGGGGGTTATTTTTCCTAACTGGAAGAAGAACACTTGCTGTGTAGTTTGAAATGCGGCTGATGTAAAATAACATTGTCTGCTTAGTCTTGGAAGGCCGTTGCAGACACCAAGTATGGTGGGAAACTGCTGCTAGTAGAGATAGCATGGGAAGTAATGGTCCCAAAGGGTTAACCTATTAGGGATCTGCAGTGCTGTCCTGAAGCTTAGTGTTGACTGAAGCAGCTCTGCCAGTTTGCTTTGAAAACTTAGAATACCTGATTCAAAAATGTCTGAGGATGCAAAGGAAGTCACACCCTGAGGATTAATGGCCCGTCCCTTTAAGCAGCACCATTAAGCACCAGGCATCTCTGAGTCACAAAGATGGCTATTTTCAGAGTTGGAGCCTAATAAACCCTTGTGATCAATTAACTGTCCTGCTGCATTAGAAAAGAAAGATGTCAGTTGTCTCCCCTCTGCCAAAGGTGTTCTTGCAGTCAGTTGGGTGTAGGCACATCCCCAACATCCTTGGAGCAAGACTTGAGATCACTACTGGACAAGCACTTACCTGAGAAGCTTCATTGGTTTCCAGCCCAGAGAGGGCATCTGCAGCTCTTCATTTACCGTGTGTTGTCAAGTAAATGCAGTGTGATAGATAAATGAATTGAGCCTGCTTGGATGGGACCAGTAAACTATTGATCGGTTTCTCCTATGCCTGCTTGGTTTTCCTGGATTATAACCGAAGCTACTTTTTCCTTAAAATGAAGAAAGCTCGTGGGATTAAATCTGCCAACATTATTTTCAAATACCGTGACATGTAGTGGCATCTCATCCCATTAACTTGCAACTTGGAGAATACAAAGATGTAAGAAGAATAGATCATGGTAAAAGGGGATAGTTCACACATCTGAATTTCAGGGACCTGTTATTCCACAGGGAAAGAGCTCAGCTTGATGGTTTCCTTTTAATCGTGCTGCACATAACACCAACAGCAGCTTTTCCTCACGTGCGTCCAAGCATGTACTCACTGCTGCTCAACTCCCTGCCATCGGCCAGTTATTGGGGTGCACAAACAACCTAGACCAAAGGAGCTCTCTGTTAGTGCAGTTTGGGGTTAACATTAATTAGTGTCTCCTGTGGCTGAGGGAAGCCAGCAGCCCTTGCAAGCTCACCTACCTAAGGAGAGATCAGCTGGGGTGGGAGGGAGAACATCAGTGTAGCTCAGGTAATTGTTTGGGCCCCATCCCAGGTGACTCTCATTTATAAGGGGAGGTTTGTGCCTTTGGATGTGCCTGTGCAGCGGTAGAAGGAGGGTGCATGCTGTTTTCTTGCAGACTTGGAGGAGCTTCCTGAGCTCCATGTGCCTGCCTGGGAGCTGGGTTGTGTGGATCCTGAGCATCTCTTTTCTCTGTATGCTACTCACATTTGTTTGCTGAAGGAAATGTGAAGAGGCTGCTACTAAAGAGTGCAGCTTTGTAAGCAGTGGCTTTGCTGTGCTGAACGTGAGCCGTTCTGTGGCTGGAGCAGAGACTGCAGCCTTTTGTCAAAGGCTGAATTGTTCAGCAACAGCAGGCACTGGAGTTAAACGTGAGATCTGGGAGCTGCTTCATGGTTTGCACAGCAACGTCAGCATGTGACATCAGAGATTATTGGTGTTGTCAGGCATGTGTTCTCACAATGAGCTTGCTTGAGGAAGGATTTTCCTCCTGGGAAAAAAAGGGTAAGGACGTAGATTTGTGTAACTCTCTCCGAGCCCTTCATGCATCTGAAGTTCTGGTCTGTTGCACCCGTTGCAGCAGGCAGCCCATATCCCAGCTCTGGGCTGCAGGTGTGCACATTCTCAGTGTGGAGGGTGTTTTTCAGAACAAAGAAGAATAAACAGCCCCCATGTTACAAGCTATCCCAGCTGCAAGGTGTGAGTCCTGGCCGTGCTGTTTTGCAAAAGAAAAAGGGCTTTATTTTAGGGAAGCTAAAGAGCATTTCTGCTGTGAAACTCTTTGCACACACCGGACGCAGTTCTGTAAGCACTGACACTGCAGCCTGTCCTCATCTTCCCATGGGCTAAAGCAGTTTGCAGCAGTTCTGCAGCGTAGCAAGCCAGGCATCTCCCATCTACATCACTTAAAATGATGCACTTGTGTGTTTATATACATATGAAAACATTGCCGAACCACTGTATCATTCCTCCCCCTTCCTAGCAAGTGGCTATGCTTCCAGGTAACTTAATGATGTATTTATTGTCTTAGCAAAAATGAGAAGAAGGTACTATTAATGTAGGGTGGAAAGGGATGTGGGATTTGAGCAGACGAGTCTTGGAGTGCTCCAGGTGGCTAAATCACGGGAGGAGGACAGGTGGCTCTGATGGCCTCATCAGGTGTGCCTGATCCCACTTAATGAACATGTGGTCTCAGCTCACAGGAAGGGAATATATAGAGGCAGGAAAGAAGCAGTTTTATTCTGGTGTGATCTTACTGTGCTGTGAGAGGAGGGTGCAGAGCCGTGGAGAAAAGTTTGTTGGAGGTGAGCTCACGGTCCTGCTGTTCATTCTCAGGATCTGTGCTTCCCACTTCCAGGGACAGACTAATCCTTTGTGGTTCTATCCGGGGGTTGAACTTGTGAGAGGGGATCAGAGCCTCAGGAAACCTGTTACGGACTTGTCCATTCTTTGTGAGGGGAAAAAGGCAGCAGGAAAAAGGGAATGGGGAAAAAAAAACCAACAATGGGTGCTGGGCAGTTCCTTGGGTGGTGGTGTAGCCTGGGCTGTGCTGGGGCCGAGTGTGTGCTGAGAGATTCCTGTGGGGCAAGGAGGAGGATCTATCATTGCTTCTTTCCTTGCTGCCTCTATGAGCTTGCCTACTTTTAAGGGTGCACAACTGCTACTAGTGTCTGGGAAGACTGAATTTCTGTGTTATATTCTGTGTTCTTGTGTCGCCCTATTGCCTATAATGGAATATATGCCATCCCTTGATATCTATCAGTTGGGAAAGACTGGCAGGTACAGGGTTTGCTCCCACTAGGCAACCCCTTGTGTCAGAACTACAGCAGTAGATCAGCATCTGAAATTGCTGCAGCTCTCTACCCTGAGAGACACCTTTATTGCCCCAGCGGTTTGCGTTTGTGCATCTTCCATGTGTTTTCATAGTTCAAATGCAGAATGGATGGATGTGAGGAAAACTAGGCTTCAGTGCTGGTGTTCTGTGACCCCTGAGCATGTGATGTTGCAATACTAATAATGATGGCTACTGTGACCCTGTGCTCATGCACAGTTACGATGGGTCGGTTTTCAGTAAAGAGTCTCTGGTGCAGAAGCTCCTTTCTGAAATAGCTTGGCCTGGGAAAGGGTCAGTCACTCATAGCGTCAGAACAGCATTTTTGTCTCAGAAGAGTTCTCTTGTGCTGTATCAAATAGGAAAACAATTTGAAATATGCAGTGGGTTTTGAATTATAGATGTCCAAAGCCTGCAGAAACCACCGAACCCTTCTCGCTTACCATTTGATAGTATCAGATCAGAATGGTTTCTGATTCTCCAGAGAAGGTCTTGAACACATCATGCTTAAATTTTAAAGACATCAGGAAAGCGTCCAGATCCTGTCTTCTTGCTTCTGTTCGTTACTGATTTGCTTGTTAACATTGAAGATGTGTTAGAAAGTTTGCTTCGATTCACTTGCACTGTGGCTTGTAAGCACTTTGTGCCCCGAGGTGTGATGAGTGTGCTAATTGCTGCCCTGGGCTCCTGGCTGCTGTCTCCTAGCAGGCTGGTTGCTGTGGATCAGTTTGGCCTGAGCAGCGTCAGCACCACTTGTGCATCTGGAAAAGCTCCCAAAAACTGGAATATGCAAACTGTAGAGGCACTGGGACTGTTGAGGATCTGCTGCAGATCAGGAACAGGACTTTGCTTTGGGCAAGAAATGCTTCCCCGTGTCCTAGGGGAGAGTGGGTTTTCTTTTGGCTACAGCCTACTTGCCTTCCCTCCTTGGTATTTGGTCTTATGCTGGCAGGACAGCTGGGGTCTGTCACCTGTGATGGAGCCTTGAAGCTGGGAAACATGGGGTACCAGTGTCACTTGGTGTGAACAGAAGGTAAAAGCTGACCTGTTCAGGAGCAGATTAATATCTGTTTGTCACTCTTTTTGAGTACTGAATTCTGGCTCCGTGCCTGCAGTTTATTCATTCCTTTGGTCCATATTCATCTTCCCTCCTCCTTTCTTAAATTTATTTTTCAGATGCCTAAATGAGCAGCTTTGCAAAACGCAGCGTGTTTTCTGTATGTTTCTGCCCAGACTAAGAATAAATTATAGCTGAAACTTGGGAATGCTGCATCTGTCGCCGGTTGTAAAGCGGCCTTGAAGAATTTTGCCTTGGCAAGCCATAATTGCTGATAACTGCTCCTTTTATGCAAATCTTGGCGTGCAAGGGACTGCTAATGTGGCAGTGGGCTCAGCCCAGGCGCACAGCTGCAGCAGCAGAATGGCTTTGTGGGTGCTGCTCTGCATTGCAATGGGGTGCCCTGGGAAGCTGTTTGTAAGTGATCATTAGGTAACATGTCTGCAAACATGCTCTGTGGTGTTGAAGCCAACCCAGAGAAAAACTCCAAGTTCCTGCACGTCTCTAAATAAGTCTTCTGTGTTTAGGAAGGAGATTTTCTTTTGAGCTGTAGTTGCTTTTATTGCCTGGCTTCCTTGCCTTTGGTGGTAAATACACTGCCTGCCAGCTTGGTGTGTGAGGCTGTTGTTGAGTTACTGCCCTGTTTTGCTGTTGTCTCATCGTGGGAGCAATTACTGCTTGGCAAGAGCTGGAGGTGTCAAGTCCTAAGGCCTCCAGATACTTTTAAAGCCTCTGGCCTCGCAGCCCCTGAGCTGCTGTACCCCATATGTACCCTGCAGGGAGTAAGATAACACCTTTTTTGCTCCTTTAGTGCAGGAGTAACTGCTTCGGGAGTGGTGGCCAGACAGAGCATTATGGTAGGGTGGCACGTTTTGCTCACTATCTTCTAGAGCAATCTCTTCTTGCTGTAAGGCTTTGCTGAAGCATATTTATGTCGCAGGGAACCTAACCACCCAGTTAACAGGCTCAGACAGTCCTGTCATAGCAACAACTGAGCATCATGTGCAAACCATTACCTAGCTGGCATCTAGCTGCTGACGTTTGCGCTATCAAAACAGCAGTGATTGCAGAGCACAGGGGGTCTCAGTATGGTGCTTGAAGCATATGTTCAGTGCTCTGTAGCTAATAGTACCAGTTGTAAAACCTGACTTACTAGAAGGGTCAGCAATCAAGGCAGCCGAGCGCCTGTCTTGCAGTTGGCATGACTATTTCTCTGCAGCCTACTGCCCAAGGCTGACTCTGCATTTTGCTGGGGCAGGCGCTTAGGAGACTTCTCCCCTTACTGTTCCAGGATGCAACAGAGGCCCTGGGTCCCAGCATGAGACATGATACAAAGATGCAAGGCCCAGCAGAAGATGACTCGAGTTTGGTAAGCCATCAATGTTGGTTTGTTAACCAAGGAACCATCAAATGGTTATTTGCTGCTGGTGCAGCAGTGGCACTACCCTAAAAAAAGTGTTAGCATGCTGCAGGCCAGGTTGGGACACTACAGTACGAAAGTCCCAGTGAAACACAAATAACACACCTTACTAGCCCTTTGCATCCATCTTGAGGGCAATTTTCATCGCTTCTGTTTTGTGTTTTTTTTTTTGTTTTTTTTTTTTTTTTTTTTTTTTACAGCTCAGCTCTGTGAAAACTTTAGGGCAGCGAGTACCAAATGGGGTGAGGATAGAGGGCATGCTCCAGCTGGCATTCGTGTTTCTGTATGGTGAAGCTAGAGCTTGAAGAAGTTGTTTGCTTGAGGATGGAGGTGAATGTGGTTGGGATATTTATTTTCTCCTGACTTCAGAATTTTGTTTTCTCATCCCTTGCTGGAGAAGGGGGTTGGGGAAGGAAGCCTTTGGCCTGACTCTTCTGATGAGTAGCATAGTTTGTCTGCTTTTTGGGTGCCTGTTGAGAGATGGGCTCAAATGTCTGATTTGTCACATTGAAGTGCATTGCGTTTCCTGAACTTGCTTTCTTCTTCTGAAGTGGTTCTCCAATGAAAAATAGGGATACTGAGATGATGTCAGATCACTCGTGGTTTTCAGAAGGTTTTTCTTGCCTGTGCTGAAGGGTATGGTGGGATGCAGCACGGTTTGCTGGGTGTGTGCATCGTTAGCTGAGATCCCTGCCCATTGATACAAGGCTGTACACAGATGTACAATAAGAGGCAGGGCCTACACTGAGGTAACCACAAGCTGTACAGGCAGCAAGTGTGAGGGCAGAGACAGCTGCTTCAGATCACCTCCCGTCAGGGCTCTGTTCACTGGGCCGTAGAGCCTGGTGGGCTTGTAATTGGTTACTTGCAATACTAGAAGGTTTAAAGGTAGTATTCACTTCCTAATTTAGAATGTTACTCTTATCTCTTCGATTTGATAATCATTTTGCCTGCAATGCTTTGAGAGTTTGGGTTACTAACTTAGCTTTTACCCTGGGAAAGTGAAAGAAGGTGCAGGTCCTAACCACTGCACAATTCCATCTGCTGCATTTCCTATGACATCTCTGAGCTCTTTTGGAGGTAAGGTATGCACAGTTGAAACCACACCCTTGCAAAGTAGAAAGCAAAGGTGACTTTGGGGCTTATTTTTGTGAGCCCTACCAATGAACTGATTATTGTCTTTGTAATACCTAGAATAGCAACGCGAGAGGAAACTCTGCGCTTTAAAAGCTGGAGGCAAAAATGCCCTGAAGGCCAAGTTTTTAATAGAAAAGGCTGAATATAAGGCAAAATAAATTTTGCAGTAGTTGTCCAACAACTCGTTCTAGACCTGTAAATGCTGTGTGGGTAGCCTGTGTTAATCTCTAAGGGGTTCCCATTGCAGAATAGGAAGGCTCAAGAGGTGACCAGGAATAGCTGACGAGATTGTATTTATTAAGAAATCATACCGTTCTACAGATGAGCAATAGAGATTCAAGAAGGGTTTATTTTACTTGCTTTCCTTAATAAAAGTTCTGAGGCAATGGCAATCTGGACTCTGTTCTTCCCAGCAATATCTTCCCCACTTCTTTAGTGTAGGGACTCACTAAGCGTTTTGCCTGGAGAGTGTAGGAGAGCACTAAGGAGGAGTGCTTCAACGTTCTGACCAGAGATGCTGTCTTGCTGTTACCTGACAGGAGTCAGTGCTGTCAGATACCTTGGCTAGCAAGCTCAGTAGTCAGATTTTGGTATGGCTAGCAGAGTGTTCAGTAGCACTTCAGGAGGCTTTGGAGGGGCAGCCTTCGTGGTTAAAGCTACAGAACAACTTTGTGAAGGAAGGAAGTTCCTTTGTAAGGAAGAAAATTTCCTTGCAGGAGCTTTCTCTGCAGCACTTCTTTTACTTAGCTGTGGAGGAGCTGGTGTGTGCAGGCTCCATCAGTGTTTGTTTCGAGTCACAGCGGTGCTCTGTGGTCCTGGCATTTCAAAGCCTTGCACTGTTGCCTTTACAGCTCACAGCAGACTTGCCTGGAGGAGAACATTGCACAGGCATATGCTGAAGAGCGACTCCCAAGCGCTACATCTAATATTCTCAAAGACCCCTGCAAAATGTAATGAGAAAGGAGAATGCATCTAGTCTGTTCCTTTGATAACCACATAGTCTTAGACTAGCAGTAGCTCTTAGGCAGATTACCACAAGCTGGTGGAATTAAATGAATAGTTTGGAAGTGCTGGTGTAACTATTGATTTTGATTTGTTCTGTTTAGTCCTGGTTTAGCAGGCAAACAAGGGTGGTGGGAGCCTTTGTGAGCTCTCATGACAAGGAGCAGAACAGCCAGGGTATCCACATGCATGTGGCTGCAGGTTCTCAGACCTTGGAACTCAGTCCTGTTGCCCCAGTGTGTTTAGCGAAGAGATTTCCAAAAACCAGGCAGAGGGAAAGATGCTCTTGGTGCTTCCACCTCCCAGACTGCCTTTAGTGCATGTAATTACTGAGAAACAAGGGTTGGTATCTCCTATAGTCACAGACATTAATGAAGAAGTCATCTGCTTAATGGAAACATGCATATGTAACTGTTTCATCTATGTGGTGGACTGGCTGCTTTTTATGTATGTTAATCTGCAAATGTGTAGTAGGTGGTAAAATTTATGAGCTCTGTAACCATTTTTATCAAGTGTGCCCTTTAAAATCAGGGGTTTTTATGAGTGTTACATGTGTATGTTCGTTATTGTTAAATCTCTGCTCATCCTTTGCCTTATTGGGGGTGGGGAAAAAAAGAAAATGAAGCCTACAGAGAAAGCGACGCTTTACGTCATCGAATGAAAGTTTCAGGTCCACAGATGGGTGGACTAAGGGCTGGTGCTAAAGGTTGTATGATTTGGCTGAGAGGAATTTGGAGTAGGACATTGCCATTCAGTTCTAAGTGCCTAAATGTAATGTGGTTAAAATAAAACGTGTCCAATAGATCACAGCTTGCTACAGCTGGACGAGAATCTGATGTCCTTGCCAGAATCTAACTCTGTACAGAAAGAAGAGACAGATGTTGAGATGCACTGGACTGATGGTTAGAAGAGGGAAGCTGTAACTGGAGCCTTCATTCTGCATCTTGGTGCTCATGCAGGGACCGTATGGGATGGGATTCTCACAGATGTAGGTTGGACATAAAAACTTACAGTAGTGCAGGGGGAGGATATCCATGCTCTGTTGCAGGCCTTGGATTTATTCCTCATTACCATTAGTGCTTGGTATATTCTCATGCCTGTGTTTTCCTCTTTGCATTCCACGCTTCCTTTTTCTATCATAAAGTCCTTTTTTTTTTTTTTTTTTCCCCTTCTTTAAAAAAAAAGAAAAGCTGCTGTTAGGATTATGTCCTATTACTTAAAGTGCTTGTTCTGCTACGTGTACACATAAATTTAATTATATTGGCCATATGAAAGATGCATGAAGGTTCAGTTTTGGGAGGTATGCCAAAGATATCTTCTGAATGTGTAGCTGTTTGATGTAGGCTTGTGTGTAGTAATTGAATCACTGATCAAGTACTATATCAGTGAAATAATCTTGGTAAATTCCGTGTACTTAAGTAACGATAGCCTTGAGGCTGTGGTAACTGGAGTAACCTCATTATTGATTTTGTTGTTGTTGATTATGCATATCTTACACTTTCTAATAGCACCCTTTTCTGTGTTCCTATTAAACACAGCTGTTCCTGTGTCCTTCAGAAGAGAGGTCTTTCTTCCAATCACCTGTAAAGGACTTTTTTGTCACTGCTCATACGAGGGACTTCTCAGATGTCCTTCTCATAGCCATTCTGCTGCTCAGCCACAGGGAATCCCGCTGCAGTGCTGCTCTGGTTTAATGCTCTCTGCTCCCCCCTCCCTCTCTTGTGGCCCTTTTGGGATAGAAAAAGTAGGGCATTCGCTAGTTCTTTTCGCTGCTTTCTGCATAGAAAGTCCTTGCTCTAATTCTGTTGTGCTTTTGTAGGAAAGTCAATTTACATCTTCCCCATCGCTTCTTCCATGTGTTCTTATGTGCCCTTGTATTTTGAGGGAGCCTTAACGTTACTCCTAGGACCCAGAAACTCCATGAAGCTGAGTCACATGCTGTATGCAGTGGATGGATTTGAGCAGAAGTTGCTTGGTGGGCCTTCCTTACAGAGCCAGTCTGAATCCCAAAGTGAGATCCGAGCACTTATTTGAGGCTTTTCTTAAATCAAAGCTGTTTACTTCACCCTTGTCAATACCAGATGTGACTTATATTATAAATGGTATGAGTGATCATACCATTTATATATAATGAGTGATCAACGTTATTCCAACATTTTTTTTGTTAGTATAGGCATTACATGTGAACTCTTATGGTATGGCACCAGCAAGAAAAGCAGTCTTGTGGACTTAGAGCTCATGTCCCGAAATACATGATTTACGAAACGTACTTTGTTGCTTTCTTTTGGTGTTCTGGAGACTGAAAATATTGAAGAAAATGTCTGACTACTTGAAATCATTCCTTGTTCACTTCATGATCCGTAGTGTTGTTGCAAGTTGGATCTGACGTGCTCCTTGAGCAGCTGTAGTCTCTGGTGGCGGGTCACGGTGGTTTCTTCATGCATTCAAGAGATATTCCAGTGAAAGTGAACCTCTGCATTGTGCTCAAGAGGTAAAGCATAAGGACCTGGCTGTGCTTAGCTGAAGAAACAGTGCTAGGAGACGCACTAAGAGGCTGGCTCAAATGCAGCTAGCAGGTGAGGAATTGAGTGACCTCTATTCAGGTTTCATGAGCTAAAGCTTGCTTGTGGGTGAGAGCTGTGTGAACACTGAATTAAGTCTCTTGGTGTCTGGAGTCTCCTGGCAAGAGCTCCTGAGGTCGTGGACTGTGCAGCCTGGCCTGAGAGGGACGAGAAATGTTGGGAGGGTGTGATGAGATTTGTAAGCATCACAGCCCTTCCTGAGGAGAATCTCACTTTGCTTTGTGTATTGGCATTGTCTTTTCCAGCAGCTGCATCTTTAAAAACTGGAAGATCAGTATTTTGTCATTTTGAGTTTTGATAGTTTGATTTTTCTTTTTTCCCTAAATGAAAAAAAAAAAAAGTCATTATCTGGCATTAGTATGCTTCCACTAACTGCTTCTGTCCATGTTTTTATGAACTGTGATGCCAATTCCCTGCTAGCAGGAAGAATTCATTGTTCCCCACTGTTTATTCTTTGATCCATATTAGGGCTGATGTGTGAAACAAAGGAAGGAGGAATATTTGATTTTTCTTAAACTTGGGTGACCCTACAAAAGAGGCAGTAGAAACAAGGTCTTTGATAATAAACTGAAGTGATGTAAATACTTCTGAACGTCAGCTTCTAAATAGGGTTCAAGCAAACTGAACACTGTGCCTGTTTGTTCTTTGATGTTTGAGGTGGGAAAAGCCAATGTTTGACATCACATCAAAAAAATTATGTCCTATTTCTAGTCTCTGATGGCAGGTGGTGGCAGGAATTTGACCTTCAGACCATTCTGTCACCTTCTGATCTTGCCCATTAACCACTTTTTGTGGCGTTCTGCCTTAATATGATCAAACTGCAGTTTCATTCACCCTTTTTTTTCTTTGTATGTTTCCTGTGAAATAGAGCAGCGCAAGGATGGAGAGAAAACAGATGTCTGTAACTCTAGTGTAGATTTATCATGTCACAGGATGTCTCGTCTTCCTGAACATGGGTGAAGATTTGAATTTCTTGTGTGTTGTTCAGCACCCACCCTCACCCTGCTTCCAGAAACTTATAGCAAGTCTATCTTCTCCAGTACTTAAATCTCCCAACATATGACATATATGAGGGCTGTCTTGCTTAGCCCTCCTCCATCCCTAGCATTTTTAGCTTCTGTGAGGATACTTGGCCCTAGTGGAGTGTGTTGGCTTGCTGCAGCTGAGGGCACAATCCACTTCTTTGCTGTATTGATGGAGAGTGGCAAAGTTTATGGCTTGGGGGCTGCTACCTAACCACCAAGCAGAGGGCAGTAATAAAGATGCATTTATGGTTATTTTTTATGCAGTGCTGGGGTAGATAAAAATTTCTGGAGTCTGTACAATGCTTTTCACCCAGGGTAATTGATGTCCAGGTTCTGTCAGACCTCTCAAATCAGCAGTGCCTCAGGCTTAGTGGAGCTCTCTTCCCTTTACCCCTAGCTTTTCTCAGTCTCATGCAGTTCAATACTTGCATCTCCCTCATTTCTGCTGTGCCGTTTGGCTCTAGTTGCACTAAAGCCTAGAGGCCAATCTTTATGAAAATCAGATGGTAGCAGCAGTAGGCTCCATTAGCTGAAGAGCAGCTTTCTGCCACCAGAAAACATCTCTGTGTGACCTAGTCCTGGAAGGGAGTGGTCATGCAGCTTGCTCTGAGCCTCTGTTGGCCATCAGGGAAAGGAGATCATATAAGATCTGTGCCCTCTTCGTTGGACCTGTCCTGTTGTTTAGGAGAGAGATGGTTCCCTCTGCAGGTGGGCAGTATTGCTCCTGCAACATGGAAGTAAATTTTCTGGTAGTCAATCAGATTTTGAGTCCTTTTCAGGTCAGGAGATATAATTTTAATAACAGCCAATTATCTGTTTTACAAGATGCCTCTTAAAAAAACAAAAACAAAAACACCTCTTCTCAAAAGGCCTTTAAGATCTCTAGGCTCCTAACAGACTGCGTTCTTTTAGTAAAATGAAAGCATAATATCCCACTGCCTCCCACCCATGCCCATGAAGATGAACTCTACTCCTCTTTGGAGAACATAGTGAAGGGCTGGGCAGAGCTGGCACTGCTGGTGCACCCCCTGCACTGGCCTGTGTCCTTTGCTGCTGTAGGCACCTGACTTGCATCCCCCATTGGCCTGGCCAAGGGCTGACGGTGGCCTCTGCTGGACCACGATATACATGATGGTTGTTTTGGAGTGTCTTGAAGAGCAGTGGTGTCTCTAGTGAACAAACTTGACACCGAAACCTGTTAATTTCCTGGTTTTCAGATACTTATGGCTAGCGTTCTAAAAAGGGAAAAAATGGCAAAAATGATTGATGGTAAGGGAAAGAGAGGAAGAAGAGGAAGCCCAAGAAGCTGTGCAGTTGTACACGTGGAGCTATGGATTTCAGGCAGTTGCCCCTTTGAGGGATCTGCGTTGTTCGCTGACTACAAAAAGGGAGTTTGAGTTTCTTTAGAGCTTCTATTGTTCTGTATGTTAATTTCCATTTCTACTCTGATTAATGAATTCAGTTTAAAAGTGCTATAAAAAGCAATTCTTGAAATGTTTTCCATCACATATTTAAACACTTAAGAAATCAGGAACACAAACCTTACCGTGCAGTGTGTAAGATGTGTTGCCTCCAAAGCAGTATTTAGAATCAATGGTCACGTTTTGAAATATATGTGGATGGTACCCTTTAAAAGTTCATGGCAGAAGGGCAGTCTGTGGAGATTACTGCTACAGCACATACTGGGTTATAAGCACTTATGCTTTCCTCAGCAAAATGAGCTTATGAGACCACTTTAGCTTCCAGAGCTTTTATGAATGCCAACTCCATTGTTTAAAAAAAGTTAAATAAGAGCACGAGTGTTATTTAACAAGCATAGTAAATAGTTTGGCCGTCCCTTAGGGAGCAACTGTTGCTGTTGAGGAGTGCAAATGGAGGAAACAAGTGGGGTTTGAGAAGGGAAGCTATCGCTGGAGCTTTCATTTCTCATGGAGATCACTAACCTTATGTTCTGTTTCTTTGTTGTGACGTTAACACTGTTGCAAAAGCAAATAATCTGTATTTACGGGATAAAAAAAGCAGGAGAATATAATTTTAGCATTATACAAAGATAAAAGAGAAGGGAGCAACTATCTCAGTGTAACATGTGCAGAAGGACTCAGTGTAGTACAGATAGAGCAAAACATTTATTGGTTTCTTGACCTTAGAGCTGACTCAGTAGAAAATCTTGGCTCAATGTATTGTTTGTATGTGTTTTTAATGTAATCTTCTCTGATTTTTGTTCCTCCTTACAGTTGCAAATTGAGGAGGAACATCACTGATAAAATGGAGGTCAACAACTGAACAGCATCTTGTGGGAAAGATTTGGAGGTGAGTGAAATTTAATGGTTACCTGAGTCGGATGTTATTCCTATGGAGGCTGAAAAGTGCAGTCAAGATTTTCTGAAGTAGAAGCATTCAAAATGTTGGGAACAAACATAGAAACTGTGGGGTCTGTGACAACTCCTGGAGGTCTAAACTGATACTGGGGCCTCAGTGTGCAGTATCGTGCTCTGAGCCTGAAAGCTGTTGACTCTAGTCTCTATGTACCAGAGAGATCTGCTGATTAAAGTGCCAGAGGATTTCTTTGCTATTCAGTGGATTTGAAGTACTTAATGCTAAGCTGAGCTTCAGATCCTGCTAGCTCAGATGTTAAGGGGATGGAAAATGAGAGAGCGTGGGCTGGGATGGACCAGAGTTACCTGTAAGGGCTGCTGCCCTCGGGGTCAGAGCTGCAGGGTGTGCTGGAAACATGGCTTTGGGGGAAGTTGCGAGTGGGAGACTCTGGTCCAAAGCCTTTTTTGCTGGCTCCAGGCTGCAGAATCTGGGTGATGCTGCATCCATCTGGGACTGACACGGTTCCTGCAAAAAAAGGAACGTGCAGTACCTGTAACACCACAATGCTCACAGAGGATGCTAAAGACAAGTGTGAAAAACAAGTGTGATAGTCAGATAGTTAGCAGGAGAGGATTTTGTGAGAGGTAAAGGCTGAGGAGCAGACACTAAAAGTGGGAGGTGCTGCAGTCTGGGATATTTTCTGTGACCTCAGCTGGAGCTTTTCTTCAGGTGAGTCCTTGCAGCTTTGCAGCTACATCTCCGCATTCGTGCTGGCTCAGACTATCCTCCTGTACTGTAAGCTGCTGTTTAGGAAGAGAGGAAATGAATTCTTCAAGCAGAAAGCCAAGATATCCAGCAGCTTCCAAACATTCCTCCCATATTAGAGGATTACTGCTATTTGGGCATATGTCACCAATTGATGTTTGTACTTTGTTTTCAAATTTGGTCTTCTGACTCTATGAGTAAGCTGTGACACTAGGGATGAAGCGCTGCACTGTTAGCTTTGGGTTACAGCTTTGGGAGAGTTGTGCATGTGTGAACAGCAGTAGTGCCTGTTGTTCTGGCTGTAGTTTGTTGTGAAGATGAGCATATCCCAGGAGATGCAAGAATTGGTGTGGACTAAAGTTTTTCTTTTTTGAAGACAGACTTGCTTGTATGTGGTCAAAAATGTGGGTTGGTGTAGTCATGTACCATGTTTGTGTCTGTATGGAGACTGCTCTGCTGTATGTTTGTTCTGGGAACAGTCTGGAAGAAAGGCAGAATTTTGAACACAAGAAGGTGTGAAACTGGGTTAAAGTGAGATGGTGGTTAGCCCGTGAACTTGGATATGGAAACAAACCTTGTAGTATTTCAGGGAGGTCAAGCCTGTAGTTTTACTTAATTTCTGACTGCAGTCACAGTCAGAGACAACATCAAAGGGCTAAATTCTCCAAAAGTGCTCTCCGTATGTCCTCTCAGGTTCAATACTTAAAAACTTACTTGTGTTTGAAAGGTTCTCAAATGACAGCCTCAAAACCCATGGAAAAAAAAAAATATTCAAAGAAGCTACCTAAGTTGTAGTGATTTTTAGGCATCTTAAAATCTCAGAGGCATTACAGTCACTGCTGTGGTTTGGGTCCAGGCAGTGGTTACCTACATTCAGTAACTGCAGATCAATACAGTATCTGGCTCTTGTGTGTTACTGTGCAGAATAATAACAGTTCATAATCTGTACAGCTCAGTTTTCCATCTTGTGGGTCTAAAAATACAGCTTTCTGCTCACTAAACGCTGTCATTGCTGTCTAACTGTCAGGGTAGTTTGTCTGCTACTGGAGTAGGATACATGCAGGAATGTTATTAAAAATCTGGTATCTTCAAAGAGAAACATGGAACAAAGGCAGTGACAGTCGTAAGCATTTGATTCTTTGAATACAGCTTTCACAAATAAACCTCTCAAACACCATTTTGCTGCAAAACTGTAAACTGTCATGAAGTGTGAACTTCACATCTTGAAGTAATAAAAGGAAGAGAAAAGGAGCTAATCGGATACAGCGGAGCACGCTAGGTAAAATACAGGTTATGAGTAAACATTTTAATGCAATGATTCCTATTTATCCAAGCCTTTAAGCATGTACTCTGGCCCGACGTGGGCTAGCAGGGCTGTTATAACACACTGAAGCTGTTTGGTTTTTTTTGCCTGGGTGATGCTTTTATAAAGATCTCTTGGGGCTACCAGTAAAGATAGAGAGGCCATTATATTCTAATTGATAGTTGCTGGGTACCTAAACCCGCTTATAAAATCGTCTGAGTCTTAGAAGGGGATTCCCTGCTTGTTAGTACATGTCAATTTTTGATGGACAAAGTGAGAACTGAGCAGGGTTAAGGCAGTCCTTGCTAAAAGCAGCAGGTGAGTCTCTGTGCAGAGCCTTTAGGTTGTCCAGCAGGGCAGTGGATTGAAGTTGCAGGGCTTGGTCCTGCTCCAGTGAAGCCCCCTGCTCAAGGGCTGAGCAGCCAGAGCACACTGCTCATGGAGAAGCACGACAGCAGCGCTGCTAACCCACAGCGTTACCAGGAGGAAGGAAAATGAATGTCTGATGTGTAACTGTAACCTAGCTGACTAGAAGCCCCGCTATCAGCCTGTCCCATTTGCTCTGTGTTTTCCTGATTGCTTTATTTAGTGATGTTTAGTATTCTTCATTCCTCTGCCATCTGATCTGTGGGGTGACTATAGCAGCTATCAAAAGCGAGGATTTTCTCTTGGAAGCACTATCGAGGCCAGCACTGGCTTGATGTGGCAGAAGCAATAAGCTCTGCATCTGCTGGTGCGCCATGAGAACTCTTATCAATTTGTCTGTCACTTGCAGGTTTGTGCTGGTTCTCAGCCCTGCGGCGTATGCTGGTAATAGCAAAGTAATGACAGAGATAGCTCTGCTTTCTCTGCTTGGTGAGGGGGTTCTGCTGTAGATTTTTTCCCCTCTGTATTTCACTCTATGCTTTTTCTTGTTATCTGTGCAGCTCTCAGAGCAGGAACCATCTTTGAACTGCACACAGAACGGCGGGCATAGGCTCAGGCCTTCTTAGAAGAAGCCTTGTCCCACTTCTGGTTTCGCTCCCTAGAAGCTGAAAACTGTTGCTTTCAATGTTACTGCATATGAGAAAAGGATTTTTTCCTTAAATGGAAAGAAAGAGCTGGAGGCCTGGAATTAACAACTGACCTACTTATAGAGTGCACTGAGCTCACTGAAAAACAGCTATCTGTAGAATTGGTCAATATTATTAAAAACAATACAGAAAACCCCTCTGTCACAGTAGCATTAGCTGCAGCTTGGAGCTGAGCGTTATGAGTTGCAGTCTAAACAAACTTCCAGACTTCCCAGATCAATCCCTATTCAATTTCATGCTGTTTCACAGTGATTCTTGTAGCTCCCACAGATTTGTGTGTTTAAATCCTTTTTCAAAACACATTAAAAGCTGAGCTCAGCCTGGGTGAAGGCAGGCAGAGTTCCCACTGGAGATTTTGGGAAGTACATTGCTTTGGCTTACAGGCTTGTCTGCAGGAAAATGCTGCTTAGTGTCTGGCTTGATGCTTGTAATGCTAAAAATGCTATGGTCGGGGTACTAGCAATATAAAAATGGGTGTGTTGGGGTGGTATTTTGTTCTAGGTAGAGAACCAGCAGGTCAGCATGCTGCTTGTGTTCTTCTTTATGCCAGCAAGTGTTGGCACAGTGCTCTCTTCTCACAGGGGTCAGGCCCTGCTGTGTGCATGGGAAGCTCAGGCTGCCTGCACAGAGCTGCTGCTCAGCCCCTGCATGGATTTACATTCAGGATGTCACTGCTGTGACATTTGCCAGAACTTAAATGATTCTTCAGTTTAATTCAATGTTTTATATATCGCTCATAGTGATATTATATGCCCATCTTTATTTTTTCTTAGTGTGCATGTTCTGTAGTGGTAATCTGTGTGTGGCAAACTAGTGGCCAACTCTCTTCATTGGAAAAGCAGGTATTTGAGGCAGAACCCTTCTGCTTTCTGGCTGTCCTCTGTCTATAGCGGTCCAACCCATACTCTTGGCCGTTCTGGAACCCAGCTCCTGTGAACTTGTTAGCGGGTGAAATGAGATGTGTGCTCTTCCCTGGGGTACATCGGTGTCTCAGTTGTCCTGTCTGCACCAGCGCTGTCCCCTTGCCTTTTGTGGATGACTGCCATGTTAACTGCTGGAGACCAGAGCTCCTGCAGAAGTCCTCATTTGCTTTCGGACTGGCAAATAGTCTATCTGGGACACAGTGCAAAGTGCTGCCTCCAAAGCAGGCGTGTTTTCAGGAAGGAGATGCTCAAAGCCTGCTGTGAACTCAGACGGCCACGTTCTGTTCGTTGTGAAGGGAAGTGGGAGAGGGATTCTTGATGGCAGCTTTGAATGTCTCTGCTCAAAACTGAGGAGCCTGGCTAATGAAATGTTGCATCTGTTAGTGTGGAAAACGAGAATCTTACTTTTGAACTGGCATCCTCTGACTAGCATAACATGTGCTTCCGAAGCACTTTGTTTCTGAATAGCAGAATAATGTGACGTTTCCCAGAAACAACTGTGGCTTTCTCTAGAGTTTTCATGTCCTTCATATTTTTCAGCCTGTTTCTCTTCCAGACCTGTGTTACTCGCCAAGCTTGTATCTAAGCCTTTCTCTGTCTGAGCTTCTCTGTGTAGCACAGTTATTTTACAAGGGTTGTGTTTGTGGGCGAATCTAAAGTGCTTTCTTGGTACGGAAAACATCTCTGCCCCGAGGAGTTCATCAAGCCAGTCATCATGTATTGAACCTTTGCTGCTTACGGCTGAGCAGCCTCCTCAGCCTGACCTCCTGCTCTGTGCTGCGGGATTAGGAGCCAGCTCAGGTGTACTTCTGTGCACCATGCCAGACAGCTTGGAACTGCCTATGTACCTTGTGGTAAATTACCCCCACAGACAACCCCATTTCTTTACCAGTCAGCTTCAGTTGGAAAGGAATAGGATTTAGGTGAAGGCCATGTGTCAGAAAGTGAACACCTTCTTTTCCTGTGTGTAGTCCTGCAAGTCTCTCACGAGTGACAGATAAAACTGGCAATGGCATAGAGTAGTAAGGGGCTGCTTAGCCCAAGTCATATGGCAGAGTAAACAGGCCCAGGGCTCGTGTTCTTCCTTCTAGATGAGTAACGAGAATTGCACCCTCGAGACTGCCAGAAATGGCACGTAAGAGATGTATCTGTATTACAGGGCTCCTTCCAAAGACAACAGACATTGACCACATGGCTGGGTAGGCACTGGCTGGTGAGAAGTGTTGCCACTGAAAATTGATATTTACAGTACGCTGTTCCCTCTCGTCCTCCATTCAGCAGCTCTGAGAATTAAATGGTTTTAAACAGTCTCCTGGTTTGTAACAATTGATTAAACATTTATTAAAACATCTACTAAGCATGTGTTACTTCTTCCTAAATCATCTGTTAAAGGGCTGTTTGTGCACTGTGTGACTGTGTAACCGTTGCTCTCTATGTACTCTGGCGGAGTTCTTGTGGATGTAAAGACAGGCAGACAATAAAAAGTCTCGTTATACATAGCCACATACATCTTAGTTCTTTCTTATATGAGAAAGATGTCTCTAGATAGAGGAACAGAGTGGTTCAAGGAAACGTGCCTGCAGCAAGCTGTCTTTAAAACAGTTTTTCATGAAAGGGGCCTTCAGTTCTTGTTTTTGCATAATGAATGAAATAAAGCTTTGGAGTGCTGTCCTTAAAGAGTTAAAAAGCACAAGAAAATGAAACTAATTTCTAGGAGGTATATGTTGGTTTTCTGTCTGGTTACTTAATAGAGTGTTCTTTATAATGCTGTTGAACTACAATGTACTTTGGATAAGGAACCTTTGAAACATCTGCTGACGAACTTTGATGAGAAGGCAGTAATGTGCTTGAAGCAGAAATTAAAAGAATTAAAGTGTGGCTGTTTCTAAGAGGCAAGAAGACTGCGGAACTCGCAGCCCTGTACGTGGACAAACAAGTAGATGATGGTCTGTCTGTGAGTGATAGTCACTGTCTTAATGGTCTCAATCCATTGCCAGCGTTTCATCAGGTTACTGAGGTCATGCCTTATACAAGCGAGGACTCCATCCCAGTATCCTCTTCCTCTGGGAGTCACCCACTTCTGTTGAGATCCTTGTGTTTCCCAGAACTTGGCTGCAACTAATAGCATGATGTTAACTGAAAGCTCTTCTGTTGAAACCTGTGATTTTTAATTGTGATGAGCATTTGTATGTGGGAGTGGCCAAAGAACCTCTTGACACAAGTTTTTATGCTTATCAGATGGACAGAGTGTGGTCCAGGGATAGGGAATACCCAGCCTGTCCTGGCTGAGACCCTCGAGCCTACCTAGATTATTTTCACGTGAAATCCTCTGGCCCCTTCCTACCAGGAGTCAATCCTCTCTCTTGGGGAAACTCAGTGTGTCGTAGTTAGGCCCTTGTTAGCCCTTGGGACAGCAGGATGTGATGCATTTGCACGGGGATTCTTTCTCAAACTTTGACTTTACACCTATCTTATGCCCTGAAAGTCTTTGACAAAAATACTGCAGAAATCCAGAGGATTGTGTTTTCAACTAGTAGGCAATAGGTGTTACAGTCCTGAATACAGTGTGATGAGGCCAGCAGTGAATGCTCACGGGTTTCAAGTATTATCATTTGGATCTTTGTTCAAGTAGTTCTCCGAGGGAACCGTCCGTAATGTGCCTGAATTTCCAGTGCAACCTAAATAAAGAAGAAAAGGGCAGGAAGCAGAAGTAATTGAACTGCTGGCTACGCGCACAGCGGAGGAAGCGTGGGGTGCAGATGAGCACGTGACTGTATTTTCTGGGAGTCTTCCTTTTGTTGCTTTCTTTCAAGTAATTTCAAAGGCTTTTCAAAGGGAGGATCAGTGCTGTTGCTGAGTTCCCCTCCCAGTCAGGGCAGCTGGGTGGGATTTGTTTCAGTGGAACTCCTTGCCCAACCTCCCCAAGCTCACGGCCTCTGCCTGGAAACCTGCTGCCTGCTGGGGTGTCCTAAGTGCTGCTGTGTCTCAGCATCTCCCTCTTGCCTGGGACAAAAGCAGAGACTACGATTATCTCTCTTCTAGCCGTGTTTCTTTCAAAAGAAGCCAAAAACAAGTTTATTATTGTCTTTTATGCTCTTGAATCATAGATCCAACATCCTCCTCTGACCTCCTTCTTCTGCTTGTTCTGCAGTTCACTTTGCTAAGTAGCTCAAAATAAAACAGTGTACTCCTGCCTACCTTGTGGGGTCTGCCTGTGTACATGGTTCTGGGACTTAAGCCACGGCAGTCACTGGGGAGAGAGGAGAGAAATGTTCTTCTTGGGTTTTAGGACTCGCTGTGCTCTCAAGGAAAAAAATAAAGCATCAGCAAAGCAGGAAGAACAGTTAATGGAATTTGTAGGGGAGGCTTACAGAGTATAAATTAGCCGTTGTGCCAAATATCTCATTTGATTGTCTTGTCATGCACTAGTTTTCAGTGTTGCTGTTCATGGTACCAAGCAGGAAATAAATGAAAACAAAGATGCAGAAGGAGCATTTGTGTATGAAGTAATTCAGCTGCCTCCAAAGCAAAGTCTGTTCTTACAGGAAAACAGTGAAGCAGCTGATATTAAATAGCTCACATTGGCAATGGGGGCAGCATTTGTTTACTGGGAGCTGAGCATTGACTTGGCTCATCTGCTGTATGCAGGCTCCGTTTTAAGTTTAAAACATGCACAAGTAAAGTTTTACAGAGCTTTTGCTGAGGGGAGGTTGAGAGCTGAACCAGAAAGCTTGGAAACTTGTCTTGGATTAGATAGTCGTGCATTACTTTATGTCACAGCATAATAGAACTGATGTCTGTTTATTTGCAGCTCTGCAGGGAGATGGAATGTAGTGATGATTGAAATATTTAAGTGGTAGCTGCCAAAAAATGTTTTAAAAAGAATTATTTTAATAGTGCATCATTTTATTCAGCTAAAACGTTCCAGTAATGGCTGTGTATACTGTAGAGTAACACACAAGTACTGAAATGCAGTAGTATATTATCCTGAAACTCTTAATTTTTGGATGTTTGTTTTCCGTCTGTACTGGAATGAAAGGAAATGTTGTCATATTTTGATACTCTGCACACCAGGATTGCTGTTGTGTAGCCAAGGCTGCTGGTGACAAGAAAAAGAACAGGTCAGTAGAGGGCCTCTCAGAAGTGCATGCTAAAAGAAAAATTACTGATCTGTGTAATTGCAGACCTTTGAGTGAAAATTGAGGTCAGTTATGAGTTAGCCTCATCACTTGTGTCCAGCTCTCCTCCTCAAAGGGAAGCAAAAGGGTCTCACCACCAGGTTCTCTCTGCTCGGTGAGAGTTGCGTGCAGTGCAACGCAGGGTCTTAAGTTGACTCTGCCTCCTTGGAGGAATGACTGCAGGTGCCTATTCTGGCATAGGGATCCAAAGGCCACATCCATGTATGTGATTACACTGGCATCAAACCTAAGGCTCTGGTTTCTGCTGTTTTGTGTAGAGGAACAGCCACACTGGTGATAATGGCACTGCTTATTAATGCACAGTGTAAATGCTCAGCAGAGGTGCTGCTGGAAGAAAGGGCAGAGGCACTGCTGAAGGATGTTCCATGGGGTGCTGGCTAGAAATCTCTGGGTGACACGTGGTTCTGCTCCTTGGGAGGACACAAGTTTGAACTGAGTTATTAGAGGAAGAGAAGCCCTTCTTTCCAGTGTTGATGGTGCTGATTACTCTGAGAACAGCTTAAAGTAAGCAAGTGCTCCCTCCCCACCCATCACCCTATTCCTTGTTTTTCCCCCTTTGTTCCCATCTCTCCTTGCCTCCTGATTGAGGCTGATGTTGCAGAAATGGTTTGATTGAAGCAGCCGTGCTGTGTGTGAGCAACAGTTGGGTTTCCAGAGTGTCTTTCCTCAGGAACATCACAGATTAATGGCCACGAGATTCAGTGACGCATCTGAAATAATGGGGAGTAAATAATGGTCGTAACAGGAATAAAACAACTAGTTTGACTTGAAGTTCCTCCTGAATTCCTTGACCTTGAATTTATTCGGAGACCTGACTTTGCCCCCAGTGAGCTAACATGAACGCTGACTGCACTCGAGTTGTCCTCGAGCCCTAGCAGTTATTAAACTCTTGGAACTTAAATTGAAGAGCGGGTATGAGAACAAATAAGAGTGCTGTGGCAACCAGAGAGGTGGGCTACTTACTGGCTGTGCCGTTATAATTTGTTAGGAGAAAGTTCATGGTTCTTCTTCATTCATGCAGTCTTGGTTGAGTTGCCTTTTTTTCCCTATGCGTAGGTTGAGTTGCCTATTTTTTCCCTTTAACTTCTTCTGCATCTTGATTTGGAATAAGTGATTATTTTTTTTTTAATTATTATTATTTTTTACTGTCACTTTGGCCTGGTGGTAGGGTGGGTAGAGTTCTTTCATGCAGAGAAGAGCTGGACGTTGAAGGCCACAGGAAGCTCCAGGCATCTGTCTCTCTGCAAAAGAAAGATATACTGTGTCTCTCCATTGCACAGCTCAGAGCTCTCAAAGACCATGGTTCCATTCTCTCTAGGCCCTCTTTGTTACCATCCCTTTCTCTTGCCCCAGACCCCCTGCCTGATTCCAAGAGTGCACAGAGAAGCGATGCTTCTTGCCTTCTCAGTGCTGGGGTTCTGTCTTGGAGGTGGCTGCTTCCAGACAGCCGGATGGGGGCTGAGAGCTGATGGGACATCCCAGGAAGCCCTCGTGGTCCGTGCGTAACTCTGGTAGGACTGGGGTGCTTTTGTCTCATGGGGCAGCCTGTCTCCCCCTCCTTACCTTCTTTGCGGGCCTGAAGTTGGTGCGGCTGCAACAAATGTAAGCAAGCTTTATCAGCTGCAGCCAGCTGGAAGTCTGGCCTCGTACCACATAACTCAGACTGCTTTCCGTTCTCCCCTGCCTCTTCCTCTGTGAATTAGTAGCCATAAAATACAGCTATGGGCACCAGCAAATCTTTCCGTAATTTCTGCCTTCCATAGCCTGGTAACAGTCCTGGTTTCTCCTCCTCTCTCTCTCCCCCTCTTTCTTACTCTTTTTTAGGGACTGGTAACAATAATACTGCACATTACGTGTCCTCCTTACAGCTAGATAACTAATGATTGCCATTATATCTCTGTCAGAACTAGGTAACTGCAATACTCTTCATTATATATCTGCCTTAAAGCCAGTAACAGCAGTACTCTAAATTATGTACCTTTCTTCCTTTTTCTCTGCCAGGCAGGTAATTGTTATGCTCATCTTTATGTGTCTTTCCTGGAGCTGTAATAGTTTTCATTGTATCTCCTCAGAGCTTATTATGGTAATGTTCCTTACTGTATATTATAAGGTTAGAAGCTGATATTTCTTAGAGTCACCTCTATTGTATTTTGCCTTCTGTATTTCTTACAATTTGAGTAATTAAAACATTACTCTTAGATCACTGGCTTTCAGAAGGCTTCTGTTTAGCTCTCAAGATCTCTCTGTGGACTGTCTTGAGCTTGGAGAAGCATCCCAAGAAGCTGCGTCTGCCCATTCTTGGTGCCGGGGCTGTATTGTGCCTTTTCCCCTTTGGACTTCAGCAGTGCCAAGCTGCTGGGCAAGGAGCTCATCCAACGAAGATGCCAAGAGGGCTTGGTGTCCCCTGGGACTTCAGGACAACTCTTGGATATCAAGTCGTTTGCCACTTCCATGTCTGGTGTTCTGTAAACTGAGATGCTGTTGTCTGAGGAACAGGTTGTTCCTGTGCAGCGTCTAGCACAGTTACTCTCGATTTTGATTTCAGTCTTCCTATATCATAATAGAAAACCTGCTGTGCCTAGGTTACTGAAGCAAATTTCCCCACTGAGCAATAGTGCCTTGGTTATTACTAAGGATTATCTTTCTGGAATTCCAGTGTTTGCTCTTAGTTCCTCTCCTGCCAGTATGATGTCTTCTGTGATGACCTGATGGAGCAGAAATAAGACTGTGATGTTTTTTTCCCCTTGGAGCATGTGTACTAAACAGATTAGCAAACCGTTAGTTGGTGATCAATTTATGTAAATTAACTCTAAGCAGCAAGTCCAATCTGAAAATCACTTGATAAACTATTCACTAAATGTATCTGCATAAACAACACATGGGAATAAATTGGAACCTGTTTGAGAGCATAAAAGGAGAGCTATGTTTGCAGCATGGTTCAGAGACTATAAATCAAATCAAACCAATTTTGTTTCCCGTTCCACCTTTTATTAGATAATCAAAATTCAGATCAGTCTCATGAAAAGATTTCCTCGCACTGCTTGAATCTCATAAGTCAGCCTGGCTCAAAAAAAAAAAAAAAAAAAAAAAAGAAAAAAAAAAAAAAAAAAAGGGAAATGCTGCCTGCACATGTCCCCAGTGTGAAATAGCCGAAAAGTAAAATACATTTAAATAAACAATTTGTTTGAATTCTGAGATAAGCTGGTGTAGAAGGTGCTTAGAAAAGTGGTGGAAGTGGCTCCGTGCTTTAGGGATGTGATGTGTGGAGAACTCCTTGACTTCATGGGGAATCAGCAGGTGTAGCTGAAAGGGGTCACGTTAAGCACGAGGCTGAAGATGCTGAATGATGAGTAGAGCTGAACCCTGGAACTGTTTTATTAAAATTGACGCTTCACTGACTAGCATGGTAATAAAAATCAGAGAGTAAATCAGTCTAATTACAACAGGCTGGCTGAAATGGAGGGTGTTCTGCAGCTTGGGAAGAAGCTGTGGGATGTCAGGGCTGGCCTGGGGAACTCAGCTGCTGTGAAAGAAATGAGCTCCTTGCAAAGAGTGCTGCGTTTAGGAGGGGGGCTTCCAGCAAAGCCAAGCTAGTGAAGTTGCCTTTAGCTTGGATGCGAAAGATAATACTGGCAATATCCTTTTTCATACAGAAGAAAATTGAGTTATTTTCCAGAATAAGAAGAGAAATAATTGGAATCTAGTGTGATTGTGAGATTCCCTCTGTGGTAATCTGATCTGGAGACCATCAGTCAGGGGAGTTCAGTTCATTTGTCAGTTCCTGACAAGGAGCATTTCCAAAGGATTCAGCAAAGGTGACTGCTGTTTTCAGCAGTCCAGTTCAGCAGTCCAGTGCTGCATGGCCCAGCACTTCCTGTGGCAAGAGCTTAGGCGTACCCTAATGGCAGTTTAACACACGGGTGGCTGATGTAAATTGTTGTTGGTGGCAGTGACACCAGCCCTTACCAGTTTGGCAGTAGAGCTCAGCTCTGTTTGCTTACCATTAGGCAAATTGTAATACGTGTTGGCAATTGGGATCGCTACTGGACAGGTCTGTAAATGAGTTTGAAAGTAAAAGAGAAATAATGTCCAACGTACTTCATTCGTTCATTTGTTAGGTTGCTTTATTGGGAAACTTATCAAAAAGTAGTTCAAGGAGTCAAATTCTGATTAAAAAAAAAATCATTTACATTGAGACACTGGTATGATGAGGTCAAGTCTTTCATTCTTTCATTAAACAACTGTAGGTTTTACAGATTCTGTAGTGGTAGCTTTTGAAGGAGATCTCCTTTCAGAGAGCTGCAAGAACTTATGCTCTGTTGGAGGTGGTACTAAACAAAGAAGAGTTACGTAAATGCCTTATAGCATAGACTTAATGTGTTAGGAATATTAAAAATAACTCCTCGGTGCTCACGGGGTCTTATTTCAGTAAATTGTGCTGTGCTTTCCGTCCTTTTATGCATGACTTCAGTTGCAAAACCGTGAAGATACTGAAATGTATCTGAATATCCAATCTGTGCTGCCCCTTGGCAAATCCCAAGTGAAGGTAAGAGGCCTAAAGAGGAAAAACACATTTAATGTTCATGTATGAATTGACTGTAGTCATCAATACATTGGCTTGCTTTGTTGCTTAATCTTCGATGGAGTGTTGCCATTTTGTGTGCAGTGTCCACAATGCATCAGTGAAGCAGCAGACGAAAAAACTGATGTGTCCCAAATGTAAACTTGACTTCCTCACATTTTGATTGGCATGACCTGTGGTTTGTGGCTTTCTGGTGTGAGACAAGGCCTAGTTGGAACATCTGGATCAAGTTTTGAGGGCTGGGCCAGATTCTCTTACTTCTGCCTTGCAGTTTTCTATAAAATCATACCAAATATGTCCCTGCCCTTTTAGCCCGGTTTCTTTTGTTAGATGACTCCACGTATAAGAGTTTGTCATTTCTTCCATGATAACTTTTACTGTTTCAGTGATGTTTCCCAAGGAATCAGAAGCCTCAAAAAACGTATTCCTATAAGCATAATGAATATAAACAGCCGAAATGAGGGGGAGAGAAGGGATAAGCGTCCTCCAGTGCAAATAAAGATTGCAGTAAAAACCCTTTGTAGCCATCCAGGAGTTACAAGCCATGGGAAAACCTCAGGATAGAGCTCTTTTATCCATAGGCATCAGAAACTTCAACCACCAGGGCTTGCATTAAAACACAGTTATTGAACCATGTGACATCTTGCTAGTCTGGGAAAATATTTTTCAGATCTCAGCATAAGATTTGCTCCTATCTGAGACTAATTTGCTAGGGCGGATGGGAACCCATTACCTTTCAAAATCCACGTTCATATGCAAACTGGAATGTTTCTCAGAAGCTCGGCTGCCTCCTGGTTTGCAGAGCTTGCTGGAGGAATAACAGCCTGATTGCAGTCCTGAAGAAATAATTCTGGGAAGAGTTGGGTTTTGCTTTTTGTTTTTCTGATATATTTTTTTAAAATCTAATTAATTAGCAGGAAGAGAACAGAGAAAGATCTCTCAGGGCCTTTCAGACCTCTATGGAGAAGAGAAAAAAGCCGCAGCGCATAAAAAATCGTCATTATTAAAGACATTTTTAGAAGTTGCCAGAAAATTTAAATGCCAGAAATTACTTATGTGCTATGCAAATTCCCATGTTTTTGTATTCACACAGTCCTTAAAACTAATGCTGGAAAATTAATTTTCCTTAATCTCACATGCAGTATGTAAATCAAATACCTCTTCTACCTGAAACCATGTTTTTGGCACTTATGGAACCTGTAAGAACTTCTGACTAGACGTTTGTCCGGTGTTTGCACCTTGGCTTTCCTAGGAGGGCCTCCTGTGCCTTTTCTGAATGATAAACCCTGGGTGAGTACCCAGTTTCCATCAGGTATCTCTGAGCCAAAGCAGAGCGGGCTGGCTCGTGTTTGGCATTGCAGCAGAACATGTCATTGCATTAGCCTGAAGTTTTAGGAATAAGGTGGCTTTAATTGCTGCCAGGTCATGAGAAAGGAGGAAGAATTGGGGAGAAGGAGTAGAGGAGTGTCTTTGGGACAGCTGTGACGGAGGTAGCACTTGGCCAGCCAGCATAGCGTAATCTTTCTTTGAGTTTGGGTTTCTTTGGGTTTCAGAAAGAAGCTTTCATTCTGTCCTATAGGTCCAGCAACCTCAAATAAGGCTGAATCTGGGTGAAAGGAAATCTGCTGAGATTAGAGTTACAGTGGAAAATGGATCAAAATATTAGGATTAGGAGTGTCATAAATGTATGACTTCAGAAGGGAAGCTATAGCACTCAGAGCATTGAGGAGAGAGAAGCTTTTTCTAGGGTCGTGGTGGATGCCAGTTTCCTGTGTGCCCCTCATGATAAGGCTAGAGTTTCTGAAAGAAGGGAGTGAGGAAAAAAAAATAATGGGGAGTTCTTATTGTTCTTGAGTTCTTATTGTGTAACAGCTCAGCTGGGAAATAGCATTTATGAGGGAGAGTGGCTTTATACAAAGTGCATCATCAACGGTACAACTGTTTGCTTAGGTGTTGGAGTTTACCTGGTGTTAAGGGTTAGGATCAGGTGTTCTTAAAGAAAGTGGCACTTTTCCCCCCCCCCCCCCCCATATATGTATGTTTTCATCTCCATGTGAAATTCTCTCTGTATTTATTTCAAACATGCATGAATATAGATACATCGGTCTGCATTTTTTCTTCAGAGTTGCAGTGAACAGGGCTGTTTTTCTGGGACTTGTCTCTTGCTGTTGTTTTAGAGACTGGTGGTCATGGAGCAGCTGGAGTTAAGGGTGAAGGTAGAGTTGCTCCTCCACCAAGACAGACACAAAGAGTCTTCCTGGCAGTGAGTTTACCAGTTATGAAAATAGCACAAAACCCAGTGATTCTGGAAGTAATGACCTCCTGTAAGCTTTTGCAGGGCTGAACCAGTTGTTGGTTTGTTGTTTTTTTTCTTCCTCTGGGGTTATGGTTAGGGATGTGGAATGAGAGCAGATGCGATCACTTTCTACACACGCTCTTATTGCTAAATAAGATCACGTGGTTTTACTTTGGCTTAGATAAAGATACTGTTATTGTGAATATGATTTTCACTGTAATTAGAAATACGGTTTTCTTAAAATAAAGCGATGGGCAGAACAAGTTTCATCCATGCATGGTACAGTTTAGAGGAACAGCAGCCTTTGTAGAAGCAGTTCCGTTGCTTTTTTTCTTGGGACACTCCTTACCTGGATATGTTTTTCATCGTGGATTTAGAAAGTGATGAGCCGTGCAGTTTCCTACTGATTATTTTATGACCCATGGAATTAGGAAGAGCTGTGATGTTTGGTAGGAGGAAGCATCCTCAGATAAGTTTTGATGCAGGAGCTGCATAACATGTTATGATTTTCTTGGGGCTTGTAGGGGGAGCTGGAGTACGGCTTTCTGAAAGCGGTCCTCCATTTAGAACCACAGAACATCTCCACGGATGGGGCATCCACCACCTCTCTGAGCAACCTGGGCACATTGCTGGCTCATGTCCAGCTTGCCATCCAGCAAGTCCTCTTTGGTAGGGCCACCCTCTGTCTTTACATCTCCCAGCTTGTACTGATAGCAAGGGTTGCCACGTCTTTTGAAGAACAAGGAACGGGACAGGGGAATGGATTTTGTGTTCTGCTGACTTACATGTGTGGTTTCCAAAGGAGAGGTGCCGTTTCTTTTTTTGTAGCTTTTTGTACCTTGATGTTAGAATGTGGAATGATATTTTATAGGCTTGAGTAACTATCCATGCAGGTATGTTTTGGCCAAAGCTGGGGATAGAGGTCAGGTTTCAGAAAAGCATCAATTAGGAGGATGGTTGTCCATTGACACGTAGGCACGGTGCAGGGACCAGTTGGAATGAGGTGACGATCTTCATTTTTGCAGACAGCGGTTACTCGAGTTCTGTTTTCCTCTGGGTTTATGTTACGTGCATTAACCTGTAACATTACGAAGAGCAAATACTAAAGGAAGATATAGATCTAGAATGAAGATCTGTATTGGAGGAAAGGAATGGCTTTGAGTCAGCTCGGTTAGCCGTGCTGCTTATATTGGGCTGATGATTAACACTGGAGTTTCAGAAAGGAAGAAGAGAGGACTTCATTTTCTTACCGAATGTTGAATTTTCCACCCGGTTAAAGTAAGGATTGTGGTTCACTGAATGAATGACTTTTATTTAGTTTTCAGTACGTATCAGCCAGCTAGGATTAGAAGTAGCGTAGTATTAAGGCCTAGAAAGAAGAAAACAGAACTCTGGTTTCCTACTGCTTCTTGCATTGGACAGGAAGAAAGCTCCTCCCAGTGTGTTCTTGTGAATGTTTGCTTGAGTTTTTGGGGATATTTCACAGCAAAGCAAGACTAAGGAAGTGCATTTGTGCGAGTCTCACTTCTGCACTGCAGTTTGTGACACCCTCTATCTGACTGAGGCAAATTATCTTTGAGAGAAAAAAATGAGAGAAGGACAAACGGGCTGGTATGTTTCTAAGGAAAATATGGAGCTTGAGACTTTCTGACACTTCTGTGGGCTGGCAGGAGCACACAGCATCCTGAAATGTTTTGGATGAAGAAGAGGATATGAAGAGTCACTTAAAAGATGCTCTGTAAGCCAGAGGCAAAGCCCAGGCAGTGAAAAGGTGTGAAGGCAGTAGCACTGTGGGATGGCTGGACCCAGGTGCAGATTTCTTATCAGGATGTTTATTAGATTGTGAGTTGGCTCTCGTGTTATTAAAACAAGTGGTGTGGCTCAGTAGATTCTATCCTGTTTAAGTAGGGAGTGTGGGAGACCTTGCAGACAGTGCCGCTATCACGGCTGTGCTTAAAAGCTTAAAGGCATTAAAGCTTCCATGTTGGCAGTAGATTTCAACAAGTCCATCAGTGTGTGAAGCCAGCAAGACCAGCTGAGTTTGTTGTCCTAATCCCTATGATTACAGTAGCGTAGCATCAAGATGTGCTGGAGTGAGATGAGATCATTGAAAAATAGGAGGAACTGAGCAGCAGGTTTGTCAGCCCGGGGAGGTAGCAGGGACACTATCAGGGATGGGGAAGGTGATCTGGGGACAAAGTGTGCGATATCAGAGCTCTCACAAAAGTCCTTTTTAATGGGAATTGCTGGGGCTCAGTAGCACTGCAGCTTGTCCTTTAAAAAAAAAAAAAAAAAAAAAGTTGTTGTAACATTATGCCTTATTGCTGAAGGAATGGCAACAGTTTCCTCTTCAGAAAAGACTCCCCAGAGCCAAGCTGATGATTGCGTTTGCATGAGTTAAAGCATATATAGACTCATTCAGAGGGGCTGCTGTCCCAGTGAAGGTGAGAGATCAATCCCACAGAGACAGATGTGATGTGCCTGAGATATGCAGCCCTGTACAATACGGTGTAGGCGTGTGGCCTGCCCAGAAACGTAGAGTCTGAGTCAGAAAGCTGTCAGCACGGTCCTCATCGTCCCTTGGAGCTCAGAGGGGCTCTTGAGGATGGAGCTAAGCAGCGGAGGAAGCACGCAGTTTGTCCTGAAATGTACTTTCACCCCCCTTCACACCAGGAGCTCTGCCTCCTTTCACACTGTGCTGCAAAACTGATGTGAGAACGAAGCCTACTGAGTATATAGCTTACATAGCAGAAGAAATGCTGAATCCATCTGCAGTCTTTACTGCTACAGAATTCTCTTCATCGGGTTGTTTTTTTTTTGTTTTTTTTTTTCATCTGGGAATTTGTAAGAACTGTTTCAAAAAACGTATCAGCAAGGCAAATAAATCTGCCTGTGGTTTAGTGCAGCCTATGCAGTTGGTTTCCTATAGAGGTTTCCAGTTGGAGGTTATTTTGGGTGATATTGATTGGTGTTATTTTTCTTTGGAGTCTGGTCAGTTTTGTAAAATCACAGTTGTGTGCAGTGAAGGCCCTCCTTTAAGGCTGGGGAGGGCTGGAACAATAATGGGAGAAAAGGCCTTTGCACTGTCATTTTCTCTGCAGATCTGAAAGTACCCTGGGCTTTTCTGAGTGGAAAGCTCTTCCCAGAGGAGGCACTGGGGGCAGTGACCCAGCAGCCCTACTTGCTCTTCCAGGGCCTGGAGGTAATTCCGAGGGCAGGTGAGCTCCAAGGGCAGCTTTCCTGGAGCAAAGCTATTCACTCCCAGTGTAGGGCACTTCACCTTGCCCTCCTTCCCGCAGTGCATCTTCTCAATCTTGTTGTACCGTGCCTTCTTTGTGGCACGCACAGTTGTGGCTCTGTTTTGCTAGCAGTGCTGCGTCCCATTCTAGCTGGTACCATCTGAGTTTGTCATTGTAGAGGGGTAGATGTATTTTTCTTCTGGATGGAGCATTCTTCTAGATGTTTTTTGAATTACTGGAAGGCAATACTTATATATAACAAAATATATTAATGTTATGTGCAGCCAGTGTTTTGGAGATTTCTCATTTGCCTGTGATCATCACCCACTATTTTCCCCACAAATTTACACTGTTGGGATCTTTTCTTCTTCCTCTTGCTGAGAGAAATACAAATACATTCAGTGAAAGCCAGCTAACGTATGGGGAAAAGACATATCACCCCCAAGGGAAGGATAGAGAGCAGGAATACTTGGGCAATGCATATGTAATATAAATCATTCTTTGCGTAGTCGATTACCTTGAGGTTAAAGGGATTAGAGTTGCTTGCTTCTTCAGGGCAAGAGGTGAGCTGTTCTGTTCAGTGCAGCACCCAAGCCCTTGTGTGGTCCTGCATCTCGTGGATTGAGGCAGCTGGTCTGAGGTTACTGTTCTTTAGGGTTTTGTGCCTTCTAGTGGTTTGGGGTGGAAATGATGCAGGCAGGGAGATGCTGGGCGTGGGAGTTGGCTGCATCCTGTCTGCTGCACGCTTTAGAGTGAATGGGAACTGCTACTGTGCTGGAGCGCTTTGGAGTCTGCATTCAGCTTCTCAGGGTGGAAATGGCTGTAGCACTTAGAATTTGATATATGCTTTTTCCGTATGCTCCTCTTCTTGGCCTCACAGATCTATTTTTTTCCCCTTGTGAGCAGTTGTTTCTCCCTTCTCTGCTGTGCTGATACAGTGAGTTGTGAGGCTGTGCTGTGAACCGGACCACTGAGCTTCTTTGGTGAAAGAGCAGCCTCCTTCCCTCCACCTCCTTTTGGGGTTCAGACTGTTCCTGTGGCTGAAGCGATGCTGTGGCCCTGAAGGTAAAAGGGAGAAACCAGAGCTGAAAGCTTGTTCTCACCGTGTGGGATGGACTGAATCACAGAGTGGCTTAGGTTGGAAGGGACCTTAAAGATCATCTAGTTCTAACCTCCCTGCTGTTATCACGGCTGCCACTCATCAGATCAGGGCTGCGCAGGGTCCCATCCAACCTTGCCTTGAACTCCAAGAATGGGACATCCACAACTTCTTCGGGCAACTCGTTCCAGTGCTTCACCGCTCTCTGAATAAGAGTTTCTTCTTAATATCTAACCCAAATATTCCCTCTTTGAAGCTAAAGGCATTCCCCCTTGTCCTATTACTATTAGATGGTATAAAAAATCAGTCTCCTTACAGCTTGTAAGCTCCTCTCAAGTACTAGCGGGACATGGTGAGGTCTTGTTGGAGCCTTCTCTTCTCCAGGCTGAACAAGACCAAATCCTTCAGTCTTTCTTAGTAAGAGAGGTGCTTCCAGCCTTCCGATTGCCTTTGGCTTCATCTTGGAATATGTATTCTAATATGCATGTATAGTTCGTATGTTTATTCTGAAGTCATTATCCAACAAGGGATTCACACAGTAGCCAAAAAGGTGGTGGATGGGACCCACCACTTGAACTGTAGGGACTTGTAAACGTGCAACGCCTACAGAGTTCATCTCTGCCTGGTTAAATGAATCTTTTTGCATTCAGTAAATGCAGTTCTGGTATAAGTTCAGCACAATTCCTCTCTGTTTCATCAGTCTAACTGGGATTGGCACTTGAGTCAATATTACCTGCCTGCTTTGAAGATGTGCATAGCTTCCATTGGGGGAGTATGGGAGAAGGAAATGGAAAAGGGTGGTGTGAGTCATGGGAAAAGGGTCACGATGCCATGAAAAATCCTCTTCCTTTAGACAACTGGATGTCAGATCCCTAGGTTCGCTCAGATCAAAGGCAGTAACCAAGTGTTGGAGTACACCAGTACTGTGCTGTGCCTGCCTGCTGCTGGCAATCCACGGAGAGAGATGGATCCTCCTTACAAGGAGCCTAGTGTGGGAGGAGAGTCTGATGTTCCACCAGATAAATCCCCTGAGCTGCTGGTGGAACAAGCCGCCTTGTTTCCCCAAACCCTGCACCCAAGCTACACAGGCATCACAGAAAGGCTGGAAAAGTATATTTGTCTTAAATTGCCTGCCATTCTTTTTTTTTTTTTTTTTTTTAGTATTAGTGTTTGTTTTGTTTGTCCTTTTTAAGGGGGCAAATTCTGTCTTGCGGAGAGATGAAACTTGACATGCCACAATAAACAGCCAGTGGGCTAGCTATATATTTAGACAATTTTGAGAAGGTGTCATACTGCTTGTTTTCTGCAGTTGTGCTATCTATCACGTTGGGATAACTGAGAGCTGAAATAAGGGCTAACCACGTGCCAGGTGATCACGTCAAAATGCTGCAATGGCCATGGATACCAAAACATTTTCAAATGCGGTGTTCTGTGTCTTATTTTAAGGTGACCTCAAAACCAAGCCTGTCTGAAGGAGCACATAGGTTTCGTGTAAAGTGGGGCTGAATTCAGTGGATGTGGATGTTGAAGTAGCTCTTAGCTGTGCCAGGAGGCCCCTTAGACCGGAGGGTATGCAGGCAACCTCATCTCCTGCATCGAAGTCTGCATCCTTGGATGCATTCGGTTTGGGTCCACAGTGAGATAGTAGCCTAAGGGAACGATCTCTGGAGTATATTTCATTTTATTCTCTGAATATAGGTAAGCTTTTTTTGTTCAGCGTGCACTAAAGCATCGTACAAAGATCAAGATAAATTTTCTCTTCTCTGAGACCATTGTAAGGTCTTCATTTACAGCCAGTTCTTCCTGGCCATAATATTTCCTGTCAGACATGAGACTGTTTATAGAGCGGCGTGGGTGTAGATGTGTTTGGGTTTTCTGTAAGGGTTTGACAAAAGGAGAATGTATTATTTTAGGTCTAAAGACAAGAGAATGTATGTATGACAGCTGGTCCCACAGCTCACGAGCAGCGATGCTTAGGTTAAGAAACTAATGTAGAGCTTCTTGCAGAACTGTATCTGGAGTATTTGTTATTAGAAGATGTGGTACTGAAAGGTATGGGATTACTAAGGCTGCACGAATCTTTTTTGTGCCTTACGTCAGATATATCTAGTAAAACACGTTTCAATCACAGTATGTTCTCACTGTCACAAGCCTGTGTAAATGCTGTTGCAGCTAAATTGGGTATGCAACTTTTTGGCGGTGTGCAGAGGGCTGTTTTGCCTTCATATGCCTGACCGTGAAACAGCGCCACGAGAGCCATGCATTCCTCTGCCAAAGTAGAAGTTAGAAGCAATAGTCCTTTTCATTCCTTTCCTGAGATTCCTTTAAAGTGCCTTTTTCCAAATGGCTCACGACAGCTTCTCCCTACAAGCAATTAAAATAAAAAGAAAACCAGCAAGTCTTGAATTGTTTCAAGGCTAAGCAAGACGAAACAAAGCCCATCTGCCTATACAAAATACCCTTGACTGAAGCACGTCCTTTCTTATGAAGCGTAATTTACCGAATACTTAGATAAACAGCAATAGCATGTCTATTTTTGCAACATCAAAGGATTTCCTGTGTTTCTTGATCTTACTTCAGCTAGTATCATCTCCTCTCATTAGTTTAAACCTGAAGGAAGTACTTCTCTCTGCTATCAAGGAATAGCCTGAATGTTTTGAAATAAATGCAGATCACTCTTTTTCTCTTTGCCTGTATAAGAGACATCCGGTAGTATATTTCCTCCTCCAGATGTGACCAGCACCTGAAGGATCCCAGCAGTGGGCTGAACAGAGAGGCCAAAGGATGGGCAAGGTGCAGCTAACTGGACATGTTAGGACAGATAGTTGCTTATGGGGGAAGCTGGCAACCAAACCCTATGGTTACTATGCCTTCAGTTATGTATATAGTGGAAAAGGAAAGCCAAGTCTGGGATTTTTTTCTCCTTGGTGTGATAACAGCCTTGAACTTGGGTAACGCCATTAGCCATGCCTTGGCATGGCAGTCGTAGCACAAGCGCGCACACTGAGATTTCAGGTTTTTAATAGGACATCAGGCGCAGACAATAACTGAAAGAATTTTCCAAATGTCTTTATGGCAGTATCAAAATGTATTACAACTACAGTATTTCCCAAGAGGGGACTGGAAGTTCTTTCAAAGCTAGGGGCTCTGTACCTATTATGCTGTGAGCTACCTTAGATGGCAGTAAAAAAAGGACAGACTCCTTTGTTCGGGAGCAACCTGTGGATGGAATGAATTCAGGAGAGACACTTTGCTAAGGCAGCAAAGTCCTCAAATGTTACAGGCAGCGTGCCAAGTTCAGTACAGCAATTGCATTCATAAGGGCTACGAGGAAACGAAGATAAATGATGACTTAGTGCACCAGAAGCGCTTATTTTCTCTTTCCCTCTCTTTCCCGTGAAATGGGAAGAAATGAACTCATTTTTTAACTCTTCTACTAGCTTTGGTTTGGAAATCTACATTGAGGTTGAGGTAGAAGTGGGAGAGAATCCTTTCTCTGTAATTAAAAACTGGGCAGGCCATAGTAAGGCTGTAGCTCTGGAGCACGCTCCGTGTTGTGCTGCCACGCATTTACAAGAAGATGCTGGTTGTTAACTGGGGAACATCTGAAAGCAGAAAGACCGGTGCTTGCTTAATTGTTTTTTAGGGTAAATACTATAAGTTCTAAGTATGTGTCGCTTTTTTGTGGTTAGAAATTGCTGTTTCAAACTCCAAATTATTGGAGTTATTCTGCCCTTTTCCATTAGTTGAAAGAGCCCTTTTGTGCCTCAGATTTCCTGCCTGGAAAGCGCTGTTTTGTGTCCTCAGAGCAGTTGGGAAGTCAAAGGGGAAGGTGTGTTTGCAAGGGATCCTACTCTCCGGTGCTGGGTGAAATGTGGCACTGGAGTCCCACTTGCCTGTGCTGTTGCTGCAAGCTAAACACAGATTTGTGAGACTTGGTCCGGGTGCATAACTGAAGGATCAACTGGGTGGATAGCCCTTCCCCTCCTTTGTGACGAGAGGAGTCGTGTTTTCAGTAGAAGGGTTAACAAATCACTTCTTTGAACCTAATTCACTTTTGCTTAAGTTCCTTCCCAGCACAAGAAGAGATTTATTGTTTTCTGCTACCCAGCCTATCCCAACCGACATATTCCCATGTGGGAGTGGCATGGTCTGTATTGGTTTTGTAAGCGGTAGTTGTAGAAGGCAGCACACAGCTTTGGGACACGCTTCTCAAAGAGCATGGCGACGTCCTTCTGCAGTAGCTCGGGTACTGTCAGGCAGAAAACTCTCTGGGTTCGACATAGGATTGATGCTAAAAAAAAAAAAACCTCTCAGAAATGTTTTGACTGTTGTCAATCTGAATGGAGCTCATAAATTCCGTGTCGTAAATCTTTAGCACGTGGAAAACTTCCTCCCCTAGGCAGGCGGAAAGGTGAGCCACATTTTTTGATTGCAGAGACGGCAATTAATTAGGACTGGCAGATAATTATTTGAATTTCTCACATTTTGTCGGGATGAGCCGGTGAGTTTTGGGTTTGATCACTGGCAATGAAAGACTGAGAGGTGTCTCTCCAGCAGTGGTTGGGCATTCGATGCTTTTCAGTCATCCTTTGGAAGTACTATCGGGAATTGGTTCATGAGGTTTGGAGGACCATGGAGGCATTCCAGGAAGCAGGATGATTGTGAGGTGATCTTGTACAGTCTGGAAGAAAGAAACTTTGGGCACAGAGTCGCCTATCCCCACTTCCTCTTCTGGAGGAGGAAGCAAGAGAGCAAGTTGTCCTGCTTGTTGATCCCAGTTTTCCTGTGTGGGTGCAATTTCCATTGTGGCAGATTTTGAGAACTCTACTGGAAAAGGTGCTGGCATTCTCAGGCCCAGGTCTGAAGTTAGACTGAGACCTGCAGAGGTCCTTTGCAGTGTAAATTATTCTGAGACTGAAGGATTGTATACGGTGTGTGAGTTAAACATTACACGCATTGAAATTACACGTGTTTTAGCCATTTCACTAAGGTTAGTAAAATCTTAAAGCAGTGTTATCACAGTTCCTAATGAATTCACATTCTGTATAAATATTTATAAACATGCAGCTTCCACAGCGTAGTGTTGCATTTTCCTGAAGATCTCTGGCTAGAAACAAAAGCTTTAAGAGCTCCCTTATCCCTACTTACTGAGGCACTCTTGGCTCAATAGCAAAACCTGCCCGTTGAGTGCCCATCTGTATTTGTTCTGTCCTCCTGAAATGCTAATCCCGTTTATCCTCTTGCCATGGGCTCACTAAGTCTTTTTATTTGGTGATTAGTGGTAGGTTCGATTTTTGCCTTTAAGTACTGGCAAAACATGCTGAAAGAATGGCGTAGGCATGGCAAAATTTGGATAAACAGAATTGTCAAGGAAGTGCCCGAAAATGTCCAGGACAGGATGCTGAAGATGCTGAGGCGGAGATGTCTGTTCACAGCCATTAGTCTTGGATGAAAATCAAGGGGAGATTTAGGTGAATAATGTGGGAAAATAGGTATGTATAGGGGCCCGCGATATGGGACTCTGATTTTTGATCTCGTGACAGCAGGTCAAATTCTGCTTACTTCAGTGGAACTGTTCTAGCTGAAGATCTGCTTTTGTGGCTCCTAAAATCAGCTGCGAATGTGTGACGGGGATGGCTTGACTGTCTTCACTAAATCTGAGACATTTCCAGTAAATATTCAACAGTTCATACATTGCTAGAGGAGGACCAGTTGTAGGAGAACCAAAGGTCTTTACATAGCATCATAAATTACAGCTGGTAGCAGTGGTGCCCTGTGGTCTTTGAGTGACCTGCTGAATAAAACAGCCCATAGTATTGCGTCCTCTGCTCACTGGAGAACCTTTTTAGAGTTAGCATGGAGTTTTTAAAATGCAGATGATCTGCCTACGTAACTGTATTAAGTCCCCAGTCCAATTGTTCCAATGGTTAATTCCTCCTCACTATTAAAAGGAAATAACGTTTAACGTGGCCTGAATTTATGTAGCGTCATCCCTTGGCCATTGGGCTTCTTTATGTCTTTGCATGCCTGGAATCGATGGTGCCTGAAATGTTTCCCCAGCTGTTTGGTTACAGACAAGCAGGATTTGGTTAAGCCGTTAGGTTTCACTTGTGGCTTTTTTTTTACCAAAGTTTACGTATACCAAGACAAGATGCTGAGCAGCTTTCACGCAGTCTATGCGGCCACGTTTACCTGGCTAGTTCCCACCTGAACCACTGTTCTGTTGGCTTCAGACACCTCTGGTCCTGCAGAAGTGTCAAATTAATGACACTTTTTTCCAAAAAAAAGTGTCAAATTAATGACACTTCTGCAGAGTGCAAATTAATGACAGCTGCAGAGAGGGCTGGAGGTGGAATTTAGACTCACCACATCCCAAAAATATCCATAAACAAGGATGTCAGGGTCTTCTCCAGACAGAGTTGTCGTAACAAGTTCTAGGATTTCGTTTGCCTGTAATCTCTAATTTGATTACAAATAACAGTGCATAAAATTCGCTTCACAGTAACGTACCCAGACGCTGTGCAGTAGTAATGAATTCATGTCGTTAGCGCGATGAAAATAGCAGTTGTGTTAATGAATATGGAAAGAAGCGTGTTTATTTAATGCAGACTTGTGGTGTCAGACTTCTACGCTTATTGGAAGTAAATAATGGATGTGATATCTGCCCAACGTACTCTCCGTTCCTTTGGTAAATGTATGGTGTTAAATGATTGACGCACATTCAGCCTCTTCCTCAGCAAACCTGAGTCTTACAGCTGTTCTGCACCCCACAAATGCATCCAAGGGTTTGGTGCCCGTCTCCTACTGCTCTCATGTTGTGTTGTTTGCTGCTGTAATTGACAAACTTCAAAGGATGCTCTCTGCATACAGCACTGCTTTTGGAGTTAGTGCTCAGGCCTGTTGCTATACTGATACTCCTGCTCGTAGAGTTTTAACTCTGGCTCCACTGGGAGAAGGCTCAATCACATATTTAGAGATTGCTCGCCTTTCGTATGACATCAAAAATACCATTTTAAAAGCGCTTTTTCTCCACTTCTATGATTGAGGAATGGTGGAGACAGATTAAAATTTGGGCTAAAGCTGTACAGTTCTGTACAGCTTCTACAGGTTGTAGATCATCTGCAAAATATATTTCTTGGGAAATACAGCTTAGCCCCAGACACTGAGGGATCAGACAAACTTCAGATCATATCCAAGTCAGACCCAAGAATCCAGAAACATAGCAAAACTGCAATGAGTAAGTGCTTCGTCTTTACCTCGTTTGCGGTCAGCGGGGATCTGTGGATGCTGAGGAAGCGATAAGCAGGAGTGTGAGCGGGTTCTGTACCCCAGCCCCACCAGCAAGTCAGACAGCACCTTCCTCTAACTCTTAAATAATGCAGCACTGCTATCACTGTGATGCTAATTGCTGGCACAGCCTGAGTTATGGAGTCATAAACAGAGAGCGTTTAGTATCGCATGGGGGATTATTTACAGTAGAGAAGTGAGTACAGAATTCTCAGAGTGATTTCAGGGTGGATTTCACATTTAACTTAGGATAACTACCTTGATAAAAGCCCCGAGAGAAAAATTCTATCTTGTAGGTTTTTCAGGATTGCTATTGTACGGGTTACAGATCTTACACTTTTCATTTAGATATGCTAAGTAGGTTTTTCCTTCCGTTAATAATGAGAAAATTTTCCCTTTTTTGTATGCTTTTCAGAATTAAAATTAGTATTAACGTTATTTGGCCATCTGGTTGTGAAGGGAATTTCAATATGCGAGCAAGAAAGTTAATTTCATTTTTAAAAGGATACTACTGGGTGGAGAAAAGCCACGCGAAGGAGAATTTGTGTGGTTGGACTTCTCTGCAGTGGATTCAGGAGTCATCTGCACTGATAAAATTCTTCTCTTTTGGCAGAGGAAAGCTTTGGGACACCCCTGACAGGGCTGGCATCCTCATTCTGTTTAACTCTTCCAGGGGTCAACCAGTTTTCTAGAAATGCAGGTCCCAAATCTGGTGCTTCAGCCGTGGCCTTTCCCCCATTGAAGAGAACGGGAGGGTTGTTTCATGATGACCCTTTGGGTCCCTTCCAACCCAAGCCATTCTATGATTCTACGATTCCATGTACCTCGCAGGCAAAACATGTCCCATTCCTCTTCAGGAGCGTCCTGGTGTTTGGGGCTAGAGCTCCCGTTTGTTAAATCATTGTCCGTTCCAGGTCCATTCTTCAAAGAATGTGTCTTTCTTCCTCAGGTTACAAAATCTACAGACTGAATAAGCATGCTCTCCGTTTCATCATCCAGATCGTTAATTAAGTGTTCAGTAGTGCTGGACCAGGGCAGCTTCCTGTGAAATGTGGGTCTGTCCCACTGTTTCGGCAGGGAAACACTGATACCTCCTTTCCGTGTGCTGCTTCCTAACTTTTGCGTTCTTCCTGCCCTGTGAAATTCCCTTTCTTCCTTAATTCAGCTACAAGAACGGAGTAAAAAACAGTATCTAAACTAAGGATGTATTACATCTGCTTCTGTTCTTCTACCTACAAAACCTATCACTCTCTCACAGCAAGAAATTATATTGGTATGACACGATTTGTTCTTAAGAAATCTGTAGTGACTGCTATCGAAGCCCTGCTTTCTCCTACGTAAACAGCACATTGCATTCAACTGCTTATTTCATTTTTTTCTTCTTTTCCTGAAATTTCATGTTGATTCTTTGTCATTTTTCCTTTCAGAGACGGAGCCCGAACCAAGACCTGTGGATTTGAGGAAATGGACTCTGAAAGCGCCCATGCCACGCGTCCGTGCTGTTTGAGGTAGGGAAGGGAATGGTTTTGTGTAAGGGCTTGAGGCAGAAGCTCTCTGCTTGAGTCTCCCACGTTGCCTGGGTGACAGATTTCAGCGACCCAAGGCTCTTTGCAGAAGGTTTGCAGATAGACCTTCCCCGCTCACACAATTCTCACCAGTGTTCTCCTTTTTTTTTTCCTGCACTCACTGTGTGTCAAGGACTGCCAGCTCAAGAGCTCAGAACTGACCCTGATTCTGAAATGTGATTTAGTTTCGAGTATAAACTTTACAAGCGGTTACAAAATGAAAGCTATATGTTACAGAAAATTGTGCTGTTTTCTCTCTTTTCCTCAATTCCCTCTGCTGTAAAACGAGGTCAGGAATGTGATGAAGCTAACATCGTTAATGGTTGCAAAGTGTTTTGAGATCCCTGAATGGAAGGGCTTATATAAGCAGGAAGGTCTTATTAGGATAATTATAATTGCCAGCTGTAGTGGCACCATATAGATCACTTAATGAATTATTTGGCTTTTCCTTTCTTTCCCTCTCTCCTCGGCTCCCCAAAGCAACATAAACAGACCGATTTTAATTGGCAACTTTCATTTCTAGCAAATGGATTTTTCACTGAAGTTCAAACGCAGCAGCAACATTTAGAAAATGCAAGTTGGTTTCAGATCAATTGGAGTTTGCAGAGCCATGATAAAGAGGAAAGTCTTTACACTCTTTGAACTATAGAGGAGCACGCTCCGAACCTGCCTTTCTGCCTTTTGAATTATGAGCACTTCTCTCTCCATTACCTTGCAGCGTGTTCACTGCAAGAGCTGTCTGTGCTCAGCTGTTGACAGATGCTTTTTGCTAATACGATGAAGGTGAATTGCTGAGTTATGTTGGCGACTAACATCATATAGCTAATGGTCTCTGTGGAGCAAAAGAAATCCCCTTTATGGCTTGATTTCCCACTGCCATGATCTAGTCCCTCAGTATCGCCAGTGCTTTGCTTGCATCGATTTGGATGTTTGCTGTCTTCTAGAATTGACCTAGAGGTGGGATTAGGAAACCAGCCCTCGCTGTTTAATTAGGACTTAAAGGAATATTGGTAATTAGCCATTCTTTCCTGTAAGACAAAAGTCAGCTGCAGTAACCACTCACGCTCATCCCCCTGAGTGAAAAGTGCCAACTTTGTAAAAAATGGCTTAAGAAAGCCATTAAGATTTAGGAAAATACAATCCCCTTCTTAGGTATAACTATCTGACAGGCAGTCATATTGACGCTTCAATCGGTAGGGCCTGTTGTCGAGCCCTGAAAATTCTTTTTGTTACGCAGGATGGGCTTATCTGGAAACGGCAAAGGTGGCGGAGTCTGCCGTAGAGGTGGTGGTATCTTCTTCCTTACTTCTCGTGTGCGGTCACAGAGGTTGTTGATCCTTGCATTAAAATGCTATATGTTTAATCGGTACAACCGTCCTAGAAAATTAGGAATCACAGCTTCTAGCAGCTTTTGAGAGCAGCTGAAGTTTTCCACGCACTATTCTGTTTGCCTCTGGGTCGATCACAGCTGGCTGGGTTATGATTTTAGGACGCTGGAGATGTCAGATGAGTAAATTCTGAATTATGTCTCAGCGTCTTCCCAAAACGGAAAAATGGACTGGTTTTTGCCTTTTTCCCTTCACATCCCAAGCACTCACTTGGTGGAGAGAGCAACGTGGGTGTAGTGCCGCTGCCAGGCATTGAGGACAAATTTAAAACGTAAATCACGCTCCTTAAAGACAATGTTGACGTTTACAGCCCCTGGAAGCCCTTCGATAAACATGCTCTGTGTTGCCTAATTTGAATCTCAATTGTTACAGCAGGAACCGCATCCCATAGAAGACTATTAGCTGCAGTCTTGCTACAGCAAGTTGCATGTCTGGTTAGCTTTGTGCGTCAAAACGCATGGTACAGAACATTATTGGGTCTGTGGGTGCCCTCTGCTCTGCTGAGCCTCTGGGCACTGAAATAAGGAATGTGAGTTAAGTGGTTGTTGGACCAAGAAACAGCAGAATCAGTTTTCTGATGTATTTGGAATAACCACTACAGCTGGTTTGGAGGGGCTCAGTTCTCTTAGCACAACCACCAGCATGCGTCTCGGTAAGCTGCGCTCTCCACGTACTATTCCTATGAGCCTGACAGTAGGTTTGGGGGACTCTCGCTGGTTTTAGTCACCCTGCTTCCGTACAGATCGTGAATGTCAAGGTGGGCTGCAGAGCCATATAAGCATCCGTAGCAGCGCTGAGTTTGGCACGGGGAATGCTTATGTCGGAGAGAATTTGCTAGCTGTGGTCACAGCTTCCCTTTTGTCCCCACGAAAGGTTATTTTTAAAGGCTTTTCCCTCCAGTTAAGTCAGAAGTTTTTAATATCGAAGGTACGATGACCAACCAAGGTTTGGAGAAAATTCTCGATAGTTTGAAATGGATGAAAGATTTTGTCTTGGACCGAATGGGGCTTTTTACCCAAAATGACGTGTTGTTGTTGACTGGAAGATTGCTTTTATGCGGGCCGGAGTTAATTGTTTTGTTTCAGAGTTACAGACCGTCGCGTAATTCCAGAGACATTGGCAGGGGAGACTCTGATAATTGTTTCTTAGCTCTGGATGGGGAAGCCGAGGGGATTATAATTCTCAGACCGGAATTCTTTCCGCAACTTTCCCATGCTTTGTGCATTTTGGCTGATCTTTTCCTCTCGCTGCCTCGCATTAACCTTCCTTCTTTAAATGCCTGCTTAGCACTGCCTCTAATTAGTGCATCGTGCAGCAGCTTTTTTTTCTTTCTTCCGCATGTTTATTTTTATTACTCCGTGTGCAAACCGGTGAGACTCAGGTATTGCCAAGGAAAGGGAAACGTGGGTCAAGCGTGCTGTTGGGAGGGACGAGGTGCTGGGAAGGAGCTGCGAGAGCTCCCCACCATCCTCTTTCATTGCAAGCAGCAAGAGCAGGAGGCAGCGTGCCATTCCGTACAGTCAGCCCGCTGTTATCCTGATCTAGCATGACAAATTGGTGTTCCCAGAGTGGCAGCAGAGTAATCAGACTGTGACAAATGGTTTACTTAGAGCAATTTGTTTTCATTTTACTGAAAATTTCCGCAGTCTTAACAAAAGGTTCTCCCTGCCTTCCCTGCTCCGTCCACCTCCTTTATGGCATTAGCATGATACCGGGAGAGGGGCTTGGACCTGTGGAGGGGGGAGCACGGCAGGTTTTGGGCACCCCAAGGCATCCAGGGCTGAAAGTGGTGCAGGGACACGGCTCCCCAGCAGGTTGCTGCGGGGCTGCACCTGGGCTTTTGTCTGCCTGTCTTGCAGCAGCTGATTTACCTCTCACCTTCAGCAGGTTTGTTCCTGGTAGATATAAAGTGTGTGTGCACGTCTTGCTGAGGGTCCAAAAGGGCACTGGTACCTCCAGCTAGCCTCAGTGTTGGAGACTTCCCTGCCTTCCCTCTCCAGCTCTCAGCCCGTTCTTGCGTGGGGCTTTTCATTGGCATTACACGGTTACAGCTCAGCTGGGTGTCTTTCCTGGCAGAAATAGAAATGGGTGAAGCCTGCACTGCACAGGGAGGTGATTGCCTCCAGCAGAGAAAGGAGATGGACTGGAGCCAGGGCCTCTGCGCGGTGGGGAGGGAGACCAGGGAAGGGATAGGTATGTGACAGGGGACCCCGCAGCAGTGCTGGATGTTTAAATGTGGTTTATTAGGATGGCTGTCGAGGCTGCCTACTCAGTGCTCTTTGGGATCGTGCACCAGGATGGGTTTGGTACCAAACCTGGCCGGCAGACCGGTGCCATCCAGCTCTGTTTAGGTTCTGGCTTCTTTCCTGCCGCCCAGGGCGGAGCACCTGTGGCTCAGCAGATGGGATGTGTATTGCTGCATACCTTTGAAGCAACACCAGAACCCCCTCAAAATAAAGATCTGGGGCATGCTGAAGCGCAAGTCTTTCTTCAAGACAGGCCGTGGGCCTGGCGTACTGTGGGTTACGATGATGGAGCCAGGGATTTTCTTCATTGTGCTGCCCGTGTTTGCTGCTGTTTTGGTGACGCTGACCAGAATGATGCAGTGTCTGCTGAGTCCCCTGTGCTGTCACCAGCAACTCCCCCGAGAGCTGGCTGCAGCCAGCCCAGCCCCATGCCTGTGCTTTGTTACAGCCGCAGTCGTGCCTGGCAGGAGTGCAGCGCAGGACCCTCAGGGTCCTGGCAGCGTAAGGGCTTCCCTCGAATGAAATTCCTGTTGTGCTGGCAGCTTAGCTCTTTGCAGAAACCCTTGGAAACTGCATAGCAGTGTGTATTTCATGATGTGTTAGCAAACATAATAAAGCGATGGGAAATCACTAGCACAAATCAGACATCTATAAACAGGCTCAAATAGTATGTTTTACTCTCAATTGGAGTGAATAATTTATCAGCTGATTAAATCTGGTCGTTTTACACAACCTGCCAGTAGTTTTCCGGTGCATGTTTTTACTGTCCATATATCTCCATTAGATTGACAGATCTGGGTGGTTCAGAACGGTAATAATAATCAGGGAAGTGCCACACATTAGTAAAGAAAGGCAACTCACAGCATTGGGGCACCGCTCTCAGGTCACCGGAGTCCAAACGTGAGCTCCCGCGCTCTGGCGCACTCTGCACCGCCACCTCATCCAGCATCAGCAGGCCTAGAGCTGCGCGTCCCAGCACCTCGGAAGCTGGTGCAGGATCCTGGGGCACAGGTCCCGCTCCGGTGCCCTGTGGCACTACCAGTGCTGGCGTTGTGCCCTGCTGGAGGGCTGCAGCTGAGAGCTGCGTCACACAGGGCCGGCGAGCCATTGCTCAGGTACATGCTGTTCTGTTTCATCTGTGCAGTCTGGGTGCTCAGTGGCAAAGGCACGGTGCTTAATTGCTTTGCTCTGCAAACAGCATAAGCATACAGAAATGCAAATATAAATGCTCTCTGGATCTGTTTGGCTTCTTCTGCACTAAGGGGACGTGCCAAAGAGCTGTCACAAACAGAGGAACATACCAGTTTCAGTGCTTAACAAGGTAGTTCCCAATTCTGACAGATTTGCGATACTGGGTCAATACCTGTAGGAACTTTACTGCGGGTGGATAGAAGTGCAAGTATAGACTAAGTATGAAAATCACTGCCTATCAGTGTCTAAAAGCAAATATACAACGTGCCCAGCTTTGACAAGTCAATAAGTTAGCAGTGTTATTGTGTACTGGAAATATTTCCCACGCCTGTCTCATAGTGTTGGCAGGCTAGGATCCATAATGAGCAACATTTTGTAGGAAGTTAATGCTTTTTTTTTTCCTTTTTTTTTTTTTTTCCTGTATTATATTGCTGCTAAATTAGATCTCAGCCTACACTTGCAGAAGAGAGGGAAATCCCAGGTAGCTCCTGGGGAGGGGCAGTGCTTTTTGAAAGGAGGATGGGTTTGGATACACCGGGGACAAAATGACTTTTTTCGCTCTGCGGCATTGTTGCTTATTTAGAAAATCAGAGTGGTTTCTCTCGCATTTCCTCCTGCTCTAGAGAACTGTAGGCGCTTTTCAGCCCAGTCCGGGCTGAGCACGGTGCAGCTCTGGACCGGCAGGACATGACACTATGGATTGTTACTCCGAGGCTGCAGCTGGGTCCTGCCTTCCGCCAGGGGAATTAGTTTAAAACTCAGATTCAGTGGGTCAGGTCTTCCAGGAGAGCATCAAAATGCTGATCCAGAGCAGTTCCGTTCTGCCCTTTTTGGGTTTGTTTATCTTGCTCAGGCTTCTGATGACGTTAGCACTCATGCACTAGTGGTCTTGTTCTGACCGTGTGATGCAAGGACCTGTTCTTCCTAAATGACTTTCTTGGCTTCAGCTGAGCGGTGTGATCGTCTCTTCCCCTCCCTTGGGGATAAAAAAGAAATTATTCTTTACAACTAATGGGATGAAATAGTGCTGACGAGAACGTGCCGAGTTTGTCTTGGAAGAAGGTCTCGGAGTTCGGGGCCAGGGTTCACAAACAGCACCATTTTCTGTGCATCATTAAGTATCAATCTTGAGGCTGTGCCTGGGTGTTGTTGCTTATGCATTGCTAGGATGACATTTGGCACCTCGAGTAGGAAAGACAAATTGCAGTCAGCGGCAAAGCTGCTGCTCGTTCGTCAGTTAGTGATGAACTAGTTAGTAATAAGACATGGGTGTCCATGGACATGGGCGGTATCCCAAGGAAACAGGTGGGGTCGCATCCTTTACCCGTCTGCATCAGTCCACATGTTGACTTAAGCGGGGTTAAGGCCATTTACCAGCTTTGTGCCTCAGAAGGATGTATATTTCCTTGTCTGTTAGCAGCGAGATCAGAGCCTGGAAGAGTTATTCAGCTGTGAATACGTAGTATGTTCAGTGCCGATTCCCTGCGGGCTCCCATGTGCTTGCAAGCAGAGCTCACTGCTTACTTACGGTCAGCCCAGGGACCCCACTGTGCATTTCTGCATTTGTTTGCTGCGTGCTTTTCACTTCCAAGCCTAACGCGGCTGCCGGTGGGTTTACGTGGCCGCTCTCTGCTTACCCCAGAGAAGACCATGAGCTTCTCAATCATCGGTGTTTTATACAGCTGTAGTGGTAACCGTGTACTCATTGAGTCTGAGAGTCTGTCGTGTGAGCCTTCACCTGCTGAGGTGTCTGGGCGCAGGGGGGAGGCAGTGGCTGCATGTGCAGGCTGGGCTTCGCGTCTCCCAGAGAAGTGAACGTGCCAACCAGCACATCCAGAGGGCTGTAAATAGTGCTGGGAAATGCAGATGGATACCCATCTTCATTTCCTCTGAGGCAGGGAGGACTGACCGTCTGAAATTTGGTCTGAAAGAAGAAAAATCTTCATTTTTACCCTGTATTACGAGGGAGCTAAAAGCAGCCCACATTGTCTCCAAAATGGGAAGCGTGGCACTGTCAGTATTTCATTCCTTTTCTGGATGCTAGAAAATGACCTTCATAGCTCACTTGAGGCTTTGTCTCTTCAGAGTTATGGGCCATTCTCTTGTTAGCGGTAATAAACCGCATTACATTCCACTTCACATTGATGGGGTCTTTCTACATAAAGCCAGGGAACATAGGAAAGAGAAAAGAAAAAGGAAAAAAGGTCAGTGAATTTCAAAATGTGCTTATTAAAAAGGGTATAGAAGGGAAAAAGCTCGTATCGCTTGTCCAGCGACACGTGTTGTATCAATAAGCCATTATGTTTTATACACTATTTGTGATGCACGCACATCGTTTGGTGCGTTACTACATCATACACGTGGGGCTCCCCTGTGCCCACAGGAGGCAGAGGCACTGCCCCCTACTGCAGCCACCGTCAAATTTAGGGCTCTGTTTTCAAATGACCCTGCCTGGATAGCAGAGAGCAGGACAGGGCGTGAAGCGCAAGCCCAAAACCTTGCTGGTGTTGTGCTGTGCCTTTAAATAGCGCCCAGAAGCCCCCTTATTTCCCCTCTGCACTTTTGGCCTCCTGACAGGCCTGTAATTAGTGCAGATTTTTTACGTTCGTGGACAGATTGGAAATTTGGAGAGCACTTAATGAAAGAGGTCAGTTACCTTGACCAGGCTGAAATTGCAGTTAGAGGACACCGCTTGCTCCCAAGGCTGGCAGCAGGCAAATACATGAATATTAACGTACCGCAGGCAGAAATGCAAACCCTGTTGGTAACACGCGCAAGGCGAGGGCTTTGCATTCAGATGACGGCATCCCTGTAGGTGAAAATCGTCTTCCAGGGACATCTCCTCTTAGAGTTGCTAAGGCAGCCCCCCGTATAGAAATACCTGTTGTAAGGAGCTGGGTTAGGACATGACCACAGGTCCGAATGGACTAGCGCCCTAGGTCAAGCATCCTTCCATACGCTTTGAGTCCAGAGGCCAGGGGCAAGCCATGTGTGTCTTTTATGATTGGGCCAGCGTGTTGTACAGCTGTAAAGGTGTTGCACTGACCTCAAAGGGTGGTGATACTAAATCCAGTTACTGCAATAGGTTTCTGCCTCGGGGAGCTAGTTTTGGTGGGGAATTAGGTGATGGCTTGGTTTGCAATCAGGACCAACCGGGGCCTCCAAAGTCCTCACTCCTTTCGGTTGAGCAGTGGGTGCATAATGCCGTTTTATTTATCTGTTTTAATTTCTCAGGCAATGCTAAGCTGCGACGGAAGAAAAATAAGAAACCTGCACTACAAATCCTGCAAACAACCGTTAAGCTGGGAAAGCTCACATCCTTTTGTTTCTGGATCTCTCCACTTAATGCATAATGGGAGAAGAAGCAAGACCCTGGTAATAATTACACAATTAGAATTGAATCTTATGATCCTAGCTGCAAGGGTTCTTATACCGATGTGCAAAACAACACGTCCTGTGCTCATTAAAAAAAAAAAAAAAAAAAAAAAGAGCAAAGAATGCCTTTTAAACATTTATTTTTACAGCGTGTATTTAATACTAAAAGTGATTATAGTGCGTTGCTCTTCACCTTAATTGTTTGGCAAATGTCACGGTGTAAAAGCAAATCCCTTTCTTGCACTTCCAGAACGCCGTGACATTCTCGTGCTGCCCAAGAGCCCCGCGAGGCGCTCAGGGGGGCCCCTTCTCTGCGAGCATTTCATTAGGCTTTCCACACCTGAGCATTTTGGGTGGATAGCGATAGGACGAGAGGGAATGGTTTCAAACCGAGACAGGGGAGGTTTAGGTTGGATATCAGGAGGAAGTTTTTCTCGCAGAGGGTGGTGAGGCGCTGGAACAGGTTGCCCAAGGAGGTTGCGGATGCCCCGTCCCTGCAGGCATTCAAGGCGAGGCTGGACGTGGCTCCGGGCAGCCTGGTCTGCTGGTTGGCGGCCCTGCACATAGCAGGGGGTTGAAACTAAATGATCTTTGTGGTCCTTTTCAACGCAGGCCATTCTATGATTCGAAGTTATTTCCTTCCTGCTTCTACTGCTGGAGACTGAAGTAGAGGCAAATTTTAGGTGTGCGAGTCCCTGCGTGACACAGACCTGGGTTCAGACTGCTCGGCTGCCAACAGCAGAGCTCCTTTCCGCTGCAGTGACTGCCACGGTGTACGCTCAGAAGAGATGACGGTCCCTTCGGCTCCAGGCAAGGGATGTATGTCTGTGCGTGTGCATTGCTACCATACGTTTTGAGCTGGCTTAAGGCCAGGGCCGTATGTCTCTGTGAAGTTTGTATCGCCGTGTGTGTGCGTATAAAAAGCTGGGCTGCATTCACTTTGCAGAAGTCAGCTCTGAGTGTGAGCTGTCACAGGGACCTTTGAATTATATGGCCTTCTCTCTCAGTGGCTCTTTGTACAGGATTTCTGCATGAGGCAAAGCCTGAAATTGGTGATGAATGCCTACGGAGGGCTACAAGGACAGAGCTGTGCCTGACCCCTGACTGGCACAGGTTCCAGTGCAGCATTACAGGTAAGCAGCTTTCCCATGGGAGGCTCTAATTTGAGAGAGCCTGTTCATAGCAGCAGCGGTCCAGAGTCCCACTGCGTCCTCTCCATCGATCCCTTTTGTCTCCTTCAAATAAAAATGACTGGGAATCCGGCGGTAGCGCAGGGAGAAGCCAAGGGAGGTAACTGGGGGTACTGGCTCCTTCCCCACTGCAGCCTTGTCCCTGCATGGGAACACAGCGAAGGGCAGAGAAGCGGTGACCCCAGAGAGGCTGAGGGAACGGATTATGTACAGACCCTGAAGTGTGGAGATCAACTCAACCTCAGAGTGGGGTGGGCGGCACGTGTTGGCCACGCATTGCTGCATGCTCTCATCCAGAAATGTCAGCACCGTTCTCACCTGGTGTGCATCTTCCCCTTCCCCATCCTCCTGTTTGCCTTTTTCTGTCTCCAAATATATCTCTAGGGGAGAAATACGCTACTTTCCAGCATCACGCTGACCCCCTTTCTCCTCCCCGCCAGCCTCGAAATTAATTAAATGATGTCACGCTTGATTTTATCTGATTTGGAAGCAATTCATCACCCTTTTGCTGGTTCTATTAGTCCAAGCGATCAGCACATTAATTCATTTGTGAAACTAAGCTCAAGGGTAATTACAGCGAGGAAGTGTAATGCTTAAACGTGTTAATGTCTATAATCAGAACTATTTTCTCAGTGCAGAACAATTGTTAGACAATTACACGTGGATATGCTTTTGATACGACTGAAATACATATGTTTTTAGGATCCTCAGCACAAGGATTTTCCGGCAGAGAGGCGAGAAAAGTTGGGTGAATTCCAAAGGATGCTCGTCCTTCACTGTGTGCGACCTGACAAGGTAAGTACAAAGCTACTGCCTTATTCAAAAAACCCCGCGTGTATTTTAGAAACAAAAAGCATTTTCAAGTATGCATTGCAACCGAGCGGCTGCGGTTTAGCCCCAGCAGGCAGCTAAGCGCTACGCAGGCGCTTGCTTCATTCACAGCAAGATGGGGGAGAGAAGCAGAAGTGGTACGATGCTGAAAGTTCACCCTGAGGTAGTCTGTTCGCCAGGTAAAAGTCACAGTCAGATAAATGCCGTCATTCCAAACGTACCCTCGCTTCCATCTTTACCCTAGCTTTTACGTACATAAGGATAGGACACTGAACATACCTTTGGTTAGTCTAGACCTGCCACGTCTCCTCCCAGAGAAGCGTAACGAGCAGACTTCTCAACGCAGAAGGATAGGCATTAAGGTTTTGGGTTTTTTTTTTTTTTTTTTTTAAACATTTCACTGCATACACACAAATCTCCTGAGCTTTTCCAGCTCAAGGTCATCTTAGGAGCCTAGTGACTTCCCTTTTTATTATGTCTGACAACGTGGCATATATAAGTTTTCAACGTCGCTATCCAAGGTCAATTAGACCAGCATAGGAAGATAATTTAACAGTAGCGTAGACTGTGAAGTAGTAATTACTGCAGCCACCCAGATCCATTTTGTTCGACGGAGAGCGTTTTGATTCAGGACCATTGCGAGCGTCTGGCACGAAGGCTCAAATAAAGCGTAGCTCGCAACAGGTACTCACCATTAGTCATCTTTATTCAAAAGTCAGCCCAGGAAAAGCAAAATCAAAGTATCGCTTACGTATTTATCGTACATTCAGAGGTAATCGGGTCTAGTATTAGCTCACGCCTCGCCGTGACAAAGCGTTTTGCTTAAGAGAGAAATAGGTCAGTTACTACTTCTGCTCTAGAGAGCCTATTAAGAAATCCTCTGCGCTTCCTCAAACTGCCATTCAGCTTAATATTAGCATTTGCACCAGAATAAAAATATTTTTACCATATAAATAGAAAAAAAAGTCAGAGTCATATTCAACTTCTGGACTCATCCTATGAGCTTTCAGAAGGTTGGCAAGTCTGATCGGCTGTGACGGGTGCTGGTGCCCGTGGGGTATATCGATGTTTGGAGACAAAGTTAGCTACGAGACGCTTCCTAGTCACAGCAACTTCTTCTTCAAAGGCATATTACGCTTCTGCTGGTTTTGCACTTACAGCAAAGCAAAAGATTGAGATTTTCAGATGAGTAACTTAACTGTCCAATTTAGAGTGCAGAACTTAGATCCTCAAGAGGTCATTTATCCGCTACTAATCTTAGCTTAGAAGTATGCTTTTTACGAGCGCTACCATTGTCTGAATGGTGCACAGCAGTCCGTCAGGTGATTCGTACGCATCACCATCCGATTCAGAAACTCTTCCACCAGCCTCGCCAGCAGGGTTCAGTTCAGCAACTTTTATTTTTAAATATATTTAGCAAACTTGTAAATTGCGAGCCCGTTGTTTAGCTACGCTTTAAGTAGCATCGGGGAGCGAGTCTTCAATTTAGTTGTAGTTCAAGTATGTTTAGGTAATAACTTTATACAATTAGCCCAGCTTCTGAGGTATGGGACTGCTTCCAGTAAAGCGGACAGCTGCTATTTTTAGCTATTTGAGCGCTATTTATTCTTGATGTAATCTTGACAGCCACCAGATATATTTTCAATATGAGACCTTACAAGCAAGATAAAGATCTATTGCGCAAAGCCACAAAGATCTCAGATGACAAATAAGGGGCACAATCAGCGCGCCCCATCAGAGAGTTCGCCTCTCTTCTTTCTCTGTTATTATCCATAGAATTAAGAGATGGCATATCAAAGGCCATTAACTAAAGAAGCTCAGATAAGCGTGCTTCGGTATACATCGACAGCACCGCCCGCACAAATACCGTAGGGACGATCAGAACGCGGGAACTGTGACTCATTCGAAAGACGCTTTAAAGCCTGACAGCATAATTAGACAGCGATTCTCTATGATGCTAGAGACAAAAAGCAGCAGTCCGACCAAGTCTTATTTTGTCAGGTGTCTTCCCTCTGAGAAAAGATAGAGCTGCTAATTGTAGTTTCCGGGAATTACTATCACACACCCAAGTTCATTTTTCTACTGTAATGGGTTGTAGGGTGAACAATCGGAACGAAACTAAGTTTTCTTCCAGAAGCTAGACAGTAAACTAGGCTTAAAAGGGCTAGAGGCACAGGTTACTTAGTAAATAAGGCATTTTAATTATCGATTCTAAGTTAATCCCATTCTGGCATTACACTATCATTCTTTCGCTAGCGTTCAACTGTCTTAAGAAAAAAAAAAGAGTAGTGGTTTTTTTGTTGTTGTTGTTGTTTGTTTGTTTTTAAATAGTTCAGCTTCACATTTTGCATTTAACATTTACCAGTTAACATTAGTTAACATTTACCAGGAAGGTTCTTAGCCGCATCATCTCCAGCATGTAGTACTTGTCCATTGTCAGATCATCAAACGGCTTAGTAAGAGGTAAAAATCTACAGCTACGACGTTTGGTGTGTTCCTCCCTGCAATGTAAGCCCAGAACAAGAACTGGTATTAAAACCAGGAAAATTGGATGTGTAACAAGCAGACAGGTTTCTTCCGTATTTCTGTCTATGGGCAGAGGAGGCATTTCGCAGATAACATCTGAATTATAATTCAGCCAATGTTAGGTAAAAACCAGTTGCGTGAACCATGAGCGAGACACAGCGCGAGACAAGATCTAGACTGACATCACAGCATTGATAGAAATCATTTTCTGCTTGCCAAATCAAAAACATTCTCTTCGGATGGAAAAGGAGAAATGAAAAATCGTATAGAGTATAATTAGCACGAGTGTCAAGATATCAGATAGGATAAACTTTCGGTAGGCTTCAGTTTAGGGAAATGCTAGAAAATTTGTTAGTTTTGTCATAAATAAGGGGGCGTTGTCAAGGAGATTTACAGAAATATTTAAAGAACATGGTTAAGCCAGCGCTTACCGTGGGTCATCGTTAGGTTCCCAGCCCTCCAGTTCTATCAAGACAAAGAAACTTTTTGCCACATCCTGTTCATTTGCGCTTTGGCAGCAGATAAAGCCCGCCTTCGCCATCTGCGAGACACAGTTCAGAAGTTCAGAACTTCACCCAACACGCATCTCGCGCTCCCATTGAACCTTCGCAGAGAACTTTCGGTAACGTCTTTCCCCACCGTATGTATCCACACAGATCCAGCTGAACAAGGAGCTTTAAGAGCGAGAGCTGCAAGCGGGCACATCAATTAGGAAAAGAACAAGGAACAATCAGGTCCAGGGAGCAGATGTCTATGCAGGTGTTTATTAGCAGGCTATTTGAGTACTTCAGCTTTTTCAGAGATTAGCTAGCGCACCTGCAGAAGCATTCCAGTATCTGTGCATGGAATCTGCTGTAGTTAAGAATATTTATTTTTTCTCCTGGAAAAAAAATATTGCGCAAGGCCATAGCTACAGAAAAATCTTACATATAAGCTGTGTGAGTTGAGAACTACAGTTTCCTGCCAATTTAGAATGGCATCTAGTAAAAAAACCTGAAAAACAAGTTTGTTTTAGCTATCAAGATTCATCTCTTAGAGGATTCTTTTAGCATGGCTTAGATGAGATTTAACCTAGTCGTTCAATACGTTTGCCAAAATAGAAGCGAGGTCTCTTGTTTTTAGTCCTCAAGTTGAAGCCTGCAAGGATGTAAGCATTAAGTTTGCTAAACCTAAGACGATTTTACCTTTTGATATTAGATTCAAATAGTAATCATATCACTACTTCATCCTTCCCGCTGCATGTAGTCAAATAGTCTTCTCGGCTTATCTGCAAAAAGAGAATCTGCAAGTAGATATGTAACATAATACACAAAGTAACCATAAGTTTGGAACACAAAAAATTGAAGGTAGATCAGCAAACTAAATACATAACCTTGCGTTTCTGAAGTTGTGAAGCTGAAAGGAGGTCCTTTAGAAGTGTCTGCAGTAGTGCAGGCTGTAGGGAGCGTATGTCAGAGCTCCCATCTTCCCAGGTTTCCAATTTAAGGTGTTTTCCTAATTGGTGACACACTACACCTGTGAAGCAGGGCAGCTTTAAAGTAAGCGAGAACAGATTAGTGAGAGCAGGAGCGTGAAGAGTGGGAAACAGGTCTGCTTTTGTTTTAGGTATGTAATGTTTCTTACTGTGTTTTTATAAAGTGAAAGTAATGTGGTTTTTTTATGTATGAGTGTATTTATTATTACATTGCTTTTATGTTTTGTTGAAAACGTGAGTGAAAAGCTTATAGAAACATAACAGTTTTGTGTAGAGTTCATACAAAAGGTCTTAAAAACATACAGGTTGCAACAAAAGGGGTTGAACCAGTACTGGTGTTTTTGAAGTGTTTAGGATTACCTGAATTTCAAGTTAAGGGGTTAAAATCTTGTGTTGTTTGCTGATGCTGTTAGATTTTTGTAACAATGAGTTGGTAATCATGCAATATTCAGTGTGTTTTAAGGTATATTAGTCAAGAGAAAGAAAGCAAATGGTGGTTTATAAGAGAAATGTGCCTGTCGATGTTTACAATTGATTAAGTTTCAAACGGTTTTCTTAAGAACTATTTGTTATTTGTGGTATTGTGTGTGGTGTTGCACTTACTTTACCATAGTAAAGTAAAGGATAAAAATAAAATAAAGTAAAATAAATTTAAAAAAAAAAAAAAAAAAGAAGTAAAGGATATCATTTTGTGTTGTCGTTTGCCAAAGCAGGGTACGATGTTTTTTGAAACAAGTGCAATGGAAGTATTTAAAAGGTGAAATGCTTTTTGTAATATAGATAATACGCACGCGGGTGGGCTTCCCCATCCTCGCATCCTCACGTTACTCTGTTCAGATGCAGGGCGGAAATGATATCGAGGGTCAGTTATTTCAGCCACTGCAGGGTGCGTCTTCATTACAAGATTATTTTGGTGTCATTTCATACACGTTAAGTTATTTCTCTGGGACTGAATCGGTGCTTTGTTGTTGGTGTAGCAATACTCTCCTTGTGGCTTATAGTAAACTGTTTGAAGTGGCGTAGTAATGCTTGCAAATCAACTGGACATTCAGATTTCTTTGTTTCTTTATTTAGATAACGCCAACGGCACAGAAATTCATCATTTACCACCTGGGCCATCAGTTTGTCATGCCTTCTCCATTTGATTTGTCAAGTGTTTTCTGACAGCCTCTCTTGCGCAGCACCGGTATTTATTCTTTTTCCAGGAGCCAACCCTATGGCAGCACTCGTTAAGTTTGTTGACGATCAGGTATTGTAATATCTCCTGGTTTTTTTTAAGGTAGACGATGTGTTTCCGTGTACATTCGCGTGTTTGTATAAGTAGCTAATTGAATAGAAATTGAAATGCCAAGGCAAGCTCAGAAAACCATTTTGTCTCAGAACACGTTGAAAGGGGTCTCGTGGTTCTCCTTAACGGGAAGCATTAACTGTCACATAGCATAGTAACATAGCATCTTAAGATCGTGGGTGGTGTTTGCACTTTAAAATTAATTACGTGCATTCTTACTTGCTTTGATTATGATGGTATTTAAAGCAAACAAACTAGCACAAAATCCCAGCAGTAGAAATCAGCACTTTTGTAAAAGAGGGTTGTTATTTCTAAAGCTCCTAGGTTTCCTGGAGATACATTTCTTGTACCGCTCGCCTGCGACCACCAGAGTTCTTAGCCGTTGAGCGGCAGCGAAGGAAGGAACGTGGATAGTTCTGCCCAACTGCTGTTTGGGGACCTCACGGATGCCCACACCGGAAGGAGCGTGTGAGGTCAAAATAACTAATATTTTCAGTATGCTTTTGAAAGTATACATTTGAGGCTTGTAGGCAGTTCGCTACGCTTGATGGCAATTCCCATTAATTACCTGGAGTCGCCACGTCGGTTCTGTCTTTGTCCTTCTGGCCGCTGCAGAAGGAAGCGGTCCGCAAAGGGGGCGGAAGAGGTCTATTTCTGAAACATTAAATCAAGTGCTATAGCTGCCTCCTTAGGCCGAGAGCTTTTTTGCGCGTCTGTCACTGCAGAAAAGCAGCACACTAACCAATGTTGCATTTGAACGGCTGCAGGTTTGCAAAAAATTATCAGAGTACAGTTCTCGCTTACCATTTATTGGAGTTTTTAATGCATTTTTGATGCGTAGGTATTATCATTGTAGTTGTTGTGAGAAGAGCTATACGACAGTAAATACGCAAAGTACACATGCCGTTGCCGTTGAGGTGCACGCGGGGCACCTCATTTTCATTCACGTGTTACACAAAGAGCAGAAATTTCAGTTTGGTATTCCGCAGCCAGGAATAAAAGCGCTCCGGCATCCAGGGAAACGAGAATTGTCGTAAGTTTGAATCTCATAATCGTCGCTTGTGAGACTTTCAGAAATTCATACATCTAACTGGAATATTTTTCAATTTCCTGCAAAAAAGTTGCATAAATAATAACAGAGGAGATGTGTGTTAGTCTGTCACTTATTCCAATTGTTTTCATACGCGTTTATTGTAGGAGCTTAACCCAGAGGCAGCGCATTGGGATTTCAGAATCTGGCTCACCAGCTACCCGTCTGCCACGTTTCCAGCGTCCGTACTTCAGAACGGAGTGAAGATGACAAACGAAGCGCCGAAGGGTTTACGGGCGAACAGACTTTGTTCATATCTGATGGATCACGTACCTGACCCTAATTTTTTCAACAGCTGCCAAAAACCGGTTAGTAATGCGGTGCGGCGGCGGCCTTACTTTGCGAAGGGGTTAAGGAAGACGGTGGCCACCTAAGTTAGCTCTGGGGAAAAAAGGTTGCAAGTTAAATAGTTGTTCTGTACTGCGCTCAAACTGCTTTTGATTACCGGTAGCAGAAAAGGAAGCATTTTTTGTTTTCTGCTCATCTCCGACTTCAGCGGTGGCTTCTTAGCGTGGCATTGATAATACGTGTCTTTAAAAGAAATGAATTGGAAAGCACGCTATTTGCCATTGCAAATCTGCAATGTTGTTGTCGCACGGGTTTTAAGCGATTGCTCTGTTGAATCATGAGGGCCAATGGAATTTGTAGCGTTCTTACATAAATGCTCTTCCCGGTGCTGGCTGTTTTTATTAAGGCTCCGAAAGCTGCGTTTTCTGGATTAGATTTCTGTGCATCAGCTTATTTGACCAGAAAATATTTGCCATTATTTATCTTTCATAGCACAGTTGTTTTAAACGAGATGTAATACTTTGCTGAAATGTTTTCAATCGCAAACAAAGCCAACGTAAGCTTAGTAGGTGTCGCGCAGATGATGCGCGAGGTTGCTTTGTGACAATGTAGCTTTTTTTTTTTTTTTTTTTTTTGCTGTATTATTGTTCTAAAGAATAAGTGGTGTTACATAAGAGGAAAGTAGCTCAAGTGTAGTATAAATAGTCAAATATTAAGTGTAGAGATCAGACTAAGTACTGAAGTAGTTGCAGACCGGGAGATCTACACTATAAGAGGGAACTATCAGTTTAAATGGTGGTTTGTTAAGTTATTTAGAGAAAGCTGGTTGACTTTAAGTTAGATGATAGCAATAGTAATGTGGCTGTCAGGTTAAGTTACAGGTTGTGGCTGAATGTTTTTTTTTGTTTTTTTTTTTTTTCTCTAGGAGGTGCCATACGATGCTTTTCGCTACATGACCGGGGAAAGTAAGTACGGCGGCAGAGTCACTGACGACTGGGATCGCTGTGTACTCCTTAGTGTTCTGAAGACATTTTCCTCATCACAAGTCATTACAATTAGAGATGACGAATTTGATTCGAGCGGCCTTCACTGTGTTCTTCCTGAAGGTGAGACAAATATCTGAAAGTTGTGAATTTACTAGAAGCTTTCTTGGAATTAAGAGCTGGCCTAATTGAAGCAATACTGCATATATGATTATATACATATATATTTTTCTGTGTCTATGTGCATATGTATGCATATACACATATATATAAAAATATACAGGAAATAAATATATAAATATAAATAAATATATAAATATATAGGAAAAATATATAGGAAATTTAGGAGTCCTGTCAGCTGCTGTATAGTACTGACTGTTCATGTACAGTCTTAGTTGGGATGTGTAGTTTTGTTTTTTTTTTTTTTTAGATATTGTGTGCAAGTAGGGGTTCTAGTGGTTTTGAATGGTAGCTTCTGCAGTATTATATTCAAAACCTTTTTCTTTTGAGGAAACAAAAATGAAATGTTAGGTCACAGCAACTTTGTGGTTTTTTTTCAATTTTTTCTGTTAAAACATTTCTGATGTTTGATATTACAGTCTAGGGCAGCTGGTGTGGGTGCCAAATTTATGTATTATGTTGTTCATGATGTTGTTTATGATGTGACAGATGACAGCTGGAGTTAAATTCCCTGTGACTTTGACAGTCTACAGTGTACAGTGTCAGTACACTGTAATGAGAAGATAATGAACCACTTACAGTGACAGTATGAATCAGAATGGTGGAATCCTAGAATCACAATGTTGGAAACAATGTACAAAATCATCTAGTACAGCTGTGTGCCACCATAAGCATTCAACCATATTATGCAGGATGTTGTCCATGTGTCTCACTGAGTGTGTCTGGGGATGGGACATGTCATACAAAGTTGTGTTCATGTTCCAGAAATGGGATGATTCAACAAGAATCAATAAAAAATTGTCAATGTCCAAAAACACATGAAGGTACAGGGAATACTGCCCTCTTTCATATTCCATAACCATATTTCTGGACATGAATGGGCGATCTCGTTCCTTCGTTCCTTCGTTCCTTCGTTCCTTCGTTCCTTCGTTCCTTCGTTCCTTCGTTCCTTCGTTCCTTCGTTCCTTCGTTCCTTCGTTCCTTCGTTCCTTCGTTCCTTCGTTCCTTCGTTCCTTCGTTCCTTCGTTCCTTCGTTCCTTCGTTCCTTCGTTCCTTCGTTCCTTCGTTCCTTCGTTCCTTCGTTCCTTCGTTCCTTCGTTCCTTCGTTCCTTCGTTCCTTCGTTCCTTCGTTCCTTCGTTCCTTCGTTCCTTCGTTCCTTCGTTCCTTCGTTCCTTCGTTCCTTCGTTCCTTCGTTCCTTCGTTCCTTCGTTCCTTCGTTCCTTCGTTCCTTCGTTCCTTCGTTCCTTCGTTCCTTCGTTCCTTCGTTCCTTCGTTCCTTCGTTCCTTCGTTCCTTCGTTCCTTCGTTCCTTCGTTCCTTCGTTCCTTCGTTCCTTCGTTCCTTCGTTCCTTCGTTCCTTCGTTCCTTCGTTCCTTCGTTCCTTCGTTCCTTCGTTCCTTCGTTCCTTCGTTCCTTCGTTCCTTCGTTCCTTCGTTCCTTCGTTCCTTCGTTCCTTCGTTCCTTCGTTCCTTCGTTCCTTCGTTCCTTCGTTCCTTCGTTCCTTCGTTCCTTCGTTCCTTCGTTCCTTCGTTCCTTCGTTCCTTCGTTCCTTCGTTCCTTCGTTCCTTCGTTCCTTCGTTCCTTCGTTCCTTCGTTCCTTCGTTCCTTCGTTCCTTCGTTCCTTCGTTCCTTCGTTCCTTCGTTCCTTCGTTCCTTCGTTCCTTCGTTCCTTCGTTCCTTCGTTCCTTCGTTCCTTCGTTCCTTCGTTCCTTCGTTCCTTCGTTCCTTCGTTCCTTCGTTCCTTCGTTCCTTCGTTCCTTCGTTCCTTCGTTCCTTCGTTCCTTCGTTCCTTCGTTCCTTCGTTCCTTCGTTCCTTCGTTCCTTCGTTCCTTCGTTCCTTCGTTCCTTCGTTCCTTCGTTCCTTCGTTCCTTCGTTCCTTCGTTCCTTCGTTCCTTCGTTCCTTCGTTCCTTCGTTCCTTCGTTCCTTCGTTCCTTCGTTCCTTCGTTCCTTCGTTCCTTCGTTCCTTCGTTCCTTCGTTCCTTCGTTCCTTCGTTCCTTCGTTCCTTCGTTCCTTCGTTCCTTCGTTCCTTCGTTCCTTCGTTCCTTCGTTCCTTCGTTCCTTCGTTCCTTCGTTCCTTCGTTCCTTCGTTCCTTCGTTCCTTCGTTCCTTCGTTCCTTCGTTCCTTCGTTCCTTCGTTCCTTCGTTCCTTCGTTCCTTCGTTCCTTCGTTCCTTCGTTCCTTCGTTCCTTCGTTCCTTCGTTCCTTCGTTCCTTCGTTCCTTCGTTCCTTCGTTCCTTCGTTCCTTCGTTCCTTCGTTCCTTCGTTCCTTCGTTCCTTCGTTCCTTCGTTCCTTCGTTCCTTCGTTCCTTCGTTCCTTCGTTCCTTCGTTCCTTCGTTCCTTCGTTCCTTCGTTCCTTCGTTCCTTCGTTCCTTCGTTCCTTCGTTCCTTCGTTCCTTCGTTCCTTCGTTCCTTCGTTCCTTCGTTCCTTCGTTCCTTCGTTCCTTCGTTCCTTCGTTCCTTCGTTCCTTCGTTCCTTCGTTCCTTCGTTCCTTCGTTCCTTCGTTCCTTCGTTCCTTCGTTCCTTCGTTCCTTCGTTCCTTCGTTCCTTCGTTCCTTCGTTCCTTCGTTCCTTCGTTCCTTCGTTCCTTCGTTCCTTCGTTCCTTCGTTCCTTCGTTCCTTCGTTCCTTCGTTCCTTCGTTCCTTCGTTCCTTCGTTCCTTCGTTCCTTCGTTCCTTCGTTCCTTCGTTCCTTCGTTCCTTCGTTCCTTCGTTCCTTCGTTCCTTCGTTCCTTCGTTCCTTCGTTCCTTCGTTCCTTCGTTCCTTCGTTCCTTCGTTCCTTCGTTCCTTCGTTCCTTCGTTCCTTCGTTCCTTCGTTCCTTCGTTCCTTCGTTCCTTCGTTCCTTCGTTCCTTCGTTCCTTCGTTCCTTCGTTCCTTCGTTCCTTCGTTCCTTCGTTCCTTCGTTCCTTCGTTCCTTCGTTCCTTCGTTCCTTCGTTCCTTCGTTCCTTCGTTCCTTCGTTCCTTCGTTCCTTCGTTCCTTCGTTCCTTCGTTCCTTCGTTCCTTCGTTCCTTCGTTCCTTCGTTCCTTCGTTCCTTCGTTCCTTCGTTCCTTCGTTCCTTCGTTCCTTCGTTCCTTCGTTCCTTCGTTCCTTCGTTCCTTCGTTCCTTCGTTCCTTCGTTCCTTCGTTCCTTCGTTCCTTCGTTCCTTCGTTCCTTCGTTCCTTCGTTCCTTCGTTCCTTCGTTCCTTCGTTCCTTCGTTCCTTCGTTCCTTCGTTCCTTCGTTCCTTCGTTCCTTCGTTCCTTCGTTCCTTCGTTCCTTCGTTCCTTCGTTCCTTCGTTCCTTCGTTCCTTCGTTCCTTCGTTCCTTCGTTCCTTCGTTCCTTCGTTCCTTCGTTCCTTCGTTCCTTCGTTCCTTCGTTCCTTCGTTCCTTCGTTCCTTCGTTCCTTCGTTCCTTCGTTCCTTCGTTCCTTCGTTCCTTCGTTCCTTCGTTCCTTCGTTCCTTCGTTCCTTCGTTCCTTCGTTCCTTCGTTCCTTCGTTCCTTCGTTCCTTCGTTCCTTCGTTCCTTCGTTCCTTCGTTCCTTCGTTCCTTCGTTCCTTCGTTCCTTCGTTCCTTCGTTCCTTCGTTCCTTCGTTCCTTCGTTCCTTCGTTCCTTCGTTCCTTCGTTCCTTCGTTCCTTCGTTCCTTCGTTCCTTCGTTCCTTCGTTCCTTCGTTCCTTCGTTCCTTCGTTCCTTCGTTCCTTCGTTCCTTCGTTCCTTCGTTCCTTCGTTCCTTCGTTCCTTCGTTCCTTCGTTCCTTCGTTCCTTCGTTCCTTCGTTCCTTCGTTCCTTCGTTCCTTCGTTCCTTCGTTCCTTCGTTCCTTCGTTCCTTCGTTCCTTCGTTCCTTCGTTCCTTCGTTCCTTCGTTCCTTCGTTCCTTCGTTCCTTCGTTCCTTCGTTCCTTCGTTCCTTCGTTCCTTCGTTCCTTCGTTCCTTCGTTCCTTCGTTCCTTCGTTCCTTCGTTCCTTCGTTCCTTCGTTCCTTCGTTCCTTCGTTCCTTCGTTCCTTCGTTCCTTCGTTCCTTCGTTCCTTCGTTCCTTCGTTCCTTCGTTCCTTCGTTCCTTCGTTCCTTCGTTCCTTCGTTCCTTCGTTCCTTCGTTCCTTCGTTCCTTCGTTCCTTCGTTCCTTCGTTCCTTCGTTCCTTCGTTCCTTCGTTCCTTCGTTCCTTCGTTCCTTCGTTCCTTCGTTCCTTCGTTCCTTCGTTCCTTCGTTCCTTCGTTCCTTCGTTCCTTCGTTCCTTCGTTCCTTCGTTCCTTCGTTCCTTCGTTCCTTCGTTCCTTCGTTCCTTCGTTCCTTCGTTCCTTCGTTCCTTCGTTCCTTCGTTCCTTCGTTCCTTCGTTCCCGCGTTCCCGCGTTCCCGCGTTCCCGCGTTCCCGCGTTCCCGCGTTCCCGCGTTCCCTCGTTCCCTCGTTCCCTCGTTCCCTCGTTCCCTCGTTCCCTCGTTCCCTCGTTCCCTCGTTCCCTCGTTCCCTCGTTCCTTCGTTCCTTCGTTCCTTCGTTCCTTCGTTCCTTCGTTCCTTCGTTCCCTCGTTCCCGCGTTCCCTCGTTCCCTCGTTCCCTCGTTCCCGCGTTCCCGCGTTCCCGCGTTCCCGCGTTCCCGCGTTCCCTCGTTCCCGCGTTCCCGCGTTCCCTCGTTCCCGCGTTCCCGCGTTCCCTCGTTCCCTCGTTCCCGCGTTCCCTCGTTCCCTCGTTCCCGCGTTCCCTCGTTCCCGCGTTCCCGCGTTCCCGCGTTCCCGCGTTCCCGCGTTCCCGCGTTCCCGCGTTCCCGCGTTCCCGCGTTCCCGCGTTCCCGCGTTCCCCCGCGTTCCCGCGTTCCCCCGCGTTCCCGCGTTCCCCCGCGTTCCCCCGCGTTCCCCCGCGTTCCCGCGTTCCCCCGCGTTCCCCCGCGTTCCCCCGTTCCCCCGCGTTCCCCCGCGTTCCCCCGCGTTCCCCCGTTCCCCCGCGTTCCCCCGCGTTCCCCCGCGTTCCCCCGCGTTCCCCCGCGTTCCCCCGCGTTCCCCCGCGTTCCTCTTCGTTCTTTCGTTCCTCTTCGTTCCTTCGTTCCCCTTCGTTCCCCTTCGTTCCCCTTCGTTCCCCTTCGTTCCCCTTCGTTCCCCTTCGTTCCCCTTCGTTCCTTCGTTCCCCTTTGTTCCCCTTCGTTCCCCTTCGTTCCTTCGTTCCTTCGTTCCCCTTCGTTCCTTCGTTCCCCTTCGTTCCTTCGTTCCTCTTCGTTCCTCTTCGTTCCTCTTCGTTCCCCTTCGTTCCCCTTCGTTCCCCTTCGTTCCCCTTCGTTCCCCTTCGTTCCCCTTCGTTCCCCTTCGTTCCCTCCTTCCTTCCTTCCCTCCTTCCTTCCTTCCCTCCTTCCTTCCTTCCCTCCTTCCTTCCCTCCTTCCTTCCTTCCCTCCGTCCTTCCTTCCCTCCGTCCTTCCTTCCCTCCGTCCTTCCTTCCCTCCGTCCTTCCTTCCCTCGGTCCTTCCTTCCCTCGGTCCTTCGGTCCTTCGGTCCTTCGGTCCTCCGGTCCTCCGTTCCTCCGTTCCGTCGGTCCCCCCGTCCCCTGCGTTCCTGCAAAACCCCCCACCAAGTCCCTCCCCGTCCCCACCAAATCTCCCACACAAGTCCCCCCCAACCCTCCCAAGTCCCCGTCCCAATACCCCCCAAGGCCCACTGTTCCCCCCATCCCCCTGCCAATAATACTTCCAAGCATTATTTACTTGCCCTCCTTTGTTTCCAGTTTTTCCCTCATTCTTTTCGTTACTTTATTCTCTTCATTTGTAAGTGTACTTCTTGCCCTCCAGCTTCCCCCTGGTAATAGAACTTTCTATAGTTTTCAGTTTGCCTTTATTTTTTCCTGTTGTACTATTTATAGTATTTTCCTAATCCACTAACAGCGAAGCCAGGTGCTGTTGCCTGCAGTTGCTGTTCTTCCTCTAGTATAGCAGGTTGTGGATATGACTACCACAAGCATTAAATAACTACTTTCTTACAACCTACTTAATCTGTCTTTTGGCTGCAGAATAAATAAGCAGTAATGTGAAGAGTTTGTGACGCCAAGGCTTGAGAGGAAGGGAAAATAATCGTGCTCTTTTTGTTACTTTCAAGAGAATCCCTGGGTCTGGGTATCGTGTAAATGTGCCTAGGAGAACACCACCCCATCAGTTTTTACTTTTCTTAATGGTTTCTGAATTGTTTTGTTGTAATTTATTATTTTTTCTTTGTAATTTTTATTTATATTATGATAATTCATATTCAGGTGTATATATGTTTATTACTTATTACTTTATTCTATTTAAAAGTATTGTTAAGAAGCTAACTAACAAACAAAACCAACCCCACCTATATTTGAAGTTTTAAGTGAGTTACATTTTTAAACAACCAAGTTGACCTACTGAAAGGCTCTTTGGGATCCCATCATATCTCCTCTGAAAAAAAAAAAAAACAACAACAATGGAAGTTTGTAATACACATCGTATGCGCAGGAGCTTCTGCTGACCTGTGTGAAAATTATGTCCTGTATTTTAACTTTGAATTTTAAAACTGCCTTAATGTTTGTTCGTGTCCAGACATGCTGCGCTACTGCTAGATGCCAAAACTTCCTAATGCTTTAAGTAACGTTTTAACTCTGTGTAAGAAAGGTTGTGTTAAAATTAAGTATTCCGTTGTCCATTTCAAACACTCAAGTTGACTGAGGCCCACACAGTCAGTCAGCTGACAGCAAAGCCTGCTGCACTGGCTGCTGCTTTCACTTAGAAAACCCTTCCAGCCTTCCTGTGACGTGTTCTGTTATGCATCCGATTTAGGTCTACATCCAGGGACTGTTCTTGGATGGAGCACAGTGGAACAGAGAAACTAAGAAGCTAGGATATTATCATCCAAAAACCCTCTACAATACGGTGCCTGAGGAGAGTGAGTATTACATTTTGTAACATTCCTATAGTATTATATGTGAACAAATTCTGCGGATTGAATACTTAAGTGGCTACCTTTAAGGGAGCAACAGGGTAACTCAAAAGTTAGTAGCATTGAAGGAAGGAAGGGAGGGAAAGAACAGCGGCAACAATCTATGAAGGAAACCTTGTTCTATTATATCAGAATACAAGATAACACAATATAATACAGTTTAATTGGAACTGAGACTAATAAATCAGACAAGATGTGAGAGTGAGTTCCTGGGACCGAGTCAAACTTGAAAAGCTTGGAACGGCTATGAAGGCATCTCCAGTACCCACCGCAAGGCAGTAAGATCTCGCCCCCCACCCAGAAGGGCTAGACCCTGTGACTTCTGTGATGTACATGGATAGGTACCTGCAATTGGGGCATTAACGCTTTAATGCGCCATACACTACCTGATGTTTTGATGTGGGATACTGAAACCCAAACAAACAAAAAACGTAAAACCATGACAAGCATCTACAAGTAACGACAGTATGTTTGGTGTTGCCGATTTTGTTCAAGGAAGCCATCTGCTAAGAGAAGATTGAACAAAAAGCAGGTTTTCAGGCTCATCTGCCAAAAAACAAACACTGCTCTCAAAAATACTTAGGCCCAACCGAGAATGTTTCTCACCCTTCCGTTTCCCCCCCCCCCTTTTTTGCTTTTTTTGAAAAGAAAATGTGAAAAGGATTATTATTCTTTGCTGCAGATATGGTTAAAGCCCTTTAAGAAAGCAGATGTTCCACAACGACGCAGTTACCTGGCTCCAGTGTACAAGACCAGCGAGCGAAGAGGAATCCTGTCAACCACTGGCCATTCCACCAACTTTGTCACTGCAAGGACCCTTCCTTCCAACAAACCACAGGAACACTGGATCAAACTTTATTTTGTCAGCTTAATTCACAAACCTACTGCAATTACTGAGGGTTCCTTTACTAGATCACCCGTGAGTAACACGTGTCTGTCCTGAATGGCTGTAATATCAAAAGGTAAGTCAACATACATTTAAAAGTACTCATGAAAAAGCAAAAACCATTTTGCACGTTGCAATTCCTGATGTATAAAATACAGGATTGCACATTAAAACCTCATGAAAGCCAGAAAGAGCATCTGTTCCTGCATTTGATCTTTTCCAGCTTTATAAAATTGAAAAAGTAATAATGATAACAAAAAGACCGATAGCTCGGCTGTATCTTATAGGATCATAATCACATTAGAAACCATAGACTCAACCGTTGACAGGAGAGCATTTTTTTATTAAAGAAAAAAAAATAATCACGCTGAGTCTAGCAACAACAGTATTCCTAGGTATAATCACAGCAGATCGAGTGCAATGTGATCTACATCAAAATTCATATGGGATGTCACACTGTGACAGCATTTTAATATACAAATAACATGTCCTCCAACAAATAAAAGTTAGCTAAGACTCTGGATTTGGCAGACTGGAATGTACAAACCAAGCAGAAATGTAGTGGAATTCAGATTGTCTGTAACGTGACTTTTAAGTGTACCTGAGAACAATCTGAATTTCAGTATCGGTGGAAAACCTACAGACGAAGTCACTGGTGTCACACTGGCCTTAATAAGTTGTAATAAATATGTTACAAAAGTATTTATTTATTACAAAGTTGTAATAAATAAATACAAAATGAAAGACAAACAACAGACGTATTTAATGAAAAAAATCCAGTACCTGCCTTGACGGATGGCGTTTTCCCTTCTCTGAAAACTGTCTCGAAAGGAAGGTGAATATTTTCCAATGCTGGCAGCGTATTAAGCTAAAACCATACTCCAACCAATACCAAAGCAAAAATGCTACCTGAAATAAACAATTTTTCATTTGAAACTTATTAAAAGAAATAAACTTACTAAAAAACAAGTTGACCAAAACTTTTGTTAGACCACATGGCCCCTTTACACTTGACAGAGTTGAGAAAAAATTACAATTAAGCATCAGTTCGGTAAATAGGCAACATAAGTTATCGAAGCTAAGATCCTCAGTAATTATCCCCTGACTTAAGTCCCTTAGAAAACGGTACTCAGGGATGTACTGTGAGCACCGAGTAAATATGTGTCACCTAGGCACTTAGTGCTGCACTAATTTAGCAAACCAAAGCTTGTAACAGCACACTTGCTGATCTGGGTCTGACAGTAGATGTTTTTGGAGAGGAAAACTAACGAGCTGATGAGTTCTCAGCATCAAGTGGCCGTGTGTCTCAACTCTGTGTTTCGGCTTCTCCACCGAAGAAACGGCGCTATTCTTTCAAACGGACCCTTAAGCCTAATTCCATGATTACGAGTGGAACTACAGAATCGACTTGTGCTCCTCAACAACTCAGCTTATTTTTCGTTAGTGACATAACAGTACAAGAAGAACTCGCTCCTGTGTGGCAGAATAACCGTCTCAGCAAAATTTGAGATGGGAGATGCTCCCAGCATGTCAAAGCCAAAAACTGTCAGTCTATCCTTACAAATTAGGTCATTTGCTTTTTAATTAAAAAAAAAAAAAAAAAAACCAATATCATTTCAAAAAAAAAAAAAAACAAAAAAAAAACCACACAAAAACACATATGAACAAACTAATTTACGATGGAAGTAGAAATGTTCTTAGCCTCAACCACAGAAACTGTTGGTGCCGCTACAACTGATATTGAGACACGATAGAAACAGAGTACAGTAAGTAACCCTACATGCACGTGGTGTATTTTAGCCTTTGTGCCCCCATTCATTAACTAGCGTATATGTTGTACTTCAATCTAGGAGAAAACATTCCAATTGCTTTTCCCTGCTATATCTAAGAACAAACACCAAACCAGTTTTAGTCAAGAAAAACACCGTCAAAGTGATCCTGGACAGGACATCGTAGCACTTTGCGGCGTATATTGCAACGGCCTGCCTTCTTACACTTGAAGTTAAAATGAGGGAGTGCAGCTTACTGTTTCGGCCTTCTCTTTTTCCTAATATTTAAGGCAGCACAGTGGTTTCCTCTCACCTGTTTTCATTATGATTTAATACTTCAGGTCACCACTTTACAGAGGAACCAGCGCTACTCACGCAACCACCTACATACACACAGATACAAGAAGATACATATATAAATATGTGTGTGTATAAATATATACATGTATATGTATATATGCCTGCTGCTTAAGACTTATGCGGTACTGAAAGCATACTCAGGTTCCTTTCATAGGTACGATTTTCAGCTGTAAAATTTTCTGGGTTTTTCTGGGTTCTGGTAAACCACGTAAGAAATGCTTTCTTCCTAACCATGTACATCCTTCGCTGTCTTTTTTTTTTATATAAGCAAGCAGCACACTGAACTTAGCATTTATTTCTGGAATTTACTATTTCCCAATTGCCACTCAGTGGAGTTTAGAAGATGCTTTTGGGCCATCTCATCTGATTTGAATCGGAAAAATGCAGCAGATTATACACACAGAAATGAATTGGAGGTACTTGCCTAAGCAGTGCAAGCTGCTGCTTCTTCTCTAAACTATGTGCATACAGTGAAACAGTGCAGACTCGAAGTCGTACAGTAATAACATGGTATCCGCAGCAAAACCCGGCATACGTTCAAAACTGGATGTTAAGCACAATTTCATCTTTGTAGAGGGCAATCACCAGCATGATGGCAAATCCAAGAAGCAGGCCTAGGTTCTGCATAATAAACCACCCCGCCAGACAATAACCGTGCTCTTCTTAACTCTATCTCCATGAAGCATTTCTTGAAGCTAAAAATAAAAGCAATTAAAATGAAGTTATTTCACTTCTATTTAATCACTGACAATTTTACAAGATGATATTAATGGATAAAGAATAAGCAATTGAGGTTTTAGTTATAAAAACAAGCCACTAATACATACTTGAAAGTATACTCAATTACTGTATTTTAGAAAAACGGTCTCAAACACATCCTGTATTTACTAGACCAATGAAAACTCTTCTGCACCAGGCGCTCCTACGGCTCTTCCTGGATCAGGCATCTAGCTGAACTTCCGGTATCAGGGGCCAGTCCAGTATTCTCTCGGTCTGCTCTTTCAAGTTTGTTTACTCAATTAAAGGTAGCCACGTGGCTTTATAGACTCGGTCCGTTAACTCAGCCCTTTGTCTTGTTTTATGCGTTACGTGTATTCACACAGGTCTGAGAATAGTGAGGTGTGAGGTTCATCGTGCACGCCACAGGTAATTCAGGAAGAATTTCACAGACGTCTATAGAAAGCTCTGAAAGCTGTGCCTGTTACTCAACTGCAAGGAAAACATCAAATAGTACTGACAAAAGCGCTAAGTAAATGCAGACGTGGAAGACGTAAAAATAAATCTTGCAAAACGCCTTACAGGACCACCAGGCAAGACTAAGGTAACTTAATGGATTTCCTTTGTTTACCGTATGTTTTTGTCAATTCATTTATTCGTAAACCATTTTTAGAGTAAAACGAAACATTACCCAGATCAAACATAAACTTCAGTCAGTAGAGAGCAAAAGCCTTTATTGTAGCTCTTTGTAAAATAGGCTATAACTGTTCTGGCTACTCCAACTATCTGAATATGGTACAACAAACATAAACAAATTACCAGACCATCAGATCAGCTAAAATGATTCATTTATTGCCTGTTTGCTCTTGCCTTACCGTATTTCACAAAGATACATAAACTGACAATTTGATCTAACAAAACTTTAAACGTAAAAAATACACACACCAGTATGTAAATTGCTCATCTCTGCTACAGACTACTGAACTTCTCAATTTATAGGCTCTCAATAGGACCTATTTCAGTGTCCGGGCATTAAGGCTAGTCCTGCCAAAACAAACACGTCTTGCAGTTGAGAATTTATAGTTTCTTGCAGAGATGTGAGAAACAAGGAATACGACTTTTTTTATAATATGTATGTTACATAACTATATATTATGTATTATAAATTATGTATATATATATAAAATTCATTCAAAAATACATAATATAAAGTATGAAATACATATAATTTTACAGTAAGAACAGAATTCAAGGCATCTTGACCTAAGTGACAGCAGAAGGTCATGGAGAGCCTTAAGGATTGAAGATTCCCTGAGTTGAGTTCAGGTTCTACCTCCACTCAACTAAGAGAAAACCATATTTTAGAAACATAGGAATATACCTAATTAGATGAACTTCCATCATACACAGGAATACCGGAAGATCAGTCGCCCCTTAGTAGACTTCAGCTGACCTACAAAACTATTAAAAACCTTTCCTGTTAGATGTCAGAAAGCAGGGCCTTAGAGAGGAAGGCAGATTAAGGCATCGTAAGAACACAAACTCGGTGCCGTTTCAGGTTTATCTCGCAGAGGCGCTCCTGCTCTTGTTTAGAGTCAAACTATACTGAATGCTAGCATGCCTAAGAAAAAGGACCTAGAGTAGAAATACTGAAGAGTAAAAACGTTGCCTTCTTCAGTCGAAGTACATCAAGGAAAAAAAAAAAAAAAAACATGAGCACAGAACTTACAGGAAACTAGCTGGTATCCAGTAACTATAGGCTATCGCAAGACATCTGTATCTGCACGAGGAGTTATTCTCTACTATGCAGCCATTTGCCTCTGCAAGACAAGCACAGGTTTCGACATGATAAGCTAGCACCTGAGAAAAAACTGCAACTGCAGCTATCTACTAGCTATCGGGAGGAGTATCACGACAGAAATTACACATGCGCATTTATTCGGTCTTTTGTAGGAAGTAGTGGTTTTATAAAATTCATTACCTAATTCATGGGGCAGCTTGTGACAAAATGCTGCTATATATGTACTAATTCCTCCTGTCAGACCAGACACTAAAAGCTGCTCCTGAAAGAAAAAAGAAAGAAAAGATACTAATCCTATGTTACTGTATAATCAATGAATGTACAGATGCTGTAATTATGAAATATATCACAGCATTTGGCTAAGCAGCTATTATACACCAAAAGAGAATAGATAGAATGCTTACCTGTGTCCTGGGCTTGCTATGAAACTCCAGAGAAGGAGATCTCCAGAAGAGATCCTTCCCTGCTGGTAGTCAGCTCTTAAATAGGTCTAGGAGAGGTGGAGCCAGGCTCCACTGGTGAATTGCCTTCACCTGTGCTCCCGTGGCTGACTCATTGCTCTCCTCAGGGAATCAGTAGGAGGCTCAGGCTGTGATTCAGCAGTTCCCAGACAGTTACTATTCTCTAATCAGCAAATTTAATCAACAGACTCACCACCTTTTCTTAAAACACGCACGCTGATGCTTTTTGATTGCACCGGAAGTACCCTGGTGGGCATTAATGCTGTGTACATTATTACCTAGCTCAACCGAACAGCAGAACCTGAAAAAAGAGAACGTGAAACAGAGACAGAAAGGCAAAAGAGGAAAACTGCACCACTGTTTACTTTGCTTAGTTGTGTTTTTTTTTTTTTTTCCCCCTTCTGCAGCATAGGAGGAGGAATGACACAACAACCGGACTCACAGTACGTTAATTAAAAGTACTGCGTACTTACCGTTATTAATAAAGTAATATTATTGCAAATATTTACAATCCTAAGCAAATATAATTCTAAAGAATTTCTTGTTTCTTACTGTAAGGTAAATACTGAGACCCAAACAACCAACGTGCGTGTTTTGGGTATTCCTCAATCCCTAAGGAATTTTCTCTGTGCCTATCTCAATTTGACAGAGATCCCTATTGTCGCTGATATCAAGATAGTAATCTTGGTGGAAACAGACAATAGAGCAGAGATTATCAGAGCTGATGACCTTTTAATGCCTGCAGTGATTTAACAGCGCCGGTAGCCTTGGGAGACAGGGAGATCTGCCCTGTGATTGCTTGTAAAAACACTATCCAAGTTACTCAAGGTAGGAAACTGCCGAGAAATGCTCCGTGGTTTTTCTTACCTATTGCTAAGCCATCGCCGAAGTTGGGAATGCCATCTCTCGTGATTACCGTCTGTATAATCAAAGAATAGCAGCATGTTATAATCACAAAATAAACGAGAGAGTTAGGCAAAGTAGACTATGATAACAAAAAAGAATAAATGGAGGGCTTACCCCTATCCTGGGCTCACCACAAAACGCCAGTAGAGGTGATCTCCAGAAGAGATCCTTCCTCACTGGTAGCCAGCTCTTAAATAGCTCTAGGAAGGGTGGAGCCAGGCTGCACCCCTTTCAGCAGCACAGCTGAAATTGCCTTCACCTGTGCTCCTCTGGCTGACTCATGGCTCGCTGCAGGTGATCAATCAGAGGTTCAGGCCGTGACTCAGCAGCTCCCATACACCGAGACTTTCCATTACGTTTATGGACAGAAATTATTTTCGCTTGGCCTTCTCAGCCAAACGGTAACTGGTCAGAGACTGGAATCTCTGAAATGTCACAGATTATACTCCTTCGGGTCACGTGTGTTAAGTTTTCACCAGGGCTGAGCTAGCTTCACCGGAAAACTCCTCCCAGAACCAGAGAGTCACGGCCGCCCAAAACCCTGACTGCCTCAGAAGTCTGAGAACCGCTAGCGGGGCGTATCAGCAAGCATTTGCAGTGCTCTCAGATCTTAGAAAAACAAAATATATAGCGCAGGGAAAGCCTAACAAGTCTTATTAACAGTGATTTACGTAACAGCAGCGCAACTGCACGAGAGGTGACGTGCTACGTGCCAGAAGTTACGTGTCGCTACTGAGAATCTCACAGTCAGAAAAAAACACCGAAAATAAATGCCTACCTGCAAGGGGTTGGAGCTGAAGCCAGTCAGCATCTGGTCTATTATTTAGTTTCTGATCTGAAGGTTTCCTTCCAATTGGCGATGCTTCACTCTGTTTAGTCTCGCACCATTTCTGCTTACTCTGCAACAGGAAAGATTTAATGTCTGATTTATAGAGGGACGTTGGTGGAAATAAAATAAATTGAAATACTGCCAAAAATCTTAGAAAAGACACGCGATTTCACTTTTTTTAACGGAGTACAATGTGACGAAGAATGCTGTAACAGCCAAGAAACACACGTATGCTCATTGTACTTGCTTCGTTCAAGACGACAGGCATATAGCAAGAAGAGCCCCTATTCTGTTCAATTTTAAATCATCGACTCCTACAACTTCCTCATATTTTCCATTAGATAACAGTCTGCTACTTTCCTGTCTGCAGCCTGTATGACAGCCAGCGTGGATTTTCCAAAGCAGCCTAAAGGATTTAACTGATTGCCCCTGTAGGCAACAGACGTGGTGTCCAGAGGGGAACAGCAGAAGCTTGTTTTCTAAGGGCTGTGTTGTCAGCAAATCTGTCTCTTTGCAGTCTCCCTTACGCTGGATTCTGCACAACTCGCCCCTTCCTCAGGTCTTGCATTATTAATTAAGTTGAAAAGTCATCCCTGTCTCTTTTTCAGATTGGGCAGTATGGGGCGCAGAGGAAAATAGATGCCTTTGTTTTTTTTTTCCTAACTGAAATGTCACAGGCTTTTGCTACTGATGTGCTTGTTTATGTGTGTGGAGAGTTTAATAGGCTGTCCTTTGCCTCCCAGCAGACCGGTTCTTTTCTGTTCCCTCACTCGGTGCTTTCCAGCCAATAGAAGAAGTTTTAGACCAGATGAACTTTGGGATGGAGACTGTCCCTGCTCCATTCTTACTATGGACTCTTTATTGACCTCCCTGGGGAAGCATCCGATCAGGGGGATCTTCGACCCACCCTGCAAGAAAAGAGGTGGTGGATGAGGGATCCGCATGGGCACAGAGGGAAACACAAGCATAGCAAGGAGGCACTGGGCTGGTTGGTTTCCTCTTGCTCTGACCAAGCTGTCAGTGCACGGTGTGAACAGAAAGCTCCTGATTTTCTATCAGGTATCCTATGTGTGAGCAGTGAGCGTGAGAGCCTCGGGAAGGTTGGGGAACCCAACACCTGCAACACAGTGCTGCTGGTTCAGGGAAATTCGGCTCCGCGGGACTGCTGCTCCCCCCCTTCATCCCTTCCTCAAGCTGGTGTGTGCCGTTTGCAGGCAGGTTTCCTTTGGCCTCTGCCCTCCTGCTGTTTTTCCCTCTCAACGTGAGTATGAATGTGCTGCGGTCTCATGGAGCTGGAAGGTGAGTCTGGGCAGAGGAGGTGGCTGGGGACCCCACGGAGGCCGTTCGTCTTCCTGGGCAACCACAGTGACCTCTGCTATCACCAAGTCTGAGCACTTGTGCTCTGCTGCAGAGGAGAGGTTTTATTCCAGCTCACCCTGGAGGTCCTCTATAATGTACTGGGCACTGTACCTTGCAGAAATTCTCATTTGTGGTCATGTCCCGTATGCTGCTGGACTTGAAAAATGCAGCTCCTGGTATTTGAAGAAAAGCCTCCAGCTGTGCTGGAATGTGGCAGTGTCCTCAGAGGCCCCTCCGTTAGCCCTTAGCAGCAGCCCCGGCCTCCTGCCACAAATGAGGCAGGGGAGGAAATGAGTTTGCAATGATGTGTTTTTCAGACGTGGTGAAGCCTGTGCTGGTGGCAGCCACAAGAAGAGCTGTCTGGTGGTTTCCAGGGCTGTCTGCACTCAGAGAAAGGTAGAAATCTGAAGTTTCTGTTGTTAGCAATGGTATAGAAATGTCCTGGACAAGCAACAAGCACAACCCCAGGCCTTCAGGGCCGTTTCTACCGCTACAAGCTGCTACAATGCAGCTTGTCACTTCTTTAGCAAGGACCCTGGCCTGGAAATCGGGAGGCTGGGATGTATTTGGCAGCTCTGGCATCGGCTTGCTGAGAGGCTCAGACAGCTTTTACCTGCCCCCTACTTTCAATACAAAGCCCCTTTGGTTCTAACCCTCGCCCCAACCCTTATTCCTCAAAATTTGTCCCAAGATACCATTTGAAAGTACAATATTCAAATAATAGCTTCTAAAATATCTCCTCTCCTCCTCTTTTCTCTTTATTAACAGCTGTAGAGTATTTCTAATGTGATGGGAAACATCCTCCATTGTTCCTCCTCTATATTTGACTGAAATGAAGCTGCCCGCCTGCGCAGTGGTACCCACCTCTGCTATTCTGGGCCCTGTGCAATTTGGAGAGTGACAACTTACCTTAACTATTGTAGCATTGACCACTTCACCAAGTTCTCCTGGGTGTTGCGGTCCCTGCTTCCTGCCACAGCTCCTGATTCCTGCGTGGAAACCATCACCGATACCAAGCGGGTGGAGAGGGCGGCCTTTCATTGAATCGTAGCCTTCAGGTAAGGCTGATTTGTCTCTATTTAGTGTTACGCCATATTAAGCACGTATTCATTAACTGCAGTTCATTTTCCTTGGCTTGACAGGACTCTGGGGTGCCACAACTCTTGTTTGAAACAAACCACCACTGCGGCATTCGGTGCAGCTAATGACAGGGAAGCTCAAACCTGGCAACTGCTACCTTAAAAAGTAATAGAAAAAGGAAACAAAACCCCTGGGAAAGCTGTGCATACATAGCAAAGGAGGAGCAATGGGCATGCAAATATCACGGTAAACTGCTTCATAGGGCACCCGATTAAGTGATGTAAAGAAAGCATCCAGCCCGTGTGTTTCCCAGCTCCTGCAGTGCTGTATGGACCGTGAGTGTGCACAGGTGTCTGAACACCTTCCGTGTGCCAACGAGGCTTGGCACGTGATGCCTTCAGCCGTGGTTCAGCTGCTAAGGAAGGAGTAGCAGTGCTGTGCTCCCCAGCTCCGTGTGGACCTGAAGGAGAGAGGCAGAGAAACGGAGGAGGCAGGTGCTATACGGCATGTGGTGAAAGAGATCGGCTGGCTTGTCGTGCAGCACAGCCCTCCTGCCCTCCCCAGACCTGCTCCCTGTCTTGCCAGGAGTGCGCTTGGGTAGAAAGGTCTGAAAAATCAGGACAGTTTCTATTCTATGGGAACAAAAGGTTTCCTTTGTTGTAATTCTTCTGTTCGGCCCTGCACAGGGCTCTCGCGTGGGGCCCTGCAACACGTGTCCTGCATAATGGGGACAAAAGCAGATTACTGCGGGGATGCCTGAAAGGGAGCCGTGACTTGTTCCCTTGGTGCTACGATCTTGTTTACAGGCTGAGCTTTGCAGGGAGCAATTCATACAGGCTTCTTTTGCATTATAATAGCAAGGATTTTTCTTGGCAGAAAAAAAAAAAAAGCACGAAATAGGGGAGAGGGTGAGGTGAGGATTTATCACAGAGATGAACATAGCCTTGCCTGAAACAATTTATGCTGTTTAGGCCATTTATGCTAAATGAAACGATCAGTTCCTGCTTCCCAAACGTTGCCTCCCAGTGCCGTGGGCCTGATTCAGCACAGCAGCTCGATGTGAAGGGTTGGGGGTTCAGAGGCAGCCTTAGACTCATTTTGCTGCTGGCCCACGACAGGAAGGGGCCAGCAGCTGGGCTCTGCTAAGACTGGGCTGCTGCACATCTCCACTTGGTGTTGGGAATGTTTTTTTTGGCAAACACTTGGGAAAAATTATCACGTTTAACACACGTTTAATACCTCTTTTGCTTCTGCAGTCCTCTTGCTACCTGCTTGTGCTCTCGGCACCTCTGCTGCCACTCTGGTGGCCTCCAGCAACTGCCACTGTGTTGTACACAACAGAAACATCAGGGTGAGTATGCACAACTGTTTGGCACCACGGAGTGTTGGCTGTCCCCCGAAGTGAGGGGCCATTCAGGTTAATCTCTCACACCCCCGTCGTGTCGTAATGCCCATCTCATGTGTTCTCCATCTGCCTGTGTTTCTGCGTGGTTGCTGAGTAAGGAGCAAAGGCTTGAGATGTTGGGTGGCTTGGCCTTCTTTCTGGCAAGCCTTCAAACTCAGTTTTGCTGAAGGAAGGAGCAGACTGAGAGAACCATCGATCCCCTCTTAGGGGCAAGAGGGAAGGAGCAGGGACGCGGTCACAGTGACTCCGCTGTCCCCAGTACCTGCCTGGGATGTCTGTGCAGGAGCTAAAACAACTCCATACCCCGCTCCAATCATGTCACTGAATTTTCAAAGGGCTCAATAAAATGTTTTGGTTGACTTAATCCAAAACGCTCCTGGCATTTTCGCTGGCCAACATCTAGTTACTGTGTCACGAGAGTGACTGGGGAAGATGTGCTTCCAGCGCAGCTTTTTTTGTACCAAATTGCCAGCATGGAGGGCTCGGACCACAGATCCACCTTTCAGGTAAGGCCTCACCCACAGCCACTCACAGCACTGTTCCCAGCCAGTTCCTGCCCCGGTACCTCTTTTTCCATCCCTCTCCCCACAGAAGCTTCTCCTGGGACTCTTGCTCTACCCACGCTGCTTATTTTACATGCTTTCCCCAGACGGCCTTGCCTTTGCAGGCAGGCATGCCTTCTGCACTGCTCACAAAGGCTCGCTGCACTTTTAACTGTAGAACAAATTAAAAAAATGTTACAGCATTGCATCCTCACTGTTAAACCTATACGTATGTACACACCAGAGTCTCATGCATTGCCTATCCTGGAGCCCAGCGCTGCTAAGCCTCCTGGAGACCCCTATGGTCACTGTGTCCCATCGTGTCCCCAGGTGGGACCCTGGAAGGCTGGCAGGAGCCAGCAGCTGAGGCTGTCGGTGGGGACAGGCAGAGGCCTGCAGCAGTGGCTGCATTGCACGGCCTGCATCTGCTGTGGGATGGGCAGAGAAATGAAGTTGAGGAAGTATTAGGAGCAGGTGACGGCAACCAAAGGGGAGCTCATTGGTTGTCCTTCACTTTTTTTGACTTTTCAAGCTTCAGGCAGCAACTTCCAAAATTCTTCCTGAGCCGATCAGAGCATCGATAAAGGGAACACCTTCAGCCGCTGTGGCTTAGCAGCATGCAGCCACCTCGAGTGGCTGGGTTTATTATCACCCGATGGGTTTTAATTGATGCTTTCTGCTTGTTTTAGATGAGATAGTCAGTCTCTTCTTAGTAGCTTTCGGTTGTATGATTGCAAACTGAGTGCAGCCTTTAAAAGAGACCTGGGTGAGTTTAGGGCTGATCCACCGTTACGGAAACAGTAGAACCGAATTCCCCTGCCTGCTGGATGCTGGGCCTTAAAGCAGGGATGCAGGCAAGTGCAGAAATCAGCAGCTCTGCCTGCTGAGCTCCGTGCGTGGGGCTGCAGCTCGTGGCTGGTGGGACAAAGCTGCTGTGCAGGCTGTTCAGCTGTGCTGCTGAACATGCAAGGTACAGGAGGTCTGCAGGGGCGGGCCTTTGCAGTAAGGGAGGATTTAGATTGTTTTTTTTTTCTTTTATTTTTTAACTTATTTGTTCATTTTTTATTGATTTCATTTCTATTTTTATTTTAGTTTTTAATCTAGTATTTTATTCTTTTAATTTTAAATTTCTTTTTAATGTCACAATTTTTATATTTTAGATCATTATTTTATCTTTTATTTTTTCTTTATTTTTAATTTTTAAATGTTTATTTTTTGTTATTTTTATTTTGCTCTTATTTCCTTTTTATTTTACTTTTTTGTTTTATTTTTACTTCATTTTTATTTTTTTATTTTCTTTTATTTCTAATTTATTTTTATTACTATTTTTTAGTTTTATTTTCCTATTTATTTTTTTGTTTTTATTATTATTTTTTATTTACTTTTCATTATCTTTTTTTATTTATTATTATTATTTAGTAATTATTATTAATTATTTAATTATTTTTATTAATATTTATTAATTTCCTTTTTATTTCTTTTTATTTTTTCATTTATTTTAAATTTTTATTAGTTATTAATTTCCTTTTTCATTTTTCCATTTTTCATTTTTTATTTTTATTTACTTTTTATTTTTTATTTACTTTTTTTTTCATTTTTATTTCCTCATTTTTGTCTTCATTTTTATTTGTTCTTAATATATTTTTATTTATTTTAATTTTTTATTTTTCATTTATTATTTTTATTTCGTATTTCATTTCGTTTTTTTTTAATTAATTGTTATTATTTTGCTTCGTTTTTATTATTTTTTATTTTTTTCTTTTCTATTTCCTTCTTATTTTTTATTTTTCATTAGTATTTTTATTTCCTTTTTATTATTTTATTGTTTTTAATTTCCTTTTTATTTCTTTCGATTTTTTCTTTTATTTTTAATTTTATTTATTTATTTATTTGGTTTTATTTTTCCATTTTCCATTTTTCATTTTTTATTTTTATTTCCTTTTTATTTTTTTCATTTTTATTCCTATTTCCTTTTTATTTTTCGTCTTTATTTTTATTTCTTTATTTTTATTTCTTTTAATTTTTTATTTTTCATTATTTTTATTTCATTTTTCATTTTGTTTTTTAATTCATTTTTATTACTTTCTTTTTTCTTTTTTATTTATTTTCTGTTTATTTTTTTTTCATTAGTACTTTTATTATTATTTCCTTTTTTTCCTTTTATTATTTTATTATTTCCTTTTCATTATTTTATTGTTTTTAATTTCCTTTTAATTTCTTTTTTTTTTCATTTTTATTTATTTATTTATTTTTATTTCCTTTTTATTTTTTATTTCCTTTTTATTTTTTCATTGTTTTTATTTCCTTTTTATTTTTCGTCTTTACTTTTAGTTGTTCTTAATTTATTTTTATTTCTTTTAATTTTTTATTTTATTTTTCATTTTTTAAAATTCATTTTTATTATTTTACTTCCTTTTTTTTTCTTTTCTATTTCCTCCTTATTTTTTCTTTTTCGTTAGTATTTTTATTTCCTTTTATTATTTTTCATTTTTTTATTTTTCGTTTTTTTTTTTAATTTCCTTTTAATTTTTAAAACGTTTCTTTTATTCATTTTCTGTTATTTTCTTTTGTATTTCATAGTATAATTTATAATAGTTTATCATATTTTTATCATATTTTATAGTACTTAAACATTTTATAATGTTTTATATGCTATATTTTACTTCTTAGGTTCTGTTTCGTATGTTCTAAACCGCATCCAGGCACCTGAATAATTCCCACCTACTCCATGGCAGGCAGGGCTGACCCCCCTGCAGCTGTCAGTGCAGCACGAAGCTGCTTGCAGGAGCTCAGGTGCGCTTTTCAGTACAGCTCACACACCTGAACCTGAGCCTTGCAGAGGTGAGTGGCAGTGGGCTCTAATTAGCACTGTTTCACTGGAAAATAGCTGCCAGATTAACATTTTTCTTTTGTCCAGGAAATAAAACCTTCTTGGGGACACTGAACGTGGTGGCGGGGGGCTGCGTGCAGCGGGCCTGGTGCTGGGGTGCCCCTTTATAGGGCCGTGCCTTTGGGGGCGCTGCTTTCGGGGTCCTTTACCGCCTCCCAGCAGCCCCCTCCGTGTTGCTGGGGATGCTCAACCCCCTGCCAAGAAACTCCACGCGCACACGGAGGAGTTTTGTTTCATATTTTATTGAATTTCATTTATATTAAATTAAAAATATATTTCTGACAGATTCATGTAACAAAAAGGCAGAACAGTTTTCAAATTGTTCAGCTGGGATGAGCGCGGGTCGATGCAAGGTGGGTCGCAGTCTACATTTGCCTTAACGAACAGATTAAGCTCTACCCCAAGGGCCATGAGGAGAAACGTGGGACTGCACACGGGGGGCAAAGTATAACCACACACAGAGAAGGTCTGCAGGCTTCTCCCCAGCCTCCAAACAAGACAGAAGGGGAGGGAAGGAAAAAAGAGAAAGAAAACAAACGAGAAACCGTGAAAAGAAGGGAAATTATGCTAAAATATGTACCTAATATTAACCCAGGTCAGTGTCTTAACAGTGCGTAATCCTCAACAGCTAAAATATGAGAAAGGAAAGGTTAAAGTAACGTTACGCCACACACAACTGGCATACCCTACTGTGTAAGCAAGTGCAGAAAGTCTGAACACACCACAATAGTGCTAAAACACAGAATCCCACAGAATGACAAAAATGGTATTTCTAACCAAAACCAGAGGGTGGGAGGGGAAGAAAGAAAAGGGGAAGGAGCGCATAAATCACAAGCAAATTACCTATATACAAATCAACCCTAAGGACGATTATGTTCCAAATAATGGTGACCACAAGGAAAATAAAAGCAACATTATCCTTATTTACAAATGCAACTAGCTGTGTCTTTAACAAGCTATAAAAATACTATTCACATTTTCAAAGTAACATACAGTAGTTTTTGTATTTTTCTGTTTTTGTTTCAGAAAGGCAGCTAACTCTGAATGCATCGCTTTGCACGAAATGAGCGTCTTCCCCGACACACCGGTGCTCCTCTTCTTCTGAAGGTGCTTCTAAGGCAGAATTACTGTGCCATGATCTCTTTGCGCTGTTAGAACCCAGAGAACTGCCCCAAAACCAGAGCCCCCTCACTCCCACCTCCACCTCTCTCTGCAGGGCTGTGCCCCCCTGGCAGGAGTGGTGCTGCTCCTGCATCTTCTCCCAGCTGGGGCCCAGTCTCGTTGCCCTCCCAGTTTGGGAAGGTGAGCTTTGCCCTACAGAACACGTAATTTGAGGACTGCAAGGACAGCAAACGTATTTTGGGTATCTCTGTTTCTACCGAGAGACTGCTTTCCCCCTCCGTTTCCCCTCTATACCCTAGAGTTGCTACCTCTGTAGAAACTCCAGCTTACCATGCTGGGGAAATGTCAAAAACTGGGCAGAAGAAAAACCAAACCAAAAGGCGAAAACCATTGTGAATAATGTTACAAATGCACACCCATTTCCAACGCTGAAATGCTATTAAAAACCGTGTTCTCAATCATTTGCATTCTCAGTACGCCCCACCATGAGAAGGCGAGGACCCAGCAACTTCCTTCTGCCCCATCTCCAAAGGAACGCTGCCTTGAGTGCATTCAAAGTTAGCTACCCCTTACACAGCTGCTCAGTATTAATCGACCCATTTAACAGCAGTACCAGCTTATGCTACATATGTCGTATTACCTTACCTCAAAGGAACGGCGTACGTATCTACATTTATAAAATACCATTCACAGTTTATTACTGTGGTTATCCCAAAAGGGTTTAGTCTTCGGAGCGCTATGGACATAATAGGGCGTTTTTATCCCTAAGAGGGCTCGCAGCCTGGGCAGGGCTCGGGGACAGAGGTGCTGCCATCAGCAGGGTGCACCTTAGCCCTGGTGGTTCCATCCACGACACTTTCGGAGCACAATCTCATGGCTTTATTTGTTTTTTCTGGGGGAGGGAGGAACGGGGATGCATCTATTCACACGGCCTAACACCTTACAAATCTACAAAATCCCTCTTTACCAAGGTCCAAAACTCTCTAATTATAAAGAATAAAGTAGCGCTAACTATTCACACTTCCTAATAGGGATTATGTCCTTAGCTTCCTCCTCAGCTCAGCACAGACCTCCCCCCACCAGCTGGGCTCACCGCTTCAACCTTCCTCTGTGTTTCAGAAAGTCCCACTGCCATCAGTCAGACTTAACAGAGCCCAGAGGATCCCCTGCCTTGTCCCAGCCTACGAACAGATACCAGCCCTGGCCGTGGGACAAATGGAGATGCCTTACCTTCAGCCTTACCTTCCGGTCATCTCTGTGACAGCAGCGAGCCCCCTCACAGCGTCAGATACTAAATCTGAGTGGTGCAGTGTGACCATGTGCTTCAATAAAGTGACTCGTGTGTCCCCCTTCATTCTTGGGCATTTGAGAGTCGCTTCAAACCACGGAACATTGTTATTTATTCCCGATTTGAAAACCCCACTTTAATGGTGACGACTTCTACCTGCATAACACTTAGCAAAAGGCCAAAAATAAAAACGAGGGCATGTTCTGAGCAGCTGAGGCTGCCCTCGTGGACAGCCGTGCTTCTTTGTGTGTGAGGAAATGCAGTACTGCAGCCATCCAGCCCCTGCCTGTCTGCAGCCCTGGCTTGTGGAAGTGGCATTGGAACCCAAATCCTGCACGTGTAACAACAGATGAGCTGTTCTGTCAGCAGCAGAGATCTACAATCCAGAATAATGGAAACACTACAAGTGACAGATCTAGAAATGAGCAGGTGTACAGTCTCTTTTATATTATTGCAAGTAAAAACATCTCTTACAAACAACAGCAGAAGAGAACTCCGGGTGACGCTGCCTGTTCTGAGGTGATGGTCTTTAAGAGCCCAAGAGGTCACTGATCACCTGAGGCTTGCTTAGTCCTTGTTAAAGCCTATTTTCTACAGGTCCCCCTTGAGCTAAAGAGCCTTCGAAAGAGATGAACACCTACCTGAGCTTGCACCCAGCTCTCGACTGGCAATAAGCACTGGATCCCTTCTGCGTGCACGGGCCCCAGCACCAATTACACAGCAGCCCTGCACGTGCCATTTCGGGGCTCCTCCTCACTGTCCCAGAGGACCACACGAAATGAGCTCATTGCATACGGTTCCTGCAGTCTGGACTGCATTTCCACCAAGTGGTGGGATCCAGGGTCAGTGCAACCATTTTTTGTTTTGTAGCAGGAGAAACATCTCTGAGCTGAGCTTAGGGTACCTGGAGCACATCCATGTGATGCCTCCAATCGCTGCTATGCACTCAAGACAAGTCGTGAATACTCCACTGCATCTAAGCAAACGGTCATACACGTTTAACTCCTCAGCTATTTTGCAAAAAAACAAAAACAAAAACAAAATTAATATTTATTTGAGCAATCAATGAGGTGCGGCTTCCACTTCTGTCAGAACTAGCCCTCAGCTCGGCAGGTAACATCTAAGATGATCACTGCAAGAGAGAAGGTGAAAACCAGCTCTTGCTCTCCTTCATTTAGCATATTTACCTCAGACAAAGGCTGATAGAGGTATCTGCTCTTGAGAAGCAGTGCACTGCTTTTCTTTTGTAGATGAGCAAAAGGAAAACATCTACCAATAGGTGTCTGCCCATGAAAAACCCACGGGAGCTGATGCTGGTGGGTATAGATACCACTGTAGAACCAGAGAATTAATCAGAGATGGAGAAAATAATTCTGCTGATGCTCACCTACAGCTTTGTGCTGACAAAATGCACTTTGTGTGTGGATAGCCCCCAGTGCCAGGTGACGGCCTGCCCCAAGTGCTGCCTCCATCCAAGGAACGCTGCATTTCCACGCTACCAAGTGCATCTTACCCACAAACAACGATTACAGTGAATAAATAATTCAAGCTACGTAAGAAATGCTAAAGAACACTGTTATTTACATTTTGATTCTTTCTAACACCAGTCCTACTTACTTTATTACCAGAGGAACAAACAGGTCTCCACCTTCCACGAACAGCTGTCTGATTTTGGAGACGTGCGTCCCTCTCCCCCCATCGCTTTCATGTGCCCCTCTCTGAATTCATGCACGAGCAGTACAGCCATTGTTCTTCTCCATTGGGAATTACTCTGTTGTATGACCTGCTCAAGGATAAACTGACCACCCCTTCCCCCGCTGCTCCATCTGCCTACAGCACCTAAGCTGCTTACATGCTTCGGTACTGTCACCAGCAAACCTTCCAGGAGCAGGGTCCCCAGGACGGCATGTGCCATCTTCTGTTTCCCATCACAATCAGAATGTTACAGATGGTGCCGGAAGGAGACGCCGTCTTTGAGCTATGTGACGCTCCCTAATCACTGATCTCACCTCAGAGGTGTGCTGGTCAGTTGCTCTGTTCTCATCTGGCCCAGCATCTCCTTTCCGTAGCTCCAAAGAGCCCCACGCGGCAGGCGTAGCAGTACCCTGCAGCTGGAGGTGAGCTCGGCTGGCTCAAGCAGGGCTGGGCACATGTGGCACAGGAGCAGGCTGTTGGCAAAACCGGCCCTGGCTCAGCAATCACACGTTTCCTTTCCACCACCAAGCACCCAGCTCTGAAAACTCCTCCTACCTTTTGTCAGGCTGCCCCCGAGCCACCAGGACTGCAGTCAGTATTGCAAGCTGTGTTCATAGGCAGGATGGTGGAGGAACTGGATACAATTTCCAGACCACTGGTTGTTGCTGGTTTTGTTGCCAGGTTACCCCAAAGATCTTGACATTAATAGTACTGAAGTGCATAAACTGAAATACTGCCCTCCACCAGGTATTACTCTCCCTTTCTAAAAGCCTTAATGAGACACAGACACCTCTTTACAGGTACCTAATGCAACCTCAAGATTTTCAGTGGGAACCAGGCGCACAAATGCTCACACAGGACGTGTTGGCGCACCAGGAGCAAGCCATCAGCAGCACTGCTCCACCCCTCCCAGCTCCATCTGCTAACGCATCCCAAACAGCGGCTGATGGTTCCTTCCCAACAGGAGGAGGGGTGTGCAGGTTTCTACCTAAAAACTGAGGCTGATGAACGCGGAACCCAGTGCAGGGAGACCAACTCGTACCTGTTTACATTTTGGGACTGAAAGCTCTGTGAGTCATGCGCATTTTGACTTAGCAAACATCATGTACACTGTGTTCTGTGACAGAGCAATCCTCCTGTTAGAAAAAAGCATTCCGTACTGTGCTGCACACCGGAGCAAGGCATTCTCCTCCTTGGATCCCTTCCAGGGCTTGCTGTGCTGTCCTTCACGTGGCAGCAGTAAGAGCTGGCTGCTCTGTCACTGTGTTCTCTGAAACAGTCAATGCAACGCCTCTCCGAACTGGTGGACATTGTACCAAAGACTTGATATGCTTCATTTTGGCATTTCCACAGTCATCCTTTACATATAATTCACTTTTTTTAATTTAAAATTATTATTTTGTATTTTGCTGGTCACTTCCATATTGCTTCATTCAAAATCCAGAAAACAGTTCAAATAAAATCAGAGCTTAAGTGCAAACTAACTTTCCAGTGAACTTCTATGTGCGTTTTCTCCAGTCCAGTGTCTTTCTTTCTTCCAGTTTCAAGGACGCTTCCTGCCAGCACCCCACAGAGAGCTGGGCTGACTCCGTGACCCACAGTGAACTCTCCAGTGCTCCGTCTCGTCCTCAGCATTGCCTGACAGCATCCCCAACCACCTTCGTGATCCCAAAGAAGAAAAAGAGGGAAGAGTGTATTTGCGTTTATGTACCTATGGTTGGCAGGTATAAAACAGGAAAACGGAGCCTTTTACGTACAAATCTTGATTTCTTGGCCTGTCCTTTTCGGTTCAAGAAGAAACTCATTTCTGAAAGGATTTTTCTGTTTAAAACGTTTGTCCTGTTGGCACATATACAAAAATGGTCACGTCACGCACCAGTTCTGAGCTGGAGTCTCTGCGGTTAGGAAGTGGCACAAAATCATGATGTAGCTCTCAGAACAAGGATGGCGCCAGCTCTCAGAGTCACATCATCATTTCTGGGAAAGCCACGATGAAGATCTGAACGATTATGAAAAGCCAAGTTAGCCATTTTCAGTTGCCGGGATAGAAAGTATTAGAGAAAGAAACTGGATTCTCAATCTCAATTACTGTGCTATTACACATGATATAAAAATTGTCCATTTTTCCCCCTAATGGAAACTGCATTGAGATTTCCAGGAATGCTGTACAGACTCATCAGTTCCTCCTGAGAGAGACAGCCTCTCTGTGGCTTCCCCTACGGCGTCTGGGTGGAATCACTGAGCCTAGCTTGACAGCAGGCAACACTGCCACGGATTTTCTGTACTGTCTGGTTTCTCTGACCACCTGCCCCTCAGAACTGCGGAAGGCGAGAAACACCAGCTGTACACTCCTCCTCTCCGTCTCCTTCCTTCCTTCCTTCTTTTCCGGTTCCCAACCCAATCCGCAAATGACTCCAAGACATCCTTTCACTTGGAAATAGCAAAAATGAGTGAACTGGCAAGAAGAGGAAGCTCGTGGGAGGAAAAAAGGGGAGTAGGGAAGGGAGAAGGAGGAAAAGAGAAAGAGTGAGGCAGCTAGAAGGGGTTGCCTTTCCACTTCTGTAAGACCGCGGTTACTACACCACTGTGTTCCGGTGTCTGTAGGGTGGCGGGGGCAGCACAGTGCCAGGCTTCAGGGAGAACTCGGAGAGGTATTCGGGATTCTCTGCCACAATGGGCCGGATCCGTCCGTTCTGTTTGTAAAAGTATTTTGTGCTGTACTCTTGCAGGTAGTCCGGGTGCTGGAGAGTGCTTCGTGGGGGCAGGCTGTGATTCCAGTAGTCTGGGTTGTCAAAGGCCTTCTTGGCTTTCTCTGGCAAACTGTTCTTCAGGTACTCAGCGTTTTCCAAGGTGTTTGCAAAAGTGTTGAGGTACAATGGCTCATTCACGTACTCATCCTCTGCTTTGGGCTGCCCGTTCGGAGCGTTGTGATACTCTGGGTTATCCACAGCTTGCAGATCTCCGTTCTTTCGCCGAGAGACGAATGGGTTCTCTTCCACTGGATTCAGGTAATGTAAGGAAAGATAAAAAAAAATCAATCAACAACGATTGAGAGAAGAGCATCCACATAGAGCCCTCTTGTTATGTTACCATCAGGTGCAGACTAGTGCCTCCTTCCACCCAGCCGTTCCTAGAACTCCGGGTGATATCAGGCACCATATGTGTTGAACACACTCTCTTGCTAAAAGTGAATTTACAACTTAAACAGGCAGTATGGGCTAAAATAAAGAGCTGGGACCCTGGGAAACAGTGACTCACGGCTGCACAGCTGAAAACTGAACTGCAGCTTGCGCTGAACCGTAGCCAATGCCTCACCTGATCCTGGCCTTCCTGCTGGAGCATGAACTACAGGGCCGAACACACAGAGCTGCTCCTGTCCCTGTGGATGACTGTGCAACCTTGGATGTATCAGTCAAACCCTCTGCTCCACAGCTGTTCTATTCAGAAAGCTCCCCAGAAATCTTAGTTAGTCCTTGGGGATGGTTTTTGTGCAGAGAGACTTAACTTCTAAGACAGCTTCATTTCTAATAGAACAATCTGCCTGATTAAAAACCTTCCATCCTTGAAGGACAAAGGGCCTTGAAGCATTATGAAAAGTAATTCAAGTGAGTCCTGGAAAGGGTACAAGAGAGTCTTAACATTAGCTCTAGAACAGTTGGCACGGGTTACAGTGGCTACAAAACATCTGCTGTGGTTTAACACCACAAAAAGGTGTGGCTTGGTTGCAGAAAGGTTTGAAGGTACCTCGAAGGAGATAAGAAAGATGGGAAGGGAAAAGAAACAAAGATATTGGCTGCCTTAGGTTACAAGTGCACGTGTCCCACAGTCCCCTCTGTTTCCCCCATGAAGCAAGAGGCTTCCAAATTCCGTAGCAAACCCAGTAGTTACTTGGCATTTACATCTGCTTTAATTAATTTCTTTAAAGATAGTGCTGATGTTTGAAAGCAAATTACTCATGACACATCCCCTAACAGCAAAACAGTGCCGTCACTATTTAAAAAGAAAGGAGAGAATGAAGGTCATGTGGGAAGCGTAACACTGAGCTGGCACTAACGTGGGCACGCATCACGTCGCGGTGATGGTCTCTCCAAAGCACACTGCATTCTTTCAATCCTGAACTTCTCTTGGGTGTAAAATGCCAACTGTGTGCATCGGTTCTGTGATATGTTCACCCTGACATTTACCAACCACAATGCTGTGACGATAAAGCAGATCAATAAACAAAGCAAAGTGGAGACCGTGGCTGGGCAAAGAAAGACTCTTGGAAAAAGCACAAATATTTGTTCTTGGATAAGAAGGAGGGGGGAGGGGTTGTTGGTTTTTTATTTTTGTTTTGTCTTTATCGTTCCTTTCTCTTGTTCCCTTCCAGCATCAAAAAATAAAGGGGGAAATACCAAACCTGACATTAAAGCAGAGTCAGCTTTCTTAAGCAGAATACTGAGCAGTAAGAAGGGAATCCCCCCGCAAAGAAATTTTAATCAAGTCAGAACGTTTCAGTCCTGCTGGGTTAGCTGATGAAGCCACTGTTTGTGAAAAGCCGCTGATGTAGAAAAACAGAGAACGCAGTCATGGGGAACTTCTCTGGAAAGACAAACTGCTACCTGTTTTGGGTTTGTCTCGCATTGGCGTCATGTAGCCGTCCTCATCCAGCTCTCCCCGGATCACCCGCTCCGGTATGAAGACTGTGGGATCAGCGCTGTACCTCTGGGTGCTGCTGTCCTCCTTTGCCAGCGTGGCCACCTGCTTCCGCAGCGTGCCGTTGCAGCAGGTGTCTTCAAAGATCTCGGCCGTCGCCCCCTGAGCAACTGGGGCTTCTGGGATGACGCAGCCAGGAGCTCTGTACGGCATCGGCACTCCCTGCTCTGCAGCATAGCCGCCATCTCTGTACACGAACTGGTTCTGTTGGGAAAGAGAAGGCAGCTTAGAAAGGAGGCTCTGAAGGGAGGCAAGATTCTACAACAAGGCACGCCTGCGGCTCTCCCGCCACAGCTGCTCAATGATGCATTTCACAGGGCAGTAGAAGCCTCATCCATCCTTCAGGCTGCTGCATTTCCAGTCCTGCAGGACTACCAAAGCACCCACCTTTCCCGGTGCTGCTGAGCAGGTCCCTTCCCTGGGAAGAGCATCAGTGCGGGCAGGGCAATGAGGAAGCAGGAAATGAGGCTAGAAATGGGGTATAGAACTTATCTCCTATGCAAATGAGGAGGCTGCAAATAGCTGCAAGAGGCAAGCAAGCACATTTTCTCCTTCTCTATTACTGCGGCAACCTCCTTTGATTTCTGAACAAAACCCTTAAACCTTATGCTAGGGAAATCTCCTTCTGCAGAGGAAGCTGGGGACAGAGGACGCTGCCATCTCTGAACATGGTTTGCTCCCAGGGGGCTGCTCATAGAGCTTCATCAACATCTCAGCTCAACAGTTCAACTCAACCTACCATTCTGCTTCTCAGCAAGGGCGTGCAAGGAAATTTCGACTTCATGACCTATAAACGGGAAGGAAAAATGGACAAATTCATCCAAGCCTGTTTCCTAAATGCTCTTCCAAGAAATACTGGCAGTGATTTTGCCTATGGATCCATGGAGCTCATAGATAAATCCAAGCTGAGCTTAGAGATCCCTGACTATCGGATGGCTTACACACACATAAACTGCATTCGGTGTTGGTTTTTGAGACATTTATGTAGGAGTAAGGGAGGGGAAACAGAAAACAGGTAATGAAGGAAGGAGGAAAACCTAAAGAATGAAGGTTGAATGTGAAATACTTACTCCTGACATAGGGGTGTAGGCAGGAGGAGGGCTGTGTCCAATTTCGCTCTAATGGGAAAGAAAAATGGAGTGATGGATATGTAATAAGAGGTCACAGGAGTGAAACAAGTCGCGTGAGCTGAATGAGCTAGTGGAGAGAAACATGCACATCAGATTTCCTCAGCGAATGCAAAATGCAAAGATATTAATGATGGCCCACGTCGTGCTGATGTGAAAAAGCTGTGTGCCTGCCTGCCTGCCCCAGGGAAGGCTGCCAGGTTCCTTTCCCAGGGGTGAGTTGCACATGCTAACAGATACTACTGAGAGTTCTGGAGGTTGTAAGGCAATGCCTCTAAGCAGATACATTCGTTTGTTTTGATACCATCAGCACAGAGGCTGTATCTGCATCAATCTGTGCTGCTCAAAACTGACTTATTTCTCATTGAGGAAACGGAGCTTTTGGGAAGAAAACCAAAACAAAACAGAGAAACATTATTTTTCTACTGCCAAAATACTACATTTTAGATTTCCAGATCTGTTATTCAAAATTACACTGCTTCCCATTTTGTTTCAGAAACTTCTTTGTGTTTCCCTTACCTCCTATTTCAGGGAGAGAAAAAGCCAGGATATTAAAAAAAAAAAAGGATGAACTTGAGACAAGTGAGGAAAAAGTCCCTCATCCTTGGGTAAGAAGTCTGACCACACTGAGAACGCTTCACTTTAGAAGATGCCTTATTCATGAAAATCTCTTGTAGAAACAAACCTGTACCAAGAATTATACTGAAAGTACAATTAGAGAAGATGCACATCGTCATGCCACAAGGATGGGATGTACCACAGTCAGCTTTTGCCTTATAAACCTTTTGCCAGTACATCACTAAGACCAGCCTTTATAAAGAGAGGCTTTTGGTTTAAGCTCAGTATCTGCATCAGGGAAAACCTTCACAATGAATGTGGAAAACCCTTTTTGGTGTTCGCAAATGGGCTCAATTTGCTGGTGGAAATATTCCCGTGGCCATTTTGTAATTCAAATCTAGCACCTTTTGTCTGAGGTGCAAATGTGGTAGACAAGCCCTAGTTAGGGACACCACTTTTCTGCACTTTCGTGCAAATTCATCTGTATTTAGCCAAGCGATAACCTTCTAACAACAGGCTCCAGGCTGCAAAATACAAAAGGCAGGAAAACCACTGTTAGCTCAATGCCCCTCTGCACCAGCTGTCTGCAAAACCTGAGCAGGAGTCCCTCCTTGCACATTTTTTCCCCAGGGAAACAAACAGCTGGAAAGGAATGCAGAGGAGGAACTTGCCTGTGGCCTCAGTGAGCCCCTGCCAGTGCCTGGGGAATCATCACAGAATCATAGAATTGCTCTGGTTGGAAAAGACCTTCAAGATCATCAAGTCCAACCTCAAGATCATCAAGTCCAAACTCAAAAGGGAAGAAATTGATGAAGAACCGTGAAGATCTCAAGAGAAGTGATGCTGGAAGACCAGGTGATGGTCAGGAACCAGGGAATGGTGGCTTGCAAAAGACCAAATTAGTGGCCGGAGAGAGACACTGAGATGTGCAGGGAGACGGGAATCTGAGGAGGGAGGGAGAGGAGCTCTAAGTCTGAACATGGTAAGAAGACACCTGGATGATGCCAACCAGAAAGCCAATGTGCTCTCAGGCAGTGCTGTGCCTGGGCAGCCCCAGTGGCAGAGATCTAGGCTCAGTCAGGCTGGGAGCTTCAGTGCTCCCCTGTGTGCGCTGTAGGGGACGCTGACAGTTGGCCAATCCCTCTAAGAAATAGGGTACTTACATTCCCATGGTGCCACGGTGTATTTGAGACAAACATACTCAGCCAGGACAACAGCCAAGGTTCACAAGCAATAAACAAGGAATAAAAGAACCGGCATCAGGGAGTGGTTGCATAGCTGGCGCTACCACAGTGAGACAGATGATGATAAGAGAGAACAGGAAACACCTGACCAGGAACTAATCATTTTAAAGAGACAAGAGCAGAGATGAGCAATACACATCTGAGCAGACTGTGCAGCAGGGTTGTAACTTGGCAGTGTTCTGCAAGAGGCCCCTTTGGGACAAATGGAACAGTCCTTGGAACAAGGAGCAATTGTGCCTTATCATCTCCGATCCCTCTCACTTCTCTTTGTGTGGCAGATTTACTGACATTAGTGGCAAGGTCAGGCTACAACTCAGAATGTATTGCATAAATGGATAAAAACCATCCTCTCAGCTTGTCAGAGACTCCTACTGCATCCTATTGATGGGTACAAGATATTCCACTGCAGAGGATGGACTGACATCTCTTCACCCTCCAACCTCCCATTTCTTCCAATTCAGGGAAGCTCTTTGTCTACTCCAAAAAGATGGGGAAGGAAAAGAATGAAGACAGGTAAGTAGTGACAGGACAAGAAGAAATGGTTTTAAACTAAGACAGGGGGGGTTAGGTTAGATATTAGGAAGAAGCTTTTCACACAGAGGGTGGTGAGGCACTGGAACAGGTTGCCCAAGGAGGCTGTGGATGCCCCATCCCTGCAGGCATTCAAGGCCAGGCTGGATGTGGCTCTGGGCAGCCTGGCTGGCGACCTGCACACAGCAGGGGGTTGGAACCAGATGAGCACCGTAGTCCTTTTCAACCCAGGCCATTCTAGGATTCTATGAATTGGTAAGACGTGATCCACAGAGAGTGGCGAGGACTCCGACAAACTTGGCAAACCAAGTATTCTGTCAACACGTGTGACTTCGATAGGAAATACTATGCACCTCTGCCAGTAAACATTCAGATGATTACAACTGGAAAAACAATAGTGTTCTAGGATGGCCATGACATCTATCTATGGACATGCTGTGCTCCACCCTCATACAGAAGACTGAACCCACTGTCCTATCTTTATATTTTCTTGGCTGCGACCCTGACATTTAAATACGTACTATGCAAGTGTAACAACAAACTAACGTGCTGTCTAAGAATAGTCCTGTCCAAAGACATCAGAAGGGAACGGACTAGCATTAATGCATTTATTGCTATTTTTGCTGACAAGACCCTCCCCGGTTAGTGACCTGCCAACTGAGATCACAGTAATGGTATTTCATCGTGCCTCCCTCCCCTTAGCTCTGTACTAAACATAGCTGTCTTGCAACACTCTTTGCACAGACCCTTACAGCTTGGCTCTTCTCAGAACCACAGGTGTCTGCACTCTTTTTTAATCCTTTACTGTTTTTCCCCATGAGTTAATGCCCTGTGGCTGCTGTTCCAAAAAAGGAGGCAAAGAAAACAGCTGTGGTGCCAATTAGCGGGGCTGAAAATGTGATATAATTGTTTAAATGCCTTTAAATTGCCTGCTAATTGCAACGTGATGTCATCGTTTTGTGGGCTTCCAAGAGAAGCACTGAAAGCCTCAGCTCAGTGTCATTGGTCAGTCCATGAATCGTGCTGTGAGCAGAAAACACATCTGGATCTCTGCAAGAAAAACTTAAATAGCTTCATTTGTATGCATGATCCAGTTTACTCCAGTCCTCTATTTTTTTTTTTTTGCTCTATTCAAATTACATTTAAAAACACTATGTTGAAAAAAGCTGATGTTCTTTTCCCTCCTAGCTCCAGTGTGCACAGCAGCCATCTACTCTTTAACCCTCGGCAGCCTCCAAGAGGAGGCTTGTCACCAAAATGCCTGAGATTTCATTCTTTACACTACAAGACTGAATTTCCGGCACAAACTTGACATCGGGGAGAAAAGATAAAAAACAAGCAAACGAGCCCTAAAGGCTTTTATAGGCCCTCTGGTATTAACCACCAGTGACACACCAGCTCTCTTAACACCTAATGCATGTTAAAATGAGCCCTGATAAAGGAGAGGTAAATAACGCTTCGGTGAATACTGGCTTGTGTTATTGCTTTCTGTTCGTTAATTTCATTTTCCAGTTCCTCTCTTCTAAAGCCTCCCAAAAGCAAATACCTCCTCCTTTACAGCAGGACGTAGTATTTTCTGGCTGCCTATTAAACTGCAATGAAATGTAAGCGGTGCTGGGTCCTGCTGCCCACACGGTCCTAAAGGGAGCACAGCCTGCCAGCAGCACCCTCACAGCTGCGCAGCTTGCTTGCCCTGCACCCACTGAGTTTTGCCTACAATACACATAGTTATTGTTGGTTATTGTTCTTAAGCAGTCTGCTAAGCTCACGTGATTGCAAAACTGTTCTTTACTAAATGCAAGGCTGTAGTAAAGCACGTATACACATCTGAATCAAACCAGAGGTGCCCCGCATCCAGCTCTCTCCCTGCCAGCTGCTTCATATATAGAAAGCACCATGCCAGAGAGCAGGAGCAGAGCACCAGCCTTTTCAGTGCCCACACCTACAGCCCAGGAACACCTTGTACTCCACACCTCAGGCCTCTCTGCAACACTGCTCCGTGCCACTCCTGTCCTGGTTTGCGTGCGCTTACAAATAACTCTCTTTGCTCCTTACCTGATTTGAAACCAAGTCAAACCATATTCACCTGACTTAAAACCAAATCAAATTCTCAGGCTCAGGCCACCAAGCTGCAGCCTCCTAGCACAGCGGGCAGAACAGATCTTGCTGCGAGCACCAAGAATGCAGCAGTTAGCTCAGAAGGCTGCTGTTTGCGGGTGGATGTGAGTAACATGCCAGGGCTGCTCCAGGGGTGCTGCAGACAGAGCACACCCCACAAGCTGTCCTACCAGCCCCGAGCAAACCCCAGTTAATTTCAGGAGAGCAGGCTGGCATTTGCAATTGATCTGAATGGAAGTTCAGCTGGGAAAGAGCACGGCCGGAGGAGTCACCTCTGCCTGGGAGCAGTCCTGCTGCCCTCTATAATGCTACAAAGAAATGAAATGCTGTTTGTAAGGCAATGGCTAGAAGGTTTTGCAGAGCACTGACGATTTCTGGTCCTGGCCCCCATTCAGAGCTGAGCTGTACAGAAAAAGAAATGTGCAGTTTGTTTTGACAAATGCAGCACAACTCTCACATTGCTCCTTCGAGAGTCACATGCGTTGGTTGCTCCACCAGCACGCACACAGCTTCCTCAGCTCAAGGAACCTTTCAGAAGAAGAAAGCTTTGTTTCCTAGTGTCAGAGCAGCACTGAACACAAGGGGAATGCTGTTACCTGCAGGACAGTGGCAGCTCACCCCACCAGAAGTCTTTGCTGGCCCACAGGTAGCATGGATGGCATCCTGGTGGTCCCTGCAGCATCAGAGAGTGCTGGAACTTCACCCCTAAACCTCGGTGTCTTCAGAGCACGTGTAAAATTAGGCCTATTGACTGCTACTGGAATGGACAACTATCAGCTCTGTCACACATGCCATGACCTGGACGGTAAGCCACGAAACCAGACCGGTTTTGTAATTTACTTCTTCTGAAATAGGAAAGCATGGTTTTGCACAAAAGTTCCCTCACCTACAGAAGTTCCTCCTTCCTAAATGTGGGTAAGTCTGTTACTGTCTTCAAGCACAGCTGGAACATGTCCTCACTGAAGCTGCCTGTACCATACAGTGTGCCCGAGCATGTCTCAGCCCTATGGTAGGTTTAAGACATCCCTGAACTTGTTCATTCTAAGTACAGACATTTCACTGGTGACCCCAGTACAGCTCAGTGCTGCCTTAACTCATCGCTGCAGATGACTCACAGACCATATCTGTCAGAGTCTCTTGCAGAGCAGTCCATGCACAGCAGGATGCCCGAATTTTAGTACAGCCTTCCAGGAGTGATATGGAACAGGCTATGAGCAATCAATGCCATAGATCTTAAACGAGACATACCTAACATTCTTGGTAGAATGGTACAGGAAATGAGATACCTAAATATTGCACAGACTGTTTCCTGTGCTATAGCTGGAAAATATCAGACATATAACCATCCTTCTTCTGTCTAAAACCTCACCAAGTAAGGGAGTCAAACACTGGAAGATGACTGATGAAAACAGCCTGCTGTGAGATGCACGGTGTGCCACAAACCACAGGTTTCTGACTGACACAAAAGCACGGGAGAGGAGCTCTGCCACGGCCCCTCCTCCCACACCCGGGCAGGGAATAAAGGCTGTGTGCTGCCACGAAAACCCTCCCTGGAAACCTCCTGTCCTTCAAACCTGGGAAGCCTTTGTCTGTGCAACCTTCAGGAAGACTGGCAAACAGCTGGCTCAATCCGTGGTTTGATATAAGCGTGACACAAGAGTAAAGATGCAAAAATTCCTGTCCCTTGTTATTCTGTACGAACGCACTGCCAGCGTCAAGCAGCCAGGGAAGCAGGAGGAGAGGCAGCTTGCACGTGTCTGTCTTTTTCCCTCAATCTCTTTTACTGCCACATCCATCCTGTGGTCACCCATGACTAGCTCTCTGTCGCTCCTTTTTTGTATATGCCCAGAGGCATTTTGCAGCACACAGCACCTCCTAACATGGGGCCGATTCCCCACGGTGTGCGAGAGCGCAGCAGCTCCCTTCTGTGCAAACCTCCAAGTCCCCAAACAGGCAGTGGATGGGGCATGGGACTTCAACCCACAACAGGACTACGATTGGTGATTGCAGCATTGCAGACCAAAAAAAAAACCAAAAAAAAAAGAGAAGCACAAAAGAAAGTTGATGAGCAGCGCTCCGAGCAGCCCCCTCCCATGCCGTGCTCTGCATCACCATCTTCCCCAGTCTGTTTTCTACGGTAATCAAAGGATATTCTGAGCCTCTCAAAATGCCATCAGCCCTCATTGAGAATGAAATAGAGCACATCTCCACTGAAGCCTTTACAGCAGTTATCATTACAGCATGCTGGCCCGAACAGGGAGCTCTTACAGACAAAGATGGGTTTTAAAAATAAAATAAAAAAGCCTCCCTAAAATCTGAATAGAAACTTGATGATAATCTCCCAGTTTTATTATGCAAAGGGGAAAGAAACCCATAATTGTGCACTCTTGGTCTCTTATAGTGAAGAATAGGCTTCTTGATGAAACGCTGAGTTGATTTAGAGCAGGGCTGAGGTTCTGGTGGCAATAATACTCCAAAAGAAATAACCATCCAACTGATTTGGATAAAATAATCATTTTTTAACATTCTAAATCTAAACTTCATCTGTGCCTCCTCCCACTTCTCCCCACTGCATCTTCTGGAGAGCCTTTTTATAGCTTCCACAATTATTTCTCCTCCCCCCCTTCAAGACCACAGCATTTAACACACAAGGCAGGCCCTGAGCTCCGGCTAACAAAAGGCACTGTAATCTTTGCTGGCATTCTGTCCCCACTGAAGGTATGTTTAGGATGCCCTGCGCCCTCCCACAGCCCCTGCTCCCAGTGCTCCCACCCAGTGCCCCCTCTGAAACAGTTTCGGTTTCAAACCGAGGAACGTCTTCTCCCAGCTCATAATTATTTCCTGACTTTTAGTCCATTTTTCCAACTGTTGAATTATGCAGAGTTGTTTAGCTTGCTTTTTTTTTTCCAAGAATGCCTCATCAGTGCACTGTAGAAATATTTATTACTTATTCTCTTTATATCTATTGACTTTTTTCTTTGTGGGGAAGAAAATGGATCAGCTGCGAGCTCTCTCGGCTGCTAACACAGCCAGCAGCTATTCATGGCTTAAGCAGATGCTGCCTGTTTTTAAACCAGTTTCTAACCAGAGCTCAGTACATTTACATGCCATTTATCATGGTCCGAAGCAGCAGACAGCTACCATCTGTACTACGTGGGCAGAAAGGGTACTTTCGACCCCAAGTGCCACTCAACACTTCCAGTCTGACTCCATCCCTGTATCCAGGAGTTCAGGTTTGACGGGAAACAACCAACGCCTTTACAAATTCCCATTTTAAGGCACTTGACCTGGAAATCCGTGAGGCGATTTAAGAAGTTGGTCCTGATAATCTATTCAGGCTGAAAAGGGCTGAGTCCTTGAGAACCGACACTGATTTCAGCTGGTCTGGCTGCAAAGCAGGAGACTAATTGCCATAAAACACTTTCAGAGATTTCTCTGTGAAGAGTCAGGCATCATCCATTCTCTTTGAGACTTCCATACGAATTTTCCTCTTCTTCCCCCTGGCAGACTCAGTACACTTTAAAAAAGGTATTTAAATACTCATATTCTAAATATACACACTTTGTGAAAAGCTTTCCTTTTCCATGTAAATTATTAAGACTGAAATTTTTTCATCTAATGTATTTTACTGCGTATTTTTGCACGTTTATTCCTTCTCCTTCACTCACCCTGAGCAACAAAAAGAAGCTGATCGGTGCAGCTCCGGTCCTAGTCCTGCTCTTCATGGACAAAGATGGCCTCGTGCTCTTTCTGTTTCCATCACAGACTAGCAATGGGCATCCTTCCCAGAGTACTTCCCAGCAGAAAAAAGGTACAGTAGGTGTAACAGTTGGGATGGGTGACTAAACATGGAACGGATTCACGTGGAGTTTGAATATTCCTAAAGGACCAAGCGGCTTTTCAAGAAGCAAGAGAGCTAAAGCAGACAACCTGACCTTCTGAAACGCTCTGAAACCCTTTCATACAGTAACAAATGTATTTACAAGTCCATGATAGGTTCAGGTGCAGGAGAGTTCATCGTGACACCTGCATAAGGAAAAGAGATCCTTGCAGAAAGGCAGCAGACAGACTGCTAAAATTGTCAGAAAGGCGTTCATGACCTTTTGATTATAAGGAACTAAAGAAATTGAACAAAAGGGAAAGAAAACCAGGAGAAAAGAACCTGACGCTGCAGTGAGAAGCACCAAGTCTAAGGAAAGATGTAGTTTTCTCATTCTTGGGAAGATGCTGCAGAAGCAGTGAGATGGCAAACACTGCCAACAAACCTAATTCAAAGGAGACAGACGCCAAGGCTGCTCTGCCTTGACAACAAACGTGTACAAATGGTGCTATCCTACCCAGCCCAGTAGGTAGATTTGTAACAACTGGCAGCTCCTTAATCTAGCACAAGAACAGTGTGTGGTGGACAGCAAGAGGATCCCAACCCTGCTGATGAGTCACTGCTAAGTGCCCAGTGATTAGAAAAAAATCTGTGATGTATTTCCCACCCCAACGATACGATCAAGACAATCGTTTGAGAAGACAAACTGCACCTCGAGCTGCATTTCTGCACAGAAATTAGGAGACAGGAGCCCTTGTCTGATTGTATGCCAGTAGGCTTGACAAAGTGCTTGTATGCCCCACCTAGCTTCGATATCTCTTCACACAAATTATCTATTTACTTTGGGATGAAGTAGTTCTATTGCTGGCCCCACACGGCCAGGACATGCCTGGAGAAAGAGCTCATTTGAGAGCTTGAGTAAGGGACAACGAACAGCTTTTTCTTACAGAAAAAAAAAGATGCAAGCACCGGGAAAACGCTGATTGCTAACAAAGCTCTGGATACAAGGGGAATCACCAGCAAATCATGACTTTTCGTCCTGCCTTCTTTGCCACAGAAAAGGGCAGCTACAATCAACTGCCAGCTATACCAACAAGGACAGTACCCCCATATAAGCCCTGCCTGCTCTCCCAGATCTCTCCCTTCCAGCTCTGAGCTGCTTCCAGTCCCTCACACTCCGGGCCTGCTGGATTTCAGTCTGTACAAAAGGTGCTCTTAGCCCTCTGATCTGATCTACCACCAGAGCTCTACCCAAGAAATGCAGCCCTGTTACTAAGGTACCAAATTACGGTCATTTAATACTTGTAGCCATCTCATTGGTGAATACTCCCTACGTCCACTGTAAGGTTTGGAAGTGAAGATGCCACGCTGAAGTGAAATGCCTTCTCCTCTGCAATCGCGTAATTTGAAAATGGCTGCTTTTCAAATACAGAAACAAATTAATCACGAAAGGATCTTCTCACCTGGTTTCTCTCTGGAATGGGTTTTCAGATAGAGGCACATACAGATGTTGAGCTGCCAGACACCACAACCCCAGCGCTGTGCCAGGATGGCTGGGATGGCACAGCAGGCACCGCTGGGGAGCTAACAGCTGGCATCTGGCACACCAGGCTCTGCTGTAGCCAAGCAGAGCAGTCTCCCTGGACATATTAATTAAAACCCTATCCTGAAAAGCTAGCTTGATATTTAATTGCTGGGTTGGCAGGCATTCTGTGATACACAGAGCATGGGATAAAATTACAGAGACCGCATTGGTGAGTAATAAACAGCATAGCCAGTTTTCAGTAGGAATTAGCCAAGGATTTAGAGCAAAAAGCACCACGGGGTACACAGAGTGCTTTCTGTATTAGTATTATCTCTGTGCACACAGGGCAGTGCTTGTTACAAATACCTGAATGAATCATCTAATGGCTGTGAATGTAGGACACTCGAGCACTAGCTGGGGTACTGTGCTCATGGAAACACTGCCGAGGATTCGGCTTATCTCTCAGAAGCACAGAGCTTCTAAAACTCCATATTTCTAGAATATCTCCAGACCACGGAAAATAAAAGCTAGAAAAAGATGAAGAGCCAAAACTGCAACTGAGGACTTCAGATGCCACAAAGAAATCAATTTAGCTTAGGATGCTAGTTTTTATTTCAAAACTGCATCGGTCAGTCCCAGAAAGGACTTCATAGCAGAGGACACTGCTATGGGCTTAGAGGGCAGGCAAGCTTCTGTTCCTGGCAGGACAGGACCTAGGGAAATCCTGCTGTGAAGCAGGTTGCATGTAATAGAAGAAGTGCTGAAGCTGTACCTGAGCCTCTCACCTTCAGTAAATCTCACCCCTGCAGGAGTAAGGATGAGACACATCCTGTGGAGCTGGAAGCCTACCACCAGGTTTCCTCCTTTCCAGCCTTCTTTCTAAGGGTAAAGCTTTGTGCTCGTCTCCAAGTAGCCCTCATGTGGAAGTGAGGATTTAGGACTGAGATCATCCTAGACAAACTTCAGAACCTTTCCTAGAAAGCAAATGCCCTTTCAAAGGCCCTTGAAACCCGAGTGTGAGGAGGCTCATAGCCTCACTGCCAACTTCTGTTCCCTGTTGCGCTGCCACAAGTTCTATTACAGCTGTCAGAGGACTGTAATGCCCTGCCATCGCATAACTCACTCCTCCTTCACTAAAACAACGATCAGAACAACTCAGATGGGAAATGCAGGGCTTTTCAAGCTTCTCGTCTCTGAAATGACATGAGGACCATGTAGTTTCTTGTGTGTTTTACTTCACCAAATTGCCTAGCAATCTTCCCATAAAATTTAATTTGCCAGACGCAGTGAACACAAACTACCTATGCTGCATCAATTCATTTGGCATTTATGGCTGCAGCAGTACCATAATGAGTTGGTGTAATATCAACATCCATTACAACAAACAAGCATAAATCACAAACTATCCAAAGGAAACTGAAAGAAAGATACAATCAGACAACTGCAGCTAGAGAGATCCGACTGTACCTCTCAGCTGTGTGATTCCTGTACCCGACATCTCCTGGTACTGAACTATAGACAGTATGCGCATGTGCTACTGCCTTACAGAAGTCTTCTTTTGGTTTAAATTAACACAAATCTTCACTGGAACACCAAGAACTGGAGAGCAAAGGTTCTATGGGACTTTAGGTGCAATCCCAAGCCCCTTCAGCAACCTCATGCTGTGGCCTGCCTGAAGAGCAGCACTAGCAATGCATTTAGGGGAGCAGTTAGCAAATAAAACCAAGACTTAAGCTAATCTGAGACACTGGACAAGCCTCTAAATGACCGAGGTTAATGCTGTTACAGGACAGCAGTCACTCTGCAGTGACTCCAGCAAGTGCTGTTATACATCAGCTGGGCTTTCAACACCAACTTATTTGCCCATCTCTTCTTCCTGCCTGAACAATCACTCCTCTATAAAGAAGCTCCTACAATAAAGAAAAATACTACAAGGATAGAAAAAGGCAGAGCTGGGTGTGAGCTTTCTGTCCCTTAGCTGCTCTCAGTAACATTAGATTAGAAAACTCCGCTCAGAATCTGAACAGTTGTGGTAAAGTGTAATTCCAGTTCTAAGTGTTAGACTGTCATATGATGTCCCAGCGGTAAGAGTTACTGAAAGGAGGATACAGCGCTGCTACTGTCATTAAATTGAAATGCAAAGCAAAGCTCCCACTGACTTCAGTGGGAAAGACCACGGTCTCAAACCAAGATGGGAAATTGTGAGCTGTGAAGGCGAGACGTCACATCAAGAATGTGATAGAGCCTCTCCGTGTGGCAAAAATGAAGGCATGGGGTCTCTCTGGGAGGCTCTGCTGACTTCAGGGGGATCGTGTGTACAAGCACATTGCAATAGTGAGGCTGGAAGTCGGGCAAAGCCTGCGAGAAAGGTGCTTGAATTTTCATGCAATTATAACGAACTTCTGCATTTGCTTGGCATAAATATCCCAGTGAACACACTGGCTGCCTTGTGCTGGTAGTACTCTGCTCTGTAACACAAAGCTACAACGATTTACAGAAGCGGGCAAGTGAGCAGCTCTGGAAGGTAACTAACGTCAAAAGAAATGGAACTTCTCCAGAGACAACTGGGACTAAAACTAACTTATTTCAGATTGGCATCAGCCTTAAAAACTCTTGTTGCAGGAAAGGGGAAGTTGCTTACTGCTAAAACATGCACCATCCCTGCATTCTCAGCTATCTACTGATGCACTGTGTGAACCCATCTTAGCAATACAACTACAAGTCCCTTCCAAAGACCTCTCTTAGTCTCCTTGCCTTTAACAACAGTAGCAATTTCCTTATGAATTGACTGGATGTTATTTAAGGGGAGCTCTTGGTCTGCCTCGCTGCAGAAAAGCAATGCTTTATCCAGGAGAGGTGGAAGAACATCCATGTAGAGTCAGAGCATGAACCTGTTTCAATGTCTTAGATCCTTTGTTTACCTTCACACATACTATAAATCAATTCAGACCAGGGTGTGAATTTGGAACTATCTACGCTATGGAGAAACATCCAGAAGGATTCTAAACCATGAGGAATAAATGCCACGATTTCTGAGAGACTGCAGTGTTTCAAAATGGGACTTTTGGCTATAAGCAGCACAGAGAGAAAAATCCAACCACATGAATGAAGTCCCTAAGAAGTGAGTACACCTGGTGCTTGCGCAAATGTCCTTTATTAGTAATGCCATTTCACCATTTCATAGTTTTGTGAGAACGGGCAGTATCCAATCTGTTAAGAGGACAGAGCCAAATGCAGCAATTGGCTGAGCTCAGAGCTGCAAGAAAGGGAACCCAGAAGCAGAGAGGAATTCAGTAAATGTGTACTCAGGTCCAGTAGGGCTCACATGGCACTGCGGCATTTAGAAAAGGTCTGAGACCGCACTGAAGCTGTCAGCAGTCAGTAGATAGACAGAGACACTTCTAGAAAGTGACATATCCCACTGTAAATGTCCAAAGCAGGCAGCAGTTATCACCAACTGGATGTGCAAGTGAAGAGCTTAGAGTGTATTTCTGTATTTAAGATAGTTCCAGTTACGTGAGGAGAATTCCTCCCCGTGTGTCAAGTTACTCCTGCAAACCAACAGCATTCCCCTTGCCTAACAGGAACGTGACAAAGATCAACGTGCCAAAATCCGCGATGCGTTCAGCCACAACACATGCTTGTGAAGGAGGGCCCTGAAACCATCACATATAAACAGGGAAAGGGGCCGGGTCTGAAATCTGGCTGAAGACACAAAAGCAGAATTATCTATATATTCCAGCTGCCCTCTGTTACATCAGTGCCAACCCTGACGAAATGATTGCAGGGATGGAGAATGAGAGCTATATACTTCCTGACTGGGCTGGGACACAACTGAGAAACAACACGGCTTGACTTCACAAGCCTCAGCTGTGCTTTCGGGAAAGGCAGCTCAAGTCGAGCCTTTGTTCACTCAAGGCTGAGCTATCAATTTAGAATTCACTGGGGTACAATGAACAGGGAACCCAGTGACAACATTTTTATAGTCAGTCTCCTTACAATGGGAGCTTGTAATTCCCAAGGCAACTCTTGCCTGTGTTTGATTAGAGTACTTATATCTCCACCTGTGCTTTTATAATAGCCAGTATTTCTGTCAGAGCTTGCTCTTACCCTGTTGGAATCAATTCTTGTCCTGGAAGTGTAGATGGGAGGAGGGATGTTGAAGGCTTGAGGAACAAGATACTCTTCAGCATCCATCATATCTTCCAGGTCTTCCTCATCGAGAAGGTTTTGGAAGAACTTGCTGTCATTTGGGCTGGGCAGCTTCATACGATCGTCTCCCTAAATAGGTAGATAGGGAGAGAGGGGGGAACAGGGAGGAGATGGATTAATTTTACAGCAGGGAACCTCAGCCTTCCTCCTGCCCTGACAGCCAGGCTGCAGGGAGTGCACATGCTTCTTTGCTTGGTCTAAAACATCACATCCACATCGTTTGTTTTGATTTTTTGTAGTGAGAATATGATGACAGAAAGGGAATAACTGCATAAATCAAGCAAAACCTTTCTTTCTGGCATTCTTGTGATTGAGCTTTTATTCTTTCTTCTCTCTTTTTCCTATACAAGCACAGTTTCTGACCCAAATTCTGTCAAGGTCTGATGCATTTTGTGAAATATCTCTGCTATTTAGGCACACGTGTTGGGGAAAATAATGTGGTAACTGCTGTGTTTTGATGTTTGCTTTATTTTCATTTGTATTTTTAGGAACCTGGGCAGGTAAATTTCCCTCTCATCCATACGAAAATTCTGCAGAATGCCACACAGCTGAAAGCAATAAAAATCAAACCAGGTAACAGCAGCAACAATGATAAAATGTGGCTGTTTTTGGTGGTGGTGGTGTTTTTTTAAAAATATTTTTTAACTGAAACAATACCTGCAAGCTAGAGAAGCAAATCACAGCTTCGCTTTGCCATGCTTGATGCCATGAAACATCAGAAAAGGCAGCCCATGCCCTGAACACCTAACAGCCTGTAGAAACGATGCTAAGCTTAACTGAATGGATTAAGAGTGGCCTCTCACGTCTCAAAAATTACTACACCACACGTAGAACATGGCAGGGAATGACTGCTGTGCTACAGTGCACACTGGTTTAAAAAATGAACAGCAAGCTCGTCGTTCTTGCTAGCCTCTGGGAAGAAGGGGGAGTGAAGATGGCAGAGATACCAGTGCCATGGAGTTACCCTGGTTTCTGCTCAAGAAGCACACAGCCTGTATTGCCTCAAGGATCACTGGAGAAGAAGCCAAAGATGAACTATCCGACTATGTATGGTTGTAACAAGGGAGAGAAGGAAAGAAAGAGATATTCAGAATGTGGAAACGTCCTGTCTAATGAAGTAATATAATCAAACTGAACTTTTCCAGAGTCTCTTGAAACAGCTGGACTTACCTTTTAATGCAGTGGGAAATACCCAGTTCCTCCTCAACAATGTTTAACTTTTCAAATAAATTTAAGCTATAGGAGATCAGCCTGTGTTGGTACTTTGCATTAATATGCCATGAGCAGGCTAGCATGTCTACACACTACAATGAAATACTGTAGGGTGAGACCATCCCAGAAGCAGTTAGGAGGCATGGAAGCAGTAACCTGTCATCCTGGATAACCTTCAGCCAGGAGCTCTTACTTCAGCGTGAAGCTAATGACCAGGTGGATTTACCCCCACACCATACCCAGTGTTGTGGAGCAGGTAGAGTTAGGATTGTCAACAGTTTACATTATCAGTCGTTACGTTTGCTTTTTAACTTCAAAAACGCTCCGAAATTAAAAGGTTCAAAGCAACCCTCTTAACAGTCAGGTTTGGTAGGCAGAATTCTTCCCTCCTTCCCACTTTATACTGCAGAGTTGCTTACCTGAATTACCAGGTACCTCTGGGGGTCTCGAGCCATTCTAGAAAACTCAGCAGCCAGCTCCTTGAATTTAGGCCGACTGTCAGCATCGATCATCCAGCCTGTCAAAGACAAGAAAATAAGTGGCCACTGACAGAGCGTGCAGTTTTTAAAAATGCGCAAGTTTGAAAAGAAATGATGCACTTGATAATTCTGGCCTAGGGAAAAAATGTGATAAGGAGCCCAGGAAAAAGGGAAAGGTGGAACTGGTGGAACTCTAAAATGGAGAACATCTGGAATTGGCCAGAGGAGACCAAATGTTCTACACTGCAAAGATTTCCTAATTTGCTCTGAGTTTCTGTTCCCCACCCTCAAAGCAGGCCATGTCATTTTCTGTATTTGCCTTTCCCATTTAGATGTCAACTCTGACTGTTTTTTTATTACGGATCTGTCCAACCTCTAATTTAATTAATCCCTGATCTCACCTCAGCCTAGTGGGTTTATTACAAAGTTACTACTAAGCACATTTTTTCCCTCAAACCGAACTACTGTTCCACAGTAGCTTACATTACAAAGAGCTGCCCAAGACTTGAACACGATGACTGACCTCCCAGCCCACCTTTCAGGTGTTTTTTGCATTCATGTATCTGCATCATTAACACAGACCCCACAAGGTTATTAGATGCAATTTTAATTGTCCAAGGGCAATTCTTTGGTCTTTCATTCTCCCAGAAACATTCATTAGGAACAATTCTCAATCCCTTCTAGTGCTTTCTGTACAAGCAAGTGGCACAGGCAGTCACCACTGGCAACTAGTTTATCTCAGTGTCAGCTTTTTCTAATGGAAGATTCTATCGGCAGCTTCCCAAGAGCATGTTCTCATTTGCCAGGGAGGCAGAACGAAGTGGGCCTTATCTCCTTCATAGCCTTTAAAGGAAGAAGTGACCAAAGCAAAAAAAAAAAAAATCCAACAAAGCTAATACAACTCACAAAGAACTCCACTCAAGCATTACAGGACTAAATCCATACATCTAGCTGTGACTTTACAGAACAGTCATTTCTTCTGTTTCTGTTCTGTTTCTTCTTCACCTGTTTCTTCTGCTTGCTGAGAAATGCCTTGTACTCATTAGAAATGCTATCAACTTGAGTATTTTTGCAAGTTGCAACATAAATGCCTTGTACCATTCACGTGATACTCCTACCTGCGTGCATTTATGTTAAAAGGTCTGTGATAGCTCCAGCAGCTTTCACCTCTATTTCCTAGATCTGCCTGAGCATACGAGGACTCCTAATGGTTCTACATGTGCTTCTGCAACATTTATTCGTAAATAATAGAAAACTACTAGCGCGTTAGGCTCCTCCCTGAAGTCACCAAGCTTGATTTAAATATCTGGCTTCTTTATTGAGACACACAGAATTGTCTTCAGTGTAGGAATGGAGTACGAAGGGAACTGCTCTACTGACTCTTTTCTAGGTAGCGCACGAGACAATCAAATGTCAGCTGCTCTCATATCAATATGTAGGAGTAACGGAAAGCTGATGTTAAAAAGCAAATCCTTCTCTATATCCCTATCACAGCTACCTGGCTGTAGTTCTCAAGGGGGTTGGCAGGCTCCAAGAAGTGCTGGAGGTTCACATCTTGCCCATTTTTGGTACGAAGAGGCTGAGTTACATTAAGGCACGCTGAAAATTCCTCCACAGTGTCCTGCTAAATTGCCTTATGGAGTCATATTATTCCCCAGTCATCGAACCACCCTGAAAACAGTCCTTTTTAAGATAGTGGTAGATATTTATTGTCTTAAATGTCAACACGCATCAAAAACCAAACCAACCTGTACTCTAGATGTGGTCAGATTTTCCACCACAGCTGAGCAGTGCAGAGCTCAATACTTGAACAAATGGTTGGGGAAGGAAAAGATGGAATTCTGTACGTTCCAAATGCAAACCCCTGGATTACACAGGATGTTCACAGTACGAGCTTCAAGAACTGCTGGCAGCTGTTGGGTCTAACTGTATTCAGAAGAGGCTTATTTACCTCTGCTGGTGTTATTTTCTTTCTTTCAGTGTTTTTGTGTACAAGGCTAAAGGGAAAGGTCCATAGAAGACAGATGAGATAGCTGTATGTTAATCTCACTTAAATTAAGTCAGAAACACCAGAGAGATGTCCTTAATTCTTTTTAAATTGGAAGCGTAGCCTTGGAGAATACAGTCACTAGTGCTGGTATCTTGGAGATAAAAAGGGTAGGAAGAAACCCAGCGCAAGCTTTTTTCCTTTTCTGCTCAAGTACAGATATCCATAAATTATTATACTGGACTAAGAATGATAAACCTCCCTTCTGTATCATTTCTTATATTAATTTTACTTTTTTTTATTAATATTGCAATAATCAATCCTTTTACTAACAATAAAACATCCTTGCATTCTTTCCTCAGTATCTGGAACCAGCATTTTTCCTTGCAAACTTCACTGGCTGAGTATCCGTGTACGGTAATTATGTTTAATACTATCTTTTCTAACATCAGAATCAATTGTCATGGAAATGACAAGGGTTTACAATAACAATGATACAATTTTGACTTCACAGAAAGAATATGAGATACCATCTGACAGTAATAAGAAGCTAACTCAGCCCTTCAGGGCTAAATCCGTATCTTGCAATTGCAAAAAAATGTGCATACAGTATTTAAATGGAATTTACAGTATCTTGGGAAGCCTTTGTTTTGAAACTGCCTGCACTATTACCAGGCATTGTCAGAGACTATGCATGCAAATGCTCTAAAATAGTATTCCTCTCACACTGAACGCAGAGATACGAAAAGCTCCAATTACTTACATTTCACCATCACCATATAAACATCAATAGTGCAGATTGGAGGCTGGGGCAACCGCTCTCCCTTCTCCAGGAGGTCTGGGATCTCTCGAGTTGGGATCCCGTCGTATGGCTTTCCACCAAAGGTCATAAGCTCCCAGATAGTGACTCCTAGACAGAGAAAAAGGGACTTAGTATTTGAGGTCGTGCTACTCAGATTCCTTCCCAGCTTCTTACAGCTCAGTACTGCGGTCCAGTTCTAGACTGGAATTTCTTCTTTGTTACCAGGGCTTGTAAAAATGTTTGTGCCTGGTCTGCCATTTAACAAACTCCAGCAAACGGAGAAACAGCACTTAGTGTTAATCCACAGGAGTGCCTTCCCTCATTTTTATTGGCATAAGAAGCAGCGTGATAGATTTGAGGCACAAGACAAAGGTCTAAGACTGACAGATAGTGGGAAAGCAAATGGATGCAATAATAAAAGAATGTATCTTGCTCTTTTATCATATCAAAAAAGAAAATGAATAGATGATGTAGTCTATTATTTCGGGGAAAAACGTAGATGTTCCCTAACTTAGAACATCAATTTCTCACAGAAGTACAGTACAGAATAGCATTGTGTCACTGCTTTTGCCTCCTAACTCATTCACAGCCACCCGTATTATTGTTTTTCCTTAAGTCACCTTAGGGATTTGAGTTATAATAGGGCTGTGCTTAAAAAAACCAAGATCCTCTTTTTGTATAGCCATAGGATTTGTTTTGGCATCAGAGCTGGAAATAAAGGTCGTATATCACAAGTAACAATTTGTCATCAAACCAAATCTTCAGTATTGAAAACGCTGCTCCCACATCAGTTTCTTTTGTTGTTGTTGTTTTCCTAATTTTTACTGCAAAGGCCATTTAAAACATGCCTCCAGATCAGTAACCATATTTGGACAGCTGTCATACTAATCTGAAAAGAAACGGACAAAAATACCCATAAAGCCACGTATTCAGTTTACCCTCAGTCACCTCTTTGCTGATATTCAATACCTTTAACTTGCCACTTCTTTTTTGCTTTTGTTCTTTCTGATGATAGCTATCATGGGCTTCCTGCATTTAAAATGTATTTCCTAAATGGAGAAATGCTTTTTCCTAAGTGATACAGGTGTGCAGAATTTCTCGAGAAAGAGCAGCTTTCCATGATCAACTGAATTCTCATTTATTGTTCTTAGCTGAATAGAGGAGGGCAGATACCCAGACACTGCAAACAGTGTCTTTTGCTGCTACCCACAGGTAGAAGTGAGTAATGAATACAGTTGTACACCTTGTTATTTCAAAATGATATGGCAACAGAGAACGCAAACAGGAGTGCGTAGCCCCAGATACATTCCACTTACGAAGGTGCAGATGATTTTATTAGTAATTAGCTGCACAACACCAACAGGCAGACAGCTCAGCACATGTGACATAGTGGCTCATCGTGGTAACAGCATTTATAACGTTCAGCAAACATCTAATTTCTCAAACATGATGGTTTTAGTGTGAGCCTACATGATCTGACCTGTCTAACCAATTCCAGTTACCTTTGAAATTAAACCCACGCTTGTTTTACTTGGCTTGGAGAGACTGTCTCTTTCTCTTCTATCTCTGGCTGTATTTGCTCTGTATTATGACAAATTCCCTTTTATCAGGCTCTAGGTACAGAAATTCCCATAAGCCAAAAAATAGTTTTTGACATTCGTGGCTTTTATAGTTAAGATTTTCGAAGGACTGCTTGCTGGAAATGATGACCTGCAGCTGTATTTTTATGAGTCTGTGGCTAAGCTGAGAGAAGCCTTCCTCTGTCATAAGAATCAGGCAAACTTCTACCAGACCAGACCTTACGGCAGTCATCCCAGCAGGGACATCATGATAAATGTATTTCAGTGAGCGGAGAAGCAAGGCAGGAGACAAGTCACAACTGCTGTTTAGAGTAACACATAAAAAAAAAATTAAGAGCAAAAGCCACCGGAATTAACCTCTCTAAGAGAAGAGGATATTGGTATCACAGTAACACAACTTGGTTTAATGCAGTACAAGAGACACATTCTTAAACTCATCATGTGAAGGTTTACCGTAGCTCCAGACATCGCTCTGATGGGTAAATTTCCTGTAGTGTATACACTCCAGAGCCATCCACTTAATTGGCATCTAGGGAAAGACAAGAGAAATGTAACCTTAGAAATACAATATTAAAACAATAAGCTGGATCCTATATGTAGACAGCAGCTTCCTCTCCATTTCCTTTTTCAACTGCAAGCTTGGAAAAAAAGCAGCAACATCGAACGCCAGAAGAAACAGTTGTTCCTGCCCTCTAAAATGGGACTCGGACTCGCTTAGAAACACAAACCAGTAGAACCAGCAGAACCTGTCACACCACCCAAATTTCACTGATTTAGGCAGAATGGAACAACTCGCTTTTCATCCAGCCTGAGTGAAATTGAGACCACTGCAAAAATTCCATCTGATCCCCCTAAATCTGAAGTGCAGCAGAAAGCAGAAGGTAGAAGTCCCTGACTGCTCTCTAATGAGACTAGTTAATAATGCCATGTCCATAATACTTCATAGTCCATATAATAACGATAATCAGAGTAAACAGGCAACAGGGACGATTTACTGTGCTTAATTTCTAACTTGTGATATTCATTAAGAACTCAGCCGTCCCAATTGTCTGTATCATCACTGCAGTGAGAACAGTTGCTCCAGAAAGCAAATCTAAAGTCTCAAGATAGCCTTGGGCTGTGAATCATCATTGAGGGGTGCTTCTCTCTTTCCTGATAGAAGAGAGTGTAGGCAAACACAAACCTCAGTTTGGAATTAGGGTTCTCTCTCTGGAGATGGTGTTACAATGAGAATTCCGGTGTTGTCTGTTCCTGAGGAGGGCTTTGAAGGCACAGCGTTGAAGTCCATTAATTTCTAATGGACAGACATTTCAGTGAATCTTACCTGGCAGGGACTTGTATGGGTCCCCTCTGACTTAGAACTATGGAAAATATAGTGGAATAAGCGGAGCAGAGATGTAGCTGCACACAAAATCTGAACAGATGGTGGGTGTAAGAGCAGAGGATGTGTCTTCGTTCAAACTCCTATGAAAATACTTTCCAGGAAATTGACTAATGAACATAACCTATACAGTTATGGCAAAAATAGCACTCTGCTAATGGTTGGCTTCATACTTGCAAAGGCAGTTCATCCTTCTCCTCCTCCTGCAGAAGTGTATTGCTTTCATTTCCATTAAACATGATAGCCTTGTTTCAACCTGGAACCGCTTAGAGAGCAAAGTTACATAGTTAACTGGGGATAACACAGCCTGGAAGGGTCCTGAGATGGTCCCTAGCTCAACCTCAGGCTCGCAGCAGGTTCAGCTATGGGATCAGCTTGATGGTTTTATCCCGTCTGGCCCTGAAAATCTCTAAGGATGGAAACTGAGCAGAATCTCTCTTAGCATGCTTAACAGCACAATGCTAAATGGCAAAACGTTTTCTACAATTAACAGGATGTTTCTGTGAAATTGGGAAGTGTCATGTGGTGTGTAAATACGGCTACTGAACTCCCAGCACAATACTGGCCTTGCAAATCCAAGACACAACCTCACAGCTGAAGGGAAACAGCTGGTTTGCAAGGGCCAGCTCCTCTTCTGTCATTCACTGACTGATGGAGGCAAGAGACAGGGTTACTGAGGAAGGGATGAGAGAACTGAACGCATCAGGGAAGACTGCTAAAACTCCACCTTCCCTACCAATAGGTCTCTTTACTGGGCTAAATGGGGAAGCACTGGTGACTCCTTTCAAACTCTTCACCTTATTGACCAAAACACTGATGTCATCCATGCAACAGCTACCAAAGGCAGCAGCCACACAAATAAGACAGCAGACCATCCAGGAGAGAAACACATTGGCAACAGCTGTTTTTCACAGACCAAGGGCATAAGCGAGCACAGAAAAACACAGATAGCAAAGAGACAGAAAGCAAACTGAACGCTCAGGAAAAGGAATGACAGGAGAGGCAGAACCCCTTGGGATTTCATGACAGGTTGAAATGTGGAATTTCAAAATGTTGAGCGAGCAGCCGGCAGCAGTATGCACTTTCAGCCTTCTAAATTTTATAATGCATTAATCTGAAAGCATTAAAAATGGGGTGAGGAACCGTATGGAAGTTCTGCTGTGTGCTGAAAAGTAATAATGAGAAATGTCTGGTTTCAAGATTATCCTGAAGCAAGCTATTTAGTGGCCTGGCACTCAGCGTGGTACTGGGAACCTGGATGTGACAAACAGCATACCCAGGCCCTTTCGTGGTCAAAGAAGGGGTGGCTCCCTGCTGAACATGTATCAACTCTCATGTATACTACAAATAGAAGCACGGTCTATGCTCTTCCTGATTATTTTTTGGAATTTTTTTCTCACTGAATTGACTTCAGAATTCTTCAAGACATCACACAAAATGGAATTTATGAGCAAAAGCTAACCCTGAGTGTGGAAACCACTCTGGCAGTTTTATTTCTGGACCTGGAGAAGCTCACTAAGGACAAATGAGCAGTTTTCACATGTGCAGCTCACGGCCAACAGGCGGGGCTTTGCTAAGGCACTGACAGAGTTCTTGCAAAGACACGGCCCTGTAAAGATACACTGTCGTGACAAATAACTTCAGGACATCCGTAGTGTGATGCACTTAGTTCCAGACATTTCAGTACTCACCTTCCCTCCATCAGCATTATACTCCTTCTCATCCCCCTCCAGAAGTCTGGCCAGGCCAAAGTCGGTGATCTTCACATGGTTTGGTGATTTCACCAGGACATTGCGGGCTGCCAAGTCCCGGTGCACAAGTCTTCTCTCTTCCAGGTACATCATTCCCTGAAGGATGAAGAATAGTGGAATAACCTTAATGAGTCTTACACGTTTGGTTTGGTTTTTAGAACCTGTAAGATCTGGTTCCCTTAATATTATTCACAGTAAGAAAAAAGGTCTCAAGGGCAGAAGTTGAGCGTCGCCCTTGCTGTGAGCAGGAGGTGGGAACCCTGAGGTTCTTTCCAATTTGAACCATTTAATGGTACTTGCCAAAGGAAAAAAAAATAATAAGAAAACTCTCAAACCCAACCATCAATACCTTGTTCCAGCAAGTTTAAAATGTGGAAAGGTGAGACAAAGAAAATAAGTATTACAGCCCCTGTTTTTCAGACAGGAAATCTAAAGACCAGAAGGATTAAGCAACTTAGTCAAAGCCTGAGAGAAATCTGGCCAGATGGGAAAACAATCCCAAATCTCCTAAATTCTGGACAACTATCCTCAGTTCGAGACAAGGAATCCATCTCCAAGTACCTGAAGCTGGACACAAGTTCTCAGTATCCTCAGTGGATTAGAAGAGAAACAATTCCTTATTCCACGGGCTGCAATCCACTTGCCTTTTCACTCTCTTCTCATTTTGCATGTGTAGTTACAGGAAGTCACCAGGTCAATAGCTGCATTTTTTTGTGTTTTTTTTTTTTTTAAACATGTATGTTCTGCTACAAGTACTTTTGTTAACAAGCCCATCCAACTGCCTTTAAAAACAGGTAATATATGATCAGAGTACCTAACCCTAACCTTTTTCTTCTTAACTGTGATGAGAGACCAACCATTTACCATCAGTATGGAAGTTCACGTGATGTTTTCTGACACTGAGATGAACACCACAGCTTGGTTTTACTAATTATATGACATGTAAAGGATAGTCAAGCAGGGTTACAAGCCTGTAATTTTATTAAAAGCCATTTATGACATTAACCATCATTATAAGAACCTAGAGATGAAATTATACACTTGATAATTACCCTTGCAGGATCTTTTAATATATTAGCTCTCGATAATATATATGGCAATTTAAAAAAAGTCATCGTTAAATACCAAAGAGATCATATTAGCCCATAATACAGAGGATAATTCAGTGAGCCACAGGCAGTCATTAAAACCACCATATTACTCAGCCTTACGGGCTAGATTTTATGCTCTAACAGAATAAGAAGCCTGCAAGTGCCTACCCTACAGATATCAGGAGGACGATGCATACGAGTGAGCCACTGCTTGTGGTGACTGGGCCAGAATGCAGTGCTTTCTTGATGTCTTTACAAAAAGCATCAAGTGGAGCTCTGAACTGCTCTGCCATTTAGGCAAAAGATTTCAGAGCCAACACTACTAAAAGATTTGAAAATGTGTGGGAGAGCATTTGGCATAAAGTAACGCGGTGGGCTTTGCTGCAGCCAACGTGAAGGTGGCTTTATAGGGGACACAGGGACTCTTTGGCACAGAGCAAATTGAATGATTTTTAAAAGCACTGCTAGCTGCAGCAAGCACACCCTCCTGCCAATTGCAAGCCAATGATTTTGGCCAGTGAACATTGGAAATCTGGGTCTTTGAAAGGGTAACAATTTTTGACATCAAATTAAAACCTGTCGGAAAAGGACAAATAAATCTTAGAGGTCAACCAGCTGTGCGTGTCACACATCAACAAACACAGGAAAGCAGAGGCACCGTGCTTAGCAAAATGATTTCCAACTGGAGACGCCCGACCAGAAGGAGGCGGCACAGTCCAAAAGCCATGGCAGCGGAACGGAGGAACCACGGCCACAAAAGCAGCTCTGTAAAATCACACCTGCGACAGCAGTTATCAGAAGGAGCTTCCAAGGCACTCCAGCCCTTCACCATGCCTTCTGAGTCTGACTTTACCTCCCTTACATACTTAATTTCCAAACATGGAGAATAACACTTAAGGACATTTCACTGTTTATTCTGCTCATTCATCTCATTCTTACACCATCATTCAATATTTTCTTCAAAAAAATCACATTTTTATATTCAGCTTAATCTCAAGCTGTGTTATCAAGTTGAAAGATTTCTCACTGGCAACCTAAACTATATTCCTACCCAACACCACACCTGGTTTTCTTTTTTCTATTCAGAATAGAATCTCTCTCTGTATCATTATCCTTTCAGTTTACCTCACCTCTGTCAAACAAGCTTCTCAGGGCTTTTTCCCACCCGTATTATCTGCAAAGCTGAAAACAAGCTGTGTAGGGTTGACAGCTACAAAATCCCATGCAGGGCCGTGACCCGCAGAAATGTAAATGCTCTTAGGAATACTCTGTGTGAGCATGTTTGATTTTCCTGATATCCTATCAACAAGTTCTGAAGGTGGATGGTGCAAGAATGAGAGAAAAGGTATATCTATATTTGTTTTCAGTAAGCGAGATTATACAAGCAGAATGGAAACAATCTAAAAACAGGAAGCCTACACTATTCACTGCAGCGAGTGTCAAAACACACACTATGCCAAGAAGCATCATTTGAAGGCATTTTCAAAGCTGGCAGGAAAAGTGTTCCCTATAAATCTAATCCTTCTACATGACGCAGAGACGCATTAATGAAAAAATACCCTCAGCACTACACAGCTGGTATCTTCACCACCCAACAAGCCCCTGTTCAAATGCCAAGAAGGCATTTTAGGAGAGTTACGAGTAACCTTAGATCCTGACCAATGGAAAGGGATCGGCTTGTACTGATGACACTTCACAGCCTGATCCAAAAGAGCCCGATGGTGTGCCATTTGCAGAGTGATCTGCGAGGCTAGAGAGACAAAGCTCTACTCAGGACTTCATACGTCCAAGTTAAAGCTATGCGGATCTCATGTAAATCTTAACGTATCAAATGTCCAGACAGCAATAAATGTCACACCTCCATATACCTAATGGAATACCACAGTAGGGTGGGACTTGATGCTCAAGTCACCAAGAGGAGGAGATTCAAGCAGTAAGTCATTAAGGATCATCCATCCCATCACCTCTGAGCCCTGATTCACCTCACACTACTGCAAGGATCAGCCACAAGCCACCCAGCACTGACACTTCCTCATCACGGTCAGGAAAGAGGTTTCTTGGCACAGAATGTCATTAGAAATGCAATTACCTCTAGGATCCCTTAACATACAGTCACCCTCGGAATCAGTGCTTAATGCTATTAAGAAGTCAAACAGCTGTAATGCTGATAAGTTGAGAAAGTCCGTTTGGAATTGCAGTCTGAGCAAGGAACAGCCTTTTATCTTCTTCAGCTGCGTCCTTTATCCTCAGCCAGAGTCACGCACAATGACAAACTGGTGCTATACAAATCCTCACCTAGAAATACGTGGCATCACAACCGCCTGCAGCCCAGACACCTCTTCACATAACCACGCAGCTGAGAGAATGTAAATTCACTTTGCACAAACACAAACACCCTCACCAAGCCTTCAATTTGTGTTACAGAATCACAGAACGGTTGGAAGGGACTTCAAGGATCATGAATCTCCAACCCCTCTGCCACATGCAGGGCCACCAACCCCCACATTTAATACTAGACCAGGCTGCCCAGGGACACATCCAACTTGGCTTTGAACATCTCTAGGGATGGGGCATCCACAGCCTCTCTAGGCAGCCTCATAAATAAATGGCTCAATTTGTGTTAAAGGTCTTTTGTCTTTTCCCGTACTGTTACTGACCCGCTCTGGCCTGCCCATGTGCTCCACGCAGCACCAGGATGACTAAGAACAGTGCTGAGAGTTAAAAAATCAGGTGTCAAGCAAAGGCAGCTTTGTTCAGTGATGGGAGGTGGACATGAAATGTCTAAATGCCCAGTAGGAAATCAACTCCAGCAAGAATTTCCTTTCTGTCATTCTGCAGCCACCATAGTTTTTTAATGTAACAACTGGTGGAAATAAACATTTGGTAAAACTAGCTGAAGCGACCCCTGCTCTCTGCCCAGTGAATTACTCTCCAACTTGGCTAAGGATAACACAGAACAGAAACAACCATGTTGAACGGACAGTGAGTTAGTAACAGATGTAGAAGAATAAAGACTGCTATTACGGATTGTTTGCGAAGCCTCTGGGAGTTTGGACACACAGACTTGGTATGGTCCTGCTCTTCTTCTGTTGTCCAAGGAGGCTGTGGATGCCCCATCCCTGGAGGCACTCAAGGCCAGGCTGGATGTGGCTCTGGGCAGCCTGGTCTGCTGGTTGGCGATCCTGCACACAGCAGGGGGTTGGAACTGGATGAGCACTGTGGTCCTTTTCAACCCAGGCCATTCTAGTATTCTCACCAGAAAAATGACAGACCAGAAAACGAGGTACTGCATGATGGCAACCAACGGAGGTGGAACACTGAAAAACAGACCGTGTATCAAAAAAGCCAAGGGAAGCCAGAAGAAAATAAGAGGGGGCAGCTTTCTCCCCCAACCAAATGCTGCACTGCAGCAGGAAGTATCACACTGTTTCATAAAGTAGGAGGACTTCTGGGCTGCAGGCATCAGCACAAGATGATCACCACAGCAGCACTGGAAAGAAAAGAAGTTTTTTTGCTTTTTTTTTTTTTTTAAAAAAAAAGGCAAACTGAAGCTTTTCTGGGAAGTTATGGCTTTGTTCTCTGGGATGTCTTGCCTTTAAGATGCGGTCACAATTTGCTGTTTTCTTACTTTATCGCTAGCATTACTTTCTGTAGCTGCCATTTGTCTCCCAGTTCCTGAGGCAGTTTTTGAGCACACCGTCCTTTTGTACAGCTCACAGGGCTGAGCACTGCAAGCACAGACTGCTTCAGCTGCTATTTTTTTTTTTGCTTTCTTGCACTTTTCAGGTCTTTCCTTAGTCCCACGCCCCAGCTGAGAATGCTTCTGGATTCCTTTCAAAGGTTGCGATTGCTGCTCAGGGAACGTCCAGTTCTCCAAATCAACTGAGCCTTGTCTGAGAGCTCTTTCCATTAGGCTCCTGTACCTCATTTCAGGAAAAAGGTTATCCATTACTCAGGACAGAATTTAAGCAGGTTCATATTTTCACTGAATGCAAAATCCCTTTGGGATAATTACCAGAAATGAACTGAAGTGTGTTGAATAACTAACTAAAATATATGCATACGTCTTTGCAAGATGCAAGACTTAATTCTGCAAGACAATTCAAAGTAAAAGCAATAAGTATAACGAGCTTGACCTGCCCCAAGAACTGTAGCAATACTAGTGGCCGGATGTGCTGTACTTTTGCAGTGGGACTTTTTTGCTATTTCTACAGCGAATGTTATTTTCTCTCTTAACAGAGGGAATGTTGATCTTAAACCATCTTCAGCAGCATAAAGAAATTAAGAACAAACTACCTTTTTTTGGTAATGACTTCCGCCCACCAAAGCCAGCACACACGGCAGGTTCATTGAACAGGCATGTGAACAAGAACATTTCAATCCCAGCTCAAATCTCACGGACGTTAATCTCCAACCACGGAGACTGCCCTCTTTTCATCCTAATAACTTGAGGCTAGCTTAATATCAGGAGTACTACAGAAAGCTTGAAACGATCATCTTTCCCCTGCTTGCTCCATGAAAAAAGTATAATTTTACCCAGGGCTAAATACGCTTTCAAGGAAAACGCGGTGCCCTTTGTTGTCATGAGCAACCAGAATCATCTAAGTAGCTGTTACTCCAGAGATAGCTGTGGGAGGGAAAAACTGACAACTGACACCGCTCTGAAATACACTGACTCAGCTGCAGAGGTGTGATTCGTTCCGTACGCACGGTTGCAAAGCTGGGGCTGAAGGCCATCCTCACAGCGCAGAGAAAGTGAGGGATACTAACAACTTCAGTCGAAAGCTGATAGACTGGGCAGGGGACTGGCACCTTGTGCTATGTGCTCCTCCACCCCATTAGCTGTAGTGAAAACCTCTGAGTTCAGCCAACTCAGATAAAGCTGGCAAGGGAGGTTCATCTCTGCACACCAGGCTGTGCTGTATAACACCAAGTACTCGGGAGTTCAATTGTTTTGGATTTACAAGGGGCAGACAAAGGAAGCGTGTGTGATCTAAGATACTTCTTCCTCTCTCCTGATCCCTTGATCCCTCTCTCTCCCAACGCTGTTTTCTCGGTAATTTACTATAGTTTGAAGAAATGCACTATTTGTGTGTAACAGGCCGTATGTTGGGCTCACGGTGCTTTTACCTCAAGTCTAACATAACCAGTTGCATTTTCATCCAGTCGCTTTGGACCTGTCCACATGGCCAGCTCTCCTCTTCTCAGTCCTGGAGCAGCTTTGCTAAATGGGCTGTGGACTACAGAGTTCACACCGCAGAAAAACAATCAGAAACTCTATGTACTTGACTTAGGAAAGAAGACACCAGTGCAGCTGGATTATTACCCCTATGGAAAAGCAGCCAGGGTAAATACACCTGGGCACCTAACTCAAGCTAGTTCTGTCACGAAAAGAGCTCGCAGTGACATTCTGCACACAGGTTAGTCCTACCTCTCTATTCTTTCTACTCACCGGTGCAATCACACCTTGGCTGACCCAGCAGAAGCACAAGGTTGAAATGACCTGGCTTCATTACAATCACAGGCGAACACGTGATACTTGTGACAATATAAACAGGTTCATTACCCATCAAAAGAACAAACTTTCTTTGGGAAAAAAATTCTCTATCAGGCCTCTGCTCTGCATCATGCACCTGCTGCATCATACCCGATCCATAATTAGGAGTCCTAGAGCCGCATTTACTGCACTGCTGAGCTATGGCCCAAGACGCAAACCAAAAGAGATGCTACAGCATGACTAAGCAAAATAAAGTCAGGAAGCAAAAGGGATGTGAAAGAGGCCATGAGGCTAAAATTTAGGCAACTATAACAGGACAAATGCAGGCTATTCCAAAGACAAAGAGAGAGTGAACACAAAGATGAGAATTAAGCTTACAAGCTTATGGCACTTTAAAACGTGACTGAGGTGAGCAGCCATTGTGCTGGGCTCAGACCCCCCTGCAATCCTAAGTTCAAATCTCTGGAGTGTATTCTCACTTCTCCAAACCACAAGATAAATGGGTTACCAATGAGCTGATGTTGTAGAGTCCTTAATCCTCAGCTGTCCTGGGTGGGTGTTGAGTTCCTACAGCGTCACCACAAGAGGACATTGTTCTGCTGCTACCATCAAGCATCCCCCTTATCTGATCTACCCTGCTGCAAGGATGAGGTACCTCCCTGGCTCCCCCAGATTATGCAGATATCTAGAAGAGCCGTGCTGAACAAAAGGTCTGCAAAGCACTTCACGTTCCTGTGGCGAAGGATGTTATGTGAGTACTAAGCAGCACAAGTAATGAGAAGCAAAGCAGGCCTTTCAATACTGCCCATACTGTGTGCATCTCCAAGTTCTGCCCCCATCTACCAGCACATCTGTGTGCAGCTGCTACGCGGGCTTTTTAGTACAAGAGAAAACAGTTCACTCCTATGCTTGCAATTCCTGAGGAAGGGAGCTGTGGGTTTGCATCCAACCACTGCTTTACCACTAACTCGCTCTTACCACATGGCTTCCTTACGACAGCTGGACCCTAGGTGCTCTCTTAGGCCATCGTCAGTGCCTTCCCCCAGGAAAACTGCTTGTGTGACTGCTTCACTCAGATGAGATGTCCCAGCCTCTTAGGCTGCATGGACACAGGTTACAGCAGTCTCCTGCAGTGCCTCCTTCTTATTCTCAAAGCAAGAGGACAGGAACGTTCTACAACCTTCGAAGAAACTCACCGTGGCTCACCTTACTGTACTGCAGCCCAAACAGGTGAGAAGAACTGCTTGTAGATATACGCTTATCATAAGCGTACCACCAAGAAGGACACAGTAACCCAGATACAGCTCTGCAGCTTCTCCACACCCTCAGGAGGCCAACGAAGATGGGATGCACAAATATACTTTGCTTCCCGGACACACCGAGGCAGTTTCTAACCCTCCAATTACTGCCCAGAACCAGAAACTGTAATAAGAAAAACTTAATAAAGTCAGCGACTCACGAGTAAAGGGTCACCCCCAATGCTTTGATAAAGTACTTAGCATCTGATGCCTCTCTGCTAGCTCTGCATATCTGCTCCTCACAAGGGCTTATGAAGGAGACCACACGAACCAGTCAGGTGTTTTCAAGAGACTGTCCTTTGTGTGCACTGCCCATGCAAGAGCAGAAAAAAAAAGAAGACAAATGGACACAGGTTTCTGTGCTACTGCAGGGACTCCTTTCCCCAGCTGTACCAAGGGGCTGGGGCTCAGCGAGCCACAATTTAATGCTAGCTGTGTCTGATAACGCGAACATTACTCCCTTCGCCCTGTAAGTCAAGTAGTATTTAGCATCACAGAATGGTTGAGGTTGTAAGGGACTCGGAAGATTGTTTAGTTCCAGCCCCCCTGCCATAGGTAGGGTCACAAGCCACCAGACCAGGCTGCCACGGTCCCATCCAGCCTGGCCTTGAATGCCTCCAGAAATGGAGCACCTACAGTTCCTCTGGGAAACCTGTTCCAGAGCCTCACCACTCTCTAAGTAAAAAAATTTCTTCCTAATACTTAAACTAAATCTCTCCTGTTTTAGTTCAAAGCCATTCACCCTTGTCCTGTCACTATCAGACAGTCTAAGCGGTCAGATCCCCCCCTGCATGAAAGCTCCCTTCAAGTACTTGAAAGCCACTGCAAGTTCTCCCCACAGCCTTTTCTTCTCCAGGCTAATCAAGCCCTACTTCCTCAACCTTTCTTCACAGGAGAGATATTCCAGCCCCCTAATCATCCTCGTGGCCCTCCTCTGGACCTGCTGCAACTGCTCCACATCCCTCTTCAGCTGGGGGGCCCTAGGTTTAGACACACTACACCGGATGGGGCTCCCAAGGGCAGAGCGGAGGGAACACTCGCCTCCTTTGCCTGCTGCCACCCCTCTGTCGACGCAGCCCAGAATACTGGCCTTCCAGGCTGCAAATGCACACTGCTGGCTCACGTCCATCTTTCTGTCCGTCAGGACCCCCAAGCACTTATCTGCAGGGCTGATCTCACTGAGTTCTTCTCCCAGTCCGTGCTCATAGCTGGCATCGCCTCAACTCAAGTGCAACACCATGCTCTTGGTCTCGTTACACCTCATTAGATTTTTGCACGCCCGCTTTTCAAGCATGCCTAGATCCCTCCAGGTCTCCTCCAACCTAAGCCATGCTATCATTCTGAGTGTGTCCCATTCAGGAGCTCGCCATGCACTTCAACCAGCACAGCTGCAGTAAGTGGTTCCGTAACACTGGGTACTTTTGTGCGAGCCTGAAGGGACGCTCCTTGGAACTCCAAGTCTGCAGAGCAGCCTGAGTTTGGAGGGCTGGCAGCATACTAAACAACAGGCTGCCTTTTCCCCACCCAACCACTGACCTCTTGCCAACACAATTACCAGCAGGAGAGTACATTGTGTAGTGCATTCACTCTCTCCAAGAAAGTGTATTTAAAATGGATTACTTCTGCTCCTTAGGCAGGCAATCAATAGAGATGTGGACTGCAATAAGTACAGGGATGTCTGTGGGCTGCAGCACTTATCCTTTGTGTCTCTTCAGAAATTAATTAAAAATCAATGAAGTGTGCAGACTATTAATAAGGAGCCTCCCGATTAACCAATACGAGGGCAGCTTTCCCTCAGTTTCAGAACGAACACAGCTACAGCACAAACACATCAGAAACTTGCCAGCAGTTCCAGCAGCACAGTGGGGACTGGGACATCTCACAGCTGTGCCCTCCATCTCCCTGCACTGCGACATTCTCAGCTTTCTACATACCTAGTAAGCACCCTCGTTTGTCTCCAATTGGTTAAACAGGCTGCTCCTGCAAGATGCTCTGTGAATAATTAAGAAACACCCATTCACATTAATTAACACTATCATGTAGTAAATTAACCAAACATTCAATAAGCAAAGCTGTATTCAGTAACGTGGAAGATGGAAAAACTTAATGGGGCAGAGCCTAGGACTGTGTCTAGGTCTTGGGAATCCCCAATCCTACCATCCCTTAGCTACAAGGCCACTTTCTTTTTTGGACAGTTTTCCAATGGAAGCGCACTGACTGAACGGCAGCATCATTTGGATGCAAGGCTTTCTAGTACTCACCTTAAGCTGTGTACTATGGTAATGAATCAGCGCAGAACAGGTCTTCTCTGCACACCGTGTACTCTGCCTGCTCAGATGAGACCATGTTTTTGGGCAGCTGAACTACTTATTTTCCCTTCTATTGAGCACACGGGGAACGCTGTGGTTGCTGGTACCTTGTGTGCTCAGATGAAAATCCTTTAACAGCGGCGCACAGTAGTTCCTGGCTTTGCAAAAAGCAAATACGTACAAAATCCCAGTGAAATACTGAACAGGGGAATTTATTTTTTTTTTTAATCTCAATCCGCACGTTTCACGGGGCACTTTTGGTTCATTTGAAACCTTTTAGCATTATGCAGTATTCTCATTAAATGAAGCCCCAGTGATTTTTTTTCCCTCAGCAGACATCGTGGCTGGGGCTGAATTTCTGAGGCTGGCTCCTCGGCTTGAGAGATGCCCCCAAAGCACGCACTACCTCAGTGCTCTGCACGATCACTTCTGAAGGCATCCTTTCTGTGTAAACAGGAACCTGACAGAACGGAAGGGCTGCTTCTCTAGGAAGCCATCATCTTCAGAAGCTATTCCACTGCAAGGGTCACCATGCTCTGCAGGAGAAAACTGGGACGAGGGCATGTTTACCCCCCTCCTGATACTGTTTTCTTCTCACATGGGCACAGCAAGCAGTCAGGTTACCCTCTATGAGGGCTTCTGTGTAGGATTGCAATGTTGTTTTACAAAAGAAAATGGTCTGAATTTATTCCAAATGCTTTTGATACTCTGATTCAAGTGAGTTCTTGAATAAATTAAAGCTTTGAACTTCGAAACTCTGTTGCCAGTAGGTTTCTGAGCACTTCTTAAAAACCCACATCACAGGTAACCATGGTTACCTATTTCATACTAGTTTTTTTTTCTTTTCTAATTGAGAAGCTTATGACAGCTGACAGAACAGGAGAGGCCAGCAAATGTAAACAGAGTGTGCTAGCTGATAGTGGCTGGAGAAAACTTCTAAATAATCCATTAATATTATTCAATAAATCCAGATGAATGCTAGGATGGGGTGAGTGGAAAACAGAAATTTGGTTTCAATAGACAGGTATTTGCCCCCAGCTACAATATCACGTTATTATTAATGGTTCACGGCATCGCTGTGCTGACAGTGAGAACCTACAGAGTGTGAGTCAAACTGCTCCCATGCCCTGTGAGTTATGTGCGTTCAGCCCGAGCATCCTTTGGTGCGCGTGTGCGTGGGGCTAAGCACTGCACAGAGCTTGTCATTTTTCACTCTGGGATCCTGAGGAGGATGTTTATAGCAGATGATTTGTCAAGAAAGGTATGAACCGGCCAGATGCTTCTTGAGCTTACAAAAGCCAGGCACGGTGACTTTGCCCTTGTGAAGGAAAGGTCTGCTGATCACTGCTTGCTGCATGGGGATGCGTGTCCGGCTCCTTTCCCTGCTTCTCTGTATAGCTCAGCTAGAGCTAGACAGTAACATCCACTCCATGGTTGTGTAGGGGTAACGCGTTCAAAGCAAGGCTAGAGGGGCCCTCGTGTTACTCTACCACGTCTGTGTCAACTCACACCAAGTCCAGCACGCTTTTACCCTACAGGAAAGCAGAATGACTCAGACCATTACAGATGGCAGTAATGCTTGATGCTGTACATTAGTTCACCCATTCTGAAGAACAGGCCTACAGTTTTACCAGCAGACCTAATTTCTGAACTTGTAAATGTAAAATACCTTCCAGAATATCCCCAAAACCCAACTGCCTATGTCCTAGAAAACATCTAAATTCAAATTTCAAAGCCCGTTCAGGTTTAATGTTAAACCCAGCACTGGAGGCTTTGGTTCCCAGCTTTAAGAAACTTCTGAGTGAGTGAGAACTGGTCCTTCAGCTCATCTCTGCACACCTCCTGGCTACAGCAGGTACTTCAGTTTTTGTTAAGTCGTTTTAGGAGTCCTGGATGCCATAATTTATTCGAAAAGAAAGACAGACTCGTTACTTTGACATCTTAAGATTTCAGCATGTGGGTGGGTGGGTGAATAGATTGGAAATTTGAGAGTTGTTGAGCTGAAACAGGTGACCTGAGAAGAACAAAGAGAAATCGGGGCAGGTGCATTTCCACTGCTAGTAACTCTCAGAGCATATTAACACTTAGTTCCTGGCTCCCTAAACTTAAAGGCAGCTTTCCAATTAATTGCAGCAGAGGCAGGTTTAAGCCCTGGGTCAGTGCTCTTACCATCACAAAGCACCAGGCTCCAACCTGCCAAGCACACTGAAATATTTTTAAATCACTGGCAAAGTAATTCAGCAGGGAAGCAAAGGAAATCTAGCTCCTTTGGGCTCCTCTGGAGTCCCAGATTTTATAAGACTGCCAAGACTCATCTTTGACCTTTCTCTCTAGCTGTAAAGCCATGACTTCCGCCATACGTTCTAAACCTCAGCTTAGAATTTGATTTAGGATGACAAACTGCTATACTTGTCTACAGAGTCTGCATATCCTGGAGAATTAAGGGCCTTTTAACAGGAATCACCTTCTTCCTCTATCCTGTCAACAAGACCTTGTGGGGACTAGCTGCTAACACTAGCTGTCCTCTCTCCTTCTGCAGTTCTGCAGCAGCATTGCCATGCCCCTGCACTACCAGTCTGCCATACAGCCACTATCATTTTACATGAAGCTTCTTTGAAAGCTATTTAAGTACTGAAATGAGAAGACTCAAAGAAAGATCTGCTTACAATCAAATTTTCACAGTGAGTAAAAAAGTCTCCCACAAATTTTGTTTCAAGAGCATGAGACCCAAATTCATAGGACATCTCTACACAGCTCCCACTTCCCTCCTGGCTGCAATTTTTCAGCCATAACTCTGCTTCTTGGCTGCCACCAGCCCTCCCTCATTACCTCCCTCTCTCTCTAACTGCTTAGGTGGCTTGAAGGCTCAGCTGCAGAAACTCACCGTTTCCCCAAGGACCCAATCATGCTGGTTTATTTTTTCCCCTTCAATTAAAACTAACAGGCACCAGGCTTAAATTGTTTCTGTAAGTTGACCGAAACACATTGATTAAAACACAGGCCAAAGCACAACGTGACCCCCCCAAACAGAAATACCTTTAAAAAGGTCTTTACACTGAGAGTTCTTCAGGCACATGGCAGAGAGAATCAAGCTGTCACCGAGAAAAGCATAAGAAAATCACACCAATAAATGCTGCACAGTCACAGGTGCCATGGATTGTAATGGCAAGAGCTTCTTTTCCTGAGGCACTGAGATAACTGAGGATGCCTGGGATCACGTACGCACACCTATCAACTGGCTTCTTGCCTGGAAGATTATTACTAGGACTCAGAACTCACCCATATATAATTCTAGCTCTGCCTCTTTAGAAAATACACACGACTCCCCCAAACTGCACCGCTAACAAAATAACTTTCGACACACCAGTGCACACAGCACAGGTCGTATGCACATCTCTAATCTCAGGCTCTAGGAATACTAGAGCTCAGTCACTAATTTCTAGCCAAACACACCCACAATGAACAGTACCAAGGGCTTCTCAAAGCCATCCACCAATGGTCACAGCAATGGGTTGCGACGGGATGCAGCCACTGCAATTCCTTCCCACCAGCAGATCTCAGAAGTGACCATTATCTATTTTTATTTGAATTATGCATCCATGTTTATGATTTTTTCCCCATTTGATCTCCTTCTAGCTCGATTCCCTAAGGAATGAGGCTGGTGCCATCATGATGTGTGTGCACACATTGTTCTGACTGTCCCTCTCCAGGAATTTTTAACGCCTTTGATGACTTTCAGCCTTATTTGGCACTACAGCATCTCAAAAGTTTTGCATTCTTATGAGTTTCCTGAAAGTGGATAGGCAAGTACAGGAGAAAGACTGTAACAATTTCTCTGCTATTGCATTTGCAGTCTTTCTTGGGCCCTAGAGACTCCACGTAAGAGAAAGACATTATCGGAGATACTTTAACTAGCACTAAGAACATATTAAATTCCAGATAACCTAATCATAAGACATAAATCATCGGCAACCAGCTCTCAGCAGTTCTATTGCTCATAAAACTGTTTTCCTAAAGAGCTCCAGGGGGCCTCATTGATCACAAATTCCGTGAAGTTCTACCAGAGGAAAAAATATAATCCTATTTACATACACTTTCCGAGACTAAAACTAGGGGGACTAAAACTACTGAACCAAACCTACTAGTCTAAAAACTACTCCAGGGAGCAGGTGCTGGGACAGCTGTCCGTGGGATATCAACAAGAAAGGACAGTTGCAGAAATGCTAGTAATGGGGACAGGGAGCATCTTTCTTTAGGAGAAGGCTGAGAGGGGATCTCAGAGCTGTTTACAAACATCTAAAGTGCAGGAGTCAGGTTGATGGGGGTGGACTCCTTACCAACAATCGCAATCAACAATAGAACAAGGGGCAATGGGTAGAAACTGGAAGTTCCCTACTTAGGCATGGAAGCGCTTCACTGTCAGAGAGTCAGAGAGGTAGAACAGGCTGCCCAAGATTGTCGTGGAGTCTCCTTCTGTGGATATACTCAAAACCCACCCGGATGTCTACCTGTGCAATCTGGGAAGAAAAAGAAGTGGAAGGAGGAGCAGGCAAGACCTTCTGAGATAACCCGGAGGTTGGTTTTCAATGGGATTCTCCCATATTGACTCTCAGCTGTTTAATAATGTGGTTGAGCCTACAGTGCCTATCTTGCCTTTAGCAGGAATACAAATCACAGCCTCATCTATCTATATGCCTGTTTTTATGAAACTCATACAAGGATAATATCTTTGAGACCTTTTATCCTCTGTCAAATCTGAATAAATTCAACCAACATTTTGAAAAGTTATTGCAAAGGAAACTGAAGACAGATATTGAGGTTGCAATGAGGCTGATTTCCAGAGAAAACTAGGCTAATCTAAGAAGTTGTAAGAAAACTCCAGCCCTTACACATTCCTTTCTTTTAGAGGAGATTCAAAATAACCATCTAGCCCTGTTCCGGAGAAGAAGTTTGAAATGCATAAACACCCTTTGGGCCTTATGTTATGGATAGCATACTTGTGCGGCTCTGGTAACTTCCATCTGCTTCAACTGAACTGGGAGCTGCTGTTCAGGAGAGAGGCCACGCTGGAAGATCTATGGATCACAGGCTAGTCCACCAGCTCACCGTTAGATCTAGGCCAGCAAGCTTGGGCAGCATCCTATGTTATTATTATTTTTTAACAGAGACAGCTCTCTGATCTTTCACAGCGAGTGCAGTAACGCTGTAATTCCCCAGCAGCCAGCCCTTCAAAGCAGCAAATCCCTCAGTAATCCAGAAAAGAGAGCAGCATACCTATCCTACAGATAACTTCACATCTCACTACCCTGGGTAATTACATCCAACGTTAACAGACAGTACTGCCAAACATAAAAACCACTCTCTAAAAAAAAAAACAACAAACCAATAGTCAATGTTTACTTAAAAAAATTCTGGTATTGGAAGTACTCTGGGGTTCAGTTCTTTTTTGCCCAATGGCCTATGAGAATTCAGAGCATGCTTTCACCCTGCTTGCAGGATCATCCAGACTTCCATTTTCCTTCAGAAAGAAAGCAGCGAATCTCAAAATGCGACGAGAGCTCGAGTCTGCAGAATAGCTGGAGGAATGACGGCTTACAACACAGCGATTGGCAAGAGGGTGGATGTGCAAGCAGCCTTAGAATAATGATACTCTCCAAATGATTGACTCAAACTTCTTGAAAGGTCTAGAAGCTAAGTTTGTCTTTTAAATCTATTATAATTTATACTGCAGTATTCATACTGTTTTCAATTTGTATCTCCTAAACCCGTAGTGCTTAGGAGCTGTGTTTCAATGATGAAAATACAATCCCAAGGCATACTAAAGTATTTGTTTATATCATTACATTGTTTCACTTGTTCACATTACATTGGAGACTGAGATCCAAGCAGAAGGAGGAGAAAGAATCATGTGAATGACTGGCCGTGTGGGTGGTGTCACGGTAAAGGCCAGCGGAAGCACCATAGAAGATCCCAATTTGTGGCTGACCGGGTAAATCAGTAATTCCTTGTGTTCAGTTTGCATCTCCCTGAGGATGCAAGGCACCGTGACACAATGAAACACTGTTCTCCGGGGAGGAGCAAGGAGTATTTTTTCAGAGACACAAGGAAAAACGGTCGCAAAACAACTGTCTGAGATGCCAAAAGGTGTAGGATTTCTCAAACACAAAGCCAAATTTCACAGGTAACTGCCATTTCCAGTTCCAATGACACGGACGAGGTAATCATTTCTTTTCTCCCAACTTTATTCTCCTAAATTCTCCCAAATTTATTTTCCTACCTTGAATATCTAGACTCTTGCTGGTCTTCCATCCAGCTGTATTTTCTGCAGCAGGAAGCACTGCACCTACTCGTCCTGCAAGGTGCTTCAGGCCCTTTGGAGACAGCAAAAGCTAAACAACAAATGGCCAAGGAAGGGCAGGGGGTGGGGAACTGCCCAGCTTTTGCAGAACTGATTTGGCCAAAGGAATGCTTTCCAGCAACAGCCAGCAGAACAGATTTAGAAGGTCCCAAGCAGAAGAGAAAAAAAAAACCCAATCCACAACAACAAAACAGAAAATGGGAAGGGAAACAAAAGAAGGTGAATTTACCAAGAGCTGCGTCCCCTCACGTAAGGTCATTTAAAATGCTTCATGATTTTGAAAGTTGTCACATTTTCTGTTGTAATCAGCTGAGTGCTAGAATCAAAGCTGCATTACTCTCACAGTTGCAATGTGTTCACTGCTTTTTTGAGTTGACTTTTTTTTTTTTTTTTTTTTTTTTTTAATAATTTCTAATATCTAAAGCAGTTTTAATACTTTTAACTTTTGCAACAGGGCTGGACTTGGTTCAGACCAAAATAATCACTGCATAAACATTTTTTTTCTTACCAATCCAAAGCAATTCAGTTCATTACTGCAGAAACAGCAAGCCTCCCCAGTTCGTCATTAATTCCTACTGTTTTAATTATGAGGAAGACAAAAAAACTCTCTATGGAAGACTCTATGCATAATGACACTGTAAATACAAATCTCAACGCACAGCTGTAAAATACAAACCACACAAGCCAGTTGCTTAAGTAAGATTCTCGTAAAGATCACGTTTTATTTAGTAGGAACTTCACTTTTCACTCTGCCAAACCATTCGCATGCTGCTCTAAACCCTCTCACATTAATTGCACCACATCTGCCTGGACAAGAACAAAGCCCTTAAAGCTGTCCTAACCATGAGTTCAGACTACATGCCCATATCTTAATTTGACAAAGTTCAGGGAAATGTCAGCTTCGAACGGTATAGAAAAGGCCTATTTCAGTAATGAGCATGAATTGAGTTTCTAATTCCAAATGTAACTTCAACATAGGGAAAGTTTTGATGAAGATCTGCACGAGGACTCATTTCTAGTTGGGCCAGTTTCTCCAAATGCTTTCACAACGGGAGCTGAACCAGCAAACTGACAGCTTGCGGGCCACATCTCAAACAATACAGATAAGCTACACATCTACAGTAGACAGGATTTTCAAAGCTAAGAACGGACTTAATTAGAAACATTTTGACCTAAGGGCTTTTGGATCCAAAAATAAAGCGTAACACAGAAGTCCTAACGTAGAAGCTACAGGTTCACATTTTCAAATTGGAATATTTTAACTAAATCACATATGTAATTAGTAGCTCAGAGACAACAATTTTGCTCGAAAGCTAGGAAATTCTGGAAGCTTAAGCTCATATAGATGGATGCACTACAGAAATACATCCAAATGTGAAAAAAAGCAGGACCTTTATTTTGATACAAGAGGCATAAGCACTGTGATATATCCCATTTCAAAGTGGTGAGAATTAGCTAAAAGAAGCTAAACTGAAAAAGAAACAAACAAGCAACTCACCAAAGCCATAAAACACGATGTTACACCAAAATTTAGCAATCCCTTTAGGTTGAGACTTCAATAAGTACTCTCATCTGAGTGGAAACACAAATGACTGCAGATAATTAACACCCAACCGCACAAGGTCAGAACACTAACAGAAGCAAAGAGGACACCAAGAACACCTGGTATGCAAACTAGGAAGAAGAAATTGAAGCAACGTCAAATCACAAATTAACGCAAAACAAGTATCAGAGAAAGATCCTTCTTTTAAAAGAAATGAGATTTTCTTCTGCTGTCCAAAGTTCATTACTTTTATAACTAGCAACTACTTGCACCAGGACATTTTTCTTCCTATCCTCATTATATTATGTTCAGTCCAACTACCGAATGAGCTAGCAGACATACTATTATTAGAAGTATTAAAATTCTCTCCAGGTGACAGACGGGACAAATCTTTGCTGATTAACTGATCCTAGTCGTAGTATCAGGGAGCAACAGTGTCCACTGCAGATAACTGCATGGATAACTGTTTTTTTGGATATATGCCCAAACACCCTTGAACAACTATTGAAATGCTTGCCATTTAACAAGAGCAAGTACCAGATCCTACACCTGGGATGGGGCAATCCTTCACGAGGGACTGAAGTTACACAAAATAGCATCTCTTGGTCTGAGGTTCACTTCTGGCCTCAGGCAACCGTGATCTGCAAGGTCCAGGGACGAGGGCTAAAGAACTGCAGCCTACTGAGGCTGGATGGAGTCAAGTGGGCCAAGACCTTGGTCTCATAGGACTACAATTGGATCTGCTAGTAAAACACATCATGAAAGAGATGTTTTCCAAAACCAAAAGCTGTTTCTATGGAGATGTGAGCTCTGCTAGGACTGACCCCTCCCCACCTGAAGCGTCACCCACCTTCCAGATCCAAATTAGCAGTTATTATATGAGAGACTGATCTGGCCCAAGATTCAAAACAGAGCACATTTGAGTGCACTTCCAGCGTAAATGTAACCCAACCATAATCACTAAATAAAACTCATACCCCACCCAACAGAAAAAAAATTGCAGCCCAGCCTGATTTCTGGATATTACTTTCGAAGGAACATGCACCTGGATGACAGAGTTAGCATAGAGACTTATTATGGAAAAGCAATAGTTCATACGGTGAGAACACACGCTCGCAGAGAAGTCATCAGACAAAACAAAAGAAACAAAACACCCCAGTGTTCTGGCCTTGAGCTGGCCCTGCCTCCCCGTGTATTGACTATTTCCCCAGGTGCCCTCTTTCACAAAACCTAGCGAGGCTGTTCACAAAGGCAGTGACTGCCAAAGCCAGCCAGGAACAAAACTTGAGAGACTGTTTCAGAAACCCTGGAGCCCGAGGTATCAATAGAGAAGTACTGTTAAGACGTAGTTACAAGTAGCCTGTGCTTTTTCAGCCACAGAGAAAATTAGCAGAAGAGAGCCTTCCAACTGTATTACACTACAACAGGTAGGGAAAAAAAAGGACTAGACTTTCTTTTCACCCTTTTCCTTTAAAGCAACTTTTCTTTTTCAGCTTTCCATTTCCCTTTCCTAGCAGTGTCACATAGCTACTGTGAAGATCTGCCAGGCTAAGGACTAGCACGGACATTTAAAACCTTAACACCCTGCCATTTCAGACAAAGGTGTCCATTCACAGGGAGAGGCCCATTTCCAGTTCGCACGCTTTCATTCTTTTCATTATTTTTGAGCTGCTATTCACAAATGAATGCAGAGAGGGCTGAACAAGCCCGCAGGAAAGGTAACAGATCTGGACTTACTTATTCATTTCCAGGGACCTCCTCTTTTCCCCTTGCCACAGTTCTAATTGTGATTGTGGTAATCACCCTATTCAGTGGGGAAACATCCTCAGGGATGCCATTTGCTACCCTGGGATGAGCAGGGAAAGTAATCACATCAGCTATTAGGAGAACAGGAGGAGCAGCGAGTTCTCACAGTGCTTCTCTCAAAGCCACCTGAGCTGGCTTGTCCACTTTCCTTTGCTCAAGTTATTTGCTGGCTGGCTGGCAGAAGAATGCCACTGATGTTTGCTAGCTGGTTTGAAAACATTTTTCCAAAGGGAAAAAATCATGTTCTCTTCATGTCCTCTCTGCCATCCCAAGCAGCCGTTCAGCCATCGGGCTGCCTGCTCTCCCCTCTCCTGTCTGCCCCCGTCTGCTTCTCTTTGACAGGTTTTTAAATCCCCTTTAGTGTGTTTCCTTAATGCACTATCACACATTTTAATTCCAATTCTTAACCTGTTAGCAACGAGCCCTGCCAGCTAAACAGAACTGAAACCGCTTGCAGCTGGCGGTAAGGATCTACTGAAGAGTGGGGTAGTGTTTTTTCAATAGCAGGCTTTCACTTCCAGTAATAAACTGTAGCACAGTGTTTCTACTGTAGACTGCGATTAAACTGCAATTCCTGATGGACTTATAGCTGTGATTTCCTACCAGCAGGCCTGGGAAGTTATTTCTGTGCTTCACCCAATGGAGCTGTTATTTAGATGGTGCACGCAACAAATACACATTCAGATCTGCCGCGGTGGTGGGTGGCACCAGCCAAGAGCTGTGGGGCTTTCCTGGCCTCTTCTACTGACTTCACTGCCTTACATCACCCAGAAGGGACATGCTCCTCCAGCACGACTAGGAAAGCTTAGGACTATCTATTTCAGCGTGCAAGTTGACTTCTCGGTTCTAATGCAGAAGCCATCACTCCTGCAAAAAAGGCACAGTGTGTTTTCCCAGTGCATGCCTGCTCACTTCATTCTGGGCCTCAAGATTCAGTGGGGGCACTTCTGAGCCTCGTGGTAACTGCCCATATCTCTGTTCTGCCCCCTGCAGAAAGGTGGGAGTGCAGGGACTGAGGGTACAGAAGAAAGGCAACCGCATGCGGTATGCTGTGGCTTTCAGTCTGCTCCATTCTCCTTCCCAGATGAACGCAGTAACATTCACTGCCACTTTGTCGGTGAGGCAGAAATATGCAGCATCAAACATGCCATGTTAAAGTGGTGCCTGGGATATGAGCTGAGGGAGCTGGGGCCTTTGCTTATGTCAACAGCAACCTTCACATCTCACAGGCATGGGAGATGAAGGTCACTGAGGAAGAGCACTTGAATCAACACAAACCCAACAGACAAAGTTTAGCCTGAAAGAAAAAAAAACCTACTGCTGATTTCACCTCGTTTCTTAACAAAAGGATACGACAAAAATACCTATTTTAAAATACATTACTGCTAACAGCATCTCACCTCCAAATGACCTGCATCTTACACAGCCACAGCACTCTGTCTCCCCAGGACCTTCACAAATGTAAATGCTCCCAACTCACCTGCTGGCACCGTGCACAACAGAGTGTCTGCAGCTGGAACTGGCCTTTCCTTCTCTTTAAAGCCACCTTGCCTGTCAGAGATTTGTTGCCACTGGGAAAAGCCCCTGTATGATACACCCAGCGGATTAGCAGAGTGACAAAGGAAAAGAGAAATGCACTTTGTAGGTCTGATCCAAAAACCTCTGTAACAGGGAGGAACAGAGGATGAGTACTGAAGTTCAATACCAAATTCCAACACCTCCAGCTTTTCACTTCTTTTGCCAAAGGAGTATACCCCAAAGTGTGCTCTGTACTTAAGTAGATGCTGGAGACAAGACAGAAAAGGAGCTTACTGTCAAGAGAGTTGAATTGTCAGGGCTGTATCCCAACACTATTTATACCACATTGTTTAAGCTTTTCTCCTTTCCAGATTAAAAAAAGGCAATATACAACCTCAAGGTATGAACTCACAATTCATGGCATTTTTCATACCTGAAGGAAAATTTGTACTGCAAAGAAATGCCAAATTGCAAAACTGAGTTTGGAAACGTAGGTGGCTCAGATACAAAAACATAGTGCTCATCTGAACGTGACAGTGAACATCGGTGAGCAGTGCACCCTTGTAGTAGACTAGCCACGTAGCAGGCTGTACAAGCAAGAAATAGTCAGCAGGCCAAGGCTGGACATTATTCCCCTCTTATTATTTGAAAGGATTGTTGTTAGGCAATCTCAGGTACCTCTCCAGTCAACACATGAGAACGAGTCCAGTTGAAGCACACTAACATGGCTGGAGAACGGACTGGGTATAACACGAGGAGAGGCTGAGGAAATTGAGTTTTGTTTACCCTGGAGAGGAGACGGTCAACAGGCTGTCCAAAAGGAAGGTTACATGGGAAAACAAAGCCTGATGTCTCCCCAGCTGACCTCGATAACACCTGAAATACAAAGTTACTGCAGCTGAGGAAGTGACAGATGAACTATAGCCTCTGATGTAAGGGAGTGACAGTCAGCATGTAAACTTGCAAAGATACCAGGTAATCGTTCTTACTATAAACAAAACACCCACTTGCATATCTCTGCATGATGTTTGTATGTGCTATCCAAAAAGAGCAGGAGGTTTCCATTTAAACCAGGAAGCAGTGATATGCCACTGCACAGAGAGAACCTGCTGAGAAGGTGGACTCATAATAAAGTCAAACGATAGCCTCCAAGATCAAGCAACTGGGCCACAGAGCACTGCAATCTGCCTCAGTGGAAGGACATCTCTTTGAAATATGAATATTCTGAAAAGCTGAGTAATGTCTATGAACGTGAAAGGAAGAGAACTCCAAAGAGCAACAAGAAAGTTCTGTAGTTAGAGTCTCAGATGCCACTGTTTACAAAACTAGCTTCATTCTAGCCTCTTTTCCTGGAGGCCCTGCCCTGCACAGCTGCAGAACTATGCAAAAGCACTCTTCCTGACATTTGGCCCAACACTGAACGCTGCAAGGCTGAGTCACGTGAGAGAGGATGGGTCATCATAAAAGCTTGGCAAGGTTTCTTCTCATCTTTCCACAAACATAAACCATTTCAGTAAGGCAGGCTCAGCAGCCCTTGAGAAAGGTTTTATACAACCTTTACACAGTATCACTTTCCCACTGTAAGGCAGCATTGTTGTTTGGCACAATGGCCTTCACTTAGCAGGAGCCAAGGGTCAGCAGTCTTTTTGTGGAAGGTAGAAAAAGGGTGCCTCAGCACTACAAGTAGTTAAGTAGATAAAACATTCTAGCGGAAAGCAAAAATACCTCCTCGCAATGACATACGAAAGGCTTTATAGGCAGCGCTTTGTGTGCAACCGTAATGTGACGTTGAGGCGCTCTGAGCTTACTGCAAGGGGAATGGCAGGTTTGTAGCTTCCTCAATTTCATGAGCTCAGCTGAGCTGGAGGTTACACGGTCAGCACACAAACGCTGTCACTGCAGCCAGCTTTGCCCTTGCCCCGCTCCGCCACTGGGTCCTTGCAGGTTCTGGGATGTAGGGACATCTCCCTATTAAAAGGTTTGACAATGCCTAGATTTCATCTTAACTTTTCAGAGCATCTGAAGATTTCTTCTGCTTCCACTTTCAAAATCCCTCAATTCTTAGAGTCAGGAGAAAGGGGAAGTTGAGATAATCGGGTCACCATCACAATATTACACTTGGAGGGGAGAATGCAGAGCTTTTTGGCTGTTATCAACCTACTTAACTTCTGGCTTTCCTCAGAAACGCACCATTGCATTTTTGGAGCGTTCTTTGGAGTATGCCAGTCTCTTTCAGAGAAAGAAGATGGCCTGCCAGCAGGCTGACTAACATCCAACACTTATCGAGTTTTGTTTCTGCAAATCTGAATTATCTAAGCAGCAGGTTCCGTGAGGAGTTACAGCATGACACAACATCTTCAGTATTCTTCCCTTCCCTTTCTTAATTATACTCAGATCCTATGCATTTGAACTTTATAAACACTCTGAAGAATGACTCGCCTATTCAAGACTTTGCTTTACTGATAGCTGTGTATTAGCAACCGCAGTGATGTGCAGATGTTGTGAGACTTCCCAAGGAGAGACAAAAGGCTATTAATTCTATTGAGCTGCACATACATAACATGCAGCCAATAACACACACACACACACACACACACACACACACACACACACACACACGCTCTCCTACACAGTCCTCCCAGTAGACAAAGCTCCTAAGTAAAAGCCATGAATGACAGGAAAAAGAACAGTACTGCTGAGAAAACACTGAACTTACAATTAAAGATCAAATGTTTGCATACAAAAATAGAAAAAAAAATAAAAAACACAACAGGATGAGAGAATAAGTGCTGATGCGTGGGTCTCCTGCCATCTCCACATGATGTGGAGTAGAGATCATGTTCAAATAACGTCGTTATTTTGACAGCAAGGAGCAGGAGTTTCACATGGAGAGCATGAAGTCCTCCCCAGGTAACAACAGCTTCAGGTGTTGGTGGCTAGCAGCACCATTTTCCGAGGTGTGAAAAAACACAGATGCCTGCTCTTACCATCACTCACAGGGCAGCAAGGGTGCCTATGATACACGCATTAAAAAGCAGTAATGAAATTATTCTGAAAGAAGTTGTCATTATCCACCAAAAGCCTAGGAAGGTCAATGATATTGCTGGCCTGCTTGGAAAGGAGAGTTATGAAAAGGAGCTAGATGGATAGCTTGTACAGATGCAATACTGCAAAAAACATGCGACACTTGAGGGGATTTATTAGTAAAACCAATTTGATTTTTGAAGCTTTAGGTAACTTAGAACCTGCATGTGAATAAGAAAAAGGTTCTTCTCTAGAAAAAGAACCAGTAAACACCTCCCCCACAATAACCAAAACAAAAGAGGAAACAGGAAAATAAAAGAACCTTAAGGTAGCAGAGCTCTATGCTTCCTAATTTCATGTAGTGTGTCGTCAAGCAGATTGGCAGCTATGAGAAAGCTGACAGCTCTCCAGAGGACCCCGGCTGAGGCCGCTGTGCAGAAGTCTGGAACGGCACAGACCTGAGCCTGCATGTAATGAGACTGCAGAGAGCTGGAAGGTGAGCTGCCCCCCAGCTGTGGGGAGGAGGAGCAGCCTGCCTGCTCTCCCCATTGGGCACACTGAGCTTTCAGGGGGGCTCTGCCTGAGACAGGCATCCTTGTGGGGAAGATGAACCACACAGTTTGGGTTCAGCTCCTAAAAATGCACTGCAAAAGGCACTGAATTGTACTGCATTAAGGGAACTTGTACTCAAAGCATCTGACACATGAATCCAAAGAATACACAAGGAAATATGGGCAGATCTGTGCTGCTCCTATATGCCTTAGGTTAAACACACTGGAAAAGCCTCATTAATTGGTGACAGTTTTAATGAAGGTCCTACGCATGAGGCTGGCTGAGAATTAAATTAAATGGCTTCATTAAATTAAAAAAAAAAAAAAACAACCCACAAACATAGCTGCTCTAATACTCCATTCAGTTTGTTTAATTCCACTTTAATCAGTACCCATGTATGTGATCTCTCGCATTCTGCAACTGCCCCCAGACACATGCATTTCAGGAGGTGTACAACTCAAAGCCATGTGCTGGGCAGTCAGTAGCTAATAGCTTCCCCTGCTCGTGGCACGACACTGCAGAAACACTTCACCATTTGCTGCAAATTCACTGCCGCCTATAATGAATAATCAAATCCTAGCAATGCTATGAGACTTCTCTCCTTGAATGCACAGCACTGCTGCACTGAGGTCAGCTCACAGCAAGTTCAGACTCTCTCTGATCTATATGGGAGATAAATGGCCTGCCTCCACAGGCCAGCCACTCTGTAAATCCAAAGGAAAGCTGCTGAAGAGGCTGAGGGTTGTACTCAGGACAAGCGAAAAAAGAGAACCAGCCAAAAGCTGACACACACAGTGGTGTGTTTGATGCCTAGGGCAGGAGCCACCCTGCTGTACCTGCTCATCGCTTCTGCCTTAACAGAGTGAGGATAATAATAACAAAGGAGACCGCGAAGGACATCTGCCACAATAATGTAATGAGGTGTCAGATCATTCCTACTTCAATGAAACGTTTTGTATTTCCAGTGGTATGCCAGTATCAGGCACAGAACGGGCTCACAAATCTTCATACTCCTTTCTGACAGCGACACAGAGAACTGCCTTTTTTACGGGAGGGTCACACCACCTTCATGGATGATGAAGTTAATATTACTCATATACATATGCACCTACACAGCACAAGCACGTGACAGAAAGAGCAAGACAACATCTTCTTTGTGTAGACACATCTGTGGCTGCAGGTTGAACCTCCTAGGACAAGTCACCTCCCCGATGACACTGCAAAGCAGTGGCACTTTCCCGCAAGGTGCGAGGACTTCATAGGAAAAGGATTTGGGATGGTAAGAAGCCTGAGAAACCAGCACTGAATGAATATGCCATGGTTGGAGATTTTTAAAGCATCTCATTGACATGCCTTTGCGTCCTGCAGCCTTCAGCTAAAATCAGCCACCGTGCAAAAATGAAAAAGAATAGAAATATCAACAGAAAAAAAGATTGCTTTTATATTCTCATGCTTCTGGTAAGCAGGACGCATATGAGGATTATGATAATTCTGACAAAATTAATAGGAATCAGCCTTCTGCACTTAAGGAACAGGCAACACAAAATATTCTGTGGCTGACACTAATAAATCATGCCAGCATCTTCTAACGAGGGGCAGGAAGATTACAGTCAGCTCCACCATCAGCCCTCTGAGGGCTGAATGCCACTGTTGGGTTGCAAAGCAGGGCTGCCACACTGAGGGCACTCGTGGGCAGCCAAACCCCAGGTACCTGCTGACAAGGATCTTCTATCAGGTGTCTTTTCAGGCACTCAGAGGAAGAGTCCTTCTATTCATCAGGATTTTAAAGCTAGTAAAGAAACACTTGAAGTTCTGCTTCCTTTCTGTTCCTCACTTTTCAAAGTGCTGAGACAATTCCCTTTATTCCCATTTAAAAGAACATCACTGGCATTGCAGAATGACTTGAATAAGTGAGGGAGTGGCAAGTCTTCACTCTCTGCTCAGTCAGAAAGATGCAACTAAGGTAGGTGATCCAGCACATGCTTTTAACTTCACACGATGAAGCTACACCCACTGCTTCTGTTCACACACTCCTTCTTGCTCACGTGCCACGTTTTCTTGTTCTACCCTACTGTTCTCATGCGCTGTTGTTACCTTTTCCAGGAGATAATTAATGCATGAATTACAGCAAAATTAAGCAATTAGAATACAAATGAAGAAGGAACAGTGCACTGGGAAGACACGCGTTATTCCTTTTAAAAATGCATCTGCACATTAATCCTATTTCCACAGGTCAAAACCAGTCTGGCCTCTGCCATTTGGACCGCAAGGACACTCCTTTGGAACAGAGGTTCCTGGAGGGAGAACATGCCAGTGGTGATTACATCTGCACAGATGCACCACTTCCCCATCACCCCTGGTGAAGCAATCTCAGCTGTTCATGTACTACGTCTCCAAACAGATCACAGAGGTTGCAGTGCTCATCCTTTCCAGGCTTTCAGTGCCATGCAGCCAGACCACCTCCAGGAATGTACGGGAAATACTGGGTCAAATACCCAGTCTGCGGAGATTGCGGCTCATCTCACCTGCATCACTGCTCTCTGCCTTTCCTTGAGCTCATCACATAATAAGTGATTTGCAAAAGCTGACAGCAGCTTGAAGTGTTCTCCCATTCTTTGTTTTCCTCAGAGCCTCCAAAGAGACAGGCCTTCAAAGGGCTGCTCAGAGCACACCTCTCTTAATCCGCGCTCTTATTACCCCCCCTGCAAGCGTGGCCATTCTCCACTAATTACACGCGGCAAGAAGGATCTGAGCCTTGGAGGTGAGTTAGCTTTTCTGACACCCTCTTGTCATGTTTGGGCACTTGCTGTATCCACCTTGACGTGCCCTCCTTCCGCTCCACCCCCCCATATACACACAGACACAGCCAAACCTTCCCAGCATGGCTGCTACAGCTTTGCTGATGACAAGAGCAGCCTTACGGAAAGCCTTACTCCCCTGGGACTGACTGTACGTGTCTGCAAAACTGCATCTACAGCAGGTAAATAAATAAATTACGTCATCCTTGTTTTTGATTTAGATGGTCATTTCCTTTTTAATAACTACCTGCATTCACAGCACACTTACCAACTCAACAGTACTTAACAGGAGGCTTGTACTATTTTCAAGATACCTCAATTATGAATTAGATTGTAAACTTATTCTGTTTTTTGTTTTTTTCCCTCTCTTCTTTTAACACTTTACTGAGTGCCCGTGTAATCAAATTGCTCTTCGAACAGACATACTGAACTCAAGTTTCTACATTAGGGAACAGGGCAATTCTCCCCTGACTGATTCTACTGTCCTCCTCCCGATCAGCAGATTAAAATAAAAGAAAAACAAACAAACAAACAACAACATGAGCAAAACAAAACAGCGTGCTAAAATATCCAGGCACCAAATAAACACTGAGATGAATCCCTTGTCTCAATCATCCAATGTTCCTTCACCTGCTACATACAGCATATTTGCTGGAAATGAAATACTTAAATATCTGTTGCTTTGGTCCATTTTAAATGCTAAAACACATTTGACTTTGTAATGAACTACAGAGCTGTTTATATAACCTCCACGTTTTAGAATTAAGCCATAGTCCCCATGAAATCATTCATTACCACCAAGTTTGCTCATTAGAGTCTAAGGCAAGCGTAAGGGCAGTTAACTCTCCAACACCATGACTGCTGAATCCAGTAATGACTTATTCCCAGGGCTTTCTTTCTGTTAGATACTCCACTCCTTATAGAGAAAGAGTTTTTATGAACGCTCTAAAAATTACACCTCTGACTGATCGTAAAGTAGCTAACATCAAAAGTAGAAGGATGTAAACTCACTGGGAGAAAGCTGTGTCCTACAAGGGCCAAATAAGAAGTCAGTCCTCACCAGAAGTCAGTCACAGTCTGTGGGCCTTCAACAACAAGCCTAGCAAAAGGGAAATGCTGCCACAGAGCCACCCATAGCATGCTCACACGTGGCAAGAGAGCTCAAGGAACAAAACCATACTCTCAACAGCACTGCAAAGAGCAGTGGTGGGAAGAATGATGGCGAGCAGCCAAATTCTCAGGCTTCCCACTCTTCCAGGAGGCTATCAACAGCAGACAGAAAGCAGAGACATTCACAACCATTTCAGCTCCTCAGCGCTGCTCACATGTCAATCTTCCGGTTAAAAACAACATTCAGCTGATTGTCTCCTTGGAGGAAAGCAATAAACATTATTCTCAGTATAGAGAGATGTGTTCTGCTACTGAAAAGGCAGTAAAGTTGAGTTATACTTCAGGAACTCATACCCCAAGTGGTCCAAAGTTTTGGGAAAGACAGAAATGAGGAAGGGCTTGTGTTGTGCATCATACTCTAGCAGCATCCAATTGATTAAATAGGGATTTGTCATCAGGTGCCACTGTGGGACACAGGGTTGGGATTGACTGCAGATAACAGGCCTAATTCAGACTGCACTTATGAGCCTAAAACTCAAACTAGACAAAGAGATGCTTCCAGTTGGTCTGAATTTAATTCTCACTCCTCAGGAATCATAGAAGTTGGGATGGCAACAAAAGATGCTGGCTTCCTCACACAGGGAGCTTTGCATCCACTGTCCCTGAAGGGAGGAACAGGGTTTTCCAGAGCCTACAGCTTTGGTCAGTCATCAGTAAGAGCGCACAACCACGTCCCAGAGTAGCAGGATACCCTAACAAAGTTGAACATGCCTTCATTTATCTACCTGTATTGATGAATGCACGTTTTACCTAGGAATGGCTCACTACATGCTCTAAAAAGGAGGGTAAGTCCTGAGCCTGCTGATGCAGGGGGAAAGGCCATTCCTGTCTTCGGGCACGGCATGAGACAGGCAGCAGCCTTAACTGCACAGCAAACTGCTCCAGGACAGATTTACAAGAGCACCATCAGAAAAAGACAAACAGGCTGCTGCTCTGCTACATAAACACACCACAAAGCAGTGAGTGTGTTTAAATTCACTGAACAATCTTATTCAATTTAAATTTTACAAGTATATATAATTACACTGTTATATAAATTTGCATATTTACATACTATTTACACTTCACAAGTATACATCTGTTACAAAAATACTCTGCAGTAAGTTCATTTAACCAAAAAAAGAGGTTTGTCATTGTGCTTTGTTGGTTTCAGTGTTAGTTTTTTACACTTTGTAAGCTCTTCTATTAACAGCACGCCTGAATGACTCTGATGGAGACTGCAATGCTGGAGAACTACCAAGCTTTCAAGACCGCGGCGCCACGTGTGCAGCTACCAAGCTTTTAAGACCTCGGCTTTACTTAAGTCTCATTTCTGATTTTCTGTTATACACCCAGCATCAACCATATTTCAGTCCTGATACTACTGCTCACACTTCTTATCAGCCCCAAGTTTAATATCACATGATAACATCACTGTGTGCTGTCAATAGAGTCAAAACATAAATATACTGCTAGACAGCAGGAGGATTTACTTTCATCCTCTGTGAACACGAGCAGGCACTGATATACTTATCTATACAGGGAAGGAAGACAGCTATAAAGAGAACCCAGTTGTGCCTTTTCATTATATAACACACGTGTAATTATTTTGAATGTGATGAGGACGCACCTGTTCACGTAGATGCATTAAGAAAAATATATGCACTGTCACCACCATTATTCCACCAAAAAGCAGTATCCATAACACTTGCCACTGTACAAGCACTTTCGAACCTTTCTGCTCCTAAGTGGAACCTAGGTAGTGGGAAATCTAAATAAACAAATAAGTATCGCCTATTCTTACTCTACTACTGACACAGGGAAGAGCTCACAGCAGAAACCAACCCATAAGCCAGAAACACAAAATTAAATGAAGTTTTTGGTGCAACGCAACTTGCGGGAGTATTAAGAGGCAGCTGTGCATTCTCACCAGCCGCGAAGGTAGGCTGCCACTCACTTGAGCTGCGGATCTGGGAGCTGATCTTGCTGGAAGTACAACAGCGCCTTTTAATTCCACGTGGGCTGAACTCAAACAGCAAGACAGCACTATGCCATTTCTGCAAATTACACTGACAGTGGAGGGCTGCTGGGGTTATGTGGAAGAAGCAATGCTGCACAGCCACCAGTAGCAGAAATAATTAGCTGGTATAATGAAGAGCGAGAATACGGAGAGCAGCCTTGGACGGCAGTGTTGTACTGTCAGCATTATCATTCTCCAAGGCTTCAGCAGAACAATGCACTGCTGAGCCTCTGGTAATCTCTACACATGGCTACCCATGAAGAGAGTAATTAAGAAATGTCATTGCCTCCTTGGGAAAATACCATCGCGTCTCAAAAGAATGATGATAATCTCCATTCCCTTTCTCTCTTGCCTTTGTTTCGATGGAAAGTAAGAATGCGTGACAACACACTCTAAGTTAAATGCGCTTTTGTTCTTCCCTTTGTTGCACATCAACCCAAATAAAGTGCTGTTGGCTGAGCCAACACAAAGCTAGATTTAGAAGCAAGTGCGTGCACTCCCGAAGTCTATATTACCAGACTAAGCCAAACCCATGTCGAGCATCCCTATTAAAAAGGGAGAAGAAATTTCACATTCCCGTAAGAAGGAATTTAGTGTCTCTCCCAAGAAGAGCCTCAGCCTCACAAGGACAATTCCCCAAAGAGCAAGGATTTCACAGGAGGACTCAATGATTGGGAGAAAGCAGCAGTATCACAGCTTATGTCCAAGGGTCAGTGGAGCCAGCACAGGACCCTTGTTTCATGGTTGCTTCCAACATAAGCACAGCTCTCCTGCAGGGATATTCTGCTGTGCTTTCACTGGAAACGCATCAGAAACGACACCTATCTTGCTTGTCACAGCTGTACTTGTATAAATACCAGAAATCCCGTTGCAAAAGCTAAGATTAATTACACAAGGAAGGATTTCAGAGAAAAGGCTTTAGCACAGTAGTCTGCTAATGAGGCTGATCAATTCAAATAGTTTCTTTCCTCCCCCAAAATTTCATTCCACGTTGTTTACTCTGCTCTCTGAAATTAAGCAGTTGTGTCTACACAGCTAGCATATCTTTAATTCTCAAACTCATTGCTCATCTGGATTGTACTCGAGGTAAATATTTGTAGCCAGACAGCAGGCAGTAGAGAGTTGAAATGTAATACTTGCTATTTCTGTTTGTTCCGGCCTGCGTGGCTGAGAAAATGGAAAAGGTGAGATGAGAAACGCTTCCATGCCACGGGTGCAAAAGGCAGTGCAAAAGGCCCTGGTTCCTCAAACAATGGTACAACTGACAATCTGTATCACTGTTCAAACGTCTCAGTCTGCAAACCTTTAGGCAGAAAGGCAGCGTGGATTTGCATGTTTTGAGATGCTGAGCAACTCTTCTGCAAGCACAATTACGTACAGAGTGCTGACGTCACGCTGAAGGAATAAACGAGGAGGAAAAATTAAATAAAAATCCCTTCTCCAGCCTCAACTGATTATGGCAACAGTCATAAAGTCCATCTCTGAAGGAGCCTGATGCAGCCCTGTTAGCCTCCTCTACCTTCCTAATTTCAAGACATTATCTAGTTATACTGCTGGTTTAGTGCGCTATTTCCCCTCAGGATACATCTGAAACCAATCGGGTAAGTAACCAGGCAAAAGATTATCGCAGTGAGGCTAAAAATATAATTGAAAAATGAATATTTAAAACAGCTGAATAAACAGTTTAAAGAATGATGGAAAATGACACATCCTCACGGGCAGCCTGAGAAAGAAAAGGTAGGAAAAAAAAAATAAGGCTTTTTTTAAATGGCTACTGGAGGAGAGGCTATGTATTTCTAATTTTGACACTGAATCATTGTGAGTAAAAAAGAATATATTACAAGTTCAGATGGAGAATTATCACCATAGCAGTTGCATAACCTTACCTGATGTGAGTTGAAATCCCTGCAAGGGCTGTACTAACGGCCCTTCTCTTTATTTTTTCTTTACTTCTATTGAGAGCAAACACCATTTTTCCCTAGCTATGGATTGGTGGACTTGTACGAATGCAGACAGCATTTCCTCTACATGTTAAATAACAACTGTTTTCCTGAGAAAGTTGCACAAACACACAGGTACGACAAGCACTTATTGAACTAATACAGCCTACGATCCTCAATCTCCTTTTGGTTTCACATACAATATAAATGCTGAAGTAGTGGGCTATGTTTCTTTTCTGCCCGTTTCCATTGATCGCAGTTTTCCTACCATTGACTTAAACAGATTCCCATCTAAAACAGGAATGCTGAAATAGGACAGAAAGATCATTTTCTCCTGGATTATTATCAAGCCTGAAATTAAAAACTGAAAAATTCCTATCTATGTGTAAGGTCCCCAGCCAGGTGCTGACAACCAGCCCAGATGGTATGGATGAACGCTTACCCATTACGCCCAATCTGAAGGTGTTTTCAAAAGCAACATTCTTCATAATAAGCAACACGATTTGACACCTTTGGCAGGCCTAACCTCTAGCAGTATTTTCTTAGCTTGTACAAATCCCCCGATACGTTTTGACTCAAATGAATTTGCACCAACAAGGAATTCACTGACATACTTTAAAAGGAATTTACAATAATACAAAGCCTCGAGTCTGTCTTATTCTGACTAAATACAGACTGAACGGAAAGATACAAATTCATTCTCGCTCCTCTGTAAAGCCACCCTTGTTTTCTACGATAGTTCCCATGGAGCAAAGAACCAGAGAGCTCTGAAAGAATGGGGGAACACTTATCTTGAACGCTCCAGGCCCCAGTGAAACAGACTTAGTCTGTGGGCAGGGCTGCTTTGCTAGGATGCCACAAAATGGAGAAAACAGAAGGGAAAATAAGTAATGGAAAGGGTTGTGGGGGGATTATATTTAATAGGCAATATATATCTGCCAGGCTCAGATCAAATGCTTCTGTCGTTGTCAGGCAAAAGTACAGCAGGTTAATATTAACAGTGTATTCCTCTGTATTTACAGCCCTGCTTCTCATACCAATTTGTGGCAATGAATTAGTCCAGAATCCTTTAACACACACATACACATACACGAATGGTAACCCACAGAGCTGAGTTTGCACTGTGCATTTACTTCCATCTTTCTCCTGTTTGCCACATGAATTTCTTTTCAAATGCATTTATTACTGTGGCAACAGGTTGAATCTGTAATTTACCATCTGTCTAAACAGTACTGACCTTCATGCAACCTCGTATTGTTCTTGTTAGGCTTTGTCTAAAATTTAATCTAACACAAGCTGGAGGTAGCCCTTCCCTTAGCATCCTATAGAAACAATCAGCAAGAAGTTGTGTGCAGCTGAAACCTGCACTCAAGGTTGATGCTATGTATGGAAATGAAACCTCTGAAGACAGCACCAGGCTGTCAGCACCGGCCTTGTACTGCTACACAACTGTACCTTGCAGTGATTTGCCAGCGCTGCTGGGCTGCCAACGTACTTCACCAAATTCCCCTTTCTCCACTCCCGCAGACCCAGGCACAGCATCTGACAACCGCTTTGATTAGCACAGCGCTATTCCTACACAACCTTTCCAAAGCAAGTAGCTCTGCCTTCACGCCTGCTGAAACGTACAGCAAAGCCCCTCTAGTGGGAGCATCAGCACAGCTTATGGATACGAGGGAAGCTGAACGGCAGTGCCACTGCAGCCTGAACTTGCTCCTTGACAGCCAAATCACTGCTATTTCTCCACACCTCGCCAACTCAAATTTCTTGAAAGTGTTTGAGCAGTACGTCACACACCTGACCACAGAAGACAGGAGAAAAGAAGCCCATCACTCACGCTGTGAGTATGGTGGTTTCACTTGTGAAGCTGACAACAAGAAACCGAAGCAGGTTTTTTCTGAGACTCGGATATTTCTTTGAGATTCAAGCTGTCTTTATATAACACGCATATCTTTGCACACTACTTGTTGCTTTTCTAGTGGCAGGAAGTTGTACAGTCAGCCCCATACCCCTCTATATTTCGTTTCCAAAAGGGACATGCAGGCTTCCAGTTAACAACATTCCAAACGTTCATAATTTGCAGGCCATTTAAGAAGAACAAACGCTTCCTTGCTTTTGAGAAATGCACAGCCTTTACCTTCTTATGGGTACCCCTCACTATCTGTGCTGCTCTCTGAAAAAACGCTATTGGGCAGCACTGTAACACGAATGCCTTGATGTCAGCTGGACAACTCAGCCACCTCCACACTTTCCTTGATATTTACTGCTCTACAAACAGCCAAATGTTATAACTGAAAATGCAATAAACTGACTGGAGTGGACGCTGGTCATCCCTTAAACCAGACCTGCTAATTTGTTCATTTCAAAGCAGAACAGGGATTTTAGCTACACATCTTTCATTAAAATTTTGAAAGGTGTGCATCTCCCTGAAAATATAAAGTCAAAGGTAAGGGAAAAGATTGCCTCCATTCCCTGTGTAACTACAACAACCTAAAAACACATTAGCATGGAAATAAAAGGCAGCCAGCAGAATCAAGATCTTGGACATCACTGAGTCTCTGGGAAATAATGGTCACGATTGGAGCAAAGTCCCCCTGCACTCAGTGGAAGCCATCACAACTCCCAGTAACGAGTGCTGTTAATGCTGGAGCCCTGGTCCTACTGAGGCTGAAGGACCTGACTGAGCATTTGGAGGCTAGTGATGGCAAAGATGTGTCATTTCCAAACAAACATCTTTGTTTTGTTTCTGCATGCTCGTTTTCTATAAATGCTTTAGCTAAGCTTCAATAGCTATATTTCACTGGGAGAACATTATCAGTTGACAATTATGCAATTCTATTAACATCATTGCCTTTTTAATCTATGAAAGGTTACATTAAACGGAAAGAAGGCACACAGGAGAGTACGGAAAGGAAAGTACCTACCCTTTTAGGAAAAAGGAGATTATTCAAATTATCATCCTGACATTTATTTTTATATGAAGGAAAACAGAACAAGAAACACAGCCGAGTATTTCGGTGACCTGAATACCAACAAAGTAAATTAAAACTCACACAATAAATGCAAATGACAGGACAGATTCTTCCCTTTGCTTATAAGTGTTTAGGAAGGCGGATGAACCACAGAAAGCAGGAGATTGTTATTTTGTGAACTTGTCTGCACAGCCACGGGTAGATTGTATAACAAAGCAGGGTGAAGATCTAAGAGGATGATGTAATATACACTACCTGCTACCATCCCTTAGCTGCCTACACAGCCTAAAAGAACCAAAGTCAACATCTACTTTTGAACTGTTACTAGACTATGAACCTGCAGGAAGAGACACATCAATGCAACCGCACACACAGCACTGGCTGGAGTTTCCAGCACAACATCCAGCAGAGAAGCCAAAAACACAACCCCTCTCTTAGCTACAGCCCTGGGACGAGCACCCAAGTGATGCTCACGGAGTGAAGGCGAGCTGCAGGGTTTCCCTACATCTGGAGCTGATGGATTATGCTGCTGAAGAACCATGTGAAGAGAAGTTGGGTATTCTCCTCACCTCACGGACAGGGGGCAAACAGGAACACCGATCTAATTGGTAATACAGTCGGAGCATTGCTCTCAACTCTATCCTAACAAGGATTATAATTCAAGACTGTCTTAGTGCCTGGAAGAGTCACTGCTTTTATGGCCTCCCAAGTGGTGCCTTCCAGCTGGAGCCTTGTCACAGCAGCACATTAAGTTCTGAAAAGCAGTAAAGGCTGTTTTTGCTGAACACTGAGAGAAGGGTGGACAAACATACAGGGAAGAGCAATACATTCTCCTTTCCAAGACTGAAATTTGTGTGCACATATGTATATGTATTTTACATCAAGCATAGACAAGCAACAGTTGAGACAGCAAACAATTTACTGATGCTTAGGACATTCCATAATTGACAGACTTTCCTATCTTGGAGATCCCATTAGCTATTAGCGATGTTTTAGAAAATCTGTTTACTGCCAATAACTATTCAAGTGCATCTGGATAGGCTTGCGACCTACAGTCAAAGGGCTCTTTGCGTCACTTGAGTACTCTTGATCTTCCCTTTCCAACACAGTGCTTCCTATTCAACTCAGTATAGGATGGAATGATAATTACAACTCAGACAGTAGGAAAGTGGGTTTTTTTTTTTGTATGTTCTGCTAGTGCTTGAAAGTCTGCACAATGAATGGAAGGGGCAGCTGAGAACGTCCATCTTGGGAGCTGAGACTGTTTTGTAGAAGCTGAAAATAAGGGCATTTCTAGAGAATTCTAGCAATTGCATCCCTGTTCAATATTGGATCTCAGTCACCAGAAGCCGGTTGATGACTTCTCATAGATGGAACAGCATTCTGCTCTACGACTACGTGTAGAGGAATTATGAGCTGGTGCTTGGAACTCACGCTTCTATCGAGGAGATCACATTTCCTCTGAAAAATGTGCATATTCAACCCTCAGATTTTTCACTGTTCCTCACTTTTTTTTTCTAATAATAATTCGTCTTAAACTTGAGTTCTATTTGAGCTAACGCAAGGCACGAAAGTATAGGAATACTTTTTAAACTTTATTTTGTAGCTATGATAATTGGTATTTTTAGTGGCCCTTCTCACATAAGTATATGCTTGCCCTTTACTTAGCTGAAAGAATATCTCAGACTAGAACTGTACTTTCTTGCCCATTTTTACTCTACCTGAGCTGACTGTTTAAAACAGACTTCATTCATAATGGAAGTGATGGGTAATGCCTGCCACAAGGACCCAATACGCAGAACCCCGCTCAGAATCTTATTTCATTTGTGACTGGAAGGTACACGATTCGGACTTGAATAAAGCAATTACACAAAAGAGACTTACATCAGCCTATATACGTTCTTAACCCAAAGTGCTCAGAGGTGGTGAATGTAGCTTAAATCATCGAACTGTCAGCTGAAAGGGACTTCTGGAATAGTCTGATCTCCTTCTCGAATCAAGGCTATCACCAGGGTCTGTTCTAATTCTCTAAAACAAATAAGTAATTTGCCAACACTGTGTTTTCTGAACAATTCATTTATTTGTAAGCAATTATTAACGTATCTATAAAAAAAAAAATCTTAAAAAAAAAAAAAAAAAAAAAAGAATTTCCTAGGAACGCATCCCCAACAAGAGCCCTAGCAAGAACCACGGATGACTACTACTCTAGGAAGAGGACAAGGGACAACAAATTCATTAATAACTTCACAAAGAGAGCACTAGAGATCACATCAATAATTAAGAAAAAAAAAAAAAAGAAGGCATCAGAGATCACACATCATTACCTAGTTAAGAAAATGCTTTTCACCAGTTCTGTGTGTTAACCAGTTGCTGCTATTACTTTTAGTTATGTTGGCTCAAACCATAAGCCAGCTCCTGGTTGGCCCTAAACACAGAGAAAGCTGGTCACACATACAGCTGCATTTCTATGAGCTTCTCCATGAACTGCTGAGACTTATCTGAGTTCTGATGTGTCACTACCAAGCAGGTCCCAAATAAACAGCTTAGTAAGTACAGTTTCTATGTAAAATAACACCCGCATTTCTGTCATTTCTAATAAAGAAAGCCTGCTTTAAATAAACCAGAACTGAAACAAGTGGCTTCATCAACACAACAAAGCAGCATTTAGGAACCTCAAAGGGAAGTGAGCTCTGAGAAACAGGCTTAGCTTCTACTAGCAGCTGCCACATTCTCTGTCCCTCCAAGCTAAGGTTTACACAGAAGTTTAAGCTACAGAGGCACTGAGCTTTTGTTGAAATTCTAACGATAGTGGAGAAGTGTCCCTAACTCACCAGCACCACCTACACACGCCAATGGCCAGCTATGATACACTCAGGCAACAGGAATACAGCCAGTAACTACAGGAAAGATACTAGTCCCTGTGGGGTACATGGGGCTGTAATTCCAGTTCAAGTTTCTATGACAATATCAGCCAAGAGACTGAAGTCTGAATCGCACTGCATCTAATTGGAAGTGGCACACTGGAAAACCATCTGTGACCTTGCTTTGAAATAGCATGCTAGACTAACAAATGAAATGGTTGTACTTGCCTCTCACCAGTTTCCACTATGGCTGGCTCAATTTCAAAACTCATTCCTTAATTGTGATATTATCTGAGAAGTCTTTCCAAAGGACAAAATATATGTATATCAGCAAAGTGATGGATGACAAAGTGAACCTGCTCTGCAGAGACTTCAGTACAGGGATGCAGATTTAATTAAACTTGATTTAACTGCACTCTCATATTTCTGTCTGGCTATTAAATCACCATACTTAAACCCAGACACCATTAAGGACTCTAGCTGGCCAGGAAAAGCTGCTTCATGGAGTGGGAAAAGCTTCAGATGTATCAACATTCAGATTAAGTTTTCCTCTGATTGCTAACTAGAATGAAGACAAGTGCCATCCAGCTCCACAAGCCACCCAAGCACATCAGCATCCTTGAAGCAACTTCGCCAGTCATTTCGTGGCTAAGTAAAGGTGCGACTCCCGGAGCCTGCTGATGTTCAAAATAAAAGGACATCTTTTCTTTTCTTCGGTGATTGTTCTGGGTTTGGCTTGTTTCATCTCCCCAAGAGAATTGAGGTGCATGCTTGGCAGTAAGCCGGGTTTCTGTTTTAGCAACTACACAGAAAAAAAACCTACACAAAAGATGTGTTTTTCCATCACTGAATGTGTACTGGGTATTACAAACTACGGGGGCTAAAAACAGTGTATTACAGATCAGCTGAAGCTAAAATACCTGCTGTTCCTCACAAACCTTTCATTTGCTGCCGGGCTCAAAACACACACGTTAGCAGTCCCTTTTCAGTACACCACAAGATTACATTATCAATTATGAAGTAGTCTGCTTATGAATCGCTGCTATCCATTTGTGGCAAGTACGTTCCTTTGGCTTTATAAACCAACACTAGATGACAAATGATGTATTGCTGTGTCAACTGCAGCTGGAAAGCCACAGGTATAAATCAGACGGTACAACCCCACAGATAGGCATCTGTGTTCCTAATCATTCTTACCCACTGTATTTGAGAGCATCATAAATGGCCCAAATGCTTTTGACTTTGCCAAATTATGTTCCCGTTGGGAATAAGGAGAGGAATGAGGTTTTACCAAATGGGTGAGAAAGAAATAAAAGCATATCCATGCATGCTTGAGGAAAACAGAAATACAGCATATTCAACAGATTTCACCCTGGCTTTTATTCATACCTCCATTTTTTTTAATACACACACTAACACATCTCAGACTACTGACCGCCAGCTCTGATTTGACCTCACTTCACTCTGTTGTGCAAGAAAAGAAAGCTGGAACATACGGTTGGTAGCAGTCTATCAGCTGACAGGTGGAAATTACTGAAGATATACCAATTCACATACTTTAAGTTAATAACAAGGGTGAATAATGTGCCTGAAAAAAATGAACCTAACCACTTAACTTTAGGTTCACATAAAGAAAACCAACACATCTGTGGCAGGCCTGCCCCGCCTAACATCATTAAATTCTCCCAATGTGTAAGGCAGTAACCACCAGGCACTTGAAGAGTGTCTTCCATGAGAAGACCTCCCAATGCTCTGCTTCACGTTCATTTGCTGAAAATAGTTTTACTGATGTGTTGAATCTCAAACCAAGTAAGTCAATGGAAAGGCCAGGAATAGAATCCAGTCCTTCCAAATCTGTCTTTTAACACAGAAACAGTGCCTGCCATTTGAATCACTCTGCCTTCTGAATCAACAGCAAACAAGCCCCAGTAAAAAAACAACATAAGCAAATGCCTAGGGAAGGTTTCTGTCCAAGGACCAGTGGCATTTTACCACCTGCTGCTTCAGTTCTGCAATTTTCACCTTTATTTGTTCAAAATGTTCACATGGAAGATTAAAACCATCTCTTCCCACTGTATGCAGCCTGGATGAACGGAATGATTCTCGTTTGTGAAAACGATGAGAAACCAGAGAGCCCTTTCCAATTGGTTCCGCACACAGACAGACTGAAATCAAAAACTGTCCGAGTTATTTTTACTGTAAGGGTCAGGAGACTTCATCTGCTTCAGTCTTCGGTTGCAAGCCACTCCGCACGCTTCTTCAATGCAGCTCCTACATCACGTGTAGTCAGCGTGCACTGGCACTTAGCAAAGTGCTCTCTAATGCCCCTGGTTTTTTGCTTCTTAATTAGCTGACTGCCAGCTGAGATATACTCGTTGTATCGATCAAGAGAACACCAGATCTTACCAAGAAAGTCAATTCAAGAATGCAATGCATAACTTCTTAACCACACAAAAAAGCCAAGAGGTCTAACACTTTGCTAATACAAGCAAGCCACATACATGAGCTTGCTGTAAGAGGGTATGAAGGTAAGCTACACTAAGAGACTCTGTAATCTATTGCACACATACAATTGGTCTCCCTGGTGTCCATCAGGATTTTCTGGACAACAGTATCAGTAACTGTGCTCTGCAGCACATACATGGTAAAACTCTATGCCCCACATGTATGATGTGTGATCTGCACGTGCTTAGATCAGCACACATCCTGAAGGTGCTGCAGCCTTAGGCACGTTCAGCCTCTCCCAAAATACAGCTGCAGGTTTTCTGGGATACTGCACATAGCTTTTAGTTAATTATTACAACTACTCTGACATGCAGTATATTAGCTGTTAAGTGTTTGCATTAGTCCTTCACACGGTTAAGAGCTTCTAACGTATTTCTCTCCCTTTTATCAAGTAATTGTATATTGTTTTATTGTGCAGTGACACCTTTACTCTCTTAACCCCCACGGAAAACAGTATCATATCAAGTAATAATTAAATATAATAGCTAATCAGCTTCTTCTTACAAAAATATTAACGAGCATTAAAGGCAGCTGCTACTTAAAGCAAATTACAAAAGCTTGCTTTGATCAAAGCATCTCCCTGCTTGTGTTGCAACAAAGGAGGATCTAATCAAAAGTGCCCTCAGAAGTTTTTCAAGTGTTATGTCAGAATCAAGTGTGTTATGGCACGCCACACTTAACATACCATATTATACCTTCCAGGCAAGTAACTGAGAATAGGAGATGAAGGCATTTAAAATAAGTTTTTTTTGAGTTTATTTCAGGATGGAATATGCTAAGTACGTTTTGGGAGCTTTTAAGAGTATAATCTTGCTTATCATTCAAGTGATGAGAAATCTGTAATTGGCCAGCTCCATCACAAAGAAGCTTCCTCATATGTTTGTCATCAATCTTTTCAAGCAGCAGACAAACTAAAGCAGCAGACTAACTAAAATCTAATCAAAACAGTTCTGAAGAAAGTCAAACGATGCACAAACCACCAGCTGAACCGGACAAAATGATGAGCTACTTAAAAAAGCAAAAGCAGCACCCAGTACTCAGACGTGATTTTATCCCATAGAAGAGGCTTTATATCTCACTTGTAAGGGAGAGAGAACACAAGATGGGCCTCGTGTAGGACTGCATTAGACAAAGGGTCAAAAGCCTGCTTCACAGATGGCTTATTTATTATCATTTTCTGCAATTTAATCCTAAAATAAGCGTGTTCCATGAAATCACTGGCAGAGCATCACTTACCTCCATCATGTACCCCACAAAGAGTGCTAAGCCAAAGGCAGTTCTTCAAACCTAAGAAGAGCAGTTTAAAGCCTTACCCTATGAAGGGGATCCCAAGTCTTCACCTAATGAGCGGGGAAGTTGGGGGGTCAGGAGACTGCTGTGAACTTGGATACAGAAGAGAGGGAGGGAAGGATGGGAGCTGATAACGTAACAGTTAACATCCTGCCCTGTTAGAAGGAAACAAGAAGGAACTGGGTATGCTTCTGAAGCCGGGATTTTGTACTGAGATTGGAAGCCAAAGAACACTTCTCTAGCATAAAAGACAACTCCGACAAAGCAAGGGCAGGCTGTTGGTATGTACTATCGTTTCCTCTTTGTGTGTGAAAGGACTGTATTACAACAGCAGAGGTAAGTTTTCCCTAAAGACAAAAAAAAACCTTCTAAAAACTGTCACTTTGTGATCAGTTACAACACAGGGAAAACTGAAATAAAATTTGATCAGGTAAAGACTAAAGAGGAATGACATAAAATGGTTTAGCTCACACACCAAACTAGAGCTCACTGTTTGACTAGCAGATACGAATCAAAGGAAGCTCTGGCAAATTAGGTCAGAATAACAAGAGTTGGCACTTTTTGAATAAGTACACAGTTACTGTCCAACTATCAGCTTTTGTCATGTGGATGAGCCTGAGGAGGCTGCAGATCTCACAATGCCTGCCTTGTACCTGAGCAGAGGCTCACAAGGAAAAGCTCCATCATGTCAGATCTCAAGACATCTCAGCTTCAAGACAGAATCTGCTCTGCATCGTGTCTGTGCAGTGCACAGGCAACAAAGCATTCCTTGCTGCTCATGCACTTCTACCTCTAGTCTTCCTCTGTTTACAAGAAGCAGGTTTTAAGAAAAAGCAGCTCATCTCACATGCATGGAAAAAATACCTGGATCCCAGCTGCAGGCCTCTCGTGCCATCTCACCCCACAGCAGGCCGATGTCTGAACCTAACCACCCCTCAGAACCTAAGCACAACCAAGCAGAGACCAAATCTTTGTGAGGTACTGAGGAATCTGCAGTACTTTCCTCTTTATCAGCTCTAAGCTGATCTGCCTCACCAGCACCCAATTCAAACACCAGGGATGTGTTATTTTGTTGACTGCAGCGACGACTGCAAACACATTTGCAATTTCCTATTAAAAAAAACTCACACAAATTAAATCAATGCTTACCTCGGCTGGGGAGAAAAAGCAAAACAATCACAGCATAATATCTGTATAGAGCTGTCAAAGCAAAGGCTTTCCACCATTTCAGTGATTAAATTTCCTTTCTCTGTGACATCCGTGGTTTTGAAATGAGAGGTATAAATAATTATTTTGAGTCTCGTAGTTCAAGTGACACAGAACTGAACAGAACATAACACCATTATTAACAATCTACTCTTAAAAAGGCAGAACGGCATATGGGAAATAAAGTCAAGAAAAAAAACTGGAATGATTACAGGGGAGGAGGTAACAAGGTGTACTTGTAAGATGCAGAGTAGAAAAGAATCCGTAATGGGAGGGAAGTAAGAACCGTGGCAGACACAATATGAGTCATTTTTCTGCGAGTGCTGGCATTGAATGAGAACGTGTAGGACTGAACATCTTAAGAGAAATAGAAGAGCTGGAAAACACAACAGAAAAGACTGGGAGGACGTGGAATACACTCCGTTTTCAATAAAATATTGTCTGAGAGAGCGAGCTCCAAACTATAAAGGCAGCATTTTTCAATAAAGCCAAAATCAAAGGCACTCTCTTTTCAATCTTTGTTCCTTGAACTACAACTTTTGCAAAAGAAACACTGCGAGTCATTAGTCTCCAACACAAACCTAGAACAGTTGTGCTTAAAAGCAACGAACTCTTCATTAAATAACTCAATTACAACTATTTTCCACTTATTGTACACATAGCATGAATTACTGATAGCAAGCTCAAGGCAAAGTGGAAAAAAGGAGAGCAGAAGTGAAAACTGCATTGTTTTTCTTAGGGTGAAGCAGGCTGAACACACAGGAGATTGATTCTGAGGTGTTTACTCGCAGGAACAGTATCATCCCTGCACAGAAAGACTTGCTAATTTCAATGAAAACTCAGAGCAATGCATTATTCAGTTCAGCTAATGGAATCAGAATCTGATTTAATTTGAATTAAGAACGTGTAAGGAGAGTAAGCAAGAAATAGAATAACAAGAAATCTGTTTTTCTGTTTTCTGTTGCAAAACACAACTCAATCTCTATGTTCAGACAAGTTCCACATCTCAGGCCTGAGCAAACCACGGCAGTGCTGCTTTTCATTGCTCATTCTAGTCTGGTTACTCAGCTTCAAAACATGGAACTGAAAGCGAGACTGTCAGCAAGCTCAACCCCCTGAAAGCAACCATACTATTCCATCCAAATCTGCTTTATGAACTGATCAAGCTCTATCTTAAAAGTCATTCATTATTTTGTCCCCATTATTTCTACCAGCAGGTTTGAGAACCCTACCACCACAGCACTTAATAACCTTCCTCTAATCTCCGCTCTAAATTTATTCATAGCCAGGTAAGGCTCATTCATTCTCATGCCACTGCTGTCCTTCGCCTTACACACTTGTTTTCCTCCTGGGTATTTAACCATGCTACATTTATAGCTAACACTCAGCACAGAAAGCCTCAGCTAGTTCAACTCAATACACACAAACATTTCATCTCTTCTCATACAATCAACTGTATATCCCCAGACCACTGCATTTACTGCCATTTGATTTTTTTGAGGGGTAGTCAGAGCTTCATGCAGTGATGTCAACACATCCCGTCTCTATGAGAACTGACCTGCCCAATGTATTTTAGACTTATTACTGGCTCTATGCGACGCCAAACTCCTCCATCGGTGACTACTCGCTCCTCAACTATCCGCATTCCCAAACACATGGAAATTCAGGTACTCTGTGCCTTTTCAAGCCCATTTCAGATAGCTCACATATCAGTGTTCTCCCCACTGGATACACCATGCAATTTGCAGTTGTTTATGAGTACTGACAGGGCAAACAGCGCTGCAGAGAAGACCCTAAGTGACTAAACTCATCATAAAGAGCAAGGAAACATGAACAAAAACACAAAGCCAAATTCCCTAGGTGTAGCATTTTAGTAACATGCATAGGCTCCTAGAAAATGCTGGTCAAAACATTTCCAAAACAAAAAATAGCTTTCCTAGATGGGGTACATTACCCTCATTTTCTACCAGAAGACAGCAGAGCGCTGCAGGGCTGCACGTTTAACTCATGCACAGCAAGGAATACGATCTGCCGTGATTCCTTGCTAACATAGACTTCTAGTAAACAAAAACAGAAGCAGCATGGATTTTAGTCTGGTGTGCAGACAAGGGAAAATCTGAGGAACCATGAGGGTCACAGGGCGAAGAAAGAAAACCCCACAAGAGCGAGAACTGCTGCATACTGAGAGCTAATCTGCACAAACAGGCTAGACAGCAACAGATGGGAAGTGGGAAAAAGGGTGAGCATTGACTAATGACACCTGACTGCCAGATGACCCTGTGGGTTTGAAGGTTGGCACAGCACCTGAAAGCCTGCCCAGCAGCTGCTTGGCAATGCCCTCCTCCCCTCTCACATTTCAATAAAAAGACCAACCTTGGCCTTCTGCACTGCACAGAGGCACCCACAGATCACGCAGCACCCCAGGGATGTGTTCTTCCAGCTCTGCCAGCCCTGTGCACATCAGCAGAACCGAGTGCTGTGCAATGCTGCTGCTCTGCTGGCTGTCGTGTCCCAGGGGCCACGTCCTCCTCCAGGGTTTCCGTGTAACCTTGCAATGGAAAGAGCCTAAGATCTATCACTGGGACACATTTATGGCGTGCCTTAGCAGGGTATTGTGAAAGGGTATCAAGTGATGGCTATTCCTGCACTTGATGAGGCTCTGACCCAGCGAGTCCCACTGGGCAGGAAGACAACAGGCCTCAGTCCACCGTTTCTCCCAGATGCCATTTGGTCAGCAGGCAGCTCCGTTTTCTTAATGCACATGTAAGTCTTCTGACATGGACAGGAGCTCTACTGCTAAGAGCATCTGCTTGACCGCACGTTTCTGGAACGCAGCCCTCACATGGAATGGCTTCTTCAGAGAACCTCTCCCTTCCCATTCAACACGCCAGCTCCTCCTTGTACAAAGGCTGCTGGATTTATGCCCCAGCACTGGCTTGCAAAGGAGAACTTCAAAACTCATGAACACTAGGCTTTATTTGGATGTGGACACACACTTCAGAGTCCCATAGCTTTCTCCAGATGGCCTCGTGGAGTTTCCTGAAGGCTCTTTAACAGCTTGAGGAATGGGTTACCATTTCTGTGGGCACGTGTGCTATGCCACTTGGTAAAAAGGGTGCGTCGTGACTTTAAACATAAACGCCTTAGCCATCCATTTTTTGTAGCTATCCAAACAGGATAATTTACCCTATGAAGTGCAATACTGAAAGAAAGTTATTTACTAGGGGAAAAAATACTTTTTAATTTATGGGTACGTAGAGAAAAAGACCCAGCTTTGGTTTCTCAACTCCAGCAACTTAAAAATAGCCAAATTCATCTATTTTAAAAATAATAGTAAGAAAATAAATGCCTTGGGCTGAGACATTTTATGCCAAGTCACAGTGCAGAGAAGAATTTTATGGTCGAGTTATAAACCTAAAAAATATGGGTTTATAATGGAAATCCTGACAGACCCTAGTAGGTGCTCCTATAATATCTGGAAAGTGATTTAGGAGTGGTTTTCAATAATGCTTTCCCAAGCCAATCTGTTGGGGACTGCTAGGAAAAAATCTAATGGCACTTGTCTTTTCCCAGTGGAGCCGAGCGTACTTGACGAGAGCACTGGTCCGTGCAGGCAAAGCTTCTGGGCTTTCATAGCCTGCAGCTGTCAGGCCCCTGATATCAGAGACCCTATAATCGTCGGTGCTAAGTGTACGTTTCATTTAATGAAACAATAAATTGTCTATCTCTGTACAATAAATTGCCCATTTCTGTGCCTCTGCAATGGCTGATGCGATTTGTAAACGGCTGTTTTTCTAACAACCATGAATTGTGGAAGGGCTTTTGGGAACATGGGAATTCTGAGGGAGAAGGAAGTCATCAATGAGTCAGATTAGAACTAGAGAAAGGATGACTGCAACTCCTTAAAAAACCTTCCCGGACTAAAATCAAGACAGAATCCCTCCTCACAGGACCCTACGCAGTACAGCAAGGCACAGCTCACCAACACAGCAGAAAAGAACTCCAACAGCCCTTGTGTTAGCAGTAAGCTTAGTGCTCCACTACCTGCTTTATCCCACACTCCCTGAGCGTTCTTGTCGTTATCCCCACCCTCTAAAATCTCTCCCCCTTAAATTAAGCTGTCAGAGAACTGCAAGGTTAGCCTACGCGTGTCTTCTAGACACCCTCTGTAGTCACTACAGAGACTCAGTCACCTTCAGAGGTTGAGTCATTCCACCCAACTCAGCTATCTCTAGAGCTAATGACCAAATATACATACATACACAACTATAAAACCCCAAATAACATCGTATCAACTTTATTACAGTAGGTAGTATGGCTGTAGAGAACCAGAGGTCCAAGCACAAACCTGCAAAAAATACCTCTGATTTTTCATGCATGTCACATTTTGATTTTTGTGGTTCCAGTACAACCTTCCAGACTCAAATAACCAAGCTAGTCATCCGTTGCTAGTATTAAAACCCAAAAGTTTTTACTGTGGAAGTTCTTACTACAAAGAAATCGAGGTCCTCTCCAAACCTTGTAAGAAGACAGGAAGTGATGGAACGCGTGGCAGGCACGATGCTCCTGTGCTGGTTTCTGAGCACTGAGGGGCTACCAGCTAAAGGGAGCTAGGCAGCCAGAGAAGGAGGCAGAAATGGTGGCACTGAAGAAGTGAGGAAAAAAAAAAAAAGAGACTGACACAACTGTAGAAACAGAAAAACAAAAAGTAAAGAGCAACAGTGAGGTTGGTGAGCAGATAGTATGAGGTGGAGGGAGAAAGAAGGGAATGAAAGCGAGGAAGAAAACATGCTCTGCCTTAAAGTTAGTGAATTTTGTTGTGTACTCCTTTACCTTAAGGCTTTTCACCAAGAACTTGTCCTGCCAGCAAGCAGATGTGGTAGAAAATATTTTACAAGTGACTAAAATGGTTTAAAAACCGTTCAATATGCCAAACTAAATGACTAGTCAAAAACTGGGGAGGGATGAAACTGCAGGAAATTCTCCCTGAATATGTACATAACCATGTGGGAAAAGGAGGGATATTGTGCTGGCCAATGAAACATACAATTAAAGCGTAGAGATGCTGTAATTATTTTCAATGGAATCCAATTCCCTGATTTATTAGGTGAACTATTCCCAGAAAGAACGTGAAGGAGCCACAGGGAGAGCTGCCCGCCCTGATCCCACATCTTGGATCAGCTGCCAACAGCACGCCCACATCAACCTGAGCATGGTGGGTCACATACAAGGACCCTAATGTTTATGCCCTGCCTTTCACGAAGTACTGGAACTTCCTCAGCCTCACACAAAACCCCAAAGCATTTCCATTGACCACAGAAGGAAAGCAACCTGTCACCCACCTTCTAAGAGCTAGAAGATTCAGAATATCTATGTAAAGGCCCATCTAAATTTTGTCACAAAGGTTTCTCAACTTCGTATCAACCATAGGTAGGCCACCCAGCATGGTACCAAGCAAAGGTCCTGCACACTGGCAGGGCTGCCTAATTCCCCCCTGTGGGCCTTGGTGGCACTCCCTCATTCAGGGCCAGCTCTCAGGAACATCTGAAGAATTGTCCTTAATTTCAAGCTGCCACATGTGGGCACCCAAACTTTCCAGCAAAGCAAAGTCACAGCGAATAGGAATAAGGAGCGAAAACTGCTCTAAGGAATTCAGGAGAGTAAAGTAACACTTTCCCCACCTATTTTCATTTTGGTCTTCCATGCAAGTAATGTCTTGTTTCAATATGGCTTTAATTTCATAGCCCTTGGTTTAGATCCTACTCTCCTATACATGGCACTTCTTAACTGAGCAGCCCCATTAGTAAACTACATTTATGCTAATGGACTTGCTTGCAGTGATAATTATCACAGCCCTTAGCCCCAGTCCTTGCCAGTGTGAGCACATCAGGAGTGGTTGGTATAGCATTATAATTAAACAATTAGCCTTGTCATGGCACAGAGCTCTGGGAATAGAGTCATCTTGAAGCTTAAAATGCAGACAGCTGATAGATGACTGTCATTAAGCTCTGTGTTCGCTCGGTGATGGAATTGCCGCTGAGCTGTAGGGGAGGCTTCCTTAATGAAGAAGGACCTTGAACTGCAGCCACTATCCTCCACCTCTTTCCAACCTGTCCAGGCATCCCTGCTGCCCCCCACTTCACATGGCTTCTGTCTATCTTTCACCCCATCTGCAGGAGAATAACAAAAGCTGTCTCTAGCAAGTCAGTCTTCATCCATCACTTCGTGATGGAGAAAAAAGGCTCTGCTCCTCATGCTGCAGCCAAGTGGACCTCCTCTGCCTCCGGCCCTCCCCTGTTCAGAGCCTCTCTCACCCTGTGGAGCGGAACTAGTTTAATGTCGGATGTGAGGTGAGCGCTGTACCAGCTTCTGGGTCAGCTTCTCAATTGCGTAAATCAGCATAGAGCCTTTGAATTTCACACAGCTTGCAAATTTACATCCAGCTGAGGAGCACTGCCCTGGGCAATAATAAAATACGTCCTTCTAAAAAGCCTAGCGTGGAAATAGGCTTCAGGAGCAGACAGGCTATCCTTCTTGCCAGGAGGAAAGCAGAAGGCCGTGGAGGTCTGTGATGCGACCTGGCTAAAGGGGGAGAGAAACAATGGCAGAAAGAGGTGGTGCGACAGCTCCGCATGAGCCTGTGTGTGGATGGCTCCTGTAGGCTCCCAGCAGCAGATCTGCACTGCTGGCAGGAAATCCATGAAGAGAGCAACGAGTACTAACATTCTGGAATAACATGCACCAGACACAAAGACACGCACCTGCACTTCCCCTCATAAGCATCATCACAACTCTCCCTTTTTCTTTCCTACAGTGTTTTCAAACTGTTTTCCTGTATACCTGGACAACTGATGCAGTGCTTTGGCTAAAGTAATTTGAAAATCCTTCCATATTGGAAAGGTATAAAAAAGTAATCTCCTTGAGTACTTGATTTCCTTGCCATTACATTCCACTGTGCCAACCTACCTTTGCTTTACCTCATTATCATTCTGAAATGATGTGAATAAATTACAACAGTTCAGAACACCAAAACTATGTCTGGGTGCCCAGAGGAGAAGATGTGACTGAACCAGGGGCACCAGCTAACCTTGCCATCCAGTGTATCTATTGAGAATTTGCTGGTCTTATGAGATTAGATCCTCAATCGGCTCTCAATCAGACTCTCAATCAGTCAACACTATGGCTGCTATGAAGCATGACTCCATTGTTCTACACCTAAGGCCATCAAAATAGTCAATCTTACCCCCAGGGAGCACCTCTAGGGAGCATCGTGATATGCAAAGATAACTTCTTTCCCGGATGTCAAACTCCACGTAAAGTCACTGAGTTCAGCTCTGCCAAAGCCTGAGCTCAAAGGTTAAACATGCAATTCCTAAACAAGACACTACCCAAGCAAGCAAAACACAAGGAGACGTCTTGTGTATCTGCAAAGCAGAAGGAAAGAACCCCCCTAGACACAGCTGCTGTCTAACAACCGTGATTTATGCAGAATACGCTACTCTATTTTTTAACTTTCATCCATAACGTAAGAAGCTAAAGCTCCTGGAAAGAATCAAAATTACCCTGCAATAATCTAAGTCAGAATAAATTCACCAAAATCTGGATAAACAAGAAGAAAAACCATCCAAGCTTTCTTCTCAATTGCCAGTAGATAATACTTAAGGACTGCCCTGTCGTCAACCTTCTGAAATGATCTCCAGAGCCATATGCAGTTTGGCAACCAAGCACAGCACCTAACCAGTTTTTGCATCTAGTTTTACAAAATGAGAGACATATGGAAATGAACAGTCTGGCAGAACAAGTGAACTCTGAAGCAATGGCTTCAATAACTAAAAGTCTGCACACTGGCAGATGGAGAAGCGCCCAGCAGGGAGGAACTGTACTGCAGCAGCAACTTGATTTTAAATGATTCACCAAAACCAATCTGAACCTCAGATCCAAGGCTTTTCCAACTCCTTCAGTCCTACTCTCGGATGAGGAAAATTCCCACCATAAAGTGATGTAGATGTTTCTATAACCAAGGACAGATACCAGGAGGTACGTCAGGGAGATACCTAATCTTTTGCTTCCTATTACATCACTAATCACATTTGAGGCAGCTTGCAGGAAGATGCAACCAATTGCTCCCACAAGCCTAGAAAAGCGAAATGCAGATGCATTTTTAAGCCATGTGATGGAGGACAGGATGTCATCACAGTGGATACGCGTACATGGGACACACAGACCTTTCTCTTGGTGAGCAGCAGCTCGGGATCATCTCAAGTGCCACCTTTCACATTCACCCTATAGACTGCTCTATCTGTAGGCAAATTGAATCTTCCCTATTTACAGGCTGCAGACTGATTCCTAGTCATTGCTAAATGTGATAGATGAGTGGAAAACAAACATTACTACTCCCCATTGCTCCACTTCCTGAGATAAAGGGAATCCTTGCCTGGTGATCTCAAAGATCGTTCTCCCCATCACTTCTGAAAAAGCTTTTAGTGCATGTCCTGTAGCCCCTATTCCAATTACAATCTCCCATCAGAAAGTGCAGTGCAATGCAGAGAGTTCTATGAAATATTTGTGCACACTGCTACCACTTTCCTCCCTTCACTGAAAGATTCCTATATAATAATCCCATTCAACGTACGCCTAAAGTTGAGGAAGATTTTCACCACCAACTGTAACTTAGGGTCAGCAAAAAGGAAAATAAAGACAGAGGAATATTTTAATTCTTTGAGTCTACTTTTGCAATACAAATGCACCACGGTCCGCAAGGAGTGACCCTGTCAGCGCTAATGAGCCTTTCCTACCAAATACCACTGAGATGCATGCAAAAGCAGCAAAGTGCAGAACATCCTGCGTGATAGGTGCTGATTCTCTTCATGCCCAGTACCAACCAGCACAGTAAAAATAGACAAGGGACATTTATTAAGAAACCAAGGGAAAAAAAAAAAAGCAAAATCAAACTATGACGGTCCAGTGCTAACAGCTCTGCCATAGGTACTGACACGTGAGCACTCGTTCAAAACTACAGTCACTGTGCTGAGCTCTAGATAGTCACAAAATGACTTAGGTTGGATAAGACATTAAAGATCATCCACATCCAACTTCCCTTGCCACAGGCAGCGTTGCCATTCACTAGAACAGGCTGCCCAGGATCCCACCCAGCAGTCTCACTGGGCAACCTGCTCCAGCACCTCACCACTGAATAATAAAACTCCTAACATCTTATCTAGATCGTGACCAGCTTCCAGTTGGACTCATAACCGTTGGCAACAGTCCTCCTAAGTTAAGACCATCCAACCATTTCTCTATCCATCAAGTAGTCCAACCTTCAAACCTGTATCTCACCAATTCAGTGAGCTACCAGAACTTCACTGAGCTTTTCCCCAGAACAGGCCCCCTTTAACTAAACAGCATCAGTTTCTCTTCCTGACGCTCCATCAATTGCTATTACGCACGTGATCTCATTTCTTCGTACCCTCTGGTTACCCATCATCTCAGAACTCAAATAACTGCCGTATTTCATCTCTTCCTCCCACATCACACGCAGATCAAGACAATCAGCAGGCAGACATTTGGGGAAGACTGTACTGAAGCCGTTCGTAAGACTAAACGGTTTAGAGGCAAGGAATGTCTTCCACTAGCCCTCCCAGCCACTGCTACGGAGTAGGGCAACTCCGCTTCACTGATCAGCTGTCCAAATCAAGCCCAGAGAAGAATATGCACAGCTTCTAGAGCAGTCAGTCAATGGACATACACCTCCACAAATGGAAAGGTGGATTATCTTTTCACATACAGCACAGGGTAAATGTTTTGAAATAAACAATAATGGTCACTATCAATCAAGAGAGTGGAAAACAGATTGGAAGGAGGTTCTGCTGCAAGAAAGGACTCAAACAGGAATATGAATTCTCTCCTTCTACCTTCCTTGTTCTAATAACAGCCCTAGATCTGCTCTTGCAAGTCAGACACAGGTAATTCCTCCCATCACTGTGTTCCAATACACTTTGTAACTGGCTGCTTTATCACTACAGTACAGCAGAATCGTACGTAAAACACACCTACAAAATGCTGCGTATCAGAATGTGCGTTGTATTTTTGCTTCTATTAAGTTACCTCAGTTGGTTTCTTTCTTCCTGAATTACTCCCTCCCTTCTCCTCAGCCAAACTCTGAAAGGTTTACAAGTCAGCTTCAGACTATATCTAAGCCTCAATCCCTCTATCAAGCACTATGATCATTTCTTTTACTGTCATCTGCAGACTGATTTGACAAGGGATGTAAATAAAAAAATCCCTATCGACGATGAACCTCAAACTCTTTATTCTACCTGAACGAAACTAGGAATCAGAATCTAGAGCTAGATGAACTTCTTGCCCTTTTTTTCTTCCTTTTATAAAAAACCAAGTATTTAAAAGCAGTTTACTGCATGGCTGCCATTCCGCCCAACAAAACTGCTCAATCTCCAGGTTCCTCTCCAATACTGAAGTTCAACTTGAGTTAAGATTCCTTAATGCATATTGTTGCAAATCCCCTTAAGGTCACAGATTTAATATCCCAGAGCAACATGTAGCATACGTTCAAGCGGAACAAGCAATTCTCATGAAAATAACCCTGTGAAATCTACTTATTAAGTAATTCTTAATTACAAGCGGGTTCCCGATTCTCATTCACTGTAGCACCACTGTACTCAAATCTGGGCACACAGAACATCCTTTTAAACTGATAAAAATCATGGCCTTCTACACTCCCAGATCCCATCACCTTTTGCAACTTCTTGTCAGTAACTTCTGACTATAGCACTCAGAATCTAAACATAGGTAATAACATACAACCACAGTGCAAGGATCACACTGGGACTGGTTTCATGACTGGTTCTGCTTCTCCACCTCAGCTGAAGCAGCCTGTAACAGCACAGTAAGGGCTTAATTCTTGCTCCTAAAACTCCCCTGGAAGGCTTAGAGCATTACACCACAGCAGGCAACGCAGGGTCCAAACTGAGGCTTTTCTATTCTACAAAGGCAAGTAAGAAGACCCTCCAGCCTCAGCTGTTGTGATAGGTCTGGAGCAGCAGAACCACAGAGGTTACCAAAGGGCTGACATGCAGCAATTAATTAACTTCTAGGTGGCGTGGGAGGCAGACAATTGATGGCATATCTGAATTTAACTGGCAATGCAACTTCAGCAAGGTTGAATACACAATCACTTCAAATTGATACCTATGAGCAATCAACATCAGAAGAGGCTGAAAAATCTTTCTGTGCCCCAGAAACCATACAGGGAGCTTCTTCCCTCACCCTTTTTCCCCTCAAATGTTCCCTGTTACCACTGGGATGAAACAACAGCCAAGAAAAACATTGCTTTCCATATTAATGAATAATCCTGAAGATGCAAAGGCATATAACACAGTACATATTACAAAGACTGCCCAATCTTCCTGAAAACAGAAACATGCACACACAAGAAGAAGCAATCCTACTGTTAGTCATGGAAATGGAAAAAAAAACAACCCAGCATCAACTACATACCTTTGCTATTTGGACACACCAGTTTAGCAGAAGCTGGGAGCCAATATTGTCCTTATGTTCATGAACATAATCCAGCAGGCAGCCATGAGGCATCAGCTGAGTGACGAGCTGGATGGTCGGGCTCAAGCAAACGCCCAGGAGTCTCACCAGGTGTGGGTGATCCATGCTGGCCATGATGAGGGCTTCCTGAAACAAAAGAAGTGACCCAGTTACTCCAGTATGCCTAAGGACTGGCAAAATTCAGTGTGATGTTAGATGTAATGAGGGTCAGACCATCCACATAGATGCTGTGAAGGCTCACGACAGAAATCCTGCACTGCCTTACGTTCCCATCCTGTTACACAGACCCAGAACCAAAGACATTTGGTGACACATTTACTCCAAAAGGTCTCTTCAAAAAATAGAAACAAGAACTTCTTTGTTTCTTGAATGTATTTTTCCATCTGATAGGCAACCAAACTGCACCATTCACCTATAGTAAAGCCCCCAGTTCAAGTCTTCTCTGGTATCATCTTTGATCAAGCTGCGCTACTACGGTTTATGAATCAGAAATCTTATGCTTGGTATTTTACAGGCTTAAGCGTTATACCTAACCAGAAATACTTAATGTTGGCTATAGTATGCAGCCCAAAAATGCCACAGACAAACAGCACAAGAACTCTGTACAAAAAAAAAAAACACCTGCACATCTGTTTGCACAGGTAACGCTGTCATCACAAGTGACTGGCACTCAAAAAACGCAAAGAGAAAGCTTTTCTCCCCCATTCGCTGAGCTGAGACCTTCATTTCAAGACCACTCCATCATGGCAATGGAACAATGAAAAGTAAGATGAAGCTGCAGCTTTGTAAAGCTATTTTGGTTCTCTTTCTGCAGAAAACCTACCCGACGTTCTGCTGACAATGTAACAGCTTTAATAGTGCCAAAGAAAGACAGAAAGAAAGAAATGATAAGAAAAATTTGGCACCAGAGGAACATAGCATCCCCTTAAGTCTTTTTTTTTTCCTTCCCTGTGTTAAGGGGAAAAAGTCCTGGCAAGTAGGCAGAGCTTGTACTAAAGGAAATGGCTCATCATAGTACAAAGAATGCTTGAAACCAAATTGCAGACTATTTGCATAATACTTCCCTTTCTTTCCCTTTTTTTTTTTGTCAAAATCAAAGAACTAGACTCTAATTGTAGGTTCCCCTCCCCCCAAACAAGAAAAGAACAGATGGCCTCCATTAGGGGGACTATCTCCCCCTTTCTTCTTTCTGAAACTTATGTGGAAAAAAAATCTGTAAATCCACAGGGGCTACCAGATGAGATGACTGGAGGAGGGGCTCTGAGGGAGATTCCAACCTAAGTGAGATAAGGAATCATCATTTAAGAACATTTGCTCCAATTAAAATGTAGTTCTCTCTTATTCAAATAATATGAGCGGCGTCTCTTAGAAGTATTTTTACTCTCCTCTGCTGTCATCAGAAAATGTCAGTGAAGGCCACCAGAATAAATTTATGTTGACTGATGCATTATCAATTTTTGGAGAGCAAAAATTACTTGGTTTCATTTTCTTCCCCTTTATTTATGCACCACTCCATTTTTCCCTGCAGATGCACAGAGAGATAGCACTTGTTGCCCTCCCTCTTACTAAGTGAAGTTAAGAGCTTTTCCAGAACTTGCAGTGGAAGTACTTTGCTTTGTAACGAGGACTGATTAGAACACAAACAATATCTTGTTTTTGCTTACTAAGGGACCAGATGGAAAGATTTGAAGCATGTGCTCCATTAGTCTCCAGTTACTTGCCATCTATAAGACTGAGTTAGTTCAAAGGAAAGACACTGCTGTACAATAACAAAAGCATGCAGTGTCATTTGTCTCATCCTGATGTTACGGGAAGCATATTCTTTTCCAGTAGCTTTTGGGCAACGCTGCCAGAAAAAACCTTGTTAATATAGTATTAAGGGCTGCTTTTCAATAAAGTAAGAGCCACAACAGAGTGGAGACGCCTTCGTTATTGACCTAAGTTACTAATATTAATTCAGCATCAATCCTGGCTTCACATATTTATCCTCATTAGTAAAAGTATGGTTATTTTTATTACGCTACCATCTACAGGAGAACCAGATTCAGGGTTATGTCTATCCAGTACAGAATAAATAAAGCAAAAGACATTCTTCTGAAGTCTAAGCAGACAGAATAGACAAGCAACAGAAACATGATCACTTTGTAACGTTAAAAAAAAAGTTCAGAAAGTAGAGAGTTTCCTTTTTAAAATCAACTTGGACACTGTAGACCTTACAGCCACAACATCCATGGCACTTCCACACTTAGCAGTGTGGTTTGTACTTGAATTTCGCAACGTAAGGCACATAACTGAGAGACCTGACCACCTGATGCTGGCACCTTCGGGAATTAGGCTGTAGTGTCCCATATCTTCTGGTAGCCTTGCATCTGCAGATCCTGCCTCACTGCTCATCAGCACAATGACTTCAAAAATTGTACTTAACATCTCAATTTAAATGAGAAGAAACTGCAGGTCAGAAAAACACAACCTACTATCCAGTTCCATAGGAACTCTAGAGCAGAAGTGAGAATTGAGCATCAAATCACTTCATCGTTCTCTCCAGACAAGAAAAAAAAAACCACTTGCAGGCTGAAACAAAAAGGGGAGAAGGGAGAAAAGTAATAAAGATACTTAATCTTTCCTGGAGGAATCAGAGTCTTTCTAACACCACATGCTCACATCAGCACCTGAGAAATGACAGCTGAGGGGACAGCTCTCAAAGGATGGATGCCAGGCACTCCATCTATCAGCAGGAGCACTAAGTCTTATCGCTGAGGAACTCCTCAGCCAAATCAGATCTCTTCCTGGTGTTTGTTAATACCTAAGAAGTGACAGCAATATAAATTACCACAGCAACACGTGACAGGCAGACACAGGGCAGCTATAGGCCAGCCAGCTTGGATGCAAGCAGCGGCTGAGGAGCTCAGCCTGCCCTTACCTGTAAGGCACATTTCGCAGTCCATAGCAAGACTTGACCAGCTGAGGCTTGGTACTACGAGACATCAAATAAGTTTCTTCATACTAAGACTAAGAAAGCATATTCTGTTCACAGTGTTAACGTATCCGAGGGGAAGAGGAACACATAAAGGCCTTGATATGGCAGGGAGCTCAGCAGGACCATTGCTGTGCTGACAAAGCCTCACCACAGAGCACGCAGGTGACTTTCATGGAGCATCATGTTCAGCTCAGTACTGTACTGCCCAGAGAGGGTATTTATAACCAAGAAATCACACACCCTGTATGTCATTGCTTCCTTCTGTTCCTTTTTCACGTGTTTAAATGATCTCCACCACATGCATTAAGCTCAGCACCTGATTTAGATTTACAACCCTGCACTAACCAAGTACAGGCACGCTGCTTTTTCATGCTGTACACTGATCCTTCTGGCACGCACGTTCACTGACGCAGTACAGCAGCCAACTAGAAAGGCAAGTGTATGTAGGCCCCGGAGAGCCACCACCAGCCCTGTGACTGATTCCTCTACAAAGGTCTGAGGAGGTGAAATTGCTAAGAGACAGAGGCCAGAAGTAGAACCTTCAGAACACCCATCAACAGACCAGCCAAAATATGCTTGGACAGGTAGAGCTGGCCACCAGGGTACAGATACATATGTAGCTCCATCTTGGCTAAAAGCATCTGTCAACATCATCAACATCAACAGATGATGAAAGGAATTAGCCGCTCGCTTCTCACAGGTCACCTGAGTCACCTTCATTCCTCAGATAGCTTTGAAAATCACAGCTAAAGCTGTTTCTCTTCATCCACCCTCCACGCTGCAGCCAAGTTTGAAGTTTTAATTTGGGCGCTCTTCCTTGAAAAGAAAATCCAACTAAAGCAAGATTTCTGTTTCAGCTGTCTGCGATGAGGAAGAAAGAGAAATTCTCAAAACAATTCTTAAGACTGTGAGAAGAAGGCGCACCGCAGTACCGCTAACACCCACAGCACAGTTCCAGAGCTATCTTCCAGTGCCACAGCAATCCTACACATGCTGAGCCAGTGCAAGAGAAACATGCTCCCCATTCCAATCAAGTCGCACAGGCCCACTGCCCCAAGCACAGCAAGCTGAGAGCACATTTTACTGCTCCAGATGAGCACACACACCTCAGAGTCTGGTAAGCAGGGCCAAAGGCTAAGAAGCCTTTGGTTTCCTAGCCTTCTAACTGCTCTTGCCAATACATACCCCAACAAATCAAAAGAAACTAAAGAACAACAACACCCTGTTTTTCCTCATTGTTGTTCAGAGAAACTACCAACAGCTTAATTCTTAGTGTCTTAGGCATTTTTCTGAAATCACAAACTGTGCCATGCTACCAGAAGAGATACTACTGTAAATACACTGCTTTTTTCATTCATTTTACAATACTACTAACGGCTAGGACAAAAACCTGTCTGGATTGCATGTTGGACAGATTCAACTTGTTCTCAATGCATATTGTCTACTTGGCCTTACAGACTTCGCAGGTTACAGCCAGCTTAGCATATGCAGTCTGCACAAACATTCAAGTTGAGAGACAGCACAAGACATATTCAAAACTGCAGATGCCTACGTTTACTGCATGACAGCGATACTCGCTGGTTTACTTCCCCTGTGCCTTCCTATACCAGACACTGTTTTCAACTGCTTTACAGCACGACTCTACGTACAACCCCCAGTGTTTGTCTCTCACCATTCAGGCAGATCCTCTCTGCAAACCTTCTTAAGAAGCATCTCAGCCATTTCTGACACCAAACAGAGATGCAGCAACAGGAACCAGCAAAGGCTACCTGAGTCCTATGCTGGAACAGCAGCAAGCAGAGGGACGAATGCCATCATCAGTTACTGCGACTATTTTTCCAGGAACTGCTCGGTAATGCACCTGCTTCTAATGGCTAAACAGCACTTTCAGGCAGAAGTCTTATTTGGGACCTGATGACAGCTTATATAACCTGTTTTACTGCTAGGTGACGCAGTCAACAGCACTTGAATGCTTCAAGAGCAGGTTAGGCAGTGAGGTTACTAGTGCAGGGCCGAGCCGCACGCTTCAGCTTGGCTCAAGAGTGCAATAGCACTGCCTGCAGTGAAACATGTTTCTGGCACTGTGCTGTCCTCAGAGACCGTGACAACACAGAGGTCACATACAACAAATTCACTTCTCACTGGAAAAGCTGGACTTGGGAGCAAATGAAAAAGTGTATTAAACAAACAAACCCTTCTACATATCCACACCCATAGTCCAAGCACAAAAACATGATCGGTACCTCCAACAGGCACAGTTATATCTACAAATGTTGCACAGAAACCAGACAGCGCACAATCAGGGCCAAAGCCTATCCTCACACTGCTTGGCAGGCACAGCACGAGCTGTGAATCAAGGCCCTTCTCATCTCTATCCACTGTCTCCCTGAGACATCCCCCAGTGCTTGCTTTGCTTTGGGAAGCTGTGTTAAAGAAGCTACGTATGAACAAATAGAGAATGTAACTGTATGAGTCTTTTGAGATGTGCTTCCTCCGAGCTAGGACAAACTATTATGGTTCAAGAGACTACAGGTTTTGACTGGTTGGTTTTGGGTACTGGAGGAATTGACACTTAGAAAGTTTTCAAGCTCAGTTTCCAACAAGGAGCTTGACAGAGATCCCTTTGTTAGGGAGCAGAGTCACTACGTACTCAGACTGGAGTACAAGCACTTCAATGGTGAGATTTATTCCTATGGAGTGGCACGTCTTGAAACGTGCTGCATTTCCCAGTGCAGTTGCAGCCACAGCACCTGCACGCAGCAGAGGCTATGCAGTCTTATTGACTCAGCACCGGAGGCTCAGCCTGCATTGTTCATGTTGAGTTCAAATGCATGCAAATATCCCAGCGTGATTGAAGTCTGTGAGAGAGATGCCCCACTTTCCTCCAAACGCTCTTAAGTAGCACAATTCAGTGATCTTAAAGCTCTCCTTCTGAAGGTGATAATTACAGACCAACGGGTCAAACGTGCTCTGTCCACCGTAGAAAAGCAGAATGTCCTACTCACATAGGAATAGATATGCTCGTAGCAACAGATACATTCACCTACTCACAGAAGCAATCTGGCTCCATAAATATTTTTGAAAACTAAGTAGTAGGGTGACTCTCGTCCTGCCAAAACTGAGGGCATGGCCAACTATGCTGCTTCCAGCAAAGCACAAGTGCTCAGAGTTAAGCATGCAGATGAACGTTTGATGGAGTGGGAGATGCATTTTGTTATACCCACATACCATATGCTTCTGACTTCTCCCAGCTGCCTTGCTACCAATTAAGTCTCCCAATTCATCAGAGCCTGTGTTAAGACAGCTGAGGAGTAATCTGAAGCCTAAAGGAACGGAGCTCTTTATGCACAACAAGCGACGTAAACACTTCCCATCAAACGTCCAGCCAGAAGACAACTCTCACCAGCCTTCCTGCCAACCATGCCTGAAAACATTTGATTCTGATGATTCGAGTGTAAACTCTTACCTGCTTTCAGTTCTGCTTTACGCATAGGCAGCCATGAGTTCATAGGAGCTGAGAAACCACAGCAAACCTCTATGTAAACACTTCCATGGAAAGCAATCAAGAGAAGTAACAGCAGATTTCCAACTGGCAATCCCCCCTTGCTGATCACACGTGAAGATAACTCGTCATTCTGATGCATTTTATTCTGTCAAGAGAATTTTGCTTTCTCCTATTTTAATGTAATAGCAAAAAAGTTTTAAAAACACTGAAAAATAATCATTTCAGCCTCACTTGAAGAGGAGAGTAGATCATCCTCAGCACTGACCAGCTTATAAACATTTTCAGCCCTAGCAGCAGATTTCTTCCAAAAGAAGGGTTATTGCTTTGATTTTTGATGAGTGATGGCAAGGTTTCAAGGAGTGATGAGAAAAATAAAAAAAAATAAAATATCAAGCTCTCTCCCCTTTCCAAAGGGTCTTAGGACACTGCTTTAAAATTTTCTAGTATCGCTGAAAAGCTTGACTTGATAATCACACACTCAAAGCTCCTTTCTTCTTCAGGATCCATTTAAAAGGATAGCATCAGATTGAAACCTCATTCCATCAAGTGTACTATCAACAGGAAGAGTTGTTTTAATCAAAGATACATTTTACCCATAGCCCAGGTAGCTCATTTATCACATTTTAGAGTTGAAAATAGACTCTTCATTTCCATGTTTCCCTTGTCTGTCATTCAGATGCAGAAGAGCATCACACTCAGGACTCAAGTGCTGAAAAGGGAAGATAATGTCTAAACAAAAAATATTTAAGTGGACTGTTAGGTTCACTGTTAAGGTTTCTTTTTTCTCTCAGAGTTGGCATCGCTGAATCACGTCATCCAAAGCTGCCACACGTCTGCAGTCCTACAGGTACATCCATATGGAGCCACAGGGCTGCCTCTTGCTCTGTCTGCACCAGCTCAGTGAAACATGTCACTGTGACACAATGTGCTCTCAAACACTTCGTGGAGCTTCAGGACACCGAGAGCTTGCTGAGCCTTCATGTAAACATCAACATCAATAGCCTACAGATTCACTCACATCTGTGTTCTCGCCCGAATGACAGCACTGTCAAGAAGGCAACTGCGCTCTCACCTGATAACAGAGGACTAGTTGCAGAGGGACCAGAAGCATCTCCCACTCTGCACTCAGGTCTTCATCTATGACCTACTACTGCAAAACGTTTCCTAGCTTATCCTCAGTTAGAATTTCCCAGTGCTCCCACTCCTTCTCCCCACTGTACGCAGCCCAACCACACACACAAAAAAAGGTTCAATAGCCCAGTTTGAATTTGACTAGGATTTTGTCTAACACGCACAGTTTTCAGTACATTTTACTCAAAAAACACTAAAAATTCTGCCAAGAAAAATTTCAGCAAAGAAACTCACATTCTTTCCCCGTTTCAAGTGTCATTTCTTCCCAACCTTTCTCCAAACACTTGGATTACTTTAATAACTTCCCTGATGACTTAGTTTCCTGCAGGTACTCTAGTCACTCATCCAAACCAACAAGGGCTCATTTAGAAACCAAGTGTTCTGCTTGGTTTCAAGAAGCATTCAGAGAATGCAGTTCTACTTTTACATGCACATGCATCTCACGCCACTGAACCCAAGCAAACAGCACTGCACAGATAGAAAACGCATCCTCAACCCCAGGGAACATTCCCAACGAGACCCAGCATGGTACCCTCTGGTGTTTCCCCACTCAGCCCTGGACACCTGACAAAGTGCCCTCAGTTGGTCCCCGTTCAACAAAACCCTCCGCTCTCCAAGTCTCTCATTACCACTGCGATCAACAGTAGCTTGACTACACCTCAGCCATTTCCAACCATAGCATCCATACTGTTGCATACCATAGAAGGTCCCTATGCAAGTCACTCACCAACACTTCTGAAGGTAGGATTGAGCAAACTGAATACAGATGCCATCTGTTAACACAGCTCAAAAATCCTAGTAATTATTTCCTCAAACACTGTAAAATCATTTCCTAGCAAAGCATTAATAAACAGTAAGCCCTGGTCTACTATTTCATACAGTGATACAATGCTGATTTATCTACTCAGCTAATAACTTCTTTATAAAGCAGAATCCTTCACGAAACAACTGTAATTACCTTAGACATAACTAAGGGAAGAACACCAAATTTCTCTTTTGTCCTTAATTTGTAGTCCCATTTCTTTGAAATGCCTGACTTGCTGGCAAGCACCGAGTGATAACAAGAGGTGTTTTGAAAAGAGCATTACAGACACGTTTGCAGTGACTAATTAAGAAAACAGCTTTCCCCCCCTCCACAATACAATACCTGCTTTTCTAAGTAAACATTTAAAAGCAGAATGTGATTTTAAAACATAATAATAACCAATAATGAATTTGCTTCAGAGACGGTGAAATTTATCTTGCAATTCACAGAGTCCCATCTGTGAAGGGAAGATGAAAAATAAATAATTCCTCTGTCCTTTATACGTTGTGTCTATCTTGATAGGAAGTTTCTCAGGGCAGGGACAAGCTCACCATGGTTACACAGCACAAAGGGTTTCTGATCTTACCAGGGCCGAGCAATGACATATACTGCAATAAGCAGCAACACCAAAGTTAATATAGAAAATATTGCTGTATAAAATCTTCTTATTTTTGGAAGTGTAGTTTCAATATCAGAGGACCAAGCATTTCCAACCAGCAATTACTGCTCTGTGATCTGACAGCCACGTTGTGACCTCAGCTCCGTCTCTGTTTATCCTGGTTATTGTACTTAAGCCTAAAAGGCACTGGCAGAATATCACCAAGATCATCAACAACCCAGTCATGCACCAGATTTCCCTTTCTTATTTCATGCAACTACGTGACAAGCAGCGATAGGGACAGCCGACTACCATCTGTATATCATGTGTGGAATATTAACATGAACAGATGTTAATTATTCCATTTCTGTACGTTCGTGACAGTTGCTGGTGTATCAGAGGTGGCAGGATCAGCACTGAGGAGGGAAAATAATCGTACAACAAAACGATAAGAGAAGAATATTCCAAACTACATTTCCTTTGTAGATTTTAAGACAAAACTTATTTCCACAGTGATACTTCAAGTTCGGCTCTTACAAGCCTGCGCATCCCCAGCCTTACATTTCTATTAAAAACAAAAAACAAACAAACAGGTATTTGTGTGTGTAAAGCTGTCCTTTTTTTTTTATTATTAATTTTTATTAATTCCATCATTTCAACCCCTCACACCCTTGCTCTCCCTCAGCTTAAAGCTGACTCGGCACTCTGGCAGTACAAAAACAAACATGATAAATACAGCACACTGATGCTCCAGGACCCTCTGCTCTCACTCAGTTTGTGCTCTGCTGCTGATCTGGGCACTGCAGCCTGTGCTACTGCCCATGTACAGCCTCAGCACAGGTATCACAAGGAATCCGACTGGTAACAGCCTGCCCATCTGGCACTGAGGTAAGCCACAAGCAAGCATACTTAAAAAATGATTAGCCCGCATATACGTACAGTTTTACAGCCAGCTCCTACAACTTAAATATCAGGTTATTTCTTATTCATCTTTCCAACAACCTCATTAGGACCACTGTTAACCTTGAGCTACTGATGGCTTGCTGGGAGAAATGGCACATATTTTTCACTAGCAGAGGGCTCATAAAAACCCAATTTTTAATTCCACTTTTCTTAAATCAGTGTGATAAAGTTCCAGCATAAGCACTGCACTTCAGAAACTCAAACATTACCTTGCTCCTATCCTACATTGCTAATGTGAGCAAGTGGCACAAAGAAAAAATGCAAAGCACCGCAAAGCTCCTTCAACACTTTCAGTTTCATTTCATCTCAAGTCAGCATTAATTACCCAATTCTCAGTGCCAAAGCCTACTATAAAGTTGGCTATCTGAATCGGTTTCTGCTCATAACATATCATGTTATTCAATAATTTGCCATTTCCCCAAGTTTTGGCATTGTTTTTTTCTCCTGTACTTAGTATGTGACAATGTCAGGAAGGTTCTGCAAAGAAATCCGGTGCTCCCAAGTGCTTTGCTTACGTTTCAGGAAGGCCACTTTGCATGCATTTAAGTGTAATTGGCTTTTAAAGGACTTGTGTGGGTCTTTTTGTTTGCTTTTTTTTTTTTTTTTCTCTCCTTCTTACACTCCCACCCCTTGCTTGTTCAATTTTGAAGTGCTTTGCAACCAAATCTTTCCTCTCCTGATCTTCGTAACATGCAGCTATGCAAATACCTGTCTTCCTATTTCAGCAGCTGCTCAAACACTTCAAAGCAAAATCAACAGGTATCAACCACGTTGCTGTGTACCTCTTACCTATGAAAATCAAGTTTAATAGATTGGTACAAAGCATTTCCTTCATACGCATGCCCTCTGTAACCAGTACTACTACTAACATTTCATGACAAGTTTTAGTAGCTTAATTTAATCTACAACTGTTTTCTGGAGAACAAACTAAACTAACACTTACTTTCTCCGTTCCCAGATATTCCCAGCTTGCGCAGGATTTCCAAGTAATCGAATCACAGAACAACTAAGGCTGGAAGGACCTCTGAGACCACGCCGGTCCAACCCCAATGCCAAGGGCAGGGCTGCCTCCAGCAGCTCAGGCTGCCCAGAGCACATCCAACCTGGCCTTGAACATCTTTAGGACGGGGTACCCACAGCTCTCCGGGCAGCAAGACCTCACTAGTCAAGTCCTCACTACTCTCCTTCCCTCAGTGTATGTCTCAGTTACAGCGTTATGCCAGCAGGACTGTTTCCAAATAGCCTAGCTTGTCTGTCTGTGCTTAGACTTCATCTTTTCTCCGTACTGACACATGCTCCTGCATAAGGAAAGCGAACACACACCCCCACAGACAAATGCATGCTATGGAAGGAGAAATTACTGAAGTAAATATTTAAGAGAATGACTGCTTCTATTAGAAACAGCAGTGAATGTGTCCTTCAAACAGTTAATCTTCAAAGGACTAAAAGCAGTTAACCTTCAGGAGTGATCAGACTCCCAGCTTCTGTAGCGGCTGATCACTCTCTGGGCCTGCACGCAGTATGCAGAGTTCTCAAGGACAGCCTGATTTCTGGCATCTCTGGACAAGCTGGAAATTGTAATTGCAATCACAGTGAGCTTCTGTGCCTGGAACTGACAGGCAGACAGGTTCCCCTCTAAGTGGCTACACTTACAGCGTGCGTAAGTGGGAGGAAGAGGGGAACCGAACAAAAGAGAATCTACAATCAGATGAGTTCGGTCACCCCTTCGCCTCCCATCTGCAGCAACTTAACGTGATGGAAAGAAAGCCTGTTTGAATCACAGCTGAAGCACTGCCAGGCAAACGCAGCAACACCCCTGCTCTTCAGCTGCTATTCTTACAGGTGCCCTTTATGCCAGTTGGAAAGAAGGGTGTTTACATAAATGACAGAAGGGGAAGATAAAGGAAAACATCTCACTGCTGCCACACAGGATTTCATTTGATCCTAAAGCTGACCTTTAAACCGAGGTTCAGGATTAACTCGGTGCTTTTTCCCAAGCAGCCCTGCAGTCAGTGGCAGGACTATGAAGTGCCTGCACGTACCACTCAACCTCTGAAGGCAGCGCTGCCTTTTTCAGACTTTCAGATCCAGCTCAGATGCATTGCTAGGCAGCACGAGGGAATTAAGCTGAAGTCGATGGATAGGTGAGTATCTTTCTGCTATCACCCATACACTCATAATGAAGAGCAAGATCTTAGAAGGACCCTCAGAGAAAAGGTATCTGTATCTCCAGCCTAGGACCTTTCTACATCTACTAGAAATAGTGGAAACAAGAGGTCTTCTCTCACCCTACTGACCTGACTATCCAGCTGTACTTTCCACAGTGGCCTCCAGACACAACTAGGGAAACAAGGTAACTTGAACTAACCAGATCCCTCCTGGTTTCCGGCAGAACGCGAGAGAAAACCCTCCTTGATAAATGATTTTTTCCCCTTGAAACCCATGAACCAAGCCTAAATTTGGTACGTCTTCAGCACTTGTCTTAATACCTAAGAGGGGCTCACAATTTAGGAGAAGTTTATCTTTTCACAGTACGTGAAGACTGACTGCTTGGCTCATTTAGTTCATTAAACAAACATAGAAATGTGACAGAATAAAGGATGGGTGCATTGGCCCTCTCTATACAGACAGCTTTGATTTGTTTGCCTTACGCCTAGTGGAGGTCACTGTCACTTATTATCTTCATAGTTTGCTTGGCAAATGCTCTCCTGCTCAATGAATACTGCTACTGGAGGTGGCAGGGAACTACATTAAGCCTAAGAAAAAAAAAAAAAAAAATCAAGAATCCCCCTAGATCTTAATTATAAAACCATAAAAGAAACCAACTGCCTTTGAAGCTCTCTTACCAAGAAACAAATGAGAACGGGAAATTTATTTCCAAGCATAAATCCCAAACCCTTCAGTTTAATTTCTCCCAAGTTAACTTTCCCACCTAGCTAAGCAGCGCTGCCTTCTATTATTAGCTTCTGGCCCAGTATCAGCTGACCACCGTCAGTCAAACTGTCTTCAACTCAATGAGCTCAGGGGCTTCCAAGGAACTCTGTGTATGCAGGCATGTGCTTGCAGCTTCTAATTATTTTCTAACAGACAATGGAGCTCTTAAGTTCCGTGAAGATAGATTAAATTTGTAAGTGGATCAAAACCCTGGATAGAATCAGAGCTCACAAGATTACTTCCTGAAAGCGCTAAGCTTAGAGGGCTAGGAAAGAAAAGGTCTCATCAGTTGTCTGCTCCCCCAAGACACAATCATTTTAAGATATTTCTTAGCCTCAAAGATAGGTTGGCACACTTTCAATTGCGGTGTGTCTCTGGAATGTATGACATTATTTGCTGAGCATGTGGTTTGATGTTAAACCTGATCAGGCTACTTGACTTATCAGACAATCGTAACGGTCCAATAATTAGAGGTCGAGGAGAGGAAATTGTTTTCACAAGTGAAATGAAAAGTCCCTGTTCAATTATCAAGTAGCCTCTCAGCTGCTTATTTTGGCTTTTCTCAAAATAAGCCTTCTCCTGCCTGCCCAACAGCCTCATCTTCTCCTACAGCTGCCAGCCTTGGGGTGAGGGGCAGGACACCTTCCCTCTGGATGCCAGCAGCAGCTCCCCTGCCAGACACACAAGCAGCAGCAAGCATTCTCGTACTCAGAGTTGAAATTTCAGGGCATTTCTGGGGACCATGAGGTGTGGCAAACCCAGCAGGGAAATGAAAACACCCCAAACATGAAACCATTTCAGTGCCTGAGGGGAAATCCTTTAGCCTGGGAAATTATTCCAGAGATAAACGACCAACAACTGAAACTTAAGAAAAAAATAGTACCTCTGTTAAGTATTAAAGAGTATACCCCCTTTCAGTCCACATGCACATTCTGCTGCTTCCCTGGAGAAAGCGTTTTCAGATACGCAGGAGGCTTTGTCTTGCCTCGTGACAGACACAGAACTACTAGAGAGAAAAAGCAACCATGTAAGAAAGCAGGAAACAGTGTTAAAGAAAGGTAGTTGGGGATCTGAAAGCACAAAATAGACTCCGCTGCCATTCCCTGCAGAAAAATTCCAAATAGGAAATGTAGTTTTTGATGACTGCCAATTCATCATCCCCTGGTGGGAGGTGTTTGGCTATAGGAGGTGCTAACACCATACATTATATCATTACAGTCATTATAGACCCATTAGCAGATGTTCAAGGTGCTGAAATGACAGCCCAGCAGCCAAATTGTTTTTCTTTACTTCCAGCATAACATTCAGTGGGATCTCAGAACACTATAAGACATTCTGCCAACATCACAAGTATAAAGCAGAGCCATTGGAACACACCACAACTGTCTCTACCAGCTATTGCTGTAGACATTGAAGTGTTCAACTACGCTCTGTGTACACACACCAGTGTTTGCAAGAGGCTTTACATCTCCCACAGCCTCTCCAAAGGGAATGCTAAGCTTCACTTGCAAGTACAAGGACACACAACTGAGTAAAAACTGCCAACAAAAGCTCACCTGTACTTAACAAGTTCAAAAAAAAAAAAAGCAAAGTCAAGTGGATAACTCATGATACCTCCTTCCCATTAACCTCCCCTTCCCACTGAAGCATTATCAGACATCTCACTGAAGTCCATTATGCCCATTACGCTCCCAATGGCAGTTAGCTCCTATACAACTTAAACAAAAACAGCTGCTTTTGATGAAGGCCATTCACACCACTCTTCTTACTAAAAGCACAGCCGATAGATTGTGCTCTCACATGTACTCATGCATTTTCCTAATGAGATAATGCCAATAGATAATTTCATCCAGCAGAGTTACACTGACCAAAGTCTCAGAGTGACGAGGAATAAAAAGGCTTCCTACTACAACTTCACTTAGATATCTCCCATTGAAGAATATCTCCCCATAATAGCTTACCAGTATAAAATTATATCCCTTCTGGGACAGAAAGCAGTGGTCACATAAAACCATAACTAATTTCCAGGCCCTTCTTTTACATGAAAGTTATCTATTAAAATGCCAGCTCTTTCAGGAAATAGATGGCTGAGTTTGAAGGCAAGGATGGCAGGAGCTTCTGTACTTCTGCATGAAAAATTATTTCAAAAGAGGGAAATCATCTGCCCTCCCATCAATTCCGTACAGCAAGGAATGTTACAGACTGCTGCACACATATCCAGGGCAGCACAGATAGGAAGCACGTTAGTCCTTCTCACTGTTACCTCTATCAGTTGATGATGGGGTCTACTTCTTTTTAGCTAAGATTAAAAGTAACCTTCGGGTTTTTACTGACCTTTAGGACTCACAACAACCCACGCCATTCCTCCACCAATTCCTCTATTAGTAGATCAGAGGCTCATGAGACAATGTTAGTATGAAGAGAAACCTCTCCTAGTGCGGCTGCCTGTTATGTAGTTAAAATCTTTACAGATTTCCAAGAAAAAATCTCCATTTCTGAGCCATTCATCAGATGCACACATCGGAGGAAAATGAAGTACAGTGAATTAAGTCAGCTGATGACGCTGCGCTACAAAACCCCTAAACAACCAACTTGGTCTTTTAAGGAGGATCTTACACGTTCTTTGTGATATGCTTCAAGGTTAATCACTATCACAGAAAGAGCAATTACTACTATTTCTCTATCAGAAGGTCAGCTCTTCATGTGGTGCAAACTGCACACTTCCAGTGACTTCCATACGGCAATACCAATTCCACCTGCTTGAAAAAGGCATCTGCATACTGTCTGTCGACATCGAACAGCACACATGCAGTTTGGGTGTAGCAGCCTTCCACTCCCTGGACATCCACTTTGATGGATCACTGAACACCAGATCTCCTCTTCCTGGAGCTTTGCCATGGACCATTATTTTGTCCTTTAAGCAAACATCTCATCTTCTTTATCGCTTTAGTACAATTCATTTCATCCAAACAGAGCCCTTTTGTTGTGTGTTTGTACACAACGATTATCATATGTCATCAACAAACATGCACACGCAGCACTCCTGAAGAAAGCGTAGGAAGCACCTTGGTCTACACACAGCTTTAGTTCCATTGTGAGAACTTGTGATCATTTGCTTGAAACAGCTAGAGCTGTAACTGCACATTGTTATTAATTTCTAGATGTAGGAGTAGATTATATAATGGGAGTACAGTCTCCTTGTGGTTTATAGTCCCATTAATGCTTATCAAATTAAGGCTGTACACTGAACAGACCTCCAGAATTTACAAGTCTTATGTAATTTTCAAGTTCACAGGAGAGTTTTACAAATAAAATGCAAATTGCTATTATTTGTCAAAATACTGCCTCTGATTTGGACACAAACATTCAGTGCCAATGAGGCTTAATCTTGACACAAAGCAAAAGACAGAACACAGAACATCCATAAAGATGATGATCTTGACCTTTTATTAACAGTATTTTAGACTAGCAAAGCCCAAGGAATTTTAAAAATGGGCATTTTTTTCCCCCTCCCTATTATGTTTTTACTGCTGCTGACTGCTCCCAGACTCAGTGCTGAGTCCTCAGGGAAACTGAAGCAGAAGAGAGTTAAGTTTCTGTTCCTGAGAGTTCTACACCAGCAAAACTTGCATAGGTGGCAAGATGCTCCCCTGCAAATTCCTTCTCTCATCTCTACACTCCGCCATAAAAATGGAAAACTGCTGGCACATGAGACAGAAGTAACGAACCTTCCACTGATGTACAAGCAAAACCCAAACATCTTGAGGCTCGTGGCATCTGCATGTTGAAACACCCAGCCCTTCACTGTTTTGGCACTGATGTTACCACATGCTTAGGGTTCCACAACACTATTATCTGACCAGGGCAAAGCACTGTCCTGCACCGATTAATCCAGCTCTTCTACTTCAGAGAAGCAGCACTGATCTACCCCCAGCTGTTTACTGTTTGGTGCTCATTGTTTTAAAGTACTGCTACCATACAGAATCCATTAACACAGAGATAGCTGGTCTAGGAGTAACAGAAGGACATGTCCCTACTAAAACTCAGCTGCTTCTGTGCATAGCTCATCATGTCGTAGCATGTGCTAACCATCAGTACAGTACTGCTCCTGTGAAACAACCTCCTGCTATTTAAGAGAAACAACTGGCAGGAATTACTCTTTACAACCTCTGTGGACTCAAGAAAGACACCCACCCCCCCCCCCCCCCCCAAGACTCGAAACGACTTACATCCATGAATTCGACGTTGGCTTTGGGACCAGTGGTCTCATTAAGGATCTTAATGGCCACAGGAATCTTAACGGTTTCTCCCTCGGGGACCCAAATACCCTAGAAATATAAGGCAAAGCGACAGAAGACTAATAAGACAACAATCATAAAAATTTCACTGTTCTAGTTCTTTTTTGATGTATTTTGTCACATTATGTAGTTCAATCCTGAACATCAAAACTGAAAATACACAAAATAAATTATTAAAAGCAAAAAAAAAAAAAAAAAAAAAGAAGTCTCACTAAACTATTTCGTATATCAAAACTAAACCTTTATTTAAGTGGATGGTTGTTTGCCAGCAAGTGTCCTTAGATCTTCTTGGTTTTCTCATCAACAACTGCCTTTAAAAGAAATGATGTAAGCATGAAGATGCACATTTTTTCACCACCTATTGATTCCCACAAAATTAAACTAAATATGGATTATTTTATTCTATAATCTGATGTTGAACTCCCTGAAACTACTGAAAAACTCCCACTAATGAGTATCACCAGCAACGAGGTCAGAACCTCACTGTTCACAGGTTAAACAAGGCTAATCAATGCTGTAGAGAAGACTCTTACCTTGTATACAGTTCCAAAGGCTCCAGAGCCAAGAACCTTCACTCGTTTCAGCTCAGTTTCCTTCAGGATGCGAAGCTGAGCTTGGTTGGGTGCCGTACCACTTGGAGTCAAGGGTTCCACAAGCTACAAAGTCAAGTCCAATAGTGTTAAGTATTTGAAAGTGTGAAAATCCACGAGCAGTTTATACTGGAAACAACCAATCCAGCCAAACTCTGGAGTAAGACAGTAAAGAGTGCTGATCTAACAACTTGTGGAGGAATCTCTCGCCTTTTAAAGAAAACAATCAAACGCTGAGAAACTGAGCAATAGTATGAAAAAAATCCTCACTCAAAATGCAGTCGTTTCCACCAGGAATTACATGATGGAACTACAAACTGGAAATTGAATTGGTGTCACAATAACGCACCCAAGGACTTCCGCTAACGGAGGCAGTATAAATATTTCCTGCCTGACAGAAATACAGCATTTATTATCAGTGGACCACGTTGTATTTTTGCCCATTTTAGTGCCTCTTAAATTAGTCATATTTCTTTTAAATAACCCTGACTTAATGGCTCGTCGTATTCTTATTCTGTTTTGGAGAAGGGTCTATTCACAGAATCACAGAACTGTAGGGGTTGGAAGGGACCTCCAGAGCTCGTCGAGTCCAACCCCCCTGCCAAAGCAGGTTCCCTACAGCAGGTCGCACAGGTCGGCATCCAGGCAGGTCTTGAACATCTCCAGAGAAGGAGGCTCCACCACCTCCCTGGGCAACTTCTCCTTCCTCTGAACTTCTGCTGTACCATATAGGAGGACAAATTTAAGGAGATAGCAACTTAAAGGAGACAATTTTTAGCAGCCATTAATTTGCTGCAAAAAAAAAAAAAAAAAGCAGCACAATTAAGTAATTTGTTCAAGAAAGCAACCTTGACCCAAGAAACTTTATAAATAAACCACAGACCACCATTCTGCTAAAAATGACTTTAGAAAGCAATACTGTACCATGTTTGCCAGAAAAGCAATGGTTCTTTAAAAATAAATTGAAAAAAAAATATGTGAAAAGGACAATACTCTAAACAATGAAAAACAGCATGCTCCTTTAACAGGATGGGAGAAATAATTCAGGACTACTCCTGCTCAAATGGGATTCACACCCCTGCAGTATTTCAGAGCAGTCTGTTCACAAGGCTAACTGCTCTGTGGTTTCAGAACTCCTGCTATGGCTCTTTAAGCACCATGGACTACTTACCAGCTGACCAGACTATTTTAGTTCGGTTACGAATGTCAATAGTTGGAAATTACTTGAGTACCAAAACATGAAAACAAACAGCAACAAGGTGATCTTAGAAATTATTTGCAAGCTGCACTTCAGGATTCTCTTTCTCAGTTCCTGTTTAGATGTCCAGTATTAACTTAGTCAAATAAAGAAGGCTCCCTCTGAAAGAAAGCCAGCATGCTTCTGTATATATACGACTTGCAGGCCATCAGCACAGGAATGGCTAGGAGTAGTAGTATTGTGGGCTTTAAAAATATGCTTGAAGAGTTTCACTATGACCAAGAGAAAGATCGGTTTATTATAACCTCCAGCTAGAAATAGAGAAGGGAGCTGAAGCTGTGTGTGCTTATTTCAGGAAACTCCTGATTTAACCTTCCATCTCACAGGCAAGCCTCCCCACATAGTAAGACCTTCTACTACTACTTCTATTAAGACTTCATTCCCTCATGAGAAATACCACCAGCCACAGCTTTTATCTGAGCAAATGAAGAACAGGAGCTGCTGCCAAAGCCAGGGCTTGTGCTTAAAATCACTTCTGCTTAAGTGAAGGCTGGTACGATGGCAAGGTAAATATACCTAAAAGCATTAAGTTCAGCTTTCTATAAACCTGAACAGTATTCAACAAGCAACACAAATTCTAGCCGGCATAAAGGTATTTAGGAAAACAGACTGGGGATGCATAAACCCTTTTGTCAAGCTCTAGAGTGGAAGTAAGTGGGAGCAGGATCTTTAAAATGCAACAGGAAACAGCCTTCTTAAACAGCCTTACTAAAGTATCGCTACAGAACTATATTTCTAAGACTGATTGTCTATCTTGCAGAGGAGAACCCTAATTTAACATCATAATCGAACGCGCTTCAAAGTAAAGGAACGGGGAGACAGTAGCAATCACCCCTGCTGTATCTGACGAACGAAGAATAAATGTTATGCTTAAAAACATTTCCTAGATTGTCTCCTCCGCTACCTACACCCTCACCTCAGTCTCCAGGAACCTCCGCAGCGCTCTCTTCTTTTTAATGCTCTTGCGTCGAACGTACACAGCAAATGTCAGGCCCATGATGACGATGATGAAGAGGCCACCAATAACTCCCGCAGCAATCAAAGGCGTTCTAGCAATCAGAATCAGAGACTTTACTGTTAGGTGGGATGACAGACCAGAGAACAGTTGGGCACACAAAACACAATCGCTTGGAAAGGTTACTGTCGTGTGACAGTTTCTTAGTTGAGCCAAATATAAAATCAGGGGAAACTTATTAACAACTTCTCTTGATTTCCATCAATATAACAATTTCACTTGTTTCAAACTGCCATGCACATGTGAAAAGTTGTGTGGACAAGGAGACACAACATGCACTTTGATGGCAAACGCAAATCTGCAATGGCAAAATGAGGATACAGATATTTGCAATTTCCCTGCAAGAGGTTTGTCTTCCTGTACTTACTCTTTAGTTCTAACTACATTAACTCATGGGTTAGGGCGGAAAGGGGGAAAATAGAATCATAGAATCACCAAGGTTGGAAAAGGCCTAAAAGCTCATCCAGTCCAACCGTTCGCCTATTCCAATAGCTCCCACTAAACCATGTCCCTCAACACAACATCCAGCCTTTCCTTGAACACCCCCAGGCTCGGTGACTCCACCAGCTCCCTGGGCAGTCCATTCCAGTGCCTGACCACCCTTTCTGAAAAGCAGTACTTCCTCATGTCCAAATAAAAACTGCCTACCAACATAATGCATCTTCCTGAGTTCAGAGAAGGGAGGAGGAACTTCAAAAACACTGTGTCAGAGAAACCTGGAGGCATCATACACGTGCAAGCCTTGCTCAAGTATGGGATATTAATGTTTCAAAGTAATTCATTACTAGTACCACGCACTCTCTAGACACTCTCAGTTCATCACTACCCACATGAATATTCTAGTGAGGGTTTTATGGTCGCACCTACATGGTTCTGTCACCTCTTTCCAGCAAAGTCAAAACCCTGAACAGAAGACTGCTTTGCAGCAGCCAGAAAGTCTCCTTCGAACAGTAACAAACTAGGGTCAGCTTTTGCACAAATGAAGTAGTACAGTCCCCCATTACCCCTGCAATCTCCCACATCGTAAGTGCAGAGAAACAAGCTCCTGCCGAAGAACAAGCTGAAACAACTTCCACCCTCACTTTGTTTTCTCTAAGGTGGGTAGGAGCCTTCAACCCTTCTTAATTTGAGTGCTCCCACAGAATGCCAGCAACTTACATAAACACAGCGTTTAACTTCCCAACAGCAGTGCCTGGAGATCAGCTGAAAAGATAGGCAAAAAGAGACAGCATGACAACTGCAGGGCAGAACGGTGCAGTAATCACGTCTTGTTAGCTACAGGAAATAGGTTAACAATCACCGAGATTGTACGAGTGTCATTGCTCTGGTTTAACCATCTTCCCATTATGTCTGAATGAAGATGGAAGACAGACGACAGCTTAATAAAATAAAAGTAGCACACAGGTACTGAAAATTTTTGTGCCTCCAACAGAAACAGCGCATTCATTTACCTGATCCCTCGTTGCTCCTTTACATCATACCACAAAGCCAAGCAGTGGGATGCAGTCCTATCTAATCTGGCTTGCTATATTAAGCTGTACCTACTTCACCACCACACACCATTTCGAACCCCATGTCTACACTAGTCATCAAAGACTATGAAGATGGCACTAACACTCTGAAGCAAAAAGATAGTTTCCAAAATGATACACAAACTACCATAGAATTTTTACCACCAAACTGAAGACTGACAAAACATCTCTTGACTTGAAAATGCGTATCAGTAGCTATCAAGACTACTGCTGATATCACCTTTTATAACACTAAATATGCTGAAAGTGGTCCAAACAATATTTGAATGGTAGTGCATAAGTAATCAGTTCTCAAGGAGACATCCGTCATATCAACTCTCACTGATTTTAAAAGGAAATCATCATTTCTAACAGTGAATTGAAGAAAAGCACTTACAATGATCACCAAACCTTTAGTCGCTAAAAATATGCATTTATTGTTTATTAGATCCAAATTTTCAGGAGCTACAATCTAAACGCCTAATTAAGGTTAAAAAATGTCACAAAGCAGGAATACTATGGCATATGAGAAGAAATTGTTTTAAATTCTGAAGAAGTGAAAATTTTTTTTTCAACTTTTAGCTGCCTCACTCGTAAACCGACCATCCTTACGTAAAAATCTTGACACACACAAACATCACAGAGCTAAATGGATACAGCTGTATACCAAGCAGCTTCTCCTTGCCACGCCAACACAGCGCCAACCACGCTGCCCCAGAGACAGCAGCAATTATGAGTTTCATTTGACACATTGGCAAACGATGAGCCACAGGCTTCAGTGCTTTCTGGTATCATCAGTGCACGTCAGTATCACGTTTCACTGTTTCCAACCGTGTACAGATTACTTCCTAAGCACTTGAGTTATTTTCTTTGTCACCCACTTCATTTGGGTTATTTGGACTTAGGTTCATTAGGCTGACTTTGCTTTTTACCTATTCTACTAACAACTTCAACTGTGTAATCTTTCTAGTACTCTTGTGTGCATGGCATCTCAAATTTAATACTCAGCTCAATTTCATTAAAACTGTTTACCTTTCCTTTAGTTAACTACTACAGGTTGTTTAACGCGGGTCTCCGTAGGGTGTTAATGATCAGAGATACAGGTTTCAAGTCTTCACTTTTGTTTTTTAATCCAATCTCTTTTTTTATTTTGCCCCCCAGCATGTGCACCAAACCATCAGTTCAGCTTCACATACCGCTGGATATGCACAGAAGTCCTTCTCTCTAGTGGCATTAAGGATGCAATCTGTTTACATTATTGGTACGTTTCTAGCCCACGACCACCTCTGTGAGTTCATCTATCCATTATAGTCTATTTTCTGCTTAAAAATACTTTCACCAAAATTAACAGCAGCAATGTTAATGCCGTGACAAAAACACCGCCTTCAAAAACAGATTTTGGTAAAGTCACCTTTAAGAGCACAGAGGCCCCATGTCTTCAGTAGGGCTCAGAAAGGCTAAGCTCGAGGATGGAGAGCAGTTCTATGTCACTCCTACCCATCCAAAAAAAAGATGGACAGCCAGAGGTTGACTCTAGCTCGTGTTTCTTACAGCTCCACTACTAGCACCACTAGCCCACCACCACAAAACTGCTGATGCAGCTGTTATTTTCCTTTACATGCTGAAAATCATCTCCAGAGGGTGTAAAAAATTCTCTACTAGGCATTTCTGAACTTTTATGCTCATCAAAATAGACTCTGTAGTGCAAGAAATACGGCTCTGAATCATAATCCAATCCCACATAATTAATTTGCTATCCATCACCACTCCCGAGGTTGAGGACAGAATACTCAATTAATGACCAGAAAGGGGAGGTAGGCAGAAAAAAAATAAGCACTGCATGTGAAAAATCCTGCCTTCTCAACTGGAAACTGTGTGTAATGGGCTAAAATTTGAAAATAAGATCCTACTGTTCAATCAGGAGAAAAATATTTTTCTTTTCAAACGTGTATAGAATTCACCCGCTCCCACCCATCCAATTTGAAACTACAAGTTCAAATCAGAGTTCTAAGACTAACCAGGATGCTCAGCAGGGTGGGTTGTATATTTACACTCATGCCAAAACATCAACACATTTGCAATTCCCACAGTGCTCCCACAGTCAGGTATTAAAGCCTTTTTACTGACCTCATTGAGTACATGGCCTATACACACTCTAGACTGAGTCCCCTGTAGAGTCGACTTCAACTCTAAGACTGGAGAACAATGCAGAAGAGAAAGGAAGCAGTGCTGTGCTCCATGGAATAAAGCTGAGAAAACACCTGTTTTCACATCTTTGGCACTAACCCACCTAACACAGCACATAAATAAACTGAGCTTTAAAATCAAGCCTTCCGTTCCTGCCTCAACACTTCCCAGCCCTCTTACCACCTTAGGTTTTATCTATGTCACTCCAATTTTTTCTTCAAAGCACTCTTTTTTGAGATGGACGATCCACGCTTTGTGGTCCTCACCCTTCCCCTAAGAGGTGAATTCAGTCAACTTATAATATGCGTTTTCAGAGATCTGAGGGATTTTGTTAATCCTGGAATGATAATCTTGGCATTTAAATTACACAAAATAAACAGTTCAGGGTGGAAGCAAATTTGAGTGTGCTTAATAGCTTTCCTCTGCTGTCCAGCAACCCCCCGCAATCTCTACATCCACAACTCCCAGTGCCTGGTGCTCACAGAACAGGGCTCCCCAGAGCAAGAAGAAATCAGCCAGGATTATTCACACAAAAATGTGCTCTGCTTTATACAAAGAAACAGAGTCAAAAAGAAAGAGCCCCTTCTCCCTTTCTCCACTTAATCTGAGGGCGTTTAAACACTGAGCAATGTCACCTTTACGTTCAGATTAGCTTTTATCACACATAATCACAAATTGTAACTGACAACTGATCTCACAATGCCTACCAGTTCCACATTTAAATCTAGATACAAGCAAACCGCGTTCCATCACGCTGTCACCTCGCTTTACTTACAACTTCGGTGGCAGGTAGCCTCAGCCATGACTTTCCAATGTGCAACTTGAGCACTACATTGTAGGTCCCAGCCTGCCCACCCTGCAGTTAAGCAAGTACCTTAGCACGTTACTGGGTGACTCAAATCTTGCGCTTGAAGCTTTTCACCATCTTCATCAAACGAGAGCCCGAGTTCTCAGCCATGAGCAGAACACAAGTCCCACTGATCAAGAGGTGCTGTTAAGAGCAACTGCACTATTACGATGCATCAAAACTGGGCAGTGATTTAAATAATTTTGCAGAACAATGATGTCTCTCTTACTTTCACCATAAGTTACTAAGAAGTCTGTTTTAACCCCCTGCTCATACAGCTGACTGGGAATAAATACTGAAACGCCACTAACTACAGCATTGATGCAGAGGCTTTCCATGGGTTGCTCACCCCATAAAACTGCAAGTCCACCTGATATCTGTTGCACCCCTCATATTTTAAGGCTGAGATTTTTCTCTCCTGACACAACACAAGGGAGGAACGCTTGCTAAAAGCTTGCACGGTGACTTTGTTTTGAGGCTTGTGCTTTAAGTAAACAGATTAACGTCCCTTGTAAAATATTCCAAGTCAGGCCCCGCGTAATAGGGATTGATTCATCTGTGACAGAAAGCCACTAAAATCCACTAGATGGGCCTCGCAGGCAAAGCCAGTTCATCAAGCAAAAGAACAATCATCTTCATAAAGTTATCGTGTTTCCTGTTTCTTTACAAAGATTAATATTTTGCTTCAAATAAAGAAAGCCAGCCCTGTAATGACCACAGGTGTTGATGAACTGCTCTGAAACCAAAGCCATCGACATTAGCTCAAGGAGCCTCTCTGCATAAAGCATTCCTATTAGAGGCAATAAAGTCAACCCGCAGCACACAGCCTTCTTTGCAACCAGCTGGAGCCAACAGGCTCTACAATTATTTCTACGTACATGAAATCATTAATTAGAACACATGCTTTTCTCAAACAGAGCCAAAGTGCATTCTGCTGCAAGACACTATGTGCTGAGAGACCACTTTGTCCGGCAGCACTGATTTCCACTCGTGAGCACCACACTGGAGCAGTGTGAGGCTTGGGGAGCTGGAGAAGTACAACATAGCATCCGTATTAAATCAGTAGGCAGCCAGAACTTGAATGGAGCTGGGTAACAGAGAGCATATCTGCTAGCATAAAACTGACCACTGACACTGACCACAGTCAGGACGGATTCCGTGCTCTTTCATCATTGTAACAATTTGGTACCCACTAAATATTCTAAAACCCATTGGTACAGCATTACCTGTATTGAGCCATTCGGCATACAAAATACTGAAACCCATCCACAACTACATGAAATCTTGCCTGTAAGACTGTAAAGAAGGCTTGCCTCCCTTTGAGGAGGCACAGGATGAACTTCCCTCAGCTCTGTGCCTTTCATTTTTACTTCACAAATTACCTCTCTTTTGAATATGCCTCGGTCTCTGTGTAACCATCTCTTTTGATCTGTCCTTGGAAAACCAGCCTTTCCTGAGAGTCGTTTGGCAGATCTAAGCAGCACAGCACAGTTTCAGTCTGTGTCTAAGTGGCTGCGAACTCTTTCCCTGTTTCAGCTTTGAATCAAATGGGACAGAACCTGCTTGCGCAAGCTCCAGAATATTTCACAGCAATGAACTTTCAAGAACTGGACTGGTGATGAAGCCTGGAGTTCTCAAGTCACAGGCCGCCTCTCTCCAAAATCTTTCTGACTCATGCTTCTTAGCACACACATAAGGACAGCATCAATTCCCATTTCTGTCCTGGCTCGGTACCTGAAGTCCTATGTGCAACCTGGCTAAAGCCAACAAGCCTCTTCTCATCAGTGCGCAGTCAGCCTAAGCTATTAACAAGTTCAGCACTGGACACTGGCAGAGATAGGAAAAAAAGCCATACAAATATGGGACATGATAAACTGATCAGAACAGAACTGTCACACCACGTTCCTGATCTTCAAATATCTTGTCGCATCCAATCAGGCGTTCTGTGATAAACGCAGAGCTAACGTGGGTTTCAGCTGAGCTCTTCTTAACAAGGGGTGGCATTAAATCATCTTTGGGACCTATGTTTGAGATCAAAGTCAGAGCAAACCGAGGATTTGTAGACTCCATTTTAACTGCATTTGGAAATCTGCCCCCATATAATATGCTTGTATAGAGGATTAAGACTTTTGCCTTCAAAGTCTACAACACATTAACACTTCATTCCACACTGGCATAAATGTTCTCTAATACTGGAGAAATAATTGCCTCCGAATAACCACCACGCTGTTGTTAACTGGAACATGCATTTTTGCTTCTCCCTCTGAGAGTTTCTAAATACGTGTAATTCATCTCTGCAGAGCACAGGATGGAGTAAACGTGGCCAAGGCTTTTAAGTACAAGCAAATTCAAAGTTGATAAAGATTATGGCATAAGGAATTTGTTTCCGAGCACCTCTGGTGGGACAAGGGGAAATGGTTTTAAGTTGAAGGAAGAAAGATTGAGGTTGGCTGTCAGGGGGAAGCTCTTTTCTAAGAGAATGGTGAGGTGCTGAACAGCTGCCCAGAGAGGCTGTGGATGCCCTGTCCCTGGAGGTGTTCAAGGCCAGGTTGGATGGGGCCCTGGGCAGGTATTAAATGGGGAGGCTGTGGGCAGGGTTGGAGCTTCACAGTCCTAGAGGCCCCTTACAACCCGGGCCATGCTGCCATTCTGATGCTGTATTGGGATTTATCACTTTAGTATTAGAAGGGTACCATCACCATCATTATCTGTTTAAATGCCTTAAGTTATATTGATTGTTAGAAAACGTCGTTTGATTTTGAGGGGAAAAAAAAAAAAAAAAGTGGAAGAAAAATTGAGATCCTCTTTTTGATGCAAAGCTTACGCAGGACCATACCCAGACATGCCCCTGAAGTCTGCATCTGAATCCTTCAACTTCTCTTAATTCTAGTCATTACACTATCAGCATGACCCTACAGGACACTCCAAAGAAAACATTGATAAAAATAATTTAAATAATCAGCTTTGAATGTTACCCCCAGCTTCCGTTCTCAGCTCCTATGATATTTTGCATGTCTCTATACACACAGCAACCTCCTAGCATCTTGATAGTCACAGATGTGATTTGATTAGAAGAACAGCTTGTGTCCATGATAAGGATATGGCTCAGCACAACCTAGTCCCTGCAACAGCTGCTTTATTACAATTATTTTGAAGTACAGTATGGCCCACATAAAGGCCAATGATGATGATGTAGTAAAACAGCTCTCTCTCTTGAATTCAAGTATGCTACAATATTCCAGAATTTAGTGCAGGTACTGCCTTGTCTAAAGATTTAAATACTTCTATTCCAATAGCTGTTAAATGCTCTGAATGGAGCACACCTAGCATCCTGGGTAAAAGCGCATACGAACTGACACCTACATAGCAGCCCTCTGGCCGACAGCAGACCCTGCTGACCTTCTGAGCATTTTATGTCCCACAACTTCTGAGGCCCGTTTGGGCTCAGGACAGAGGAAGTTTGAACATTCCTCCCCGGGTTCCCCACCAAATTGAGAAAATGGAGAGGAACTGCCTCTGATCACACTAAAAAAATATACGTGTCTGCAGTGTGATGAGAGGCATGCAAAACAGTTAATGAAACCAACTAGAGGGAATACATACACACCTTGCTATAGCTAGTAATTTTCCTAACCAAGATTTCCTTCGTAAGGGAAGAGAGCTCCTTTATTTTTGAAATCTGTTGGTTAAAAGATGACTGATATGTCCCAAAGCAAGGAATTTGGTCAACTCGAGTCTGATCTGCTGGCTGAACGCAAAAATCCAAAGACAGTTTGCACAAAGTGTAGAGGAACAGCACTGAACCTAACCCGCATCCAAGTCATTTATGAGCTGAGGGTATCATTGCCACAAAGAAGGGAAAAAATGCCCGCACGTGCTGGGACTCTTTTGAAGCTAGGATATCATCTCTGCAATCTGTACTTACTCTATGATTCTTACTGAGATTGAGACTGTGCATTTGTCAGTCCATCCGATTAAAAGTGCTCCACTTCTAATGCAATACTTTTTTCTTCCTTTCCTGAGAGGGATCATGAGGGGCAGGCAAAGAGGTAATTCCTGAAACCTTCAAATTTCTTTAAAGAAGACTGGTGCTGTTTGTTGTGTCCCAAATACACTATATGGATCAGCTACCATTACTATTAGAATGCTAAACCTTATCTCCATCACAGAATGAAAATGGCAGGGGCTGGAAAGGACCTCCAGAAATCGAGTCCAGCCTGAATTCTTGTCCGCATCTCCCTCTCTCTTACTTTTTTCCTCCTCCTCCACATTGCTAGCCTCATTTCCTTTTGCCAATTCTCAAACCTATCCCAACCTGCTACTAATCTTCTGCCATGTAACGTCCCTTTCTCAAGTTTCCTAAAACACAAGCTTCTCAGAGTCTTCCCAAGAACCACTCTGTCATTCCATATCTTACTACATGCAGACGATTCAACCTTCCCTGTAGTTTAAGTCTTAATGCATCAGTGACCAAAACCCATTTTTTCTGCACGCAACACTTGCCAGTCATAGCTGACCCTGTTACCAGAAAGAAGCTTGGACTATCAGACTTGCTTAGCTCTCTTACAATTTTAGCTTTTCTGCAACTGGAATCCTTCTACTACAGCAGTAGGTCAACATGTTTGCCAGGCCCAGCCCCAGGTTTCACAGACACGGCAACCAGACCACTGCCCAGAACTGTGTACAAGAAGCATGGAGACCTACACACCATCAATACTGCAGCCAAATGCTTTGCAGATTTACGTTACAGAAGAGATGTAAAGTAAACTGAATAGAGAGAGTTGCATGGGAATTAAGTTTGCTACTAGATCTCTCTTCCTCGCTACAATTTGAACACAGGTATTTGAAACTCTCCATCAAAGAAACCCAAAGATACAAGTAATTCATGTGACATTCTCCCATATCATCACTGTTATAACTCTTCACTGCATGACAGGCAAAAAAAATATAGTAAGATCAATTAATTTGGTCTGACAGCTTGATAAACTCTCATGAGAAACATTCCTGCCAGTCTCAGGTATTTGTGATAATGTTTTTGCATATGCTATCTGCTGTAACACTGCTTTCCACAGCAAGCATAGCTAGCTAGAACAAATGTTAGCTAATTGCTGCTACAGTAGAGCTGGTTTCATCAGTTCCGCAATTTATGTTCTCAGGCCACGCACAGCTAGAACTGGAGAACACCTTACCAAATCTCACGAGGTACAACAAAGCTAAGCACGACATCTTGGATCTGTGTCATGACAACTACTACCATCAGTACAAGTTGGGGGATGAAAGGATAGAACATAGTGCCTATAGGGACTTGACGGTACTGGAGGATGGCAGGTAGATCTGAGCCAGCAAGGTGCCCTCGCAGCCCAAGAAGCCAACCGTATCCTGGGTTGCATCAATAGAAGCATTGCCAGCTTCTATTGGGAAGCTGGGAGGGAGGTGATCTTGCTCCCCTACTCTGTGCTGGTGAGACTTCACCTGGAACAATACATCCAGATGTGGACTCCTCAGTCCAGGAAAGATAAGGGGCCTGTTGGAGCAACACTAAAGGAGGGCCACGAAAACAATTCCAGAGATGAAACACCTCCCCTGCAAGGACAGACTGGGAGCTGGGGTTGTACAGCCTAGAGAAAAGAAGGCTCTGGGGAGACCTCAAAGCAGCCTGTCAGTATCTCAAAGGGAGCTATAAGAAAGCATGAGGTAAACTCATTAGCAGGGTCTGTTGTGGCAAGACAAGGGGAAATGGCTTCAAGGTAAAAGAGGGGAAATTCAGACTGGATATAGGAAAGTTTGTTGGGTTCTTTTTGTGTTTGGGTTTTTTTTTTTTTTTTAAAAAAAAAAACAAAAAAAAAAAACAAAAAAAAAAACCATAAGGGTTGTAAGGCACCAGAACAGGCTGCCCAGAGAGGAGGTCCCTCACTACAAGAAACACACTGAGGCCCTGGAACGTGTCCAGAGAAGGGCAACGAAACTGGTGAGGGGTCTGGAGCACAAACCTTATGAGGAGCAGCTGAGGGAGCTGGGATTGTTCAGTCTGGAGAAGAGGAGGCTCAGGGGAGACCTCATTGCACTCTACAACTTCCTGAAGGGAGGTTGTGGTGCAAAAGGGTCTGGCCTCTTCTCCCAGGCAAATAGTAGGACCCGAGGAAATGGCCAGAAGTTATACCAGAGGAGGTTTAGGTTGGATATTAGGAGAAACGTTTGCTCTCAAAGGGTGGTCAGGCACTGGAATGGCTGCCCAGGGAGGTGGTGGAGTCGCCGTCCCTGGTAGTGTTCAAGAGGCGCCTGGATGAGGAGCTACGAGAGATGGTTTAGTAGCTTGTGGCACTGATAGGAATGGGAGGGTGGTTGGACTAGATGATCTTGCAGGTCATTTCCAACCTTGTGATTCTGTGTGTGAGGTGGATTTCCCATTCCTAAAGACATTCAAGACCAGGCTGGACTACACTCAGAGCAACCCCCTCTAGCTGCAGATGTCCCTGCTCACTGCCGTGGCTTTAGATCAGAAGGCCTTTTAGGGTCCCTTCCAACTAAAAAGATTATACGAGATTCCAAATTGTAATTTTCATTTATGCAAAAACAAATGAAGATAAACTGTATTACCATTACTACTTTTAACCTAGAGCTGGAAAAGCTGTTCCCAATTTCCTGTGAAACAGATCTTGTGTGAATGGAAAAAAGCTAATATTTCCAGACTTGATACGCAAACTCTCATCTTACTAAGTGTTCTACATTTAATCATTCAAAGAAATATTTAAGTGAATTTAAATAGGCAGTGGAAAAGTGTGCATATGGGGAGAGGACTTGCAAGATTTTATAGGTATTAGAAATGAATAAGTCTACTCCTAACTCTAATTTTGTCCCCTTCCTTCGGTAGATTGCGCCAAGACATTAACTTTGATCTAAAGAGACCTAATTAAGTGGACTTTCACTGTACATATGCTTTCAAAAAAAACCATACGGTGCCATCAACGTACTGTTCAAAGGAATTCCAACCAAGAGCTTTCCATTTACTGCAAGAACTGCAGCTCCTTAATCACCAGATGGGTCGTGGTGATTAAGGCAGAATGCAAAGAATTAAGTCTTGGTTGGACTCCGAACTGAAATGCATCTATCACGTAAACTATCTAAATAAGAAAGAGTGACAAATCCTGCATTATGCAGGTAGATTGGAAGTAAGACCATGAGCTTTAGTTCTAATTTATTACATGTTAAATATTAATGAATTATTAGGAAACCATTCAGAGAGTTTTAAACAACTCTACATCTTCCACATTTCTCAAGTTCAATAAATGTATTTTTAATAATAGATAATTAATTTATAACAACATTAAATCTAAATTAAATCCTCATTTCAAGCCATAAAAGAAACCCACAGGAGAGTAGTGAGACATACACCGTTACTCTATAATAAGGTCACTATTCCATGACACCATTTTACCACAGCATCATATATAATTTGTACAGCCAAACCAGTACTGACACACACACAAGGCTTATGTGGGTTGATAAGAAAGGTGGCGACCTCTGCAGTAGGGCTGTGTTAATTTCCATTCTAACAAGCCATTTTCAATTTGGAATTCCCCAAATACTTGCCTTTCAGTAGAGACCTGCTGTACCTTGTCTACCTGCTTACTTCCCCTGCTCCTCAAGTGCAGTAACAATAATTTACGCAGTTTTTAGAACACAGAGTTTTCTTGTTGTAAATGTATTTCAAAATACTACTGTGAGCTGCAAAACACAATATCCAAAAGAAAAAAAGTAGTAAATAGCCTTTATTAAGGAGTGTCCTCAAAGATGCAGTCAGGTTTAGTTAAATGCCTGAGAGAATTCCAAGGCTCAGTAACTATCATACTTCATGATGCCTATTTTCCATATTTCCATTAATCCTGCTGTTAAGGTAGGGCTGACTACACACATCCAGCTCACCAAGCTGGACTGCGTACTGAAGCCACAGAAGAGTAGGATTCAACGAATGCATGTCAGGAAGCATAGGGATGAGAATCTTACAGTCCCTCATCACGTCCTGAACAGACCAAATACACATCACCATACATTTCTGCAAGAAACCTGTTTGCTTTTTAAGACTGAGCACTCTGCTCTTCCGGAGCTCACTAGCTGAATAAGGTGCAAGGGTTGGGATACACCATATCAAATAGTAAAGACTGCCATTCCTATATCCACAAATCGGTAGCGTAGGCCAGCTTGTGTAATTTCACTCTAGCATTTCTCTGACATGCTGCTAGGCAATAATAAATTACTTTAATCCATCAAACAACAGCTCTACTGCTGAGAAACACTGTCTGTGGGCAGCAACCATCTCAACACACACAAGAGCATTTCACTCATACCGTTTGTGAAATCAATTACAACAACCAACAAAAGTTGCCTTATTCAATCCTGTGCGCTCTCAACAACTACTGGAGCGACAGAATGGATTTTAAGAAGTGCATTACGACAGCTGCCTCTGATTCCTTCACTCTCCCCCACACAAAGGGGGATTCGCATGCATTCCTCCCAAAGCTCCAGGCAGTGAGATGTTGTTGTGACAGTAGGCATGCCCACAGCAAAGGTCTGTTTAAAAACAGTTCATCAGCAGCAATCCTCACACAAAACTAGAGGTTCTGCTGTCTATCACAAACGGATCGCTTGTAAACTCTATTCGACCCACAGAGACAGGACAAGAAACAGCAGTTTCCAAGCCTTACTCATACATGTGAAATTAAAAAGGAATTAAAAATATCTCTTCAACTTCATTCTGATACAGCATTAGAGAGCTCCATATTAGAAGTTTCTTAAGAGCAGCATCTTTTATCATTCAAAGTTAAGTAATGCTGCTTAGTTCGTACCCATAGATCTTATTTCTCCTCTTGTTTTTTTACAGCCATTCTCCTCTTCTTCCCCTCCAGAAGTGACTATAATTATTCTATAAAAATAGAGAGCATATGGAATGCTTTCCTCCAAGCAACAGAACAGAGCTCCATAAAAGCAATGAACATTAACAGTTTATTAGAGGTGGTTTCCCTTCCCCACCATCTAGTCAGAATGGCTGTGAATTTCTACTCAAGTTGTACCGTGTGAGGATACAAAGCAGCTGTGAAAGGATCTGCCTGCACTGCATAGGCTTTATTGTTAATTAGCTCATGTACACACACAGAACATCAGAACTGGCTTTTTTTTTTTTTTCATTTGGGAAGTGATGATTTGTTGTGAGGACGTCCTTTGATATAAAGCAAGCACTAAGATTGCCATTTGAGTTAACCTCTACACTCCATTGCATGAAGCCACTTGACTACGGTGCTCCTGACTACTTGCTTCTGTCAGTTAAAAACAAAATGTGACATTTTCTTTAAGTATAACCACAGACATCAGATTACTCAGATCAGTGACATTAAGGTGCTAGCTGTTCCCTATCATAGCAGCCACGTGCTTCCAATTACATCTTCAGATTCCGTCATCTCCCAAGACATCACAAAAACCACAGAATTCACTCCCTTTAACAACCTCTTTTGAGTCCTAAGTCCTGTGAACAACAGGAAGAATAAATCATTTAGAATTCATACTTGAGGTCAAAAACTTTATCCACGGTCTAGCTTTAATAACTGAATTAACCGAATGCATCTGGAGTCAGGGCACACAGAACACGCAGCCTTGCACAACCAACAAGTCATTTTCCTAATGGTTGATGGAAGACTACCATCACAACTGACCCATCTTCAATTAAGGCAATGTTTTCCAGCTCCTTGAAACAGACACGCTCCTCTTCAGTTCTTTACCCCCCACTCACATGCCCTTTTCCTGCACCCAGGTCTATACCGTTCCACTCAAAGGAACTGCTGGCTGCAAGCAATAGAAGGCATGGAATGGAGCATGTGGGTAGGAGAAGGGTAGTGCTAACAGCTTCGGGTACCTAAGAAATCCTACTCCCCACTTTATCCCCCTCTGGGGATTTCTAGGAAAGGGTACCCCAAACTAACTTCCCATAGCAATCATCTCATACCTTCTTAGACAGCAGCAGCAGCAGGAGCTAGAGGTGGCAAAGCAGAACACTGGGCCCTTGCATCCTCTGCCTTCCCTGTGCTGAGATCCCCCAGAAAGGAGGCAGAAAGGGAAGCAAAGCAGCAGCAATGCAAGTTTCATGCCAGCCAAGGGCTCTGCTTAGCATGGGAAAGGCAGCAAGGCCTGCCCCACTCCTCTGGAACCCTGTACCCGCCAGATATCCTGCACAGGTCAGCCATAAAGCTGGCCCAGCCACTTGCAGTAGGACAACATTGCGATGGGACCACTACACAATGAGCACAATATGAAGACAGCACGTATCGCTAGCATAAGAAAGGCTTCCTTTGCCATGGTGAATTGAGAGTTGTTACAATAGTCAGAACGTTTAACTACAGCAGGCAAAAAGAGGCACTTGTTTCTCCCATGACTTCCAGCCACTTGGACTGGTTCTCTCACAGTGATATACACTCCTCCAAAGACTGCACTTTGGCTGTCAGTTAAGATTATGGTGAAAGACTGTGATGATCAACTTATACTGAAAATAAATGCAGGTTCTCATAGGAAAATGAGAAGGACACAAGATCTAACATGTCATCTAAAAATAATCTAAAATAAATAAGTAAGCCATCACATTGTCTAGAGGAAACAGTGTAACAGCCCTTATCAGAGGAAATGAAGAAATAAAAGGGTTTCTTCTATCCTTTGAGCAGCACTCCAACGTAGCTCAGTTTCGGGGTTTCCAAGCACAAGCATGGGGAACCAAACATATGCAGAAGAACTAATATGTCACCTGTCCTTTGGAAACAAGCTGCATGATGCACATTTGAACATAAAAACTCCTCTGCTCTTCTATCACACTCTCACAAAAGCCCACAAGTCAATGGAAGATGGCAGAACCAAACTGCACAACTAAAGAAGAACTAAGTGGAAAAATGGGAGAAATCTAAGTCCATGTGACAAGGGTGAAACTAAAATAATTAATCACTGAAGTCTGCAGGTCTAGGGATACTCCATAATACATCCTTTTTTTATTTACACTCCTGCTTGCTCTCTTAATCACAAGTATCGCTTTTGCCAGTGCAGTTTTGCCCATTTTCAGCCCAAACAAAATGTACCACGTTCACGAACAAAATACAGGATTTCACCATTCCATCGCATTTACAGTGCACTAACTTGCCCTAAGATAAATTCAGTAAACTTGAAACAAACAGGAAAAAAAAAATCCATAAGCTCAAAGCAACATTCAAGGGTCCTTCTCCCCTCCTGCTTCTGAACCAAGGAAGAAATGCTTCGCCTGAGCAAGGTAAAATACCTGCATTAGCATCCACCAATCTGACCGTTTGTTTTCCTACCTGCATAGTAGATTCAGAAGCACTAAGATATACACAACATAAAATACCACATAAATATTGCCTGCTAGCCCCTGGCTTAAGCCTGACATCTTGTGAGACACTTCCTTTTTAGTGCTGAGGCCCCAGGATCCAATCACTTACTGTGATCAACAGCAGTCATTCCCTTGCTTCAGAGAGTATTTGGCAGTACCCTCAATGACTTAACTGCCAACAGAACATTCCTGATACAAATATAAGCTTTGGAGTTGCACCACTTGAATTCAACTGGGAGCAAGATCTGAGCTACTTTGGGGCAAACAGAGGAAGACAGAGAGAGCAGACTGGAGCATTGAGACTTAAACTGCTGCCAAAACATCATCTTCCCAGTACAAAGCCCTTGACATTCCTACAAAAAAAAAACTCATTAAGAACCCCATTGATGAAATATATGCTATTTTAAAATTGATTACCAAGGCAATGAACATCAGCATGGCGTTCATTCTCTGTGGCCTCGTACACCCTTCAAAATTAGGCAAACAATCATAATACAATCTTCCATTGTGCTCCAAGTTAAAATTGTAGCTATTTTAAACAGTTTACTGGTTTTCACTAACTCACACTCACTGAGCATCCCTGAAAACGAATCCCACATGGAAGTGCTTTATACAAGGTATCTCAAAGCAGAAAAATTCCAAAGAATACTGCAATGTGAAAAATGTTAAGTCCCCTTCCTCTAAGAACTTAGTCAGCACTGACACCCATTTAATTGCAAAGCTATACCACCTGACAGCATTTACACCGTTGCCCAAGCCTAAACACGCACTCCCTCAACAGCAAGAGAATAGGGATCTTCACATTAGTACCTAACTTCAGAATCTTCTCTTAAAATAAATTAGTAATGAAGCTGATTGAAAGGATACATTTCTTATCTAACCCTAGCTCATGACAGTAACCCCAAAGCCTGGAAGTCATACTAACCAGTTTGAATCTTAATCAACAGCAAGGAAGGACTTACAAAGAAATTAATGTGAAGCTTAACAGCAATGCTTTGGGATTCTCCTGCATTAACTCGTTTTGATCATCTTTACTAAAAAAGAAAATTGCTGAAAGGCTACCATGTTTTGGATTTGTTTTCTTGGAACAGAAAATGAAAAAGATCAAAGACTACTTCCATGAATTGAGGGAAAAATTCAGTTTTACCAAAGCATTTACTTTTTCCCCCCCATAGGAAAGTATGGAAGAAAAAGCTTCAATTTTTCTTACGCTCTGCCTTAAAAAAAAAAAAACAAACAATTAAATTGTACCAACAAGACATTTTAGTTTAACCAGAGGTTTCCACCAAGTTTACTTCCAGTAAAATTTCATCAAGAAGCGTATTTCTGTAGAAAATTTCATGAAATTAACTGGCTTTGAAACAGTAAGTAAACTTGGGCATTTGGAGGCATACCTTGCATAAGAACAAGTTACATTCTCCCCATAGTCTGCATTTCTGGACAAACTGGATAGTATGACATTCCTGCGGTAAGTAGGGAAGACCCTGGTGTACAAAAATGGAGAAGTGGTGGATGTTACCTAGCATGTTGTGGTAAAGTGGACTGTCGTGTCCATGGATAGTAAATGCAGTCATGACTAGCTGGACCTCTACACCTGCAGGCAATTACAGAACAAAAGACGTCATTTGCCATTCACAAGGACATGCACACGCATGCGCCCTTGTCCACACGTGGAGGATGGAAGACACACAGGGAACGACCACTCAGCAAGTACCTATCCATCAGGCCAACGCAGTCCTCGATATGCGGACCTATGCACCTGCAGCAAATCCAAATTGAGAACAAGAAGAGAAAGAGAGAAAAATGGTTATTTGCAGATCCAAGAAGCAGAAATCCCCTCTTTGCGACACACTTTTGATTACAATACTAAAGAAAGACTCGATTTTGTGTCACCACAAAATTATACTGTGACAAAAACAAGCCTGTCAAGGGAACAATAATAGCAACATAACCAGCATTCCAAAGCTGGACCATTTGTGGCTCACACAGTATTTAAAGCAGGTTTCACCTGCATGTGTGGGAGGCCTGAGAATAGAGTCGCCTTGCCTGCATGTTTTCTTGGAATAATCAAACTGGTGATTACTGAACAGAAGCTGTTCATTTGCAACATTTGAGACCTGCAGAAGCACAATGCATAAGTCCCTCCTCCCCACTTCCTGTAATTGATGCAATTGTTCCTTCTGTTTTAAGTGCCTACCCAGGAAATGAGTTTTGGAAGCTGACTGTACTCTTATCAAGGAAACTCAAGGATGAGATTCCCATTAAAAAAAAAAATCTGAGTAAAATGCTGCCTGCTGATACAGGCACTTTGTCCTGCTATCTGTAGATGCTGCCAGAAGACTTCCACTGCAAATTCAGCAGGTGCTCACCAAAGGTGAAGGCAATACAGGGAGTCACTTTATGCAGCACCACTCAAGCACCAGCCATGGGGAAAGAGCCTCGGTGTTTCCTTACCCTCACAAGGAACACTAATCAAAGTAGCAAGCCGAGTTGCCTGCATTCAAATAAAAAGGTGCTTACCCCTTTTACACAAGGGTCCAGATGATCAGAGACAGACAGATGTAGGTGAACTTTCAGAGATTAAGACAACCTGACATGCCTCAGTGCTAAATGCCCAGCAAGTCCCTCCTCATCCACAGCAAGCAGCTCTCAATTTCTGAAGAAATTAAGCCACTTCAAATGTTTAACAATACCTGCAGTGAACTTTCTCTCCTGTACACCTGAAATTACATTTTCCAAAACAGCTGTGACGTGGAAACAAAGATTTTCACTATTTCTTCAACAGTGTTCTCCTTCAATAGATGCAAAGACAAAAGCAGATTCATTACACACCCAATTGGACAGAACACGCATGAAGCGAAAAGGATTGATTTAAATACAGTCCAAGAACTCAGATAGAACTATTAACAAGTATTTCCTGAAATTCCTACTGTCCTGGGCTTCTCAAGTCTGAATTTTACCCAATCTTCAGCCAAACCCAACACTGTTCTTTTTGGGGATATTCTCAGCAGTTTGCTGAAGATCAGTGCAGTAAGTAAAGGTCTGAACAATTTTTTTTGAGCCACCTTCATCTTCTAGCATCTCAAGAGAAGCAAAGTTCAGACTCCTGCTATAGATAAGGGTCCTCTTGAAACTGGAGTTTTGAGAGCCCATTGCTAGTTCAGATAACTGGCAGACAGGAAGAGCCTATTGTCTTGCAGTCATTCCATAACTGCACATTTGTTCTCTAGAAGTCTGAGAGAGAAGAAGAGATGATCCAAGACAAGGTATTTGGACCTACCCCACTTCAAATTGAAGTACTACTGCCTTTTGTTTAAAAAGCAATAATCATCTTCAGTGGGTTTCCCAGCCTCAAACAGAAAACTGTCTAGGTACATTTTAAGCTGTTCAACTTGACTGTGAGTACTTACACACTCTTTAGTTGTCCTGACTGACACGCAATAAATACTGTGTGAGTTAAGAGCAATAGACACTACTATTAACAAGTTGTTTTTCACCATTAAGTCATCAATTATTTTTTCTCTGACAATAGTTTTTTTCCTTTCAGGCTTTTTTTTGACACAAGTACAAGCATAACACAACCATATGTAGCAGTGGCACTTAACTCACTCCCAGGATTCCTTCTCCTGCTTGGAGTCTGGAGGAAGAACTACTATGTTCTTTCTGTAGGAGGAACTGGGTAATACCAACACAATCATACCTATCAATTTATTAACAACATTCAGTCATTACAACACAGCTTATACAGAAAACCATACATAGAGCTTTCCACCTTATCTTTAAAAAGAACTGTTTTCTGAAAGATAATTAGTTAGAACAGTTTTGAAAACGGAAGATCTGTGTTTCCCCAAAATAATCCATTCCCCCCCCCCCCAACTTCCACAAATTTTATTTCATATCAACTTCCCTTGAGATCAAAAAGCGGGGCCTTAACTTCTCACAGATTTCAAGCAGCAAATCCATTTTCAATCAGATGAATTCCCCAAGAACTTTGTTGCTGAAAACAAAACTGATTATGAGACAGCATAAACAGATTAACTCTGGACAAAAGAAAACACTTGTTACACCAAATACCAGATCACTTAACTGTCACTTTGGATGAAGCCAAATGAATCAAAATTTATATAGATAACAGTATGTGTGTTGACGGCAAGAAAGTTGATCTTCCTGCTGGGGGCAGGGAGAAATTTTTCCATCAGCAAAGCAATGCTGGTCTCCAATTATTTAGCATTTGTTGCAACTGAATTTCCACTACGATGCCAACAGGAATTCAAAATGCCTTCGGAGGCAAGGCAGTCCTTGTGCCTTCAAATCCGTCCTACCGCAACTTGTCAGCTTCGAGGGATAACGAAGTTTTGGATAAGGAAGAGCAGTACGTTTCCTTCAAAAATAAAAGTAGTAAGAAAATGCTTGTGATGAAAACAGGTCCTCTTTGTGCCTTGCATAGGGAGGAAGCAGACTGTCAGATGCTGTTATATAATTACTATTTCATTTCTGCAAAAGCATTCCATTTTAGCTAGCTTGGCAAGAAGTGCCAAATGTTTTCTGACTCCCTTGAATTAAATGGGATAGCTGTCCCACGTGCCTCAGACCTGCTTCAGATTGGCTTCAAGTAGCTGATGTTTATCATGAGGATGCAAAGTGAAAAGCACAGTTGCCGCATCCAAGCAAGTCACTTCTTGATTCCTCTCTTGGTGAACAAAACATCATTAACAGGACTGGATAATAACACACCTATCTAGAGGAGCAGTCATTATATTTAAATAAGGGAAGAGAACAGCACTATGAAATCTCACACTCAAGTGAGCAATCACCTGCAAGTAGCAGGACGAAATTAAGGCAGAAGGCTCACAGAACTACCTTCCCTGTGACGGGAATGGCTGGAGAAAATAACAACAAGATTAAGAACTAAAAACCTATTTTAGCAAGGATCCTGAATCAAAGAGCAGTACTGAAGGAACAGAATAATACCATAACAGGAACAGTGCTCTGCAATAGCTCAAGACTCTTCAGGAGTACCTAAGCTCCACCTCTATGGCACTGGTTCTATTCCAACAACTGATCTGACAGCAAAGCCAGATGAAGTAAAGGGTTGGGTTTTCTGTACCACTCAGCTGTGAGTCGAGTATCAAGATGAGCTCTCTCCAGAAGTGATGTCATTAGGAACACTGATTGAGGGGAACTTCAGTATTAATTTTGGAAAGAAAGGTATGAAACTAGAGAATTCCGCATTACAGGAGGAGAGAATGAAAGAGACCGATTCCCTCCTTACTGGAAATACTCAGCCCCAAAGAGTGTTGGCAAGATTAAAAAAAAGCCATAAACCCCAAACGTCTGGGACACTCATTAACGGATTAACATACCATCATTAAAGGAAGCCTTCAGAAACACTAGAAAGTGACATCTATTTTTATCTAGATTGGGTTTGTGCATGTTGTTCTCATGAGAGGTGATAAAACGCCTAAGAACGGACATTAATCTCACAACAACAGGATGAGGATTTCTGTCAGCCAAAGTATTTAACTCATGGCAAAGGTCTAGCTCCTCATAAGAGAGACAGCTTTGTGGGAGAAGTCACTGGATCTATAATAGTGGTACTTCATCAGTTCCCTGGCGATTGGCAAACAACACTTGATGAGGCATTCTTTCACTTTTAACCTGAGCAAGACATTTGCAGAAAGAAAAGGGAGAAAGTTCAAGGGATAAATTTTAAGGTAACTCAGCATAAAGGAATCCCATGTCAGCGAGGGTTGCCAACAAATGCTGGCAAGTAGTTACAGCTGCCTCATGCCCTTCCTTTTTGTTTAGGAACTACAACATCAGATTGCCACCAGGAGGTGTAAAAACATCCTACCCAGGGAGACAGTACCAACCAACCATCTGGAAAATACTGATGCATCTAAAGAAGTGATGAGGAATGGAAAATTATTTGTTCCTTTCCTATTTTGAAGAAGTACACGTGTTGTATTAAGATCAGTAACATTTAAATCTCCCCAGAATAGAAAACTGTCCAGAAAGGAAGGTCACATCCCACTCTTCTGAGAGGTCAGAATAGCTACAAGGTGCCTCTTCATTGTTATCTTTAGACACTAAGTCAACCATCCACACCTGGGTTTGTCAGACTCCAAACTAGCACACCCACCATTCTCTTAAAGCCAGAAACAGAGCTCCTGAAGCAAGCTCATCTTAGCATACTGTCTTCTTAGTTTTCTGATTATAAAATTGAGGGTCTGTAGGAAAGACCTATCTGTAACAGATCCCAGCTGTGTCTGACACCTTACCTTCATTTCCCCATTGACTCTATTATAATTATATATGCAAAACCAGCAAAAGGTCTCATTTTGAATGGTAACAGCTGTTGACATCAAGATCATGCCGAATAATTTACCTGTTTAATTTTAGCTGCTAAACAGAAAGGGCCTCTTGTGGGAGATTATTTCACTGGCTGAAGTTTTCTCTTTCTCCCCCGGCTGTCTTTTCCTTTCTATGTATCCTGGACAGCACTAACCTCATCAAAAAGACATTTCTAATCCACGTGGACAAAGCAGGACAAGAGCTGAGTAGTTGATTACTGTTATTTGTTGCAGATTCTTAATTTTGGCTCAGACACTCAGTCTATGTTTTTTCACACATAACAAGTGATTGATTGGGAATAATACTAAGACAGGACTTGAGAAACAAATCCTCAAATTCAGACTCCTGAAGAACATGGCTCCTGGTGAATCCTTTGCATCAGACCCTCTGTGTCTCATCAAAGTGCTACAGGGTTACCTCAGCAATACCAAGGACCAAAGAGGACCAATTCCATCAGTAAGTGAAATAAAGTCATTGTACAGGCCTAGACACACAAATGTAAAAGGCAGCATTTGTTACAAACCAGTGCTAGCGGGAAGGCTGTGAAAAGATCTTCGGAGTGGTGTTCATAAAGAGCATAGTATTCTTTTTTTCTGATAAGCTGCTGGATGTTTATGGCACAAACTTGAGTGTCGTGAGAAACTGAAAATAAAGTTGCATTACACTGCTGCACACACTTCACTTTCAGGAGCAGAACAAGTACTTTGCCAAGCCAAAACTTCATCTACATTCTAATAGGTAACAAAACTTCACTAGGATGGTTCAGATCACAGAACTTACCCTTGGGTGCAATTTGGATGGCACGGATGGCACTCGCGATCCTCATCGGCGTATTTGAAAATGAAACTGTTGGCCCCCTGTAAGCCATCGGGGCATTTCTCCACACAGTTCGGACCATCCTTAAAATGGAAACACTTCGTGCAGTGGTCAGGCCCCTGGTGAAAGGGGAGAAACAGTGCATTCAAGTTACTCCGTATTTCCCTTCTGCACTGGAATTGCGGGTCCTAGCATGACAGCACATACAGCAGTAACTGCAGTGGTGTTTCTTTCCTAGCAAACAGCAAATCACCCACATGGTTCCAGCCACTGTTGAGGAATAGCACATGTATATCTTGGTAGTTCTGACCACAAACTTAGCTTGTACAATCTAAGATTAATTCCTAGTTTCTAAACAGGTTTCTCCACACTACCAGCACGATTAACACAACAGACTTCATGCTTGTTTTAAGCCTACATACACGCAAACAAAACAAAGACATACAGTGATTCACTACCTCCACAATCCATATTATTTCCCATACTGCCTTCTCCCTTTGGTTATCCTTCAGTGTTTCTGTGACAAGGTCTTCTTGATACATACACAACTTTTTAACAGTCCAGACTGTCACCTAAGGCTCCTACACAACGTAAGCAAAATTAAGCCAGTGGAGCCGACCAAATACCGTGTTCTGCTTGGGCACTGGTCTACAACTTCATATCCATGAATCCTCCTTCAAGTCCAAATTTATCTCGTGGGCTGAAATTTGCATTATTAGCTTCCTACTTTGTGACAGCATAGCAGAAAGCGGAGTGGTACAGCAAAAACAACTATGACAATGTTGAGCAGGGTAACGTATTTTCTTTACGGTCGTTAGGTTACATGAGAGAACCAAGGAAACAAGGTTAAATTTTCACAGTAACAAAAAACCTGAAATACAACTCCTTGCATCCAAGACGCTTTTAACCTTGGCAATATACAAACAACCGAAACAAGGAACTACTTTTATCCAACAAAAGGACAATAATCTTTGAAACAAGACTCACTGCTCATATAAGATAATTCAGGCATTATATAGACGACAGTTACAGTCAGCATTCATTTTTAGGATGTGCATAAAGAATGCTGCACCAGAACAGGCCAGCCTACAAAGAAAAGATGACATTGCTCAAGCTTTCTGAAAAACCGAGACAAATGCCCACATCTAAATACAAAAAACCAACAACCTGAAACCACAGAACAGGACAGAACTGAACATAATGAATAAAAGCAGCTAGAGAACAGAATGTTCAGACTGCACCTGAATACTACCTCACGCTTCAAGACTTTGGACATAACATTTCAGGCATTAAGACAACTCAGGAGAGAAAAGGACTCGCTTTTTGAACCATCTTCTAAAGCAGTCTAATTCACCTGAGTTCATTCCTAGAACCTGCTTACTACATGCAGAGTACTGCTCCTGCACATAAAATATATTTTCTGCCTACGTTAACGTTGACTTGCAACAGTTACTTTACTTGTTCTGAACAGAAGGTACCTGTGCTTTAGCACATTTTAACAGCCAGCACTGCTCTTACCGGCCCATAGCATGTGATCATGTTGTCTTCCATCTTCTCACACTGGGGATCACACTCCACACAAACAGAACCATTTGCAAACTCTCGAAACTCCCTAGGAAAATATTTTGCAAGCAGGTTAGGAAACAGCAAAAGGGAGACTGAAGCTGAGCAAAAATGGCTGCCTCTTCACTGAGTGGTAATCACCTCAGCCTCATTAAGCCAGTGGACTACACCAGCTGAGATGACTTGTTTTAATGGGATTAGGCTGCTTTACAACAGCTGAAGATTGAGCCCAATCAGCAAAATCACTCAAAAAAAAAATACTTTGGAAGGGGCTGAGCCCACAGAAAGAGCAAATAACATTCTCTAATCAATACAGTTCAGAACATTCTAGCTGAAGTGCTGGTTACACCGTCCAAATAGAGCCTCTCTGCAATCTTCCTGAGACAGGCATTGTGGCAGAACCAGCCATCAAGTGCTGCAGGGTTTGTGGTCAGATGTGTTCTGATGCACACAAAACCACAGTTTTATAACACTGTTCTCCAACCTTTTTTAAGCATACGAAACTGTTTTATGTCAGTGTTCTTTTCACATGCATTGTCCAGACAGAAGTATTTTAAGTATTTTAATGCATTTTCAGGACTTCCAATCTTCTCTACATAACAGTTCCATGAGTTATCATACGCAGCAAGAAAGAAATTGTGGTGGTGATTTGATTTTCAATTAGCACCTCAAGGAAAAAAAGAGTAATTAAAATCATGGTTTTATCTTTATTATGAAATGAATTACTGGGACCATACTATAATGTTATGCAGGATGTTGAATTCCACCTGCTGTCCTCCAAAGCCTAATTATTAATTGCTCCTACTGCAAGTAACACAAGGAGCTTTGCTCCATTTTATCATTATCAGGCACTCTTGAACAGCTTTGTCTTTTGTTCAGGGTTCAGGCTACCTGCTCTTTAGGAAAAAACACACACAGCAGGTTTTATTATTTCTATTTCCATGTAACATATATAATGTAAAAATCACAGGTAAAACTTCACACACAAGTTCAGATTCTGAAATGACTAAAAGTTAAGCAATAATACATTTCACCCAAAGGCAGTAATATTGACAGTGGAACTGGATACCCCTGGAAGTAAAGACAAGGTAACTTACACATCAAATCCTGAATTATCCCATCGCAGCACTGGCAAAAAGTACAGCAGAAATATCTTACCCATCATACAGGTTACAAGATTCTATGCAGGTTCTCCCCCTGATGAAGCGCTTGCAGGAGAGACACTGGTCTGGCCCCGGCCCCCAACAGCCATCGCTTGAGCATAATTCGTTACACACCATTCCATCAGCAGCTACAGAGAGAGAGAACACTGACATTAAGTTACGCAGTCCTCCGAATTCTAAAGGAAAATGTTTCACCTAGCATTCAAAAAACAAGACGCCCCCTAAAAATACAAAACAACAAGGCCCCACTCTTCCTTGCTGATAGCATAAGCCACAGTGGTTACGTGGCAAAATTCCCCCAAGAACCTAATTATTAAAGTTTGTGAGGAGTAAAAGGCCATGAACCTCAACGGCCTCTAAAATGCTACAAGATTTCAGTCTCTGAGAAGAGAACATGTCCTCTATAGCCCAAGAGTCCTGCCTGATGAACAGGATTCTCAAATCCACCCAGTAAGAGAATTAGCACTATTTACCACTGAACCCTGACAACAAAGATGCCAACCTCAACATTGCTAAAACTAATTCTACTTCAACAACCAACAGTAACATAACAAGTTTAGTTTTTTTGAAAGAAGCTTCTCTGCAACCGTTTTACTTTTGAAAAAGAGAAATTGTTCAGAGACACCGAGTAAAACACTTGCAGGCAGGTCAAGAGGCCTAAGACAAAAAAGAACTGAACTCACCCAACAGGCAAAGGAGCTCTGTGGCCCTGCAGCACCCCTCCTCAGGAAGCCCCAGCTCCAAAAGATGCTCTCCCTCCCATGGCTGACCCTTATATGAGCTCCCCCTGGGTCTGCCCCTTCTGGCCAGCTGGGCAGCACAGGTGCAAACACTTTGCCTGTGCCCCCTGGGCCGAACACAGCCCTTCACCAGGTGCTCCATCACCACTTCAAGCCCCGACCCAACAGCTCCCCTGCGGCAGCTGTTAGAGATGATTCTAGAACAGATTCTGCTGTATGCAGTCTATTGCAGAAAAATGGCCTTAACTTTGGTAGTGAGAAGTCATGCCTCAAAAAAAACAGGGAACTTGCTCTCTGTGGCAGTCAAGTAGACAAGGAAGATCTGTTTGATACAGAATGGTAAGCGTGATCTGATGCAGATAGGAAGAAGGAAAAATATAAGAAACAACCAAAAGCTTATTTTCCAGACAGAACAATGCTGGATGAAATGTTCTTCTCCGAGCTGACTATTAAAGCTCAACAAGAGTTCAGGATTAACCTCAACAAAGAGTTAAGAATTAGCATCAACAGTTCTACGAAACAATTCGATATGCCACGCTCAGAAAAGCAGACCAAATGTTCAGATTTTTTCCTACAAACACAGCAGAGAAAAACCAGAAATAATTATCTTACCACCACGGAAACTCACTCTGCGCTCAGTTTGAGTATTACACCCAGTTCTGGCTTGTTCCTTTCAGAAAGGATAAAGTGAGAAAAAGAGTGCTGCAGATTCAACCGCAATGAAGGAACAAACAGTCCTAGGCTCAGGTGAGGAAGCGTGCAACAAAATGCTATGATACTGTGAACAAGAACAGAAGCACAAAGCAATTTTCAAGGCTTCTTCCAAGTCCCTTGAGAGCATTCAAAAAGATGGGAACCCAAGAGGCTTCAAAACAGCTTTTTCCTCCTTCAAAGTGTAGATCAAGCTGCAGAATTCCCTAGCATGGGGAGATGGCTTTAAACTAGAAAAGATTTAGAGATTAGGAAGAAATTCTTTACTGCAGAGATGGTGAGACGCTAGAACAGGCTGCCCAGTGAGGCTGTGAAAGCCCCCTTCCTGGAAGCATCCAAGGCCAGGCTGGATGGGGCTGTGAGCAACCTGGTTTAGAGGGAGGTGTGCCTGCCTACAGCAGGGGTTGGAACTAGATGGTCTTAAAGGTCCCTTCCAGCCCAAACCATGCTATCATTCTATCAAAGTACTACTTTAAATTGTGATTTCTAAATTCTTTGGTGCGAAAGCACCTGAAAAGAGAACAAAGAGCTTTTCGTATTCAACACGTCAGAAAAAAAAACAACAGCCCACAATGTAAAACATTGTCAGCCTCAAAACCAAATCTCAAATAAACAAAACTAACAAAAGATGAGGGAAAGGTGGTTTCAATCAATATGAATTGCGTATGGCTATTTTATACAGTCCTTTACTACATAAATGATAGATGGTAGAAATGAGCAAAGAGCAAAAGCAAACAAGTATTCTCTCCTCAGAATATGAAGAAGGTCCATTTCTACTGATGTAGCCATACCTTACCATGTGCAAGTGTCGAACTTGTATTCCAAATTCACTCTTCCATGACGAAACAGTTTATGCAAATGACTTATACAGCACAGTGAGTACATGAAAAATAACAACAATCTCCTAAATATCAGAGATAGCAAATTCACCAACGCTTGCTTCTCCGATTCACTGGAGCTACACCTGTAGTCTTACTTTTCAGCCAATGACTGGCTTTAAGAACTCGTAAGGAATATAAAAATCCCTCTTACTTCAGATCCCTTTTTGCTCCTTCTCCATCCTAAGAATGCCTTAGTTTCTGATACAGTTTTTCACGCTCTCATCATCCAAAGGCAGTTTCCAATTTTTCTCAATCTTTTTGTTGATATTAAGCTTTTATTATCAGTCATTTTCTTTTCTTCCCCGTCAACTATTAGACTACTCCGAATTAAGAATCTATTCCTTCAAATAGCAAGTGACACTATTACAAGATCACTCTAGGTACAGGCAGAGCCATATACAAATGAAACAAAGAGCTTTTGAGTAAAGAAAATTAAGATTGTCCTATTGGAATCTAGCCAACATAGTACCTGTAGTCTGAGAAAAGAAACAAGAAAAAAACCACTCTATTTCTTTCTGCTTATTTCTAGTATAGAAATACTTTCACAAGCAAAAAAAAAAAAATCATTTTAGCTTGTCATTCCTCCTTTTTTGAGGATGTCTAAAGAGATCTTTGAGTTTTAGATGTATTATTTGACATTTTCAGGGGCCGAGAATGTTCTGAAGCTCCAACGTATCCTATGGCCTGTATGTGGAAGAAAAGAACAAAAAAGCTTTTGACAGGAACTCATTTTCATTAGGAGTCTTAGAATGCTCCTAATGCTCATTATTTATCAATGGGGTCACATAGGTTAGAAGTAACTTCCCCAAACTAGATAGAACACAAGAAAGTTAGCTTAAAAAAAAGAAAAAAAATAGCTCTATTCTTAGTCCAGAGCTCCTTGAACTCAATAGAAAATCTCCTGCAAATTTCAGTTACATTTGCATCAAACCTTGCTATTTATTCAAGTTTTCAACCGGTGACTAAATTGACCTAATTCAGAACAACATTTATAACAACCTTTGCCTGGAAAGGTTTCCCTGTATACTGCAGGTGTCAGTAGAGTTGACAGCAATTATTTAGATAACGTCATACGAGAGGTCATTTTTTTTCTAGATTTATTTTGTGTGCTCTTGTATTTATCATGAGTTGTCTCTGACTTGTTCCATAAAATACCCATGCTGGGGGAAAAAAGCCAATTCTTTGCTTCAGCACGGAGCAATGGTAAAATCTAACCGCTGGAGTACATCTTCTAGCAAGTAAATTTATCATCATTCACTCTGCATTGATTATCTTTGTAACAGTTTAGGCACAAACTGTGTTTAGTATTACAGGTTAGAGCAGGAGACGATTGAAAGTATACAACTGATGAGAGGACCTGAGAAAACAGCATGGAGCTGCGTCAGGGGAGGGTCAGGTGGGGGTGAGGAAAAGGCTCTGCCCCAGGAGGGTGGTGGGCATGGAGAAGCTCCCCAAGGCAGCGGGCACAGACCTGAGCTGCTGGAGCTCAGGGAGCATTTGAACAGCATTCTCAGACATAAGAGTTTGGATTTTGGGTAGCCCTGTGTAGGGCCAGAAGTTGGACTCAGTGATGTTTGCGGGTCTCTTCCAACTCAGGACGTTCTGTGACTCTGTGAGAGCTCCTGAATTGTACATACATACTCTCCTGTCGATTTCCATGAGGGTTATCCATTTGGTCACATCCATTTGCCATGTGAATCCCCTCAAACAACTTTGGGAGACACTGCTGCTAAAGCTGCAGCATCTCTTGAAGGCTCACAGCTCATCCTTCGCTCTTCTCCTCTAACGTGCCTCCAAGCCTACGGATCCCCCAGGCTCCGTGCAGTTCACAAGTATCTCACTGGTAATCATGGACTGCAGCGTTTTTCACTGACTGAACACTGCTGTTGTTATTTTCATTTAAAAAAGAACAGACTTTCACCAAATTCTGCTGTGTCAATGCTATCTCAAAGATAAGCACTGCTGTAAAACTGAACTTGTCTAGGAATATTTAACACCCTCAATAATTCTTCAGTATTTCATTACTTTTAAGTTCAGCAGAAGACAATTTTGAATGGTATGGGAAAAATACATCACCACTTTGTGATTTATAAAAAAAAAATCACTTCAATAAGAGGCTGATTACATGACCTTAGAAGCTCACACACGCACTTTAAATAAAGCTACATTTGTAATAAATGTCTGCTGTAACATGTTCTTGGCAATTTGTAATCACTAGGCAGCAAGGAAAGCAGTAACAAGCTGACAGTGCCTCAAAATACACAAAGAATTAATAATAAACACACCAGAGTGTGGCTGTAATAATTAACATGGTCTAGACTGGTTTCTTTGTGGGAAATGGTATGAAAAAAACTTTCATGGATATTTTTATGAACAATTCACACTCTGCTAGTTGCCATGTAAACAAACAGTATTTCCACCACAGATACTACACTTCAATCCTGCAAATATTTACATACACTTTAACCTTCCTCATTCTGATCAGGCTTTTTGTCACTCAGACAGGCATGTGCATATGCGCAAGTGCCTGCAGAATGTGGGTCTAAAACAGGCAAAAGAACCAGAAGAAGGCAAAAACTGAAACCCTCGTGGCTTGCCCTCAGATCACAGACACTCAGGCAATGGAAGATCAGAAAAGCTCTCCAAAAGCTCAGTCTGCTCCCATCTCCTGAACAGGACGGATGCTTCGAAGCATGCTGGACAAATGCATCTGGCTCTAAGGACCAGTTCTGTCTTACCTCAAGTAAAGGTGAGGAGTTTAGTTAGACATCTAACCTGCAGCAGAACCCATTTAAACCCAGAGAGGTACTGACTGACAGGCAGAGCTGAAGCAGCAAGGTAGCTCGTCTCATCTAACGTTGACTCTCTAAAGGCCACAAAACATTATCGATTCATTCATACAAGATGTGCATAGAGAGAAAACCACTGTTACATTTATGACTCAGGAAATTAGCAGTCCAAGACATTGCATTCTGATCTAAGTAGCCTGGCCCATAGCCTGTGTTCATTAAATACAGCCCGTTTAATCAATAGGCTAGAAATCATTTTTGGAACTAAATTCCTGGTAGTGCATCATATATACTAACTTTTCAAAGGGAAATGAAAAAGAGATCTGTTTTTCTCATGAAGATTCTCCCGGTGTAAAATTTCATAAAATATCTTCAGTAGTATTTTTCTTCCAGGGAAATAAAAGCTTCTACTACAGCAAATCCTCAACAAGGTGGAAGTCAAATAAAGTTCACGTTTTCCCTTTGTGTGCAAATGTGCTGACAAGATTTACAGTGCCAGAGTGCGATTTGGCAGTGCGTTCTAGTTTCCATTTGTTCAAGAAGTCTGAGTTTTAATAGCTTGTAGCCATTTCAAAGACTTGACAATCACAGGCAAGGGCAAAAAGGTATTTGACAAAGCAGTCCCAACAACTGCTATGGGACTACCTTCCCAATTGCTGTGTCCAGTTGGCCTCCAAGTTCACCTGAGCTGCTTCCTATAGTCTTCTAATATGTGGTCTGTAAGTCATTGTATGGGAACTGCTGAGTCACGGCCTGAACCTCTGTTTGATCACCTGAGGAGAGCCATGAGTCAGCCAGAGGAGCACAGGTGAAGGCAATTCAGCTGTGCTGCAGGAAGGGGTGCAGCCTGGACCCCTCCTAGACCTATTTAAGAGCTGGCTACCAGAGGGGAAAGGTTTCTTCTGGAGATCTGTGCTGCTGGAGTTTTGAAAGTGAGTGCAGGATAGAGGTAAGCTTTCTCTCTATTCTCTTTTTGTTACCATTATCAGCTTTACAAAACTTTTTTTTTTTTTTGGTAGTTGTAATATCTTAATATTCATTGATGATACAGTCATGCAGCTCTTCAAGCAAAAAGGAAGCACTACTTCCTTTTTGGAGCTATGGAGATTATGTTGCATCCTATTACCTTCATTCAGTTGGATGGGCCCTGGGCAGCCTGTTCTAGTATAAGATATGGATGTTTGCAGCTCTGCCTGTGAGCCATTCTATCATTCTATGGTTCTATGATGATTCAACTTTCACTTTTACCCGTAGAACAGTAGCCAAATAACAGCCAAAAAAACCCCTCACCTAGAGATCTACCAAACGAGGTTTAACGCTTCATGAGGCTCTCACATAACAGAAGAATTGAAAAAAAAAAAAACAAACACCCAAGTGGAGCTGACAGATGTATAAATATGTTCAACCCAGTAGTGAAATCTATCCTCATACCACAGCGATGAGCGCAGCCGCAAAATCTTTCAATGCAGAGCAGTATTTCAAAGAGAGGGGGAAAAAAAGAAGCACTTAAAAGTATTATCATGGTCTGAAAAAACATTTCTGCCTTGCCCAATCTGAAAGAACAGATATATCACTTAAACATACTGCAATTTAATGAATTTTTCTCTAGCAGTATCCTTAAAATGAACTATATTGCTGCTATTATGCAATATTATGCAAGTTGCAGTGTGATTTCTGCATAACCAACTCATTTAATCTGCTACACAGTGTTCATTTGATTTTTCAATAGGATCTTAGTCCAGATAAGCTTTCCTAACAGACAATTAGCCCCAACTGAAATTCTCCTAGTGACCTTCCTTGTCAGACAGGCTCAGTATGGCAAGGGAGAACACAGTTACCAGACAGCAGTCCCAAAAGTGACCTTTTGAGATTGACAGCCACTTTGGCAAAGAAGAGAAGCAGAAGATGCCTGTTTAGCTCCATAGGTAGGGGGCTGTAAGCCAAAGTCTATAGAAACTATATTTGCTCCACATGTACAACCTTCAGAATCCGTATTTATAAAACTGTATCTCTTGTCTCCAAAGTTCATATTGCAGCAGGAAGCAGTGCCTTCTTCCTTCTCCATTTTGTTTGCCCATACTTTAAAACACTTCATTTTCTTACAAGTCTCCTTGGAGACACTGGGCCATATCTTTAGATTCTGCAAATGATCGATACTCCGCTCTTGCTTGTGGGGCTCTAAACAAGTGACCCCAGCTGCATTTCTGGCCTGTCCACACATTGTATCCTGTCATTACTTAAATCATTTCCCCCAGAGCGAGCCACTCGCAGGCAAGAAGATTTACACTGAGAAGCAGTACTTACTGCAGTTCTCTGCTTTTCTATTTCGATGAATCACCGTCTTTTGGCTGGGTGTGCTGAAAAGGCTGGTCCAGTTGACTGTGTGGTAGTAGCATAAATTGCTGTTGTCTGTTATGTAGATGTTACCAGCGCTGATCTGCTTCAAGGACTGGAACTGTAAAGAGGTAATGCCTTGCTGCTTCAGGATGAGTAAGGAAAGGCCGCTGTGACAGAAGGAAAGAGAACGTAGATGAGCCCCAAGAGGTGGCTCCAGAGGTGAAGCTCAGCGGAGCTGGTGGAGAACTTCCCACTGAAATTAGTTCTAATGGCACGATCATTTGCAAATTTGCTCAGAAAACTTTTAGTTTGAAATGGCACAGATATTTTGTGAGGCAAAAGGTGGTTTTATTGCCCAGAAAGCCAAGTGCCCTTTCAGAACTGTAATACCACAAACTGCGAGGCATGCAATGTTAGGACAATTCAGCCATCAAACTAACTGGCTAAGTCACTCACAGCTCTGGAACAATCATTAATTATTATTATTATTTTTTTTTAAATAAAGTGCTGTCAAGAAAACTGAAGAAAATGTGTTGTTTCTTTATCCCACAGGACATCAAAATTAACACTTCAGATGGTTTATACGCTAAGGAAAAACTGACAAAGTCATGTAAAATGCATTCGAAAATGTGTTAACATGACAAATTAATGTCATTTATGGTAATACAGGAAGAAACTGCTATTTTCAAGGAAATTTTTCCACCCACTTCCTACATTGTGTTTTTCTGCTATTGTAAGCTGTGGTTATCTCCTCTATCAGAAGAATGATAAACGATTGTGTAACACAGGAATGACTGTGCATATTGTATGACTGAAGACAAGTGAACAACATCCAGCTTCTCAACACCCTTCAGGTTATTGTATTTTAATGTTTATAATTGCTTTCCAGCTGTTCTAAACAAAAATTGCTGCTTCTGAACAGAACGCTGGGCTGTAATTCAGTCTCAAGGTTTCACTGCTATTCATAATCTGTTCGGTTTGCTGTTAAAAATGTCAGCAAGATGCCGCATTTACACAACTGGGAACCAGAGTTTCCTCTCTACAAGGTATCTTCCACTATTATTTCTCACTGCATTTTCTTATTTTCAAAAATCAATTCCTCCCTATCAGTTCTCAAATGAAGACATCTCTGGTAAAAATGATACTACAGAGCTAACAAATACCATCTGCTAAGTACAATGTATTCACCTTTTATTGCTTCTTAAGACCAGGTTGTTCTTTGGACATATGTGACTGTAAATCTATACACACCTGTATGGGCATGCAGATAATGAGGCAAAGTTCTAGTATCTTTTAAGGTACATTTCATATTCATAAAATGCTTTAAAATGTAGAAAGTATTAAATGAACTGGAAGTTGGCATCTGCAGAAATGAACCAGGATAATCTGATGCCGTTTGTTTTTGTTTTATGTCTTTACATTCAAAAGTTATTGTCCATTGTCAAGAATGGAATAGCAAAGATACTGTTAAAGAACAGCTTGCCAACTGAGAAAACGTGCCAAGTTATGACACGCTTCCCAAGAAGTGTTGCATTCCTTGCTACTAAAATGCTGACGAAAAACAGCGTTGTGAACATAGAAAGTACCTTACCTATACAGAGCTCTTCCACCAATAGTAACCAAGTTAGAAAAAACCCTGAAGTCAGTCATGTTCTCAGGCCACGACTGTATGTTCAAATACCCTGAGGGAGAAAAAGAAAACGTGAGCATCAATCATTCCAGCCATAAAGACTGCTTTATCAAATACACGAATTAAGACAGGCCCAGGCTTTAAGTGAAAGAAAGCAACTGTCTGAGAAAAAGAAATAAAGGTGATGAATTCAAAGACAGCAGTGTGCAAAATTCACCGGCCTGCTCTGTACTGTCTCCTCCAGCGAGGAAAAGGAAGACGTGAACAGTGTCACAGCAGAAATGTCACAGCACTAAATCAGCTTTCAAACGCCACGCTGAGGGCAAGCTTAAACATCAGCTGCAATCTGAAAGGCCTACATACCATTTCTCAGCAGCAGCAGGCAACATTAGGATTTGCCTCAATTAAGAACATTCAGTTAAAAACGTATTGGAGCCCAAGACAGAAATTGAGAGATCCATTATGATGCATTAAAAGGTAACGACTTTCCTAAAACAAAGAACTTTCATCCACTTCTGACTGTGTGTGTGGATCAGTCTTCAAAAAGAGCACTGGAGGGTAGTGAGTGCAACTCTTTATTTTGTTTTGCAGACATCTGGGGCGCACCTATGATTTTGTTTCAGTACGGGACTGGAACGCAATACATCTTTAAGCAAAGGGATAATTCCACTGGTAAAGCAGAGATTTCCATTAGCATCTGAAACACTTGCATCACTTTGCCAGCATGGTGCTCACTTAACACTAAGGTCTTGGTCTTCTGATGCTCGTGTAACCCAAAGGCAACGTTCATTCTGTATTTGTGTGAAGTAAAGGACAGCACATTTGTGAACAATACTTCGATAAATAACAACTCCAATATCAGCTATCAAATACATAGCAGAGTGAGTTTTAAGAAAAGAGCATCTGTGCTCCTCAGGAAACCCAACAAATGACAAAGCAAATGCAGAATGAAAAGAAATTGAGATTGTAGGACATCGGAAGTGTTTGTTACCTGTTATCTCTCTCACTGTTTGGAAAATATTTAATTTCTCAGGATTAATTGCTGCGATTGTGTGATATGGATCCCTGGAAGATTAAGCAGACAAAATGCAACACTGTGAATGATAATTAAACAAACAAACAAAAAACAACCACCACAACTTTCACAAAGTTCTGCCATGCAGAAAGTAGTATTATATTTTAACACGAGGTCAATACTTTGATTTCAGGCAGTGTGAGTTGCAGGTTTCAGACTTCTGATTCTGCAAAATCTAACTTCTCCCATGTCATTTTAAAGGGAAGCAGTAGTGCTCACTATCCTGAGTCATGAATATCTTAGTAAATACTTCAGCTGCTGGAAAATTAATGGATTCTGAACAACTGTGGATGATCTTCCTAAAGGATGATTTTTCTCAGGCAGACTAGCTGAAATGGCACAGCTGAAGTACTGTGCTACTACCTGGACTAACAAAACTGCTACTGAAACAATTCACAAGCTATAAGCAGAAGAGAACTATGAGCATGCTGGCAGTGCCTGACATGTGACTTCAGATGGATGCACTGTTCAGAAGGTATGGAGCAGGAAGCACTAAGCCAAGCAGTCAAGCAAGTTGGCCACCTGGGAACTGAAATGTCCCCATCAAACAGGAAAATCTCAGGTATGCTACAGCATAAAAACATGACACTGACTCATTTTGAGAGTGCCATGAGTTAGCATTTCTTCTTTTGTTGTGAAAAAATAAGGAAAGAGAATTTGCTTAGAAAATATCCCCGAGAAGAAAATATACTGTGATTCTCCAGTTGTGTAAGAAGCTAACTAGAGCCTAACTCTAACAAAAAAACCTTGAAATAGTCAGGAAAAAAATTCTTCTGTAACACCATCTTATGGCGCTTTTGTGAATTTTACAGGGCTAGGAAACAACCTCGGGAAAAGATAGAGCATGCATTTCTGCTCTGCTTCCTAAGAGACATTCTTGGAACTGGAGCTATATCTCCTGAGAGAAGCCTCACAAGTTTGTCCTGCAGTGAATATGCAACAAAACCCCTTAATAGGCAAAATGCCTGATCTGCTTTACCAACATGCAAACTCGTAGAGTAATGCAGGCATCTACCACTCTTCCCAGCAGAGCCAAGACTTCTCAGTAGAACAGGCAAAACTGAACTTTGCAGCTTCAAGAACAAGAGATTTAACTGATTGCATGACTGCAGACAGACAACTAAAGGGGAGATAAAACACTGCCTATAATGGAGGCTTGTTGCTCTTGCTGATCGTTAGGGCTCTCTGTTCTTCACAGAGATTATAACAGAGAAACAGAAAGAATGCCATAAGCGAGTTTGTCAGGGCCTACTGGACCAATTCTTCCATCTGTTCAGGTCACTGAAAGATGGGCTTCATGGGCAACATTTTCCTAGCAATGATGCTACCACAACAGCCTTGAAATAGTGGCTCACTATTGCTGTGCACTATTGCACTGGTGCAGATTTTTACAAGCACAGCATGCAGACTCTTGTTCATCACTGGCAAAAATGCACAGCTAATGCTGATGACTGCATTGAAAAATAGTGTTTTGATAGAGAAAACTCTCAGCTCCGAACAGTGTTATTGTGCTCCTTCCATCTATTGTTGTTGCCATAGAAATAAATAGAAAGCATCATTTTAGGAGTGACCTACGCAGTTTGAATAGACATTGTTACAAATACACAGGGACTAAGTTCAAATGATGAGGCAACAGAAAGACGAGCTACAAAATACCAGGATCAAAAACCACAGAATCAATTGTAATCATACAGTTACCAATCAAAACAAGAAAATCCACTCTTAGCATCTTTCAAGCAACCAAGTAGTTCTCTGAGACTACAAAACATCTTGCAATTCTGCAGAGATGCAGACTTAGTCTCCACAATCTCGAGTGCTGAGAGTTCAGCTTAAATGTTACAGTTCACAGAGTATACAAATTTGGAACAGAAGGTAACTAGAAGTTGGAGCAGAGGTACGTTTTGTTATTGCTCTACATAGTCCATCTATGTAACTGGCAGCATACCTACTATCATCTTTCATTTCCTCTGTGTACTAATGATTCGCAAAATGCAATTACAGTTTTAAACAAAAAAGCTGTTCCAGAATATTTTCTTCCCCAGAGTGTTTTATTCAAGGTTGGCTTTGTTCTCTTTATATTTAATTGATAGATCTGTTATCATGACTCACCTTGTAACTTCGCTATTACTGCAACTTCTACAAAAAATGTCTCTGTAATCCTCAAAATCACAGATCTCTTAATGAACTGCAGAGAACTGCTCGGTTCCTCCAGCTGCTTGCCTTGCATTTACTAGAGTACTTCCTGTCTTGTGGGATGTAACAGATTTACAACCAGCCTCGTGAGCAATCATTTGGATGAGAAAGTGCTAAGGTGCGAGCACTGACTGCTGCGTGACCTTCACAGAAAGCCCAAAGCTGCATTTCCTTAAACCACCTGAACCTACATTTCTTTCTCCCTATGCCACATTAACCTTTCACACTGTGCTCTCTGCAGGAGATGAGAAGGCCAACCGCACTGCCAAAGCTCACACTGGCTGCCCTTTTGAACATCAGTGAGCTGCAGGGCACCTGCACTGAAACGGATTTTCAGCTTTTGCGTGGCTGGAGTCAAGTTGTAGGTGAAGAAATATTACAACCCATCAGCCCAGCAAACCAAAGAAACAAGTCATTTCTCTCCACCTCACCTCGTAGGGAAATGTGAGCCACGCAACCCAGAGTCAACAACTTCATTATCTTAACACCTGTAAATCTAAGGAAAGCCGACGAAATATCTGCTGCTATTACTCATGCCAGAATTCCACCTCAGATCAATCTGCAGAAGTTCAGCTCATCACAAACTACGCCATGAAACCGCTAACAGAGAGTGAGCCTGGAACCATACCTTGTATTGTTTATCCTAACAAGCAATTGCAGCCAGCACTGAAAACTCTGAGAAGCCAAAAGAGCATATTAAAACTTGAAGACTACCCAGCATAAGTAATTGAATACTTTGTACTACTGATGTATATTTATTACAACAAAGGGAGAGAAAGAGTTTCATCCTGCTAGTGCATTTTGAGGATTTCACTCATTTTAAAAGGCCCTGCAATACCTCAAAGCACCACATGTAACTCACCGTGGCTGATGACACCACGAAAAGCTTGAATTAGTGAGAAAATACAATCCTATGTCTGCTCTCTCAAAGAGCACAGAACAAGAAAGCAGTTATTGACATCGGGCCTCCTCTGACCACCAAAACAGATTACATCTGTTCTCTCCATTTACATCCCACCCTGCTGAATTTGCGCCACACATTCACTTTTGATACAACGGCAAACAGCTCGTCAAACTATTAACAGCATGAGGTTATTTGGCTGGTCTTTCTTTACAAAAAACAGACATTAATGAGACTTCCAAATACTGGTTCTATACCTCCACATCATCTACTGTTATTAAGACCTATTCAATACACGGATGTATTTAAAGCAAAACACCGCATTTAAGTACCACCGATTTTTGCACATCTCTGCAATTGAAACTGGAATAGATATAATTAAAATGAGTTGACAAGAGGGCAGGTTTTTTTGCATGCATGTGCAGCAACAGCCAGCGAGGCTCTGACAATTTTCACTACGTGAGGCACTTTTAGCATATTCTGCATGTTTCACCACCGATTAAACGTAATTCAGAACAAACGAATGGAAGGTAACCTATCCTCTGTTATGAGCCATTATTGAAAGCAAGTGCTGACAATTTTATGAAGGAACCTAAGCTCTCAGTTGGCTTTTCTCTTTCTAATGCCATCTAGTTCATTCTATCTTTTCCTACAGATTGAATCCTAAGAATCTGGTTAACAGTTTCCTTCACAAATGAAGACAGGAAACTAATTTATCCTAGGTCTGCAGTCGAGTAATAGAAGCCTGCAGCTGTAATGCAGCGGTGGGCACTACTGGTTTCAGCGTGCACCATGACACAACATACAAACATTTTGTCACTTACCCATGAATCCCAGTAACAAGGAAGATCAGGTTGCCATTGATCTTAGTGCAGTTTATGAACTTGTCAATGTTGCTGGAATCCACCGTCTGAGCTGACACTAAGCTCCCTGTTCCAATGCCATCACACGCTGCCAAAACAAGGAGTTTATGTGAAGAACTAGGAGAAACAATTACTAAATCAGTACCTGTCATCCTTCTAAATGCAAGCCTTTGTTTCTTTTAGAGAAAAAGCTGCAACAAGGTGTTAAAATGGCGCTCATTACCCATATTCCCCGAGGATCCAGTGCTAATTTAAACCAGAAAGTTCAAGGACCTGCCACAGAAGGGCATCCTGGCAAATGTTTTTTCACGTTGAATCTCAAGGCGTGTAAGAACCCCACAAACTCCCACTCGAGCCATCTGTAAGGAGATACTTGATGATTTAGCTTAGATTGGCTGTATCCTGTATTTGTGCACTACTTACTGCAAAAGGAAGGGGTCCTACACTGCTAGCTCAACAGGTCCCCTTTGCTTTGGTGAACTTAAAGTCTGTGAACTTCACTATTCAAGCACCAGAAGGCCCTCTTGAAAGGAAGCACAAAAATAATTTCATCATCTCATTAAACAACAGGACCTTAAGAAACCTTGGTATGAATGTTGACGAATCTTCTGCATGCTGCATTTAAATGCAACTGCATTAAAAGCTGCATTTTCTGATGCATCCAAGAACAAAAACCTCCCAGCTTCCATCAGATAACACATCTATCTCTCTAATGGTCTCCTCAGATGGCAACCATTATCAGAACACCTCAACTTTTAGTAGCTTCCCTCCATCCCATTATGTAAACCTAAGGGCTTAGGAAGAACAGTATATGTATTCACATGCATCCAAAGGTATCTTTTCAACTGCAAATATGGGAAAAGTGACGGTGCTTTGATCCTGAGACATTTAAGTGGGGAGCTTAACGTCTCCCCATTGGAGCTCAAGACCAAGTAACCTATAAATATCATTCTTCTCATCAGCATTCTCACAGAAAAACTTCTAATCTACCTTTAAGACACTTAGAAAGGAGGTAAAAAGATTCTGGGAAAATAGGTATTTTCAGAGAACAGTCAAATAATGGAAGCTTAAAGCTATACTGAGTGTGAAACGTACCATATACTGAAGTCTGGGTTTTAGTGCAGCCTCCTTTGGAACGACAAAAGGAGAGCTCTGAAACACCTCCAGGAAATACGAGTCATTAAAATGATATAATAAAGAATTCTTTCAGATTTCTCTAAAACCAATGAAGAAATCGCCCTCATTTTTATCTAAGCAAAAGTAATTGGTTTAGTTATACTACCATTATAACTGAATAAATTTTCATTTCGTTGTATTTAGGAACACGCTTCACACACAGCCTACATAGTTCAAAGTTCTGTGGATATCCAACGGCTATTAATATCAAATATTCTACAGCATACTCATACATATTTCATGTCACAATAACACACTGCTTTGCTCTACTGGAGTGTAGACTACAGTCAAAAACATTTATACTAAATTATTGCCTACCTTTAGGACAAATGTCAGTGCAGGGCTTACACATCTTAATACCATTTTCTTCAACCTCCATCTTGGAGCTCGGACATGCACGGACACAAGAGCTGGAATCTACCACAAAGTTGTCTACAAAGAAGATATTGGGAGAAAGTGAACCACCAGACTACACAATACTGGAAGAACAAGTTTTTTGATCGCATGATGTCAGTACACGTTATTTACCTTCATGCTTATCGAGACACTTCTGAAAGCAATGAGCAATTTAGACCCGTATTTGGTGACTCAGGAAGAAACAGTTCTCTTTCACACACACAGAACTGTATTTGTGGGATAATGCACTGCATGGGACAACGACAATTATTTCAATTTTGCCTTGTAAAACAACTGCCAAAGGAGATATAGACTGATTCTACTTGATTGAAAGCTTAATGTGGTCGAGAAGAAAAAAATAAATCAGGAAGCTCAATGAAATATTTAGACAAAGAATCACATCCCTAAAGCAGTACATGGTACACCAGTTCTGTTAAAAATAAACAAAGCTTTGACTTCCTTAGATGATTCACCACTCTTATTAGAGACGGAACGAAGCTGTGACAGTCCCAACCTCAGCCTACTGTCAATCTGAACTTCACTGTAGAGATTCAAAATTTGGATTTGGCTTTGAGTTGAGTTATGGTTCAGTTTATTACAGATCATCCAGGCAAATTACATTTAAAACAACGGACAACGCAACTGGAAACATTGGTGGGAACAAAAGGGAGAACAAAAACATGGTCTCTCTTTCCTAACTAAAACATCTGTATCAAAGAGTGCATCAGTGACAATCTCCAAGGAAGTATTTTGTTCTTTGCCATCCGGCTGGCATTTCAGAAGCACGTGTCTTTCACATGCATGGGATTACTGCTTTTAATCTCCCCCAGCTACTGTAATTTCACATATGGCATTGTCAGTAAGGCAAGCTTTTTTCCCCACTGGGAAAACTGCTAAGGAAAATGTCTGTGGTAACTTTATGTCAAACCATCGTGATTCCAAGAAAAGAGCATCACGAAAGTGTTTGATGCCAGATACTGCTGCTGGTAGACTGTCAGTTCTGTTAATTACATGCATTTATACAATCCCGTGAACTAATGCAGCATTTTGTCATTATCTTAACAGTTAATTTCTAAATCTACGCGGGCTGTTTGAAAGCATGAATGCAACAAGTGGTCACTGTGGAGACAGAAACTCAGCGAATTCCCTTTTTGTAAAAGAAAAATCACTCCAGCACACAATGCTTGGAAAGTGTCAACGACCCAGAACTCTGTTTCTACTTAGCACACGCCTAAGCTTTTGCAAGATGCAGGCGCACACAGGGCGATCTGAGGCTCTGCACTGCTCACTTCACTCTCCTTCTGTGGCTGTTCCACAGGGCTCCTGAAATGGAATTGAAAACTTCCCATGGCCGCAGGAGAAGAGAGCCAAGGCAGCACTTACGTGGGCACTTCTTGACGCAGAAAGCCCCGTACGTGTACTTGGCATTGTGATTATGTTCCAGTTGGAAGGTAGTAGGATTGTACACGAATGTCTGGGGGCACTGTGTGACACACGCTCCGCTATCATTGAAATTCATGCAGGCCTGCAAAACGGGAGGAAAGAAAAAAATCAGCTTGATTAAAGCGTATAGTTGGTTGTGTAGCTGTTTTGGTTTTTAGTTTCACTGTCCTGACGACTGTTCAGAAACGTTGCAACAGTGGGGAACGCCATGCATAGCCTTCTAACCTCCATTTTGTCTACACAGACTTCTTGCTAGGACCTTGGCAAATACATGGCACGTGAAAGGAATTCTCAGAGACCCCTTAATCTGAAACACAGCTGGCTGTTACAGCATTTCCTACAAAAACGTAGCAGAACTCCAATTTGTTTCATAACTATTGTTACTACTAGCAATCAACTAACTCACAACTCCATAGGATGTTCTAAAGCTGCCAGGAGCGAACAGTAATTTACCATAGTTCATCTAAACAAATGCTAACGACTATTCTTTAGAGGTCCAACCTTTTCACTTCTTACAGCCTGAGTCCAAAGTCCAGCTGAAAACTGAAATTCCCAATTAGAAAGCAAGAGGGATAAGAACTTCTTTTGAGTTAGCACAGGAGGGGGTCATTTCCCTAAGTGCAAGTTTAACAAGGTCAGTTGCTTCACACACTGGGAAAAGAAAATAGGACTTTGTATCACTTAGCATTCAAGCTCAGCCACCCACAGCTGCCAGAGGACAGGGCTCTGACAAATGAAGAGGCAAGCGCGTGGTTAAAGAGAGCAATAGTATGCAGAAGAATAGTTGGCCATGCAGGGATGATAATTAGCAAGGTTAAAAAAAATAATCACAAAAACTGTGGCATTCTTTATCACTACACCTCTTGTCTGTGGTTTTAATCACAGCTTACAGAAAACTAGTGAAGTAGCAGTCACAAAGCACACCACCAATGCCTAGTGTCAAAACTCATACGAATACGAACGCTGTAGCCTGGCTTGAATCCTCCTAGCATCTTAAGCAACCAATGCTACTCGATTTTGCCCACCTACCCTTCATCCTCACCAAGAACCGAATAGAAAATCCACCCTGTGAATAGAGTTGTGTCATTTTTCTGATTTCAGAGCATTCAGCCTGGCTCTGCTGTGCTTTTCAAGTTTTAGATCCAGTTTGATTCTAAATACAAGATAAGAATATTTCTAAAACTTTATTTTAGCATGTTTGCTTGCAGTTATCTTGGATGATGATTACTGTCTTCCTTTTATAACTGAATATCCAAATGACTGTATGGCAGCATATGGAGGAGGCTAGATACTTTCATCAAGAACACCATATTTCAAGCAGGATGCTGTTACAAGCTGCCATAATATGCTGAAGAGTTTGTAGGGTTTCATAAGCTCTGCTTTGCTTATTAATAAATTCTGATTTAGTTCATTTTCTCCTCATTTTTTTGTATCCACTGTCAACTTAGGAAATACTCTATTATGTACACAACAATCCTCCTAGCAAATGCATAAAGTAAAACATGCCAATACTATTCTAAGATGGAACTTCTCAGGAGAAGAAGAAAGTTGGGAAGTTTTACTTCTTGACTGTAATACTTTGTATTCATTTGTAATTGCTTTCATAATGTAAGCAAACATCAGGATTTGATGCTAAACACTGCTAATATGGGAATGAAAGCACAAGAATGTACACCAGGAAAAACTGAGTTGTATCTCTCGGTTGAGAGCTAAGCACAGTTGGTCATTGCCTAAAGGGTTACACTTTTCACACAGTATGTCACAAGCAAGTAATGACTAGCCTTGAAAATTGTCTGACCCCTGCTGAATTTCAGTTACATCGCTCTGGGGCCAGAAGTGAATGAAAGCAATGCTCTGGGTATTTCTCTGCTGAGTCAGAAGATGCACACTAGCACGACTTCTAACGTACATATTCCTATAATTGCCATTATTCAGAAAATCTGTTTTTTTCTTTCAGGCTGCAGTACTACAGAACATGGCCAAACAAGATGTGGGCTCAGCACTTCAGCACTGAAGATGTTCCTCGACTACTGTATGAAACCAATAAATCTTTTCTTTACACATTCAGATTATATGACATCACGGGAAGGAATGATGTTTCCACAACTCTAGTCGAAACCAACCAAGAAGTTCCAGCAAGCTTTGGATCACAGAATCAGAATCATAGGAGCTGGAAGGGACCTGTGGAGATCACCTAGTTAGACCCAACTGCTAAAGCAGGTTCCCTACAGCAGCTTGCACAGGAACGTGTCCAGCTGGGTTTTGAGTATCTCCAGTCTGCAGTTTCTCTGGGAGCTTGCTCAAGGGCTCTGTAACACACTTAGAAAGTAAGTTTCTTCTCATGTTCGTAAGGAATATCCCGTGTTTCAGTTTGTGTACACTGCCCTTTGTCCTGTCATTGCCCCCATCCACTTCACATCTGCCACTTGAATTTTTATAAGCATTGATAAGATTCCCTCTCAGTCTTCTGTTCTCCCGGCTGAACAGCCTTAGGGCACTGAGACTTCCTTCATAAGAGAGATGCTGGATCATGGTCCACCTGTTCTGCACCAGGATATGTGGGTCCCTCCCTGCAAGCTCCTTTCTACCAGTAAACTCTACTGATGCACACAGTTATTCCTCCCCAGGTGCAGGACTCTACACTGGCTCATGCTGAACCACGCATGGTTCCTCTCTGTCCAAGTCTCCGGCCAGTCCAGGTCTTGCTGTCATGTGAGCCACTCCTCCCAGCTAAGTATCATCAGCAGACTTGCTGAAGGTGCACCCCTTCATCCAAGTCACTGATGAAGACGCTGAACAACACTAGGATCACCATGAGCCACTCACCTGGAGTACCAACACATTTGCAATTTGACCATAGGTTGGGAGGGGTCTTAAAGAACATCCAGCTCCAAATCCCTGCTGTGGACAGAGCTGCCACTCACCAGGTCAGTATACCCAGGGCCCCATCCGACCTGGCCTTGAAAACTTCCAGAGATGAGGCATCCACAGCTTCTTTGGGAAGCCTGTGCCAGTGCCTCACCACTCTTTGAGTAAAGAACTTGCTCCTAACATCTAACCTAAACTTCCCAACTTTCAGACTAAAGCCATTTCTCTTTGTTCTATCACTCTCAGATCATGTAAAAAGTCAGTCTCCTTCCTGTTTATAAGTTTCCCTGAAGAACTGGAAGGCTGCAAAGAGGTCTCTCCAAAGCCTTCTCTCCTCCAGACTAGACAAACCAAGCTGCCTAAGCCTGTCTTCATAGGAGAGGTGCTCCAGCGCTCTGATCATCTTTGCAGCCTTCCTCTGATTCTGCTCCAACAGCTCCACAGCTTTCTTGTGCTGGTGACCCCAAGGCCTGGACATGATACTTCACAACAGGGCCTCGTGAAAGCAGAGTAGAGAGGAACAATCACCTCTGTTGCTCTGCTGGCCATCTCTCTCTAGAAAGAGCCCAGGATACAGCTGGACTTCCAAGCTGCAAGAGAACACTGCTGGCTCACATCAGCTTCTCATTCTCTTGGGACCCCTGTGATCTTCACCACAGAGCTGCTGTCAAAGACTTCTCCCAGTCTATATGCAGATCTGGGACTGTCCTGACCCAAGTGCAACACTTTGCATTTGGCCTTGTTGGATCTCATTTGGTTCATAGGGGCCCATTCCTCATGCCTGCCCACACCATCCTTCCTTCTCTGAATTGACTGGACCACTCCGCTTGGTGTTTTCTACACATTTCCTGAGGGTGCAATATCACACTGTCTAGGTCACTGGTAAAGAACATTGAAGAATGTCTGCCCCAAGAGAGATCCCTAGGGGACACCAGTCATCACAAGCCTCCACCTGGACACACAGCCATTGACAACAAGCCCTCTGGCTATGACCACCCGATCAATTATTTATCCACCTAATAGTCCAGCCTTCAAATCCACATCATCCCAATTTAAAGATAAGGAGACAGTGTGGGACCATGTCAAATGTCCTGCACAAGTTCAGGTACACGACATCAGTTGCCCTTTTGTCCATCGGTGCTACCATTCCATCACAGAAGGCCATCAGACTGGTCAGACACGATCTGCCCTCGATGAAGCCATGCTGGCTGACTCAGATCATCTCCTCATCTTGCATGTGCTTTAACATAGCATAGATCTCTCTTTTCAATACCGCCTGGCAGGTTTCAAGAGGAGCTCACCCAAGTTGACTGGTATTCATCCCCTCCATTACTTGGGTATCTCTGAAAATCCACTTCTTTGAGCACATTCTAATTCTAATTCTAAGCTTCCTTTGGTCTAGGTTTGCTGCCCTTGAAAACATCAGCAAAACTTGCCTCTGCAGCACAGAGCAACGAGCTGTATGTTTTTTGAAATCAGTGTTGGTGGCTGAAGCTGTTTACACTGTTACTAATACGTAGTACAAATGAGACAAATTTGGCTAAAGGTCTGCATGTACCAAAAAAAATGTCTTCTTCTGTCCTTTCATCTTAAGAATATGTAGCAGAATACATTTGAGGTAGAATATTTTGAGAACCGCTTTCCTTCCTAGTATGGTTAGTAAAAAAGCTGTGTTTAAATCCTGTCTGGCAGTAATAGGGAACATCTTTCATGAAGAAGCTAAATTGTAATCCTGACTTCCAAATAAAAAGCGCGTTGTGCAGTAATAAAAGCCATACTCGAGTGTAATGATAAATACATCTGAAAATTCCCTATCACCTCCAAAAAAATTATAGAAAAGCAAAAGATAAAAATCACAGAGATTACCATGTTAACGTTTCCCAATCTGTATTTACAAATCTCAAATCTGCTAATGGGTAATATTAAGCAGATAAGTGATGCCAATATAAAAACATTAAATGTTAAGAATCAAAATCCGGGAACGTGCATGCAATGCATTCAGAGGGGCAAAACTGTGAGTTTCATGGGTTAAAGCACTAAAAACACGCACTGTGTCTGGCAGGAAGAAGAAAAATGAGAAGTCTCACACATACAAAGCAATCAGTGTCTTTGGGTCCGGAACAGCCTCCAGCGCACTCCCGGTGGCAGCAGTCGCTGACGTAGGGCCCGTAGCACCGTCCATCACACTGCTCTGCACACACTGTCTTTGTTACTAGGAGAAGGAAGGAAAAACGATCGTGTCAGAATCAGAACTGAGGAGACAGCTCTTCAGCTGCACGCTGAGGAAAACAAGCCGAACAACCACATACTGTAAAAAAAAATACAATCCACTAAACTAAGGTTTAAGGTAATTTTTTCAACTAGTAACCGTTTCCTTGCAGGATATCTCGATGGTATCTTCAACAACACAGCACTGCATCAAATTCTTCCTTTCTCGTCTTTTAGCGACATGTACACTCGGAAAAATCAGGTGGAAAACTAATTTCAAATTACTGCAGTTTTACAAACAGCTCACGGATGGACATGGAGCAACAACAACAAATGACAAAGTAACAGCAGAGCCCACCTGTTCTGAATCAGCTTTACCCTGTGAAGAACTGCAAGGCTAAGTATGCCGAAATTGAGAGCCAAAAACTGTTATTGCTGGCAACCCATTTCAGAAATAGGCAATGAGGTAACAGAACAGAGTACGACCTTCAGGCTGGAGCACATCTGGAATTACTGCTCACTTTTTTCCTAGTAACAACCTAGCCTTCATTCACAGGCATACAACTGTACCAACCAGCAAGCATAGCAATTTGAGTGGAACCACACAACAGGGCTTAGTCTTGGGCAAAGAACGGTCAACAGGTGGAATATCTCCCTCACTGCAGCTATAGCCTCAGACTTTATTTTACAGAAGAAACAACTAAAGTTTTCTGCAGGATTATACCAACCACCACCGACAGAATGTGAGGAAGACATGCCGTCAGCTGTCTTGATAAGGAGCAGAAATTGTTGCACTTCTGTAATTAACCTCTGCTAATTATTTTGCTGAAAGCATTTCATTACTTCTCTATTCGAGAGGACAGAGAAAGCAAAACTTGCTTCCCTCAACAGCACCCACCGATCCCACCTTGCAGGCTTACAGATTTTTGCTTTTTCTTTAATTGCACTAGAGGCCCACAGCTTAGGAGGCAAATTTCAGGCAGATATAATTAACAGTCTCAACTAAAAAGGAGGGGACACGGTGGCACAGCTCAGCCGCTTACCAGCGGGATGCTGATAAAAAGCATTCCTGTCTGCCGCCGCTCCACTGCAATTTAATGCTGTGCTTACATCTGGGAAGTCTTGGTGCACAGCACCTCTGTGCAGAAAATTAGTCCGAGCTACCTAATGAGCTCAATTATCATTTCATCCCCCGAGGGCCAGCTGCTGCTGGGAACCACGATGCCCACCAGGACGCACAGCCGTGCTGCTCTGTGGAGAAGGCTCCTAGCAGGGTGTTAAAAGAGCAAAAAGAAGAGCCTCAGCTGCAAGCCATTCCAGAGTATGCTTCCTCCCAAAAATCAATGACACGCAGGAGCACCAGGACTGACGTGGAGGAGCACAGCCTCTTTCAGCACTGTGACTTCAGAAAGTGCTTCCCCGCTTCCGATAGGGCACTGGTTGAATGCGGCCCCTATGGAGCTGCTCAGATTAGGGCATGGTTTGAGCTCTCCTGAGGGCTAGAAAGTTATAAAGCAGCCTGCAAAATCTACAGTTGCAGCCAAGGCTTGTTGCTGTTCTTCCCTAATTGTTTCTGTTATGTTTCTTTTACTGGGAAAGCAAACAGTGCCAACAGAAATGCCAACATTTCATTGTAGGAAAAGGCCACAGCATACCTTATTATCCCCTGCATGCCGTATTTGCATTACAGCTGCTGCTGAGGGCCCAGCTCTGAGGAGGAGCTGTCAGAGAACCTCTGTGGCACCACGCAGGCAGACAGAAAGAAAACATCTTAGCAAAAGAGACCCAATCTTCTGAAGGACTCACTCAAGGCAGCTCACAGCAAAGGTGCTTCCCCAGGACAAAACAAATACCACGCTATCGTTAGAAGTCCTGAAACCATCTGGCTGTTCAGATTCCAGTAACAGCTCAACAGTTCAGTTCCTGCAGCTGTTCTAATGGTGTCATGCTCGTGGTCTTGACAAAATGTGCCACGCATTGGAGCTGGTTCCTGGGGGGTGAGCAGAATGCTGACTGTCAATCTTCACTGGTATTTCACTCTAATAGCAAAACACTGTGTGAGGCGTGGGGTGGAACGGGCACTTCCCGTGCGTGCACAATTAATCGGCCCCTTTTATTGTTTCCCTTCATCTTTAATTATGTCGGGGCACTATAAATCTATGAAGGGAAAAAGGGGAAGAAAGTGAAATCAATGAAAAAGTCTTACGAACATGCAAAGTTATTAGTGAAATACAAGGATTTTAATTAAAGATGCTGTCTCCAAGCAAAAATGCTAGGTTACCCTGATTGATCTAAGCTGCCGATTCAGCTCTTTCTTTCTCCCCCACCAGGCTCCCGCCTGCCTTTTGCTGCTCTAATTGGGTACTTACTGCATCTGCACCTTCTTTTTTCTCAGCAACATCAGCTGCACAAAGACTGTATAAACACAATTATGCCCAGGCCAAGCTCCTGTACACACACACAGTCACACAGAGTTGCACATTTGCTGAATGTTTGTGTTTAGAGTTTGATTTAAAGGCTTTTCCCCTTCTTTGCATTCCCTTAGTGGGCTTGTATTTTAATTGGAATTCTTCTCCTTCGGTTACATCCCTCTAGGACAAAATGCATAATCTGTCATTTTAATAAAATAATACATTTCGTTTATAAAAGTTGCAATTTCTTCTCATATGGAGATGAAACAAATACTCCAAAAAGAAATCAACAGCAAAAACAGTAATAGTCCAAGCACAGATTAGAAAAATTGACCAGTAACTTCCAAATGCTTTTGTTCTTACGTTTAAGTGGTTTACATTCTTTATAGCAAATGCCCAACACTAGGTGAAAAACAGATGTTTTTTATGCTACGCCACATCAGCCTTTCATGACACGGAGAGAAAGAATACTCTGTAGTTTTTGTTTCAGATTAATATTTACTAGTTTTTAATTATAAAAGAAAAATGGATCGTTAACTGCATAAAACACTACCCTGAAATTATCCAACTCCTGCTGGAACAGCTCATTTACGATTTCCCATTAATAGCCTTCTTCAATACGTAAGTTTTCTTGTCACATTTAGAGACATGAGGACAGAGCTAGATGCAGGTGGCGTTTCAGATAGAGAGACATACGTATAGAGAGACATAGCTGGAAGGCAACATAAGAAGACAGGTAGATGATATTCACACAAAAACAAAAGGATATTATTATTTTTTCCCCCATATGTAGTTTGAAATGAAAGACAGGGATTAAGATCTTTCTTTTTTTTTTTATCCTTTTCCCAGGAGAATAATTTAAATCTTATCTTGGGAAGGGGGCTCATTAGAATTTTTTGCTTCAGTGAGTGCATAAAAAAGTGAAATTATTAAATGCAGACAAGCTGCTGCAGACGAACAAAACAGTTTGACACTGGGAAGCAGTACTGCTGAATGCTCTCCTAAAGATGCCTATCCCCAAGGTGACCAGGTGAAGGTAAACGCAATGTTTGATACCACTCATCTCATCTCCAGCTTGTGTCGTTAATGATACTGAAAGCCAGGCATGTCTTTTAAAGTCAGAAATGAAGGCAGCGAAAGCTTAACACCACTTGGGTTTTTATGAGTTCCTATTCATATTCTTTGTTTCAGATGGTTTTTTCAGAAGAACAAGTTTTGCATAGCTGCAGAAAAGAACTGCTCGCTGCCAGCCCAAAAGTCAGCCTTTCTGTTCAGTCCTGCTTTCCACTTAGGAGCTAATTTTTGGTTGTATGTGTTCTCTGTGCCACCCTGACCTCACGCTCTATCTCTGACCATAGGAGAACGCAGGGAACTATGCTGACAGTGTGCTTCCAGGCAAAAGGATGTAAAGTAGTTCTTTCAAATTAGAAACGTGTGATCTGTGCATCTGCCTGGAACTCAGATAACGTGTGCCTACCCATAGTTAATTATTTTGAATCCGTGGTCCTGCCTTAGCCTATCCCCTCTGTTTAGACGAGAGGGCAGTCACTGTGAAGGAAAAGAGAGCTGTCACTCTGGGAGCAAACCTACCGTGCAGCTCTGCTAAGCTCCAGACTCCACAACACTGCAGATAAGTTTTGCTCTCCCTGGTATTACTACATTAATCCACCAAATCAGCTCACTTATCTGAGAGCAGTGCTTTGTGCAGGTTGAGATCATGGGAGCCGATCCTACTTGAACATCCACAGAGTCCAGCTGGCCTGTCCAATGCTAAGGAGGCTGGAGCCTTTGCTGGCTGGAAGAAAGGCCTGAGCCAGGACCAGGTTGCCCTTATACAATGTAAGTGCCAGGGTTTTACAGTGTCCTCTGATGACATAACTACATGATGCCCAAATAAGTCTACCTCTGCTGGGGAGAATAACAGAGATAGATAAACAGGCCTAATGAAGCACCATCAATTAATTCTAATCTGGCTGTGATATAAAACCCTTGCGGGCAGCTAGGGTTCTGTCCCTTTGCTCTACGTACTTGAGTACATAACCCTGACATAACGAGTGTTCTCTGCAGCAACTTCTTTGCAGCATTCACAAAGGCCACCAGCACAGAGAGGAGATGTGCGAGCTCAATTCGGACAAACAAGAATATGCTTCATTATACGGCTATTCCTGCAACCTGTCTCAAAACAAATTGATTCACACCCACGAATGAAGTTCAATGTGAAATAGTAAGACGTGAACATGTAAGCTTTAGGAGAACTACAACTGCCATCAACTTTGCCAGCAGCATCAAGTGATGCAGCTGAACAAGCACCCTCCTGTGGGGCAGAACATCTCTGTGCACGCACATCTGTTGGCTGTACCCTTAGTGATGCCACAGACAGGTTGGACAGGATTTCCTGATCGTGCTCACTCCTAAACCATTCAAGTCAAACTATTTACCATTTCTTACTTCCTACAATTTATTGCTCCAGTTATTGCGGGGGAAAAAAAGAAGAAAAAAAAATATAGGAAAAAAGGTATGGTTGCACTGTTTCTAATAGTTCCAACAAAAAGGACAGACGACGTTGGGCTAACCTAAGATCAAATAGTTAGCTGGTGTGCTTGCATTTAATCCCACCTACCACAAAGCCAAGGAAGCGAGCAATGGCCAGAGCTGTGCTCACTTCAGGGAGGTATCAGCAACCACTTCGTTAACTCCAGTAAACCCAACCAATTTCTATCATCTTAAGTTTGATAGAAAGAAAATGTAAAGAACATTTCTATTCCCACAAGAGGAAAAAAAAAAAGGAAGAACTTGTAGGAAAAGCTCTCGATTTTCTCTTCTTTTCTATTTGGTAATATTTTGACTGCACTTACAGCTCCTTACTGCCTTTCTGGGGAAACTGGAAGCATGCAAGGAAGAAACTCTCTCAACACGTTCTTCTTTCTTACTCATTTTAATGCTCTCTGAATTCAAGAGGACAGACACTGTGAACAGCCCTTCACTTATTACTTCCCTTACAAAAAAAAAAAAAAAATCATTATTCTCTTTCAGTATAACTCAACTACACTCTGAGTTATTATAAAGAGAACAATTCTACAAGATAACTAACGCTCCCAGTGAAATTAACAGTATTCTGGTATTAGCAACTTTCCAGTGTCAGGCCATCATTAAAGATCTCTGAATCTGCCTAGTAGATTCTTCTATTCCAATTCATTTCAGTGTATTCCAAAATACCCATCAACATCCCCCGGAGCCACGCTCCATGTTGCCACCAGGAAGTGAAAACAGAATTCACGTTAGCTTGAGCATTTGTAGAAAGCACAGGAGAGGAAAGAAAAACATAAATTCGCATGGGAGAGAAAATAAGAACATCAGTTGGTAAAAACCTACAGAAAAAAACCCTGAAATATTTTAGAGCTGCGCGAAGGAGAACATACAGTATCTCTCCACAATTGAAAAAAACATAGGATCCTTTTCATTTTTCAGCCCTGAGAGTCAGGCTTACTTACAGGTCTGGCAGTGATTCTCTGTGGGTCCCCAGCATCGGCCTGTGCAGGACTTGTGGCATCGACCACCTTTAGGAGAGAAAGAAATGGGAAGAGATGAGAGATGTGGCTTCAGTTAAACGGAAGGGTCCATCTTGCCTTTGGAGGGTTTTTATGCTTTATGAAGGTTGAGACAGTGTCCTTAGGAAGCCCAGATAAATAACCAGAATTGGTGTCAGACCTGTCCGGGTACTTCATACTCTAAATCCCTTGGTCTGCTAAATATGATGGAGACATTTTAAAACCAAAAGGGCAGCATAAGATGAGGAACAATTTCATCACCTGGAGCCGTTCTCTGTGCACCCTAGATAAGACTCGCTCATTCCTCCATGGTACAAAGGATGACTGAGCAAATACCCATCTCATCTTGTGTTCAATTTCAACTGAACAATGAGGCAGTAAACTTTGAAGACAAGCGATCAAAAGCCAAACCTCCCTCCTGAAAGCTTGCACAGTCTTCACAAACATTACACAGTAAATCAGGACTGAAATCCTGCACTGTTGAATTCAAGCCCTCCCTTTCACGGCTAGCTACTACCCGCTGTGCAAAGAAACAGAAAGCAGGCAGAAGGACTGGCACGTTCTCCAGCTGTAGGTTTCATTACCTGAGTCAGCACTCGGACAGTCCCATGCCAGCTCTGATGGTGAGCGAAGGGACACCTCATCCTGCAGCTCCCATCTGGACCCGGCCAGGGAATGGACAACTCCTTCTGCCTCCTGAAGGGCAGGAGCTTTCCCACTGCTCTTCTGACTGCAGTAACCTGGCCTTACCTTTGATTAAACCCGGATTCATCACCGAATACTGCCAAAAATCTATGAAGTGAATTCCCACCTTGAACTCGATCCACAGGCTTACCAAAGCCTTCAGGAACCTTTTGCTGCTGTGCTAATGGCAGCTGCTCTATTACACCCTGCACAGTATCAAGTGCTTTCCACATACTCTGACTTGGGAGCCAACGCTGGAGAAAACGCAGTGTCTCTCAGCTAAGGCTGGGTCAACCCAAAAGAAAACACCACTCCTCTGCTGGCAGCATACACACACAGGATGTTCCACAGTTGAGTAAAACCACTGTCAGAGCAGCATCAAGTTGGACTTCATGTTGCTGCTTTTCTAACACCAGTTCTTTTGCATATCACTGATGATCCATTGATTATGCTGTGCAGTAATTACACACTGTATGCCAACTACCTTGTTAAAGCTACCAGCTCCGAGCTGCACTTGTGTTCATTTAAAGCAATTATACCAGGGGAGAGTTGTTGCTGACATCACCAGCACATAATTTGCTGTCACATTCTGCCATCTGTTTATTTAGATCAGAAATATTCTATAACTACATAATGCAAACTCGTTCTGGCTGATGGGGAGGGGACTCCATCTGGCATGAATTATGCAACTTTAATCAGTAATAACAATTATTATGATTATTAAGAGGCTACTGGAGCCCTGCGCAGTAAGCTAACACATCCATATTGATTTATAAGAATAGAATGGGTAAGGTACACAGCAAATCCAAGGAAGAACATTCAACAGGCAACTGGGAAGGTACAATTTGTTTCCTGGTTTTGGCACACACCTTGACGGAAAAAAAAAACCCAACGCATTTTATAAAGACTGACCAAAAGTACAAGCGGGCAGAAGGATGGATGCATGTTCAGATAACCTTTCTGCATCTGCCTTAGCTCAGTCCTTGCTGGAGCGTCACTGATGGAGGAAGCAAAGGAGGAACTGAAACCCAAGGACAGGAGATTTATGCCTAATGCTTGCCTCTGGTCAGAGCTCACGTCAGTCTAGCTCTAGGGCTTTGGAGTTCAGGGGGAAAGGTCTTGCAGCTGGACACAGTGTAAAGCACGGCACAGCCTGCTCACAGCTCCCTGTCTGAGGCAGAAGAAGGAACCGGTTTGGCCATTTCTGCCCCTTTCCATTCCTGACTTCAGCCCCCTTCTGAATCCTGCCACAGGCACTGGGCTTTCCACCACAATATGGGCAGGGAGATAGCACAGAAAATACTTCCATCATCCCTCCAAGTGCCCTCTAGGTAGAGAGACCTCCTATACTACTGCACAAGCTACACTTAAAATAAAAACCTTCAGATTTGAAATTCCTCAGCGCTGAGCTGACCCTTGCTACGCAACTAAAAACATGCTCAGCCAATACTGCTACTCCTGGAAATAAAAGTGATCCAGCATCTTCAAAAATAATTTAATTTTTTTCTTAACTTGCATGCCTGCTTCCTGATACATGACTTTGTTTGACAGTGTCAGATGATCATTTGCATTTAAATAGAGATATTTAACAAAATAGCAAGAAAAGGCTGCCAGTTTTCCGTTTTTTCATTGGGAACTCAAAGTCTCTGCTTCATTGTTTTCACCTTTCTCAACTGCACAGGCAAAAACTAGCAGCCAAGCTGGTAGGCAGCACACTTCTGAATCACATTATTACATGTCCTTTGAAGGTCAAATAGACTGAGAATTAAAAACAAGAACCGAACTCCAAACATTGTGTCTGTCTTGGTTTCTTGCTTTAAAAAGAAAGATGAGTTTGTTTGCTCTCAGTATGAACTGGTCAAGATTCTGCCCTCCCATGACTCAGTATTCCACCTGGTTTTCCCACTGTAATAAGGACAGATTGCAACCCATTAAGGATCAGCTCTGTAAATCTTAACACAAAAACAGTCCCACGGAAGTCAATATAAGCAGCCCAGAGTGTAAGGAACGTTGATGGGAGAACAGCTCGCATGATCAGATCTGTATGTCAGCCTTAAACTATAATAAATCAATTGGCCAAGAGCTTGATGAAGTCCTGCTACTGCGCTACTGCCCACAGTTCTTTCCATACAGATTTCTTTTAGACTGCAGTGAGCCAACACAGATTTGAGAAAAACTTATCAAATCATTCTTGGCATAAGACAGATTTTTTTTTTGTTCTTTGTGTCTCTAAAATACACCAAAACCTACCAACATACATCAGCAGTGTTTAAGAGAAATAAGTAATAATGAAAAAGCAAGCCACGACACTGCAGAAGTGTTCTTCCTTTTGCTCTGAGGCAACAGCCAATAAAAAGAGGGAACTCCTTCCTGTTACTACCGGCACTGGCCTCTGGCATCAAGATACCAAGAGCAAAATGAAGTCTAAATTGTAGCCAGATGAACCTAGGAACACTCAGCACTAACAGAGCAGCCCAAACGAGCACAAGTCCACCTGCAACTATGCATTATGTATATTCTTCTTGTAATCAAAGAATGATTTAAGAATTAATTGAGATATGCCCAAAGAAATACTTCCAGTGGGCTCTATAAATGCAACCTTGTCGCCCTGCTGAATTCCTGCACGTTAGTGAACACACATCAGCCAAAGGGCTTATCTTCTTTAGAAGTGACATATGGAAAGGAAGAACCTGGAACAGCCTCCTGCCCCCCATGCAGAAGTGATGCTACAGTATATTTCTGCTCTGGAATAGTAGAACTGCTTTGAAAAGATGATGACATTTTATTCATTAGAATGCAGAGGAGGAGGGAAGGAGTTAAAAGGAGGCTTACATAATTTTTACAGAGTTTGTTATGAAATCCAAACTTAGAAAGGGCAGATTTCCACAGGAGGATGAGAATTAGTTTTGCTCAGGCAAACTCCATGTGGAAAACCAATGCCTTGTCTCCTGGGCTCATCTCCCTAGGCCAAAACACTTATCTTCATGAAGGAGCCTGGTGCAGAGTACTACTGCCATAACATCCACAGTAGGTTTTTCTTTGTGGAAGATGCCTCTGCTCTGCTGAATGGAGAAAGTCACAGGCAGGAAGAGCTTGCTCGCTAGGCTGGGAAAGACCAAGGTTACTTTATCCTTGTGCTTTCCTGAGAATTGAGAAGGGCTTTCCTTTGTCTCCAGACTGACATTATTATTTCAGGAACAGTAAAACCGCAGAGGATTAAGTTAGTGACAAGACAAGAAAAATGAAGTCTTCCTCTTAGCTCTAAGCTCACTGTAGTATGGAGAATGCTGCTTCTTCCCCATCAGCTATCCCAGCTGCCATAAGCAGACCCCTCTCAGCAGGGGAAGGAAAGCAGAAACAGGAGAAGAAACATCTCCCTTTGTCCAAAGCCTGCATTTGTGGATGGCTTCTACCAGGTTAATAAATCATTAATAAACGCTAGCCCATCTGTAGCATACCAATACTGAAGTGCAAATAAACACAGCCAAAAACAGAGGCTTTGATGGTTACAAGGCATGGTTATAAGGAAGCTCTTTGCTTGTCTAACAGTCTAAAATAATTGATTAACTATCAAAAAATCCATAAATCATTTATTAGCTTCTTCGTTTAAACTCATCCTCAACCTAAAAAACTTCTCTCCTGCAATAACGCTAGCAATGCCAAAAGGATGCTCAAGACTTAACTTTATGGTCCAGGAAAATAAAACGCAATCAAAATATAATTCAAACACCACAGCACAGCATTAGTGGGAATTAAAGCCACCATTGTTATGATGGATTGTTCTGCCTTTATCAGGCTGTAATGCCTTCGGTGTCCTTGTCTGGCAATTCCTATCATCACACGCTCATTCATTCACACTTCTTTAAGTTAAAATTCTGCCTTTTCTACCAGCCCTGTGCTAGCCATCAGAGGCCCTCACACTTTTCAGGATTTCCTTCTTTTACAGCAGAAGAGATTTACCCTGCAAGAGAAAGTATAGCCTCCTGTAAGAGAAGGGAGCATTGATAGGAACACTAGAGCTCATTTCCTCCTCCTCTCCATATAAGCATATAGGACATAGAAATCTAAGGGCCCAATCCTGTACTGCCACTGAACTGTGATGTTTAGCCGATTTCAGATCAGCTAACCTCAGGATGTTACCACCAAACAGTTTTCCAACACGGGATAATAAAATACAGTCAAATCAAGGCTTTTCTCTAACAAGCTGTACGTGGCACTGAAATTATCACTGCTGCTGTGGAAAATAGCTGAGGTGAAAGCAAACTTCTGCTAACGACTGTTTCCAATAAGGACTTCCAAGTCTGCCATCCAGCCTCGTCCAGCACTCCTATCATCCCCCGATCTTCCTCAGCAGATAGGAAAAGAGACACAAACGGAGAGGGACTGGGACACAGGCAGCTGCAAAGAACCTGGCGTGGGAGACAGGTCTACAAAATGAAGAGATAGGCACTGAAAGCAAAGGGAAAGATCTGGGGACAGCGTGAGGGAGAGGCAGGGCGGAGGGAGTGGAGATAAACGCCAACCAACACCAGAGCAAACAAAAACTAACAGCCAAAGGGGATGCATTTCCATGAGTAATGCGTGGCAGAGACAGTGCTCGTGCACGTAGGGGACTGGGAATCTGTTGAGCGTTCTGAAATTACAGAGTATCAGCAGACACGCTGGTGGCAGGCACTTTTGATTTTAAGAGAGATTGGCCACCAGAGGTAAAGGAATAAATGGAAAGCCAAGAAGAGCATGTCAGCAGCACTGAACGGGCTCAGGCCAGTGAATTCGTATTTATCACTGACAGCTGTGAGCTGATAGCAAGTGCTCTGTAATGTTACTTCAGCTGCTACAGAAAAATGTCTTCAGGCCACAGGAACGAGTGCAGAAAGGGACCTGAGGGGGGTAATGAAGACACTAGCTATTTTTCTCTGCCTGGAACTGACAGCACTGGTAAGGCTGTACGACTTGATGCATTAATTGGTGGCTTGCTCACCCACAGAACATAAAAACCTTCGCATATGATATAGTGTAAAACTTTACACTGATTAAGCAATTAGGAGCTATTAATTATCACCGCTTATAGCTGTTAGCACAGAGCTGTGCGGCCCAATTCCCCCCCACTGTGGTGGTGAATTAGTTCCAATCAGCATCAAATGCATTTCTGAACACACACGTAGGGATCCCGAGCAAATTGGGAGACACAGCCAGAAAGCAAAAAGGATAGAGGTCAAGTTATACCTGCTGCTTGGCAGGCTCATCAGGAGCAAGAAACCCCCAGGAATCCCCCCTTGAAATCATTACTACTAACGAAGTGCATCGCCCTCTGCGAGCCACGGACAACTGCACAGTCATGCACACATGCAGCAGGACCTGAGCTATGTGGGATGGAAATGGAACTCTCTGCCTCATCTGGGCCAGCCTTAAAGCATGCAGACCAACAGCCCCAGCTCCCTTCAAACACAGGGCCGTTACTTACTGGGCCTTTCCCCTGCAGCAGAGGAGATGGCACGGTCCATCAGGTGCCTTTTCTGAGCACTGCGTGTAAGCCCAGGAGGGAAATCTGTGTGCTGCTAGAGAACTTTTCAAAGGAGGTGCTCAGCCAACTCAAAGACACGTTGAAAAGTAAATGCCAAACGTAGAGATGTTCAAGTGCTTGTTTAATACCAACTCCTCCACTCCTCAAACAGATCAACTAAGTCAATACCACATAAATCAAAATAATGCCCTCTACTAATGTTCTAGTAATGCTGCCAAAGCAGTAATAAAGTTTGAACAGAGGGCCATACAATTTTCATTTTTTAAACAAAGTAATAACCACAGAGAAAGGAATTGGAAAGTTGGAATCGAAGAGGCTTATAAAATTCATTGTACTTCTTCTCGATGCCATGCAATATTTCCAGAGTCTGGCTGGGTGTGCTGACATTTTAACCAATTCTGAGTCAACTAAGTGGAAATCCCAGAGAGAATTTCTTCATTCCCACGAAATTTAGAGTCCAGTTTTGAACAAACTCTGGGTAAGTGTCATAATACGCTTATTCAGATATAACTGCTTATTCAAAATGGATCTCTGGCTGCCCAAACAGAAGTGATTATTACAAAACAATAACTGGACAAAAGAGGCCCTTTCTCTGCTGGAAAACAATGCTTGGGTATGTACTCTGCTATTTACATTCAGTGTTTTGCAGTCCACAAATATCCACTGAAAATAATCATGCAAACAGATTTCAGAGTGCAATTTCCAAGATAATCTCCAGCTATCAGAGATCTGCACAGAGGTGACCCCGTGGACCTTGTGTCACATGGATATAATGCAGCAAACTCGGAATGAGGTCCAACACCGTACGCACCCATTTGTACCAGACAACTTGCAAACCCCATACCCGCGTGCTTTGGAGCAGTCTGCCCACAGATGCCCCTCAGCACAGTGAGGCAAAGCTTGCACCCTGCAGAGCGAGCAGCAGCCCAGCTTCCAAAGGGTGGAGGCACGCAGCAGCTTCAAGAACAACTAGATGCAATTAAGCAGCTGATTTTTCAGTCTTTCTTTTCCTTCTCCTTCCCTAAGCAGCTCTTCAAAGGCAGCTAGCTAGAGCAGCTGCGGCTTGCTGTGAAAGAGCCATTCCACCCACCCACCCACTACAAATCTGCCAATTACCGTTCAATTAGACTGTTTTAAATATTTGGAGTATTTGGGCTTTATTTCCTACTTTCAAGAAACACCGGTGTTTGTGATGAAGCAAGCTGCTTATAATGGAAAGGGATGCTTTCACTTACGCTGAAAGTCTCCCCCTTGTGTAACATAGTGCTTAAACACCAATCTGCTTATGAGCAGGTGGTGCACACTAATACATTATACACACACAGGTTGCCTTTAAAAGATAAGCATTTACCAGGAGTTGACACAAACTATAATGTGGAGCACGGCTTCAGTTCTGCAGTTACAGAGCAAGTACCACGCTGTAGTATTTTTACACAAGAGCCTGGGACACTGGCCCACCAGAGGGATGACTTTCTCCCCACAGCTTCTGTCAGAAGAAAGGAAGACATTAGAACAGGACAGAACTGTATCAGAGATGGAGTTGGTTGGGGAGCTTTTATTTTTTTTGAGTAATTTTCAATGCAGGGAGATGCCCATTTCAGAGCTTCTATGGGGATCATCAATGCTGGCTTTTCCCATCCTGTCCTCTCTGTGCCCATGACACCCTAAGATCCCTGGCTTTGCAGCAGTTCCTATGCTAGATCCCCGGATTAGGCTCTAGCAGCTTAAGGACTTGTGTCCTCCCAGCATTATCTAGGGGCATTAGCCAGGTATACCTGCACTTCTTATTCCATGAACTCAGCTGTTAGAGGCAGCGTATTTCCATTAAAAGCCAGGTCTGCATGCCTTTCAAATCTGTCTCAAGGACATTTACCAATTGACAAATCCCTTCTGAAAACACTGGCTGAAGTTATTTATTAGGAAACTAAACTGATTCCCTTTATTCAAAACACTGCTGGGAGTCGAGGAAAAGCATTACCATCACCTACAAACAGAGCAGCAAGGCAGAACGAGCCCTGAATTTCCTGTATTCCTCCATCTTCAGTTACATAACCCAGCAAAAACTATCCTTTAAAATAAATTACTTCTGTTACTGTACTTGTCTTTCATTTCCAGGTAAGTAAGAAACATCTGTCCTGACGAGACTCCTTAATGGTAGGACGAGCAGCTTCCATACAAACCGATCAAGAAGTGGCAGAACTTGCTGGACGTCTCCAATTTAAATTTCATTTCCAAGTGAGATTTTCATGAAATTGCAGCTGCTGCTGAAACGTCACATGGCGAGCACCTGATGTGTTCCACACCAAAGAAGCTTTCACAGGATGCTAAAGAACAGCTTTTGCTGCTGGCTTTGCCCCAGTGACACCCGTGCAGGGAATGCATTAAGGACTGTCTCCACGTGGAGGCCCTCCTCGCTGCTCTCCAAACGTGTATTTAAAATGTTAACTGAACTTCAAGTCATCACCTCAATGAAAGGTTATAATTTAACCAGCTCTGCAATAACAAATGCCTTCAGCACATACTTTCTGGAATGCCATTTTCTCCGTAGGTAGTTTCCAATTGACACGTACACCAAAAATGATACACCAGCTATTCTGAAAGTTGGCTTCAAGAGTGAATTAGTCACTTTCCTTCTTTTCTTCAGCCAGAATACAGAAACACTGCTGTTATTGTGGAGCTTTTTAGGGCAGAACTATTGTGCTTCCAAGAACAAAATACCTTGCAAGATAATAGGACAGAAGACAGTCAGCTCACATGTGTCTGGGTACCACTGGTTCTGACTGACACATGTTCACTGTTTACTGTTCCACCTGAAAAGGAGGCACCCTCCGGTCTAAAGGAAAGCTCTCCACGTTCTTAAATCCACAACACATTCAGCTCTCATGAGTCTTTGCTAACCGATGGCATTTTTTGCAGTGCCACCCAAGGAAAAGACACACAGAGTATCCTGAGTCGGAAAGGACCCTTAAGAATCATATGGCTGAGAGCACTGTCAAATGCTTCTTGAGCTCCAGCAGCTTGAGGCCACGACCCCCAGATCCCTCTCAGCACAGCTGCTTTCCAGCAACTTATCCCCCAGTCTAGGGTGAATATGGATAGCCAGGGTTGCTCCTTTCCAGGTGTAGAATCCAGCTCTAGCTCTTGTTAAACTTGATGTAGCTGGTGATTGCCCAGCTCTCTAATTTGTCTAGATCTTTCTGCATGGCTTCCCCACCTTTGATCAAGTCAATAGCTCCTTCCAACTTAGTGCTTTCAGCAAACTTAGTCTAAAGTTTAGTCACTCCATCCTTGCTACCACACTGCTACCTGGCTCCTCAGCTCACCAGGTGACTTTCCACTGGTAGTGAATGAGGTCGAGTCCTGCACAAGAGTGTTTAGGAGAATCCGCTTGGAAGCACTGGTGTGCACACGCAACAGCTGGCATAACTTAGCCCCAACATCACTGAGAACTTGTGGAAGGTGGGACCTTTGGGAGAGACTGCAAGGATCTGAGGTAGCCGTAACTATCACGTAATTACTGCAGAATAAATATCCCACGGTTTGACCTAAGTACAAAATCCCAGACAATACTGCACCTATCAATACCACCAGTGAGCCACTGTGCCCTGGGAACAATACAAGGCCACTGCTAAGGTGGTATTTAATCAAGGTTGGATTTAACCAGAGCTTGTATTAAATTGGGGTTACCATCAGCCCTTAAAGTAGGCTGACATAAAGAAACAGCTTTATTAAGCTAAGTTTTTGCCAAACTGTTAAAATTTCTGCAATATTTTTAAGAAGTATCCTTTTAGAAACTGTATGAGGTAAACAGTAGAGGTAATAGGGTAGGTAGCAGCTCACAGAGAGTCACAGAGTAAAAGAGCAATAAAAAAATAAGGCGTCAGCGCTGGTTCAAATCAACTGAATGCATGCATACTGTGCAGAGATGAATATGTCAAACAGCTCAACCCCATCCAAGTACGTGCATCCTGTTACAGCCAATCCCAATGTGAACTGTTTGCTGCTGGACAACTGAGAGCTGACTTCGTAGGACACCATGGCACTGGCTAGTTCATCTTCTATTGCTTTAAGTAAAACGCAAAGCACGGTCTGAATGGTAAACAATTAGATTTGTCTGTATGTTTCAACATGAATGAAACACTTGAAAAATGCATTAAGAACCCGCTAATTGAGAGCTTCCCCAAAGCAGCTGGAAGTAAGAGCTATTACAGCACAGCAGGGTTGTGGTTCCCCAGGGATCATCGCAGGACTGATGCTTGTCAACAGACAAAAGTTTAGAAACTATTTCCAAACCTCAGGCAATAGAATAGGCAGGTGACAGGAAGCCTGAAACCCCAGCAGATGACAGTGCAGGGCAGCAGCAGCACAGAGACAGCTGGGCTGGCTGTGTGCTGATCCCTCACACCAAGCATCTTTCTGACAGCCAACTGCAGGACTGCACAGTTCAGTTGTGCACGCTTCATTTTCTGGAAAACAGAGACTGCTGAAACACACGGATGTCAAAACAGATTGATTACCAGGTTCCTCACGTGAAGCTTCAACACAAAGGATACAATTTTCACTTTTATAGAGTTACGGCTGAAACACTTTGCTTTTCCCATTCTGAAAGAACATGGAGAAATATTTTACATTGAAGAGCAATTGAAATTATTCAAGAGCTGCAAAGCAAAGCCTCACAGTGCGAGCCACGAGACCCTCTGTCTATTTAGCTTATGAAAATCGCATCAAGAGGTGAGCTGATTACACTGTGCATCCCACTGCTGCGGGGAGAAAATGCAGGGTACTCGAGAGCTCTTGCAGCTAGCTGAAGAATATGTAACAGGCGACAGCACCTGTGTTCAAATCAGAAATAAAGGCACCTAGCATTATTTCTTCTAGCAGCAGAGAGGTAACAAGCTCCCTGAGGTATGGCCAACACCTCCACAAGGGGCCAGGAGGGGTGGCAAGCTGTGCTTCAGAATGGTACTGACTCAGTGCCAGGCAAGTGGGAGGTACTTTGGGGCACTGGAGTGAAGGACATCAGAGCTAGCGGTGTATAAAGGTTTCTTTTGCCCTTAAGAAACCTATGAATCAATACGTAAAAGAGAGAGAAGAAACTTGAAAGAAGTGTTCTCCTCAAACACATTGCGGGATTCATTGAAGCACGGGTACGCAGTTGAAGACTAAGCCTTTTCTTCCCATGCTTCATGGCAAGAATGCAGAACTACTGCTTAGCTCAGAAACTGCAGCTTTACATTACCAGCTGCAATTAAACAGAGAAGTACCACGTTAGGAACAATAAGCAACCAGAGCTTGAAAAATGTACTGTGGATCTCAGCGCACTACAGGGTCTGAGCACAAACTCCAGCTCAGGACAAGACTTCAACAGGTGCTCAGTGCTGTGAATTCAGCTGGAGCTGGGCACTAGTTAACTTCTGTCTAGTATTTCTTCTGAATCATTTGTTAAACAGCAGCTTTTTTTTTTTTTTTTTCTTTTCACCCTTGAAAACAGCAAGTAATCTTTGAACCTTTATTACCCAAAGTTCCCAGTTCCATCATGAATATGCATCCATAGATTTCAGCACTTTTAAACGCACTGTTGATTATTTGAATCTACGCTATTTGCTGCACACAGTGACCTCAGCTCAGCCATTCAAACCCTTAAGGCTTTCCTGCCAAACAAAACTTCCAAAGCAAAGCTCCACTGAAAAATCTGATTTAAGAGTGCCTTGTAAGAACCTGCAGCAGGCACATGGGGGCTCCCATCACATCAAGGGGTGGCTGAGGACACGGAAGGCACAGATGAAAGCAGTCAGCCTTACAGACGCACTGCACTTAACCTCCAGCTGACCAGAGAGGAGGAGTCCTACCAATGTAGAGTCATTTTAGACAAGACTGATCCTATTCCCTGTTTTATTTCTTACTGGGAGCTGTACCTTGGGTTTCCAGCTCTGAAGGGCAGGCCTCTACCTATGTAATGGAGACCAAATCCAACATGGATGTGGCAACAAGGGAACAAGTTCTTGCACAGCTAAGCTAATGCCTGTATTTGTGGCTTGTTTTTAGAAGGAGAGAAGATAGACTTTTAGCACAGGAGAAACAAACTGAGTAATATACACCTAGATGGACAACTTAGTTCCCCAGTTAAGCACTTTTGAGATTACAGGTACGTGGAAGAGAAGACTATTTTCAATTACAAATCATTGTAGAAGTTTCATCTACAAGAGACAAGTAAGAAAACGCTGTGCAAATAGTCAATAGTGTATTATTTCACCATATGAATCAGAATGCCAGGTGTAGAGGTATCTGCCCTCACACAGCTGAAGCATGCAGGCTCCCTGGTGCACGTGCTGATTGCATGGCAGCAGTACACATAGAGCACTACACCCACAGCCACTAACTGTGCTCATCATAGTGGTATGGGTGTGTAAACCAAAGGCTTCCAACAAGAGCTTTTCTGCATGCATTTGATCAGAGCATGAAGCAACGGGTAGAATACATTCCAGGCTAAAGAAAAAGGAGAAGCAGCATTCAGGATTCACACATCTGCAGCACTTCTATTACAGTAGTTAAGATACTACGGCCTTTTCAACTGCTTTCTTAACGCTGATATGGCAGTGAAAGCCTGAGACAAAGGGAATCACAAGAGCAGCATCCAGGGAGTGCACCGGCCTCTTCCATCAAGCACTGATGTAAATGAGGAGATATGCACAGAGCTGGCAGATCCAGCTCTATTTCTATTTCAAAGCGTTTTCATTTCATTCTACCCTTTTGTCTCCTTCATCTGCTGATTGCTGTGGAGCAGCACGGAGACCTGCATGTGCCCTCCTCCGTGAAGTGGGACCACTCTAAGCTGCTGTGTGTGACTGGGGAGGAGAGCAGCACCAGCGCTTTGCAACACGGGCCTGTGCACCGAGGGTAAGGATGGAGGAGCCCATACCTGCTGCAGTACAGCTGGTAACGTGTTAAGTGCTGCACAACGGGCATTTCTGAACACAGGGGGGCCTGTGTTCTGTAGGGCCTCAAGGAAGACTTCATGTCAGCTACCAGTGGTTGGAAGCAAAGCTAGTGATGCTGAAACCCAGGGCTGAGGGTTTCGGGCCTGCTCAAAGCAATAAGTATCTGGTTCTGAAGCTTATGGCATTCAGCATTTTCTTGGTCCTACAACCTTCTCTGCCAGGGAGGATGCTGAGGCGGTCACAGTGCAAGAGCCCTAACCATTCCTGGGGCAGATGCTCTCCTTCTGCCCCTGCAAGTCAGAGCCATACATGTCACACAGCTCAATCCACCCACCCCATCTTACATAACACCTTTACACAGACTTCCCTAAATTCCTGCTAGTACTGACTCAGTGGAGCTCGACACAGCACATTTGGCAGATTTACATTCACACACTGACACAGCTGCTCTGACAGACCTTTTCCCTCTCCTTTGGAAGTATTCAGATAAGCAGTAAAAAACATTCATTTTTTTCAAGATATTCTGACAGAGAGTCCCAGAGGGCCTTCCTGATATCTTTGGCACTTTGTGTATTCTCAGTAACGCTGAGCAACGTGTACTCACTAAGTTCCAGTGGACTTAGTCAAGATTTGCATTTGATAGAGGCACCTGAGACTTCAGGCAATGTAATACATTCATGTAAAATAAATAGTAAAAATATATTCTGGATCCAAAGCACATGACTCATAGTCTCTGTAGAAGAGTACCAAAGTCTACGTGATGCTCTGAGTACCATTTGCAGCAGTGGAAAAACAGTAAGGCTGAGCCCAGCAAGCACCCACACGGCTTTGCAGAGTCTGAAAAGTGACGTATGAGCCAAATAGGAGAAGCACGTGCCCTCACATAACGATGCTCCACAGAGATTTCCATTCTAGGGTTATAATTCAGTGTTCATTTTGTTTTCTCAACCAGCACCAATAACTTGCCTTAATTCTTTAGTAAACTACCAGGGTAACATACTCCCTTTCTCAGAGGGATAGTACTGATGTTGGCAGCTTTTTTAGATGAGCTTATTGCCTTACTATTGCAAAAGCATTTTCTGGAAGAGCTGGCAAAGGTTATAAGAAAGCCCAACAACAGAACACAACAGAAAAACAACCAAGTCTCTTTTGTGCTGAAGTAATGATTCATAGAAGGGTACAGGCATTCCCTAACCTTCTAAGGTCTTATCACTTCTGCTCAGAACTGATCACTGCCAGTGATGAGCTTTTTAATACGCAAATAAGGGAGCTGGCTGTGTTGCAACTATGTCAGGTTTGCAGCCAGAAGGCAGAGGAGCTGAGCCTCAGCTCTGGAGCTGGCAGATGAGGACCAGAGGAGTTTGGCAGGCTCCCACAGGAAGCTGAGTCTCAAGTAGCTGTGCTCTTTCCTTGAGCGTACAGGTGAGACACATAAAAGCAAGCTGCCCTTAACAGAAAACAACTGCAACACAAACTGTTAGAAACGAATTGGTGCTTAAAATTAGGGAACTGGGTCAAATAGTCTTTGTCCAGAGACTGTTTGTTGGTTTGTTTTCAGAATTCTTAACGTGCAGCTAAAGAATTTAAGGTATTTCTTGGCTGCTGCAGAAGCTAAGGAAGCAATCGGTGATTTATACATTCATGCTGGACACCCTAGGATGTAGCAAGTGATCCAGAACGGCCCTGTATCCAGAATGCCCAGAACAACGTCCCTTCTGGAATCAGTCCTGAATTCAGATCGATTCCTCCCAGCCTATACCTGAATTTCAGTCTCAGTACTTCTAAGAGTACTGCCTATGAGCATGGTATGCATCTGGAGAACACTTTCCTATAGTAGGAAGTATTTCACTTGAACACTTAGTATCACTGCATCGCTGATGAATCCACTACAACTCATTACTGCTTCAAGAACCATCTAAAGGTGAGTAACTCTGGGGAAGAGAACTGGAAAAACAGGTCAGATTAATGAAAATATATAGACAAGCTTGAAAATGAGAGCATTAGAACAAAGAGCATACTAAACCCAGAGATACTGGTGATGTTGTGAAGACCACCCCACTCTTTGCAAATTCTGTTTATTCACAGGTACACACAAGATAACAGGAGAGCTATTTCTTTCAGCTTCCTTTCTTATTTCAAGTGAGAATATCTGTGAGCCTGTACCATAATTACTCCAGCAGCTAATTGTGATGCCATAGGCAGAACATTGTGACTCGAGGACCAGACTAAGCAGCAGGAATAATTCCAAAGCAAACAATAATGTCTCTGCTTCCGTGGCAGCATAGCGGCATTAGAAATAAACAGAAATAAAAGAAAATGCACAAGAGAGAAAGCACATGAGAAAAAAAAACTCAAAAAAATGCATGATGTTCACAAATGCTCTCTACGGATACAGTGTTTTTAAGATTAGGCTGTGTTCTTACAAGTATCATACAAACTTTGAAGAATGCAGTGGAAAGGGAAAAATTACAAATGTAATTCTCCATAACAGAGGACCAGGGACAAACTTGTGGTTATATTTATACTGTGTCTGTGCTGATGACAAGACCAAGAATCAAACTGGTACTTACATCCTGAGCTGCCATTCGTTGGAACCAAAGTGAAGTTGGAGGCCCAGGGGTTACGCACGATATCCTGCCAATGAATGGTGTCTGCGAAGCAAAGAAATTTGTTCTGGCCAACATACACCCCTCCATTCAGTATTTCTGCACAAAAGAACAAGAGAACATAGTTGTAAGGCTTCAGGCACACAGCTAATTAAGTTCACTGCTGCTTTGTGCAGGGGAGAGAGAGGGCACAGAATTCAAACATGAAAATTCACACTGTTACCTCCTCTAACACTGAAAACGGGATGGTAAATAGCATACAGCATTTGCAAACAGGAACCATTTATTTACAGTCAGAAGTAGCCTGATGAAGACAGGCACGCAGCTGATAGCTTGCTGACTGGGTTTTCTGTGCTGTTCCAGTGTATTCAGGTGTTTAAGAGTACTGTTATTCACGGGTAAAATAAATCCCAAGACTTAACTGACTTCAAAACACACAAGCAGTCACATTACGCCGCATTTCTTTAACACATATGGACACTTAAAGCACAGAATAAGCTGATGTGCCCCCCCAAAGGTAAGAATACTCTCATCCTAGAGTAAGTAAGGAGGGTTGAATTGTCAGGATGTCTAGAGAAGCACCGTGTTTGAGCACACTGCCCTGCCATACAGCTCTCCAGCCCAGCTGCACAGCTCTTCTGCACTGCCTCACACAATTCTGGGTACCAGTGAATCACCAGCAACCTTTGAAATCGCTAGGACTCCATTCTCATCAAACATTCAGTCATAAAACCTACTTAAAAAAATCCATGAGTTCCACGTTCTTGTATGAATCCCAGCCCTCTGTCCAAGGAGATCACAGTGATACAGCAAGTCAGGGCAGCAGTCGCAGGTAAATTAGGACTTCAGCACTTCTGGCTGTTTAGAAGTAGCACTGGGGACAGTAACTTTTTGGGACAGTAACTTTTTATTTAACCTTCTAAACTCTCTTTCTAGCTGTTTCTCTTCTCAGCCTGGCTCCTGCATTTCCAAAGCAAAGGAAAATCCCTGCATCTTTCACTCCAGCTAGCAGAAGCAACGCAGCCGAAGCCTCCTGCACCACTTAGTGTCAGACTGCAACCAGCAAAGAAAAGCTGAAGGTTTGGTCACTAATGGCACCTCCCGATGACATGAAGTGGCGCTACGCAGCCATGAGCGACACACCTCTTAAACTGACATTAAGAGGAAATCTCAAGCACTGTGGCAATGACTAGGTGTGCTGATAGCCCTCATCTCCCATAAAAGCCCTTACAAGCCTCAGTGGGAATACTAACGTTGACAAACAACCAGGAGTTACTGCGTTTTTCTTTGAACATTTCAGAGCACACAGGACACAATGCAGGGGAGGCAGCCCCCAGTAGAAGAGTGTATTAAATAAAGGATCGTCTGTAAATACATCCTTCTGCCATATTAATGGGTTCAGAGCATTGATACCTATTTCTCAGAAAGCTCTGATTTGAAAGCTTGGCTTTTCATTGAAAAGGAGCTTAAAAACAAAAACAATAATAATAATCTTATACAGAAAAGAGCCCAGATTAGTTATAGAGATGATCTGTCTGTATGATATTCTTATGATCCCTGTAAAAAACCCACAGCTATCCAGCATCTGCTAGCAATTCTGCTCGGGGGAAAAAGTGGGACTCAGAAGCACACTTGAAAACATGATTACTGATGACTTCTCCGTGTCGTCCCAGCTACACAGGATTAGCTAATCCACAATGGCCCAGATTTTGATTAAAAATAACATCTAACAAGCCATGGAAAATGAAGAAATCTACCCTGATAGCTTCCAAAACACTTGCACATGACTCCAAATAGTGCCACTATCAGCTGGTGCCCCTGAACACCTGCTGCTGGCATCACTTCTGCTTTTTAGAGCATCTGCTCATGACAACACCTAACAAATTTTCTACTTGATCCAAGAAACTTTGACGTATTCTTGTCTATCAGGCACCACCTCACTCTGAAAATATTTCTAATAGTTTCAACTTGTGGAGAAATACAGCAAACATGGAAGATAGACCGACTTCCTCACCACTGAATAACGGCTGTCATACCTGCTGCCTGCCCCCCAAAACCTGGACAAATGCCCCAAACCACACCGTTTCTCATAGGTGACAGGATTCAAGTCTACAGGTCTGTTCGTGCAACCAGGCGCTAAGAAACCTGAGTAACAGTGTCAAAGTTGGGCTCTTGCAGCTGTTAAACGGCCATAAACTCCAAGTTCAGGACCACGCTTCACTTTCTTTTGCTCAGCTCCTCCCATTCTGTCTGATCTAAACTCTGTCCCCTCCTACCTCCCTTTCCCCACTTGCTATTGCATGGTTCTTTATGCAGTCCTTGGCACGTGTAAATCAGCACAGATGTACTGGCTACACTGAATTAACAAACGCAGATTCATTCTGTGCTTCTGCGCCCTCTCTTAGCAAGAACAATGCCTGGAAAGACCTAATAAACCCTGGTACGTGTTAAGCAAATGAAGCACAAACGCAATCAATAAACAAAAGAGTTACTGTATAATGAACTCATCATCATAAAGTCATCATCTCCTTTTAATTTACAGCGCCGAAAGTGGGTGATAAAGTTAAACAATAAACAGGAGGAGCAAGGCGGGGATCTCCAGCTACGCAGATGAGCAGGAAGGCAGGCACAAGAGGGCTTTTTCCTCCTTTGTGCAACACGAGGAACCTTCCTGCTGGGCCCTGCCAAGGACAGACAGCAGCCAGAACAACACATTCACCAGTGGGCTTTATTTCTCCTGCAAAGAACAAAGCCAAGGGCTGCTGAAGATGCATGAACAAGCACTGCTTACAGCAGCATGTACTTTAAATATCCTATAGAGGAGAGTATTTCTGCCTGGTAACACAATTTTTGTGTGACGCCAGAAAATGATTAATCCAAACCCAGCCCTGCTGCGCGGAATGGAGCTGCATGGCCTGCAAATGTCTCCCGTGGGCTCCCATACTGCTCCAAGGCACAGAGCTCCAAAAGGGCATATGGAAGCACGTGTCCTGCCAGCTCTCTCCAGGAAACGAGGGGCAGGTGATGGTGCAAGGCTTCCTGCAAGCTGCCAAGAGCCACGCGTCAGTCTCACCATCCTCCGTTTTGGCACCAGGGCTGCAGCTGGTGCTCTGAGCAAAGGAGCAGCTCCAAGGCCTTTTGCCAGTTGATCCCAAGTGAATAAAATCTTATCCTCCTTATTAGAGCTACTCTTCTGGCTTAAAAGCAGTATGATGCTGTCACCCAAGTTATATGAAAATAAAGCAGCGAGCGCGCTCAGCACTGACTTCTGTCATTATTTTGCTTATTGTGTGGAGAGCTGCCAAATGATTGTGGGGAACTTACATCTGCATATTATTAAAATTCTATTAAATGCTTATTTATCCAGGGACTGGAATCAGAAATGTATTATCCATTTTATCTGCTATTTTCTGGCTTCCATTAGCCAGGAGATGAAGCAGAACGATTACCACGTATTCTGGTAACCTACCTTACAATGCCGACAGCAGAGCAGTGACACATACAGGACTCTGGCAGCCATGAAACACCAACCTCTTCTACTTCCATAGAGGCATGGAGAGATGCAGCACGTGCAACTTATACTTGCTCTGCTATGTTCAAAAAGGGCTAAATTCAAAGCACTTGCACTAAGTTTGAGTGGGGTCAGTGAAAATACGTTACCAGCTGCCAGAAGCTTCAGACACAAATGGACGATAGCTCTGCACATATATCATCAACTGGTTACACTGGAGATGAAAGAACTTCTTTTCATCCACCTGCCAAAAGGGCATTTTCTTCAGCTGCTTTTTTCTTACATACAGTAAAATCCCCCACGGTCTGTTATCTAACTCCTAAAGCGGATTCAATCACCAAAACATGCTCGCATCCTGCTCTGTACCCTTAAGTGCAAATAACTTGTGTGTTGATATGCAGTGGGAGCTGCTGGCAATTACTTTTCAGTACAATCCAGTTCTAAAATAGTTACAAAATTGGTTATAAAACTGCTACTTTTCTTGACGGTTACAAATTAAAAGCTCCTTTCTGGTCCCGAGAAGCCAGCTGCCAGACTGAACTGGAGGGAGGCACAAAGAGATGGAAAAGAACTAGCTATATGGTGGACAGAGCAACAGAAAGGATTTAGTTCAGGTAACTGTTAGGAACACCCACTGTAACAACCTCAGAAGCAAAACGGAAGACACCTTACGGTGACTGTCCCCTAACGAAGCAGCTGCCTCTTACACAACACCACATACTGGTGTTCTCTGCACATACATATCATGCAGTGCTTATTAATGACACTTACTTTCCAAGGTCAGCCTCCATTACAGCCAAAGCATCTCTGCATGCTGACAGTGCTGCAGCTTTGCCATTATCACCCAGATGATAGGGATTTGTTGTCAGGTACCGTATCACCCTGAAAACACTGTCAACATTTGAGATGCTGCTTGTGAAAATGGCTTTGGCCTGGAGATTTCATGCCGAACCAAGTCTTTGGATCTCTTAGCAAAGTAAATTGCTCACGAACCACTGGGAAAGCACTATAGGTCCGTCATTAATAAGCTATGTCTTAAGGGTAATGAGAACTGTGTGCTTTAGGAGACAATAGCTCATCCATCATCAATCAAGATTTGAAGTTTTTATACAGATGATTTAAGAAGAGTCCAACTGTGTAAAATTGAAATGTCACGTTTGTATTGGGAGAAAGGGGGAGCTTGATAATGGAAATGAGAGTTTTAACCTTCTCCATTTCAGCTCAATGACCATATTGAGAAGCTCACGGATGTGGAATCTGTGTACCAGCTAGAAGCCCCGCACAGCCTTCGACCTCAATTACACAATTTCAAGTAAAGATTACTTGGGTCATTAGCTAGAAGTCAGTTTCAAGGCTCGACAGCAACAGCAAAATATTCTTTATTTCTATCACAAGCACTCAATGTTACATGCGGGCTGCGAGTCCGTATGTCCAACTGCTCAATAACTAAGAACACCGGCTGTAGCAATGGAGCATAAATCTTCAAAATCTGTCTTGCTCCCTAAGTGAGAATGAGCAATTTCAGTACTTCTCACTATGGATGGGCTACCTTTTCACCATTTCATCGCTACAGTGCGTGAGGATGGATCTGCATGGTCCTTGTGAGTCATTTAACTACTTCATTAAAGGACAACAGGCTCTGGCCAAGCCGTCTTAAGCAATCTCACCAAAGAGTTTCATTAACAGCTAAAGTCACATTAAACCAACTCAAAGAGGACATGAGACCTGCTCAGATAATTCCTGACTTTGTGCGTGTCCGAGTTCCTCCTCTGCCCTACCTTATTAATTTTAAGGCATCATTTAACACGATATTTATCTTACTTTGTAAAAAAGAAATAGCGCTGCAAGTTCTTCCAGCCCTTTGGGGTAAACACGCCAGATTTAAAATACACATTCCATGCCTACCCCCATCTGCAGAGAACCACAAGCACCACCTAACTCAGCATCAGGCTAATGGGTCCCATTTTTCCTTGTGCTCCGAGCAGCTACTGAGAACACAGGGCACATAAAACACATCCACGTGGCCCCAAGAGCTTCAATGTATGGAGAAAGCCATCCAGAACGGAAGACAGTAGAAAGAAACAGCTAAACGAAATAAGTACCAGAAAAACATCCCATCTATCTGAAAGAAGAGAAAACAGATATAAACTCAACTTCAGATGTGCTTCTTTTCACAAGAAACAGTCCTGTGTAAAATACCTTACTAAACATACCCGGCTTCTGCTAAAGTAGAGAGTACGTCTCCATAATCCAGTTAGACCGAGCTGTACTAGCGGCTGCTCAATTAAATGCATTTGGCAATGATCACGGCCTACTTAGGTCTCAATTCCCCCAAAATGTTTAAGCTCAGGTTTAAACTGATATCATCTCCTTCACCTCCAGTTCTAGCGGAGTTTTCCAACTCATGCAGTTGTTACTCCACCTTGGTAAAGGAGAATAAAAGGATCCACTGACCAGCCAGCACAACTTTCCTTAACCACGCCATCAGTAACGCAGTACCCATGATTTCAACTAACTAGGAGGGAAGCATAAAGCTGCACGATCAGCCTTAGGTCTGGCATTTCCTCCTCAGATGTTATCCGCAGAAGCAGCATGAGCTGTTTACGATGTTACCCACCTCATCTATTTGGTTCCATTCACATCACTGGCTTCTGAAAGCTGTTTGACCCTGCTGACTTTGCAGGTGAGGAGCTTTACCGGAACACATAGACTCTGTTACAGGGATATTAATTTTCAGAAGATGATAACTGCATCACTTTTTTTGTGAAGTCAAATTTTACTCCTGGTGTTAGCAGCCAACTGCTTGATTTACTGCTTTCTCAATCTAATTTTCGGGGAGGACAAGTAGATTAACAGGTATAAAACATAACGCTGCAATGATAGGGCTTCCTGTGGTGTCACCAAACCAGAAGCACTGCAGACAGCGAGATGAGGGGTCACCACACAGTGTGCTGCATGAGCGAGAGCAGAGGCTGGAGTGGGTGATTCCTGGATGCCCCTTCCAACCTGAATATTTCTGCCATTCCATGACTATCTACCTCCTACTACACAGTCCTTACAGTGTTCTACATGCAAACTGGTGAAAAAGCACATTCACGATGCGAAACACCCATGCAGAATAAGCCACGTATTTAAAAGCATGTCACCTACGTGTGTCAAGAGGTGCTTCAGCCACAACTCAAAAGGTTCAAAACCTGTTGATCCCAAATAATCCTCCCTGCCCTTGTTCCTCAGCGGAAAGCTAGCAGACGGGGAGATGATGTACAGTGTGCTGGGTGCACCTGCAGGCCACAGAGCAGACTGGTATCCCCGAGGCCTTGTTTAGAGGCTCTGACAGATACTGCAGTACTGGCATTTATTTCTGCTGTCTGATCAGCTTTAACAGCGAGCATCCCATGCGGTACGATCTACTGCAATGACCCAAGGCAGCTGTCCCAAGGCTTGCCTTTCAGTCTTTCAAGACACAGACTCTGCTTTGTGTCAGGCATCCTCCAAACCTCTCAATGAAGACTGAACAGACCCCAGTGCTGCTGTTTCTGCCCCATGGAAATGTCACCCGTGCCCAGAGGTTGTACACATCTGCATCAGCTCCTTCATCTCTCACACCGATCAGACGCTGCAATGGTGCAGCAACAACGCACAGCCAGGCCACTCCTTCTGTCTCACTGCATTGGTTCCACAGTCATTCTCCCTCAGAGCTTGGGCTGCCCATGAAGCATTTCTCCAGATGGGTAGTTTCTGCTCCTGTGGGGCAGTCTGAAGAAATGCGGGGCAGTGATGACAACCTTCCATTTCAGGACAGAAAACGTCGTAGCTGGTGCTTAGAGCATCATCTTTCATTTGGCATCAACTGTGTGAATCAAATTTGAGAAATAGCACTCAAAACACTTTTATTTTTCTTCCCTAAACTTTTTACAAAATTCACTTCATGAAACGCTCATTTCTTCACCCAGGATACGGACCCATACCTTGACTGATTCACTTCTGTGCTGCCGAGACAGACAAGCATTTAAATGCCTCTCCTTGGCAGGACACTTGATATATAATATTTTGATCAAACCTGAAATGTTTCATGCCTGCTAATGGCAGCTCTCAATTTATCTTTCCCATCTGCAGTGATATGTAACAGGGAGACTGCCGTGTCCCTGTTCTCCTGCAATCAGCTCGTTACGGGAGGCATCGTGCGACCCAGTGTTCCATGACGGTTCGTATGCCACTGCTGCACCCTTCCCAAGCATTCCTTTCTTGTGGGAAGCCAAGCAGCAGCATGAACAGAAACCTCATCAGAGCCAGGGGCATCTGACCGCAGCAGGGTTTCCCTGCAGCACCCCTGGAAGCTTCAACTCCAGCATTATTTGGCAGTATATTTTTTGATTCTTTTCACGCAGCCAGACAAATTCAAGAAGCCTGCTTTCTATCCCAAGCACATCTGGCACTCAGGCCGCACACTTGGCAAACAGACTGATGGCCTTCTGTCTTGGAGTGCGAGCGCCTCAAGTACATCCTGATTGGCATCAGCGTGCAGAAATTCCTTCTCCCTTCAATAAAATAGTTAAGATCTGGATGCAGTGGTAATTTCTACCATTTACTGAAAGGCTGTAAAAAATTACTGGCTCCACAGAGCCCTTCTCTTTCAAAACTGTCATAATGTGGCTTGGAATACGCTGGGAAGGGTGCCCAGAGCTGCGTCCAGCTGCATCCTGCGCTTCAGTACAAGCATTTGCATACGGGCTGGTAATTGGCATGCAGTTAGTTGGATGCCAGATACAGCAATTGCATAACCCAGCTCATCTTTTCTTTTCTGGGCCTGAAAGAGTCTCTGTTTGCTGAGCTTAAAATCTCTATATGGGATCTGCTCAAGAACGGTCACACACTACCAGGCCATGTGGTCAACTTGTCCTAAGATATTGCACCAACTCTCTGAAGAGGAATTTTAGTGGAAAGCTGTCTGAGATGGGAAGTGCCCGTGACTTTCCCTGGCTTTGCTGTGCTGGATGGTGTGTGCATGACAAACTGCCAGCCCTCCCTCCTGCACAGGGGCTGCCCAGCAGCTCCAGCACAGCTCCCGGGAGCAGAGGGCTGGGACTGTTTGCCATCTCGCCACTGTGGCTGGAGACAGCCAAAAGGGCCTGTAAACTGAGGAACAGCCTACATGATTATTCCAATTAACACTCCTTTCTTGTCAGTTAACGAGTTTGCTAAGGTCTGAACCCCTACTATACCAACTTGCTTAGTGCTTCTTTTTCTCCCATTTTCTTCCACAATTGCTAAGAGGCCACTGTCAGTACTGCTTCTTGCTTTTGCACACACGCTATATTCAGGCTTGGAACCTGATGGGATGTTGGAGAACCTGCTCATGCTGCCAAGCACTGACACCATGGGCACACAGCCAAAGCGTGCTTGCTAACTGTTCACCAGCCCCAAATCTCACATGTTCTGCAACCATCGCATCTGGCCACAGATCACTTGGTTACACCCAAGTTCTGCATGCCTAAGAAAATATAAGAAACAGTGTCAACAAATAAACTGTGGCTATCACAAAAAAAAAAAAAAAATTAAAAATCCAGAGTTCATATTAACTTTAAGATATTAACCTCAGACCAGATACTTATGGGGGCAAATGAGCACCTTAATCACGCCTATGCAACCAATTGGGTCAGCGGGCACTAGAGCAACAGCCACAAGGTAGTAAGCACAAGGCACAGCTCAGGGTTGCTCTATTCACTGTTTTTTTTTTTTTAGGACCACCATATCTCTCCTCAATCATTCTCTAGTTCTTCTGCTTGCTGTTAAATAAGAGTCCTTCTCACCTCCCACCAGTCTTCATTTCATGAAGGCCTCCTCCTACCTCTCTTCTTAAGAACTACCATGAAAACATCCTCTTTTCTCCTTTCTTTCTAGCAATACTGTGACCAACGCAGCCACAAACATTCCCACCACACACCTCCTTCATTTCCCCAGCAGATGACCTGCTCTGAATCCAATCTGCTCTCCATTACAACACAGTAGACCAAGAGAGTCCCCTTGGCCTGCACTGACTTGAGACTGCAGTGAGCTGTGCGCCCCATGCACGCAGGACATCTCTGCTCACTGCACGGTGGGCAGATTTTGCCCTGTATCTGTGCAACCTCGGCAGTAACAAGGGGAACCTTCATTGTCATAGCTGGTAGAAGAACACTCTTCCCAGAGGAAGGATGCTTTTGCCTCCAGCATTTCACCACTGTGCCATTAAACTAGCCCCAACATTTTTCTATCGGCAGTCAGTGATAGAGCAGTTTGTCCTTGTCTGCATTCTAGCTAAACTGTGTTTGACACTGATTAATGATATCTATTTCAATGAGATCATTTTTAATAATGTAGACAACAGGAGGGAAGTGTAAGCACCCAGACCCACCAACCCTGTCGTTACAGCTGCTATCCTCAGTACTAAGGACAAGTCTTAATATTTTTTTTGCCCAGGAGCTTCCCAGCACATGAACAGATGATGTGCTGAGTGCAGAGTAGCTGAGGGCAGAACAAAGCAGCTGCTTTCCCAGTGTCAGGGCTGGGCTCCACTGCATTCAAGCTTGACTCTTTGCACTCTGCACTGCCCATGCTTAGTTTTGTGGCTTTTCTCACCATTGCCTCTTAAGGTCAATCCATCATCATCGACACAACTGATAAGCAAATAAATTAGTAGAACAGATATCCTGAATGATTATTTCTCTCTGAGTGCTGTGGCCCAGAACTACACAAATGTTAACAAAGGGACATGGTTGTTGATCTGATGAAATACTGGGGAGGGAAAACAACATTCTCCTGAATTTTTTAACTTCTCCTTTGGCTCTAGTAGCTTGTTTTCCCCCCTTGCTTGAGCTTCAAAACTTCTTGCTCAAATAGCATAAAAAGTCAGTGTAAGGCTGCAGAAGTGATATACCTGGCTGTTCTTGGTCTTCAAAGGCTACAAAACATCTGTTGGTTGGCAAGAGCAATTAATTAGTGAAACTGAAAAGATAGTCCGTTTTTCACAAAGGCTTGGATGAAGCAGAGGAGGGGGAGACAACTCCAGGAAAGTCAAGCCTCACGAAGGCCTGCGAGCTGTGTGCCTCTGGGCAAATTCCCAAGGCTAAAATCTCAATGAATTTAATGGTTTTTAATTCCACGGGATTTCTAATTACAGCTCAGAGAAGGTAATGAGATGTGATGTAAATGTTTAAATGAAAAATAACTAAAATGAAAAGCCTGTCAAAGTTACCAGCCAGTCCCTCAGACCCACGGCAGGGACCGCCCTGCTGGGCAGCCTGGGGTGGCCAGGCAGGGTCCTATGGCACGCCCAGTGCTGATGTACCTCCCAAATCACCTCCCTTGTTAGGCAACTAATGAAGAAGGCCTTCTCTTTCCGTGCACCTCTAAGTCTAACTAATTTTGGTGGTTACAACACACTGCATCCTCCTATTTTCATGGGAAAAAAAATATATATCCATCTTCCCATCCCAAATGTTTCAGGTCACGTTCCACTGGGTGAGGAAGACAGTGAAAATCCAACTGCAGACATGAAAGGAGTTGAGTAAAAGCCATCACTGATCTAAGAGCTGCTGTTTTCCTGGCACACTTTTTAGTGAGCATTCCCACTCCTGCACATGAGGGGCCTTCTGCAAAGCACCTCTGACCAAAGTCAGGGGAGAAACGGGCAAGAATAGTGGGGCTGAACACTGTGGTCTCAGCAAATGTACTGCAGGGCGTTATGCCTGATCATTCTGTCACTGGCTTTCTTATTTTCGCTTGTGGGAAGACCTTATCCTTCCCTTTTCCCTGCTTTGTATCATTTGAGAACTAACCTCTCACAAAAGGCTCCTATGAGCAATCCACACATCAGATGGGCCCATGTGGATCAACAGTCCCCTGAGCCCCGACACCTCTTCAGACACAAGCACCTGCAGAGAAACCAAGCCCACGGCAAACCGATGGCACAGCACCACTGCCATCTCCTTACGTGTGGATAATGCATCCCCACTGCAGGGCAGATGGGGAAAAAAAGGTTCCGAAAAGATTCAAGGTTGGTGTTCTGGGCTGAACCTTTAGCACAAATCACAGTCAGCATAAAACCATCTTGCAAACAGCAAGAGGGGAAATTCATAGAGTGTGTAATATGCAGGAACCTCGCAGATTGTACCAGAATGAGAGGCACAAAGGCACATCCGAGTGACCTCTGGAAAGCACGCTGCTGTACATGCACAGTTGGCAAAGACTGGTTACTCTCAGATGAATGAGACCAACATCTGCTTACAAGCACACTGGCATTCTAGACTCAGTGGGGTACATACACTGCAACGCTTTGCAGTTTTTAATGCTAGGTTGTTTTTTCACTCAGAAGCTGCCTGGTGCTTCCCAGGGGAATTCAGGATTGCTCAGAACAGTAAAAGGAATTCCAGAAAGCAACAACCAATATTTCTCCACCCCCCCCTTCCCCAGGACTTAACACGATCTGATGAGAATCACGTTCTTTGCACTGCAGCTCAGGAACAGTACAGCATTGCTGTGCAGGTCAGAACCAAAGCAGAGAACATGCAGAGGCAGAAGGGCAGCATCTTCAACGCAGCCATGACTCCCACAAGGCTGCCTCGTGTAAGGCTGTCTCCGAGGGGACAGGCTGGACAGCTGGTGAAGCAGGAGTTGACCAGAATGGGAATCTGGATAACAATCTCAGCACAGGTTTGTCCCTCCTCCAGCCTGTAAAGCACCCCACCTGAGTGACAGCACAGCCAGAGCTGCCTCAAAGCTTGCTCCTTCCCACAGTGCGAAGAAATAGGAGACAGCACCCTGACAAGTGCTGGCAGACAGTCAAGAATAGGGATAAAGCACCCAGGGCTCCAGCAGGCACTCTGAGATCTCTGCATTCACACATTTACTGCTCTGGATTGCAAAACCCAACTACCACTCCAAGCAGGTGCCAGCATCACCAGGACCCACGGCAGCAGCGCTGACACCTCACTTTGAGACTGCTGTTCTTAGTCTGCTTCTGAGTTTCGGAAGAAGGAACTGGAGTCCAAACAAACCCGAACCTGAACTTTTCTTTGCATTTTCCTAAATCTAACAAGAGACGAGATCTGGTTCAACAAAGAAACAGCTGCTACAGCACCAGCTGCTCCTCCCAAGTCCAATACACGCCATACCAGACACGTAATCCAACAGGCTGACCTCTCAGAGCACTGCCCAGCTCACCGTGCACCACACAGTGCGTTGGTAGCTGCCTCTTACTCAGGATCCAAACCCCCTGCTCTACTTCTCTGGCACAGCAGGCAGACATCAGAAGCGCTGGCAGCATCTCATTCGCAGCATGCCCTGCTGGGACTTAAACTCATCTCCTTCGAAAGGGCAGCGCCAGCAGGCTACACCCCACCCTGCAAATGAAACCCACCATATGGCACATGGATACCTGGAAGGAGCTTAAAGCAACCACAGCTCCGTGAGAACGTGCAGGTACTGACTGCACTCATTTCTGAGAAGGCAGAAGTAAAACACAGCCACGCATCATATACACAGGAGAACAACCTACGCTGATAAAACAACCACCTTTAAGTACAAATTTACAACTGTTTTTTACTGTTGCGATTCTGATTCCCTTTCAGGAGCGATTAACCTTTCCCAGCATATGAAATGCTTCTTGACAGTCAAGAATAAGCAGGAGACTGAATGTGTCTCAACGCTAAAAAAAAAAAAAAAAAAGAAAATAAAATAAAAAAATCAGATCCTTCTGTTCAGCCATGGGGTTCTTCTATGTTTTCTCTTTAAACACATAACTCAGTTTTGTATTTACTTTGTTAATTAAAAATGAGATTTATTAAATTTGTAACTTCAAAATCCAATAAAGAAGAAGCCACGATAGGCAAAAGCATTTCCCTTGGTGTAAGTGTTACGGAAGCCTATCAGTTTGCTACGAGCACAGATACACAAACTGACTGTGCCTATGAGAAAATGATAAAAACCACCCTGCTGACGGAGAAAAGTTTTGCTTATCAGCAGCATGTGCCATGATTGCCACGTAGTACAGAACCACCCTCCAGACAGGCAAATTCAAGGCGGAGATCTTTTCCCTCTGAGGTCCTCTTCCAACGCTGTGTTATTATCCCAGTAACAACTATCTCTGAAATTAATTCAGTGCAAGCACCCCGGATGCAGAGAAAAGGGAGTAGATAGCACTCTATACATAAGGGATACCAAAACACAATGTTCTTTACCTCTCTTTTTTTTATTCCAATAACGTTGAATTGTTCATTAAATAACCAATGCTCTTTGCCTGTGCACGTAAGGCACTGCACTAAAAGAAACCCTGAAGAGAAATGGTGCAGACCTACCCTGAGCTTCAGCATGCTAAGGGGCTACAGCGAGGACTTGTCCAGGAGGAGCACTGTGGACTAAGCAGGATGGGATGGGATGCTAACAAGTATTTCTTTTGTGCTCCTCCCTTGCTGCTTGAAAAATACTCAAGAAAGAGAGAGGAACCTAGCTTTCAATTTCACAGAAGGAAGTGCCAGCTTAAGAAGAAATTTCTGCTTGTTCATCCATTGTGCAATTCATCTTCTGCCTGCAAATCACTGAACTGCAAAAAGTCCAGCATGCATAAGTCAGTGCCCTTGTAACTAGAACACATTCAATGTTCTTAAATGCTACTGTATGAGCAGTACAGTAGCATGAGCAGGAATCCAAAGCCTGGCCTAATTATACAAATCATTACAATAAATATTTAGGACTGCATATAGCATTTACATGGTTCTAAGTGGTGGAAGACATTTGTCTTTGTATTACCAAATGCATCTAAAGGCCAATAAATGAGGCAACTCATTTAAAGGCCAATAAAACGCACAGTGGCCAATCCAAATACTTTGTCAGTTTTTTTTTTTAATAATCAAGGCTTTTAGAAAAACAAATTAATACCCAAACTGTCATTCCTCAACTGTTTCTTAGCCAAGATAACTTAGTGACTCAGCTCCCAGACTGGCAATTAGAAATTGGCAAAGTACTTGATTGATACAACAGCAGTACTTAAATTAATGGAGCAGATAACGCCTATAATCAAGGAGAAAAACCTAGAAAGGGTGTAGGTAGCATGTTATTACACCACAAAAGAGTTGATTTGTTTTCATTTCAGTCGTGCCTCAGTATGTTTACTAAATGTGCTTCATTTTATAGGGACTTCCATCTCTTTGTGCAGCAGTTTCCATTAAAATGCTAACTTAGTTAATGATAAATCCCAGACAGACTGCAAGCTTAAGGGGTGTGAAACCTGCAGAAACTTTCAGTTGCTTCACCCTAAATGCCACTGCTGGCTAGCTGAGGGCAATTTGCTGGCAGACCTGAATTTCAGAGACATTCAAATCTGCTGTGGGCAGAAAATGAACCCATTGACTCCTCTAGAAATTGAACCCTTCTCTCGGTGACTTCAAATCCTGCTCTCAAGCGTTCCTGACAACTCAGCACACCCACTGATCTCCATAAGCACGCAGTGTTATCATTTACGGAGAACTTTAAAACCACGCCTGCTGACCCACTCTTCTCAGGGATGGGAACTTGCAATAGATGCTGGCAGAGCCGTGGGCTCTTGCTGGGGAATATTTCAGCACTTACTGCAACTGGCCTTTTGCCAGCTTCCCACAGGGAACGCGGGGCTAACTGGAAGATAAGTCACCAGGCCCTGTCACTTCATATTTCTCCCTCACTCGCAGGACCATCATCCTTCAAAAGTCCATTTCCAGCTGAGCTATCAGAGGAGAATGAAAAATCATTCTTTTAAAAAGTCTCAGCAAGTAAAAAAGATAAATGGGTTTGGTTTAATTTAAAAGCTGTTGAAAATGTAAAATGACACAAGACGACAGGTCCTAGCTCATTTAGGACAGCAGCCTATTGTGCACACTTAAATGCCCAACTTTGGTACATGCAGGCAAGTGGTCTTCTCCAAAGCTTTGCTCCTGCTTGGGATTCACATTGTGGAGATAACCTTGCTATAGATATGATGTCCTTTGCTCCAGTACTGTTACAGCTCCACTTTCTTGTCTTGCCAAGCTCTCGAGGGGCACGCAGCAGCAAATGCAAGGCACCTGTCAGAGTGCCAGGGGTTGTCATTAAAGACAACTGGAGGAAACACAACAACACAAAGCACTTACTGCTGGGAACCTCAGCCAACAACTCTCCACTTTAAGATGCCACTACATCTGTAACAAAAGGACCAGATGAAACATTTAGACGTTGCAGTTTCGCTGCCTCCATAAGCCGTTAGATCAGTTCCTGGGTTTACTATAAACCTGCCAATAAACTAATAATCTCTGCCTCATTCCTAGACTGAATGCCACTGCTCAACTCCCCCCCCCCCCCCCCACGCTTCACAATCCCCATTAAAAGTTCAAAGGATGCAAATTCATACCTTTACCAACAGCATGTAAACCAAGCACGTCACATACACTTTTAAAGTCAAATGTCACACTTTTTATTTTATTTATTTCCAGAAGCATAAACAGCAACAAATTTCCCAAAAAAGAAACTAGAAAAGAGTAGTTGTGTGGGCATTGGAAACACTCTGCTTTTGTATTACACAGACAGGAGAAACCCTAAGCTTTCAAACTCTACCACTCTCCTCTCCCTGTAATCCAGGCAGATGATATGACCAACATACTGTAACAATCTCATTAGCTATTTGATTCATTCTGCTTTTTCTCCTGCCATTCCTTAGCTATAAGAGGCCAGCTAAGAGCCACAGCATCCCGTAGTTTTGCCCTGCAGCTCACCTCCTGTCTCTGCAAACCCCCAATGACTGAGGCACCCAGGAGGTACAAACTAGCGCAGCAGCACCGCTGTGTGCAAGCTCCATACTTGGCAGAAGCTCCCTTCCCCTCTACAGGTGCACAGCGTTAGCTTCAAAAGGCTGAGATAAAATGTGACCCACCCAAAGCACATCACAGAAACTGGAATCTATAATGCAATCAATAAGGAGAGAAGAAGCTCCCCTTCCCAACGGCAGCGCTCTCATCTCTCCAGGCAGGTGCTGCCGCTTCTCCTCGCAGACGCACCGCGAGAACGAAGCTCCCATTGATTCCTATGGGCTGCTGGATCAAACACTGTACCTACTTATGTATGACCAAAGGTTCTTAGGTAATAAAGTGAAGCAAAACAAAACTCAAAAAACCACAAAATGTCCTCTTTCTCCCTCATAAACACACACTTAGCAAACAGCCCGGGGAGACCTGAAATCCATTCCCCCAAGCACCACCTAAGCCAGCACAATTGGAACAGGAAAGCTACAGCTGCAGTATTTGTCAGTCTAAGGCTTTTTCTTAAGACTATTTCGGGCGGATTTTCAAAGTGTCTCTCCAGAACACAAACTGAGGGGCCATCTACTTGCAATAGGTACATAAAAAGGCCACAGGGTTGCAATGAGACCATGAGAAGATGACACTGAAAAGCCTAAGAAGAGTCGTTCCCATGTGGGATTTCCTTCTTCCTCTACAATTCAGACAACTTTGAACTCCGAAGCAATTACAGTGGCCTCCTGACACATCAGGAGTGCCACAAGAATCGATGGGCACACAGGAAGGAAGCCTTCTCCTCACCATCCAGATTGAAAACAAAGCTATCTTGCCAAGTTTAATCCACACGTGACGTAAAGCATTTCCTAAAGCTATGGCTGACTAACATAAATAAAGCTGGTTGCAATTGGCACAGTTTTAATTTCTTGATTAATCAGAGGCATAAGTAATCACAGCTGGCACGCTGATTTTGCCCTTTCTTGAGGACTCACCATAGGAAAGGTAGCAACACAAGAAGCAAGAAACTTCCTGCAGCTCAGGAAGAGGTGAAGCAGCTGAAGCATTCAAGGAACCAGATGTTCTTGCAAGTCTTTGTCAGACTGAGCTGAAGCCATCTGCTCTCGGTGCTTTGCCACTTGGATGATGTGATATTGCACTCTCAATTTCCTCTCTTGATATCACTGCTTCTAATTGAGGTTTCTGCTCCTCCGAGGGCCTGGAGTGTTAAGTTTCTTCCAGAAATGATGCCCTCATTAAGTAATGACATTTTCTAATGTAAAACATAATTTAAAGAAAAAAAGCACAAAGACCCCTATCACAGCCTCCACCCCCACCTGCCCCAGAGCTGGTACCACTGGTGGAACTGGATGGAGATGGTACAGTGGCAGTAACAGAATGGTTTTTTCTCCAAAAATCGCTGCAAGCTTTTGCTCTGCACTTACAGTTGACAGCAGGTTTGCCACACCACAACTGGGAAGTGCTGCACTTAGGCTCACAAAGCCTAGAGGGTTATTTTAAGGCTTCCTGCTCTGTGTCCAGGCCACCCTCAAGCACTTGCAGCTGCCAGAGCTGGAGCCTGTTATCTCCTACCAGATTCCTCTTTCCCAGGGACTCCTCATGGAACATAACAGCCCAGGGCAGCCCTGCCCCATACCTCTGTGTTGGGGCTGAGGATTAGCACCAGGCACAGGGCCTTTGGGGAGGCTGCTGGGGCTGCCACCAGCTCCCCAGAGGTCATCAGCACATAGCCTTAATCAAAGCACCTCAGAAAGCAGGGGGACCTGCGTGCCTTTCCTTTCTTGGTGCAGGAGCCTCTGCGTGGCTGAGGGTCACACTGCAGTCTGAAAAGCCACGATGATTTGCTAACTGATTCACCCAACTCTGCCTTACAGCTTTTTCTGCGCCTTTCAAGCACATTTTTGCCTTCCCACACCCCTGTGACAGCTCACATGCTACCACGCTACCACTCAGGAAGACGATGCTCGGTGCGGATAAATGTCAACTGCCCTTTAGAGATATTTGTAATACAGCAGCTTTCCTGCTGGCTGTTCCCCATATCTGTTCCAGAAGTGAACTCTGACTCAGCTCAGCATTACATGATACCTGCTCACATCAGAGCTCTGAGCACAATTTACTGTTACCTTTTCCAGTGTGATATGCTTCGAACAGTGCTTTTGATTTCTGTTACCTTCACAACTGAATGGGCTATGCAAAATACCTGCTAACCTAATGGCTCATAAAATGGCTTTTCTAGAGAAGTTCATGGTTCATCATGACTGAAAGCGAGGAGCTCCTGCTCTGCATGCCTGCAGCTCCATCCGCTGGGCTTCACAAAAGGATTTTTCAGAAGCTGGATGCTGGAAACCCATTCCTATCAATTCATTCCCTAAGAGCTGTCTCTGGGTTAACTTCAAGTACATCAGGACAAAGAACCGACACTTGTGAAGTCTGTATCGTGGCCTAACGGGCTTAAAGACTGGGAAATTCTTCCTACTGCACTTCTTCTGTGGCCAGTTGATTCTGTGAACTCCAGTTACAGCTGTGCCAGGCATTACTTTTCCAAATGTAAGCAAAGAAACAAGCTAAGCTTTTGCTGCTGCAACATTCACAGTTCTACACAGTCATTCATGCAAAATTGAAGACCTTCCAAACACAAATTCCTTTTGAGCTGGAGAAGTTCTACCAACATGAAGCATTTTGTAATATTCCCCGCTGCCACCCTGTTTCTACAATGGCAGGCTGCCTTCCTTTGTAGTGTCTTCATAACAAGCCAAAACAAAACCACAGCATGTCAGGACTAGAAGTGTTGCCCATGTAGTGAAAACATGCCGCTGTTCCCACATGAGTGCATGTTGTTTCTAAGAGCTTTGATGACATGGTGTCAGAAATAAACCAGCAGAGAGATTGTTCCTGTCAAGTAATCACAAATACCTAATTTTAGTGCTGCGGGATGTTTCAGCTCTAACAAGTCCCTGGACCAGCAGGAGTGAAAGCTGCGCCACCGGAGTGAAAGCCGCAAAGTTCAAGACAAAGCTGCCATCTCAGGAGAGCCGAGGCCGCCTGCAGATAGGGCAGAGCATCAGAACTGCAGCTCCCTGACAGTCAAGAGGCTGATGAGCATCCACTGATAGTATTAAGTGTGCACTGTGACTAACTGCAGCTTTCTCTAGGAAGTGAGTTGGGGAGTGCTGTGGTAAAAGCCAAAGACCAAGCGATATGAAAGTTTACTAAATTCCACAAACATTTAGAAGAATCCTGACAATAAAAAAAAGAAGAGACACAGGCTTGGACCTGATGGCCTGACCGAGGCCCCCAGGCTCCAGTGGTGTGCCACGGTTTGCAGGGCCCCAAGGAAAGCAGTTATTTCCATCACCACGCAGTCTGCACGCTCGCTTCTCCCGGCAGAAAGAAGCGCGCCTGGGATGAACTCCTCATTAACTTCTTCAATGTTACATCACATAACATTCAATCCAACAAATCACTGACATGGCAAACCCTTGAGATGACTAATTCCTGAAATCAATTATACTACTGGAGAGGAAAAAAGGATTTAGGAAACTTTTAACTCTTAAAAGAGAATGCCTCTCCTAAATCAAAAAATAGCGGAGGTAAATGCAAAAAGCTTACATGAACAACAGCTGAGAAAAACAGAAGCAGCCCAGGGGAGAGGCATAATAACACCTACACCCATGAGCTTAGATGCTTGGGGAGAAGCACAGAGGCCTAGATTCTGTCTCAGAAACACCACCCCAAAACCCTGGCAGATCAAGTGCAGTATAAAAATAGTAAGACAGAAAAAAACACCGAGACATCCACAGTTTACGAGCTGATAAGTCTCAGCGCACTACATGATGTACATGATGTTATGATGTGGAATATCAATAACCAAAAAGCATAAAACCATAACACGAGACCATCCAGAGGCCAGACATACTGCTCTTGCTGGCCTTTTCCCATCACTGTAAACTGCACAGTAGGCTGGGCTCATTTGTAGTCAAAAAGTTATAACGCTGTAATGCAATGGAAAACACAGCAGAGACAGCAGAGCAACAAAGTCCTAAGCTGCAGCAAGCGAGGATTTACTCAAATGCAACAGCTGCAGGCACAGAAACAAAGGAAAGAAGCTGCTTACCTTCAGAAGGTATCGGGGATCTCTAGCAAAATCCCCCCTTTCCTCCACTGCCAACCCTTAAATGAGCTCTAGGAAGGGGTGGATCCTGGCTTCACCTCTTCTGGTCACTCAGTGCATTGCCTGCACCTGAGCTTCCCTGGGTTGGCCCTGCCTTCCCACCAGGTGCTCAATCATTGCTTCAGGCTGTAACTCAGCACTGCCACTACACAAGTGAATTTTCTAATAAGTACAGCTGATAACTGGCATTTTAATTACCCACCAGCCCAGCAATTCATCAGCAGTGTACTGCTGAGTGTCATCTCTGGTACTACTGCAGTACAAATAAAGAAATTGCTGTATTTTTCTGGATGCTTTACAGCAAAACCAGCAAAGTTCTATCACATCGACACCTCTATACACCTGTACAGCCAGGCACTGCTCAGCGCTGACTGCTGGATCCCACAGCACAGGACCAGACAGCAGGGAGCTTCACACAAACACTTCAGAGGATCTGGCCCAAGACTTCAACCAGTGCAGGAAACGCATCTGATGGCATTCCCAGAATATCCTGACTGGACGTACTATGGACACACTAGCCAGAACTAAGGATCTTCTCCTGTTTTACTACTACCAACACTGTGTAATCACATATGGTACAACTGACTTAAAAACCCTGGAAGATGCAGCCTTTCTCAAAGTCCCAACAAACTCCAGCGGTACAGCATGAGGTCCAGAGCTCCAAGGAAAGGGAGATTATTTACCATTATATCATTATCATCGTGTATTTACATGCTTGTTTGAGAAATCCTGCTGCACTCACACAATGCCAAAAATAGCCTGTTAATTCTATTTGCCTGTTACTGTTTTCTATGCTAACTCGTTTGGCTAATGAAATATTTCCACTGCACAGGACTGAACTGCTGCAGGACTGAGATAAATCTTTCAATGATATTTTGATTTGGAATTAAATCATCAGCATTATCTGGCCTAGTCTCCTCAGCCATTAAGCAAAGAGATGTTTCCGATCAGCAAACAATCCAGCTGTAGAGCTATGAGAGACAAAACATGCAAAATCAGTCCTTTCGTAACGATACTGTGTGAAAACTACAAGATCTGTTTTCAGAGGAGTTGGAATTTTGAAGTCTGACTTCATTGTCTTTTAAGACGAAAGTCAAAAATTCAAATTCCTCTGGCAGAAAGATCTCTTTCTTACATTACTTAAAGCATTTCACTTCAGAAAATGTAAATATTTCTTTTTGATTTGCCCCCAGAAAAATTCAATATATATAATGAACAAAAATATTCCAAGCTAAATGTATTTTTTAAATGAGAAGCTGAAACAGTACATCATCAAAACCATCTCAGGAGAGTCGGGAAATCCCACAAGTTACTTCTGCTGAAGCATCTTCCTTCGTCAAACCATTCGGCTCTGATGGAAGCACCTCCTGCCCCTGACAGTGGTTCATGCTTGCAGCTCTGCCAACCAGGTCTCACTTAGACGTGTCCAAGCAATACAAAGTCCATGGGAAAAGCTCTGAGGGTCTGTCCTTCCATCAGCAGGACTAAAAACATCCTCCAGAGCATAATGCAGAACAGATGAATATGCACAAAAGAGGTAACTTCTAAAACGTACTGCTGTAAACTAAATACTAAATATATTACTTAACTAGAGAAAGATTTCCTATTGTTACTAGTTCTTCAGTATGCAAAATGTCTTGCATAACGCTGCCATGTATGACATCTGAAATAAATATAGGTTATACATTTTCATCATGTCCAGAACTAATTCTAATTAATATCTTGTCTCTGAATATGCAGAATCTAAGAAGAAAACACGCATTATCTAGGGAAACTAAAAATAGGCCTCCCCAGGCAATAGTACAGTTGCGCTGTCAGAGAGCTCCCTCCTGCCCTGAGATCCCGCCAACTGAATGTGATGATGAACGGGATATTAGCAGATGCACAGCAGTAGCAAAGATGACTGAAGTAAATCATATTAAAAGAGAGACAACTCCTTTTTCAGATTATGGGATCAACTGGAACTACATAAAGAGCCCAAAAACGTTTACCTCATCGCCTTCACAAGAAAAGTCATGAGAGAGCTTTCCACAGCATTTAAGAAAAGGGATGACAGTACGGAGTGAGAAATTCCTATCTTCAAGATGTTGTTTGGGGTATTTACCTGAAATTTTTGCATCTTTGCAAGGTTAGGTACGTTCACTCAGAGTAAATTCCAAGTCACTAGTTACCGATAATACACAACAATTTGGCTCAGTAAGGTTTCACATTTTCAAGAAGCTACCATTTTCAGAACATTACTACATCTTCATTATCCCTGAAGCAAGGAGAAAAGCCAAAATAGCTGTCAAGACATCTGAGAAGAGTTCCTAATGTGATGATGCCTTTTGGGCCCTAATAAATTGCAGAGCAACTTGTTCTCCCTACCAGTAAATTCATCTCCATGTTAGGAAGAGAAGAGGAACTGCAGCCTCCACACCAGACAGCTGTAGTCACCTGAGAGCCCTGCCAGCAATTCCTGCTCCCCGAACGGGTGACTGGAACCCTTCCACCAAAGGAGGCTGGCTAATGGACAGCACACTTCCTGGGTGAATTCTAAAGTGAAAAATCACACAGAAAATCATGACACCTTCAGAATTCATGAGCAGCTTCTGTACCCTTCCCAGTGTAAAACCGGTAATACAGCCTCCTGAAGAAAACACAGTGGAAAGTGATGTGCATATTTGTGATAGTCCACACCAATTGGGCACTTGCAGGAGGCTGCCAACTTGTTTACTGGGTGCCCAAACCAGCCCAGCCTGCCCCTCAGCACAGCGAAGGGCTGGTGCCTAGGGATAGGAGGGGGCCTGGCTTCTCCTCCAGCACCCAGCAGATGTCTGTGTGACACCAGGCCTGTCTGCCTGCCCAATTGCCTGCTGTCCGTGAGCTTGACCAAGACCCCCTGTCTGGTAAAATGGACAGAGCAGCAAATTCCCCTTTACAGGATACTGCAGTGCCACAGACATTAACAACCGTGAGATCCTCTGTCTGCCTTACATTAAAAATAAAAATACAACAGGTGCTCTTCCTGAGAAGTGAGGTGTGACCTCACGTGAGCCTGCGAGGCTCCCATCTTGTACCCTTTGTCAGATGTGCAGGCTTTGCTCCCTGGGGCCGAGGAGAACAAGGAGCATCACCCTAACCTCAACTCACAGCACATTCTGGCTGCAGAAAGGCTGCACCACAGGCTGCTGAAGATCTGGAAGAAGAAGTATGCTTTGCTGCGTATGGGACAGGGAAGGGGAACAAAATCTGTCTGCAGTTCTTCATGAAGCCCTTGGTTATCTATATACCAAGCACCTACTAATTATTTATTGTTCCCATTCTGGAAGTGCACATCACAGTGGCTCTGGGGAAGATCTTTCATCTTCAGTGTTGTATATTCCTCTGAGGACAGGGGCTTTAGTACCGCAGTGTCTTGAGACCTCGGAGCTCCCACAAGTGCAACAGAGGTTCAGCACTAAAACAGAATTATTAAGTGATCTGATTAACTTGCAAGCTGGCTGACTGGCTAAACAACTAACGTGCACCTTGGCTCCTTCCCCCCCCAAAGGGTTCTTGCTTTCTTCAGTTCCCTAAGAAGCAGCTTTATTCATACTCGCATTGTTCCGGGAAGGCAAATGTGATTGCTTTAATATAACATTAGTGTTATGAAGTTGTGATTAAAGCTAACTACCATCACAGGAAAATCACTGCTTTTTTTTCCTCTTCTTTTTTTTTTTTTTTAATATGCTGATGACTTGTCTGAGCACGCAACCTATAAAGGATGCCACTGAGAGCTATTTTAGAAACTTCACTTCTGTTTACCTTCAGTTAAAGGGCTTATCAAATTTTAACTCTCAAAGCACAAAAAGCAGCCGTTGCCTTTCAAAAGCAGCATACAAGCTGGTTATTTCCCAATACAAAAAAGAGAGCTAATGCACCTCTTGCACATCCAGCTAACAAGCAGTATCCCCTGCCATATAAGCACCCTGCGTTTTGCACAGCTTTTCTCAAAGGCTGATTTCCACCTCAAAGCAGCTGCAGCCTGATACAGGCACAGGCATTCTGTTTGTGAAGACGTCCTTCCAAGGAGTGTGGAAATGCACTCATTTACTGCAGCAAGAGGTAACGAAATAAAAACACACAAGAAATTATTGCTTTTATAAAGCAGGATTTAAATCAGCACTGTTGTGTTTCATAGTACACCCTACTCCTTTCCACACTTAGCAGGTTTTTTTATTTAGTTGGAGGCTTTCATCTCTTTGTTGTGTGTTTGTTTTTCTTTTTTAAAGAACGATGACTGATTCATAGTTCTCAGTATTCCGATTCAATGATTCAGTCCAAAAATAAAGGAACTCCCCTTGGGAATTTCAAAACTTCTTCTTCTTTATTTGAAGACAATATCTCTATCTACCCTTCAGGCTACAGTTGGAAATTAATGCTTCTGTTTTTCTTTCCCTGCTTCTCATAGGAGAAATGAACCAACACTCCTAACAGTGTAAATCCAAAATGTTTTTATTAGTATTATAATCAAGCCTATGAATAAACAAAAGAAAGAAGGAATGGAGGAAAGGAGGAAGAAGAGTGCTAGAGAGGTATTATCTTCAATTAAAAGTGGTTAAGTATGCAATCACTGGGCTAGTAGGAAATTTGGAAACAGGAATAACTTCCAGACAGGTCGACAAAGAATATATGTGATTAAATAAAAATTGCTGCTTATACAATATGTGTATTACTTATTACACCATTGACTGGCCAACCTGTAATTATACCTTACTGAGTGCTTTGATTGTTTTCACTTTGGTGCTGTACACAAGAAATCCCCTGCTGTTTTAGCACAAGATCAAGAATAACCAGTAACAGAACAATGAAAAAAAACCAACAAAAAACTGGAAGGAAGAAAAGCTACCCCAGCTAAAAGAAAGACACCTCCCATACAAAACCCCAAAGCTAAACATCTGCAGTCTGGTTGCTGCAGCTCGGTACATCAGCTGCATTAGTAAAAGCCTGGCACTTCAGAAATCTGCTCCTGCATTCACTGTATTTACCAACACTGCTTGGTAATACAAGACGTTAGAGGAAGTGAAGTCACTTACAAAATCCCACTATTTATTTCCTCTTCTGCTGCCTTACCAGAGCCTTCCTAGCCACGCAGATGAAGAACACTGTATGTGCCACGACAGCATGCACACCAGGAACAACTGACACTGCAGCTCGAGTACTGACAAGAAGGTTTGGATACTGAGAGAAGAGCTGGAGATTGCGCAGCCGCAGGCTGTTTTTCCCCACCTCCAACCAACCCCATAAGCAAAGACCCAGAGGGTGACCCTCAAAAGGAAAAAGCACCTGCAGTTAAGTTTAATCATCAGATATACACGTTTGAATGTCACAGTCAGGAACGGAAGAGCAGGACAATACATCCAGCTGGCTAAAGGCTCTGTGCTCCAGGAGGTGCAGCTCTGCACGGTGACCGCTGCCCACCCTACACAGCTGCACAAATCCAGCCACAAGAGCTTCAGCAACATCTGGCTGAAAGCACAGCTACTGCTTCTCAGGTCAGGGATGTGACATCACAGGCCGTGGAATTACTGGCCTAAGGATTAAAAATGACAAGAGCTACAGCATTCTATGCAAACAAACCATTTCACAGTGGCAGTAGCAGAGCAGAGAACTACTTTGGGCAGTAAACACTGGATAGCAGCTGGTCTGTCTGGCTTGCTTTCTGCTTCTTCCAGGCTCAGCAGCTGCCAAGGAACTCTGCTTCCTTTCTGGTTGACAAAAACGACATTTCATACACAGGAAGAAAAACCCACAGCTTCTGGAATGGGCTGTTTCTCCTTACAGCACACTGACCATCTCAAGTGGAAGTGGTAGGTAGCACTCCTCCCAGGCCACTCAGCACAAGGCTGGGTGTCTGAGCTGCGACCATGGTGCGATGGACAGAACCAAGCCCAGGACATCAGCTGCGGGACTGAAACCACATACAGAGTGAAACTGAGAAGGGAATTAGGACACACGCAGCAGAACTGCACACACCTATGGTGTCTGTGGAAACACGGCATCCCAGGAAGCACAGAAAGCATAAAAAGCTGCAAACCAATAGGTATTAGGAGATAAGCTTCCATGTCAGCAAGATGAAGGATCGCAGCATACAGATATGTAAAGAACCAGCGTAAAGAATCAGAAACCCTATGTAAATATTTATTAGCGTACTTCAGCCTGGATGGACTGGAAAAAGACAACACAAATTTAGAAACCTACTTCAGATGGCAGAACACAAAGTCCTCTCAACAGCGTTCTGAAATGGGAAATATTTTTCCTTCCCAAAGGCATTCCGCATCAATAACTGTAATTCAGCAACAAAGTAAGCAAACAGAAGCAGGGATGTCACAGACCTAACACGTCTTCTTCAAACACTTGTAACCAGCTGGTATAGCAGCACTGTACTTTACAAGGTCTGCTTGTCTCGCAAAGGCTACATGAGGTCTACTTTCCTACTGCTCACAAAGCTTGCAGTACAATACCTACGCAAACCCAGTGCTTCTATCTTCTGTACTCAGCTCTGGTGAGGCCGCACCTCGAGTGCTGTGTTCAGCGTTGGGCCCTTCACTACAAGACAGACATGGAGGCCCTGGAGCGTGTCCAGAGAAGGGCAACGGAGCTGTGATGGTCTGGAGCCTTCCAGACCATTCCAAGTCTTATGGGGAAAGGTTAAGGGATTTGGGGTGGCTCAGTCCGGAGAAGAGGAGGCTTAGTTGAGACCTTATCATTATCTAGGACTGCCTGATAGGAGGCTGTGGTGAGGTGGGGGTCAGCCTTTGCTCCCATGTAACAGCAACAGGACAAGAGGCCATGGCCTTACATTGCGCCAAGGGAGGCTCAGGTTGGATATTAGGAAAAACTTCTCAAAGAGAGAGGTGAGACACTGGCACAGGTACGCAGGGAGGTGGTGGGGTCACCGTCCTGGAGGTGTTCAAGAAATGTGCAGATCTGACATGCGGTTTAGTCAGCACAGTGGTGACAGGCTGATGGTTAGACTAGATGATCCTTGTAGTCTTTTCCAGCCTTAAGGATTCTACTATTCTGTAGAACTATGGGATAGCAGGCTTCACACTGACTGTGAAGCTGGCTAATTTCTCATCTTTTGTTTTTTATTGCGCAAAAGTCTTTACGACACAAATTTACTACAGCGAAGAAGCCACCGGGTCCCTTGCTGAAACAAAATCAGCTCTGCCCATGCTGCCCTGGCTGCTCCACTCTGAATTTCTGTTGATTGTGGGAAGAGATACATCAAATTCTCAACAAAAGCCATTTGGAACAGCTTGTTGTCAACGCTGTCTTCCCTGCACAGACACCTTCCATAGACTTCTTATACAGATCAAAGCTTCCGAGGACCATGAGGTCTGCCAAATCAATCTCATCACCTCAGTTAGGATCACTGCTCTGTAGTCTGATTCCAGACCAGCACTGCGCCAATGCACTCCTTCCCTCCACCTTGATGAAAGCTTTCTGATCTCTGCAAGCATGCAGGAGAAGGGCCATGTGCCCAGAGTGCTGCCTCACCAGCCAGCACAGAGCCGAACACCCCCGAGATGCTCACCTCAAGAGTCACTGCTCCCTTTCAGAAGGCTGAAGCTTTATAAAACATGAGCATCTTTTTACAAAGCATACATTGCTTTATCTGGGATGGAAGATAGGGTTTTTCTGTGTAATATTTTCATAAGCAAGCTAGAGAAACACAGTCTTGGGAACATCCAGAGGTGGGTGAAAGCTGGTTAGTACCAGTTAGTACCAGTCATACAGGGAGTGATGTCTGGAGTCTGATCCCCTACAATTTCAGCCTGAGTGATGGACCAGAATGCCTGCTTATCTGTTTCCAAGTATCAAGCAGCGAGGGACTTCAAATAAACGGGGGAATCAAATTAGAATTTGAATAAACCAACAAATTGAAAGAAATGAGCTGAAAAGAATAAAACTGACAGGACAAGGGGCAGAGACTGTGCTGAGAGAGCAGAAATCCACTGTACAAATACTGGGTGAGAAAAGCGGACAGAAAGTTCTTCACAAAAAGGCACGGCACACACCAGGCTGCAGTGCAGAGGCAGAGGGCCTCTGAGACAATCCTTCCATGCCGCTCAGCCCCAGCAAGGCTGCAGCTCAAAGGCTGTCTTCAGAACAAGGTGGGCTCATCGAGAGAACACAGAAATAAACGAATGGAGCCCTACAAGGGTAGGAAGGAAGCAAGGGGCCTGTTTAGTCTAAGGAAAAGGTGACTGAAGATGATGATAAAAAGATCTATGAGGCTGTGCAGAGGGAGAGGATAATCTCTCTTGATGCTCAGACATAGAGCAACAGACTATGGCAGAGGCGAGAAAGGTTCACGGGCAGCAAAGCACAGGGACAATCTTCAGACTGCCTTGGGGGAACCATCTGGTACCTACGAGCTACGTGTGTACCACTGACATGGCCATTTCCTCCACGCAGCCTCTGCTGAACCACTTGGCTGCCCGTGTCAGGTGTTCCCCAGCCCACCAGACACCTCCACTACCCAAAGCTCCCAGGCAAGGAGACATGTGTCTGGCTAAGAGACACTTAACTGAAGCAAAGCTAACTGAAAACGGTGCTTTTCGTGTACAAAACTTCACCCTTGAAGACTCTGATGTTCACTGAATCACATCATCTGTAAATACAATGAGTACAAAGCTGACTGGCAAAGACAGATGTCCCAACCTGAGCCTTTGGTATTTGTAAATAACAAAAGAAATCACCAAGGAAAGGCAGTACATGTATAACTAAAACATTTCTATAGGTGCTTTGTTAGAGACTTCCAACAAGAACGAAACAGAAGGGGGACTGTTACGAGCTCCTGATGTAAAAGTACTTTTTAAAGCCACATATAGTAACGTCCCTTTTTTCTTCCCTGAACTTTTTTCAAATTTACATTAGTTATTATTTGCCTGGTTAATTTGTTTTCCTTCAGAAATCCTTCAGAAATTCGGATTGCTTCAAGCAAAATTCTCTGTATTGTTTAGTGCCCCTAATAAAAGCCAAGGTTTCGCAAGGGTTCTTGTTTGTGGCACTTGGCCAAGACTCAGAAGATGGCAAGGGAAGGGGCAAGCTGATGTACTGAGAGGGGAATGGGTTTTAACAGGGAACATCACCGGTGCTCAGAGAACAACAGGGTACCTGGAGGAGCACCAGCTCACACCTGCAAAGCCAGAAGGACCTACGGAGACAGGAGCCCAAAACAGGTCAGTGTGTGGAGCTATTCCAAGAGACCTATTTTCTGTTTCATAGCAAGACATGCTTGCTGAATGTTTCTGGAAAGAATACTTTATTTGTATGCCGAAACAAGACAGGAAATGTTCTGAAAACATTGCTTCGATTCTGAATGATGAACAACCTATATTCCACGCACAACAATTTCAAAAATCACACTTGTGCAACCACCCCTTTAAATAGCATGCCTGAAATAAGTGGGGACAAAGCACAGCGGTACCACAACGCCATTTAGGCACAGCAATTGACACAGATCATACAGGACTAGTAAGAAGTCATTTTAGTTTCCTTCGGCTGTTAAATGCTCATAACCAAACCCATCGTCAACAGCTGCAGGAAGTAATAGCACAAAGCATTAAATACACAGCTCTTGGAATGACTTGGAAAGCCGAGACCCAGGCAAACGAACCCACCACAAAGCCCAACCCCTTCCCTCAACCCACAAGTACTGCCCACTTCCCTGCTGACCGCTCTCTGTCCGAAGGGACTGCAGTACTTTCGCACGGTGTGATTCTCTTTCAAGAGCAGGGGTAGACAAACAACTCACATTCTTCCCTTCCCACACGTAATGGCATTTCAGCAGTTTGCAATGAACCCGTTTAGGGAATCAAGGCTGGCCCCTCAGCAACACAGCCCAGAGCCAACGCCTCCTCTCCCAGCAGCAGGTTTTTATCCTCCTGCAAACCAATCTACATTTAGGACTGAAATAAGCTACCTGTGGAGCTGTTATATTTTTTTACTGAAGCAAATTACAGAAGCCAAAGGAATCTGTACATAAGTAAGATGTCTGATTGATCAGATTTGCTGCACCGACAAATGCTTTCAAAAAGAAATTGATTTCCTGTAAAACAGCCTCCAGAACCCTGAAAGCACTCTGATTCTTCAAAATTCATTATTTCCCAGTAATTAAATGTTCTTCCCTCTTTTCACCCTAACTGCATTATAAATCGTGAAATAAAACGTCATGAAAAGGACCAACACCACATCATCTGTCACAGCTGAGGAGAGGGTGAGTTGGAGAAAGGCTATTTTGCCAAGCTGATGTTTTGAAGATTTCAGAGCAAATTTGAGGCTAGGCATGGGATCTGCAGAGAACTGATAGGCACCACTACCTCCTGCCTTCCCAGTGAGACCGCAGCTCCCTTCGCTTCTCCTTGGAGAGAGCTATTCTCCCTTGGCCCGCTTCATTTCCTCCATTCCTGCTAAACGAGATAAGCCCTGGGAGCAACAATATCCATTAGCAGGGTTAGCAAGGCCAAGCTTGACTCTTCAGCAGAAAAAGGCCCTCGAGCTCCCAAAAATGGTTCAAAATTTAGGAGTGCTTTGCTTTGTTTTCTTTTGCCTTCCCACGTCCCCCACCCCAACTTCAAATTTCCATACAAAATTAATAAAACGCCTTCACTGACTTCGGTGATCTGCAACTCCAAATTACACACTGGGTTTACTTGTTGCTTTAATGCAAGCATCTGATTATATTTGGGAAAAGTTTAACATTAGCCCAGGCAAATCTTAATTTTTAATGCATGTCACAGAGCCAGCTGTGCATTCTGACCCTATTAATGATTATTTCACACAGCATTAGTATCTGCAGCAGGATCTGCAGTATTATCCTGAACGCACTGCAAAGCAGCACAGTTTTAACATTTGACCACCATATACGGTAAATTGCTTATTACCAGCAAATTGACACTAAGGGAATTGGCTGTTTCAAATGCAAACCTATCTGACCCATCAGAATCAGGCAATTAGCTGATGCTGTTTGCTATAAGCAGCTGCTGCAAGTCTGTGAAGTTGGACAGAGGGCTGCCCCTCCAGGAAGCAGGGCACCGCTGGGTGGCTCTGGGCTGCGCGCCCTGATGGCCCATCGCACACACCGACTGCCCAGCGTGCTGCAAAACTTGCACTTAGCTCCTGTCTCTGCCCACTCTTTCCCATCGCAGTGGAAAAGAGGTCAAGAAAATGCAAAAAAAAGTCTGGAAATTACTGCCCACGGACATCAGTGATTTGCTTTTGTGACCGCTGCTGGCAATGAAGGGACGGCAGGATTAATGGATTTTTTTCTGGGCAAATATAATTATGATCCTGTACTTTTTTCATTCTTTAGCTCCTGTGAATTACACGAGTTCATTTAAATACAAGAGGCTTAAGGATCTTTTTCTTTTCACAAAAAGATATTGCTAAGCTCCATCTCCATAAGCACTATTACCGTAAGCAGAGCAATGACAGACACAAGCAAATCCAAAGATGAATTATTAAAGCCCAGGAGAGAAGCATGGCTTCCCACAATTGCATTCTCAGAGACTTGTAGAGCTTTGATCCCACACTGCCCTTCCTTGCATACTGGTCACTGAAAAACAGAGTTTCAGCCCTGGGGTAGAAGGAGAATATGTATTAGTAGGGGGAAAAAAGTGATGACAGGTGTTACCATTTGGTCACAGGGCAGACCCTGTGAAGGAGAATAGAAAAAGGGCTTGCCCAGGTGCTACCAGTGGCTTGACAGCATGGTATTTTCAACACAAACACCACAGTATTGGCCTTTGCACGTGAAGCCTGGAGTTTTCCAAGCTGATTGCTCACATCCATCATCAGTGCACCCAGGAGTGCTGCCAACCAGGATCCCTGTGCACCTGAAGTGAGCTGGAAAGCGTTGACCCAGCAGCGCAGCTGGCAGCAGAGTGCTTAGTGAAGATGGCAGCTCTGAAGCCAGGCTGTAAGCGCTGGGGTGAGACTGGCACATCGACCCAGGCCTTTTTATCCCTTTCCTTTCATGCAGCTCCATGTGAACAGTTTCAAAGGCATCCACCACTTCCTACTGTATATGGATAAAAAGAACAAAGAAAGATTCCAAGCGACAAGTGCACTTAATCAGACAGAAGATCTCTGACCAGATATAATGCCAGATGAAAAAAAAAAAAACAGCCTCAAGACTAAGAGCCCACACAGAAATCCATTTTAAACTCCAGCAGCTCACTTGGGAAGTCCACAGAAAGATCTTCACATGACTGTGGCATTTGAGATTCTGGATACAACCAAAGCAGTCCCTTTTTCCAGGCTTTATCTGTTATTCCACTGCTAGAAACCAACAAACAAGCCCAAACAACATAACCTAGGGCATGAGACTTTCCTTAAGTCAAAGGAATATGCAGTGACTAGTTGGGATGTCTCCATTACACACGAGAGCTCAGATTTCAATACAAATCTAAACACATCACAGGATTTGTAAGAAATAAATGAGCAACAGCTACAGAGCCACACTCAGAGTTCTGCCTAACTTGTACGGTACAGCAGTTTCATTCTAACTTAGTTTAGGTCCAAGCTGGAGGCTTTGCACAGGCATCAGTTCATCCCCTGCAATGGGATCTATCTACACCTAATGCAGTGGATTTCTGGATGCCGACCTGCTTTGGCAGGGGGGTTGGACTCGATGATCTCTGGAGGTCCCTTCCAACCCCTACAATTCTGTGTGATTCTACCCCTACCTCCCGTGGTCTTTAGGGATTCTTCATCCTGAACAAAGCCCCTTTGGACACAGCAGCATTTGAGGAGGAATTCACCTGCCTGCTACGCATTCGGAGAAGGCTGCTGTTTAGACATAGCAGAAAGCCACGTTCACTTACTAAGACTTGAAAAAAAGAGCCTCCTTCCCACCTCCTGTTGTGTGTCTAAGCAAAATCATTAGACAGAAATAAAAGAAATTTTAAAGTTCTTTCCCCAGGCATTTTTTCCAGTGCTGCTTTTGTTGTTGAGCTCTTTAGTTCTGCTCTCACTTTCAACGGTTCGTGAAGCTTTGACTAGCATAGAAATTATGCTAAGCATACTTTAAAGTGGTGTTACCTGTAAAATATTGTATTTACAACACTGGAAATAAGCAGACTATATGATTTTGGAACAACAAAACAATTTCCGCTTTATTTTGCAAATGCTTGAGTCACACCTTTCAGCCGTAACAACACGTGATGATCTGCTGCTTAGTCAGATCAAATAGTATTAGCCAAAACTTTTTGTTCTCATATACTCTGATCAGACTGCAAGTCATTTGTTAGACTCTTTATTCAGCTAGGAGAGGCAGACAGCAGAGGGCAAAACATCCACAGGTCTGGGAGAGCCCATTAAAGCCTGAAAGACCTGCCCCTGCTATCCTTCGGAGCTGAAAGCTTTGCACCTCTAACTTCACAAAGTTTTCTTTTTCGCTTATTATTTGCATTTGGACTTGGTAATATATGTTTTGCACAGAGAATGCTTTGCAGTCATTTTCAGAGTTTCACTGCCGTGTTTGTGTATGCACAAAGCACAGCTGCTTGCTGCTCCCTGACACCAGCAATGGGCAAGACAGCTGGAGCCCAGCTATTCAGCAGCTCAGGTGGGAGTGCAGGGAAGGGCAGCATCAGCACTATGTGTGGATGGGAAATGGAAATCAATTACAATCAATGACCACCTACTCGCAGGGAAGGAGGAGCTGATCAAGCCGGCAGTGCAGGAGGCTGCCATGTCCATCCCCAGGCCAAGCTGCCCCCAGAGGTGCACCCTGATCCTAAATGATGGTGGTCCCCTCCCTGGCTAAATGCAGCGCTTCCTCTCTGCACTGTACAGAACGTACTTACTGAAGTCCCTGCTGAAACCTGGGTTGCGAGGAGAGTTGCTGTCTCCCCTGCTCCTGCACGAGCCCTGCTGTAAGGAGTTAAAAAGCTCCAGTGAGATGCTTCTCACTGCTAAGGAGAACAGGAACGAGTGACTCTCCTGGTACAAGTGGATCCAAGTCACTGACCACGCTTTCAGCCTCACCAGAAAATTGAAAGAGGAAAAAAAAACCACCAAAGGAAAACGACCGTCCTCTCCATAAGCCTTGCAGATGAACTCTTGTTTCAGTGCTGTACCAGCTCCTGCTAATGCCCTGCCCTTTCCTCACCTGTAGAAGCAATTGTCCCTAAGACCTTTTCTCCCTTGTCCCTATCCCCAGGGCTATTTTGGCTTAAGACATATCATTTCCTAGAACAGACAAGATTAATATAGCTTTCCTAGCAAATTTAGGCAAGAATATTCAGATGCTTTAGCGGCTGCCCAGGCTTCTTAAGAACTCGGTAATCCTTTAATCTCCAGACACTTTTTTTTCCCCATAAAAGATTCACAAGCAAAACAAATGCAATATGGATCAAAAATTCAATCAGAATACTTAAAATGCAATTACATTCATCAGGGTGTTCTGTTAGGTTGGGTATTAAGTCTGGGTTTTATTCAATATCTTCCTTTTATTATAAAGCAATATTTTTTCACTGTAAATCATCTGATCCCTAGGCTAAAGTCCGCTTTGTCCATAACATATATAGAAATAGCTGGGGAAAAAAAAATGCTAACAAATTTCTGCTAAGAAATTCCTGCACAAGACCACTTCAGTGGAAACAGAAGAAATCAGGAAACAAAGCAGCGAGAAAGATGCTTCTACTGAAGCAGGGAGGCTAATTTCACAATTTGAGATTCTGCAGTTATGGCTTTAATAAGTGGTTGTCAAACGAGTCCCTTCTCGAACTTCACTTTTAAAGCAAATCCATGTGCCTGCTTGCTTCTCTCCGTGAGCGTTTCCCTCATCCTATGGTTTTAAAGCGGTTCTGCAATTTAAGCACATTGTTTTTGCAGTAGAGCTGTTTGGAAATTTTCCAGCCCAGTGGGGAAATGTCAACTTGTTGGATCCAAAACTTTCTGTGAAAATACGACTTTAACTAAGTCGTTCTGCCCAGACACATTTCAGGCCTGTCAGGAAGCTCTCCTGCAGACTGTCCCTATTCAGTCTATGTGTTCACAAGCAGCCTGGGCTGAGGCTTGAGTACAGGAGTACCCAGCCCCTTCTGGGACAGAGCAAGTACTTGCATTTAGTGCTCCCATGTTCAGCTCCAAAACTGGAATGTGGAGCTACAGCCACTCTGGGGATATCCAACTTCACCTCCCCTCCTGCTCCCTCTTCCTCTCAGTTCCCCTACCAGAAAGGAGCACTTCAGAAGGCCCCATGCTTAGCAGAGCCTACAACTAAATAACTCTACAGAATTCCTGACAAAAGCCAGATAGGTCTGTTCTCCTCCCAGAGGAGTAAAGCTAGCAAAGCCCTAACTGATGCTAGTGGCTAGCAGACCTGACTCCATCTTGTGTCCTGTGACACCTGAATGAAAACACACTGGGATATCCCAGCAGGAAAGGGTTAAGAGACAACATAGGAGCCAAACCTTAACCTACCTTCCTCTCCCTACAGACAATGGGAGCAGTGGTTTTCCTTCGCATCAGTGCACACAGGTCACCTCGTACTGTGCTGCCTTGCTACCACAAGGCAGGACCAGTTCTCAGCTGCTGGATGACACTTTTAGAAGACATTTCACTGCTACTCAGATGTCAGCTGATAGACCTTTCACATTTCTTCTCGTGCTCAGAGCAATAGCAAAGAGGCTCAAGCACTCAGTAGTTTGCTGTGCACAAGAAGAGAAGGTCAGAGATGATGCTGGCTTAAAGACTTCAATAACCTGCAAATTAGGGCTTGGAATTCATCTAATTAACATTGTATTGGTCTTTTTATGCTTTGAGACAGGCTGGGTTGGTGCTTTATGACTGGATTAGGCAACATCAAGCAAGGTACGGGTGGGATTCCCCCTGCCAGTAAAGAAGTCCATTATGATTTCAGCGGTGCACAAATCCAAAAGTTAGAGGCAATAACAGATACAGCCCTGGAAGCTCTGCACACTGCCCTCCAACTGCTTCTGTACAAAATCACGCTGTGACGCTGTCAGATCCCTGAAATGTGCTGTCTTTTATGACAACTGGGCAAATTCAATACAGCGACACACAGCAAAGGTATTTTGCTAGCTGACATTCATCTGAGTTTGACTGACAGCTGTCGCAGTCCAGTGTCTGCAACAACTCAGCCTGGCAGTATGGAAGGAACAGGGACCTCTGAGAAGATGCTGTGCTAGAGTACACTTCACCAGATTGCCTCCATCCTCTGTACAACCACCGACCATCACTGCTCCCAGTGCCCTTTTTGAGGCAAAAGATAGCAGCATCCTAAAAGTCCCTCAAAAAGCTGGAGAATCATATTTTAAACATTACAGATACACACTGAAGTGTCCTTTTGCATCTGAGACAACCTGTGCTTCTCTTCACAACTACCTACTGGAACTCACTGCTGACAGAGAAAACTGAGATAAAGATCTCTGAAGAAGATTTTACAGGCTTCCCAAAAATATATCAGCACACTGATTAAAAGTTAAAGGTTGCGTGCCAACCAGAAGACCAATTTTGAAAGAAATTATTTTGAGACGATAAAAACTATTTTGTTTACCTAAATTAAGATCACTGGAATTTCCAGTTCATCTACTTTACTAACTTATCACTCAAAACAGAAAGATTATTGTGGGCAAAAGCAGTTTTCTTCACTTAAAACAGTTGCTAACAACAACTGAATGAGGGAAATCCATCAAGATCCTCTCCAATCTATGCAACATTTTTTATTTGATCCCACTGATGATTGTGAGGGAGACAGCGAGTCACCCCATCCCTGGGCACGTCGCTCTTCCAGCTGCAGGGAAGGGATGCACCATCCTGGTACAGCCCAAAGCTGTCCTGAAGCCCTGGGAGATCCAGGCTTCTTTGTCAGCTGTTCTGTCAAGAAAAATGAGAGCATTTTGTACCAGGGAATTGTAAAGCTCATTTCCAAATGAGCAATAAGCTATAAAAAGGTGTCAACGTAGCCAGATGGAACAATTTGTACGTTGCTTCCAGTTAAAGAAATGACTGCTGCTCTGTAATTCTCTTCTGTTTATCTTCAGTTTCCTTTTGTTTGTTCCAGAAGATGCAAGGACACTGAAAGAAAAAGAAGTCAGGTCTCCAAGCAAACACCTCTGCAAGGAGCATAATAAAGATGCTTTTCTCTTCTCATAGCTGAACTCATATATACAGGAGATAGAAAATGCCCGCTTTCCAACACGGATATACTAGGATCAGTAACAGTGTGAAACAGAGAAAACAGTATGAATTATAAATCTGCTGGAGAATACATACATAGGCTAACACGTAAAATCAGTTAAACATGGATGGAGCTCTTTGATAAACTGGTTGCTAGCAGACATAAAATGAACTCAGCTAAAACCAATAGCTCATAGTTTGACTTGTTTCTCTAATGATGACAGTGTGACTCCTCCTTCAGCTGCTAGGTTACCACTGTCACATACGAGACACTACGACACCTACTGCTTATACAAACTGCCTTGCAAAAATAGCTAATGTTTTAAATTAAAAAATTAAAATGTTCCATGAGTTTAGCTGAAGAAGGTTATGGACTTTGGAAAACCATATGTAGAACAGCTCGTCAGAAACATGAATATCACACGAGGGCCCTTTGATTAGGTTGGTGGATCACTAGTACAGCAGAACAAATTGCAAATCTTCATTGCCTTGTTATGAGAGATAAGGATGCCCTAGAACAGCTGATGCTCCAAATTCATGAGAATCCACGCAGCACATTTCAGGCCAGCCTCAAACAAGAGTGAAAGGCAGTAATGTCGCAGACGAGTCAAGGGGAAATCTTCCACTGGGTTCAGGGAGAGGTGATGAACCAGCACCTGCTTTGCTAACCTGCCTGCCTCACAAAGCCAGATAATACTAATGCTTTTAATATGCATTTTTCCTGCACTGCAGCTTCAGCTGCTCACTTGCATAACATTACAAGGTGCAGCATGTTCCCTTTGCTTCGTTTTACCATTGCCTGTTCCATTTCCTTCTCCACTGATTTACAGTTCCATCAAAAAGGAGGCAATCAAGGTCCATCAGGAGGTCAGCCACTCCACTTTCCTAACCTTTAAGTAAGCATTTCCACAATGACCGCAGAGTAAGCAATTGGGCTGCACTTCAGGCCTACTTCATGCTATTTTAGTGAGGTCTAAATGCACACAAGGTCAACTTTCACACACATCACAGCTCAGCTGCTCGCTGCCCTTTGCTCCTTCGCAGCCCCTGCAAATTGGAAAATGCTCTTAAACCTGGGAGGTAGAACACAAATTAACCTAATTCACTGCCAGTGGAAATCACTGCACAAGATGCAGGACAGTAGTAGTCCTGACCCAACAAGCTGCTTTTGCCATGGCATCCAGGCTGGGAGGGTGACTCTGTCATGCTCTTGAAAGCTGGTCTCCAACAGTTCCATTTCTCTAACAAACAAGTTAGTGTCTGTCATAATACTGTGAGTGGTACAAGGGCCCATTTCAAATATCTCAATGTTAATGAAAATCACATTCGTTAAATATAGTAAGTAGCTGAAGAATTAGAGCAGATGCTCCCTGGCAAACTGCCTTGCTTACATTTCACCTTCTGTGGCAGCTGATTTACAGAACTTCCTGTCTACTGTGCTTCGTTTTCACGTATCTTGCTTTCTCCTGCCTGAATCTTTCTCTCCATTTCCGCCAGGGTCGTTGCAGAATGCCAATTAAATCATAAAAATGACTCAGAACAAAGGGAAGAGCAACATAACTAAAGCAGACCCGAGCAGGTGATAACTGCAGACTGGAGCTATCACAGGAAGGTAGTTTAAAAGTATCATGTCAAATAAACTAATTAGAACATGACTTTGGTGAAGCTGGGATAATATTTCATGGCAGAAATACACGAGATCTAACATAAATCTGAAGGCAGGAAGAACATTTTGTACCCACACCACCATTCCTGCAGCTATCTCTGGAAAACAATCCAGCTTTAGAATCAGAGCTGCATTCTCAAAAGGTGAAAGGGATGCAAATGTAAAAACTTGGACGCAAAGTATAAAAAGTGGGCATGCACAAAAGTAGTCAACTCAGCTTGCACCAGACTAGGTTTTCTTCTATGTCCTTCCCCCTTCTGCTGTTACACTGGTTTCAAAGAAGAGCTGTTTTGGAAGAAGATGGATTACTATCAGTGGAGAGTTTCACACTCTGAAGAGCCCTTTAACAATGAAAACTGGGATTATTGACACCCAGTGCTGCCCAATTACTTAAGCCCACTACACTCTTGACTGCAGCAGCTAGTTCCACACATTAATGAGTTGTATACAGAAGTATTCATTACCTCCTGCTTCACGTTTGTGCTATAATTCCTTCTCATCTGTGTTGTGAAAAAACAGTGAGTAGACTGTTACAGAGAGCAACAGTCTATTTGGCTGATCCATCACTAAATTGAATAGTTACCTCAGAACATCGATTGCAAACCTCCCCCTGTGCCACTTCCTTGAGTCTGCTCAGCTTACAGTACAAAATGGAACATTTTGTGTAGAAAGAACCATAGCAACCACAGAACAAAAAAGCCTCCATCAGACTACGTACAGGTCTGTATGCAATGCCTGGCCCAACGCACACCATTGTAGGTAAGACTGGCCAGTTTGGGATGGTACGATTGCCAGTCGGCACCACAAACAGCTTGTTACCAGAGCTGCTGTACTTTCCAAACTACTATTAGTAGCTGGTCTTTATGCTCCTCTCCATATTCTTCTCTTAGAATAGCTTTGGGTAAAAAACAAAAACAAACAAACAAAAAAAACCAGATATCTTCACTGAATTGTTGAGCCTTTGATAACAAAGCAAATGATTTCTGAACAAGCCTCGGGGAAATTCACGTTCGTTTTTAAGCAATAAAGCAAATTAGTGCCATAGCTTTAAAGGTTAAGAGACAGAATAATCCCATTTGATAATAAGAGAAAAAGATGAAATGACTTTAAAAAATCCATTTGTTGCCACGTTGTCATGTTGTTTATTATCAATAACAGCCTAAAATCAGCTCTTCTGCATCACAAAAGGGCCCGATTCCTGCACAGACAGAACTCTGCTTCTCAAACCATTGCCTAACATCAGCAGAGATTGTGTGGCCCACCTGTGCCTCCCTGGGGCAGGGTGAAGAAATAGCTCAGGACACTGCAAAGGCAGGCTGTTGTGCACACAGAATTTCTGACCGGATAATTTACTGCTCTGCAACAGCTTGGCTCAGCTGGTTCATTTAGAGTTAGTTTCAGCACCTTTCTGAGTAGGTACTGCTCTGATAGAGATGAGCCAGCATTACTCATGTTCCAAGTCTCCCAAAAGCAGTGCAGGGCCAGACCTGGGCTAATACATTCTGACACACAGCTCAGCTCAGCATGGTGTTATTGAAGAGAGACAGCTCGGAGTCAGCTGTAGGCATGAGCAAAGCAAACTCATACTGACCTGTGAAAGACTGCAGACATAACTTCAGGTTCCCTGCAGTTAGCAGCGTAAGCAGATCCCCTCCAGAAGAGACAGGTCTGATTAACTCTCTCTTGCCAAAACACCGGGCAGAAAAAGAAGAGGCCACTCTCCTCCAAAAAGCACCTAACTGCTCTAAGCCAAGACAGAAAGAAAAGGGAACTACTCTCACTGCTGGCACTCCTCACCCAGAGGAGTGCACTTTCGCTGCAGACCCCTGCACACCAGCCACGCTTTAACTCACCACACTTGAGATGCTGAGGACCAAGCCCAAGGGGCTCCATGTCCCACAATGCCTCTGAGACACCAGCTCTGCAGCTTGCAAAGCTCTCACCTGGGCTGCAGCTTTCATTTGCTTTGGTCTCTTGGCTAACAGCTGCAGTTCAAATTATGCAGAACATCTTAATAAAAGCTCAGGCACTTACAGGCCCCAGCACAGGGGCTGCTGACATCTCTGTGACCCTCTGTCCCTTCAGGGCAACATGGGGTGCTGCAGTCGTTTCTTCAACAGAACAATCCCTGGTCACAGAAGGACTGGTTATTTACTAGTCTGCAGGTCAGGGCTTGGAAAAGCTATCTCTTCTGGAACATTTAACAATCTTGGTTTTCTGCACTGATGATTTTACCGTATCTGAAAACTGCTAGTTCCATCATCCCACAGCAGCCTGCGAGTCACAGCGTAAAATGAAGTTATCTTCTTCCCCACTGGATAAACTATGTTTGTCTTGAGGAATAAGTTTGCATGATAGAAAGTACCAAAAGATGTTTTGTTTCTTTTTTTTTTTTTTTTTTTTCCTTTTTAGGATTCATTTTTTACCTGGAAAGAACTACTAGCATTGCCTCAGATGGAGGAAAAAAGAAAGAACTAAGTAAGGGAGGCAAAGAGAGCAAAAGCCGATGCAGACAGGAGAAAATATTCCCTTTGGCTAAACCAAGGGTAAGAGCAAAGAGCAAGGGTAAGATGAATGACAGCTCTCCAAATGCAGTGTGATAGGCATGGTGACACAGCTTACGGAAACCATTAGCTTCAGGAACGGGAAACTGCCAGGAGTCTCTACTGGCTCACACCCATGAACAAAGAGTCCAGAGGCAGTTGCCGTGGACCTGTTGGGTCTGAGAAAACCACATCTGCTACCTAAGTGCAGCAAGAGGTATTGCAACATGCTGCAAGGGGTGTTACCATCCATCCAGTGTACAGGGAGCAAAAGAAGAGCAAACGCCATTTTTGTGACAGTTGCTCTTAAGCATCCCTTCCCCCACCGCTACACACACACTGCGGGTTGCAAACATTTCACTGAAGGAATTTTGTCTTTCCATTGCTGTTCGTTCTTCTTTTATCTGCGACTGAGAGGATAAAAATGAGAGTTTGCTTGAAAATGGTGACTGCTGGGGTCTGGGTTCTCTGCTCTCCTTTTCTGCCTCTGATACAAAGAGCAGCACTTGTAGAAGAGGAGTCCCAGGAAGAGCCCGAGACTCTTTTCTGAATTGTTCTGGAAAAACAACATCGTGATTTCTAGCATGGAAATGAAGGTAAGAACCCCCTACATGAAAAGCTCTGTATTTGATAAATCCACTACAAAAAAACCCAAGTGTTAGTCAGCTCCTTGTGTTTTCAATATGGAATGAGTAAAGGTGCGAAAAATTACAACACAGTAGGAATAATACAACATTCCTAAGCTATCTTTTTGCCATCTGTCAAGTTTGTAGTGTTTTCAAACTGCTCTTAAGCAAACTACTAAATCATCACAACATCTCTTGTTATATGATAAAACAGAATACAGTTGACAATGTGGTATGTTTAACCTCTGCCAGAGTCTGTATATTTGTGCAGAACCATAAGCTGGTTGCTAGCATATGCCAGAAGGCTTCTGGCAGCCTTCCTAAGGATTTGTCAAAAAGCAGTTTGGATTCCCATTCCTGCAAATGTGGAGCCACCAACTGTTGCTGTATGTCACAGTCTTCTCAAAAGAGGCCTCACGTGACAGTAAGAAGCAAAGGATGGGGAATTCATCACAGACAAAAGCATCGTATCTCTTCCCAGCTTCTCCCTGGCCTGACAAACATCACACTCTTTTCTTCAGTTACCCAAATTATCACCTGGTAATTTGCTGACAGCCTCAGAGCAATCAGGTACAGGTCTCCTTGTGATGCTCCGACATCCTTGTGACCCAAGTGAGATCAGAATGTAGCCCACAAAGCCTCGAGTGGAGGAATTAACCCAGTGTCCTCCTTGAGAGAAAGTGCCAAGCTCATTGTTTTTGGTTTTCTTTTACATTAAATTAAGGCAAGCGATTTATTTGTGTTAAATTTTCCATAAAAAAAAACCAAAGCCCCTGATAAGCATTAAAAAAGCAAACATAGAATGAGTCACACCGATTATTGTTATCTGTGGATTCCACATCATCCTACCCTTCTCAGATAAATAATTAACCAGCCTTTCTCTTCTGTAAGCTTCTCACAGTCTTAGTCGGCAATTTTCTGCTTTTCTGCCCCCTTGCTGATACAATTAAAGTTTATTGACAGTAAATACCATAAATTTTTATTTTCTCAAAAGAAACCTCTGGTGCTTTGGACCCACTAAAGCTGTGGTTGTTCGGGATGCTATAAACTTGGCATGACGAGTCACTATTGAATATTAACAACTGAACTATTGCCAAGGAATAGCAGTATTTCCCAGATTATAGCTGCCTAAGGATCACCACTGAACAGAAAGGACATTTGGTTGTCATATGAGCTCCAATAGACGCAAAGCTGGGAAATCAAAAAGCCGCAATGTTGAGAAAGGTGGGAAAACTGATCCAAGGTAATGGCAGAAAAATCTGACAGTGTGATTGAAGGAGAAATGCAAAAGCTCATTTGATGTATAAAATGCTTCAGTTTTGCTTTAAACACCGTAAGACAGCAGCTTTTTTTTCAGTATGGCCCCAAAAGCTTTATTTCTCATGGTAAGAGAAAACGCAATATATTGCATACTACAGGTCTAACTAAGAAAGCAGATGGACTGACAGGTATCAAAACCGCACCTTAGCACTGGACTGTTACAGCAACCAAGACTATTTTGCTGGAGACACCAAGAAAAGAGATGAAAATGAAAGCTAACGTGCCTACCTGACAGGGCAGGAGGTGCTAAAGCCAAAGCAAACCTGTGCTAGAAACCACTCACTGCATTCCTGTGCTTACAGAAAAACGGCTAAGAGAACTAAGAGAGCTTCAGGAGAAAGGAAGAGGCAGGAGGCTGCTGAGGATTGAAGCCAGGCCTAGAAACTGAAAGGAAAGAATGAAAATGATTAAGGCAGGAGGAGAAAAAGTAACTTAACATGGATGTCAAACATTAGGCTACTGCATCTACTGAAGTGCTGTTTCCAACAGGTAAGGGTTTGTTCCAGAACTTGAAGGTCCAGAATCCCAACAGTGAAACCACTCTAAATCAGTTTTTGGATCCTGTCACCTCTGTTTAAAGACAAAGGCTTGGCCTTGCCTCTGTGCTGTGAGGACAGCCACCTGTGAATGGCAGCACCCTGAGGAACTGGCCACTCGTTCAAAGAAAACTGCTTTATGTTAACTACCAAAACTCTACAGGCCAGCAAAAAATTGTTTCCAAGATCTTCCACAAGCTTTTTTAATATTCCACACTCTCTGGGACCACAGAGCATTTTCAAATACCAGCCACCCTTTCAAATCACTCACGCAGCACAAAGCACGTGAGAAATGTCATGTACCAGAGGATCTAAATGCAGGAATGCTGGAGTAGCATTTGATCCTTCAGCAGCGATGGGGAGTATTGCAATTGAATTTCAAGGGATGTGGAACTGCTGCATGCAAGATTACATCCTGCAGCTTCACCTCTGGGGCACATGCTAGCAAAAGCACAGAGAAACACGTTTGTTTTCACAAGAGGCTAGCAGATTTTGTGCATCTAAATGCTTGTGGGCTCGGGAGTTTGTTAACAACTCCGCCATTGTACCACACCACCTGCTTGCTGCTTTCTCACCAGTAGCATTTTTTTAATATGTAAAATAAATGCCAATTAATAAACAAGAGCAACAGTAACTTGTGACCCATGTCAGCAGCCAGCCCACAATATGAGCTAGCAGGAATGTCAGGCTGTACGGGCCCTAGAGACACAGGCACCAGCACAGTGCTCATTGCTGACCTGGGAGAACCTAGCCCAGCTGTTGAGAGATGATCAGCTCTCTCATCCTTCCTTCGCTGCATCCTCAGCACATACACATTTGCATAGCTCCCCTATGATCAGCGAACCATGTCGATTTACACTGGATGAACACCTAGTCCTACACATTCAGTGCCTTTCCAGTTTCAGATGGGCTGGAAAATTAAGATTTTTCAGTTCTAAATGCGCTCCTGAATCTCTCCTTTCTATTGTTCCTCCTCCCCACTTCCCTTCCACTTTAACCCACCGTTTTTCAGGTCATTTAGTTCACAATGCAAACACAGATGACTTATTAGGAGTTGAACATTGCCAACTGTGCATGTAACGCGACTTGTCTTCGCAATGGCTAATAAACACATACACCCCAACAAAAATAAGGACTTCCAGTTCACAAAGACATGATACAATGATACATGATACAATGGAAGAGGATTAAGCAATCTAACAAGCAAGTGCTCTTTAGCCTAAAAAAGCGTAGGAAATGTTTCTGCCTCAATTCCAAGCAGAGCCTATAAGCTGAGGGCAGCAGAAAGGACCGGATCTGTGGAATTAACTCTAATTTCATGTACTGTCACTGCAACATCATCAGGATGAAAAAAAAATAATCATCTAAAGGGGAAAGGGTAATACTGAGCGTTCCTTAACACGTCAGCTACAAAATACTGCAGAAATGTTGGGGCCTGGCAAAGAGCTAAGCTAAAAGGAAAAGGGCGATGGTCACACAGCACTGGAGATGGTAAGAGCTGACCCCTGAAAAGTGCCATTTATTTTAAACAAGCTGATCCTGCAGGCTCACAATTTAACTTGTTTTTACTGTCGTTTTATGACTTTTTCCACTTTGTCATGACAAGCTAATGATTTTTGAGAAAGTGTACCATGACAAATCTGCCCTGCAGGTGCTTTTACACGCACTCCATTCGCAGAAGACTTGGATCCCTCTTCTCTTTAGTTTTTCTCCCAGGGTTGTGCCAGGGTACCTGACCTCATGAGTAGGACAGCTCTGCCATCTTTAGGAAGCCTCCAGCTCATCCCTTTTGTTGAGGGAGCTCTGGGTGCAAGTCCATTTAGAGCCACTGCTGAGTGCTGCTCTGTCACTGGCCAAGCTCAGCCAGCGGGGGCTGCCCACCTCCTTCATCACCGTGCATCACACTCCCCAACAGCACTACCTGATACCTCTGAATGGCAGTAACAACAGCTGTTGCACAGAGGCTGGAAAGAGAAAAGGGAGGGAGGAAAGGGGGTGAGATGGACTTTATAAACACTTATAACTTCTAAAGATTATTCCTTTTGAAGCTAGACATACATTTTAATCAGCTACTTTCATCATTATTCATGAATGAATTATTAATTAGTCCTCTTGACTAAAAATATCATTTCCAGCTTGCTGCAAAAATACACACGCACACACACAAACATGAAAAAATAATACAAGAGAAGGAAGATATTCCACATCATTAGCACTGGTGTAAAGGCTGGCTATTTGATCTCAGTTTAATTATGAATGCCTAGTTTGAAAGAACATTTCCACATCAGCAGTCAATAACACTGATGTGTGCACTTGGGTGTAAGATACATAAGAGGCAGTATTGGCACTGACTTGCATTGCAGCAGCTTCGATCACTGACTGTTCTGATGGGTGCATGCACTAAGACCTGCACACGTGTACTTGTTGTTAAAACACCCTTTGTGACTTCATATTCCTAATTGGGTAAAACTCAACAACTCACCCTTGTGGTTATTGCTGGTTTCACGGCCATGTAAGGCTTCAGCCACTGTAAGAACCCTGAAGCAAAGACAAACTTTGTCCCCAAACTTTAGTGGAAACAAGGAAAAGAAAAGCAAAAGAAAAGTATCATCATTTTACCTAATGGAGAAACAACGTGACTACAGTAGGGATACCCTACCTTAGTCAGAAATAAAGCCTGAGCCCAGATCTTCCGAGAAACAACTCATTTCGTATTCTTCCAATACATACAGATCAGCACGGGAAAACTCTCCACAGCATTCGTATTCATTCCCTGCCTGACCTCTCCTTTCCCCAGGCTGCTGTCCACAGGAGTACAGCCAGCAAGAAGCCCCATTTTGCCACGAGAGAACCCAAGGTGGCTCTCTAACGACCACTGTCACCTGTCCTGTTGCATAACACCATATGGTAAAAGGGCATCTTTGTGGTGGTATATTCACATAGCTGCTGGGAAGGGGAGGGCAGGGAGAACAGGGTAGGAAGTAGTATCTGAGAGTCAGCAGCTAGAGAGGGCTGATCAGCTTGCAGGGTCTATTTTTCCCTACAAAGGCAATGACAGCTAACAATCGCACCTTTTTGTTATCTGAATTGGTTTCCTTGATGAATACATCTCTTCAGAACCTCTGCAATGTTAATTTTGTAAATGATCAAAAAGCTTCTAAACTAAGAAAATGCTGCATCCTCAGTAAAAGAGGAGAAGGGTTCAGAGGAATTGGAAATGACGCGTTATTCTTCAAAAATCTGGGCCACTCTCTGAATGCAGTTATTTTTAAACAGCTTGTGTTTTACATACGTGGAGCTCACAGAGCTAATAAGGCTGAATGACTCGGAAACATTCCTGCTTTGCCAGAGGCTTAGACAAAAATTAACTGAGAGGTTTCATGAACCCCTTTTGGGCTATTGGAACTGTTACTGTATTACATGATTGTCTCAAGCCTACTGAAGTCTCCAGGAAACTTGAGTGCATTTATCTCGACCAAGGCAAATGAACTCCGAGACATTGTTTTCACCTGAAGTGAGTCCAAGGTCAAAGAAGCAGGGTGATAAACACGCCTAGGAGAGCGAGCTTTGGCACGTCTTGTGGAACAGCAACTGTTCACCTGCACAGCACCGGGGGGCAGAGCCTCTGCAGTGGCAGACCACATCCAGGCAATGCAAAAGCTACCTTTGCACCTTCTGAATCCTACAGCTGCAACTGATCCCATGCTGTATCTGCAGCCTAGAGCATCCTCAGCTATAATACTTTTATGCATAACAGTTTCCACGAACTTTCAAAAGGTGGAAAATACTAAAAAAGCAGACAAAGAAGGCAGAGCCCAAAAATGTAAAAGCAAGGGGAACAGAACAATAAATGAACATTTGCCTGATTGTACGATTGCTCGAGTTCCCAGCAAGAACTCTCTAAAAACTAAGCGACGCACTTCAAGAAGTTTCTGAACTTGTGGACCTGTGTCCTCTCAGGACCAAAATGGATTTCCCTGGCAGTTATGGCTCTTCAAATCCCGTCTACAGTTCTCTCCCTATTCTCTTTTTCCCCAGACCTCCATGGAGATTTTGTTCACGTAGGTTTATTCTTGCTGGGCATGCTCTTTCAGGTCCATTTTCGGCTCAGCAGGTTTGCACATTGTGCTCCACTGCCCACAGCTGACCCTGAGTTACCCATGGATTCGTACTCACTAAGCCCAAGCAGTTCCTCCCTGGGGCCCTGTGTGTGGCACGCTTCTGGTGCTGTGGGGCACATGGGCTCTGCCCTGACTTCTCTTCTTGCAGAGCACTGCAAGTGAAGAACCAATTCAGGTCAGGTTTTTCCAAAGCAAAACCATGTGCATCGCTTTGGTTGTTATTAATATTTCATTAATTTCCCAGCTACAGTAGTTTTCCCTTGAGAGATCATTAATAAAATACCACCCGTATCAGCAAGATAGCAGGCAGAGTGACCAAACTACAAAACAACTTTAATCACCTTGGTGTTAAACCTTCTCAAGCACTGGTTTTAATTTAAAGAATTATATAAACTGAAGCTTTGATAGTGATGACGTCTTGTCATTTTAAGTACTTCTTCAGCTTTCTCCCACTTCCCCTGTTTTGTTTAGAAGAAGAATGGGAATGCCCGTGTAAATTAATGGGTGTTCGCTGGAGGACCTGAGCAAAACTTCCCTGGCCCCAAATGCTGACAGTGTTGCCACACCTCCCATCCACAAACGTCCCTGTCAGCTCAGTGCAGCCCCAAGCAGCAGGTCTTTCAGGGACAAAGATGAAATTGATCAATGACCTAAATCCTGTTTCTCCTAAGATTAGAATATGAATTCTGCCGGTAGCTGGTATCAGACTTATAAACAACTTGACCGCAACACAGCAAGCAACATTTCTGAGGTCTCCTGACAGAAATGACATGGCAACTGACCAGATAACGAGCAATAGCTCCACTAAGCACTACAGCACAAATAAAAAGGGTAATTACTGCTTTTTTAAAAACATAAACAAGAAGTGGTAGTGCCACATGCTACTGCATGCCTACTGAATCCTGCCTATTGAATCTGCTCCTTTAGACTACAGAATGTAAGAACCATCTTCATGACAGCCAGTTCTTCATAGAGTTCAAATCCAGAACATCCGGAAACACTTCCATAGGTTCCCATTTACTTCAGAAGATTTTCCCAGGTTTCCTCCCCAGCACTGCTCCCTTCTCCCACGATAAACAAAGCCTCATCTCACACAAATTACTTCCTTTGTATTATTTCTATGGCTCTTCTATGAGCATTTTCACATTTTACTTTTTGAGCTCCAACAAAGATGAATCATCAAAGTACAGATTGTCCCTCCTGTACTCAGCTCTGGCGAGGCCGCACCTCGAGTGCTGTGTTCAGTGTTGGGCCCATCACTACAAGAAAGACATGGAGGCCCTGGAGCGTGTCCAGAGAAGGGCAACGAAGCTGTGATGGTCTGGAGCACAAGTCTTATGGGGAGCAGCTAAGGGAGCAGGGACTGTTGAGAAAAGGAGGCTCAAGGGGGTCCTTACAGCTCTCTGCAACTGCCTGAATGGAGGTTGTGGTGAGGTGGGAGTCAGCCTCTCCTCTTGCAGCAAGAAGGACAAGAGGGAATGAACTCAAGTTGCAGCAGGGGAGGTTCAGGTTAGATGTTAAAAAAAACTGCTCCTCTGAAAGAGTGATCAGGCACCAGAATGGGCTGCTGATGGAGGTGGCTGAGCCACCAATCCTGAGGTGTTCAAAAACCATGTTGCACTGAGGGACGTGGTTTAGTGGGGAAATGTGGTGGTAGGTGGACAGCTGGACTGCATGGTCTTGGAGGTCTTTTCCAAGCTTCGTGATTCTATGATACTTATGTTTACTCCTTTTGTGAGAAAATAAGCAAGAAAAATGTGTTTCATACTTCTACTCCAATTCCTTCTAAACTTAAACAGGGCTGGTTTTAGGTATACATAAGCAATACATGCTCTGCGTGCATGCACCTGGAAGTGAAAGAATTGGGTTTTACAGAAAGTTCTACTGAATCCGAAGTAAACACAACTGAGATTAATTCATGTCTGCCTTAATTCTGCTTCTCAAAATAAACAGGAAGAGGGAGGAAAAGGGGACAGAAAAAGAAAAGAAAGGAAAGGAAAAGGGAAATACATACACACATATGGATTTCTCTTACGCTTTCTCTCCTGTTGGAAGTGTTCCCTGTTCCAGTCTGGAACAAATTTAGCACACAGCTGTCCCTAGCAAGAGGTATTCTATTTAAGCTTAGCAAAGGAAAAATGAAGTACATTTGTTATACACAGAGAAAGCTGAAAGGTAAGCACTTCTTCTGCCAAGATGGAAAGAAAGTCAATAACTGATTCTTTGATGGTTCACTAAAGAAGCTGAAACTTCAGTGACAGAATGGTGAACCAGTTTGAAATTGTACCGATTTAAATAGAGGCAGCTGGGACACCAAACAACAAGAGACTGACAGATGAAATAAAGAAATAATTGTTGTAATCTTCTCTAGTGCTTAGCACGACTTTGATTATCTTCAATAACTCTTCTGATGCAAAGCAAAATTGGTACCAAAACAAATTTGCATATAGGAGCTTTTTTTGCATCTCTCAAAATGCATTAATTGAGTTAGAAAAAAAAGGAATAATAAAGAAGAGAGTAAAAAAAATTAAAGAAATGGCACCAAGAAAGCACAAAGAGATACACCACCAAGTAATTCTTTCGTCTTCTGGCAATGTTTTGTTAAATTGTGCTCAACCCTAAAGAGCACAGTGACCACATGGCTGCACAGTGCTGAGCCTCTGGGCAACCACCAGTTTAGCACACTTGAGAACTGTCACACTGCTCAATGAATAACTGCAGAGGTGTCAAAGGAAGGAGAAGCAGGGCTCCACGCACAAAGGTGGCTGCAGGAAGCCAGGCTCCCAGTGTGACCAAGTCCTCACACAGGAGCTAAAGGCAAGTTCTCCACTGAGATCTCTGACCATAGCAGCTAATGAGTAGGTGTTCTGCTCGGCCTCAGTGGGACCTTGGAGCTCTGTACCCATTTTTGTTGACCAAATCAAAATACAGGTAGATGGAATAGGGTTCAGAAGTGAGCCATTATGATTTGAAAGCTTCTGGAGCTCCATCTACTTTTCTCAACTAGACCTAAGCACTGACTTTCTCACAATCTTCACATACAACATGAAGAACAGACATCTGGTAAAAAAAAAAATAAATAAAAAAACTGAAAAAAGCCCTTCAGTCTAGCAGACAAATATCCTGGACACAAGTGAAAATCAGGTAATTTCCAGTCCATACTGATCTGAAGACATTTTCTGGGCTGCTTATTCAAGAGATCTAACTACATAATCAAACACTCTTTTCAGGCTTCATAACATGATGATCCTTGAAAATCATGGGGTCCTGTGGTGCTTCAAGTCTTCCAGCATTTGAAATCACATTTGCAAACATCACAGGATTGACAGGCCTGGTCCTAGAGGCAAAATCACTGCTAGTCTCTAGTTCATACCTTACAAGACTCACTGGGACCAGCAAGTAAATCCTCCATTTCCAGCTACGTCACTGCCGTAAGAAGCCAAAGATACAATAATTATTTTTCTAATACTGCTGCCATAGTCTACAGGATGGTATTTAAGGGACTGATCATATGACCATGATTGCAAAGCAAGATGATTGCTGAGCAGGACTCATTATGATACAAAGGAGCTGAGGGGTCAAGACAAAGAAAAAAAAAACCTCACGCTCCTGCAGCCTCTAATATGTTCTCACAGGAACTGCCATGCCTGAAAAGTACAAACACAGCAAATCCCTTTCTTTTCTCCATTGCAGTCACTGAGCAGGTGCTTGTATCTACACTAGTGAGAGAAATACAGGCTTCTTTTGGAGTCAAGAGAGCAAAACATCATGGAATGCACTTACTTTAGGTTTGTCCTTTAGGATGCCAGCCGTTCTTCCATCTGACTGAAAAGGATATTGAGTGACCAGCTGCCATGCGGATGTGAGGCTGGAAGGTGAGTCCTGCAAGAGCTGAGCAGCCCCTTGCTACAGAGGTGGGGTTTATAGCGGGAATGCACTGAGATTTTCAACAGTAACTTCAGTGAAGCGAAATCCTGCCAGCGTGACACCGACGCTGATCTGTTCAGAAAATCCTACTTGAATGTTAATTTGTTTCATCCCACTTTTACTATGTAGCATGCCTTAAAAACATTACCTCAGAGAGCCTGAAAAAACATTGGAGCGATTACGCAGTAATTTATGCAGATTGCTATGTTAATTTTGAAATTACTTAATTCTCTGAAATGCCTGGAGTTGTCAGTGTCCCGCCCTGAGCTGGCTCTTGATTCACAGGTCCTTCACAGGAGCAAAGGAGCCAAGGTGTGTGAGCAACCCTGCAGCACAATATCTCACACGCACTGCAGGAGCAGGGAGGGAAGGAAGCAGGTTCAACACATTCTCAAAGAGAAAGGCCGGAAGCATTTCCAACAGAGAAGAAACAGCAGCTGATCATTTGGGACCCACAGAGCGAGAGAGCTGAAGAGCAACAGCATGGGTGCTAAAAGCAGAAGTGCTCGGGGCTCAGCGACTGTCATCGTGCAGCAAGCACCACAACAGGGTGGCATGGGTTGCCAGTTATTTCTCTAACAGGAGAAATCTCTTTCTCTGCACCTCTTCCCATTGATTTCCTAACTCCACTAGAAAAACAGAGAAACTAAATTCACCACTTGCTTATTTTGATTGAAGTGGGCAAACAACAAAAGCTTGTGCCTGCTCTTGGTCTATTTTTCTCAAAGCGGCTCCTGCAGCTCCCTCCAGGATAGGTACACTTCCAGAAGCAGGTGTGTTGGGAAACACGCTAACACTGTGCAATGGATCATAGAATCACAGAGCCCTAAGGGAATGCTTCATCAGACTGCAAGCACCTGATGGAGCTGTAGCTGTCCCTGCTCACTGCAGGGGAGTTGGACCAGATGGCCTCTCACGGTCCCTCCAACTCAAACCATTTGGTAATTCTATGATCCTACGCCACTCGCTCAGCAAGGAGGGGAAACTTCTGCCTGCCTTTAGCTAAGGAAAAAGAACAAAAGGGGTTTCCCAGCCTGCTGTAACTCTGAATGGTTGGCTCCACAACCAGTGTCCAGGGACCATTCCCCCGGCCTTGACTTCTATGAAGTCCGAATTGTCATTAACAGTGGTTCAGTGATAAACGCGCTGGATTTTAACTACTTTGTTACTGCCTTGACGAAAAAGACCTCAGAGCATGTAAGAAGCATTCGTGTGTTCTGAATAAATCAGCTGAGAACGGTGATTTTACTGAGTAGCACATTAACGTAGATGGACGTAGTGAAATAAGCTTCCAATCTTAATTAGTAAGGAAAACAGTGACCTGCTTTCAATTTAAAAAATACGCACAGCAATAATATACAGGACACAGAGCACACCATGGCCTAAGTAAACTCCAGGTCTGACTGGGAATGAACCATCAGTACCGTATGACTTGCTAATGCTCAAAATATGCTTTTAATATGCTAAATGTATCACTAAAAGGATACTAAAAGTCTTGCATTAGCATATTCTGGATGATCTTAGAATATATGATAAGTGCAACACAGGCAGAGACTCACCGTCGTGGCCTAATTAAAAACTAATAGTGCAGCATATTGACCTAACAACAGTAATTTCTTCATCTCAACTTCTCCCCTCCTTTCCAGCTCTCTGGCTTCAGCCAGGGTAGAACATGCAACCCAACTCCCTCTAACAGCCGGCAGCTTTGGGGTGCCAATTTTTCACATCAAGCAATCCTCACACTTGGCTAAAACTCCCATGTGTAAACTGGATGTATTGCATCTTCCAATGGGAACGACACTTGGTCCGTCCATCAGACAGCCACTGAATGAGCCTGCAGCACTCCAGAATGAGGACGTTTCCTTAGCCAAGGAATCAATACTTCATCTATCCCAGCTGAGGGATAACAGATCACCTCCAGTGTCTACTCGTCATTACAAATGGAAATTGAATTACGTATGGTTGTCAAAAGCAATTTACCCCGAGTTATTTGGAAGCAGTTTCTCCAGCCAGTACAAATAAGAATGTTGTTTCTGCCTAAATTCTGGCAACCAACCACACCTTTTTGAACTCACACGACTCCCTCAACAGCAAATTGGCTAAACCTGCTGATGTGCATGGCAGGAAAACCTTGTGAAACCCCTGCACACGTCCTTTTCCTCTGCTGTATGTGCAGCTATAAGCAGTGGGGGAAAGTGCAGGAAAGCAAGACAGAAAAACCACCCCCATCCCTTTCCACGGATGCAGGGCAGGATGGAGCAAGGGCTTCTCAAGCTTCAGCTCAGTCTCACCTCTTCACACTGTTCTCCAGGCACAGACATGTACCCTGAATGGGGAAATAATACATTACAGTGACAAGAAGGGGTGGTAAAATTGTGTCTCGTTTGCTATACTGACACTCTCCTCCTTTTCCCTCTCCCCAAACCATTTCTTTTTTTTTAAAGTAAATTATAAAACACTAAGTGTGAGAAAAGTAGATTATACCCACTTTATAGCTATCTATTAATGGGATTGGAACTGTAACTACTTGCTCTCCATTTCTCTTTCGCTTTACTTTTTCATCACACTGCCACTGACTTGTATCATCATTACAGACCTGTTGAGTAGGGATTTAAATCTCTGCCCTCAACACAAGAGTGAAACTAAGACCGGGTCTTCTTAAACACTGTTCTGATGCAGAGGTATATTAAGTTATAGATGTCTTATTAGCTAAGAAAGTACTTTATTTTGAAGTCCAGTTAATTGGAAAGTCACTTCCCATTTGTTTCTAGTCACATTAAGAAACTCTGAGATGAACGCTGACATACAAAATTAAAAAAAAATTGCCAAAAACTCACTGTCCATTTTCTATTGTATACCTGCTTCTTAAGAAGACCAAAATCAATTTTTGCTAAGTGACATCTCTGACTCCCTGCCAAGTGCAGGGCAGCTATGCTAGCCATGGACCACAATCCACGTAATGCAGGTCCAGCTGCATCTGCTGAGCTGCTCTCAAGCTCTTGTGACTTTGGTGTTGCACATGAAGCTGTCAGAGATATTCTGTACCCAGATCTCAGGTTTCTTGTATATCAGAGCTGACTGAGAATGAACTGTTCCCTTCACAGCTCAGAACGATCAGACGCAGAAATCAGAAGAAATCACAGCCAACTATAATCTTCAGTCCCAGGCAGAGAAAAACACATTTTCAATTCCTACTAAAAGTACTACTCCTTGCCTGCAGACTAGTTGTGGCTGTGGAAACTGACAGCCTTGTATTTACCAAGTTGCTTTCTATTCCATTTTTAAAAACAAACTTGCCAGCTTACTATGTTTGAAGAAAACAACATCTTAAAGGCTCAATCCTGCACAAATAAAGCAAAATGCATAATGGACTTAGCGGACAGAGAGCTTCTGAGTTTATATTGTACCTGAGTCCCCGAAAGGGTCCCTTACCTTCACGCAACATCTGTGAACACCATGGTTTGAACTGTGCAAAGGGCTCAGCTGAAATTCTGTCCCTGCAAACCAGCAAGGAGAGAGGAAACAGGTGACCAGGAGTACCTTAACCTATGCTGATCCTATTCTCAGAAAGTACAACGGGGCTTTCCAGCCTGTGAAGTGGAAAGAAAAGCACTACAAAATGAACTCATGCAAGGAAAATGAATACAAGCTGATCTCTAGGCAGCACCTTGGTTGCACAGCTCCTTTCCAAAACTGCTTTTGGAACAGTGCAAGACAGTAACTGACTAGGATGAACGCCTCTGAAATAGGCCTGAAAGCTGGGGAAGTGTTACAGTTGTGGAGACATTTTCGCCTCCCTCACACGCTGCATGTGGCTTGGCTGGTTTGAACTGTACAGGACCTGTCAACAAAGTACAGAATTGCTGTTTGCACTCGGATGGTCTGATAAGTGTCTGAGCTTACCGTGTCACCAGCGATAGCATGCAGACACAAATTCAGCCTGCAAGATGCACGCAGAGGAGTCCATGCAGACAGAGAAATACAGCCTCACTCCCCCTGGCCCTGGGAGCACTGTCCCCTGACTTCAGTGCAGCGCCAGGTTTGTGCGCACACAGCTCTGCGCCTGCGGTCAGCCCATGCTCCATTAGGTGCTGCTCTGTGTCTGCAGCTCTGGCAGGGCCAGGGTCACCAGCCCGAGCACAGCAGCCACAAGTGTCCTTGGGCTGAGAGCAAGTGCCAAGCTCAAGAGTGGGAATTCCTGAAAAAGGTCCTTCTCTTTGCTCAGCGCTCTTGTTAAGAGGTATCTATTTCTGAACAGATTACAAACAGCAAGGACAGTTGTTATCACATTTAAAAATAGCCCCAGAGGAAGGGTTAACCTTTCCCTAGCCAGCAGCAAATTCTAAGCGCTACTCCTAGATCAAAAAGGCAATTATTTAGCAGATCTGACAGAGGAATAAATGGCTCAGAAACATCTTTGTGTGAGATTCCTGCAGGAGATTCTCACCCCACCTAATCATGAGCCTGTGCCCAAACGACAGTCCCAGCACCAAAGCCAACAACCACATCGCCAGCTCATTACAAGGCTGCAGCTACACTTGTTGCGGCGCTCCACCATTCACACTTAATGTGCCTGTAAACGTAAGGGAACGTAGGAGAAGCTCTTTGTGTTTGGAGCCCACTGTGCCTTGCACTCATCTGGATACATGAGCAAAGGCAGCACCCTGACCAAGGGCTGCGCACACTGTGCTGGCACCACTTACAGCAGGAAAGGAATACCATCCAAGCACAGCACGGTCACTTTCATCTGCTACATAAGCCCCTCTCCTATTGGAATTAAAGCAATTGTACAGTCTTACACAACTCTACGCCCAAGAATTTAAAGGCTTCTCTAAGTGACACAGTGCTGCACAGCCCTACTTCCGAGCTCGGTGTCAATTACCAGGCTCACATGCACAGTGGGCTGCACACAGTGTGTGCTCACACACGCAACCACATCCGCGGGGTTGGGAACCAAAAGGAAGCATTGCCCAGCCCCACGCTCCCCGAATTCCTGCCAGACTCACATGCTGCTGCTTGGCCAAACAGTTAAACCCAATCTCTCAGCTTGCTGGGTGAGCGACGTGAGCCTGCATCTGAAGCCAGCACACAGCCTTCTCTGCTCTTCACATTAAATATAATGTGAGTGCACGCTGAAAGACTATTTAAAATACCTTCCCAGGAAGTCTGAATTAAATGCTTCCCTTCCTGTGATAAAAAGTTGGAAGGCCTTCATGAACCACGAGTATAAAACCTCGGTGCTGCCCAATACTGCAGGAGGCGCAGCGCTGCAGCGCGTGCACAAAAAGCACTGGGACACAGGCAGTCGAGCTTCGGGAAATTCAGCACACATCTTCTCTGGATACTATTTTGTTTTTAACTACAGCCTTCACATTTCACATGTCTGTGCCTTTCAGGAAGAATATAAATAGAAAAAGGAAAATAGCACACCTGAATCTTAAGTATGCTTCTAACACATATGTAATTTTTTTTAATTGAAGCATTTTCCACAGCAAAAAACACTCCAAGTGTGTGCAGGCGCATACACACAAACCTTTCCTCTGGAAAATCTCCATCCTTCTCGATTCACATACGATTTTCAGAGAGCAAATCACTGAAGGATGTGATGCTGTATAAGGACATTCTTCTTCCTTCTTTTGAATCATTCTTTTCTCAGGGGAAATGTAAAACAATTTATGAAACTCAAAACGTAATAGGCTAATGATGAAAGGTCTCATCCAAAGTCAATGGAAAGAGTCAATTGATTTCCCTTTGCACTGAATTTATCTCTGTGTCACTGCCATAGATCCCACAGCCCTGCCACGAACACAGAGCAGCACTGGTGCAGCCCAGGCCTGCTGGGGGGAGACCAGAATGATCTCCATAATAGATGCAAGAGAGCAAGAACAGATGAAAGCAAGGAAGGCCTTTGCACACATGAATGAATTCAACAGGATGCAGCTTGATTAAACTAGGCATCGAAACGCTCATGGTCACATAGACAGCATCAGAAGAAACTCGTACCTCTGATTACAAAATGTCTCAATACTCCATGGTCTCCTTTTCTAAAATATCTGTAGCACTTGGCCAGAAGCATGTGAGCAGCCTGCTTTGTATGTTCTGAAAGCAAAGGTAACAGAAGCTCCTCTTCGCGAGTGTGGACTCCACGATCAGTGACCATACTGAAGCACTGGGGTGAAGTTTGGCTACTACCCATTTCCTACACTGGAATACAAGCTAGGCACTGCCCTGCCTTCCTCCTGCATCTCACTCCAGGAGCTGGTACTTCAGGGCAGAAGAGAAAAAGGAAAGGCACATTTCTGCTATCAGCAGACAGTGCTACAGGTGTCTGACACTGCAGCGCAAGCAAGGGGCTTCTTCATTTCTCCCATGCAACTTCAGTGCTATTCTGGGATGGAGCGTGGTGCTCAGCAATAGCACTGGTGACATGCAGGAAATAACTCCCATGGCAGTAACCTGAGCTGGCTGCTTGCACAGGGATGTTCTGTTTGTCCCTCTTTGGAAGATAAGTCTCTACTCCGAGATACCAGCAGTAAAATATACTGGGCTGGCCATTGGACTGCACTAGTTTTGAGCCGTTTGCAACTCTGTAATCCCTCTGATACAGCCATACTTACCCTACCTTCACACTGCAGTGGGAACTGAGGAACACGTATTTTTGGGAAAACTGTTTGCAGGAATCAGCGCCCTCCCACTACGTGTAATACCTTCACTGCCCGTACGAGTTTACAAGAAACATGTCACTGTCATTAAATACTTCCCCTACAGAAAGGTGGCCAGTATGCGCACAGGCTGTGTCCTGGCAGCCTGACAGCAAAACTTAGCACAGGCTAGCTTCGCTCTACTGACTAAACACAAGCTCAGTGCAGAGATGCACCTTGCCAAAGGCTGCAGAGAAACTGGGTGTGCGTGCCCACAGCAGCAGCCAAGCCTCAGAAGCCTCAGGCCTGGCACAGCTGAGCACAAGCCCCTGCAATGCGCTTGCTGCAGGTGAGGTGAATTGGGACTGGACTCTCAAGTGGCTATGAGCATATATGCAGCATATTGAGCCCTGAATCTGCACAGCAGTGTGCTCGGGTGATTTTCAAGTTCACCAAAGTTTTATAAAACCTATTCTTAGCCAAATAACTACAAATGAGCAGCATCTGCTGACATTTTTTTCCTATTACCTTTCCCCTTGTGCTATGGTAGGAAATTGTTTTCTCAATCAGTGCAACAGAGATTGTTTAACAAATTCACCTGAAGAAACCAGAGAGAAAAGATATGGCTGCCTGTGCCTGTGCAATGGGCTCCGTTTCATTTTTCAGTGCAGCTTTAAGGCCTGATTAAAATAATAAACCAATACAATGATCAATTTAGAGAGCGGAGAAACACGTTTGCCAGACAACGCCTGCAGCCACGCTGCCAAATAAATCAAAGTAATGGCAGCACTGAGAAAGGAGCAGTTTAACCTGAATGTTGTACCACGTATTCTTGAAATTTATGCTTTGCAACGACACTATTAAGCAGTTTTAGACCATACTGATGAGGAAGAACATACCATCAAGGATATTCTTTCCCCCAGTTACATTCAATAACAGCCCAAGGTACTTGATTTATTATTTTTCAATTACCCCTCTGTCACAGAAGAGCATCCTCCCCCAGAAACACCCACGGTGGCACACTTGTGTTAATGTGCAGCACCTTCAGAAAGTTTTCCAAGAGTGCTCAAAAAAAAAAAGCCCAGTGTTTGAAAACAAGGTATGTTTATACTGCTCTCCCATTCCTTTCGATTAATCGTGTTGTAAATGTAATTGCCCAAGAGCAGGGCAGTGCAATATGCATTTCATTTCCATTTCTAAGGGTTTATCACAGGGTCACCCACCTTTGCCACTCAGTGAACACCAGAGACCACGGCCACGTCCTCTTTCCCCCTCATACATCACTTGTGATCTGGCAGGCCCTGTTAAGCACTTGGAAGGCAGGCCTACCGTGGGGTTAGCAGCTCATTAAATGCTGCTCCTCAGAGCTAATAAACGCGCATTAGCTGAATCCTACATCGCAAGTGACTGGCAAAGCTCAGCCCTCCCTGCTGCATTCCCTGGCTGTCACACAGCACGGTGCACTGCAGTAATTAATGCAAAAACACATGCTAATTCTGCTGATATTTGATATAGAGCAGCGTTGCCTCAAAGTGGTTGTCAAAATCATGTTTGCTGATAATCAACTGTTCCTATGCAAGTGGATGCTGCAGCCTCCAGCCGCAGTGTTTATCATATTACAGTGTTACAGGCTCTCAACTCTGAATATTCATGGTCAGAAATTAAGCCATATTTTTTTGGAAGCTAACACTAGTTGCTGCCGAGCATCTCTGGGTTTTGGCAGTGCTTTAGGGTGTCTGAGAAATAAAAAGCCACAGACACGATCCATTTCTATAGCAGTAACTAAAAGCCAGCCACCTAGCAGGTCGTGTTTGGGTGCCAATACAAACTCCCATCCGCACTTACAACTGTATGTTGGTAGGGTTAATAACTTGGGAAACTACCACTGTATCTCAGTGCCTCCTTTTCAGCACTCGGCTTCCTATGCCTAAACCAACAACAAAATCAAAATAAGAGGATGCTGTTTACTCTGGGGATGGTTCTAAGGCCTGTATACAAACAGAATGGCCCACCTTCCTCCAGACTGTGTTTGTTAAATGCTCTGAAAAGATTCACTCACTGTTTTAAACAAACTGTAAGCAGGATAAATAAGATTCAATGCCTGAAACGCCCATTTGGGACAGAGTCATTAAGGAAAGGGATGGCACACAGAGCAAAGACCTGCAGCTCTTCACAGCAGTCAGAAGATCAGAAGAGGAGCATTCCCAGAGGAGAGATTCCCCTACCTCTCCAGGATATTTGACAGATCAGAGCGTTATCGGAGCAGCTGGGAACTATCCCACACCCTTTAAACAAGCACTATACTTGCATGTACAATGCAGCTTTGCTTATCTGGCTCCATGTCAGTCACTAGATGGTAGCAGAAATGGCACAGTAGCTGAAAAACAAAAGACTGCATAGGATTTTGAAAAGCCTGAGAGAAACCTCATAAAAGGTGTCAATTGTGCTATTCATTTTATGGATCTCCATCAGTTCACTGACCTCCTTATATTCTTGCCTTCCAGTGGGTCCTGTTAAGAGCTGAAACATCACTCTAGGAAACAGCAAAACAGTTACTAAAATTATGAAACAGAAGCTTTTCATAAAAAAAGTCAGTCACTTCTTTAGAAAGTCAGTGCTACCCCACCTCATTTCTCCCACCGACAGACATGGTGCTGCCCTACAGACTCACTGTCGCAGAGCGTTAAGTCTGTGCCTTTCACTTGCTATGCAATTTTAATCTTAAAAAGGGGTCCTTTTTGTTGTTCTTTTGTTGCTAAGGAATGTACAGTTCCTACCCCAAACCACGGTTTCTCACAGCAATCCCTTGGACAAACAAGTCAATTAAAATGTCATTATGACATTCCTTTCTGCAAGAGATCACAGTTTTGTTTGTAAGAAGGAAACAACAACAAAGTGGGAGAAAAGCAGAAGTGGGCTATGGGATGACAAGAGCATCGCTAATCACACTTTTCACCTGTCTGCAATGCTGTGATACTGCTGAAATGCAAGCCCAGAGAGACCCAACAGAAGCAATAGGCATAAGCAGCAGCAACATGTTTGGGATCTTGGATATAGTCCAGCTCCCTCTGTTCCAGAACCACTGATCTGGATGACTTTAGCGAGTTGTTCGTGCCTTTCAGCTCTTAGTCACAAGGTGTGGACACAAGACAGAGATTGATTTAATGGAGAATGAATGTAATGCTCTGCAAGTAGCTTAGACTGCATCAATTAATCAATTATCCGAGTACGTTCCACTTTAGGATATTCATCACTATTTTAATCTTTAATCAACTGCTTGCTTCACACACTATGCAGATCCTGAGCTTCCATCTGTGAGAAAAATATTCACTTTGCAAAGGAAAACCACCTCCTCCACTTGCCAGCCACGAAAACAAGGAGTGTGCTGACCATTCTAAAACCTGACTCATCTTGTAACTAACAACTACAGACGGTGCTGGCACTCGCTGAGGCTTTGCTTGATACAAACCTTAAAAAATATTTACTGCAGATTGGTAGGAGAAACTGACCTGAAGGTTTTCACCTTCACCTCAGCACATGCAGGGCCAACTTCTATATCCAGCTGTATGGTTTCCTTTAGTCAGAAGTGCTTTCTAGCTGTGAATTTTTTAAATTGTTTAGTTTCTTGTAAATGAGGAAGTTTGAAATCTCTTCATATCACCACAATGTCTTTAGCTATATCACTACATTCTCCCCCTTTTCTAGCTCTGCTGTAGGATAAACTTTATTCCCGACAGAACCAGCCCAGCTCACCAGGGCCAGATCCCAAGCCTGAGGGACCTCTCCTCTGACATCAGTGGGCGTCAGAGCACATTTGTAACTCCTCGTTATTCATTACTTGATCCATCTATTCCATACAATGAATCACCACTCCAAGTCCTATCAGTCTCATTGCCCCTCAAGAATTTTGTACGGTATTCACAATGTTCTCTGAACCACCGTCACCAACTAGGAGCTGCAGGACTTTCTGCAAGACAACTTTTCATTGGCATGCAGTGAAGGAGTCCTGGTGACGGAAGACTAAGGAGTGCCCAGGGAGAGGAGGAAAGGAGATCACAGATGGAAGATACAGTGGATCACAAGTTATCTGCAATAGTGAGAAAAATGCATCGGTTGATAACAAGTCTGGTGTTTGATGTGCATACATACTCCATTATCTAATTTTTAATCAAAAGCCTGCATTTATCCTTCAGGGTTGAGAGAAGAGAAAGCTTAAAACGGTCAGTGACCACAGAAAGGATGAGCACATTATTATCTTTTTAATCCACAACATTTACTTTTTCTGGATTTAGCAGCGCTAATACGAAAGTGATTAGTGCTCTGTTTTTGCCAAAATAAGAGGTTGTTTTTATGAGTCCACACGTGGCCTGTAAAAAACAGATAGCACTGACTGGCATGTGACCAACAACAGAATATTTCATCAGTGATAAAATATCCACAGAAATAGATACGACTTGTGCAAGTCCCAATAATTACCCGGACCTCCTAAAAGTAAAGCACCAGTCTGTTACATTACACCAGCCTGCAAGCACACAAAAGGTGGCATGGAAAGTCCTCCAGCGTGCTTGCCTTTACTAGACAAATACTATTTTTAAGAACATGGGATAACCAGCCCCAGCATTCCACCATCTTAGTCAACCCTCAAAGAGTCATGACAAAAAAATGCTGAGATGTTAAAAATAATCAATGCTATTTTTTTGCATGTGCATTCTAGCTTCTCAGAGTTCAGGATTCGTGCTTTTCGTTTCTACTCCAGACTTACGGTGGTTGGAAATGGATATTTTTTCAGCAAGGTTGAAATTCTCAGGCCATCACAAAACTTGAGCACCTACAGTGTTAAGAATTGTCCAAAATCTACTTTCTCAAACCATGTAATTTAAATTGTTTACCCTCTTTTACAGAACAGCCTAGGAATTTGGGAGTCCAGGACTGTGTGCCCCACCCTCTCCAAACTGGACTCATGCTCCTAGAGGACATACTATTTTAGAAGGTATTTAGATGGCTAAATCCTAATATTTGGAGTTCCCTGGTTCCCTGCTTTTAAATACGTGGCACTCCCTAACTTTGCTTCTGAAAGTTGTATCTGAAATACTGCAACATTAGCAAGAAAGCAGAACAACGATGGCAAGCTGAAAGAACTGACCGATAAGCATCTTTAGAAAAGTAACAAAACAGCAAACTTTCTTCCCATCATTTTATTTACTCTGAGCAATCTTGTTTGTGTGTGCGTTTGGAACAGACCTTGTTCTTCTTTTGGATTTCAGGCAGAAGTGAGTCTCCTGAATCTTCCATACCAACCTGCACAGTCTTCAGGAAAGTTTTGGATGTTTCCCTAAGCCTCTCTAATGCTTATCAGAATCAAACTAAACTCCAACAGTCTAACATCTGAATGCTACCAGTCTTTAAATACCAGTAAATTTTAAGTTCTTCAGAGGCAGTGACACTGAGACATCCTTTGCACCTGCAGATGGCAAGAAGTTAAACACAGCCAAGAGCACCACTTGCCCCTACAAATCCTGAACTGCCATAGCTTTGTCCTGAAATTGATCCTGTGTGGTGTGCGATAAGAACAACAAGCAGTACGTGCCTCACACACGCAGCCACGCAGAGCTCTTACTGCACCTGGTGTTTTAAAATACGCCCTTCGTGAATTTGCAATGAATACCTCTATTAAATCTCTCCAGTATGTGAATATTCCCTTCTCTAAAAAGATGCTTAAATCCAAGGTGAAGAAATTCAGCTGTGGGGCTGATGACTCCAGCACCGCATTCACCACCTTGAGGCTGAAAGGACAAAAGACAAGCTTGTGAGAGCTTTCTTTTCTTCCCCAGCTTGGAGTACGGATCAAATGTGAATTGCTACAGAACTCTGAGGCAGATTAGGATTTCAAAACGTCTTGTTCACATTTAAAAAGGTTATGTCTGTACTGCAGACACAATATCTCAAGTAGAAGTTCTGGGCTGGCCTCGTACCACTTAGATCTCTTACCACGAACAGTGCGACTCTGGTAGTGCGGGGATGACTTTTGGCCTGCAGCCCAAATGTTTACTTAATATCTAGGGAAGCTTTTGTGGCCTGTCTGGGTTCCCTTCCTCGACTGCCAAGAGCAGCTGAGCTGGGTTTAACTCCCTGGCTCCCACAGAGCCAACGTGCACTTCAACACTTACACAGAAAAGATGAAGGATAAAGCAACCCTGCAGGTCTCAGGCCACACAAACACGAAATTTTTCATGTATGAATGCCATCAGCAAATGCCCTCCTTCTGCTCACTACTGCAGGTACCATGTGTGCCGTTCTCCCCTTTAACCCTGCTAGGGTTTTTAAGGATTTTCAGATAATAGCATAAAAACCCCTGGCAAGGACACAGGTAATACACTTCCCAGTCGCACAGCAGACAGGTGGAAAACATGGTAGAAGAAGAGTCAATAGCTGCTTGTTATCTCACTCCCTCTGAACTGCAAAAACGTCTTAGGGAGCTGTGAATTACTCCCCTATTGTTCTTGCTATATCATTATTTTGAAGAGGTTCGTGCCTGTGTTATTTGGTTGCTTGCTCTGTTTGCTTTATCAGCTTGCTAGGTGATGTATAATTAAAAAAGCCCTGTTTTACCACTTCACTCACAGATCTCTTTAGATAACACAACGGTTGTGATAGGCAAGAGAAACACAATATAAGCTTCAACTGCTGCAGCTTCCCTTTGAATTTATTGGAACTTTCCCTTCTGGAATACGTGTCTCTCATCAGAAATGGGGCTGTGCTACAAAAGCCAGTATTTATTTCCCGCTGACATCAATGAACACAATGGCTTGTTGACATAAGGAAGCAGTTTCAGACAGCAGGTGAGACTGGACAACACTCCCCAAACACTCACAGCCTGCAGCTCCTGACAGAGCCAACAAGGAGCTGTGTCACATTTGGAGATAGACCTGCAGACTGAGCTCACAGCTGGACAAGAAGTTGCCGTATGCAGACACTCCACAAATGCTTGCTCCAGTGAACAAGCTCTGCAGCACCCTCTTGCTGGCACTTTCTTTCACCCTTTGGGCTTCACTAACCAGCACTGCCAACTGCTCCATCACTTCCACCAGCCCCCTGCAGTTCTTCATCTCTGAGTTCTCCAGCTCACGAAACCAAACTTGACTTCATTTCTGCTCTCACGGCTGCTTCATCTACCACTGCACCTAGAGCTCCTGCCCAGGCTCATCTCATGCCTTGACAATGCCATCTTTCCTTCCAAAAACAAACAACCACATTTCACCCTTCTGATTTTCCTTCCTAATTCCACTTCTCTAGCTCATCTAACCACACTTTTTTCTTATCCCCACACTTTGTGCTTCCTTCTTATCACATCAAATAAAAGCAACTTCTGTTCATTCCCGAGATCTTCCAGGGCCAATCATCCTCTCATACACTATTTATGCCTTCTCCCACCTTCAATAAGCCCGTCATGCTTCCTTTCATCACACACAAGACGTCTTCAAACATCTTTTGTTCTTTCTTCTGTGCTGTATCTCATACAAAGACGTGGACAGCCAGCAAGTTATCTCATTGACCTCTTTCAAATACTTCTCTCAAATCTTCTTTGCCTTCATACAAAAGCGAAACTCAGCATCCCTGTGGGTATCCAAAACCAGTTTTACCCATAAGAAGCTGCAGATTTATTTTCCCCACCACTCAGAGTCCACTGGTGGCCTCCTGCCTCGGACACACCGAGCTATTTAGGGCAGGGGCTATTTCTGTCAATCTTCTCCTATGCATTAATGAGTCATGACTTGGAATTTAAGTGCTCCTTATAGATGAAAAAAAAAGATATGACCTCTCTGTTTCAGAGAAAAAAAAAATAGCTGAAGTTTATGGATTAACATTTACAAAGGTTTACAAACTCTTAAAACATGAACACTGTTCTTAACATAGAAGTGTCTAGACAGAAACACTTAACAGCCAAGAGAAATCTCTATCAACAGAAGTTTCAAGAGGTTGTGCTGTTGTGATTTGATCCTACAATGCTGCCAAGCTTTAGTAAAGTTACATAAAACACATTCCTGCAGACCATCTGGGGAGCAAAGAGCAGAATACATACATCTCCTCTTACCGCTGCTCCACAACAACTTATGAACCAACAGTTTGTGAACCTATGGAGATCTGCACACCAGCAGACATTCTCCACACCTTATCTTTAAGGAGTCTGAAGGTGAAACGCGGCCCTCACTGCAGGCAAGAGGCCAGTTCAGAAAGATGATGGGTTAGATTTCAGTTCCCTGGAGCTGTTTTGGTCACAGCCTTTAGATGCACCAGTTTGAGCACATTAGATTAGCCCATGGTGGCCAAGACAACAAAAGCCTGACAGCTTAAGGGTTGGAGGAATTCTGGTATATAGGACAACGAGGATGGAAGCACAGCCAAAGCTGAAAGACATGGCATGGCAAGAGAAGGAGCTCTTAAGCAAACTGCTGGATTCAGGAGCATGAGGCAAGATGGTACAGAAGTTTGCAAGCATTTGTTTCCTTTTGCTCTCCACAGATGTGGATAGCAATGCGTATGACAGCAAAAGGATTAAATAAATAGTCTTCCAATTTCTGCCTACCAGAAATAAGATAGATACTAAGCCATTTCAGCAACGCTAGTACCACTTCAAGTTGCAAATATGGACAAGGTTAGTAGGGCAACACAGCACCGCAGTCAGCAGGGCAAGTGGCACATTTTCCCCCTTCAGTTGCATCTCATTCCCCTACGTTGTCATGTAACTCTTGGTCAAAGCATTAGCAACAAATAAGAAAGGCCTATGCCTCACACAAGGCTTACACTGGTTTAACTAAAATCAGCTCTGAAGTCAAATCAGTTCAGCAGGCATGAAATCCCACATGAATCCACTTAACTTGGTGCACAGACATCAATTTAGCTCATCTGAGTTGCTGCAGTAGGCTAGATCAATACAATGCACTTGTAAATGGATACACAAGTACATTCACGTGGGGTTTGCTTCAATTTAGCCTGTTGTGTTAGGGAGCAATTTTAGTTAAACCCAAGTAAGTTTTCTTTGCAATCTACCGTTAAACCCTGGATTATGACACCAATTACCCGTACCAGAAAGCAACTCGCACATCTCTGAGCAGGCTACCTCATGTCTCTGCAGCACATCCCACATCAGATGGATGTGAAACCTGCCATTGGAACCCCGTGTCACCAACTTCTCATCGCTGGGGCAGCCAAACCACCATCATGCAGCGCTTGCAAGGCACATCAGCACCACTCCCAGCTCGCATGCTGAAGAAAAAGGGCAACCTCCAAGATACTGCAAATTACACGGCAGAGGACTACTGACACCAGGAAAGGATGTGAAACAGAAGAAGAGTCAGTATGCAGGGCTGCTGGAGGACACGCTTCATGGTCACGAAAGTCCTAACGTTCCTTCTGGCCCACCTGCTGCACCAAGCAAGCTATAATCTGCGCCATCCAAACACTGTGGATGGAAAGCGCCCTGAGCAGAGACGCATGCAGCATGGCCACTTCTCTCCGAAGCAAAGCAGTAAGGTTGGATAGGCCACTGACAAAATAGCAATTGCAATTATGTTTTTTCTATTTATATCAGAAGTTAAATTAACAGATTAATGTTTACATCCAACCGCTGCTATGAGCCTGAGGGGGAAATGGAGCAGAATGAGGTCGGCAGTGTCATTCAATACATCAGTACAGTCAAATCTGCTCAGCAGAGCTTTGATTACTTCTCCAACTTCAGGGCTGGTTTGTGCTAAGACTTTTTTTTTTTTTTTTTTTTTAAAGAAAACAAGGAATAAAAGGCTAAAGCCAAGGCCACGTTAATATATTAATAAATCCCTCAGCTAGCAAAAATATTATCTTTATTTGGGAAGCTGAATGCTCCTGAATATTAAATCAAAACCATTCAGCTCTCTACAGCCAGCAGTCTCACTCCTAGATGAAACGGGGGCTGTGGTGAGACTCTGTGATCTCACATGGGGCTAACTGCACAGCTCTTGGGATTAATCCATTCTGTAGTCACAGCCATGAAAACATCCCTCTCAGCTCTTCTTTCCACGTGCGCTGAGCAGGACGCTGCCCTTGCAACCTGTCAACGGTTTATGGGCTGGTCCGGCCCAGTTCCGTGACCAGCAGGGCGGAGGGATCTGCGGATCCGCGCCTCTGGGAAAGGGGAAGCAGGGGACCCCAAAATACTTGAAAACAACAGCACTAATCTGAGGTGGAACAAATGATTTTACTAAATATAGTATTAGTAAAATACAATGAGAGAGAGAGAGAGAATCTGTTTGAATTGTATAGACCTCACCACAATGCTGGGGTGAGAAGTGCAGTCCAGTTGAGTGACTGAAGTACAGACGGCAAAGTGCAGATGGCGAAGCGCAGGCAGCGAAGCGCAGATAGCGAAGCGCAGACAGCGAAGCGCAGGCGAAGAAGAAGGATCAGGTGACCTTGCATGGAGTTATATCCCCTTGCTGACCGCAAAGCCTCCTGGGGAAATGCAGTTCTTCTCCGTCGGACGAACATTCGGCAGATATCAAACCCCACCCCCAGTGCATTACATGATGTTATGGTGTGGAATACTGATGACCAAAAATCATAAAACCATGACACAACCTTACCTAATGCATATTTTAGCTGGGTGCACGTTTTAAGACATCAAGTCCTGCTTCAAGATGAGCCTCCGAGTCCAGCCATTGCTAAAGCAACTCAACAGCACACAGGGGCCGGCCTCTGTCAGCACATCAGTGTGACCACCAGAAGCACAGCTACCACAAGCCATAGTTATCTCAGCAGGAGGGAACAAAACCACAGCCATAATATCACCATTTAAGAACTCCCACGCAACCCCGCATGAGCAAGGGGAAGTAAAAGGAGACAAGCCCCGATCCTCCCAACCCCTTCAACCCACCTTGCACTGAGTGTTTCTGAACAACAGCTCTTCTACCCCTGAGCAAGGGCCCTGCCCCTCCCCAGCACGGCTGCCTGCACCTGTGGCAGCAGGGCTTTGACACCTTCCTGCAGAGCAGCAGAGTCTCCTAGAAAAAGAATAATAACCAGCACTTTGGTCTGTAAAAAGAGCCAGCAGCAGGCTTACCCTTTTGTGAGTTACATTTTATTTAATTATTATTATCATTGTTTGCAACATTGTGCTCAGGATAATGGATTTGTAACTGGCTGAGGCTTGTAAAGAATTTAAGTTTCAGGCAAAGAGAATCATTATTATTTCATGGAAATGAAGCACAGTTGTTTTAACTCTAACAGAGGAGAAACCCAGAGCCTGTTTCTTCTACTACTGCTTCTCATAGAAAGAACAAATTTCAGTAGGATGTGGCCTGGGTAGTCAAGCCATAGAAATGAACTCCGCCACGGCCCAAATCTCAACATAAAGTTTGCCACTACTTCAAGCACCCCTCTTTGATGCTGACTCACCTAAAAATAAACAAATAAGCAACAAAACAAACAAGAACTCCACGCGCTCTCTACTCAGAGACACACTGAGAGCTCAGCGTGACACGCATGGAGAAGAGAGCAGTGCATCCAACATAACTCCAAAAATGATGACAGCATGTTCCAGGGACACCCAGCATAACCTAACACTGCTTTGTTGGGGCCAGTCAGGCACTGCAGTGAGCAGCTCCAGGTAAGCTCAGCCTCAAAATCCTGCTCACAAGTGCCCATTGCCACCTCTGAAGCAGGCTGACTCTGCAGCATTCCATCCAGAGCCCAACAACAGAACCAGTTCCCAGAGCTTTTACAGCCTGAACACATGGTTAGCTGATCCATAAAACCCAACACAGAACCAATAATGAGAGATTATCTCATCTCTCCAGCTAGGCAGAAAGAATCATCTTTGATGCTGTCCTTCGTTCCATGCTGCCACATCAGGGATACATATGGCTTCAAAGCCAAAGCATGCAGCTGGACTATTTCTGATGAGCAGAAGCAGAAATCAGCAGCCAGGAAATCTCTAATGTGAGTCCAGTGTGAGCACAGACTTTTGTGCAACGGCTGGCCTGACAGACACCCTCTGTCCTCTAAGCCTTAAAGAAATGAAAAGTACATCTATGCAAGTTTCACCAAGGGGGGGATGGAAGAAGAAATTAAAAAAAAAAAAAAAAAAAAAAGAAGGCAGAAGGGCTTCAGAGAAGACTGCCCCTTGAGCGATTCCCAAACATCAAAGGAAAAAGCCTCCAGCGTGTTCCCCTCATGTGATGGTTTGCTCCCCCTCCCTGCCTGCAGGCACGTTCCTACAGCTCCACTTCCACGTGCACCACCTGCCTCCAGCCCCAGTACCTGGCACTGTCTCTTCAGAGCAATCAGGATTCATTCTGCGTGGAAAGAAGCTCTTGCAAAGCAGATGGAACCAGCTGGGGAGTACCAGAGCAGTATAGCAGCTCTGTATCAGCCATGCTCCTGTGCAGCCTTCCTGCTCCTTCATCCCTATTGCAGCTACTGCTTTGGCCAGTGCTTCTGTTTCACTATCAGACTGTTGCATTCGGGTGTTTCCCACTTTGTCACTTCTCTTTGCACAGTCATTTCCCTTCCTCTGCAGGTCCAAGTTTCTAATTTTTTTGTTCTCCTCAAGGTTAGCATTTCTGCCTGGACATTTCTGCATTCGTCTCAGCAGTGTGATCAGACTGTCAGATAAACTTCTTATGACTATCACTCACACTCACTCTTCAAAAACTGAGACTGCCACAAAACCACCCACATTGAAACCTTTCATAGTGGTTTTGACAAGAGCAGTCCCAGAGTTGACCAGGCTGGGATTTGTGGCACCACAAGGACCTCATTTGATGAGCAAGCGAGAAGCAAGCAGCCTGGGAGGGAGCTGACAAGCAGCAGCTTGGCCTTCGCCTCCTTCAGCCTGCAGATAGTGAAGCTAAAGAAGGGACCTCACACCCTTGGATCTGGTTTTTAAGTGAGGTCTGTAGGCCTGCCTTGTAGACACATGCTGCGATGCCACTGAAGTGCCTGTGCTTAAAGACGTTTACCTGACACCCGATGCCCAGAGTTCCATGCCCATTTTGAGCCCCACTGCCACACCAGTGCTCACACCTCACATCCCTGTGATGCTGGCACAGCCTGCCACACATGGCAGATGAACCAGTTTGCTATAGAACCCACCCTTCTGCTAGGGAGAGCTGATGGGTTACATTCACCATCTAACACCAGACTAATTATTTTACAAAAGCACCCAATTCCTTGTCACTGTTGCCTGTCAGAAGAAAATAAGAAAATCAATGAAATCAGAAGACTGTAGAGAGAAGGAAAAACGCCACACTGAAATCAGTGCCTCTTTCATTCACCTGAACTGAACAAGATAACTACCAGAGTAACTAGGATTTCCATTCCTAAAATAGCCAGCCCCAACCAGCACAGGCACGGCCCCTTGCTGTCCCAGGCAGGAGCTGGGATGTATTCCTCAGCAGCACTGTCACTACAAACTGCACAATTTCTTCCCTAGTGTAATGCTGATTGCATTTTACTTACGTTGTAGAACAGCTCAGCACAGATCTCTCTGCCAAACTCAAACATGTTGCAGTGCCACCCATTCCTGACCCGTGTGACTGAAATGGAGGGATTACTCTGCTCAGATGTTTAACTCTGCAAAGTGTGTGGCCAGGGAAATCCCCATGCTGCTGGAGCTCATGAGCCGCTGAAGTCAAGCAAATCCAGTACTTTGTTAGGAGCTTTCAGTGTTATTGGATTTATCCTGATTGCCCATGTATCTAAAAAGCTAAAGGGTGTTTCACATATCCAAAACTTGGAGAATTTGAACTACTGCAAAGAAGTGAAAAAGAGAAACTGCCAAGAAAGAGAAAACCAATGACATCATTATTTCACGTGGCATTTTCAGGTGACAATGGCAGCATACCTGGATGTACTGTGGAAGACAGAATGGGCCAATTTAAATTTCAGTTTATTACCAAGTCAGAGCAATAAGGCCAAGTGTTTGGCCTGGCTTCTCTTCCCTGTGGTCCCAAGCCCTGCTTTGGTCACAGGGTAAGTTGGTTGATGAGACCCTTCCCCAGCTGTGAGGTAGTGGAGGCTCATGTGGAACATCCTGCAAACGGCTTCTGATAAACTGGCTCAGCCCACTTGCTGATATGAAATGCCAATAAGTATTTCATAGTTTGTGTGAACATACTGGTAGGAGAGTGAGCAGCAAACAACTTCCAGAGACCAGAGGCAGGCGTTTAGGATACGTTGAATCCTTTGAATATCCAATTAGAAAACATTTACCAATAAAACATTAGTATGAGCTTCTTCTATTTCTTTTTGCCATAATCATTCCAAACAAGGTTGCACATTTCTAACTCTAGAGATAGAATGAAAAAGACAAAAGTGCTTGGAAATAAAGAAAGCTGAGCATAAATGGGTGATCTACAGGTTGCAAAAAAATAAAATAAAATAAAATAAAAATAAAATAAAATAAAATAAAATAAAATAAAATAAAATAAAAAAATCAGACAATCAGACATTAGTCGCAGCATTTAGCACGACAAAAGCATATCTGAGAGACTGTAATATTCTAGCCTCACTGCAATTAAAAATCCAAAGCTCAACCACTGTTACTGAACATAATCAATGTGTGAGTATACATCGCCTGCGGGTGAGGACCAGTCTTAACTTCTGGCCATACACAATGCACCTCTTGGCCTTGCTGAACTACCTGTGACCCCATTACCTGCTGGCTCCATAGGCTGTGCCACAGCACAGAGGAGCTTTCCAAAGCAAGAACAGGCATGCTCTGCATATCCCTCCTTTTTCTCTCCACCAGCTGTGCTGGGATACCAATGCCACCTTCCAACTCCAAGCTGACAGGGAAGGAATGCCCCCAGACAGACACGGAGCGCTGTGCCTGCTTCTGCTAGGCACTACACTCTAACTCCCACAGCAGCCCTGATCGCAGAGGGTACCAAAGGGATTTTTAAACAAATTCCTCATTCCTCCACGTATCCTAGCAACACCTCTCCGAGGTTACAGATGCAATGCCTTGCCCACCTGTTGTCTGGGAAGCCTGAGGCAAACTACAGATTGCTTTCTTCCCAGCTCACCCAATAGTAGGAAGCCACAGAGACCAAAGGATGCACCAGCACAACCAGGGCTCACCCACTCAGGCTGGGAGTCACACAGGCACTGGCATCTCAGCAGTGACTCACCAATGTGCAATACGTGTGTGGAACCAAGGAAAGGTGACAGAAGGGGAACGGTCCTAGCCTCTGCTGCAGGAACACTGGGATCCAGTCACAGTGCTGATGAGCTCAGCCTATTTACAGCGGTCACTTTCCGTACACAAAGATGTTCCCTGCCCTGGGATTTTCCTGCTGGTCAAATGAGATGTCTTTTCTTAGGGCATCACCGACCAAATCCTTTGGGCTGTAATATGCATCTGCCACTCAAACCTCAGTTATTTCAATTCATCATTTATCTCCGTTTATGCAAAGCGGGCAGATAAGAAATTACAGATGTTGCTGCTTTTCTGTACCATCAAACTAATCACCACTAACTCTGCTTTATTCTCATATATTTAAGAAATTCCAGAGTTGCATGGACACATGCAGGGGAAACTATTACCAAGGCCAATAGGGGAGATTAGCTGATCCCTGCTTATTCAAAGATAGAGCATTTGCTGTAGATCTCTGTTACTCATCTTCACTCAGAGGAAAATATGGGATACTTCATAAGTGGTTCTGGCTTGTGAGTTATCCCTCTTTCCCAGCTCATGAAGATAAATGCCATAATGAAATGCAGCCATCAGGTATTCTCTATATTTGGAGTACTCAAAGTGTGAACAATGATTATGCCCTTTCATTGCATAAGTTAAGGTTGACTGCCTAGCTACATGGGAGAGACAGGAATGATTTGCACTAGCTCATACAAAGTAAATGGAAAAAGGTGGCATTCCTTCTCCCTCAGCATCACTTATTCTGTTAATCTCAGGCTGAATAATACATTCAGTGTGTCAAACCTGCACTTTATTTTAACGCTGCTTGGCAGCTGAATCTGCAAGCTGAGATGAGTCCAGCTGAGGTGGCAGCAGCCACTTAGTTGGTTCAATGTCTGTTTGTTTTTGACACTTTTGTGGAATCACTGACTATGTGTTTATAGTAAGTGAGAAATAGATTTTTACAGGCCAAGCTTTCTGCAAGTGCCACATCAATTCTGGGGCCCGCTCCTGACCTGTGCTGCAGTACCACAACTCCCTCTCGGGCTGACAGACATCATGAGTGAGAACAGGATTGTGTTTTCCGTGTCAGATAAAACATACTGCCATCACAGTTGTCTTTTTTTTTTTTATAGCTTAAGGGGGGGGGGGGGAAATCAAGCATTTAAATTTAAAGATGAAATGTAAGTACGTCAGAAATATCTGACAATAAAAACACAGCTGTTAACAACACACTAAAAATAATGCAATGGTACATCACAGGGGAATGAAATCCTGCCTCTGATTAAGACCCGGGACGACCAGCAGGTGATAACACTGAGCATTCCATCATTCCAGGCCAATACCTTCAAATCTGTAGTGCACTAGAAGCCGGATGGATGCAAGCTCCTGGGAACTGCTTCACCTTAAATTCAACGCAAATCATTGGTTGTTTCTAATGTAAACAAGGAGCAGTTGGCAGACACCGGGAAGACCCAGACACAGCTCATCTATTGTGGCCTGGTGCCATTTGGGCTGCTGCAAACACCACTTGTTTTTATGCAGCTATTAAGGCTAAGGATGTGTTAGGAAAATGAATGAAGTAGTAATAGCTCCAGGGAGAGTATCTGCATCAAGAAGCAGGTTGTTGTTTAAAACAGTCAGGTGCATCTTAACCAGTACAGAAAATGGTCAAAGAACAGCTGCTGGAGGGACTCGTGAGGCCCTGGCACATGCTATCTAAAAAATACTAAGAGCATTTTTAAAGCACATACTGGCTCATATTCAGCACTCAGAAGCTATTTTAAGCACTCAGTGGAGACAAGCTAGTGTTATTAGGCACTTCCAAGAGACAATACATTTTGAGCCAAATAATCCCATCAGAGGGCTTTCTAAACACCACCTACATTAGATGAAGCGACTGTGGTGATCTCCTGTGAGGAAAGATTCAAAGACTGAGCTAAGGCAGGCTTTCTCACAGCACTTGAGAAGACAGGCTAGCTTTTCACTGGACAGTCTTGGTGCTATCACAAAAAAGCAGCGTCCAGAGAGAAGCTCTGGAAACAGGCACACGGCCGCTGGTTCAAGAACAAAGTCTTGAGCCAAGGCCTGCAAGATAAGTTTATTCACATTGCCAAGGATCAAAGTAATGGATAAATAATCACTGAAAACACAACCCTCACTTCCTGGCAGAACAACAGCCTCCAGCCCCAAAGGAAAGGGTTACCACCCTTCTCTGGCCTTGGCCTTTCTGTCTCAGGTTTAACTGGACTGATGTATTTTACAAAGCCTCTTGAGACCCACAGACAATAAGAGGTCTATGAAGTAGAAAATTCTATTTGTGCATGATGCTACAGCTCAGTGTTATGCGAGAGCATAGATAGCCACAATGAACACCCTAAATCAGAAGGATGGGGAAAAACTGGAAACAGAATAGGAGAAAATTGGATTATGAGAATAGTAGAGAGAAGCATAGTAGGAATGGCAGGGATTTAGAGACCTTGGGAAGCACTCTGGTATCAGCGTGATGGCCTCGGTAAACTGTTAACAGTCTGACTGGCAGAAAGAACTTGCTCTGAAAGCCTGACAAAACTGTGCTCTACTCCATAAAACAGCTGAAGTCTCCTTCACCGTACTGTTTTTGAAAGCATCACCATACAACTCAGAGAGACACAAACGGGGAACTGCAGGTACTTGCGTACCAGTGCCTACAGAGACACAAAAAAAGTGAAGAGAGAAGGATGCCTAAGCATAGTTCACCAAGTTCCCACCTCTCTGTACAAGCTCTACACCCAGCTCAGGTCAGTGATTTGCTCTCAACATTTAGAGACTCACAGAAATAAGGCCATTTCACAGACACCATAGCAAATGTCCTCCCTTTGTGAGGAACCAAATATAAATAAAATACTTTCAGTGAATTCCTTTAAAAACATCTGCCACTGCCTGCACTTCATTAAGTTGCTGTCCAACATTATACAATATCATACTTTGCCAACTTTTAAGCTCCCAAACCATTCGCTACAGACTCTCAGTTGGAAGAAATACTGACATACTCTGCATCATTATCTAACCATGAATTCACATGAATATAAAAACCATCGACTTAGCTTACCTTTCTGCTCAAAGAAGAAATAAAAATATTTTTTTCACTATATACAATAAACCTTTTCTCTTTGAAAAGGAAGTTCTAAAATGAAATACACCAAAGACCCAGTGACCCTCCCACCCTTCCCTCCCCGCACAACTACCAGCACATCAGCAACAGTGACTCAGACAGAAGCAAGAGCAGAAGGAAAGCTCAAGCTAAGCTACTTGGCCAGAAAATATTTAACACCTAAAACAACTTGCATGCAGTAACCAAGGGCCACTGGGAAACAGCGCTCTTGAAAACTAAGGAAAAAGGTCATCTTCAACAGTACTTTTTTGTTTTAAATACGCAGCCTTTGACCCCAGAAGAGCTCGGTTGTGAACCAGAAAGGAAATGAAGTACCAAAGAGCCTTTCAAACAATTCATAGCTGCTACTGTCTGACGGTGCCTCTGCTGTATGCACAACGCTAATGACTGAGAGCCGTGATGCACACATTCAACAAGCAACAAGCGGTTATTTTTTGAGTTGTTTCTCCCTCCCCCCCCCCAAGTAATCCACTTTATTTACCAACTTCACTTACCTGTCAAATTCTTCAGGCCAAGTTCCCTGAGTCCAAAATTACCATCCTTCCTGTAGTTAAGAAATATTGCCAGAGCGTATCGGTCTTCATAGAGCTTGGTCCCACGAACGATGCGCAGGTTCTCCAGGGGCAGGTATTCAAACTGATTCAAAGCCACCAAAACATAGCCTGTGACTTCTCTGATAGACTGAAAGACAAAAATGAAACAATTAGATTAGGAGCAGTTCATTTACAATTGTTCTGAATCTGTCACACATCAGATGCTTTAACATGAGATCGGGTACAACACAAATTTAAGCTTCAACTTCTTTAATTTAACCATATTTATGTTTCAGTGTAACTGAGATTATTAGCAATACTAGAAAGTACCTTTCCACTCTATAGGGTGAGGCTGAAGGTCACAACACATTGTGAGAGAGAGACCACTGAAAGAGCTCACCATCAAGTAGGAATGGATGACAGAAATGGAGAGCACATTTGGAAGAGTAAAACGAAGCCCATAAGCAATATCACCACCTTATACTGCTAAATAAATGAGATAAATCATTCAGTATTTGCACAGATTCAACCTCAAGTTTCATTCTGAAGTGCTGGAACCACACAAATTCCAGATTTTTAGCAAAAGTGGTATAAAACTATTACCAAAATGACTGCTTCTCATCCATGTCGGCTGAAAACCTTGTTTACTTTAGATGAGCTATGCAGTAACTCTCCTCTCACACCCAAGAATTAGTTGGCTGGGTTGAAAAGAAACAAACAAACAAACCCCCAAGCCAAACAAACCAGAAATACTTCTTTAAAATCTAAAAGGTTAACAAGACGTTCTTGAAAAGTGCCATCTTAGCACTCAATGGAGCCTTGCTGTCGTCATCAGGAGAGGAGACAGTCTGAAGAACGCTCCTGCCCAGAGCTGCTCCCAGAAACACAACTCCTGTACTGGAAAGGTTCCCTGAATACAGTTTTCAAATCTCACCTAATTCTGTAACTGCATCAGCCTGTAAGCACTCCATATGCGTACGTTTGTATGAGCATGTATATTTAATGGGCAAAAATTTACAACCACTTGTCTGCTTAAGTGGATACAAGCTTTTTTTTTTTTTCTTCCCTTTGGCAAAGTCAATACCTTAAACAATACATAATAAGAAAAATTCCGCTTAAAATAGCATGCCCAAACTATAATGAACATGACAGGAACTCCAGTCAATGCCATAACATGAAAACTACACAGGCAAACAATAAGAGACACTGAATTAAATGTGCCGAGCACGTACGGTTAGCAAGGAAAGTGAAAACAGATTCACAGAACAAAGGACAGGCTTTTCTTGTGCTGCATCAGCACTGCTGCCATGATTTCACCTGTAAGTATGCAAGAACCTTTTTATTATGTTTATACAGGTTCATAAGTTTACTGCCAAGTGCAGCAGTATATATAATGAAAGATATATTTACACCATGGCAGTGGCTGTTCTTCTGAAGTCTGATGTCTCTACAGCTGAAGCTGCTCAAAAATCTCTGGAGCTATTTCAAGAGTCACTTGGCATCTAAGCAGAGCACAGTGTCATTACAGGACTTTGATGAGAACTCAGTGACTTCAGCTACGTTGAGATGTACGGTTCAGTAGCTCAATATTAAATGCAGAGCTGCATTATACCCTGGGACACTGATTCTATTATCATCAGAGGCTTTCCAGCACTTTCATGATAGCTCTCTGCTTTTAGACATCTCAGCTTAGTCAATTTGGTCAGGAATTTCATTTTCATTGTACGCAGAAATTTCCTTAAGCTGGCTGTTCTGGATTCTCATTGGTACAAAGGAAATATTGAAATTATAATCAAATTTTCTCCACTCATGTTCCAAGGATACTATAATCATTCTAATTAATTTAAATGGACACTTTAAACTTGGAATGGAGTCGAGAAAACATTAAAAACAGTTCTAAAACTGCATCTGACCAAGTCCTCCCTGCCAGCTTTTGTCACTTACAGCCACATTTTCTATTTTTAGAGCCCATCTTATTCCTTCCATAGAGCAAAGCACACCTGAGATGGCCCTAGTTCAGCATGGCACTGCAAACACGTGCACTACACGTACATACACTCACCAGAAACTTCATTCCCAAAGTTCAAAAGAAAAGAAGAAGAAGAAGAAGAAAAGGAAATAATAAAGGATGAAGTTTTGTTGATACTGATAGCCTGAGAGGCCATACAGACTCTCAGAGCCTCAGACCAGGAAAGACCATCCAACTCTACCTCCTCCCCTGCAACTCATGCTGAGCTTAGCCGTGATTTGAACTTCCCAACCTTTGTATACAAGGCTGAACACCGTGCTGCTTCACCTATCTTAATGCTCTCTCACCTGGGTAAGATTCATGTGTCCCACTAGGAAGGTATAATGACTCCTTCCACACCAAAAAAGGCAGGAAAACCAGCACGTCCTGAAATACCTCACGCCTTGCAGCAGCCCAGCCCCACTCCAGCAGAGCATGCAGAGCACCTCAGGAACCGCCCCAAAATGGCGGCTGCCACGCCTCAGGAACTGCCCCAAAATGGCGGCCGCTGCACCTTTGGGCCAAGCCCAAGTGGCAGGTGTCACATTTCAGGAACTGCCACAAAATGGCGGCCACTGCACCTCAAGCGCCGCTCAAAATGGCAGAAGCAGTTCTTCACAATCTGCCTCGGCGTAGCTGACATGGCACCTTAAGGGTTTTCATAGGTCACAAAATGGCAGAAGCTAGGCCTCACAGTCTCCCCCAACATGGTAAACACCACATCTCAGGGTTGGCCCCAACATGACAGCCACCGCACCTCAGGAGCCACCCCAACATGGCAGCCACCATGCTTCAAGGGCTGCCTAAGATGGCGCCGCAACCCTCAGCTGAGCCACAGTCGCATGCAAACAAGCACTCAGCAAACAGATTGCTCAGTGGGGACAGGAGCAAAACAGCTTCTTGGTGTGAGCGCTGAGTATCACCATCTGGAATTTGGGTCCTTCAACCAGGGACAGCACGGCTCCGTTCAAGGACAATTTCTTTTGCACACTGTGTTTCATTTTCAACATTACATACGCAGAAGGCGAGCAGAGAAACCAGTCCTCAAAATGGCCTGCACAGAGATCTTTTCTTTTCTGAGGTTCCTTTCTAGTGGATGAGCTATGCAAAGGAACTCCAGACAACCTGCTCCCTTGCAAGGTAAATCCCAGGTGTGTTAGTTACAACTCATACTAGCTGAGCACAGGCAAAGCATTTTAAGCTCCCAACAGCCAGAGTTATCCTGCCAGCAGGGAGCAAAAGATGTGAATGTTTCCAGCGATCTTAAATTGCCCTCTGGTTCAGTCAAATGAACCTGAGTGAAACGCAGCAAAATACCAATGAAAACTTTGTTGTTCCACCCAGGAACGCGGGTCAGTGCCTGGTGGAGGAACCTGGGGCTGTTCATCAGCACTGCCGTGTCCTCTTAACATCCACTAGGGAGGCTCTGCAGGCTTTTCCACCAAGAGAAATAGAAAGGGTGGAGAATGTAAATGAGATATGCATTGGGAAGAAGCCAAGGGCCCACTTTTAACGCCAACTGTTGCAAGCACAGTGAGCTCTGTTTTGAGGGAATATCCATTTCAGGACGCACCGGCAAGGCTCCTCGTGCTTCAGCTGCCAGCAGAAAGCAGACATCTGCTGAGCCGGGTCCAAGGAGCTCCAGCAACCCTGCAATGTGGCCCACATGTTTTGTCACGACATGTGAAATCCCAAAAAAGTCAGATTTCCAAGTGACACAAAGGGGAAAGTATTTCCTAAGTGCATAGTCCTATTTTTTTTTCCCCATGTCAGTTAAGGTCAGTGTGCCACAGTGAAGTCAGGAGCTCAACTACCATGAACAGTTTCCACCATGTCATCTGTTTCAGAAGCTTTTCGTGTCTCAAGTTAACCTGAAAAGCACATTTCACATTTTCCTTTTTGATCAATTAAAAGCTAAGCATTCATATCACTTAGAGCAAAACCAAACCGGATAAAGTTGCTTCCTGTTTTTATTACAAGGTACGTCAATGGTGCTCTTAAGGGGAATGCTGGTGAAACTTTAGACAAGTTCTCAGGGCAGTCGTAATATTCACCTTTATGAAAGGCAGCCAAGCATGCTAGTGAGTGCACTGATCATCTAAAATGCCGTCGATTCATTTTCATTATTTTTTGCATACATTTTCACTGATGCAATGCCAATGCACTGCGTCATCCACTGTGACAATTTAAAAATTAACATTTGCTAAATTAGCACAAAGTGGTCTCTAAGCAGCTACAGCATTTATGGTGATAACTCTAAGGGAAACAATAATATCCACGCTGTAGCCATGTGGAAATCGTCAGCCTGGTGCACTTTATAAAGCTCAATCAGCTGTTGCATGCATTGCTCATTGACGATTATGAATTCTTAATGGCAAGATAAACTGAGATTTTCAAAAGTTCAGGTGACATGTTGCACTGGATTCTGGCATGTGGCTGCTGCAAGCTTCTTTTAAAGCCCCATTCGCAACCACAAGAAGTATTTAGCACATACTGATATTTCTCATGTCTAAGAGGATGCTTCACTTTGAGGCAATGTCAAAACTGACACGGAGCACACATGTCAGGAATGCTGTTCCAGAACAAGCTCGTGTCTTGTCTCCTTCCACACCAAGTATTCTTCAATTACGTCAACATTCATGAAATTGTGATGTTAAGCCCCTCCGAGCACCACCAGTTTTTAGATATGAGGTGCAAGCTTCGGTGAAAATCCCTCAAGTTTGAGCGCACTGACGAATATCAGAACACAGATTGTGAAAAATAGTTTTCTGGTGCCTGATCTGGAAGCAAGTAGTGTATCATAACTGGAGTTGCCTTGGCAGCTACAGAGAATTTATTATCCAAAACACTGAACTTGTTTAGACTCAGGTTTGTTACAGAAAAAGAACAAGAAGAAGAAGAAAAACTTTTGGCAGTTTTTTAATTTGCTTTAAGTAGTACTGAAGGATGTGACTGGTTGTCATTTTGTGAAGGCATGTACCTGAGGAGCCTTGTGCCACGACTGCAGAACCAAACCATGACCGAATATTTAAGACAACCAATAGCAACTTCACATTACTCTTGACCTCACGGACACGTTGACTTCTTTGTTAATACGTGTTACAAATGATCAACAATATCTTCAGCAATAGATCAATGGATTGAACATCACAACAGCTTTCCTGAAATTTAAAGTGGCAGTCGGTGAGAAACAGATTTTGTTATGTCATTAGAAATTTGCAAGTGAACGTTTTCCCACACCTTAGAGAAACCATCTTTGGAGCAGTTGAACCAAAGGTGTGATTTTGGAATGGCTGGTGTTTACATTTTGTTATTCCAGGAAAGGGCCTTGTCCTATGGGAAGACTAGAGAATTAACGGTGTAGCTATGTACCTGTTGCATACCTGAAACAAGTAAGACAGGCTCTGAGCTAATAAAAACATAGAACACAGAAACTTTTTAGGCTTACTTCAAGATCTGAGCGTCCCCTTTTGCTTCCTGCCTAAAATACAGTTCCACTGTTAGTGTACTAGCTAAGGGAGGGTCTGACTTCCAGGTACACCAGCAATGTATCGTCAGCTGGTTACACTGAGTTACATGATGATTGAGACAAAGCTTTCACTCTGTAACAACCCAATCTCCAGGACAAACTGTCCCAGGGAAAGCTATGGATAACCATATATTTAGCGAAAATCAATAAGGATTTTGACATTGTAACTGTAAAACCTGATTGGCCTTCAACATATTTGCAAAGTGGTTTCCAGGAGAGCTTACTGCATCATCTCCCGAGGGAAAATTTGTCACATATCAGATCAGAAAGATTAAAATCAAAGCATTGTGCTGTTAGAGAATGCTTCCCCATTTGGGCTGTTTAGTAGTAGCTACATTTTGCAGAAACTGAAAGCGTATCAGCTTAGAGATGCCCACTCACAGAACTTCCAATTGAAGAGATTAATGCCTTTTGCTTTCTCTGCGTTTAGGAGCTTCCATCAAGTAAATTTCACTTTCCAGGTGACATAAAAGTGCACAAACTACCACCTCATAAACAAAATAATGCCAGCAGTCTGGAATGGTTTTAGGAAAGTAATAGCCTTGGGAAAACACACTGCCTTTTATCAGTTTGCCTCAGAATAGCCAGAGCCTGTGAGAAGAGCTCGAGGGTCTCGGGATACTTTCACTGGGAAAAGATGAAGTGAGGGCTGACTTACCAAATGTTGGCTGACACTGCGAGCCAGCAGTGTGAGTGCTACCAAGTCAGCATCTGAATCAGCACTGGTCTTTCTTGCAGTTAGTGACTGGAGCAGAGGTGTTTTCCTAATAACACAAGGGGCCTTGACCCCAGTTGTAACCTCCACTGTGCAGTGCTTCTAGGCTGTTTCATGACTGCACTGCTACGGGCACCCTGAGATGACTCTGTGCTGAACCAAGCCAATATATTTATTTTAGCTCAAGATAGCATCTACAAAAAGGAAAGAGAGTCTTTGGTTCCTTCTTGTTCTTAATTATTTGTGACGCTGTAAATCACTGTCAGATTTCCGTTTGTGTCTAAGCTGACCTACATGTTGGGAGGTTGATTTGGTCCTCCAGATAAGGAAACAGGTGTGAGAACACCAGGGAGCCCATCCAACCAGCATGCCCAAGCTTCCTTCAAGGGAAAGAGAGGGAAGGCAGAGAAGGAGGAAGAAGGGGAGGAGGATGAATGGCGCTCACAAAGTCTCTTCCAGCTCAGAAGCCCTCCGGGCTTCCCTAGCTTAAATGCAGCCTGAGACAGCAGCCAGATGAAATTTTACACAGGAAACAAAAGGAAGAGGTGAAAAAGGATGCCCTTCCCATGATGGCAATGAAAGATCAAGTGTCTGATCAGGAAGAATGCACCCAACAAATGATGTACAGGCTGAACAGCGTGTGCAGAATGACACAGCGCTTCGAGAAAGCTGCCTACGGAGATGCGAGAAGTGTTTTATGTGCATTTAACACTAGAAAGAGGCTTTATATATTCCTCTGATAGATGATGAGTGACAGGCTTTGTGCATCAGACATTGAGATTTCTTTTCCTCGTATACAGCCAGGTAGTTTGGTATGAATTACTGTCGAATCCATGGTTAGCCTGGTAAACTAAATACATTTATTAAAATTTCTCCACTGTATACTATGGAAGCAAGAGGAGATGCTAGTTGGCTTGTTTCCCACTCCTTGGAGTGATGCAGCCAATTCACCATCCCAAAGATCTGATACAGAGCTTACCAACAGAACTACTACACATCCCCATTCAAAATGCAGGTGGAGGAGCCAGGCCACTCCTGATGCACAAGGCTGCTTCAACCTCTGATCGCAGGAAGTAACTGCATGTAGAGAAGATGAGGCAACCGTGTCAAATTTCAGCTAAATAACCTCAGTCTGAGCTTTTGGGCTGGTTTGTTGTTGTTTTTGTTTGTTTGTTTGTTTGTTTGTTTGTTTTGCAAGAAGCAAATGTCTGGAAAAGCAGTATTTTGTTGGTTTTTTTTTTTCTTGGGAGAGCTTTGCTTTTCTTTACCAAGAAAATCCTCTCTTAAAAACAAACAAAAAACAAACAAACAAACAAAAAACATTCAACTTGTTTCATTTGTGCAACAATCACTCTTTAATGAGTATTTTAAATGCATTTCCTGGGAAGAAACAACTTTATTGGCACTGTAGGACATTTTTGCACACATAAATTAGCTGATATTGGAGCTGCTGCTGCTTGTTTCTCTCTATTGAAGAGGAGAATCTTCATTCAAATATTGGATTTTACCAAATCTGTTTCTAGCTGAGCACGTACAAATACACAATCTGAGCTCAGCATCACACCTTCCAATAGAAACTATTTCAGACTCCGTGATTCTCTGATCTTCAAGAATAGAAACCCTGGAGAGAGCCATTAATCGCTGGCTTTTGATTAGGTTTATTTCCATTAAGATAAAAAGTGAAGAGGCTTCTTGTTTTTAACGACGTGGTTTTCTTTTGTTTATCTAGATGCTGGAGAAAAGCTCTGTTATTCAGGAGCTAATAGATTGTTGAAGTCTCCTTCAAGCATAGATCCCTAATTTATATGATACAAGCAATGAGTAAACCACTTACATTTAAATTCTCAAGCATTCTCCAGGAGGGACGTGTAAACTTCAGATACTGAGATTATGATGGGTGATAACAACCAGAAAAACAACCTCTAATCTGCAGTGGCTGAACTAACCATACAGATAAGATTTTTCTCCGCATTGATTTCATTACTTCTCTTCCAGGTGGGCATGCTACAAACTTCTCCCACTCAACAGCTGCTTCCAGAAGGAGGCAAGATGCAGAGCCTTACAGGAGATGGGTGCAACCATGTCCAGGATTTTTAATAACCAGATAATCAGTTACCATAAATATGCCATAGTACCTTCTGAGCCAACGAAGAAGCTGTAGTTTTGCCAATGCTCCCAAACAACATTTTTGTTTAAATTACAGGTGAGTGTATGGGAACGGAAGAAGCTGGAAAAATTCTACATAAAATGATTTCTCTCTTTTCCAGGAAAAAGACCAGAAAACACCTTTATCTCTTATAAGGAAAGCACTAAAAACTGTAAAGGAGAACGTTCCGGAATAAATGCTAATTTTACAAATGGAAATGGTGAGGAATAGGGCAAAAGATTAGAGAGGGAAGGGGAACTGCGTGTGATCGGGAGCACAGAAGGACGGAACACATTGTTCGTAACAATAAAAAAAGCAAATTAAGGTAGCCATAATTCTGGCATTATCTGATTTCTGAGTGCTTGATTTTATAGTCTTACTGCTTATTGCTTTTTTTTTTTTTTTCCAATTTTTTTGGTGGTGTATGGCAGGAAAATTGTACTACTCAAAGTAAGATACAATTTCTTTCAGTACTTATCACCAGCAAATGATTGGACAAGCGATCTTTCGCAAGCAGCTTAATTAGAGGAAACCTCTATATTTAATAGTGTTCCTTAATGTACTGAATCACACACAATAGCTTGTTGAAGAACGAAAAACAGAGGGGTTATTGTCATAGCCAAGGGTGGAAAAAAGGCTCAGTCATTGAAGTCATCACAGAAACAATGTTATTAAACTGCAGCTGAATAATCTCAAAGGAGTTCCCAGCTGATTGACAATGATAAAACAACGCAGGAGCTAAAAAGGGACCTTCTCTCTTCACCTGCCTTTTATTAATGCTCTTATTACCTCTCCCTCAAAGACAGAGGTGCTATTGTACTTAATATTAAACACAGTTTCTCAGTCTGTACATCGAGGGCAGCTGCTCTGCACCCTTAGCTGGGACATGCCCTTTGGCAGGAGGGGTCCAGCAGCCTGAACCCCAGAAACTCACCATCCACTCGTAACCCTGAGATGCTGAACGTAGCCTAGTTAGCCTGATTATATAAAAAGAAAACAAAAAACCACAAAAACAATTCAGTCTGGGCTGAGTGGACTGATTTTGGCCATTACTGCCTCCGACTCCTTCCCCCCACAGAGCACAGACGGGATGTATCTTCCCCAGAAAGAAAACTCTAGGGGTTGAGTGATCATTACAGCTTAGGCTTGAGCACAGCTAGGGGAGATGACATCGGAAGGCCAGAAGTGGTATTTCATATCTATTAATTACTTTACAGCCTCTATAATACATAGGAAGTTCCAGCTACTGTGAGCTATCAAAGGTCAGACTGTCATGAAGTCATTACAGGCGATGCTGCCTTCACTTAGCACGTAATTGCTGAACCTAAGTATATTCCATACCACCAATAGGAAAATGAATTATTTAAGTACTCTTAACAAACAGTATTACCACTTTAATTGCATTGGTATTAATTTAATTCTAAAAAGCGCCTTAGGATTTTGCAGAATCAAATTTTGTTACTCTGGAGCTTTTAGAAAATTCAGAGCAACATACGTGTGTGTATATATATGCAGCTTTGTATGCATTCACACTTATATATTTTATGTGTGTTTTTAATAAGTGCGTGTGTGTGTGTTTGCATTCCTGCAGGATTTCTTATCGTCAGATCTCTGTGTGTCTAAAAATGCAACCCTTTGGTAGTTTCCTCACCAAACCGCATACTGCTGTGAGACGAGAAAAATCCTGGATAAAATGACAGTTTTTTCTCAGTCAGGCAAACCCAGCTCTCATTCTCACAGCACCCAGCCTGACTTGAAGGCTAGATAGACAGGTATAATACCAGGTTAAAGTTGCAGGCATTTCTAGCTCTAAAGGACTTCATTTTTTCCTTTTTATACAATCTTCATCTACTTGTAGCTGCCAGCTGGGAAATGGGAAGATGGAACCAGGTCGGACTGGCTTACTGCTGGAGATGCAATGAGAGCAAATATACACCCAGTGCCGGCCCTCAGTATCCATACCTGCGTTACCCTATGTTTCCAGAAGTTGCAGCCAGACAACTGCTCTCTCCATATTTCTCCATAGCCTCTGCTGATGCAATTATTTTTAGCTAGTTTTTCTCCTCCCTGTTTTCTCACACAGTCCTACACAGGAGAGATACTCAGATTTGTAACAATTCATTGCTCAAAGCTTCTCTGAACTTCGGTCGCCTTCTCGCATGGTCCCGCTGGTCAAGAGATGTCTTTGCCCTCTGTTCTGCTTCCTGGCCCAATCCTCCCAAACTGAGACCCACAAAATCACCAAGGTTGGAAAAGACCTCAAAGATCACCCAGTCCAACTGTCCACCTATCACCAGCAGTTCCCACTACACCACATCCCTCAGTACAGCATCTAAACATTTCCTCAACACCTCCAGGGTCAGTGACTCCTCCAGCTCCCTGGGCAGCCCATTCCAGCACCTCACCACTCTTTCAGAGAAGAAGCATTTCCTAACATTCAACCCACATCTCCCCTGGCACAACTTGAAGCCATTCCCTCTGGTCCTGTCAGCACTTTAACATGAGAAGAGGCCAGCTCCCTCTTGCCACAGCCTCCCTTCATACCCCCACCACACTCACCACTGAGGCTCTTAGGTCTCATAAACATCTTACTGAAGGAATAAATCCATTCCTTTTTATCGAAGTGAACTCATCCAATAGATTTATTTATTGACTACATTTATTTGGAGAACATTAAGTTCAACACTAAGTCCTGTTTCTTTGAAGTCAATAAAAACCATTTCATAGGCTTTGCATCGTGCCTTTAGTCAGTCAGAGAACTATTGCAAAAATCATTCGGTCATATAACAACCTTGCACAGGTATTTCCAGGAGACCTTCAAAACAGCCTTTTCTATCCCTGACCGCCATTTGTGCTGCTCAGAATGCAATCCACGTGCTCCAACACTTGCGAAAGTATATTTATATAACTATAGGCTGACATGTTTGGCTGTCCACTCATCTGAAGACATTTGTGTTGGAGTGTGAGAGCTTGCACACACTGTACTTCATATTTGGAAGTCCCACACACTGGGGGCTGGAGCGGCTCATGTTTAGCTCCATAGCTCACACATGCAGCGACGTATTCACATTCGCAGTATTTTTCCTAATGAGTTTCCATGCTGGTCGACCTTTTGGCTGAATATGTGGCATCCCACCTTCCCAATGTCTGTTACATTACTTTCCTATCCCTGTTTGACCCTGCCAGTCCACGATTACATGATACTAAATTAAAGCATTACAAACCAAGAGAGAAATTCCATTCCCTCCCTTGCAACCCTCCCAGCCCTCAAGTACATTTGCCAGTGTGAATGTCACTGCAAGAGCTCTTGGCTTTGCCTACTGTTGAATCAGAACTTGAGAAAGAATGGAACCGCCACCTGTTCACACCTTCCCAAAACCAAAGGCTCTTTATTTCACTTGACATTTGCTTTTGTGCCAGCACTTTCCTTTAGTTCAAGCTGCTCCCAAGTATAGGCAGCAATTAATAAACTACTTGGTATCTTGTTCTGCTAAACTTAAGCAAACCCAGCTCAGCTCTTTTACTCTCCTCCTTGAGAGGCTCTCTATTACCTTCCATCAGCCCAGTAAGTCAACACACTGCTTCTCTGTTCCCCTTCTATTAAAAAAAGAAAGAAAAAAATCATTATATGTCCTTTCCTTTATAAAATTGCCTCTTTTTTTCCCCTCTCTTGTCCGTTTAGACTGTAAAGATCTGTGTCATACAGTGTCCCTACACTGCATAATGAAATTCTCAGCTGAAAGGAAGCTGCAAAGTCAAGAGTAAAACACAAATTATCAGTAGTTTCAGAAAAATGGTCGTGATCTTTGCAAGTCAATGCTTAAAGCTTAGTAAAACGAGCTGAAAAGCAGCAGTTCCATATAAGCATTTCTTTCCAATTAATCATTAAAACAGAGTCTATCATGATGTCTGCACATCCTGTACTACAAATACCAGCAATCCTGCAATTTCTAGTGGAGGTTCATTGCTTTTCCACCTTGTGTTTCCAGCAATTTGGGGTGGGCTGACATGAAGCCTAAAGAGTACTATCTAAAGCCTATCAGCATCTAAAAATACTATCAAAATGGTTCAAATGGTTAACATAGGGCTTCAGTAACCCAAATGACCAGATTCATAGCAAGCTTCAGGAAAAAAGAACTGATTCTCGGGCTGTTGACAAAGCACTGTAATCTAAAGCATAACATCTGCTGGAGAAACTCCACTACAGAGGTCTTTGTCACTCTCATTGCAAATATTAGACTGAAAGACGAAGATGGTGAAGGCACTGGAGGCTAAATCTCCAGCTCGTTTTCACATCGTTCCTCATTCTGCTCTTTCCAACAAGGCAAAATGCGTTTTCCTTTTCCTTGCAGAAAAATTCACAGGATGCCTACAAATCAACACATCCTTTGCTTCGACTGTTCTCAATGAGATATATAACTAAAGCTGAATCAATTAAAACAGACAGAGAGCTAATAAAGCATAGCTTTAAGCCAGAATTTCATCATCGCTCCCCTAGGGACCAAGAAGTCATGGGAGATACCTGAGGCCAAATTTACCTAATTGTTCCACAATAAATCCTTATGTTTAATCACAGGCTGTTTCAAAGGAACTCCCAATAGTTCTAATTAATTAGCTTCATGCTATATCCTTTCATAGAACTGGAAATATTTCACCACTCTTACCTTCGCCAGCAAGCCACCACTGCTCAGCACTGCAGAATACCAGAGGAGTGGCACAGGTTTGAGTGGGCAATGGGATTGCACGTGTGCACATTTGTGTGCCCATGAAAAGATGTGCTGGGCTGGGCTCGGGTTCAGATCAGACTTCAAGAATGTTCTGCAAACCACGCAGATCTTGTCCCATCTCTGTGTTGCACATAACCCCACACGGCTGCTGCTGTTGCAATGCGGATGGAAATGCCTTCTTTTCTGCCTCAGGATGCCCTCCCTGGCTGATGTCAGTATGTCAAACTCCATCAATGTTCCCAGACTAAAAGCATTTTAAAGGGAGAATGATTTAGTCAGAAGAGAATCTTTGGGTAAAAACTTTGCGATGCCTTTCTTTAAAATTATGCTTTATGCAAAACTCCTGCTGGCTCCTATTGTGGAGGCCTGCATCTCCAAAGACCTCCACAGTGCAGTCTTATATTGCCATCAGGCAACCAGAAAGATGTAAGAGAAAAGAAAGATGCCTGAGCCTTCATTTTTTAACATCAAGATTCATTGCATTTTGTGTCTGCAGAGCCCACTCGCAGTCTCTTGAGAGGCTGGAAACATTTCCTGCTTTGTCAAGAAGCAGCTCTCAGTGTAAGCCTGGAACGAGCCTGGGTGGCAGCCCTGGCTTTAGGCACGGAGCATCCCAAGACTCCTACTGCCAGAATCCAGCTTGGTCTCTGCAACAGGAGAACTGCTGCTTTACTCTCTGAAAATTAAATAGTCACAACATAGCATAGTATGCTGTGGTCAGTCAAGCCCAGCCAGGCTCCAGGACATGAGAGCAAGGTTTGGCAGTGGGTCAAGGTGTAGGCACATCACCAGAGCCACAAGTCTGCCTGAAGGATTGGTCGGATCCCGTATGATAGGCTCTAGGAATCACTGTGAGACATTCACACCCTAATCACAGAAAATCAGGAGATGGTGACAGACAACAAGAGTGCTGAATTGCTGTCTGCTCCTCGGCTCCCAACACTTTCCCCGTTCAGCGTGCTTGTGAATTTACAGAGACAAATTACAGAATGCAAAAACTGCCAGATGAGGTTAGGAAGTATGAACACAAGACACCAGAAAGATGCTACGCTGGTTGCGTGTCTTCATCTTTTACACTTACTGACTGCCTTCCCCGGGTCCTGCTTTTCTGAGCATTAGTAGGAACCTCTCCAGCAGCTGTTAAAGAGCTGATGGTGCACAGGGCTGCCAAAAATCCTTCCTGTTCTTTATGCTCCGATTGAACTTTCCTCCTCAAACCACAACACCTGGCTAATCAGCATCAGTTACATTTCCATACATTTAACACCGGCTGCTTCTGAGACACAGCTAAGGGCATATGTCCCTATCTAAGCTATGTACATACACAAGGCAACTTGCTGCAAGGAAAACAGGGGTCAGATGAGGAGAGAGGGAAACAACAGTGCTGCCTTCTAGGTGGGCAAAAAGGCTGACATGACAAATCTTCCCCCTTGATCAACTTATTTACCTCCTTGAAAGCTCATGATGACAAAGTATCTGAACCGGAGCAGCTCTGGAGCTGAGATCCCTCAGCGTCCACTGCAGTAAATTATTGCCTGGCTCTGCTGATGGAGATAGAGAGAGGTGATAGTGTTCCATAACAAAGGATAAATGGTAATATCCACCATTTCTTTCCACTCTTCAACCAAGCTGCTAGTATAGAGTGCTTAGATTAGGAAGTCAGTGCTATTAAAATAAAATGGCTTTCTCCCTTTCTTTATTTTCTCCCTAAGGTGAACAATGGCTATAAAAAAGCCATAGATTTCCTAATAAATACTAAACTGTGCTAGAATCAGATAACTGAATTTATGCTAACTTCTAAAATGCATTTTTTTGCAACAAACAGTTATTCAGATATCAATAAACATTGTGCACTTTATCATCATCCTGATGGCTTTTCAGCTGGCAAAAGAGCTGTTTATGTAATGCGCCTTCAATTCCCAATTTCTCAGTATCCTGCTGCCGCTATTCCCACCCTCTCCTCATCTGATTTCTGAAGCGGGTGTGCATTGCTGCTGAGACAACTCTGCTCCTTTCTACTTTCTCAGCACATCACCTGGAAGATAAACTTCTGCTCGTCAGGTCACGGCCGCAGCCGGGGGAGAAAGTATGGGAGACAGAGAACAGTTCCTCCAGTCCTGGAAATACTGATAGAACTAGAGATAACTCCATGACGTGGTTCCGCTTTGGTAGCCAGGGATTTAATTACACACTCCAGAAGGACACAGCCATTAGCATATGCATGAAATGCAGTACACAGCCTTTTACAGAATGCCTGTAACTACTGCAAGGTGAGAAATGATGGTTCAGGGAGCGGGTAGCGTGGGAAGAAGGAGGCAATGCCCATGCAACATCAAAGCAGCAAAAGAAGGCACTCTGAGAGCAAGATCCCTCTAGTCTTCAGTGCTGCGTGGAGCTCGATACAATAGAAAGGATGCAGTGAAAGTGTTGATTAGAAACAGGGCATGGCTTCTCTTTCTCAAAAAAAGCACAAAGTGATGCTTACACTGAGAATCTGCTCATTTTGCATAACGCAGGCTATCATCAGGGGAAAAGTGCTGGAAAACCTGCTTTGATTCTCTGTGCCATGCACTGTGAACGTCGCTTGAGGGCTGCTGGCACCTTGGCCATCCCCAGGCAAAGCACTGCCCAGTGCCCACTTCCCCTCTTGCATAGGAAGCAATTCACTGACTGGCCAGCACGTCCACCAGTGCTCCTCCTCGATCCTCCCTGAGCTTGGGCTTGGTGTTAGATATCTGGCACAACACAGGTCCTCTCATCTCCTGGTTTTGCTGAGCGCTTCCTAGTGGGGATTTTCTGGTAGCTAATGGTTAGGGGAAGCTCAAGCTGCAGCAAATCCCTCTGAGGGGGTCACTGACTCAAATCCCTTTCATCTGCCCAGGTGATTATTTTTACAGACTGTGTTGGAATATATGGGCATCAGAAATTCTACTGGACAAATTTGGTTGAAACTAGACAATGCAAGTTAAAAGGGAAGGAGGCTGAATAGCACATACTCATAACCTTTGAAAGCTTAAGAAATCAGGCTGCAGAAGGATGGGCAAAGGGAGGCAGAACTGAAGGAACTGCAAGTTTCTACGTTTATCCACCCATTTACTCTTCTCCCTCTCCACATTCAAGCCAGAAGCCATGAGGTGCTGGAGTGAGCTGACTCAAAAGTCATTTATGATCTTGATCTCCAGCTTCGAAAGAAATTCAAGCGGTGGTGATAGCCTGCTAACAACGCTGGAATATTGAGCCCATAAACTGAATCTCCTTGGACTACAAAGACCACTCCCTGAAAATCACTGCAAATGGATATGGATGAGCTGATGTGAGGCTCTGAGCAACTGACAGTGTCAACGGTGACACAATTACATGATGGAGGTCATCCAAATCTCTCTCCAGACTCTTGAGACAGCAGAAGATTGGAGAAATGAGGCACGACCTGGAGGAGAAAGGCTTGGAAAGGAACAGGCCCCTGTCTTCTGTATGCTCTGGAGTTGTGAAGAGATGGTGACTAGATACACTATTGTATTAGGGGCCTTGGTCAGATGTGAAATAAGCCCTGGGACAGGAGCGGCCCCAGGAGGCAGGGCATCCCGGCCCTAAGCTGTAGGTGTAGGAGGGAAAGGTAAAACGACTGTGGCTGGAAATGGCACACCATGATCATGCAGTGTCACAGAGAAGTGCCAATGCTGGAGCCAAGACGTCAGCACAACCTGGTGCTTACTTCCAGCCTATGCCTGGCCATACAGCTCCGAAACGCGTGATCTACTTGGACATGTTCAAAAAGTGTTGCTTATAAAAAATGTCAGTGATTGAGTGACCAGAAAAATGTAAATAAAAGAGCCCTAAATTGCATCATTTGAGTAAATGTGTATTTATACAGTTTGGAAAGAAAAGCCTTGTTATTCAACTGTTGGACAGCAACAGCGACACAGGAGCTGTTCTGGTTTATAATGCAAATCATGTAATTTAGGACACGCATTATGTGTATTAAAAATGCAAAGTGAGATCCATGTGAAATGCTGTTAATTTGCAGTAGCCACTTTTCAAAGTATAATTTCTCAAGCATTTACATATATTTTTTTTCAGAAAAAATAAATAAATTAAACACTATTTAGAACATTTGCCATATCTCATTTGTTGGATCGCAATACTTTTCAGCTACAGAAACACAAAAATGGCAGTAAAACCTGGTAAATTATTAATTTCCTTTTTTTTTTTTTCAGTCAAATATAAATTAAAGTTTTCACTTTCTAATAGGCCAAACATTTTTAATTACTAACAATCTGACTGCAATTGAATTATATGATCTTGGCCAAATTCTGGCTTTGAAAGAGTATTTATGCTGGTAAGAGAGGCACGGAGCAGAACAGCCAGCAGTGAGCAACTTCTGTTCAAAGCAGAGCTGGGTGCTGTGCTTCAGCTCCAGCCCAAGGACTCAGCTCCTTGCAAATAAGTGTATGCAGTAGGTTCCCACTGCAGTGCCACTCCAGGTCACCTGCTAGTTAAGCATATATTGCTGCATCTCTATAAAGTGTGAAAACAGTTCATATGTATGCATATACGCAGTTTAGAAAGGGATTTTTTTTCACTCTCGGGTATTTCTCTCTCCAGTTTTGCTGGAATTGCTCACAACCTGAACAAGCTGGCTCTCAGGCCTGGGCAGCCACTGGCCTTAAGCACTTCTCACTACAACTGAAGGTCAGGGCCCTCCCTGCACGCACCAGCAGCCAGAGGCCGGTTCTTCTCTTGTGTGATGCTCAAACCTACAGCTGAGTCAGAGCACAGAAATGGGATCTCTGGGTCTGAGCCTTAAGCCCAGCACTGCCACGGCAGAGCTGTGAGTGCCCAAGGCAAACCGTTCTGGCACAAGCGCCAACTGCGCGCTCTCTAATCCAAATTCTGCCATACTCACTGGGGAGCAAGAGAATCCACAGGCTGTAACGATGTTTGGATCATGCCCAGTAATACTTGGTAGCTCTCTTGGAGGTTATCACACAGAAAGTATTATTTAAACCTAACTACCTTATTATTTTCCCAGCAGCATGTCCAACAATAACCCTTGAAGTGGTGAAGCCAAGCCACAGTCTTTGTCAGATTAACCTTCCTAGAGGCCTCCTAAAATCAATTGTAAATGTTAGCTCTGAAGGAGCAGGCAGATAAAAACTGGTTTCTATCCCCCCTACTAACTTTCATTTCAAGATTCAAAACCAATCCAGAGTCCCTTTACAAATCAGATCTGAAAAATGCTGCTTGATTATTTTTTAAAGAGCTCGAACTAGGTCACCAAAAATAGAGTCTCTAATGGGCTAAATGTGGAAAATGACTGCTCAAAATTAACAAGTTCCTGGGCTCCAGGACTACACAAAAGCTTTCTGAGTAGATTGCTTGCAAGCACACAAGCTGTATCCTCTGCCACACATGGCAAAAGCCCAGCCTGCCAGATGCTAAGTGAACATTTGTGCAAAGCGCAGTTTTCCAAAAACCATAATTTTTATTCTTAGAAAATAACTCTCCAGCTTCTTCCCCCCATTCAGAAGTGCTGTACAAGCACCAATGCTGAGGCCAGCAGGGCCAGGATGGAGCAGAGGCTTGCAGCTCCCACTGCAGTTCTCAGGCTGCTCCCGAACATGTGGTAGGGACAGCACCCAGCCCCTGGCATGGGTGACCCTTCAGAATGCTTCCTTAAGAATACAACTTCGTAGGCTGCAAGTTAAATGGTTAGCAAGTCCTACAAGGCAGCCTGCTGAACCATCACTATGTTAGAAGAGGTGAGACTGCAAAGCAATACACCTTCTTTTCAAGGCCCATTGGTACGACACACTGTCACGTTCCCTCTCCCAAAACAAAGGACTAGCCAGCACATCACCCTGACCTCTTCCAGCACTGCCTTTGTCTCCCTGCTTCAACCCAATCCTGCTTTTAAGAGGGATAAAGCCAGAGGACACATCCTGCTCTGGGGACAGTCTCTGCCCTCCCTCTGCTAGCACCTCTGTGACGGAACACAGCATCTGCTATTCTCCTGCATGTCTCTATCCAGCCAGGTGGCTCCCCAGGCTGGGCTTGCTTGCTCAAGAGCACAAGCAGGGCTGATTTGGTTTGTGCTGCCTCTTGGTTTCACTGTACATGCCTACTGGACTGCATCTGTCTCAGAAATGTCACTTTCCTGCAGACAGACTGACCTTTAAAAAAAAAGCAAATCATTTAAAAATATATATATAAAAATCTCTGATTAAAGCCCAGCCATATGTTTCAGAGAACTCCATCTCTTCAGATTTTCCACCTACACAGTGAACACCGTACTGCACTTGTCCTCTTGCATTACGCCCCGTGACATGATGGAACAAGACATCGATAACAGCGTGATGTGAAGTGTAAAACAAAATGAGAAAGCTCTAAACATATCTTTCTTTCTGAAGGCTTCTGTATGTAGAGAGTGGTGATCTTGGGGTACTAAAAATCCGGGCATTTTCCCACCTCAGGAGAGGTGGCATAAAAAACAAGGTGGGTTAAAAAGCAAGCAGAATTTGGTGCCCTTTGCTCTTGAAGCAATTTTATCTTTAATGAGGTCAATAGTAATACTGCATTATTAAAATCACATGGAGATGTTAGGATACGTTTTCTCCCATCCCTTCCATCCCACCACTGCCTCTCGCTGCACAGGGTGTAGGAGTCTGGTCCTGCAGCCAACACTGCTGTGGCTTCCCGTGTGGGCAGCACACTGCAGAGCTCTGCAGAAATTCATGAAGGGTCAGCATGATACGTTTCCACCAAAAATGTCCGTAGGATTAACATAGTTTAGACTGTGGGCATTAGTGTCACTTCAGCATACTTGTATGTGTGAGTGAATGCTGTTCAGCTGGCATTCATTTTCTGTACATGGCCGTGGGAGGTTTTACAGGGGTAGAGCGGTTTTACGGGACCACAGCCCAAAGTCTGCTCAAATCACCCACTGGACTCAGAGAAAGGACTGCCCGCATTGCAAGTGCTGCCATTTCAAGATGTTTGCTCAGAGATTCCTCTGTCTTTATCGGAAGCTGATAGCTTTTAACACACTGTGATATCCTTGTTACTACTTACAGGGTGAGGATTCACGCTTATCTCCAAATTGGAGGAATAAGGATTTGATGGGTAAGGATAATGGATAAGGATGGATAAGGAGCTGGATAAGGATCTGGTTGAAAGGCCACAGACAGAGGGTGGTGATTAATGGCTCTGTGTCCAGCTGGAGGCTGGTAACAAGCGGCGTCCCCCAGGGGCCTGCCTTGAGACTGGTGCTCTTTAATATCTTCATCAATGACAATGATGACAGAATTGAGTGCGCCCTCTGCAAGTTTGCTGATGACACCAGGAAGGAAGACAGAAGGGATGCCATTCAGAGGGACCTCCACAGACTTGAAATGTGGGCCCCGGGTGAACCTAATGAGGTTCAACACAGCTAAGTGCAAGGTTTTGCAACTAGGCTGAAGGAATCCCAGGCATCTACGCAAACTGGAAGGAGCGTCCTTGAGAGCAGCCCTGCAGAGAAGGACCTGGGGGTCCTGATGGATGAAAAGCTTAACATGAGCAGCAGTGTGCTTTTGTAGCTCAGAAAGCAAATGGTATCCTGGGCTCCATCAGAAGAGGGGTGGCCAGCAGGGACAGGGAGGTGATTGTCCCCCTCTATTCTGCTCTTGTGAGGCCCCATCTGGAGTGCTGTGTCCAGGTCTGGAGCCCCAAGTACAAGAAAGACGGAGCTGTTGGAGAGGATCCAGAGGAGCCACAAAGATGATCGAGGCTGGAGCGCCTCCCCTACAAAGACAGGCTGAGGGAGCTGGGCTTGTTCAGTCTGGAGAGAAGAAGGCTGCGGGGTGACCTCATTGCAGCCTTCAGTACCTAAAGGGAGCCTACAAACAGGAGGGGAGTCAACTCTTTGAAAGGGTAGATAACTGCAGGACAAGAGGAAATGGTTTTAAGTTGAGGGAGGGAAGATTCAGGTTGGATATCAGGGGGAAGTTCTTTACTAGGAGAGTGGTGAGGTGCTGGAACAGCTGCCCAGAGAGACTGTGGATGCCCGTCCATCCCTGGAGGTGTTCAAGGTCAGGATGGATGGGGCCCTGGGCAGCCTGGTCCAGTATTGAATGTGGAGGTTGGTGGCCCTGCATGTGGCAGGGGGGGTTGGAGATTCATGATGCTAGAGGTCCCTTCCAACCCATTCTGTGATTCAAGCTCTCGTTCATTAGGGTGAGAGAAAACAGACACCAAACTGCCCCAGCCTCAGCTCTGATCCATCTCCTCTTCCACCTTCCAACAGCATTTCCTTTCTCTTTATTAAAGGCTTGGCAGCTGAAAACCTCGATGCGTAGCCTTGTGGCATGAGGAGACAAGGCCTAGATCCTCATTCAAGCTTCAGTAAAAACTCACAACTTACACTCTGACTTCACACTGCTAGTTACACAAAGCAATGCCATGCAGACTGCAAGAGGCTGGGCTGGGCCTCCTGCCTGCAAGTGATGGCACAATCACTCCAGGGACAGCAATCACCAAACGCCTTCCAGCCACCTCATCGGTCATTGCTGATCCAACAAGTGCTTTCTATCACCCAAGACCTGAAAAATGCAACCTTTCACCATATGGCAACACTGCTGAGTGCTCACCAAACTGCCTCCTCTTGTGACCCCTCTACAGATGTACAGCGAAGCTGCAATTTCAACTGTCGAAAAAGAGACATGAGGAGAGCAGCAGTGCTTTCATTAGCTGTTTTACTCACAGGAACACTCATCAGTAGCTGCACAAGCAGTTTTGAACTTGGGCAAAGCGTGCTTTCTCCATAAAAAGAGTAAATAAATTAGCTTTGCCATCAACGCCTCGTTTTCCTGCTTTACAAAGAGTAGTTGTTCTTTACTCAGACTGCTTTGTGCAATAGTCTATGAAGTCCCAAGCATTGCATTCTGCTCAGGAGTCAGATAACTTTTCTTTTACAATCTTTTCTGCCTGAGCAGAAGTGTTCCTTCCAGTGGCTCCATCAGGAGCACACATTACAGCGTGCTCACATTTCCCTGCAAAAACAACCTGCCGGCTGGCAGGTCCACATCCATTCCTTTAGCTGCCGTCATTAACCTGGAGCGAATCGTTAGATAACAAAATACCAGCATCCCAAACACCTGCAATGTTTCTGACACCCAACAGACAACCGCGTCCTTTTCTAGACAGCGGTACAACATCTTCCTTTCTCATGCAAACTTCCACCCACTCCCATACGGCACATAATGACTCAAAAGCAAAAGCATCGGATTAATTATGCCTCTAATGCTTTACAGTTTTTGTTCTTGCCATTATCCAATTCCGATAGATTGGCATCCCTAAATTCACCAAAAGCCTCTTTCAGATGGGCGATGGGAAAAACACCACGGTGCCAACAGAGCTATTCCAGCCCAGGATCCAGCCCCATGCGTCTGCACAGTCACCTCAAACCGACTGCTACGGCATGCATTTTCAAACTTCTGTCGAGATGATTCTTATCCATTTTCTTCCTTTAGCCATCTCATTACTGCAAGACGAGGAACAGAAGTGCAAGAACTCTGTTTGTTTGGAGGAATATAAAGACAGCACGTGTTTCTGCTTAAAGGGATGATAAACACTTAAGATTGGGATGCTTTCCAGCATGCCTGTAAACAGAATAGCCTGAACGCCGAGAAACAGTGACTTTTTTAAATGAAGGTAACAGTTATCTCCAAAATGCACAGGTAGACACAAGAAATACATAGACAATGCTGTCCTTTTCACCAAAAGCTTTCTTCTCATTTGCAGAGGAGCTTCCTGCTCTCATGTTTTTCCCATGGGCTCTAATTTGTTAATAAAATTAACAGAATTCATTCTCAGTGGTGCTGAACCATTTTGGGCTTCTGCTCTTATTAGAGACTAATTTTGCAGTCTCACCACAATTTTCTTGTATCTACAGTTTATCTGATTTTATCGACTACTTTAAAGCGACTCGCAGGACGATACTAATTGATTTTGTGATAGAACAATTAACAGCAATTAATTCATCTTTGATTAGCATATGTAATTTTTTCTCCAGCTGTCGTCTTCTGCCTCTGAGAAGCCATACCCTTAGGGCAGGAGAGGTAAAACAGCAAAGTTTCTTTATCCAGATGTCCATAGAGGGAGCAAATCTCTTCCACTCATCCGAGTGCCTTTTGTGAACTCTCTTTGGTATTCTGATCACTCCTCCATCATCTACAAATATGATCTGCGTTTCTATCCAGGGCTCATCAGGCAGGTTTCCTAACTGCTCTCTACAAGAACCTGAGGTTTCCAGTAGATGCTCTGATCAGGAGCTAATAAGACACTGTTTTTTAATTACCCACTCTGACTATAATCATTTGCCTATTCAAAAAATCACGTATGCAATACAAAATTAAGGTAATTTTTCCCCTATTTTCCAGCTCTCTCCCAGCCCTTCGCTTCACAGTATCCCCTGTAAGTGAAGCGAGCTTCCCTATTAAGGGATTCATTTAAAGAAAGATCATACAGTGAGAGACCAAACTCATGCAAGGCATCCAACATTAAAATGGGCCCTGATGTCTTATTGCAGAGTGAACTCCCAAATTCCACCTCCAATAATGTACCACTTGTGATCAAACTTGAGCTACGGTGCTGCCAAAGAGAATGCTGCCACAGAGCCTGTGCTGGGCTGTGAAGATGAAGGATGAGCTTGTGGCCACCTTCCTGACAGCACCCAAATGTGACCCCTACCATTTCCTTTGAGCTGGCAGTGTATGATGAAGCAAGAGGCCTGAAAGCAAAGAAAATGAAGTGACAAATGTAGGCGTATAGGTCAAACAGTTCTCTACCCTACGCCTTCCCCCTCCAAATTAAAACAGAAGGGAAGCAGTCAGTCTCTATAACAACTTACTACTGTGCAACTTCTTAATCAAGTTGCTCAAAGGAGGTCTTATTTTTCTGCCACTTTTTGCCACTCTGTTTAGGATGGTTTCAAAAACTATGGTCAATTCTTTTCAGTTTTCAGAAGCTGGCATCAACTCAGATAACATACTATCTTCAGAGTAACCTTCGCTGCAGCTGGAAATCTGAACAGTTACGTGATGACTGTGATGACAGACAACCACACATTTTATTCCATTTAAAAATAAAAAATAACTGAATGGTGAATACTGTTAAGAAGTTGGCAAGTTACACGCTTTGTTTTTAAGGTTTGGTGCCTCTAGAATGGAAGAAATGTACAAATATACTGAACTGGAACTTGGCTGAACTCAGACTGAAGCATTTCTTTAGAGCTGGACAGGAGTGCCCTGGTTTGGCTCGGTTCATCCTCAACTCAGCGCCGTGTTGCTTCACAGCCCTTATGATTTATAGCTTTGCTGATTTTTATGCTGAACTTGCTGCTCAGACAACACGGTGGTGCAGCTTGTACCATCACACCTCACAACACAATTCATTCTGTCACTGCCAATACGCTGCTGCACGGGCTTTTCATTCGGCCGAATTTCTGGATATTTTAACTTGTCATCCCAAATCAGGATTACCATAAATGTTGAAAGAGTGGAGTTCTCCCATAAGGCAGGAATGCCAGCGCTGCAGTTAGCCTCACAGTTAACATTACTACTGTTAGTGGAGAAGTTAGCTGCTGCTGCTCAATATCTCATTATATGGAAGTCGTTTGGCAGTGCATACTTGAAAAAAATAAAATAAAATAGAAATCCCCCCTTCCAAGATTGAACGGACAAAGAATTGAAAGAAAAAAGCCGTTTGGTCTCTCTGACCCTGCAGCTAGTGAAAATCAACAGCAAGGTGATGGAAGGAGGAATGAGTTGTGACAAGATGAGAAAGTACCTCTACCTTAGTTATAAAAGAAAATCTATGAAATGCTCAAGGAGATAAATAAAATCTGCTTCACGCAAGAATTATCAAGGCCTTATTATGTCAGAAAAAAGAATAATTCTCCTCTCCCTTCCTCCCTTCCTTCACCCTGGCTGCCTGAAATACAGAAGCACCAGGTAATGATGAACTGATGCAAAGCAGAGCTTCAGGCCAGCACAACAAACGGAAGTACTTTAACTGTAGGCTGCCCTAAAATAAATCCTTCCTTTTTTCTTTTTTTTCTTCCAGTTTCTCAAACTGATCTTCAATGAGATTACAGGAAACAGATGGGTTTTAGACTCCATCCATCAAGCAGAAATGCCACAAAAGAGACAACACAACAGAAGCTCAGTCTTCTTCCATTCACACAGCTTCCCAACCAAAAGACTCCTTGCCAAAAACGTGAAAGTCAGTCACACACCTCTAATTGCCATTGCCAGGCCTCACTCAGCACTACTTCTTCATGAAGAGTCTCATGAAGTCACCAGTGAGCCCTGAATAGGTTGCATGCAGCTGTTACCGAGCCTGTAGCAGAGCTGCCATCTGGAAGGAGTCCATGAAGAAGACCATGTCTTGCACGAGACCACAACAGATTGAACCTTCATTTACTGAGCCAAGTGTAAAGAGCACTTGAACAATCCTCAAAAAGCTATCCGCATGCTTTGTAGTGACGTGGGCTTTAGCGCACGCGAATCTCCATTTGACGATTTGCACAATAAACACATTATTTGCCCTCAGCAATTAATGGAAATCATTTTAAAAAATACTTTCGGTCCTCCAGGGGGAGAACAGAAATTATAAAGGAGGGCACGTATGTAGACAGCAATACAGATTGGTGTGATTGAACACCTCTTACCAGAAAAAAAAAAAGCACCAGTGGAATATCCCTCAGTCAGTTTGCTGCTAACTGACAGTATGGAAAATGATTTTTCCAAAGTACAGTATCTGGCAATTTCTTATAAATACCAGAAATGCGTGAAGAAGATGAAATTGGCCATCAGCAATTTGCTAACCACATCAGGAGCAGAAATCTCAGGCCATTCAGGAATGATCTGAAATAAGCAAGTGCTTACTTCATTTTATTTAGCACTGTGAAACTTCAGTACTTCAGTTCCACAAGCCAAAGAAATCTACCCATCTGCTCAGGGTTAAATAGATGTCGAAAAGCTTTGCAGAAACATTTGCACTGAGTCCAGGTAGGAATGAAAGAACGTATCTACAAGATGGGCTCCAGCCCATCCAGGTTGTTCCAGCAATGGGAAGCAGCAGTACAGTTACAAGTATGTAGTAACACGAGAAAATAGTACTAACGAGCCAAATGCGTTGCACACGTTCATGGCAATCTAGGTAATGATGTACTGCATCTCTCCCTTTAAAATGACACCGAATTCACAGAGAAGCCTTAACTCCATGCCAGACAACTCCTAGAAGGCCAGCAGATATTTGGGTTCTAATTGCAGAAGCAATTGCAACCTTGCAGAAGCTCAGAAGCCCAGGACCTGACATCTCTGGCTGTGCTTTACTCATACGGTTTGCTCAGTAATGAGGGACAGTGATGAGCTGTGCTGGCTGGCTGACATGAGCCAACAGAAAAGCTCGTTTCACCTTGGAAAGAACTGCAAGTCAGGAAAATCATTCCTCAGATCCACTTTTTGCATTTCTTGACACGCCTGTTGAAGTTCAGAGTAATATCTATTGCTTCACAAAGTGGTGGTTCCCATGGTCTCCCTGCCCAGAGCACGGATCTCGTGCAGCATTTCAAGAGGCCTTGCGAAGGTCAGCAGTATGCTACAGGAGGGCTACAGCAACAAGGGTTCTTGCCCTAGAGAATATATTCTCCATAAAAATCAGCATGTGAATGACCAAGTACTGTAGCTCGTCAGAAGTAAAATGTTCATTCTCAGTAGTATTAACAGTGCCCATTAGGGCTCCACGCTGTCTCTCCCACAGTCTCAGAGATGCGCTCCATCTCCGAGCAAGAAACAAAACTGTGTGAGACAGCAGAGACCAACGCTAAGGCCACAGCTCTTGCTAATGCCTCAGATTGTCTCAATGCTATCATTTCCTTCAGGCAACGTAAGGGTCAGCAGCACAGACTGGGGAGATGCTCGCTGCCCACAGGTTCTTTGAAATATTTCAAGGCACTACATTTGCTCAGTGCATTTCCTTTATGTTTTAATCTAGGAGAAAAGAAAGCTGTCTTAAATGTTTTGATATTAAGCACACAAAGACTGTTTATCTGTGTCATTATAGCGCCACTTTAAAGTCTTTGCATTCTTTTTTTTTTCATAGCTAAAAAAAGAAAAGAAGAACCACCAACAGCAATTGGATTTATAAGCCTGGCATGGGTTCAAAGCCAAAGTTGATCAGAAAAGAGCTTTGAAAGCAAGACGCTCTAACTAAGCCAGTCCTGGCAAGCTTTTGATAGATGTGGTCTTCTCTCAAGCCATGAAATCCTACTGGAGAAACTTCAGCTTGTCATGCCCTTTTAGCAAGCATCCAGAGGCTCCCCAGGCACAAATCTCTGTGGAGTAGTTTGAGAGCATCATCCATACTCAGTGTAATCTTCTGCCTCGGGCCCCAAGCTGAGCCTGAAGGTTATCTCTGTGCCACACAGATGTGAACACCAGACACGAAGGCAAGTGACTTCCCCAGGACGCACCCATGAGACATGCTTTACCAAACAACAGGACTCACTTCTGTGTTACATTCCTTCCAAGTGCCCAAAACTAGCTCCAGCCAATGAATAACCCAAGAGTCAGAGCTGGGTTGGTTTGTATTGATTTAGCATCACACGTAACAAGTCCTGACCCAGATGCACTGCAATCAGCCAAAGCAGGGCTGACACCACACCATACGTCTTTTTTCTTGGCCTTGCCTTAAAGTCCAGAGGCGCCTTCCTTCAGGAAAGAGCAAATTTCATTTTGATCGTGAATGTCTTTGCATGATTCATTGCCACCTCTCTCCCTGGATTCTTCATTAGTTTGCAAAACGAATAAAGGTAATTGCATTTAACTCCGTTCCTAGCCTTGTTAACTTATTACAAGAGTATAAAAATGAACACCGACAATCAGAGCTACGTCCTGAGATCATTCAAAGTCATACGCTTTCTCTGCTCTCTGGTCTCAGGTTTTCCTTACTAACGAAACAAGGACAAAGAGATTCTCCCCCCATTTCTCTCTAAAGGGAATGAGAAGACTGTAGCTGTACCAAAACCATCAGGACCTTGCTGTAACACTCCAAGTTCCAGAGTACAGAGATAAATCATCTCACGTTTTAAAATCTCTCAGGAAAGTTTGGCTTGAGCTCAAATCAGGAAGGACTGGCTTTCTCTCACCTACCATTTGTCCAGGCTCAGTATAGACACAGCATGGCTAAAACACATCCCACGGGCCACTCACATGGGCTTGCTATTTGCCCTGCATGGAGCACAAATACAAAAGTCACCTCAGGTGCCTCTCATCAGCAAACAGCCTCAACCAAGTCCAACAGAGCACATGGAAATGCAGTACAACTGGGGGAGATTCAATCCCAATACAAAGCCACCTGCCCAGGCAAAGGGAAATGAAGTCAGTGACAGAGAAATCTTTCCTAAAATACTGTTTGATCAGCCAAGTGTAATGCAAAGTGATCTCAATTGTCACCGAACTCAAGCAGACCGAGGCCAGTGGAGCTGACAGCACAGAAAGAGAGCAAAATGACCTCTTAGAGTGCTCTCCCAGCAAAGCACACACCTGCCCTTCCCCTGGGTGACTGTGTGCTGGAGGTACGGCCAGCTCTCGTCTTCTCTTGCCTCTTCTTGCAGGGATGCACAAGACCCAATGTACAAAGAAAGTATGCACAAAAGAGAGAGACTAAAAAGAGACTTAAGCCACAGCTTAAGAACAGAGGTTTTCCAATGTTAGCACCCGTTGGAATAACAGTTTTGAGCAGGACAGTGAATTATAACGACGCAAAATAATTAGGGAATTGATTAAAATAGCAGAAGGCAGATAAGAGTGAGAAAAAACTTAGAAAGGCTTCCCCCAAAATGGTACATCTTGAAGGCCATCCAGGCTGTCCAGCACAACTCTGAGCCAGGATATTTCAAAAGGAAAATAAAAATGACGTCAGAAAGGGCTTTTTGCTTTTCCCTTTTTTCCAGTTGTTCTCTCTGTAAGAGGGGGTAGACCTTAAACTTTCCAGACACAAACTGATCTCACCGAGATCTATTCCCTGATCACTGCAACACGAGGTCTAATCTGCCTCACTATTCACTAATGCATAGAGCTCTTCGTGCCTACAGGAACAGAGATTTCAAAGAAAGACTCTTTGGAGGCTCTCTCACCATCCATATCTCCAGCAGACACATTTCTAACCTACTCCTAAACTCCTTAACAGAGCTTCCTACGGAGCTGATGCAGAGATAACTGAACTGTCGGCATCTATAAAGAAATCTTTTTTGTACCGTGAAGGCTTGCTTTGAAAAGACACCTAAGAAAGTGAACGTAAATGCACTTTTCTTCAGGGTAATCTCCTGAAAAAGCAACCAAAACCAAACCCAGTCATTTGTTCTATTTTCAAGGTGCAGCACCTCCTGGCAAATGCCAGGGATTGACAGATCTAAAAAAAGGGCCAGCAATACCAAGCCACAGAAAAACACAAACCTGGCCAAGAAATACCACCCGTTTTCAGAAAGAACTCACAAAACTGTCCATCTCAAAGACCTTCACAGAGAAGTGAAGGGCCTATTTTCCTAATGGAAACAAAATAGAGGTTTTGATAAGAAGTCTTATATTGTTCAAATTAAACTTTTCATTTAAAACACCTGGAGGAAAATAAAATCAATCAAGCAGCCAGCCTATGTTTCACCCTTTCCAGCAGCGATCCCTTGATCAGCTTCAGGTACAGCTTCAAATACCTGCTTAGCTATCAGCCTGTCTGTCGCTGAAGCTAAATGGGTTTCAGCTGGCTTTGTCACAGTCAGAGGCAAAGCAAAGGAAAGGTTCGACAAAAATCAGTGGAGAAATTTCCCCAGATGGCCCCAGTGCTGCTGCATTTCGGTGGTGAAGGCAGCCAGGAGTATGGCCACGCACAGCATCAGCCCTCCCAGTACTCACAGACAGGGAGCACATCTCTCGCTCCGTTACTGCAGCACCTCTGATTATTTATTGCAATGGCTGCACTGGGCTTTAGCTGTGGCAGGACTTGTGCTTTCCCCCAGTGGGGAATGCTCACAATCAGGATTCTTCCAGATTGTGAGAAGAACCGCAGCTCTCCCGCACATCTGGTGAACCACAGCTCCAAAGAAACAGCCCTGGTGCCTGACAGCTGCTGCTCTGGGAGCAGGGATGAGTTCAGCCTGCTGCACTCTAACATTGGCTGTTTCACATGAATGATGGCTAAGCCTCCAAGAGGTTCAAAGTTGAGAGAAACCCCTGTGCTTCAGATGCTTACCTGAATTACCCTGGCCTCTGCTACCTGCAGAAGCTTTGCACGAGCAATCTTTGCTATACTTCTGCTCCTCCTGACACTTTTTACTATACCTGGCATTTTTTGGCAGGTGCAGGCAGAAAAAGCACTCCTCTCCAGCCTGTTGCTGCATCCTCTGTTTCTCCTGGATGCTGTTTTATTACCTGCACTGCAGCAGCAGCTGGGAGAAAATCAACCCAAAAAGAAAGCCCCTCCCTTGGGCTACCAACTTGGAGATATGAGCAAACCAGGAGAAACTGCAATCTCCTAAGAGAAAAGAAGAAAAGCTCATTGATGGGCATATACATGTCCTGCACCTGGGTGTGCCCACTGCTCCTCTCTGCACCCAGCCAGCCTGCCACAGACCCCTCCTTCCTCCTCTTTGCTTACTAGTGCTGAACCATCCCTGAGGCTGTAGGTAGGCCAAGGCATTGCTTACCCTGAGGACCAGCTGATGCAGAGGGACGTGCAATCAAATCCACCACTGCAAAGAGTGCAAAGAATCACAGCATGGCTTGGATTGGAAGGGACTTGAAAGCCCACCAAGTTTCAGCCCCCTGCCATCGGCTGGCTGTCCCCTAGCAAACCAGGTTGCCCAGAAGCCATCCAACCTGGCCTTGAACACCTCCAGGGATGGGGTACGCAGAGCTCTATGGGCAGCAATGCCAGCAAAAGGCACTGAGCAGGGCAGCACCCTGACGTAAAACACAGCAGCACTTGTACTGGCTAAAATACAACACTTTAAGCCAGACTGTAATGTACCTTGTCTGAGGTGTGTCTGGCCATCCTAACCTTAATGATTGCTGCTTGTCCACATTCACTGCACAATCTGTTTGCAACCATAATGCTGCTCTTAGGATGCACCTGTCTAGGCAGTGTTCAGTCCATCCTCTCCCTGCATTTTCTTATCTTCCCTCCCACCACTCAGAAGCACACCTATAATCGAAACAAATAATAAAACCTATCAATAACACAGCTCTGTGCCCCAACACCTCACGTTTATGACTCCAAGAGCAGTGCTCAGTGGGCTCGCACACATCCCCTGCCACAGCTTCTGCCCATCTGGGGCCTTTCTGTCATCATCCACTCCTCCAACTCCGTGGACCATTCAGACAGAAGCATCCAGAACAGAACTCTGCTTTCCAGAAGAAGTGTTTAGTGTACCCACACTCAGGTGAGGCGCTTTGGACTACATCATCATGAAAACACTGTATGTTATAGACCCAAGGTACTAGTTTATGCTTTTTTTTTTAAATTTCTAATTTAAAAATCCAACTTCTCCCACCAAAGAGAATGTTTTCACTTCTCATAATAAAATTTAGAAGAAAAAAATAAATAAACCACAGCAAATGAGCCTTCTTCAGCTGTTTGGACTAACTCGATCAGCAAATTTCTTCCCTCACTCTTCAAATAGCCTTTGAATTAAACACTTGTTGCAGAGTGAGAAGTTTGGTTCGTTTTTTTTGTCATCAGATGTGAGATCAAGAAGAGATGAGACGCATTAGGATGAAAGGCAGAAATGCCAGATGAAAGACTGAAACCCAAAAACAGATTCAAAACAACTGTACAAAGGTGCTGGGAAGAGAACACGGGTAACTCCATAGCACCGGGCTCAGCACCACCATATGGGTTCTCCATGCCCATTTTCCTACTGGAAAGTATGTCACACTGATGCTTCATAGAGACCTCAACACATTGGGTGCTTGGGCATTTGCACACATGGGTTGGTTGGCTTAAGCAACTTCACCCAGGTGGCACCGAGGACGCGGCAGATGTGATCACAAAAAGCCAGCTTGTGTCCGCGATGAAACGTGCCCTGGCTGAGCTAATGAAGGGAACGTGGCGTAAAAGTCCCTGAATGCTCAATATTCTCTTGGTGTAGAGCACGCTCTGCTGTGGGGGTTTGTTTTAAAGTTCATTTTTCAATTTACAAGCCCCCTACCTGCTTTTCATCAGGAACACATCGGGGCACCCTCAGTTAATCAGAAAGAAATGGGTTCAGCAGAGAATAGCTCTGATAACCTGTGGGAAGTGGAAAAACAAACTCAAATCAAGGTAAATAGATAAAAATCATAAAAAGAAAAGATCTGGTTTAGAAATAATCACTTCTTATTGCAGAGAAACAATCTCACACCGAAGAAAGAGAGAAAGGAAGGCAAAAAAATCCCCACCAGAAGCACAGCCTCCAGACTTGACTCAATTCAGTTTGTGAGGTTCAGCACTTCCCTGCTGACACAGACCAAAGCCCTTTCTCTATATGGCATAAAACACACCAAAACTGCTTGCTGTGGTGTGCAGCCCATCACACCACTGGCGCTCTCAGTGCTGGGTGAGGATGTGCCACGTAGCACTTGGGGCAAAGCACCAGGGGGCTGAAACGCTGCTTGCAAGGCAGTTTTTTCCTCCCATTCCTTCTCTGAAGCTGTTCTTGAGTAACCTTCCAAGTAAGACAGCCAAACATTGCTATTTATTTACGTCTGCTTTTAGCTGCACGATTTGGGTAGTAACACTGCTCAATCCAACAGAGGTGCATAAGGTGCTTTTACAAACTGCTCCCAGGGCTGTCTAGAAACCCTTCTTGCAAAACCCCACTGGCAAAGGGAACACCACGCCTGCAAGCTCACTAATTCACATTTGCCTAAAGAAGTTAAACAAAATCACGGCACCCAAATACTCTAATGTAGAAGCAAACAAACATTATAGAATTAACAAAGAGGTGCCAATCTAATTAAAGTCAATCCACCAATACCTCTAAGCACCGGGGGAGCCTGATTAGTAGCTGTTTATAGTAGCTGCTTAAGCAAATAGCGGAGGAGTAATAACTCTGATCTTGTCACTTGCCAGAAAGATTTTTCGCACCTCCAAAACATGCCTTCAGCTCCAATTTATTTTAAGTTCACATTTTGCAACAATCCAGCATGTTCTGCGGCGTAATTCACTGTGTCAGAGTGAAGGTATGCTTGTGCTGCTGAAGGGCCACAGCAGTGCTCTTTGAAGGGGGCTGTACGAGATCTGCCTGCTGGCTTTGGGGCCTGGGCATGGTGAGATCCCATAGACAGGGACAAAGCTGTCCCTACAAAGATGTGGGTTGGAAATGGAGCTGCTAAAAACACCTGCACCCAAGTACTCTACCATTCTCCAAACACTCCCTGATTTAATCGTTCCTGGACCACTTTTCCTGTGTTTTCACTTTGTGATGTCTGGGTCAAGGCAGCAAGGAAGGAGGAGGGACCTTCGGATGATGGTGTCAGTCGCTGAAGAACTACAGCAACTGAGCAGCTTTTGCCCACTGGAAAGACAAAACACATGACACACTAAGTAAAACCAGCATTTACCCCCAAAGTGGTTGCAAGCAGTGTTTCCCCGGGAAAGGAAAGGCATGAGTCCTAAGCCAAGAGAGTCTGGAGAGAAGAAACGAGGATAGGGAAGGACTGCCTTCAGAAAGAGAAGTTGTTTTCATCTGGACACTCAGTCCTGACTGAGAAACATGGGATTGCTGCACAGAGGTGTTCCCCACATCAGAAGGAAAACAACATGCCAAGGATCAATTGCTAGGCATCCTGAAGATCAGCCAATCCTGATGACAGGAACTGATGAAGCCACAACTGTGTGTGAAGTAAAGGTATTTGCTCCTTCCATAACTTACGAAATATCATGACAGGTCTAAGGACAGACTGCCATTAAAAATCTCTTTGGCAAAAGCAGTGAAGGGAGCAAAACCAGGAGTAGAGATGGTGCTCAGCCCGCTTCAGAACCACCACATCCTTAGAAAAGATGGGGATCAAAATGCAGCACCTTCTGAAAGATCCGAGCTTGACTGAAAGATCCGAGCTTGACTGTTTGGAGATCTCATCCAGCCCAGCCCATCCACAGCATCTTCTGAGGCTGGGATGGACGCCTCAGGCAGGACCTTACAGCTTGGAAAACTCAGAGGGAGAGTCCCCCATCGGCCAGGCCGAAGGGCAGCAGCAGCAGCACAGGTCCATCTGCAGCCACTCCATTCAACCATGTTGCTCTTCTGTGTACTGGGAAGGAGAGCTCTGGAGACTCAAGCTGTGGGTGAGGCCCCTCCCCTGCAAATGGCACAGCTGCTGAAATTCATTTGTTTTTAGAAAAGAGGGAAGGGGAGAAAAGAGTTTTTTCGGCATCCAATTCACAGAGCTCTGCTTTTTCTTTTTTATTTTCCCTAATGTGAAAAGTGCTTTGTGAATGGGCCAGCTAAAATTATTTATAATGAGCTGATTTCCATAAAATTGGGCTAATTAATTTCCATGCTGCCTGATGAAAATTGCTAACATCGGCTTTTTACTGACAATCGAGGTCCTGCAGGCAGTCCCACACACATCTGACTGGTGGAAGTCCAGGCTGGATCCTCAGCTCGTACAAATCAATGGATAGCTCCCCATATGAGCAGAGCTGTGGGCTGGTTTGCTCAGGAAATAATCATTTTGGTCCATTTTGCAGTTTACACGGGGGTGATGGTGTGTGATCTCCAATTATGGGCAGATAGGAATCAAAGGGCATCACAGCAAGCCATTCTTCAAGTTCCTGAGAGCCAGGCAAAGATTCAGCTCAAGCAAAATTTGCTAACTAACCCCCAATGGATTTAGAGACAATGTCACCTCTCAAGAAGATCTGGACATTACAGGACACGCTCCCCAGCAAACACTCTAGGCACACGAGCCCACAAATCATTTCCAATTGCATCATCTCAGAATATTTCAAATATTCCCATCTACGTATTGAGCAGTGAAAATGGCAATGTCTGCTCACAGCTACGTGTGTGCCCTGCACTGATCAATCCCACTGCACCAGTCAGCTGGGAAGGGACAGCAGGGACACCTCATAGGGAAAGTGAGATTTAACCTTAACAAAGTGCTCCAGTGGTTGAGGTTTCCCAAACAGCCAGGGCGTATGCATGCTCCTAAATCATTTACATGTGAAAATTGCCATTAAAAGGAATTTAGATGACCCTTTTCAATCCATTTCACACAGCTGTGAGGACTGGAATCCAGCTATGGCTACTTCTGCTGGCAACATTTGACTTTGCAAAACAGAATGACGCTGTCCTACATCAGTAAGATTTCACAGGTATAACCAGAAGCAGTTTGGGTGGTCTTAGAAGCAGCAAAGTGCTCCTCACACATCTTCGTGTTGCAGGCTACCGTTTGACGATGTTTTCCACATTAGGCATTAAGTCCCTGAGCCCACACACCGCCAAAGAAAGGTATTATAGCCAAAGTACAACATGGTTCTTGGACTCCTGAGAAATATTTTGTTGATGCTCTCACGTTGTCCCCATCTGCACTGTCTCCTGTCAGCCCAGCAGTCTGCGATCGTGACACCTCCACTGATGCCCATCTCTGCACATACAGCCTCCCTAACCAAGAGATGATCTTCCCCAGGTGTAAAATGTTTCACATTAACACTGTTGATCAACTTGTTGATTTTACTACAGCAAACCAAAGTAAAGCAAAACCAAACAACTTGTTTTTCTTATCTAAATACTGCTAAATGGTAATGTATCAAGTTAATTCTGCCTTAGGCTTATTAAGACAAATTGAATTTGCCACGCTAATCAGATACGAAGTTCATATGCAATATGGAAATGAGTGATTTGCATCGACTGCCGTAAAATACAGTAATTGTATCTGTGCAAAACACAGATCTTGCAAAAAAACCCACAATTATTAGTAGTCAAACAATGGCTGAAACTTATTGGATACTGTCGGAGCAATTTATCTGCTCTTTGCCTCAGGACTACACTTGCAAATGATCTACATAAATTACAGGGCAAATGTTTCATGTTTGGTTAGTTTACCTTATTTCCCGAACCTTGGGCTCTGCATGGGAATCTGCAGCACTGCAGTCACTCCTACAGTGAGAATCTCCAAAACACTTCAGGTCAGATGGTGGGATCATGCACTGCAAAAGCCCATACACAAGCCTGGCGTCTTTTTAAACTCCTTTTAAAGCCAGTTGAGACAGCTTCCTCCGTTGTTAATACAGCACCTCCATCTCTACCAGAAATTGCTGATAAGTCTTCCTGAAAAGCTTTCAAAAGCAGAGTGCTATTTTTAACAGCAAACACTTGGAAATCCCACGTGTTTGGAAAGACAGGGAGCGTGGTGTCAGCAGTGCTGGTAAGTATGGCAGCCCCGTGTCAGTGGAACATCACAACCGCTGGGACCCAACAAGCCTCCCGGTGATGAATTGCCTTCATATATTTCACGCATCGCGTTTGGAACATTTCTAATAGCAGAGCATCAATGTTTGCAAGCGTTCGTAGAGCTCTTCCACCACGAGGAAATGCAGCTCCTGCAGCTCTGACACCCGAGAGTTATCCCCACGTCTGACAATCGATGGAAACTGCTTAAAAACTCATCCCGAGGCTTCATTTCCCTCTCGCCTTTGTGCTCTCTATTAGTTGAACATGCATACTAGGCACAAATGCAGTATGGATTTATGGGAATATATATTATAGCTAAAACCTTGATATACGTCAAGCTAATACTCTTTCTACTTTATTTTCAATCTTGTCCTTATAGAGGCACTTTATTCTACTGAAATATTAATTATGATTTTTCTTTCCTTGGATGTGCCTACATTTGTCTTTTGCTTCTATCCACTGTTTCAGGACAGCTCATGAAAAGGCAGTCAATAGCTCTGTTTTCCACTCCCGGGCAATTTGAATGGATAGCTTGTAAGAAAAGAAATTAAAAAGGTGTAAGGTGGTGGCAGTGGAGAGGAAGACAAGAATATTAGGCCATGGCTGTGCCCGATGATGTTTTCCAAAGAGGCTCCTCTAATTGCTTTATAGCTTTATATTCAGGAAGGTGTAGTCTAAGCCTGGCTTTGATGTCAATAGCAGAGGAACACTATGATGCCCACTGATGTGTTCGTTTCTCTGTTCCAACACAAAAGCTCGTTGGTTGATCTTTTAAACCCTGTGGATGGATCAGTGGAGGGAAAAAAGGGCTGGGACAAGGCAGTACTGGGCAAACAGAAACGTTTTGATTACCACTGCCTGCCACAAAAATTCTCTGTGAATGCAGGAAGGACAGGCAAAATCACCCAAAGATTATGAGCAGCCACTTGGCAAATTCATGGAGGTTTGCAGGACCTACCTACCCTCTATCCCAGGTCACCTTGCCAAGGACCTGGGTTGTTCTGGGAAGATGGTACTGCAGATGAGCACATACAGAGCTTGCTCAGTGAGGTTCTGGACAGAGGAAATACAAGGCATGACTTGGTATCTGCTCCAGTGTCTGCCCTAGATTTCAGTTCCCCCTTACAAAGGGCAAATTGAGTACATTCAAACAGGGCACTCCTGGCTGTTAGAAAGGCCACAAGCCCAGGTTTGAGCACCCCAGCAATCAGAAAAGCATGGCAGCTGTTAGGAGGAACAAAGGCAGAGCAGATACTAGAGAGCTGATGGAACACACTGTGCTCTAGAGAGTCCAGTTCCGTGTGGAGCATCATGCTCCCAACTGCACAGGACAAAGCCAGAACAAAAGGGTGACTGCTGAAAAGAAGAGGGGTAATGATAAAACTAAACCAAGCGGTGGGGAGGAGATGGATTGCCAACTTCCATTCAGGCTCTCTCCAAACGCATAATCGCTACTGAAAGGATGTGAAAGCCACTCAATTTAAACGTGATAAATGGATACAAAAAAAATTAATTCCAATGCCCAGCAAGCTGCAGTCTCACTGCTCAAAGGTAGCATAAAATTCAAGCATTCAGAAGAGGATTTAAGTAAGGATCCTACAGCTGAAACGATGGCAAGAGTATTCCCAGGTATGACAGCATATCTTTTAAAGGAATGAATATAATCCCTCCATGGCTGGGGCCCAGAGTAGTGCAACTGCTGGGGAGAGAAGGAGCTGTTGTGTCCTGGGCTCTCTGCACAGCTTCAGCTACAATCAGTCAAAGCTTGTTCTGGCTTAACGCAGGACCAGCCTAGACAGGAGGTGACATCCTTTGGCCTCTGCTATTAGTGCACACTGACAGGCTAAGCTCTCCTGGTTTACTTCAGAGCAGCTCTTCCTAAGTGCTATTACTATTACACATTGAAGCCTAGTCTAGCAGATGTTAAAATAGCACATTTTCCATGTCTGCAACTGAGGCACTTGTAGAAATACCTCACAATGCTTCCAAGACGGAAAGGCATTCAACAAGGAACAAATGTTCCAGAATTACAACATATAAAGGGAAAGAGCCAACCAATAGAACATGTCATTCTGCTCAGTGAATGTGGGTTTTGCATATCAAGTCCAGGAAATATTATTTAAAGCGTATTTAAATCCTTTTTAAGCGACAGCTTATCTCCCTTTCACCCACAGTTTGTTGCATACAATATGTGTCACTTGATTTTAAGGCTAATTTTTCCGAAAGATACGGGTGTCTGATTTTCACTCATTTTTAAGAGCAGCTGAAACAGCCTTCAGCCCTGCAGGATGGCTTGGTTAGAGAGCACCACACTGCACCAGGTCTGCACGCGATCCCTGCCAGGCAGCAGCTTGCTCCAGAGCCTCTGATACCTGCTTTTAACCTGCACTTACCCCATGCACCCTTACTCTATCTCTGTCCTTTCAGTCATCAGACCTTTTATTTCTTAACTCTTTTGAGCTTCGTCCTTCCTTACCAGCAATCTCATGTCCCTTCAGCCCTCTCTTAATTGCGCCTAAGTAACTTAAACACACCAGAATAGGATCACAGCCTTCACTCAGCACGTACAGCACACTGGCCATCACTGTAGATGATTCCAGCTCCTGAGCTCCAAGAAGCTCAGTTCATCCATGTCTCCCCAGCACTTACTCCATCATATCTATTTCCATGCCCTTCACCAGAAGCACAACGTACTTCATTCTGCTGCATGACATTATCCACGTTAAAATCACATCATTTTTATCTTACAAAACCAACCACTCCGTGTTTTGAGCTGGGGACACTGTGACAGCATTACGCCCGTAAAGCCTACAGAAGGGTACAATGCAAATAAACAGGATGAGTAGGGCTCAGAAGTTGAGAAATGAGTTCTTAAGACCTTGCAAATCAGCAGGTCGCTAAATGAGCTGACCAAACTAGCCTTACTGCTGCCCTAATTTCATCAGAAATTCTGCTGCGGCTGATGACAATCAGCGTGAGGTGGCTTGATTTTCAGGGGAGAACCATCCTGAGGTTGAAGAAGGTAGGTCAAGCTAAAAATAAAAATAAATAAGATAAGATGCTGTCAACGATTCCAAAAGCTCTGCGGGAGCCATGCAGATGGTGTCAGTGCCCAGCTGCACCAAGGGCAGGGCTCCAACCCACCTGCCAGCAGTGATCCCTCTCTCCCTTCACATGTCACAGTTGGGGTTCGGAATTGAGTGGGAGACCCCCTGACCAAAATTACTGACCTTAACATTTTCACATTGAGATTGGAATAAGCTCTTCCAAGGTAAATATGTATACTGTGAAGATATATTTTAGTGGTCAAGTGCAGCTGCACACATACAGCACAGCTCCAGTAGCTAAAGATGCCTTTTGGGTGCAGAAGACAGGTACGAACTCCTGTCCTGTTGCCTTTGGGGGAACAGTTAGAAAGATGGGTATCTTAGAGGTGTTTATGTTGCACTGGAATCCTAGCTCAAGAAGCAAAGGCTTTGCTATTAGCTCCGTACAAAGCTGCAACCAGACTCCAGCTGTTTCACCAGCATGTCAAAAATCAAGCTCAGGCCTCTCAATCCCAAAGAACTGCCCTAATAATAGAATCATAGAACAGAATGGGTTGAAAAGAACCACGATGTTTCAACTCCCCTGCTATGTGCAGAACCACCAATCAGCAGACCAGGCTGCCCAGACCACATCCAACCTGGCCTTGAATGCCTCCAAGGATGGGGCATCCACAACCTCCTTGTTCCAATGCCTCCGCACCCTCTGTGTGAAAAGCTTCCTCCTAATATCTAACCTAAACTGCCCCTGTCTCAGTTTAAGACCATTCCCCCTTGTCCTATCACTATCTACCCTCATAAACAGATGTACCCCCTTCTCCTCTTTATACACTCCCTTCAAATACTGGAAGGCCACAATGAAGTCTCCCCAGAGCCTTCTCTTCTCCAGTTAAACAATCCAGGTTCCCTCAACCTTTCCTCAAAGGAGAGGTGCTCCAGCCCTCTGATCATCTTATTGCCCTCCCCTGGACCCGCTCCAAGAGCTCCACGTCCTTCCTGTACTGACCAGTGGAAGTGCAATGTCCCACCTGGGAGCTTCACAGCGAGAGCCAAGCCAGCATCTCCTTTCCCCAGCATTTGTGTGCAGCAAGAGCAGGGTGCAGGGCATGGGCTCAGCACCCCCTGCGTTCACCGCTGCGCAGAGAGGAGGAACCCATGGCAGACGGGCTCTGGAGGAGCCAAACGGGATCTTTGATGGGTGGTAAACGTGGTCCCAGCCCATTGACTGCCTGCGGTGCAAGGAGGACCTCGGGGGGATCCATGGGATCATCGTCTGGAAACAAGGCTTGTGGCATTGCAGGCAGCCCAGCCACGGCCCCCAGCTCGATAAAACACGGGGAGGGAAATAGGAAAATAACAGTATCAATACAGAGTATCACCCTCTGCAGCAAATGCAGGAAGGCAGCCCCAGAGCGTGGAAGGCATGTCCTTCAATATTTAACTTCTTCACTCTTTGTTCTCCGTCTCAAGTTGAACAATACGTTAATTACCTGATGAAGCGTTATAATTACTCTAACAGCTCCGCTCTTAGTTATAATTACTGCATCAACACTTTCTTTTTCATATGCTTCAATCTATACCTATTACATTGTCATGATGAAGACACATTAACATTATAATACCGTATAATTAGCTGATGAGCAATTAAATTATTCCACTGCTCTTGTTCCTCTTTGCCAAGAGGTTGCTTTCCAAGAGCTATTATTTTCTTTTTCTCTGGCTTGTTTCAGAGGCTGCTTTTTTTTTTCCTTCCATGTTTTTAAAAAAGGACCTCATACACTTTATTCACACAATTTCATTTCAAATTCCAAGCGAGTACTGTGGTTAAGGTCTGGGGAGAAGACAATTCCTTCCAAATATTTTCAACTTCTTTCCTCTCCAGTTGAAGCCGCTTTTGTTTTTCCAAAAGCCGCCTGGAGTAGGAAAGCGACAGGGAAATATTTGCATGAAAAAAACAAATGAATCATTAATTGCTCCTTCAGAACACTTACAGCCACATCGTGGAGTTACGTTAATGAGAAGGAAAAAGAAAAAAAGAACCCATTTTGGTTTCTATGACGTTATTTATGTTACTTTACGCCTGAAGGAGAAGATCAGAAATATTTTTTTCCACTGGTTTTGGTAACATCCCGGAGACAAATGTTGGCAATAAGCTCCGTGTAACTACTGGAGGATCCTGACTCAATCTACACAGCAGCGCCGGCAGGTTCTTGCAGCACACAGGAAATCTCCTTACAAATACGCTGCAGCACACTATAATGCTGTGCCAGACTTTTTTATCTCCAGCACTTATCTTGATTATTAGCCTGCCTCGTAGGTCTCCTTTTCTTCGTCCTCTCTCTTGATTTTCGTGGCTGAAAATTGCTCATTTGCTTTTCAATCAGCGCAGGCAACTCTTGGGTTATTATACACCCTTTCCCCTCTCACCCTCCTGGCTAAAGCCATTTAAATACGACTGTAATATTTCTACAGCACCATCTCTGTGGGAACACCATTGCTGTTAGTAGCCATTGCTGTTAGTAGCCCCAGGCTGCTCGTGGGGATTCTGCCTCCCTTCCCCAACACGTGCCTGCCGTGGGGCTGCTCATCAATCAGCGCTTTGTAATCAGATGGTTCTCCTGATTTAATAACAGAAAAAGATGGGCAAAACGTTTCTGATGACAACAGGACAACTCCCAGCAATGTCGCCTGACCCCCGGAGCTGTGGGAGCAGCCTAGCACCAGGCATCTCCCCACCAAGCTTTCCCACCTCACGTTTGCTTACTATCAGAAACCCTTTGTCTCCTTTTGAAGAGAACAGGGTATCTTAAAAGTCACATCTATCATTTACTATGTTGATTAAATTCCTTGATTTCCGAGCTACCCACTGAGCCTTATGCCGTCTACCACAGCAAACCCAAATTTCCTGTCTTCGTGCTCCTGCTGTTACTTGGAAAAATTCCTCCTTTGCTGCAGGCACCTGCCCTTCAAGTGCTCAAAACATGCTCATGTTCATCTGTACCAAAAAAAAATGAGGGATCTCACTAAACGTGTCCCAGAGAGGATTGCTCAGGCCATACAGAGCCTAAACAAACACCTAGAGGATAGAGAGGCGATAAGAAAGGGGTTTGGATATTTCCTGAAGGCTCCCATCCCTGCACCAGCCTTGCAGCAATAATTTACTCGGCATTCCCATCCTCTACCCTGGCTCCTGCTGGCCTCTGCCCCTGCCCTCTCTCTGCTGTCCCTCCAGCCTTCGGCACAAGTGGTGTTGCTCGCAAGGGTCTGAGTTTACTTCCCAGCTCCCTGTGGTAGCCCCAAGACGTGGGGGTGAGGTGTGAGACTCTGACAGCTTTGTCAGATGGGAAAACACTGGGAAAACCAGCACTGAATCCTCCCGATAAGCGGGATTTAATCTCTCCTGCTGGTGCATCCCACAGTGCCCGGTGAGGGCTGCATTAGGCAAACGGACGGACTGACAGCTCGGTTCTCGCGGCCATTTCAACACAAGAGCACTTGTGGAAGTTTCACTTATTGACCATTCTCCTGCATTTAAAGTGTTTTCCAATTGTACAGATCAGGGATGTGCTATTTGTTTTATCACACTCTTATTTTCTGCAGAGCTAAGAAAGCCACAACCGGAGGGAAGACGCAGTCGCAGCCTCTGACAGCCACACTGACCCCAGAAATACAACCAGCAGTGGGGTTTCCCACTGGGAGAGGGGCTCAGTTGGTTCACAGGAACATCACAGAAGATGCTCATGAAGCAGTTCCCATAGATGTCACTCAGACCCCGTCCTTGCCCAAATTACACACGGTATTCTTCACAGACAGCACACCCCATGCCTGGCCTAAGAGAGGCACGGGTTGGCATTGCAGTCTGGGTGCCCAAAGCTGCCTTGTGTCTTCATAACAGAGAAGCATCCCCAATGGGCAAAGAGCTCCATGGCACTGCTTCTCTCTATGTCCATTTTTTGGAGTCGGGATGAAAAGCTCAATATCTTGGCAACATTCTGTTGTTTTGGGCTTTTTCTGGACACAGCCTTTCCAAAAAGAGCCATTTGCCAGATGTGGTGCACAGGTCATTCATTTTACCTCCATCCCCACTCATCTTCTGTCTGTGAGGCTTTATTACTGCAGTTTGGCTTCAGCAGAGCTTCCAGAGGGACTGCCCCAGTGCTGGGAGCTGGCAGTGAAGCCAGGACATTCATGCAAGCAACCCCTGCTACTTATACCAAGGAGAACAGCTCTACTCCTAACATTTTCCTGGTTTCCCCAGTCAAACCTTCCCATAGCAGGGCTGGGGTCCTGGTCCCACACAAGAGCGAAGATTCTGCTTTTGCTCTGGGATCTGCACATTCAGAAACAGATTCACAGGTTCCTCTTAGCAGCTGAAGAGCTCTATTCTATATTTAATTTTTGAAACGAGGGTCAGCTTCAACCTCTGCCGCTTTGCTGGACTGATCCCGCCTCTCTCCCCCTCCCCACACCTGTTTTTCAGCACTCGCAGCTTGTTGGCTTTAAAAAGCATCTCATCATTTTTGCCCATACTGTTTATTTCTCGATGTTGTTTTAAACTGTTTGCACATGGCCCCTGGTATCTCAGCAGGGGAGCACTTTACAAATAAAATGATGAAGAGGGTTAAAAGGATACGACTTGATAACACACGCTAGCAGCAGCCAGATGTCTTATTGCCTCGGAAAGAAACAAAAAAAAAGAGAAAACTGCTCATCCTCATGTGGATTTAGTTGTATGCAGAACACTTTAAAAATGAAAGCAAAATAATATACCAGATGCAAAAACTGAAAAAGCTCATTGCAAGTGGATCTGAAAAGGAAGCACACAAAGGAACGATGGAAGATGTGCCTCCTCGTGCTATTGTCCATGCTGAATTGGGGACGGATGAAAATATCTTTGCTTCTCCCACCCTCCAAGGACTATACAGCAAAGCCTTGCTGTGGAGCTGGTCACTATTCCGTGCCACCATGGGGGTAAAAGTCTCACTGCCATCTCGTTCAGCAACGGGAAAGGTGGTGGACACTGAGACTGCACCCACGGCTCTGCGGAAATAGAGATCTTTGCCTTTATAGGGACTGTGAAATGCCATAAAGCATTTCCAACAGCACGCGTTTGAGGGAGCTGGGTTTAGCTGTAAGGCACGAAGGGGGAGAGAGCCACGCACAGGTGTCGTAACTGTAAATCTGACCACCTTCCAAAAGCCATCTGGAGCCTAGCGTTAAGCCTAAATCTAGTTGTGCCTCAGTGGCAATAAATAAAATAGTAAGATACTCCAGGTAGTGGACAAGTTCAAACGCATAGGGAAAATAAAAAAAGTGACTTGAGCATCTAGAGGGGCTCTTTTTTCTTCTTTTTTCCCCTCTTAATAAAGAAGAAAGACATTCACCGAGAACCTGAGTTAATGCTCCTTGAAGCCAATTTTCCACTGAATTTCACAAAGCTGTGGATTTTGCTCCTGGTGGTAGTTTCAGGAAAGGTCTCTTCAAACACACCCGTTGCAGGCTGATAGGTGCCTCTCTGTTTACTTAACCCTCTGATACAACACTTAGGGAAACACGGGCAGAAACTGACAGAGCTGGCAGACACACAGCGTGACTGCAGCCCCCTTGGAATAACAACCACAGTTACTTTGGGGGGTATCTGCTCCACGGGAGCAGCTGCTTAGCAGATAAGAACCCACACAGTACAGATGTTCAAGAAACAGGGAGATGTGGTGCTCAGGGATACGGGTTAGTGGGCATGGTGGGAATGGGCTGAGATTGGAATAGATAATTTTTAGAGGTCTTTCCTAGACTTAATGAATCTGTGACTTCAAATCTCATCTTTCCTATCTCCTGCATGGCAACAAGCCTTCGTGCTGGCACAGCACCCACAGGAGGCTATGAATCTGCCCTTCTGTTGGGATGAATGGTAAAAGCGACAGGGTTGGTGGCCGGAGTGAGGCACAGTGCTGAAACAAAAGGCACGTGTGCATCTCAACTGCGAGGAGAAATGCAAACACAGGGAAAGAGCTGCTGTAATTAGGGAAAGCCGAGCCCCACGGGCTGGGCAGCGACTGCTGGGTGAAGCTTGGAAGAGGAATTAAGGCGATTACCTCCCCCGATTCCTAGCAGTCCCTCCTGCAGGCAGCAGCAGATGGCCCTCATGCCAGCAGCAGCAGCAGGGAATGGGCCTGGAGCGGTGAGCCAGACGCTGCCCAGGGGGAGGCTGTGGGCCTGGACTACAGCACTGTGCCCAGAGCAGGGCTGCCCGAGTCCTCTGCCATTTCTGTACTGGTATAGCTGGTTTACACTGCAATTTATCACCTTGGGCGAGGTACTACTGTGCCAAATACCAGCATAATTCCAGTTCCCTCTGTTTACACAACTGCTAGCTCTCGTTCAGAGAACTGTACTCGATGTAAGCATGATACTTTTAATTCCCTACTTATCTATTGTGTCAAGTATTTTCTTGTGGTTAAGATGACTCCCGGGTCTATTCTGTTACGTAACCCTTCTTGTTTCATTCATCATCATCAATCTGAAATGAGGCACTTGACTGTATTACTCGATGCAGCATCTTCATTTACACCTGCTCATGCATAGCTTTCCCAGCTATCTAAAGAACCATCCTCAGGCAGCACATACCAACATGTTCTTGGAACTGAAAACCCAACTGTAGATAACAAAGGGAGAACTGAGAGTGCCCTGCATCACAAAGTACAGGAAACACGCTGTGAGCCATGTAGCAGAAGTGGTGCCTTCTCCATCAGTGCCCTTTTTGTAATGATGACACTGATGCATACTTCATGACAGCTAATTGCAGCACTAAAGACAGCTACCCAGCACGTCTCACTGAGTTAACTGCTACAGTCTTCTCTTGTTCTTTAACATCATTCGGCTTCATGTTAGTGCTACTGCATTCATCCAATGCCACGTGAACAAACCTGGCTGAAAACCAGCATTTCCTTTTGTTGGAGACCAAAAAAGCTGTTTGCAGTTTGAACTGGCATAACATGCCGGGCCCATATCGCCAGGTTTCTGCACAAGATGTCAGCTAGGCAAGCTCGGTGTTTTATGAGCGACGTTTCACCAAGATGGTGCTTCGGTGGGGACAGGATGGCTGAGCTGCTACCAGCAGCATCCACACAGCTACTCTGCAAGCTCACAAATACTGCCTCTGTAGTGCCATTTACGCCACAGGCACAACACAAGGCTCTGAACATCAACCCCTAAGAAGCTGAGCTCCACATTCAGCACGGACTTTTGGCAACTGTTTGCAAACCCTCATCTCTACTGCCGTACATCCTAAAAATATATTGGAGTATACAGACTTCCACGTGGCAACGGTGGCTCAGAAAGGGCAATGCGTCGCCATATGGAAAATACAGCTTTTCCCTATTACCTATCCTACAGAAGAGATGATCTAAGTCATCCTGCAGAACCAGCAGTTGGGCTCAATGATCCTTACAGGTCTCTTTCAACTCAGGATACTCTGTCCTCTCCTATGAACCTGTAAAGTAGCACTGCAGAAAGCTGGGGCTCAGTGCTTGTGGCCATCAGCCAAGCCTCTGCCCTCTGACTTCCCCTGTACCAGTAATCCTGACATCCGAGCTGTGCTATCCCATCACTGGCAAATATATGGGATCCTAATGTAGACACTTCAGTGCAGTGTGACGCTGCTCTGGTGATGGAGAGGAGGAGAAACAGGGGGACAACTAAATGGAATACAGAGTGAGATAGAGGAGAATTAGCAATCTTAGCACAAATTAAAGTCGTGAGGGCAAAACCGTCCTGGTTTGGGTCAAAGAAAAAGCCATCAGACCAGAGTTTTCAAGAAGAGAAAATACACATTTCTCTCTTTAACTCCCTGATTGCTTTTTTAAGGGCTAAGCGTGCATTACATATATACACACACCCCTTCCACCCTCCCTCCCTAATTGCTCTAATGATGCCTTTCATTATTAAAGCAATTTCCAATGTCACACAATGCATTAGCCAAGTCTTTCAATATATTTTCTTCCCTGTTTTTCTCAATTAACTAAAGGAAAGAAAGAAGGAATTGCAAAGAAAGCATCCACATCCTGCACTCCTAGTATTAAACGATCTCTGCATAGCCTCATGAAGTTCACACCTCCCCACACGGGGGTGATTGGATTTCTTTGTTCCTGGGGCTACAGATCGCAGACAGCTTCCCTGGAGCTGGAAAGAGCTGTGCCCACGCAGACACTCCAGCACTGCCACAGGCCCACAGATAACCATAACCAGGTTTTACCCTGCCTTATTGCACGGTGCTGACATACAAGCGCAGAAGCAAGCTGAAAACAGCAAAGTGCTCTCTCCTAATCTTGCTGGCTTGCTAAAGACACTTCACTGTAAGTGATAAGAGAAGATCAGCGGGTGACGCTCCTCGTAACTGAAACCAAACATCCATTAGCTGGCTTTCAGGAGCTACCTTGGCATGGCTGATGGATTTCCCTCATACCTTTACAGAGCTCAGAGCCATCTAAACTTGAGATGCTATTTTAAGCAGTTCAGGGCTAAAAAGAGTTTTTACACATCAGAGTGACACTGCACAGCTGACCAAAAGACACCATCCAACACCAAAGAGATTAACATCATGAAAACACTTCTGATGCTCAACTGAAGGGAAAACTTCCCTCACTGAGCACACAGCATGTCTCATTCCCACCGGCTGGTGTTTGGAGGGATGCTTGGCTGCTGGACCACAGCTCACAGTGACCCCTGCTCAGCCCTGTGGCCAGCAGTGAAGCCGTGGGCTGCAGAGATGCTCTCCATGTGACAAGTGAGGCCAGTGAAACCCCCAAACGAAAAGAACTCAGCGATAGCCCCCGCTGCTGAGCTGCAGTAAAATTGTGCGTGTGCTGTGAAATACTGCAAAGGTAGCTGGCACTGTGTAATAGGATAAACTCCTTAAATAAGAGGCTTACTGGGAAGATACAGGTCTCCCGAGAAGCAGGCAGGATCCCACTGCGTGACTCGAGCTGCCGGACGCTGTGCAAAAAGCTTCCAAATGCTAAACATCACCTAAACATGGATAAATTTAGGTGTGTGGATTGCCTGCTCTCTACCACGGGATGACTGACAGCTTACAGAAACTGCGGAGAGAATTAATGTGCATAAAAGTGCCACAATAATCACAACGTATTTACATTTTTCTGACACATTAGTCAAACATTTATCATTTCTTAAAATGCAGCTATGATACTTTGTCTAAACTGTCATGAGTCACAATGTAATTACATGGTAATCATATGGCAATTAATTTATATGATATTCATTTGAAACAGAGAAGAATTAGGCTTGTGATAGCATGCAAAATTAACAGGCACACCAGACAAGGAATAGAAATTAAGCCACTGGAAAAAAAAAAGAAAAAAAAAGCAAGAAAATAAATGTTCAAATCAATGTTAAATTGCTCCCAGCTTTAGGGAAAAGCTCTGAGAATAGACCAAGCAATTCTGTGTTTCCACACTTCTTCTTGCAGACTCCCAAAAGTTGTGTTTCACTCCCTTTTAACCCCTTCCATCCATCCTGAGGGTCGTTTCAATCTTCCCATGATTTTTACAACAAAAACAGGAAACTATTTCACAGCGCAGCAAATTAAGATGCCGCACACGGTGAATTATTGCATTTACAGTTTCCTTTTAAGAAGTCATACTAATTAATGGCTTTTGCTAATCTCATTCTTATTCACAAGACAGCCTGTATTTATTTTGCAAAGGAAATGTTGAACTGGAATAGCCTACAGAGGTCTTCCTAACTCATCTGCATCAGTTGTCTTCGGAAACAGCACCGTAGTCATATTTAAGATGTATGCTATGTGCAGCAGCTCTGATGAAAAGGGGAATAAAATCATACAATTATTGCATTAATCATACGTTGTGCATATTTTTGTTTGGTGGCCTTAGAGCTTTTCGGATCAGGTGGGTCAGCTAGAGAAAAACAGCATCTAAAAGCTTTCTGCGAAGGGCACTGCAAGCAGGGGGTACAAACAGAGCGCAGCCCTGAATGGGGCACCAATCCTCTCTGGCCATCCACCAGTGCACAGCAGAGGCAATCTCAGTCATGGCCACAGATGATAAATGACACACGACAGCATCCTGTCACTTCTTATCTAATGTAACTTAGCTGCTAGCTGTCACACTGTGAGGCTGCTCGGGGGCTCCTCCTCTGTGCTACAGGGAACAAAATGGGTGTTTTCAGTTCCTGATCCCATTTACTGTGAGGCTTCTGTATTTGCGTGGGGGAGATGCGCCAAGCCTTAGGCAAATAATGAAAAAATAATAATTACCTAATGAATTCTCTGATTGATTTGACAAATGCTCTCCAAACATACAGAGAGGAAAATGAAATCTTTAATAATACTCTCCTCAGTTTTGAATATACTTGCCCATGTCCAATGTTGTTTGCTGAGATGGCCCTGGCATCCCCACAGGCACTACAGGAGCTTCTGGTGGAAGCTCCTGGTGCTGGGCTCCGTTTGATGCAAAATCTGAGCTCTTAGGGAGCAAGGAAGGAGCTGGCACCCCCAACTGGATGCAAAGGGACCTGCTGCCCTACAGAGGTGACACTGTGCTCTCTATCCAATGGCCATGGGCGCAGAAATGCACACATAAAACTGCTGAGTTTATGCCTACCGATAGGCAAAGAAAGACTTCAAGTGGTTTTGTCTGGTCTAAAACCTGTCCACCTGGTCCACCTGGCTCAAGCTTGAATACGGCAGAGGGTTGCCATGCCCATGCACAGGCTGGTACCTTATTATTGAAGAGGGTTAGCTGGGATGAGCGACACAAAGAAAACCCCAAATGCTCGGAAAAGCTCCAGAAACCAAGAGCCTTGGATCCACAGGATCAGTACACATCAGCCTTTGTGAGGAGTGGCTTCCACTCTGGCAGTTTTGAGATTTCAGGTAGGACATAAATGAAGAGCTCTTCCATTTCACTGCTTCTCACCCCCATTCCTGCAGGGGTGAGCAGGCAGCATCAGATTGGACTTGCGAGGACCAGGCACCACAAATCCTCCCATCCACAGGCTCATCCCTGAAAGCAACTCCTACCTCTTCCTCAGCTCTCTGAGAGAAGCCATAAAGCCTTCTGAAGGCAAAGCCCAAATACTGCATTTCCTAGGCTGCAAGCAGAAGGATTCTCGATGTGTTTATCTAAATTGAGTGTTGCTGATTTCTTTTGTACAGCTCCCCAGAGCTTCCCCATGCTGGCTGGCTGCAGGCCAGAAGAAAAGTATTTTCGAGACTTACCAAAACTACATTCATCTTCCTCCTGATTCATATGCCCAAAAGAGTTTTTTTAAGTGACAATTGATGGAAAATGCTTTAATGGACTATAAATTCTGCCATCCCCTCTATGCCTGCTCCAGGCACCAGTTAAATATGGCAAAGAAGAACTATTTGTACATAAATAAATTATTCTTCTATAGAGAAAACTAGTCAGTGTGGGAGATCGGATCCAGTTCAATTAGTGCCTCTATGACAGTAATGAGAAAAATACTCTACCATGACCTATTGTAAATCTAAGAGAAAAGGCTCCAGCAGGGCGTTAGCAATTCCAGTGCTAAATGTACATAATTAAACAATGTAACAGCACAATTTACAATAATTTCAATGAAATTCAATGATTCACGAATTTACTAATTTTATTACCACATCTGTGTATCTTCGTTTTGTTACATTCATTATATTTCTTACAGAGGCAAAAGCTCTTTTCAGTGAAGTAAGCACTGACCTGCATTTTTATGAGTTTTTGTTCCAAATCTCAACCCGGCCAAGAGAAGGCAGATCTGATAAAATGCCACGAGAAAAATCTATCCTTATTAGGTTAGAGAAAGTTCTCAAAGAATAAACGTATCAGCAAAGGGGGAAAAGACCAATTTTTGGTTGACCGAAGCAAATCGAATATTAATCATGAACGTGGCAAAGAGCTCCAGCTGGAGGGGAAGGAAAAATGCACTCAACAAAATCAAAACACTCGTTGTTCTGCCATTTACTAAAATTACTTACTCAAAAAAAAAAAAATAAATAAATAAATCGTTTTTTCACTTTCAGCTGAAGAAAAATTTGCTATTGTCACAAAATAACATCTTCCCATTTCTTTTTGTTGTTGTTGTTGTTTTGGTGTGATAGAAACCTTTTCACTTGGGTCAAACCTACCACGACCGCCGCACTGAGGTGCCAAATACTTGCAAGACTTTGGCTTTTCCAGAAGTCAACTTGTCATGGTCACACAAATCCTCCCTTCCCATCTCCATCATGCAGTTGACTGCTGTCACTACACGGCTTCTCTTTTGACAGTTTTACACAACATCATGCATTACCTTTTTTCCCTATCATTTTCAGCTGGCAGCCCCGAGGGAGGACAGTCCCCTGAGGCTCTGAGTGTGCAGGAAGAGCTCAGAGTTAAAGCTAAAAGGGAATAATTCATTTGACTTTTAGCATTCAATTCGCTCGCTTGAATACCCGTTTGCTGTATGTATAGCATGTCTCTGTTTCAGCCTGCATCAGTGGATCCTCAAGAGGTGCTTAAGAAAAACAACCTTCTGGTTTAAATTTGCCATTGCTCCAGTGGAAAAGTTTTAGAGGTCTCCTGAGGAGGATTAGGAAAAAAATAGGAAGGCAGAAACCCCCTAATGAAAACAAGAGGAATTAAATTAGGACTCCTAGAGACAAGGATGATTAGGCACCTTCTGGTATTTACAGGATGAAAATCTCTGCTGGGCACCCAGGAAAAGGAGAAAGATCAGAGGTCTGAACGTAAAATAAGTTAGTGTGTATGACAGGGGATTAAGATGGGAAATTCTGCCTTGAAATTCTGACTCCAAGCACTGGCAAGAGCAGGTCTGCATGAGAAGCAGTCAGATACCCAATTTGCTGGGATCCCTGGAAGAAAAGTCTGTGTTTGGCCATCATCACGATCAAGCCACGGAGAGATCCAGTAAACGCTCCCCGGAAGAGAGCAAAACAGTTCTGCACTGACAGCCCCAACATACAGGATTACAGCTGTATTTGGGAAACTAGCACGTACGCCTTACCTGTCCTACTGCTCTCCTGCCAGCCTTAGAATAGAATCACAGAGTCATTTGGGTTGGAAAATTCCTCTAAGACCACCTAGTCCAACTCCAACCCATCATCACCACCATGTCCCCTACACAACGTCCCTCAGTGCCATATATATATATTCCCAAACACCTCCAGGGCTGTTGTCTCCACCACCTCCCTTGTTGGTGTTTACACCCAGTTTACCCTCTCTGAATAGAGCAGAGCTCCAGGGAAGTATATCAAGAACAAATGTCTATTAGTTGTCATCATTAATAACAATAAAACAAAAGAACAAAAGTCACCACTGCCCACAAACAGCTGGCAGCTCTTTCTCCAACAGCAACCTTCACCACCTGCACCGTGCACATTTCACTTTCTCTATCCTCACCCCGCAAAGCAAGACAGAAAATCAAGGAGATGACCAGGAGGAGGGGTGGAGAAGCAAAAGAGAAGCTTGGAAATAATAGGCAATGAAGTTGAAATGTGAAGAACAGCCTTGTTTTTTTTTCTTTTTTTTCCTGGTAGTATTATTCCAAGCAGCGCAGGCTTGTAAAATTCAAATCCCTTTCCACCGAGCCCATCAATCACTGGGGACACTGGCCCTTCACGCAACGGAAAGAGCCTCAAATTGGCTCCCACCAATAATAAAAGGTAGGGAAAGGGAACAATCCTTTTAAAGGGCTGTTTAATAAATCTTGTCCAGACAAGGGAACATGAGAAATAGAAAAGATTTCTTGGAAGACCATGGCCATTCAGTCCCAAGCCGCTTACATTATCGATGTATGCTTTCTGCAACTGGTATTTTAACATGAATCTTCATATTTTGATTCTTGTTATCCGGTGTCAACCAAAATTAAAAATTGAACTTGAAATGTTTAAAAACAGGTGAAGATAACAAGCTGAGCTGATGGAATTCATATGCTGGCACTGCTCCTGCTGCTTGTGCTTGCCTGGCTGCAAAAACACCAAAGAGCCCCTGTTGCTACTTCTCTATTTTCAGCATTTGCTGACATTTTGCTGTAATTTATTCTCATTTTCTCCTCTTCTTCTTAAAAATAACAACAACGCTACTCTTCTAATAATAAACCAAGAGCTCTCAAGTCCAAAAGGCCTTTCAGCACAGGGCAGTTTCTGTCAGTGAACAGCAACTAAGTGCGGTGCTCACTAAGACTTACAGAGCACCTCCAGCGCAGAGCCCCCCAGGCCTCTCACACCATTTTGCCTTTGGCTTCTTTCCTGTGGGATTTCCTCTGGGCAGCCTGTCCTTCCCAACGCAGGGGTCCCACAGCCAGCAGCCAGCCTGATGAGCGTGGATCTGGTGTGTCTGTGATGGTTCCCTCCTCTGCTTTCATCTGCCAGACGTGCTGAAGTCTCCCACAAGCCGCAAAGCTTTTCTGACATTCCTGCCTTTTAGATCCATGGTTTCAAAGAAGAGCTGAAGGTTATGTTGATTATGCCCAAAGACAAGTTTCCAGAAAGCTGTAGATTAAATAAAAAGGTGTTTTGCTGTCACAGTGATCAGCCAAAACTGTTACTGAACCAGAGCATATGGGAGACGAAAGCCATCAGAGAAACACGTGATGTTACATGCTGCAAAGATTTGCTCTATCCAGCAGAGATCAAATGCAGCATGAAGGAAGAAGATGCGTTCAGCTCAATTAAAAAAGACACAGATAAAAACAAAGCCCTGCACTAGGTGAGATGAGAGCCCATTAGCCGGCAATTAAACGAGGGCTAGGAGAGATCCCTGTCTCTTAAAAGCCCTGTCACACAGTAGGCCTTTTGGATTTGAGAACCCCAGAAGGGCACTGGGAGATGTATCTGATGGAGCTGAAGACACTGATTTAAGGGAACAAGAAAAGCCTTTGCTGAAACCCAAGATGAAACCTCCTTATTTTGCTTCTGGGAAGTTCACGCCAACCCAGCACAATGGGATTCAAGGTTCTGGCAAATTAACATCCAGTGGACACTGTTTGCAGCAGACATGACAAATATTTGCATCAGCTATGGCTTCACAGAGTGATGCAGCATTAAAATTTCAAGGAAAAAAAAAAAAAAAAAAAAAAAAAAATCACTCTATTGCTTAAGGAGCAGCCGATTTCGGGCTCCTCACAGTTGCTACAAAAGTTACGGGCAGCAGTCATTGTAGAGTTGCCAGCTGTTTCACCTAGCAAAACCTCAGTTCTTAACAGACATAAAAAGATGCTGGGTAATTTCCCCACAGAGATCAGAGCTCCAACCCAATGCTTTAGGTACAGCAGAACAGCAAAACTACTTGAACTTCAAAAGGAAACAAAAAATGACATTACACCTCAAACTGGAGGCACGTCTGGAGAACGGTGAAATTTTATGCAAGGTGCAGAATTGCAATCCAAATTATTTATTTTCGTGCTGAAGTCCCAGAGCATGTGTGAACTCTACCGATATAGACTAGAAAGCTCTGTGATGCACATCAGCACACGATGCACTGCATCACTGTTAGAACCTGTTAGCAGGCAGACAGTAGTTACCTCTTCCATTAAATAGAAAGAGACTGGAAAGCAACACATTTTGGTCAAGCAACAGTATTACAAGTCAAAACAAAAGAAAACCTGTTTTAATTATTTACCTGAAATTTACATCTCAAATACTTGCAGGCAGCTGCACTCAGCCCTGCTCATCCGACACACGCTGAGCCGATCCCAAGGCACGGCACTGCAGGGATGCTGCAGGAGATGCACCAATGTGGGTATAGATTTGTATCTTCCACACCTATCCACAGAAACTTTAGCTGGCCTCGTAGGAACACGTGTAGCAATGGCATTATTTCAGCATTCTGGGAATCTGCTGTTTGGTCAGCCTACCACAGCTGGATCAATTTGCCAAGTGAGGGGCCAAGCCCAACGGGTTGGCTAACTCTTTGGAAGGAATAAAAGAGGTTTTTCTACTTAATTAAGACTTCTCTTAATTAAGAGAAAAGGGCTCCTCCTGCACTGCTAACAGTTGTTCCATCACACCATCCCACATCCCAAAGAGCTTCCCAAGCTTTATAGGGGAGCTACAAGGGGAGAATACTGGCCATAATGCCATCAAGAAAAAGGCAGAGTGAAAATATTTTGGTATGACAGAACTGCCTCATCCATGACAAACATCACTTCCTGATGAGCTCTGATCATAAGTATTTGATCAGTGTGAGTGATTTTGGTGTCATCCAACGCGGGACACTTATAGGCAACCCAAGACATAAATGGCCTTTTAACCACATTTCATTCTTATACATGCATCGTTCTGTTAAAATAATTCATTGTATCCTAATGAAATGAGCACGACGGGCTGGGGGAATGAATGAACACTCAGTGCCCAGTGATGGATATTGATGCTCAGGGATGGAGGAGCTGTAAAGGAAGATCCATCGGTTGCGCCCAGAATGGTTTTGTCTTCATTTCGCATGCTACGAGCAAACTGAGCGCTGGTTTTGGGCTATAATTGATCTACAGCTGAAACAAATCATCTCCACAGCTAAGTGAAGAGATGAAGCGGTGGATAATCTGCAGTTTAAAACTGGCTGTTCTGCTGAGATCAAATGTCTGTTTTGGCACTGAGCTGACAAGGGAGCGGTTCAGCACCCAGCGTCACTACTGGGCAACGCTGCTTCAGCTCCTGCCGCACCGACACCAGGGCCACCCATGGCACAGCTGGGGTTTGTGCCACAGAGGTCTGCCTGTTTTAGGGACGGTATTCACCTGCCCACAAGAACAACACGTGAAAGGGATGGAAATAAAAAGGCAGATGGGGGCTTGCAGGCTTCGCTTTGTTCCTTCATCACCTCCTGTACTTGTAACTACAAGAGCCTTTTCCAAAGCACGTGAAAGTCCCCGTGGTTGTAACCATCCCAAGAACACACTGTCTTCTCTTTTACCTAAAAATCCCCGTGTCTCCTGAGAAATTTTAAAAAATGTGGTTTTTTTTTAATCCAAGACCTATTAGGTCATGTTTTCCACATCCTTATCAAAGCAAGGCAGTTCTTTACAGCAGATACGTTTTCTAGCTGATCACTCAGCGGGATTGAAAGGAATCCAGCAACATCATCTGCTTCCTGAAGAGGGTATTTTGCAGTTTTGCAGAGACAGACATTAATTCCTTAATATTCATTATAGATTTTCCTTTCTCAGGCTTTCACTCTGCTCGGTGTTTTTGAAGGATGAATGGCCATTGTTATTCCTGAGGCAGGCACTACACACGTGCCTCCCCCTCCCTACCACTGCCCCCTGCCCAGAGGACCCTGCAGAGGACACCACAGGTACAGGGGCTGGACAGCTGTTTACAAAAGCCCCCTTTCCAAATCCTTTCCACACACAAATTAGCAAAGTGTGGAAAGGGTTTAAAGCAATAGGCTTTCCCATCTGGAGGGAGCAATTTGTCTGCCATCAGCTGTGTGCTGCGGTGGGTTTCCTTGCCAATGGTTAAGGATCGCTTGGACTTAACAAACTGTTTATAGTGCTTCACAACTCCTTTGTTGGCATCTGAGGTCTGAATCAGTCCCAAAATATCAGAAATCAGAATGAGATCCTGCCACCATTCAAGCTGGTAGGCCATTCAGCTGCATCCTTTGCACCCTCTTCAGACTGAATGGCATTCACTTTCAGGGTCTCCGGTCTCCAGTTTGGGCTCCTCCATGTTGTTTTCTCGAAGCATGAGCAAAGGCTCTCATACAAAATGCATTTGTTGATGTAATCTCTCCTTCCAGTAGGCAACATTAAGTTATCACTTATTTTCACCACACAGAAAAGTGCAGTTTCTTCAAAACTAACGTGGTATTTCCACCCTCCTTTTGACATTTTCAAGTTCATTACATTCAGATACTACCACAAAGCATGTCATTCCTCCTCTCTGGCAGGACTATTCACCACAAAAGAGGAAAAAGGAAGAACACTACACATCATTCAATATAGAACATGGACACTATTAGCCTCCTACCTAACTTCAAACACAAGTGCAAGAGTCATGGAATGGCCTGGGTTGCAAAGGAGCACAATGCTCATCTAGTTCCAACCCCCTGCTGTGTGCAGGGTCGCAAACCAGCAGCCCAGGCTGCCCAGAGCCACATCCAGTCTGGCCTCGAATGCCTGCAGGGATGGGGCATCCACAGCCTCCTTGGGCAACCTGTTCCAGTGCCTCAGCACCCTCTGTGTGAAAAACTGCCTCCTAATATTCAACCTAAACCTCCCCTGTTTCAGTTTAAAACCATTCCCCTTTGTCATATCACTATTTACCCTTGTAAACAGCTATCAAGAAGATGAAGTCAAAAGGAATGCTTGTACTCAACCACCCAAACAAGTACTGCTCTCATTGGATCCCCATGGCTTTCGCCAAGCCCTCCCAACTGGACCTGTGATGATATTTGGTGCTGGGGACACCCCAGAAACACCTGATTACATGCTCCATGAGGGCCCTGGCAAGGTCTGCACAGTGGAGCAGCAGCCACAAGGACATGGCTTTGGGACCTCCGGTGGATGAGCGGACGTTCAGGAAGGCCACCTCCTCCTGTGCTGGGGGAAGAGTTAATGCTGCTAAATGCTGCAATCTGCACAATTCTGCTGATGGTTCCGAACTATAAAAGCCCTCTGGCAGGCAGCTACAGAGGAAACCTTTAAAATTGATCTGGTTTAGCACAAAAACTGTTGGCTAAGCCTCCATCCATCCCTCTGCTCCTCCACCCCTTGACACAGCTTACAGCAAAAGACTTTGCTTTCCCTTTCATACAGCTTTTAACAGCAATTCAAGCCCATTGATCCAGGACTCTGAGTTGGTGTATTACAATGCAAGATTATTCAGCTCTCTGACAGTCAGTTTGTTAAATTTCATTTTATTCCATAGTAAAATGGGAATCGAGGGAGGGAGGGCTAGGGGAAAAACTGCCGATTCATTCCCTAAATGCTGAGAAAAAGAGAAAAAGATACTTGAAGGAAAGCACAGAATGCTTCCACGTGCCACAGAACGCACACTGCTCTACAACAATCAGATATCTCTGTAACCACCTATACCTCACCTGGGCTCCATTCTCTGCTCTGTGGCAGGATTTGAGATAATGGTTGGACAAAGAGGGGAAGAAATAATCCTAAAAGTCACCTGAGTGGAGATGGTCAGGGAGCAGTATAAAACAGGAGAGGTTCCTCCAGTGTCAAGTTAGGCTTAGGATTAGACTCAGAACTCGCTGCACTCACCACTGGCACCGCATGCAGACAGCCCTCTTTCTGTGGTACAAAGAAAAGCACTCCTTTTCTTTCTAACCTAATAAATCAATTTATAATTTGAAAGTGTTTGCTACCAGTCTTTTTTTGTTGGTGGTGGTGGTTAGCTTAACTTTATCTCCTTGTTTGATTTAGCACAGCTTCAATTAAGCCGGCATTTCCCAACACAGGTATGGGAAAGGTTTACATTTACAAGAGGAAGATTATTAAGAGCATAAGGTGGTTGAAAGGGAAAGCATAACTCATTTCACTTGCCTGGAGGGCAGAAGAGCTTCTAAGAGAAACACTGCCTAATTAAGAAGTTTGCACTGTTCTATGTTTAATAACATTCTCTTCCTACCAGCAGTGTCTTTACAGTGCCTGCCCAGCCCTCTGGGATGCTGGCTTTGCTAAACACCTTACGGATACATACCCCTGCAAGAACGCTCCCATACCTGCTTGGCCTCTGCAAGATGCTGGAGGGGCTGGCAAGGATCATCAGGGTCAGTGGGAAGGACAGACCTCCAGATCTCTGCCCCAACATCAGGAAGGGTTCAGGAACCTGGAAAGCGCTGGGTGCCGGCACACCGCCCCGCATGAAAACAGGAGGCTTTGCTGCAGCCATGAGAGCAGGATGGCAAGAGGAAAAGGGATTAGTGATGTGGAGCATGTGCGTGGGTTTGGGTTGCTGTGAATAATTTAAGTCAGACTCCTTTTATCTCTCAAGAGTTGCTATCACTGCCACGCACATGAATCAGACAGGCTTCCAGGGCGGCAGGAGGTGGGGTGCCTTCAGTACAATGGGAGCTGAAAGGGAGAGGCTAAAAGAAAGCTTAAAGAGACTTCTTAATCACTCTGGACTTCAAATCTCTACCTGCCATCCTCTCATCTCCAGGTGTGACACAGCTGAAGGACATTCTCCCAAACAGAAGGCTTCTCTCCCAAGGCAGGGGCAGCTGGAGAGCAAGGAAGTGCTTGGCCAAAGCTGGCAATGTGGGAAATGAAGCCTCAGGTTGGGATCAGTCCCTTTGGCGGATCCCTGCCACCCAGAGCTCTGCCTGGGAGCTGGATGATGCCTGGCACACAGCTGCATGCACTGACCTGGGTCATAGCAGGAGCTGGCATTTATGCAGCGCGCTGCTCCTCCCGCAAACACAAGTGGTTATTTCAAAGTCTGTCTCACATACGAAGCCACCAAAAATAATTGCTGAATTAATGGGGAAATCGCTAATGTACACATATTTGGCTATGGCTTGGCAAACCCAGCTTGAGGATTAATTGTGTATTAATTCTCTTCTAGGTTTGCTTTGCAGAAGCTAAAAATTTAGTTCAAACAGAACAGTACCAGCTTGCACAGTCTTTAAGTTACACTTTGAGCCCCAAAGCCAAGCCAAAGCTGCACTGCAGAGCAGCCCTGGGGTGGTTTGGCAGTGCTGGTGGGGAAAAGAGGATGGCAGAAAGACAGAATGGCAGAAAGTAAACACCGATGGGTTGATCACATTACTGAAGGTGCAGGAGGTTGGCTCTGCGTATGGAAGAGAAGCGATCCTCCCAGCCCAGTTATCCTGCCTGCTGCAATGCCCTGGGCAGCCATGAAAATGAAAGAACAGAGATGGGAGGAGTGTAAAAACAGAGTGGAAAGCTGGCTGTGGGGAACCAGCAAAAACATGAGCAGAGTGCGAGATGAAGCTGCGGAGTTTGTAAACAACATTAAAAAAACACTCTGCAAGAGCCGGACAGAAATAGCTGCATGCCGAGCTGCAGGGCTAGGAGCAAAAGCAAAGGCATTTGTTTAACCCCGTGCTCCTCCTGCGGTGGCCGATGGCTTCAGGGTTATTTGTCACCGGAGGGGGCACACATAGCCAGGCACTATGGGGCTGTCCTGGCAAGAGAGCAAGGAGGGAGCAGGTGGGGGTCAGGGGCCACACAGGCAGCTCTGGGTAAGGGGGCTGCTGGAAAGGGCTCCTGGGGAGTGGGGGGGTTGGGATGATGCTGGAGGAGGTGATGCTAGGGACTGCACGGTGTGTAACATTGGTCTTCAATACAGGTGCATGCAGCAAGCACCCAAGTGTTGTCTCACCCCACAGGTACAAGGCAGTGTGAATGCTGCTGGCAGGTAATAGTGAGGGAGGAGAGCAGGACAGCAGAGTGCTTCACGAGGTGATGGGTGTTGCTCTGGAAATGCTGATCCCTGCCCTGAGGTTGCTGGAACCACTCTTTTATTTCATCATTTCACTTCTTACGGTATCATGGCACTGCACTGTTCTCAAGGCATGGCTCCAGCATGGCTTGCCATCTGACCACCCGTTTCTGCATGAAGGAGGGATCAGGATGACCCCACAGACACGAGCTGTTGCAATCAATACTCCCTGCCAAAACTATTTTAAGCTACAGCTTCTTCAGAAGCAAAGGGAAAGAAAAAGCCATCCTCCAGGAGAAGAGCTGTACCACAGATGCGTCATGCATCTGGCCTCTGCTCCCACTCCACCCTCTGAGTTTGGGATCCAACTTGCTTCTAACACATTTCAGGTTCATCCAACACAGTTGGCAGCAGATCCCAGCCAGCATAAAACAGTTTGTCCATGCCAGGAGCACGGCCTGGCATGCCCCTGGCCTCTTGTAATCCACCCAACACAGCAGCTGCCTTGATTACTTTTGTGTATCTCAGCCAGATAAAGGCAGAAGGTCAGAGGTGTCCTCTTTCCACAGAGGTGGCTTGTGTGGCACACACTGCCCTGCCCGGCACATTGCTCCACTCAGCTCTGATGCTTTGTATTCTAATGGCAAGGTGCTGGGAAGGCAATTACAAATAAGTAAGTGCATGTATTTGATTTCCAGGTCTGGTATTACACGGAGGCCTCTTTGCTTCTTGCCAGCCAAACATGCAGCCATACGTGCTGGCGAGGCTGTCCGGATGCAACTCACTGCAGAAGAGATGCCACAGGGCGCCTTTACCCCTCTAATACTTCTAGGGATGGACTACAATGCATTTCTGGAGAAAATTACCCTCCCTACAGACAGAGCCACCCTACAGCACTTCCTTTTTGGGGTTTCCCTGTCCCTTATCCAAGCCTGCTAACTGGGAATTGATCTCACTGCAGAAGAGGACACAGGGCTGTTCCCTGTGGTAATCTGCTGAGCAATCTGGACTCCTGCCTTGGAGCTCCTCATCTCAGCATGTAGGTTCAGCCTGCAGGCTCTCTCCTGCTTGTCAAGGCAGCCAGAGCTTTTGGAAGGGTCTGCACGGAACCTGTTTTGTTACAGGAGACTAGAAAGCTTTTCAAAACTACACAGGACTTATTTTTTTGACCAGATGCAGCTCTGAACGCTGATGGGCAGTGAGGTGTGCAACAACTCCTGTCCTGCTTGTGCTGGAAGCCTCCCTCAGAGGAGCTCTGTCTGAACCAGTCTTCCTCCAAGACTGAACACAACCAGAAGCAAAAATAACCTATATTCTCCATAGAAAACCCCAGCCCTCACATTCCACCTGCCTCAAAGTTTCAGTGTCACTGTAAGGAAAACAATAAATATGGGCTCAGAGCACACAGTTATGCATGTTGACAGAGGAAAGAAGGGGCTACACATTTGTGCAGAAACTGCAGCAGCAATAAAGCTGCCTGCCACATAGCTCACACCCAGCAAACAACAGGCAGTGCTAACAGCTGTGGTTCAGGGAACTACAGCAGCACCGCTAAGGTAAATGAAGAAAGAATTTAAAAAGCAGTGGTAGATCACCTCTGAAGGCCGATGATTGCAGTTAGAAATAAGTTTCACAATCGTTTGGGAGAGTTACTGCAGTGCGTGGTGCAGAACTTCAGTCATGTCTTCAAAAATAAATCATCTGAATTGGTTAAATAAAATCCAGGGACAAGAAGACAATCTTCTGACTGTGAACTGCTGAAAGGCTGGGGGGTGGTCAGAGATAGGAGTCATTTACCAAACGTGTTGAAGAAGAGCGCCTATAGAAGATGGTTTTGTGGTATATTAATTCTGTATTTCATTTAGAACATTCAGTACACAAACACTGTTACGAAAGTAAGAACTGTCCACAATACAAGCTGTCAGTTTTGCCAAGTGGCACTGAAGCAGGGACCTGTTTCTGGAATCAGTCATTTGCAATAGGTATCTGATCTACTAGGAAATTCCAGACAGGGAGAAAAATCCCAGCTCTGCCTCCGCAAGAGGACATCACGCCACTCTCCCCACTTTGGCTGCCCACAAGCAGGTGACACTCAGCTCCCCAAATCAAGACAGCAGACGCACGCTCCCAGCCCACACCAAATCAGGACTGCTAGGAAGAACAAGGAGCATGTTCAAACAGCCAATGGGACACAGCACCACTGTGCCCACTGGACAGATACACAGACAACCCAAACCACTAATGGCCTGCTTGAAGGTAAAGTAGGCAATTTTTGCAGGAGACTGAGAAGAAGAGAGCAAAATGGCAGAACGTCACAGGATGCAGGATGAGTTCAGCATGTTCAAGTCAAGGAGACAAACGGCCTTTCATTTACTTATCTCCCATCTGCCACCTTCATTTGGCCATTCAAATCATTTTTCAAACGATAAAACAAGTAACATTGCCTAACTAATGAATGTTGAATTATCGGTGTAAATATGCCAAATCTTATTTATTTATTCGCCTCACTAAGAACATGTTCTCTCTGTTTGGTTTTCTATTTTAATGACTGCCATTTATCATATTACCTAGAGTTTTAGTTTGCTGGGTGTTGTTTCAACTTCTGCTCTTTGTTGGGACTTCTGTGAGAGTGCAGTCTCAAGTACAACAAGCAGTAACACCAATAAAAAAGCAATAGTAAATGTCGCCAAGAAGCAAACATGACCGGACCACCATCTTTCACTACCAGCCCTTCTTCCTTTCTCTCATTTGCTGATTTCAGTGCCACATTACTGCTAACATTTAACTCTCCTTATGGCAGCTCTCCACCAGTAACGGTGAGTCCCTCATTGATGATTAATTTGCTTTCCCCACCTATTCCTGGTCAAAGCAGGAAGAGTAGGAAGCCGAAGCGGGTAAACTATCTGCAATGAATTTGGCGGCATGCACAACACTCCACTGGGGGTTCTGGAAGGCTTCTGGAACCCTGGTGATGCCTGAAGCAGTTCAGGGATCCTGCCCTCGCACGAAGTCTATGCAGTGGGCACCATTAGTCCAGCTGCCCCAAGGCTATCTATTTCAGAGCACAAGCACATATGCGTTTTTCCCACCTGTCACAACTGTGAAATGCACAGATAGCATTCACTTCCGAGGCATTCGTCGCTCAAATTAACAGGAAACCTGTTAGTCTGAGTGCAATTAGCACCCCAAACTGCACTCCAGACATCTCGCTATCTGGTAGCGAGATTCAGCTTGCAGATCTTTCAACAGCTTTGAGCAAATAAAGGCCGATGCACAGAGCAGAAATCCTGCGAAATCCCCAACAAATTTAACGTGAAGCACAGCTAAGCACACTGTTAGAGAATCTGCTTTGCTGTTGTTAGAACCTGTAACAGAAAGTTCAGCTTTTTGTGAACTGAAGCTGAGCACCAGGCTCACCCGTGAGCCAGCAAGCAAGTGCCTGGGTGTAACACAACCTGCGGGGCTGCCTGCTGCTGGATTGGAACTCCTCCACTCCCCTACGTGCTTCTTATAAAAATGGCACTTACACACAGACATACATCTCAAAATGTGACCTGAGAGCTTTGCAGAATGAGATGTGAGGGATTCCACGCAATCCAAGCAGTGCCTGTGCCACGGGCTGACTTCTATTTGAGAGCATGACCTGTGCAGCCTGTAAGCCCACCACCCTGAGCTGGGTTTCCTGCCATGGCCCTCATACCCAGGCACCCAGTTTCTTTCATATCTGCAGTCACATTGCCTGCAGCATCCTCCAGTGCCAGCTTGTGAGTGTTGGATCACTGCTAACTAGGACACTTTTTCCAACATAATCAATTTCGGCATGCCAAATAGCAACGGGCTTCAATTCTTTTAATTGGGTGTTCACTTCCTACTCACTGCAGTTACTAACATCTTAACAGGTAACGCAGAGACCACGCCAAAATACTCCTCCTCAAACCCAAAGGGCAAAAGCACATTATTTATACAAAACAGTAAATTCTTTCAAGTGAGACCACTGCCAGAGCACACAACCCCAGCTCCATGGAGGCAGGACGGCCTTGAACTATCACAGACCTCCTCCAAACACTGAATGGTCCATTAGGCTCATAACTCCAGCCCAGCACCCATGGCTTCTCCTCTCTATGCATAAGATGAAGGAAATAAAGAGGAGGTCGCTTACCCTCAGGAAGGAGAGGTCTCTGTTGTGCTCAATGCTGGTGATTTCCAGGTTGCCCATAACTACTTCGCAGTTCTCATAGTACTTGCGCAGGGCCCGGTACTGCTGCTCCAGGTCAGAGAGGGAGCTCAGCTTGTTCTCTGTGCCAGCACACACTGCAAGAAACAACAAGCACAGTCAGGTGAATAAGGAAACACAGGAGCAAAGAAAGAGGTAAGTTTTATATCCAGGGATACAGACGACTGCAATAAACATTCTGAATTATTCACAGGATGGGTATGAGCAGCAGTGGGAAGACTCGTGGTCGCCTCAGCCAGCTAAACACCTCTCACCAAAGCGAGGTGCTGGTATTCACTGCTGCATATGCAGCAACATGAAACAAATGGATAACAGCCCACAAATTAAAGGATATGGGGACAGAGAGACCTGAGCGCACCTGCAACGCCCAGCATTCTTCCTATCAGCTGATATCTGCCAAAAAATCAAGAGCAAGCTACCCAAAAGGCTTGGACCCAGCATCGTTCTTCCCTCCTCTCCCCCAGGGTCCCAAGCTCTTCCCTGCTTAGCACACTTCAACAGCAGAAAGGGAAGAGGAAGAAGTCTTTTCGTAAGCCACCAGACTGTGATCTGAATGCGCGAGGGAGACGTGCCAGATGAGTGAGGCAATCCCAGCCTAATACAGTCAGTTTTCAGAAGCTGTTCTTTAATATTACAGTACTCTGATCTTGAAGTCCGGTTCAAAGCTACTGCTGAATTATTGCTCTGCTCAGTCTGTGCATCAAGCAGGGACAAAAATGAAGCCGGTAAAAAAATACAGAAGCAGCATTTTACAGCAGCATTACTTCATGTAGCTCTCAGCCTGTTTGACAGCAATGCTACTTAAATGTTTGAGCGTGCTGTTGGGCTTCTTCATGTGCACACTTACTCTTCCTCTTTCCCCACAGCTTCTGGGCCGTTCTCACCTGTGGGCAAATTAATCTGCGTCTACCCAAACTTTTGAAATGGGCATTATTGCTCCCAATTACAAAATCAGTTTGTTTGCTTTTTCCTTGAAAGCAGCCGCAGCAGCAGCATCTATCACAACAAGATTGACTGCGTTTCCAGCCGAATAAGTATTATTCTGTCTTACGGCTCCCGAGGACTAATAAATAATTTCTGTTCCATTTTGCAATCGCTGCTAAGGATCAGCATCGCTCAGAAAACAATTCCAGCAGCTCAGCTAATAAAGCTATCCACCGCAACGCTGCCGTTTCATGTTGCACACACATTAAATGCTTCGTGAAAGCTAATTTAGCCACTTCTTGCTGTAGGGAGGCAGAACATTTGGAGCCCCCTCTTGCAGCAACAAGAGTGAAACCAGCTGAGATGGAAACTGATGCGCCAATGCAAAATAATAGGAAAGACAGGCAAATGAATGGGCTGTTTGACTCCTGCAGGAGAATGGAGCTAGGAGAGCACTTCCCACAGTCTTTCAAGCTGCATCAGGCATTTATATGTTGTAGTATCTCTGAAATAAGTGCCAAAATAAACATGAGTGCGACAAAGCACGTTTCCTTGTTGTGCCGTACAAAACACTGTCATCTATATTTCATAAAGAACCTCTTCAAAGCACTCTGTCGTACGTCGGTAAACAAAGTATCTTACATAGCCCCAGAAACTGATGAATGGTATGAAAATAAAGATTATGTGTTGAAAGCAGTCCCTGCAGCACATCCTCTCTTGGGTTCATAAAAACTACTAATACATCTGTCTCTAACAGTGGTCTAAACAGTACTAGCTTGAATGCATTCCCAGCCTGTAGCTTCCCCCAGCACTGGATCTGAATGTAAACCTGACAACAAGCACGCTCCTGACTTGCCCAGCACATTTTGCACAGGTGTCTCGATGAGGGAAACCCTTCAGGGACATTTTGATGCTGCACACGCAGGAGAAACTGATATTCTTATAGGCACTTGCATACACAAACCCAGAGAGCTGCTGACCTGTGCCAGGGTACCAATGTGCTGTGATGCTCTCAAATCCGTTTCTCTACAAACAAGCCCAGTGCCACGCACTCTCCTGGGACTGTGGCAACAAACCTTGCAAAACAGTTATAGGCAGATGCCCAGAGATGGCCACCTCTAACATCACCTTCCCAGCACCTTCAGACCTGGGCAGTCCTGTACCAGCTTCTCATTTAAATCCCAAACCTGGTCCGCGTGGGGCAGCTGCACACAGAGCATCCTGCTGTGCAAAGCACAACCAGCAGAAACAAAAATGGAAAACTCACAATTCCTGCTCCCAATGACCCGGAGTAGATCTACAACTTGTTCATTTTAATTCATTTTATTGATGTCTTCTAACCCCAATAACCCTTTCCATGCTTTGCTGCAATCCAGAAGCCAACTTGTCTTGCAGTAGGAGCCTCTTTGCAAAGGAGAATGGAGATCAGCATCAAGCAGTAGGCAAAACATAGGTTTCTTGGGTAAGACAACAAATTCTCACTAAAATAGGAATTTTAAGAAGGAAAATATAAAATTAATTCCAACACTATTTTTTAAATATAATTATTTCATGCCCACTCCACTTGATGCAGTGGCTTAGGCACTGATGCTTCAGGTTCAGTTGCGGACTTATTCCCAGCTACCTAAAGTGACAGAGAATTGCTGCAGCTCCTAATGGCCCTAATTACAGCAGTCATAATTGTCTGTGTTGGATTGAATTTACATATTTCATCAATATTCATGCACATGTCTTTGAAATTAATTTCCCATTGACATTTTTTCCTAACGAAGCCACACCATTCAGACGTTCACTCAGAGGTAGGAAACAGTTGAAGCATTTCAAAATGTCCTTCAGTTTCCACTTTTTGAGCCATTCTTTCTTTGCTCCGCTGATGATACAGAGAATCACAGAATCCTAGAATGGCCTGGATTGAAAAGGACCACAGTGCTCATTCAGTTCCAACCCCCTGCTGTGTGCAAGGTCGCCAACCAGCAGACCAGGCTGCCCAGAGCCACATCCAGCCTGGCCTTGAATGCCTCTAGGGATGGGGCATCCACAGCCTCCTTGGGCAACCTGTTCTAAATACATCTACATGTTGTATTACAAAACGTTTTTGACTCAGTCTGGTTCTGCTTCTTGTAATTCTAACTGATTTGGTGATCCTCCCAGCTCAGCAGAGGAGCTAAATGTGGGAAGGAAGGAGGGAGACCCACTTCATATTTTCATTCATTCCCACTGCATCTGCCTACATCTGGAGTTACTCAGGACACACGAATGCCATCCTCACCGCCTTGGGCATTGGGATACATCTCAATAGGACTCAACAGAGCTGCCCCTGGGGAACGCCGTGCTCCCAAGGTCTCCCTGTTATTGCATTGCCTTACACACAAGGTAGCGCAGATCTCCGTGTGAGAGCACAGCAGTGTGTCTCCACACATCCCCTTCTTGTTGGTGGATTGTCAAGCAGGCCAGAACCACTAAGAGGCTTCAACGCTCTGATGTGCTTATTTCAGGAAAACAGAATAATATGTTCTTTTATCCCAGCCAGGAAGAGCTAAACAACCTCTTCCTAACACAGCCTTTTGGTACTTCCCTCTAATTTATTTACTTAATTAGCTGCCTTCTTACAGACAGCACCATTATCAGGGTTTCCTGAAAGGCAGCCGAAGTAACTGTTTATTAATAATTGCAAACGCTCCTGGCAATTTGCTGAGACCCCCCAGATGGGGGGAAAACACTGGAGCAGCTAATTACCAGCATCTCGTAGCAGCCCCCATTCATTTCCTAAAGCTCTCCACTCTCAGCACTAGTCTGGGTACCCTGGGCACAGAAGAAGGGGTAAGCAGTTTTAATCCGTCCATTATTTCACAGCTCTCTTTGAAGGAGCTGCCGAAGCCTGGTTTTTGCTTGCAATTAGCCATGTCCTAATGAAGAGCCCGCCTGCTCTCACAGTCTTACAGATGGCTCCTGGGAGAAGGCCAAAACCTACCTGAGGTCACCAGCCGTTCTCCTTTAAACCTAGTGGCTTCTGGTTTTAAAATGAGAGGCTTTCCTTCCTTCCCTAGGGGTCAAAGCTACTTAGTGTTCTCACAAAGACAACCAAGCCATGCTTTAGGAGGATGATGCCACCTCCAGCCGGGGCCCATCGGCTGCCATCTGCAACAAGCAGATCCTTCCCACTGCTCCAAACAAGGAAACAGGCACAGTGAGGATTGACAGGGATTGTAACTTCATCGAGAAGGGATTATTTATGTGTGATTACACTTCCCGGGCTGACGGCACCCCGTCCTTGCACCGAGCTCTCCAAAACCTGTCTGGTTGATGCTGCGCAGCATATTTTACTGCTGGAGTGCTCGTGTTTGCATCAACCAAAAAACCGCATCAAAATGTTGACCTGATTTATGCTGCGGCATTTCAAGGATAATTGCCTGTGCCGACCGAGTCAAGCCATTGTCATCTGCTTGTTTTATGTAAACATTTACGGCGTTGTTTCACCTTTAGCTTCCTCTTGTACATACGATGATATGGAAGGGCACAATGGACAGATGTGCTACAAGGCTACGCTGAAAAAAGCAGAAATTAATACAAGACGCTTTGCCAGTGGTTCCTTTTTTCCAAGGGTGCACACCAAATTATTGTCTCTGGTTACATCTCCTTTCCTTCTTCTCCCTACTCTTTACACACACACACTTTGCTCATTTTGTTCTATTTTGAGGGTAAATAGTGGCTCCTTAACTATAATGTAGGTACTGGACTTGACAAGCAATTAAAGCAAACAATTTCCACTCATCTAACTTTGCCAAATTAGTCATCTGCCATCTGCTCTATCATCTGGCTCTCCTTGAGGTCTTGCTGTGAAGCTGGAAGCGCTCACTCCAACGAAGAGGCAGCAGCTAAGCCTCCTGGATGCTGGGCTAAGGGACAGTGGTGACAGGGGGGTGACACGGAGCTGGCAAGGGGCCCACACCACCACCTGCACCCCATGGGCAGGGCCAGCATTGAGGCCATGCTTGCTGGCTCCAGTGGTCAAACTGGTGAATTACCAGTGCTCAAGTTGTGTTAGAAAAACGTTTAAAATTAAAGATTTCTTCTGCAGTCATGCAAACAAATGTTTAGTGAGGATGAATGCACAGCTTAGAGGGAGCGTGGCATTTCCTCACCAGATGCAGGATGCAAAAAATAGCTTTCTTTATTGAAATGTCTTCAGCGCTTACAGTTTAGTTCCCAATGAAGTGCTTCACCAAGCCAAGCAATTAGTAGACATTATCTAAGCGAGATTCAGGCAGTCTTTGCTTCCAGCTCCAGGCCCAGTGCAGGTAAAGCCTCGGTTTGAGATAAAGGAGACAAACCCTGAAATATACCACCAGTCTCAGGGGGAAAGCAAGGCTAGGGCTGTTATTTGCAATCCAGAGCACACAGGAAAGCATTCAGGGCAACATTCCTAGGTGTCCCTGTATTAAACACTGCTCCACAGTACAGGTTAGCACACACACACATTGCTGCTGCTCTGAATCATTGCACAAAGAACCCGCTCTCTCTGCTGCCTGCAAAGGTCGTTACAGACTATTCCTGCAGCACCCAAAGCCTGCAATGTGACACTTAATGCCAAGAACCCAAATCTCTCCCTGCAGTACCAAAACACAGCCTGTCACCAACACCTCGTGAGCAAACAAGTCTGCAAATAACTGGTTCTCAGCAATACAAGGCAACCCGAGCTTGGGCAGCTAAATGCAGAGCAGTGGCCAGGCTGAAGTCTCAGACAGGATGCCTTGGTCCATGTCATGTAATTTCTACCCAGACTCCACTGACAGCTTCTCTTCCCAAGTCTGTCAGAGGATGGGGAGTGTCTCAGTGCTAGGAATCACTCTGCTGGCCTAACCTATGAGGCACATTTGGCATTTTTGTTCCATAAACTTTCAGAAATCGTCCCAAAAGATAAGCTCAAAGCAACCGTATTTGTCAAAGCTGTGTATTATGAATTCTTTATGGATCTGTTTGCTCCAATACGTTCCCTGCTAATATTGTTTGTTCTTTCTGCTGGGATTCTTAAAATGCACTCCATATATTATTTATAAAGGTTTAGGTTTCTTTTCCACCCCCAGAGGCTGCCCTTAAACTTCTGTCCATTGATTGTGACGGTATCAATTTGTAAAGGTCAACAGAAAGCTGCTCTGACAGCCCAATTCAGAAAGCAATTTTTAAATGAGTTGTTTCTCTTCCCCTACAACGAGAGATGCCGACAAAATCAAAACCCAAGGTCTTTATTTCTTCAGCCCTACCAGTGGCTTTGATAGGCTTCACATCTCTGGTGGCTGCAGAACGCCCCTTGGAAATCTGAGCTGCTCCAAAGATCTTAAAACACAGCATATGAACAAGCAGGTTTAGGATGAAAAGAAGAACATTGATTTGTTGCTCCTCCAAGAGCCCCTAAGGACCTCAGTTAACAGAACTCCAAGGGATCTCCAAAGAAACGTCACCACCATGTGGTTTTAGTCTCCGATATCCTTCTATAATACACAAAAAAAACTGCATTTTGTGCTAAAAATACCCCACAGCTAGCTGTAGTAGGGAAATGGGCTGTGCCAACCTAATCTGATGCGTGCTTCAGCTTTGTCTGAGGTTGTGATCAAAAGCCTCATCAAAAGGCTCCTGCTCTTTCCCCTCAATCCCATAGTTTACTGAATTCCTTAAATTTGAAACCATCGAAAGTACACAATTTATAGCACTGTTACACGTGAAGAAAATCTGCCATAAATCAAAGACAACAGTTATATAAATGAGCATAAAAGTGCAGGGAAATGTCACAAGATAGCAATAAAACATCTTCACGTGATAAATCCCGGGAGCAGAAGCACCGTCAGTTTTGAGTCCTGCACTCTGCAGCAGCAGGCTTGTTTTATCAGTGGGTAATCAGCACTGCGTCTTGTGCCCTTACTAACTGCAGGGCTGGAAAAAATAACCAACGCTTTGCAGGGAACTGGGGAGGGCAGGAGGCAGCAAAGACAGGAATGCATGGCTGCGATTGCATCAGCACACAGAAGGAAAAGCATAGAGCCATGCACGCTCCTCTGCTGCTAAGTTTATGCAGAACAGGAACATCCCATATTTCTTTCTATATGTCTCTCTATACAGTGTACACACACATACATACACATATCTACAATGGAGTTGGTCTTTTTTGGAGACTTGCTATCTCTTTTCTTGGCCCTCTTTCCTTAAAAAAACATAGAAACTGTGGGTCCTTGCTTTGTCTGCAACAGCAAGAGCCCATCCAGGGACACGCAGGTCCCCACCACAAAGAAGGGAGCTTATCATTTAGAGAATGATACAGAAAGGACCCAAATCTCACCTGGGGAGCAAACTGCCCAAATCTCCCAGCCAGACATCCCCTGGGGATCAACACACAGCCTGGGGAGGAAGTCTTCAACAACTGTTCTCTGGACTGACTTCCTAGGCTGGGATCTGACACCGAGTCCTTGTCTGTGAATGCCAGCAGAAGAATGGGCATTTCACAGCCAAAGGCCAAGAGCTCCCTGGGATGAAGGAAAGGCAATGCCTTGCTGAAGCAGCGAGCCCTCACCACCCAGTGCCTCTAGGCTAAGTTCTTCCCTCTGTGCACAAGCTGTCCCCCAGATCCTGATTACCTACAACTACGAAAAATCCCAGACCTATTCCTGACTTCTTAAGAGGCCATTTACAAGCACCTTTATCCCGTAAATGGGAACTGTGAGCTCTGTGTTCAAATAACACGTCCCAGTGATGTGCCAAAATAACCTGCTTTCTGGTTCTTAACCTAACGCAAGGGAGAAGAAAAGCAAAAGGCACAGCAGATGTCTGGTTGCTTTTTTGAAGACATGGGTGACATACTGCCACAGATTGAAGGCAGCTTTAGATTCCTGTATCCCACAAGGCGACGACAACATTTCTGCCCCAAGATCTCCCCACCTCGTTTTCTTATCGCCAACAAACACGGAGGCAGGAGGGGGAGTGACGTGCCCCACTCCCTGCTGCTGGCCAGGAAGCACCAGGCACGTTATTAGCGGCCTCATTAGGAGGAAAAGGCCAGCAAGCAATTTTCCTAATGCTGAGGACGCCGCTCTCAGGGTCCCTGTTTCATTAATGCCCTCTCCTCGCTTGCTCCACTTGATGATCTCATTAAATTGAACCTGGGAAAGGCAACAGAGATGGGAGGGGGAGCCCAATGGGATGCACAGAGCTCCTGCCTTGTGATCCCATCCTAAACTTGTGACCGGAGCTTTGCCACAGCCGCACACTTAAGTGATGCAGGAGCACGTGCAGGGAGAGCGGCTCAGTACAAATTTACCCACCGCCAAATGCCCTTGGAAGTGGCGGAGAAGGGCAGCATACCTCAGTTGGCAGCACTGAGCCTGGCTCTGCACTGCTCCAGAACATCCTTAAAAACACAGCAGTCACCCCAAAAACAGCTCTGAAAGCACTCACGGGGCGACGAGAGCTTCCAGGGAACAGGGCACCCTTGTTTTCCTTCCTTAACGCGAGCAACCACCCTTCTCACAAAATGCGTTTGCTTTTTATTACAACCAAGAAAAGCAGCCCAGCTAGGAGCGCTAGGAACAGCTTAATTAATAACAATTAGCTGCAGCGCGATTGTGATTCAGGTGGCGTTCTGGAGCATGAAGGAGAAACTTGACACTTTTGCTTGTGTGCATGGACATAAGAAATTCCAGGCAGCGTTAATGGGAAGTGAGCGGCCGAGCGACGCTGAAATTCAAATGTACTGTAAAATTACTAAATGATTTCAATGTCACAGGAATGCACCGCGCTGCTGCTGGGATTATCAGCCCTTGCAGAGCTTTAATAATATTTGGTCAAACACCTCAGGAGCACATCACTGGGAAATTGTCCTGCTGAGGAGGGAGGGGAAACCCCTTCATTTGCAAGAAAGAGAAATGAGAGAATGGAAAAGGGGTTGATGCCCGTGGGTTGGGGCCAACCCTGTGCTCCCCACACGGTCCCTGCAATGGGGAAGGGCACTGCTGGGGGCCCGTGGCTGCCCAAAGTGGTGGAATCAAAAGGGGTAATTAACATCACTGCAGCCAGATGTGATTTGTGGGTAAATATACGTGGGGAATATAGAGACAGTCCCAGAACCTGCTTCCAGTGACAGAAGAAAGGCAGAGGCTTCAAAGCTTGCTGCATGCAGGTGGCAATGCTGGGCCAGGAGGGAATATTTTGGAGGAGGTTGCGATGCAGGTGTGACGCCACTAGAAAACCAAGTGTTTGGGGCTCCTTGCCAGCAGCACAAATGGCACTTTCTAAAGAAGGCAGACCCAGACCAGGTGTGCTAGAACAGGAACTGAAAGAGATTGGCCCTGCCCTGCAAATCTTCCCTCTGCAGAGCACCACCCTCAGCAGAAAGCTGCCATGTGCTCGCCAACATTCGCTTTCCCTATATTTAAATAAAACCCAGAACTGAACTGTTGTAAAAATGTGTCTCCAAGTACGAAAACTGTTCCGGGGCTGTTGTCCCTGAGCCTGCAGACAGATGAGCAAGATACACTTCCAGCAGCAGGAGCACAACCTGCTGGTTCCCAGCATCGCCACCCCCAGGGCACGCCACAAGCCAACATCTCTGCTGCTGCCCGAGGACATGGAGACCCACATGTCATCAAGTTACCACCTTAGCCCTGTACCCAACTGTGCCACATGCAGCTTGAGCACGGCACCTGAGCTTACACTTCTCTCAGGTCTTTGCAACGCCCCTCGCTGTGCCAGGCCAAATTCCCATCAGGCTTCGGTGAGACATGATGCGCACCAACATGGTTCCACACCAGCTTCTCTCCCACTGGTAGAATTGGATAAGACAAACACAGGTGTCTGACAAACACCTTTGGACCCCACTCGTGTCACCTACATCAGCCTGAGAGGTCTGTGGCTCTCCACACTCAAAAATAAACCTTGTAGAAAACACGAGAAAACCCCTCAGGCACTCCTCCAACTCAACACGCTGCTGCACGCTGTCAGTCATTAACAGCCGCGGTATTCCTCCTTAACTAAAGCATTGCTTTTGGTTTCGCTGCCTTGCTTGTTCTCAGAGGAGAAGGAAAGAAAAGATTGGGATTGAACCTGAAACTAATTACGCCTGTAGACTCAGATCTTAATGAAGCAGCTGAAGTTCAAGATCAGGTTTAATGCTTGCTCAGCTTTAGCCCGACATGATCCTTCCCAACAGAGATTGCGACTGTTTGTTGATTAAAATACAGTGGCCCTAATCCTCCCGAAAGGTTGCAGAAATCATCCAATACAGACACCATGCTCGGCAAATTTGCCATCTGGGAGCTGCAGGCACTTACTGATGAAAGTAGGCAAATTTGTTCCACTGGGGCTGGAGACAGAAACACCATCCAGGCAAATATGGACCTGACTAACCCAGCAGGGAAGCACAGAACACACCCAGGAAATGGGACTTTCATCCCCCACCTAAGCAAAGGACACTTTCCAAGTCATACACGCACATACTGAGCTGAATTCTTCCTCCTGCTCTTTCCCTCTGCTGTTGCTGGCAGTACATGATTAATATCATATCAAATTTGTCTTTTTACAATATCCCACCGATCTTTCTTTTGGTAATGTTCGCTTTACATCAGGTGACAGTTTTAGTGATTCCTCCTTTATTTGCATGTCCCCTTGAAGAAGCTTCATTTCTCCTTCTAATCAAGTCATTAATTTTCACAAAAATCATTCCCACCCTGAGATGGCTGGGTTCTAATTTGTCTCTGTCACACAAATGACAAGAATCACCTCATTGCCATGCTGTGATGTTCCTTCCCATACCTGTATCTGAGTAGGAAAAGCACCAAGATTATTTTTCCACAGCCGTAACTGCTTTTTTCTGTGGCAGTTTGATTCTATCATGATCCTTCCTTCAGGTACTTTGTAGTAATATTATACAGCTGCTTGCTTTTTATTTCAAAGCGTATCTTGTTTGTGACTTTATTTTTGGTAATGGAACAAACGGAAATGACGGTGGAAAAATTACTTTTCCTTTTTTATCTTCTCTGCATCCTGTTTACAAGCACTGCTGCCCGCCCGGGATGTCGCTGCATGCCCCCCTGCTGTCAGCGTGATGTAGCTTTCCAGAACCTCTTCCCCTTCCTCAGTGTTGGCACACGTTTTCACGTGCTTTATTCATACATACAGCACTAGCAAAAGCTGAATTCATCACAAGAGAACAGAGTTTATGCAATCTGAAATGTCACCTGGGCAGCTACTCCCTTTCCTGGTTTTCTTCCAGCTCCATCTCATCCTCCTCCTCAGTCTTTTTTCTGGATTCCAAACTGTCCTTACTAACTCAGGGCCAGCAGTTGGGAGAATCACTCAATGTTATCAATCTGACAAGGACGACGCAGGGCTGTACAACTGGCAACTCCATTCATTTGGCATTGCCACGAGTGCCAAGCCCGTCAGCAGGTGCGCAGCAGAACCCAACCCAACTCCCGTTCCTCTGCACAGACAGGCCTGGCTCTGGCTTCTCCTCCCATCACAGCTCTCACCTGTGAGGTGGCACGTGGCCCAAAGCAGAATACATCCCCCGCTAACATTCCTCTACGGTTACATCCATCTCTGTGCACTGCTGGATGCTAGAACGGGTATCACAATAATTAATGATTAATTCCTTCTATTCCAAAGCACAGATGCTACTCTTGCATTGATTTGCTAAGCACAGAAAGCTAACCTAAGTAAGTCTACTTCCCTTCATATACGGTTTTCTTCTTTTCTAGATCTTTCAGAAGACATTGTAAAGATCATTCTCTGGAGCTGGTCTAAGGGCTACTGAGTTGGAGCTCTTGCCTGTCCTGTGCATCACATAAGTGCCACAACAGTTATTTACTTACATACTTCCTTCACAGCTCTGTGAAGCCCTTTGGCACTGAAGGTACATGATTTTGCTGCGTGGAAGAGTAAAAATCCATTAACAACTACTCATCCCCACCATTTTATAAAAGTCGCCTCAAGAGAGAGCCAGCACTGGTTGGGAAATAAGTTTAGCACAAATTGAACTTGACCTCCTGCATAAATCAATGGGCTACCAAGTCCAGAGTTAACTGTACTGTAACATTAACCCCAAATCACAGAGACAGGGTAGGAGTGGTGCCCAAACTCCAGCGTAGCTCCCACCAGGAGCAGGAACACGTGTTATCTCAGCCCCACCAGGGCAGACTGTAATGGTGGCTGCCAAGGAAGGACTTATGTGCCCCTCTGCCACAGTGCCTGCTCCCAGGCTGAGCTCAGTGTCTGGGGATAAAAGCAGCAAAGCTCTTTGAGGTTACCCTTGCAATGTACGTACATGGCACCCGTCGTTATCATAAGAGAATTAGTAGCTCCACCTCCGATTTACCACAACATGCACACATCTCAATCATGGACACACCAGAAATACGAGGCAGAGAAATTAAATGACCAGCTTACCAAACTCCAATGTAAACCCTGCAGCTACTGGACCATCCTTACTCTCTTCTGTCCATGCAAACCTGCTTCCAATAAAACTCTACCGCTGCTGAGCTGCCTGACTTAGGGGTGCATTCTTTTCCAGGGGAAAGATCTTGCTTCGTGACTCAGAACACATCTATGATTCTCTGTTGCCATTTACTATAAGGCACTAACTGGATGTTAACATCAAAAAACCTGTCCTCTTGCAGATTTTAAGTACACTGATCAAATTCTCTCTCATCTCAGCCTTCTTTTCCATGTGGAAATGAGCCTCAGAACTACCCCCAAAATCAGATTTGGAAAAAGGCTGTGGCTGCAGCTCCCTCACTGGCTATTCCCAGCCGGCAGGATATTAGATATCAACAAATTCCACTCCAATACCATTGAATAAATCAAATCTTTCTCTTCAAGAAAGATCACTTGTGCTTCATTAAAGCTTCAGAGTGCAACACACCCTCAAGGGCTGCCCTGCCTTTTTGATCTCCTTTCTGTTGTTTTGCTCACCACACCACCTTGCAGGGAACGCCACCAGAAGCGATGGGAAAATCAAAATGCAATCATTCGCAGAGGATCTGAAAACCTTGCAAGTTTCTTCCCTGCTTCCAGCTCAGCAGAAAATTCCCACCGATGGGCCAGTACGATGTGTTTATACACACACGTGCTGCCTGGGCTTCGTGCCACTGCTCCATGCCAATCGTGATGCGGCGCTCCAGGCAGCGGGCAGGTCACCCAGTTCGTGCCCTCAAGGTTTCTCAGGGCACTGGCTCTCCTTCCCCACACAACCTCACACCTTACGGCCTTCCTCCCAGCTCTCCTGTCCAGTGAGGTCCGCCTGCATCACCCACATCGCCTTCATATCCATAAAGCTGCTCCAGCTGTGGGGTCTTAGGAGCTGCAAGAGCATTTTCTCACAGCAAGCCCAGTCCAATCAAGTGAAGAAGCAGATATCTGTTTAACAGCGCCCGACCCATCGCACCCAAATTGCACAGACTGGAGAACTCCACCAGCAATCTCATTCCTTAGGATGCAAATTCACGTACCACACTGGTGCTAATTTTAGTGCTGGCAGGAGTGAGGTCCGAGGCACCAATTCAGCAAATTACAGAAGCATATATTCAATTGTAAGCGTTCAAGACTCAGCTAATGGGGGTGAACTGTGACTGAAATGATTGATTTTGTGCAACGCCATTCCCTCCCTCTCCCTCTTTTACAGGCTGTTATTACTTAGTGGGCAAACACTGCTCACATTTTTCCAACACTGTAGTTGCACAAATCAATGGAATTTTCAGCTGTAAAACGGCAAAGCAGAGGAGAGTTTCCTAACATACTTCATCGCTGCTGAAGAAACTAGACAAGATCAAACAAACTGTTGCATCATCTAAATTCCCAATGTGAGGAAATATATTACTTTTCTTTCAAATCAGAATGAACCTGAAGTTGTGTTTGGTTTTCCTACCGTTAAATGCTCAGAATGCATTTCGGCGATTGCTCTGAGATACGATGCAATAGAATCATTAAGGCTGGAAAAGACCACCAAGCTCCCCCAGTCCAACCCCAACCCATCCCCACTACAACCACCAACCATTTTCAACAGATGTGGAATAGTGGGCAAGGGGAAAGCATGTGTACTTTTAATATTCCTGACATAAAACAAGGGACTTCTTGCAGAACAGCAAATAAAAAAAGGATTTCTAGAACTGGAAGTAACTGTTTCTTGAAAAGGTTCAGGTGGTCTTGAAAAGAAATATACATATGAACATCAGGAAATCTCTATTTTCCCAGCTGGGAGAAATTGCAATAATTCTTATGAAGTCTTGTACGAAATAATGCCAGACAATACTGAGCTGCAGCACTCCGCAAAGATTCACATTCATTTTGCGTGATGGATTTATCTTGTTGGTCCCCAGACTAAAAACTTTTCATTCAGTCCTAATTTACTCAGCCTGGATGCTGGTTTTACAGACATGCAGCAGAGTTGATACAGATGAATCACCTTGCGAAGAGCAGACCTGGAACACAGACAGAACTAAGGCTTTGTAGCAGTGCAAAAGCAGGAAGAGAGCTTTCCAGGCTTTGCAGGCCATTGCATTTAACCAAATGAAAGTTTAATTGAAACTCAAATATCTTTGCTGCCTTCTCCACACGACCTTTGTTACTGACGGTATGACAATCCTACAATAGCATATAGCTCAGGGGAAATCACCTCTGATAACAACATTTATTAGGTGTACACAGGGTGTCCCACAACACCCCAATTGTGTTTTGCCTTCAGGAACCTGACTGCAGAGCGCTGTTCCCTCACCCTGTGTGCAAATGCAGCAGCGCTGCATAAGCAGGGATGATTCATTATAAAACAACAGCAGCATCTCACCTGGGACCACATTTTGTGCTGAATTCAAACTCTCTCCTTGGACTGCTCAGGGCTCCAGCTTCAGGCTGCAGAAATTAGCCTCCTTGGTGAACCCCAAATGCAAATGCTCTGAATTCCAGTCTCCAAAACAACAAACTAGAGGAAGGAGAACGCTAGCAGCAAGGGGAGAAGCACTGGTTTGAAATCATCACTTGGAAAAGAGTTCGGAGGGAGAGACTTGTGGTTCTCAATACTAAGTCATCAAAGACAGCAGGGTATCTACCCAGCCTAGGGGGAAAACCAAATAGTCAGTGGAGGAGCACCTGATACAAAAGCAAAGCAGAAGGCAAGCTGGCTTTAGGGTTGGGGAAAAGCATGCTGCCACCCTGTGTGAAATGACAGCACTTAGTGTTTTTTAAACCTTGCATTCAGTGACCTGGCAATAGGTGATATAGCAACAGGGTTTTCTTATTTTAAACAACACCAACTAAATTTACCTCCCTGTAAGAATTCACATCTCATTTTAAAACTTTGAAGCCTTGCAGTGAGTACTTAAGGAGCAGTCAGGCATCTGATCACTGTCTGAATTTCAGGTGGTGCCAAAAAGCTGCATCCTATGCTGCAAGCCTGGTTTAACTGAAAATACATTTGTTGAAAAGAATTTCAATCCTATATTTCAAATAACTGCCTCAGTGCCAGATACTAACGAGTTATACAGATAAAAGCATTGCTCAAATATGACAGAAAATCTCAATGAATGGAGAGAGACCTTTGGGAAAATCTGAGGGTCAACTGTTTGCCAAAAGTTAAAAACAAAAACAAAAAAAACAAAAAAACAAAAAAAACCCACATTGTCTTTATTCACTTTAGGAAGGATAAAGAATTGGCCAAATGCCTGAAAATGTTTTCTGATTGAAATATATAGCATCTCGTGTTCCAGTCTAGAGAATTTTCTTAGGGATTAAGGCTACATTGCATTTTGTATTATGTGAATCCACTGCTGTATATCATATGCACAGCACTGTCACTATCATCACCAGATAAGCAACAAACCCACTATCTTATTTTAACTTCAGGTTCTTTGGGGAGTGGATGGAATATGCAGCTTTTCTTCCACTGAGGGCAATAATAATAAAAAACCAACAAGAATTTTCATCTTTGTCTATGTCTGCATTTTATATTTCTGCTTGCTCCTGGGATCCCACAGCAGCACCGTGCCCTGAGATTAAGCTCCAAGCCCTTTGCAGTTGCTGCGATCGATTTGAACTCCACTGCCTTTCAGATTGCCACATCCCAAAGCAGCCACTTCTGTTTTCATCTCGTCCTCAGCAGAAGTCTGGGGGAGAGAAGGACGGGGCTGGACTGCGACAGATCAGCCTGGAGGTGGCATTTGAAGATTGAAGCTACGCCTTATCGCCAGGCGCAGCAGGGAGGATGCAGCAGTGGGGCTTCCTGGTCAGCTCTCCAGTTTTCAAAGGTTTTAAATGACTTGTGAGCACTACGCGTTAGCAGAACAGGTATCCTGGACTGCAGACCCTCTGGAGTCCAATAAAATCCACATCTCAAAGAGAGATGTGACAGCACCTGTAGCTTTCACCTGGGTAGGAGGGGATGCGATAAGGAAAAGAACAGACAGTTGTGGCTCCTTTATGAATCCGTCAGGGTTTGCTGCATGCACTGATTGACTCCGATCTATTTACTTACTTACTTACTTGGGGGAAGACTGTCGTGAAGTATGTCCAAATAAGGGATTTTTTTCCAATAGTTGCAAGACTGATCACAGAATCACAGAATGGCCCAGGTTGGAAGGGACCTCAAGGATCATTGCTCCAACCCCCCTGCCACATGCGGGTCCACCAACCTCCCCATTTAATACTAGACCAGGCTGCCCAGGGCCCCATTCAACCTGGCCTTGAACACTTCCAGGGATAGGGCAGCCACAACCTCTCTGGGCAGCCTGTTCCAGCACCTCACCACTCTCACAGTAAAGAAAAGAAATAAGCTCAAACAATAAGTTCAGCAAGCTCAATAAGCTCAAACAGGTTTTTTCGGGAGTGGCTCTCAATCTGAAAACACACGTTCTTCTTTGTGCTTCCAAATGAAAGAGAAACCTTCTCAGTACCTTATTACTTGCACAAGCTCACTGAGGCCAGTAGGCATGGAGCCGTGCTTAGTGCCAGCCACTTCAAATGCGATGCTGAGTTGGGTCAAATACCTCTGGCCACAAGTCACTCAGAGATCAGCTTCCCCCCCCCCCCAAACACTGCCACGTGTCTTGGGGAGAAAGACCAAGCACAACACAAGAAGGGAGCAGGGAAAAACTTCGCTTCAGATTATTTCCTGGTAAATCACAGCTCCCACTGCCTGACCTGTAACTTCATTGCTATCCATACCAAACTGCCAGAATCAGGGTTGCAACACTAGTTTTGAAGGATCTGCAGATCTTCCAAGCCTGATACTTTAAAACAAGCTGCCCCAGTACTGCTTGCAGTCAATGACATTTACAGTCAGCAGCAATACTTCTACAGCCTCCAAGTCACAGAGTCAAGGAAATAATATCTTGCTCATCACTGTATCAAGGACAGAAGTCAAATTGTGCTGGAACAGCACGTATTTTCATTTTGTGTATGTAACAAAGGTGAGTACCCTTGAACTGCTGTGACCAAAGCCTTTCCATTTTGAAATTTAGATTCAGACAAAAACTAAAGTGCAAGATTGCTGTATCTCCTGAACGGTCCTAAAGTTCAAGCACTCTTCCTACAAGAGTACAGATGCCTCAGCCTGAGGATTCTCAAGCTGATAACTTAATGAAACAGAGGATACAGAGGCACTAATCGCTGAGGTTCAATAGGCTACTTGGACAGACGTGGGACTGCAAAGCAAGACAAGCAAAACCAGGACATTTAGCAGCAAAGTAACTTCTGGGAAGTTTTTCCATCGCAGAATCAGAAGAGCAGGGCCCTCAGCAAGTCAGAGAGCCCTTCCCTCCACACAGCTGCATATTCACCCTAGTACAGCTTGAAATGATCCAAGTCCAAGGACGCGCTGCTCAAGATGCGGCTGACTGTTGGATACAGCTCGTTACACGGCCATACCTGAGGCCACTGAGTACAGCTTAAATGAACCCATATTCCCACATCTCTCTGCCACGATCCTGCCAACTTCTATGTCCATCTCACTTGCCCCTGTTTACTTGTCACTGCTCTAGCTGCTACACTGCAAGACACTGAGGACTTGGACCACCTCTACGTTATTTTTTTTGCACAGTATCTATGAAACTATTTCCTCCACCAGCTCTGTGATGTAATGCAGCACATCACTGTGAGAGCCACAGCAACCAAATCCTTCGGCAAGCATGAAGGAAGGAACCCTTCTTGCCCATCCTGCCTCTACGGCTTTTCTGCAGCTACGTTCCAACCAGCAGCGAGAGGAACCTCCTCTTGCTTCTCTGATGACTGTGTCTGGCACAGGTCCAACACATCAGCCCACCCGTTTTAAAAGCTTGAGAGTTAATCTCAGGTCGGAACCACCTGGGTGAAGGCAAGGATTGCCACAGTGCCTTGGTGTTGTTTCACATACCTTCAAGCACAGCGTGGTGCAACTCCACCATGCTCATTACTGTGAATTATCTTGCCAGGAAAGGATTTTTCCTTACCGGAGCAATTCTGCTGAGTCAGAGCTGTGGGGAACCTCACATTTGTGGGCATTCACCCAAACAACACAACAAAAATAAGCAACAGGCTACATCCCAGCAAATAACACGGAAATGAAAGATGCAAAGGCTTCACGACTTCCCTTACTGCTGCCGAGGGAGCAAACCCAGCAGAATGGAGACCAACACAGAGGATGAAGGCTGTGCTCCGATAGACACCAATGTGAGTGGCAGAGCTGTCCCACGTGCCCGGCAGCAGCCAGACAGTAGAACTGCACAGCCGAGAGCAGAGCAGCCTCTGAAGTCTTCCCCACACAGCCAGGGAGATAAAAGCCGACAACTACAAAGCGCACTGCCTGAACGGCGAAGGTTAAATATGGGCTCCCACTGCCATTATTTATCCCCTGAAACAGCTGGGAAACTTCCGAAGTAGTTAATATATCACAGGAGTGGAGGAAGCGAGACCGACTGTATAAACACACCTCGGGGCCTGCTACTGTTCCCATTAACCGCCTGTCTCCGTAAAGGTCTGCTATTAGACAGCCTCCTGCTGCAGCTGCTCTGATTGAATGCTGCAGGTAGGGCAGGAATCAGAGAATCGTGGCTCCAAAGATGACTCACAGGAGGCTTTTTGGGAGAAACAGCATTGATGTGGAGATTCCAGAGGGGCTGAGCAAGGCTGCCCATGTGCCCAATGCATCTCCATCCATGCCCCTGCGTGTGCCCTATTAGAATGAGCTTTATTAGTGAAAGATGCTGAGCGAGTCAAAATAGCTTTGTGCTGGACAAGCCAGAAGAGGCCCAGAGATGCCACAGCTGGTGTACATATATTTGTCCAGCCTCTGACCAACACAAACTGCTCAGCCCTATGCCCACGGGACTGCAGCCGCACTGGTGATCTCTTGAGGGCACATGAGCTACTTGCTTGGCCCAAAAGAAATGCCTGGAGCAACTCAAGGTAAACGGAAAACATTATGGCAATATTTAGAGCACCTGAACTGAGCAGAAACCTTCCTGCAGCCTTAGCTCTAGAAGTCACTATCACTGTTATTTCCAAGAACGAAATGCGATGCAAATGGTAATACAACACATCACAATTCGGGTATGCCAGACAGATGCCTTTGAAATGAAAGAATGGTGATAATTACTGTGTATTTGCAAAAAATTTGGTTTTACTGTTCAGAGATCTTCTTCCTTTTTATATGGGGGAATGCAGCATCTGCTACTAATATAATGCACCAATAATTGAGGCATGTAGTGTATACTCACGGGAGCCATAAGGCTGTTTTATTTATTCTTGGCCAACTGCGAGGATAAACAGATTTCACTGAAAGCAGTACATACGGAATCCTATCTTCATGGAGAGCCTACATATTTCTGCAGGGCGGTAAGCACTGAAATATAATAGAGTTCCATTGTGAATGCTAATGGCATGAGCAGAAAACGAGGCAGCAGCAGTGAGTTTAACCTTGAATCTTCCCTCTGCATGGAACAGTGGCATCTTGGCCTGTGGAGGGAATGGTTTTAAGATTTCTTAGAAGGCCCAGCTCGCCATGTTCAAAACTCAGGCTGGAAAGCCCAGAAGTAACGTAGGCTCTTGCTCAGAATGCTACCAGAGGGGTCTAGATTAAAGGCAAACTGCATTTATATATATATATGAGAAATATGTATTTCAGAAGCCATCGTCTGCAGTAAAGATTTTATCTTATCACTTTGCAATGGCAAATCTGTTTTCAGTAAAGAATGGGTGTTCAGAGGCTACCGGTATCGCTCACTGCTGTCTGCATAGTGGTGTTACAGCAGTAATTCCTCCCTGAGTGGAAGGATGAATTACATTTAGATTAACAACTGAGACTCTAAAGAACTTTAGAGTGCATTTCCTGGGCGTTAGTTACAAGCACAGAGCGTAGCTTGCATTTGTTCTCCATTCCCTTGAGTTGTACACTGGGGTCTGTGCACACCAAGAAAAGGCTTCAGATGGCTTTCGCTCTCAAGTAAAAATAATTTAATGCAGCTTAATTGTTTCATAGAAGCACCCTTAGGATGCTTATCAGCTGGGGAGGACCAACAGAAGACACCAAATTTGTGCAGCGTGTAAAAAGGAAAAAAGCATTTTGGATGCAAGCGGCCCCAGGTCCCACAGTTAACCGAATCTCTCTGCAGCCCCAAATATGTGCCGAGCCTTCAAGAAGCTGTATATGTCTGCCGTGCCTGTAAATCACTTTAACCAAGCTGCCTTGGAAATCAGGAAGTTTTCCCACCGAGGGTAGCACTGGTTACATTCACAGTCAGTCCAACACACAAATACATCATGTTCTTCACCCAGATCCTTCTCGAGGTCCGATGCTTTAAAGAAGCTTTTATGCTGCTCGTTTTATGTCCACTGTGGTACCTTCCAGGAATCCCTAAACACCTATAGCAAGAATTTATTTAAAGAAGTTTCTATGCAACTGACCTTCCTGTATTTCCTCTCCCTGCCTCCCGCAAACTTTTGTCTCTGCTCAGATGTGTTACAGCAGTTATGTTTTGTGACTGACAATTATCTCGTAATGAAAAACAAGTCACAATTAATAAAGCTCAAAACTAATACCTGCTAAACTCATTTAATGATTTAATGAAGTAGGAGAGAGTCTTATGAAAAGATTTTAAAAGCAAGGGACTCAATTTCCAATTAGAGCTAACAATCATTTGAGAGCCCGCAGGCTCCCAAGGTAAGCAGTGGGGAAGGAAGGAAGGGAAAAATGTATTTTCTGTTGTTTTCCTGTGTACTTCTCAAAGGGCAGAGTCTGCAGAGCGTTTCTCTGGGAAGCAGCCTCCTCCCCAGGAGGAATGCTGTGCTCGCTGCCCCACTGCATCCACACCCCACACACAGATAGTGCTGAGACACAGCACCATGCCCTCTGCCAGGGCAGCACGTACACAGGTACCATCCACACCACTGCGCCCTTCAGCTGCTACAAACCTCTGTGCAAGGTGATGCGACGAGCAGACATCAGCTCTGCAGGAGCAGGAAACGCAGCACCAGCAAGTTGAAGCAAATTACCAGTCAACAAGTAACTCCAAAGACAATGCAAGTTCAATTTACGGTGGTAAATTTGATTCTTGAATGCTGATATACCTTTAAACATTTCTGCACTCGAGCAGCTCTGCTAATAAGTCTAAAACTAATTTAATGTGGTGCTGTTCATTAATCACTATTATGGAAGAGAAACATGGGAAGTAGGAGGGAAACGGGCGTCCTGCAGAGGGACTTGTACCAAGAAGGATGTAACTCTGCACAAACACTACAGCCTGAGCAGCAAAATAAAAAGCCACGCTAATTTCAGACAAAAAGCAGCACAGAAGAAATCACCAAACAGTAGGCTTCCAAACAACAGACACAAAAGTGACAGTGAGGAAGAGCATCTATTCCAACGCGGTACTATCCAGATGTCACAGAAAGGACAATAGCCCAGCACTTACAGCCTGGGATGTAAATCCCAGCACCCTTGATGGGCTTTGCCCAATGCTGACAACTGAAGGGAGCCCAGAGTCAATGGATGTGAATGAGTCAGATCCAGCTCAGCACCAAGGCTTCAATACACGATGGGCACTTTTGTCCATAGTTAACCGTTACATCTACCAGCACGCTCTGTCTTGGATATTCCTTCCTCCACCTGCAACAGTGTCTCTCTTAATTATTTATTTTCTACTAAAAAAGCCAGTGATTATTTCTGTCGATCAGATGTTAAGGTCTCACTTCTGGAGCTGTCAGGTGGCATGTCTCTGACCTCACTGCCCTATTAGAAGTGACCAATTCCAGCAGACGCTCAACAAGCTCACCTGAGGTTTTACATCCAAGTGACTCTTTTCCTTAAATCCCCCCTTTTAGTTTGAAACCATGGATGCAATAATGACCACACATAAATTTGCAAAGATGCAGTTGAGATTTCAGCTATCATTCTGAACACGCTCACAAACCTATTTCTGCTTGCAGCTGGTGGTGGCGATTGTGCTCCTGCAGCCACTCCTGTTCCGAGCCAATGTTCATAGCTCAACATGCAGCCACTATTCAGAGCTTAACATTTATTATCCAGAGACAATATGAGATATATTACATATCAAATGAAAAAAATCATTTGATAGTCCTTCATTTTGAGGCTGCTAAAGGTCATCCTGCCTTGAGGGCTGAGAAAATCCTGGAAAGCGAAGCAGAAATGGCACATGTGATACTGCCTGTCCACTCCTGCCCAATCTCTCTCTTAAATAATAATAAATAAAGAATAAAAAAAAAAAAAAACATTTGAAAAGTTCACAACACTCCTCAATGACAAACGCTAGGACTGCAAGACCTGGGAGAGAGCTGCCTCTGTTCCTGCAGTTATTGCAAAGCCCAAAGAATGAGAGTGCTTCTCACAGACCCGAGGGCATGCACTGATGATTGAGCAGAGCAGTAAATTGCTGAAACTCCATTTACTGAGATGGCTCACGTCTGGCTCAGCGATGATTCAGGCTGGCTCTCGTCTGACCAAGTGACACAGGATTTGTGTTTTATTTTTACTGGACCTAAGGAGTTTCACATAGACTTAAACATAAAAAATGCTTCCATTCTTCAGGGTGGTGCCAAGTATGCTCAGCTCATGTACACATGTACCTACATGGCAAAGCCAACCAGCTCCCCCATGCAAAATCCATCCATTGTACGCAACCTCTCAATCAAGCACTTCTTTTTGAATATAATACCTTGAACTCCATTATCCTCTCTGAAGCCAGATGTTCTCCAGAAGAGCTACCAACAAGTTTAAAATGTGTCACTCCAAACCCCCATGAACCTTCCCTGTTTTCTCAGAAGCTCCACCCCGGGTGCCACGTTGGATGGTGACGGCACCACATGCCTTGGAACCCTCCAGCTCCAAGTCAGAAACAATCTCCCCTGCTCAGTCTGCAACAGAAAAGACTCACAAAAGACTTCACACCGTCGATTCTACATGGAATCTACGTTGATGGGAATATTTCTGTGGTGCCCAAAGCCCCAAATGAAATGTACCACTAGGGTCTCTCTGCCTTTTCTTCCATAGGCATCTGAGAAGCAACAGGGAATATTTTAAGAAGTTATTTTCCTTCCCTCTTTTAATAAAGCGTTCTCTCTCCTCAAATCAAATTTAAATACACAACAATAAAACATGAATTAGTCTTCCTGTCAAAAACTGCAATCACATCTCAGGTGAGGAACACTAACTCAGCCCCTGGGCTGCAGTTAGCAAGGTTTCATTTGTCTATTATGTTCTTCTAGAAAACAGAAAGAAATCTATCTGTGCTGACACAATCAACATTGCAATAGCCAAAACAACACAGCTGTTCTTTGAATATTTCAGATAATGCTCTGCCATTGCTGATAATATTGGGACTGCCTGTCTCTTCCAGTGCTCTGCTATAATAATCGACATGCCAACGGGGATGTTTGCCACCCCTCCAGTTGTTGAGGAGCGTCTAAAGATTTAATTTTGATTATTATTTTCTCTCTGTGACACTGTATCTTTGCACCATCGGCACTAAAACAGAGCCTGCTCAAAATAAATGAAGAATTTAGCTACTCAGATGCAACCAAGGCAAAGATAGACATCTCCATACAGCAAAACATTTCAGCACAGGCTTATATTGAAGCATGTAAGCCATTCCACCAGCTAGGAAGCAACTTGCAACATGCTTTCTATTAGGTGTTAAAGTATATTAAGTAATAAGCATATCTATAAGTGATAGGGCTGCTTTTCTCACCATTTTGCTGTTTCTTCAGCAAAATCATGGCAAAATTGAGAAAAGAAACATTTTAGAAAGAAAAGAAATTTTAAGAAATAGAAATATTTTACCACATTGCCTTCGCTATTAAAGGAAAAGTTTTCAAGAGGAAGAGTTCAAAATTAAAACAACTCTTCAAAAACCAATGCCAGAAAAACTGCATCTTTAAGGGTGAGATGCCCTCACATCAATCATTTTCAAAGGCCCAAATCTTTGAACCATCAGTGATATTTATAAATGGTCTATTTTATCTATATATCTTTCCTAGTAGCACACAGACATTATCTTTGTAGCTGTGAGGCTCACCGGAGCCCGAATTTCTGTCTGGAAATAGTGTGCTATAATATTTAGAAATGTGCCCACAGCGTGGACTGAAAACACATGGCAAAGTGAAGGATGTTTAAAGAAATGGTTCTGTAAGATATCTCCTTTAGATGTAAGCCCCAGTGGCTTCCAATGAATGGCATTAAATTGCAACCTACGACAGTATTTTGCTCAGCTATTCCGTATCACACAAATGCCAATGAGTTCAGTGAATACAAAACAGCAGATTACAGTATTTAAGCATGCCTTGAGAAACCACAGAAACCCCATACTATTAATATAATCTATAGAAAGCCTTCAGTAAATAGATTAGTTATGGTTTAAGTGGTCATGCTTGTGTATCTTCAGGCTAGTCATTCTTAAAACACCACAATTCAATCGTGGAGATCTGAATAGCAGGAAGAGTGGGATTCCTCCTAGCCCTTGCTGGCCATCCAAATGTGAAACAGTACTAAGTGTTGCTTAGTCTGGGAGAGCATGAGCTACTGAAAGCGGGCAGTTCAACTTCAAATGACTGCTTTAGTTGGGCTAAAACCACCCTCAGAGGTATGCACTGGTGAGGGAGAGATCTTGGCACTCTATCTCAGCTAACGTACGTAAGCAAAATTAGACTTCAGCACCATTTACACCTCACTGAACTCAGCCTTCCTTGTTCCTGAATGTAGGTTTATGTAATTTCATCTTTTCCTTGAAGCGAAGTCGCCAAGAATTACCGTGAGCTGTAATGGCCGGGATTCAAACTGCGAAGGCCATCCTTCTGAGATGCTACGGCATCTCCCTGCTCTCTGGTCGTTTCCTCTCACCAGAGGGAGGAAGGGGAGCAGCAGGGTTCACCCTGAGCGAGGTGATCCCGCCAGGTGCTGTTGCTGCCTGCCCCCTGGGGGGCAGCTCTTCAGTTCATTTCAAGCTACCAACTCACAGAACCGATTCGCACAGCGAAACGAATATCGTGCAAGTAAGGTCGCTTTAATTAGTTAGTAGTCATTTGTAATTAATTTTGTAGTCACTGCTATTCATTAATTAGGATCTTTCAAACAGAACTCCTCCAGTATGGACTTGCAGCTGAACAATGACAGTTTCTCCATACGTTGATTTAACCCACTGGTCTATGTGCACTACCAGACCTGCAGCAATCCCACATTCCAAGGACTGGTTACTGCTTCAGTAAATAAACATTCTCAGACTTGTGCTCAGCCTGAAGAAATTTATATTTTCAGTCCTCAGATGCCACAGTTCTTTGCTGGTCAAGACAAAGATGGCTTTCATCATCCTATGTTTTAATTTGGGATCCCACTGGCAAGCTAAAATAACAGTTAAAATAAGTGGCGCATTCAGTGCAGGCAAGCTGAGATACAAATAGCACAAGTTCAAAAGGGTTTGGATGCTTCTGCTAAAAAAAAAAAAAAAAAAAAAAAAAACCCTCTCTGCCTGGACGTAGTGTGATGCTTAGGAGAGAAACTTTAGCTCCAGCAGTTGTGATCAGAAACCTACAACTAACACACCAGTTCTCACCAGCAACACTCATGCAGCAAAATCAGAGCTGCTGCTGTCTCATCCCCAATGCATTTTTCCTGGAAACCATCCTCACACGCTGTGAAGGAATGCAATACGATATAGAATTAACAGTGGAGGACTTAAGCACTGGTCTTCTTCCTTAATTAGATACATGAAGCCAAACCTAGAGACAGAATCCCCAACAAGCCCAATGACTGGCAAGGCTGCGTCTTCCAGGGAGGCTCTTAGTGCGCTGCGTGTAAAGAGTGCATGCAACAAAGGTAATACCTTCACTGCTGCACACAGATGTAATGTTCACATCTGAATATCAAAGATGGTGGTTCAGTGAACCGCTCCTGTGGGCCCTATCCTCCTTTGCAGCAAAGAAACAGTCACACTTCAATAAATAGCAAATTTCTAAACCACCCCGTATTTCAAAGCACAGAGCTTAGACTATGACGATTGAAACACCAAACCCCACAGTAATTTTGGAGGCAGGTTTGCAAGGAGAGAAGTGGCAACGTGTTTCATAGAAAATGTGAAAATCTAACCTTGAAGAGTAAGCAGAGACAGAATTCAGAGCGACTGCCTCAGAAACACCAAAGCAAATGACCTGGGGAACATTTTACTGAGTCCCATTCAACTGCTCCATGTATTTTAACATGCAGGAGATCAGTCGTCCTCTCTTTTCCCAGCATTTTCCTTGTCCTAGGTCTAGGCTACCAGTGTCACCGCAGTTTGGTCTCTCTTTATGTGAATCATACTGCTGTCATGGGTGATTTCATGGAATTGACTTCTGACTTAACTGAGAAATTGCTCAGCTCTGAGAGCTGGAGAGAAATAGAAATGTTAATAGAGAAGTGGAACAACACTACACTGGAAGAGGCACCCCCACAGGCTGGCACTGACTCCCTTCCTTCCACTCTCAGAGCAAGTGACCGTCTCACCCTGAGGACCCGGGAGGGCGAGGGAACATTGCAGGCACCAGCACACAAAGCTCTCTGTATTCCCAGTTAGCTCAGATGTTTTCTGCAAATTTTGCAGTTACACTGCAGACAGATCAATGCTGTGATTTGCTTTCAGCAGGGAGGCGGGAACCCCTCTGGCACTTCCTATTTTTAAACAACTTAAGTTGTTTTGTATTTCCTAAACCATATTGATCCACGAGGCTAATGACAGGTTCTCCTGAAGCTCCCTTTCGTCACCGAGGAAGCCTCAGAAATTACAACTGGAGATATGGAAAGTGCTTGAAATCTATTTTACTGCACAAATCTGCTGCCAGCTTCTGCTATGTGCAAAACAGAACGGCAGCCACAAAATCTGTCCTGTGAGCAAGGTTAGATAGACTGCTAGAGATGTAGTTTATACAGGGTGCAACAACCACTGCATGCTTTTTTTTTTCTGCTATCTTGTCTGGCCTATGAACAAACAACAAACATTAGATGGGGATGATCCTGCTCTTCAGATATACAGAAATTAATAAGTAGGAGCAGGCGTTACCTTTGCTGCGTTCTCTCTGCTCTGGGCCTGTGTCACCAAAAGGCTTTTTGTCATTCTTTCCCACTGTGCACAGGTCTCAGACATGTTCTCTGCTGAAAGAATGACCCTGAGTCTCTGCTCCTTGTCACCTTGTGCTGTCACCTGCTTGCAAGATGACTACACAACACTTTGGGGTTAGTACAAATGAAGAATTACCCTCTCTCCTTAAAAGAAAAAAAAAGTTTTCATAGTCCAGACCTACACCACTGTATCTCCTAGAGAAAACGCAATAATACACATTTCAATAAAAGGGTACAGCTGGGAATTAACAAGATAATAAAAGGTACTTTAAGGATGCATTAAGCTCAGACTGGGAAACTCTCTTGCATTTACAGCATAAATGCTAATAAAATTATAAACCCGTTATTAACTTTTTACATCCCTGCCAAGTGATATTTAAAAAAAAAAAAAAAAAAAAAAGTATTAAAAAGGCTATATCTATAATTTTTAAGATGAAAAATGAGTACCCCAGACAGTGCAAAAATTACCTACACCATATGAATTCTTCATATGATTTCCTTCCCCTGAAAAAACACACACTTGTCTCCCCAAGGCAATCTCGGATTGATACCTGCTACATTGTGAAGGCAAGGGAAGAGGAAAAAATAAGAAAGAAAAGAATTGTGCTCTTCCTTTTAAAGCTGGCTAGGGCAGGATCCCAGCCCCACTCACCCATGAGGGCCCTACAACGTTCTTGCTGTACTTAACACCCCAACCTATTCAGCCTGCTCATTGTTTCATCCGCAAACAACTGCCATCTAATTGCTACACGTGGAAGGGAAATTAGAAGGATGGTCCTTTGAGACTGCTACGTCTGCTTCCAAATGAATTTAATTAGCAGATGAGGGGAAAATATTGTAATTGCTTCAGACTTACTGGGACGGGAAGGATTTACAGATTAATATTTCAAGGAGCAGCCTGCTAGCTGTTTGGGAAGGCAGAGGAACAATAGGCAAAGCACCTCGCACCCCAAAACCTGCAGTCCTTCAGGATGGAAAAAACAAGGCCAACTGGCCAGAAACAGTTATCAGGGAGATGAGCTTCTGATGCTTTTGGGTAGCTGACACCTAGATTTGCTCCTGCAAGGAGCTGGGACTTCTGTGTGATGTGCTGTTCTAAGTTTCTTGCTATTACAAGAGACAGAGGAGAGCACAAGACCTTCCTCCCAGCAGTGAAAGACCTCGTGCTCACGGCCGGTAACTCAGGTTGCACAGAGATGGGCACCTTTCAGAACTCAAGCCATAGGAGACCAAGAACCCAGTAACAAAAGATCTCTCTGCTGCAGGAGGTTGCAGCGCACCAATGCACCACGCTCAGAAACTCTTTTGCAGAGAAAGTTTTGCTAATATCGGGGTTTGCTGCAGTATGCTAGCAGGTGCTCATCAAGTTCTGTTGGGATTCCTCTTCTGAGGGCTCATCCTACTCATGGGCCAGGCAAGCCACTCATCCCATCCTGCATACTTCCACTTTCCTGCTTTCTGGCAGCGAGAAAAACAAGTCAGGCCACATTCCCAGCCAGAAGAGATGCCTACTTAAGCATCTCACTAAAGAGTCATATTTTACAAAATCTCCTTATTGGCAAAGAACTGTCTGAGATCTGGGAACTGCTGAGAGCCACACAACTTTGAAAATTCAGCTCATTTAGGTGAATTAATGGCTGCTGATTAGCTGTTAGATCTAACCTTGAAATCACACGTTGAGGTTTTCAGCTTCTGCCCAATAGTGAAATCAGCAGTACCTTCAATGGACTGACTGCTGGCAGGGGGAAAGAACAGATAATGAATTGGAAAGGGGAACTCAACCCCAAAGAGTTGGACCCATTTCTGTACGCATAACCAGCTACCCTGAAATGTTACACCTTCCTATGAGAGCCACTTCCTTCACAGCCCTCAGCCATCACCGTTTGCTTCCAAAGCTGTTTTACAAATAGCAGATTCACCAGGAAAACTGGGTGAAAGGCATTATTTTACTCCACATTTCCCCACCAATGTGATCTGAACTGCTTCGGTTACAGCATGGGTATCTGTCTCCATGTAAGTCACATGCCTATCGTGTAAATCTAGCTAAAAACCATTAGTATCTAAAGCAAACTTGCTTGTTTTATGAGCTTCTCCCTTTGCCAAGCCCCTCACTGACACAACAGGTGTTCTCTCACCACGTATCTCAAGCCACACACTACGGAAACACAAAACCTACCCAAACAGGCAACAAATGCTCACACAGCCACAACTCCCCACAGTTCATCCCTCACCTGCCCCTCCTGAGCACAGTGTCTAGAGTTTCTCTGCCACCTCCCTGCTCTTCACCAAGTCCACAAACTTGCTCTGAGATGAGGAGAAAGGGGCTCCCTGAAGCTTCAGGCTCTCATTGCACGAAGAGGAACATACATATGTGCTTGGAATCCTAAGAAAATGTAGCCAAACAAACAGATCCTTTCCAACGCTCTCATCATGACATTTTGAAGATGTGCCACAGCACCAAGACTAGGGAATTAAAGGCAAATTACATGTTGTTTTCATGAAGTTATGCATATGTCAATCAGGTGAGAAACCCAGAGGCCACCAACTCTTTTCAGCAACTCCAACCAGCCTTGGGTCAGCATGCCCACAGCACTGCCAATTCAGTGCTGCATCCTGCTGGGCATCAATGCATTTCAGCCTGGCTGGTCCTCCCCCTCTTGGCTGATACCACTGACAAGTGCCAGTCATTCTCAGTTTTTCAATGTGACAACTTCATATACAAGTACAGCTAAAGAACGCAATAAAAATGACATAATCAAGCCAATAAAAGACTGCTTGATTTTTAATTTCATTCTGTGACTCTAGGTCACGTTAAATCATTGGTTTCTTTTCAAAAGACACACACAAACACAAAATTACCTCCATCCTTCTGCTTATTCCCCACTAGATGATTGCCCCATCTTGCTCTTTTTTTTTTTTAAACAGCCTTGAAAGGAAGCAGTGTCCAGTCACAAAGTGTTTGAGCACTTGAAAATACGGCTATTTTGCCTCCAGACTGGGTAAATGACAGATCAAATAGCGCTTCCTAAAACCTCATATTGCACACAGCAGCAGCAGGTCATCGTTTCAAAGCACTTTAAAGATACAAGTCACACAGATCTCACAGTCCTGTACAGACAAGGACATGGGATCCAAGACGTTATGTGTGAAACACTGCATGGCTTTGCCATCAGACCAAGGATGGCAGCAGCATCTGCCCAGTGAGGCACAGCAACGCACCTCCTCCTCCCCAGCACTGATGTCTGCGAATGGCACGGCCTCTCTGCAACTTGCTACAGCTGATGCACAGCTCTATGCCTTCACACATCATCATCCTTACCTTAAGCTGGTCCTGTTTCTTTCCAAAGTCCTTTTGTTTCATTTACAAGCTTTTACTGGGAATGGCTCTTCTCTGAATTGCTGGGGACTGAGGTTAAGAGGAAGCAGCAGTCCCCAGCTCTCCCTCTGATCAGACCGCCTGATATTCCACTTGTTGTCCTCCTCAATGAATACAAACACAAAAATGGACAGATCGACCTGGTTTCCAGGATTAAATTAAATTTAAAATAAATCAGAGCTCTATGTTGTCAAAAATTAATTACTCGCATAGGCTCAGTGTTAATGGGGCCACTCCTCTGTAATACAAAAATTATAATAATAAAAAAAATTAAACTTCCAGTGTTGTGTTTAATCTAATTTCATCTGTGCTGTTTGTTTTACCCAGAAACAAAACAGGAAAAGAACGGGAAAGAGGACCCTTGACTTTCCTCGTTAAGTTCTTGTTTCTCTTCACTTGTCCTAATGTTTTATCACCAAGTGTCTGTTGATTCATTTCCCTCCTCATTATCAGCTAATCAGCAAGCAACTTCTACTATGCCAAGTTACCTTAAAATTACAAAAATCAATGGTGTGTCTTGTTTTTCCCTTTTCCAATGCATGAAATCCTACCTGAGAACAATACCACAACAGCTTCGGAAGACGTTGGAGCACTCAAGGTTTGAGTTTTATGTTTCGACCATAGTCACATTTTGAGAAGTGTTTTCACCCATCTTCTCGAGCATTATGAGGACGAACCTGGTGTTAAACTTAGCACCCTCTGCTGAATGGAGAAGAGCAGCAGGTCTCCAACAAGTGATTGCAGAGAGAAAACAAAAAGTTTGGAGCAAGCTTCTCAAACTCATCGTGCTCTTGCTGCAAAACTGCTGCAGCATTGCAGACCTTGTTTTGGTATGAGACAAAAAGACTATAACTCACGTGGTTAAAACAGAAGAGTTGGCCTAATAACTAACTCACAAGAACAGAACAGTCGCAGCCCACACAGGGAGTTTGTTCACGGTGCCTTCTGTTAAAACAAACTGCAAAGCAGCAACATTTACATTAATGAGGTGTTGTGACAGACACATATTCTTACATTTATAATCACATCAGGGCTACATCAGCCAACAACAGAAGTTACACTAAAGGCTCCTTCACCTTAGTTCTAGGACTTGTATTACGCAATGACATGATGAACAGACAGCTCTAGAAAAAAGCTTTCCAAAAGCAATTTTCATTGCAAAAATGGAAGGCGCTAAGCTGTTAACATGTAGTTTTCCTAAAATAGCCTTGCTTTTGAGGGGGAAAACAGCAGCATTATGTCAGCTGCCACCAGCATGCACCAGTTGCCTCGAGTTATCCACAGCATGAGTCACACAGCCATCATCAATACGTAGTTAAACACATCTTAGTGGGTAAAACCCTCAACTTCCTTCTTTTACACTGTTCTTGTATTCCAGGACTAACATATTTACTAGCTCAACAAAGCCATACCTTTTGTTAAGTCTCCCTCCCTTCAGAGTTTGTAATTCACTATCCAACAATCCGGCCGATCTGCAGAAATCTACACAGATATTTACCAAGCACTTTTCTAAGGCTGCTGTTATTGCCCGACATGATATATTTTCAAGAACATCTCATGGAAAGAGAGCAACAGAGGAGATGTTTAAATATCCCTAAGCAGGCACTGTATCCCACTGATTGCCCCAGCAAAGGCACTGAGAAGCACTGTGAAAACTGCATAACAAACAGAGGCACAGTCCTCAGGTCTGTGGGCCAGCTACCCAATGTCTTTTTTTTCTTTTTTAAATAAACACTCATTATCTAATGAGAACATTTTTAATGAATTTGAGATGCTGTTTGCAGACAGCCATTACATTTTTATTTCCCCAGCCTAGCGGAGTTAATGAGCTGTCACCCATTAGACAAGAGCACACCAACCTCCATCATGCAGTTCTTATACTGGGACGCCATTTATGCAACACAGAGCTGAGGTAGCAAAGGCTCAACCAAGCTCACTACATCTCTATCCAGGGCAGAGTTAGAGCAGATGCATCTGCAGAAGCAGCCCAGAAGGCTGAACAATGCTTTGTCCAGCAGCCTTCCCATTCCCAGGCCCGCAGCGTGCTGGATTCGTCTCACCCTGGTGTCTGGTGGGAGATTAATTTCTCCACTCCAGCTCGCCAAGTCCACCGCAGTCTCTGCGACCACTTCGCCAAAAGTGCAGAGGAAAACCAGAGGAACAGAAACGAATGTGAGCACAAATGACATAAGAACTATAAATCATTGCCAAGACGCTTGCAGTCGCACAGTCCTCCCAGTTTCATCACCCCGCCTCCGAGATCGGGGCTGTTTTCAGATACGTTGTGGCCTTGCCTTTGGTGTCCTCGCCAGGTTATTTTGGCAGGACTGGGCCTGGCTCTGCACCAAGACATTGCTTGGCCCTGAGATCAAGGAAGAACAATATTTGGTTTTCTGCCACATAGTACTGGCGTAAAAAAATCAAAAATCAAAATAGGCAGGCAATTTCTGCCTTTCTCTAATAACACGAAAATGAGCAAAACTCCCACATAGCTCACACACGAGACTTTGCTGAGCATTAAAGACTTTTGTTCCGCTGTTGCAGTTCCCTTTTCTTTTCTGCAAAGACAACATCACCTATGTCAACAGACTCCGGCCAAAAGCAACCAACTGCAAAATCCTTGCCGAGCTGTTTTTACACAACATTCTTCAAATGTTACCTTGCCAGGTAAGACTCTCAGAGTACTGCAGTTTAGGAAGCACTGAACTCGAGGGCCAGGATCTAAATTTGGAAGTCCACTTCTCAAGGATAAATAAATCTTTGCCCACAGCCTCTTTAAGTAAGCATGTTCTAACAAGGTGCAATCTGTGGGTCATCAGAAACACACTGGCATCATTTGCCAAATACCAAGGGATGAAGAATTAGATAGGAAACTGCATCAAACACTGTGTGTTAGACAGCGAGACGTCTCCTGCAATGAGTGGCACGGTGAGCCAGTGGGGCAGAAAACTCTCTGTAGGCTCTTGTCCTCCTGGTCTGCAGGCCTGAAAACTAATCAACAATAAACTGGGAAAGGTCATTACAGAAGTAACTATAAATCTTTTAAAAGACCCTCATAAACCTCTCAAAGCAACAGCAGCAGCCAGAAACCGTAAGCTGTGCAGCATCTTTACTAGGACATAAAACTGGAAAGGGGTCAAGGCAGAAGGCGAGAGAAAGGGTCAGGATGAGCAATAAAAGGTGCTGCTGTTTGGTATTTAAAAGTCTGGCCCTAACCGTTCCACTTGTGTAGCTTTTGTGCACTTGAGCCAAGAACAGCAGTTAAGTTTTGTCTGTGGGTCCTGGAGGTCAGAGCTGAGGGCTGCCTGAGTGCTGAGGGCGTCCCAGCAGAAGTGCAGAGCCCGCTGCCTCTGATCTAGGTTCCCCCACAGGGCCGAGTGCTCAACACCCTTCTGTCCCACACATCCATCAAACGTGCTGTCCAGAGGCCATGGCACGGAAGTGCCGGGGAAGTAAGGAAATAGCTACTCACTCTTTTGATTAGGACTGGTCAGATTTCCTTGGACAGAGACCTTTGAACTCCAAAGACCAAACATTTCATTTGAAACATCACAGGTTGACAACTGTGAATTTCCCAAGGAAATGGCAAGCTACCAAGTCCCAGAAAAGAAAAACTCCATTAAAAGCTAGCAAATCAGGCAAGTCAGAAACTTGACCTCTGGTCCCTTCCATCCCAGATCATTATTTGAGCTATGAAAGCACATTTTCTTCAGGAAAGTTTTGCGGCAAGTCCCACGTCTCCACTTTTAAACAAAATGACAGATTGAGGCAACGTCTACCTAAACAAAGCTACTTCTAAACAAGAGATTGAGGAGCTTTTGAAGAGCTTATGAGAGTTTGTAACAGAGAAGGAAGAAAGCTTTGTGGCTCAGAGGGATACCATGTACTGTTTGACTGATCTCCAAGTACACAAGGACATGTCATCTCAGAAGAGACCAAATCAGCAGCGGAGTTTAACTTGTCAACCAGAAGCACCAGGACTTAAAACTGACAGCTGCAACCAGCAGCCCGCTTGCTCGGTTTGACTGCTGTTACCTTTTACCGTGTCATTTCGGCAGAATGCAGCTAAAATGATTCTTGACTCTCCATCGAGTTCATTGCAGCTAACGACTCCGGCCTTAAAGGCCAGCTAAAGCTGAGCAGCTATCATCATGCAAACACACTGCACTTCCACGGGAAGTAAGGGGTACCGTGACAGTAGGAACGGCAGAGATTCATGCCAAGAAAACTGGACGTCAATGAATATTGTTGGATTGGTCTCTGCAACACCAGGTTTCTGGCCCAGACAAACATGTTTCTCGTCTACAGTATTTATCTCCTGCCAATAGAAATCCAGCCAAACTGGCTCCATCTAATTCTCACTCAATATGCCCTTGCAGAAACAAACAAAGAAAAGAGAAGTCTTTATCAAAAAACAGTCCTGCATGAAGCAGTGCAGCTATCGGTCTTATTTGAGGCAATTATCTCACCGATTTAGGCACTTACCTCTTATCGACTATTTTAGAAGCACTGTTTATGCAGTAAGGACCAATGAAATACGTACTCAATATTTAACAGTCTCGAGCAGTGCCAAAATCGCTTGACATTTGTTGGATGCACAGAATGTGCCCTCACTCAAAACAACAGGAGTCTCCTTTTTTTCCCCCCACCAAGACTAAGATTTCACGCACAGCTCTTAAAAGTAGTTGAAAGACCCGAGGATGAAGAGAATGGCAAGGCATATTTTGCTCTCTGATCACTCACAGTTGTGACTGCTCTTGGCAAGACAATATCACACGTGCTATGTGAAGAAAGCCCGACTCAAAAATAACGACAATGAAAAACAAAAACAACCCACCCCACAGTTCCACGACGCACGGAAGTTGAAAAGCTACACCAGCGTTTATGACGTACCTTCAGGACATTAGTTCAGTTAGTATGTTTGCACTCGCAACTTCTAAATGAATGAAAAAAGTTTTTATCCGCTACAAAAACATGCAGCACGGAGTCATGGATGTATGCTGATGAGGAAAGCATTTCTGAAGTGCCAAGGCAAGATTTCAGAAGTGATCCCCATTAGCTCTACTGCATTTTGCTGAGGCCTACTGCAAACGGAGAAGTGAGGAGGCACCGAAGCCCTATCCATGCCACTGAAGAACACGCTGTTTATTTTTATTACACTTTATTAAATAAACCCTCAGAACCAAGTTGTTTCTGTCATTAAAAAACAAACACTTCAATGAATCCCTGGTGGATAGGAGAGCCAGCCACAGGGAACAGGTAAACGCAAACTGTGAATTAAATAAAACTACTTCATCCTCCTCCTCTTCAGGCCTATTTTTTTTTTTACTGATGCACTGGGGGGAAAATAAAAATAAAACACTGTGTAAAGGCTTGCGTTTTACCATTTCGTCCTTTTAAATCCTCCCGAAGGAGGCAAAAGGGGCAGCACAGCAATAATCTTAAAAGTGGCGATGTTTCTTCGCCTTAGTCCTTTCGTTACCCAGCACCAGACATCATGCCGTGGGGACAAATAACTAACCCTTATTGTGAAACAACCATCCACAACAGTAATTTCAATTAGTATAGCAACAAAGATCCCCCCAAGACTACATAAAGCGTAGTGTGCGTGTGTGTGTATATATATATATATGTATGTATGTATCTGTACGTATATATATATATATGTCTATGTATGTTTGCCCCTTTCTCCAAGGGCACTTTTAGGACACTCTTCGCTACATTACCACTGGTGGGTCTGTGAAAGGCTGCAATGCATCAGGTTTGGAAAAGACTGGATGCAGATTTGTCTTGAATGCGCCATCGTCGTTAGCAAAGAGCGGTCCAACGCTTCACTGGGTAAAGCGCAATAGAAAACTTTGTTGGAGAGCTCGTACTTACATCACCTGTAGTGTCACCACATTTTAATCAAATGAAATGAGTTCCATGATTTTATAACAGAAATCACTTTGCACAAAGAAGTTTTCTGCTCGATAACTTTGCTTCACCAGCACTCTGACTGCGAGGTTAGTGGAGAAATTGTTAGTAAGTGGATGTAATGCATTCTGAGACACGTAGTATAGGCTCTTCTCTTTATGGAGAGGCAAAGACAATTTTTCTGCTGGAGAAACGTTTGGAAGACTTTCTGAAAAATCTTACAGCAATTAGGCTAATTTACCCCTACTAAGCAGATGCCAGAAATTAAAACTTGCAAGAATGACAGACTCCCATGATAGCTAAAGACAGAAGAAAATTGCAAGATCTGAGATAATCATTCTCCTGCCTGTATAGAAATGATTGAAATTATTGTTTGGTTCTCAACTGTTCTGGGGCAGGCACCGAGGAAAGACATCTATCAAGACATTTGGATTCATTTAGGCACCCTGCTCAAAGGGGTAATAAATGCCTGGCTAAAAATACCACTGACATTTCAATATTAATAATGATGTGTGCTCAAGTATCAGAGTATGATGATCCTGCAACAGATTTGCGATGGCTGTTTACTGTTGGCATTCATTTACCTTGCAGCTGCATGAAGGTGATCTGCACATTGTTGGAAAACAATTTTCAGTTGTCTGAAAATTGGCGCTCGGTCTGATTCCTGAGTGCATCTTTCCCTGAGCTCTGAGAAAGCTTTTGGAGGACACGACAAAAACTAGTTTGAATACACATCACTTGAGCACAGATGCAACTCGAGCACTAGAGCAGCTGTACCTCTTGTTTGAGAAAAAACCTTCACCTAACAGCTTAGTTTGAGTCTTCTCACAGTACAGTAAACTGAAGATACCCATTCCCAATACAACTGTCCCAAATGCCCGCATGCTGCCTTCCGTCCCGTGCATTCAGTGACAAATCCACTACCACAACATTCACTCTTGCCTGCTCTTCCAGGTGAAGACATCCCCAGGAGAAGAGGCAAGGCTGACCTGCGAGGCTATGACAGCAGTGCATCCCAGCACCGTGCACCTCCCTTACAGGTGATGCAGAAGTGCTGCAGGCTCAGCTCTGGCACTTGGAAGCACAAAGCTCCCTCCTCCCCTCACAGGCCCAAGCATACTTTGTTTGGTATGGTAATTGCTCGGAAATTATCGACATGGAGCTTGATGCTGCCACTGCTGGAGCACCGCTTTCCTCGCACAACGGCACCCTAATGAAGAAGTCCCTGGACCTGACATTGATTGAACACTTTCTACAGCAGGGCTGACAAAAGCGTATTTATTCTCTGTTGCCTTATTTTAATCTCTGCATTTTGCAAATTCTTTGTAATTATGTACGTGCTTCAGTTTCAACTGCATCACCCTCTCGCAGAATTGTGAGAATATTAATAAAAATAAATAAGCCTGGCTTGCTCAAGCAGCTTTAAAGAGGTGGATGTCCAATTAAATTCCCAGGCTCCTATGAAAATCCTACCATTTTTCACTGTCAGATGCCATTAGAATAAGAAAGGTCACAGCCCAAGTGGGGTCTCACGTAATTCCGTGCGAGGAGCGCAGTCCGCAACCAGAAGGCATTCAGGGATGCAGCTATGAACACTTCCCAGTAGGCATTCGGTTTGCTTTGCTAGAATACATCCCGCTGAAATATTTATTTCTGTTACAGCCAGGTGAAAGGAAAAGATTTTGGAACGTTTTTCTGAAACTTTAGCCAAAATACTGTTCAAAGACAGACCGACTGAGGATGCCTTTTGACTCCTGTATTAATAAGCAGAAAGACAGCACTAATTCAGCGTCTCTGAACGGCAATGCTCTTGACAACCAGGAAAATACAATTTGAGCGAGACAGAGACAGGAAGACAGATGATTTGTATTTTAACAACTCAAAGAAATGCTTCATGCAACCTGATCAACAAAGCCCTCCGGGCTGTTTTGATAGCGTAGATCTATCTGGAAGGTTAAGTGAGAAAATTAGCTTTAGAAATATGACTTATCAGCACACTGTCACAGTGCAGTTACCGAGGAGGATTACACTATAGCAAACAAATAAAATAAGTGCAGGAGAGAATCCCATTAGCAAGTGAGAACCCGTGGCCTTGTTGGGGTGCCGTTTGCATATATTGCGATCGCACAACCTTTTAAAAACTGCAAATTGGATTCACTTCTCCCCTGGCTACCTGCCCATTTTTCTTTAAATTGATTTATTAATGTCCACTGTTGCTTTGCAGTTTTATCCTTTTAGCAATAATAGATGTAATATATCACAAAAACAAATTTTTAAGAGTACATCATTAGAGTGATATAGCACTGGTAATAAACCCCTTCACACTTGGATGAACTTAAATCAGTTTCTCTTTATTGATTTTTGGTCATAACATAATTTTAAAGTTCAACTCAGTTAATAAAAAAAAGATTTGCTCTGGTGTTGCACGTAAAATACTTGTGTTGTAAGTTTTTGTGCCATCTGTTGTAAAGGCTGTTACAGATTTATATTCCCCTCAAGTGGGGGTTTGCCATTCTATAGTCTCCTTATCTGCTTCTGTACTGACCTGCATTCATCTGCCCATCTTTATCGCCGCACGCCTTAGTTCACAATAGATCTTTGCTCTGCAGCCACCTACTTGAACACACGCAGTCATTTTATCTTGCCAGCAGTATTTGGAGCAATGATCATTTGCATTTTTACTGAACTATTCCTTTTCTGAGTGTTCTGTGTTGACAAAAACACTTGTGTGACCCGGCTTTCTATTTCCTTCCAGCTGAAAAGCAACAATTCATCTCTTTGAATCAGCTTTTGGGTTTTTTGTTTGTTTGTTTGTTTTTGTAAAGATAGTTAGGAAAAAAAAAAAAAGTTGAATATTTCCATGCTTTTTTTATATACAGTTCTTAATTTTTCAGAAGCAGAGAGTCACACAGACAGAATAAGCTAATGACAGCTGAGCTTAGGGATTTAGTGGCTGAAACTGTTCTTGACAAGGAAGCATATGACTGAGACGACATAGAAACACTCACCCACACTTTTCTTACCCTTCTGAAACAGTATCATGATTGTAGGGCAGACTAACAACACAGCCTTGTTGCCATTATGAGCTCCAAAGAATGGCTTGGATTCTCACAATCCATTTGGCTTTTTGGTACTTCTCCACCCCAGGCAGAAGAGCAGTGGCCAAACCCATCGAATGGGGCCAACTTAACTCAGGACCAGGAGACATCTCTGAAGAGCACAAACTGATCCAATTTTCACACTTTTACAAGACTTGCCATTAGAACAATAGAAACAAGACAAGCAAACCTGTGGGTGAAACAGTCCTGACCAGCTGGCTACCTGACTATTTCACCCTACCTTCAGGCTGCCTCTCCTTGGGAAATTAAGGAACCAGTTGGCTGGCTTGGGATCTTCAGGAAAGCACTGTGTTGTTATCCAGGATTTGCACAGAACGTAAGCCATGAAAAAGCTGCTGCCATACTACAGATGGTTGTGCAGTGGCAGTTCGGAGCAAAACACACGGGTCTTTTTGCTCTCCATCCCACTCATCAGCAGTTCAGAGCTGTAATTTGGGGGCCTTGGAGCGCTCCCAGTGCTTACGATCGCATTAGAAGAGCAATCTGCAAGGCTGGCTATCGTACAAAATACTGCACAAACGTGTTATTTAATTTTTCTCCATTCTCTCTCATTTAACACATGACAGAGTGTCTCCAAGCTGGTCTCCTACAGACATAAAAAGAGGGTGAGTGGTGCTGGAAAAGACTGCAAATTTGGTAAACACCGATAAGGTATGTGGTCGAGAAGGCCAGACTATGACCCCAGATCACTTCAAACAGATGCTGTGTGACAAACTTATCAGGCTAACTAACGGCTTACCTAATCCAGCATTTTGTCTGCAGATACCTTTGAAGTTTCTGGAGACAGCCGATACATGAAGTGAACAAAAATGAGATCACTTGGAACTGGTGGCCCATAAGGAGCCTGTGATTAATGAAGCGAGCGGGTTGCTTATATCCTGGATGGGGAATTAGTCACACATACATTCCTCTAGAGAAACTTGGGGCCACTAAGTTATACATTTACAGGGATGCCATTTAAAAAAATTGATGTTCTTAGAAATCAAAGAAATGAATAGCCAAATCTGACCGTCCATCTTACGTGCTACCCACCAGAACAAATTCTTGTAACAACCAGGAAAGTCTCACCTCCATACATCAGTACTAACTTGACGAATAATTCATTCACCAATAAGCACATACTGTTGCTTTTCTTTCTCCTAAAGGCCTGTTTGTGTACAGCCTTAATGAAAACATGGGCATGCATTCATGTGCACCACAGAGCCGTATGTGATATTCACAACAGTACCATGTGCACACAAAGCTGTACAGACAAACCCTGTGGAAGAGCAGGAGGTTGTTCTAAGTTGCTTTGATTACTTAAAAAAGGTCTGAATGAGAAATAACAAAACAAAAAAAAGAGCTTTTATTTCTGATTTCCAGCCTATACTACTCTTCCTTTTTTCCTAAATGAATTTAAGATTCATTCCTGCCCAGCTTCGTCCTAGAAGACTGAGACTGAATAGCTACTTACAAATAAAAAAGCATCCTCTACACAACCCTGTGCACCCTGTGAAAAGACAAAGCATTTCTGACGTGGCCTTACAGAAGAAACACACCTAGCACGAGCGTGCCTATTGCCTGCAGCAGAGCCATGCATCTCTTGGAGCCTGTGCTCAGTTGCATGCCCTGTGCAGCCCAAACCACTGCCTCGCCTGGTGAGAGCCTGCTGCTAATGAGGAAATCCATAACCCTCCCACGGCAGATGCTGAGAAATAGTTTTTCCTGATGTATAATGGTGTATTGATTTTTAATTTCAAAATATGCAAACATGACATTTGCAGTAGCGAATCTCCATGCACAAAAGCTGTATTTTTGGACTTTTCGATCTGTATCAAGTTTTGCAAGCACTTGCCATCAATAAGTAGGCAAAAAAAATAAAATAAAATAAAACACCCAACTGTAAAGGTGGGGGGTTGCTGGCATCTCAAAATAGCACTCACTATGGATTTCTCCCCGAGTAAAAACACTCTCACATAAAAAGCTGATATCAACAGACGCGTGTAATGAACTTGTCAAACCACAAGGTCAATTTCACACCATGGTGATGAAGTTGTTACAGATGGGGTAATGCCTCTACCTCAACTTCAGGACAAGAAAGAACCCAGCAGCACTGCTCAGACTCCCACCCCTCCTGCTGGATGTTCGCCTCCATCTGGGAGTGCTTTTTTCTTCTTTCTAAGGATGATGGTGGGAATTCCAAAGCAAATTTGTCATTGGTAAGAATGAGGCTAAAGAAAAATAATTTCTTCACCTGTAAAAACAATTCTTACAACTTTACACTGACAAACTGGGAAAAATAATTATCACGCCATTCATTTCTGGAATGGGACCTTAAAACTGGGGGGAGGAGGGAGGGCGAGGGGGAGAACAGAAAGAACATTGGCATCAGCAGTGTACTCTCAGTGAAAGGAATAATTCCTGCCGTGTCGCACAGCGCAACCTATGTCCATGTCTGCAATGATGCACCAAATCAGGAAAGATGAATTAGAGGTTCCCATGAATGAATGGGGAGGAACCGCAGAATCATAGAGTGGCCTGGGTTGAAAGGGACCACAATGCTCATCTATGCTATGTGCAGGGTTGCCAACCAGCAGACCAGGCTGCCCAGAGCCACATCCAGCCTGGCCTTGAATGCCTCCAAGGATGGGGCACCCACAGCCTCCTTGGGCAACCTGTGCCAGTGCCTCACCACCCTCTGTGTGAAAGGCTGGTGGAAATGTCATCTCCCCACCAAGCACCTATCATTGCTATCAAATTGAAAAGCAAGCCAGGTAGCTATTTTTACCTGCATTCTCAGTAAATCCTATAATAAATGCTTGGGAAACCACTGAGGAAATATCCATTAATTCAGTTTCTTAAAAGATATCTTGATTTCTTCTGAACAATCGTTACTGGTTCAGAGACACATGGGGGAAAAGAAGCAAGTCCTGTCTGCTGCCTTGCAGTGCAAACACTCAGAGGGCTGCTGGAGTCCCCTTACAACCCTTGTATTACAAAGCTTCTCACCTTCCCACCCATGCAGACAGATTCTTACCTACAGGAGCAAAGACACCTCTTTGCCCTATGGAGAGCACCAGCTGACCATCATGGTTACAAAGAGAAACAAACCACTGTAAATAACGGGGCTGGTTTTTTAGCATCACAGTGGCTCCAATTGGATGGGACACAAACATACACTGGGCAGCCCAAAATAACAACGCTCAGAGATGCCTACCCAGGAAGCCTTGTCTGTAATACCATTGCTCTTTGAGCACAGTTTGCTTGCGGGCAAAAGCCTGGGAGAGATGACTGTGTTAATGACAGAACACTGAAAGACAGAAGAATGGAAGAGATAACCATAGGGGACATGTGCAGCTGGGATAAACTGGCATGGCTCTACTGGCTTCAGGAGAGTGACATCCATTTGCACCAGCTGAGCAGCACCGCTGTACGTTTATTTTTCAGTTCTTTGGTAATGTACTTAAAATATCTTCTTGGAATCAATGTCCTGTAATAAAATAGCATCCCAAGAGTGCACACGCTGAATGTCAAGGAGAGGAAAAAAAGACGTCTTGCATAGACTTATTCCATATTCATAATCATTCTCTTAATTTTTAAGCAATTCAAAAGGAAAAATATGCTGAATATTTCTAACGATGTACCCTATAATCTTACAACATATTTAGAATAGGAAATTAAAGCGGAGCTAAACTACCAATTGTGTCAGCAAAAACAGCCTTTCATGGCAAAATGACAATTTTCGGTCTTTGAAAGCTGCCTTTTCCAGCTTTTTTTTTTTTTCAAAAAAAAAAAAAAAAAAAAAAAAATCAGGCGGGAATGAAAAGTGTTTTGCCCTTTTATTGTGCAAACCAGCAAAAATACATTCCTCCCTGCAAGAGCTTTTCCAAATCAAATATATATATTTTTTACTGTAAATCTCCCAGAGATCAGTCATTTGGTGGTAAAGGATTAAAAAAACCCCAGCATTTAACTCACCAAAGGCAAATAATCGAGCTGTCACCATTCTGAACAGTTACAGGTTCATCCAAATATTCAGTGGGTTTATTTTTACCTTCTTCTAGATGCTGTCACTGCGTGCAATTTGACCCCAGTGTGTAAAGTGGCACAAGTCCACCAGACTCCAGCATAGATCATGTGTTTGTAAGCCACTGTCTGCTCCCCACAAGGAACATTTAAGGACTTCTTTTAAATGCTGTAAAGTAAAAGATATCAGCGCAACACAAGGAACTCATAAAGAGCATCAGGCTCCACAACAGAGTAAACCCGTAATTCTCGCTTCAGCTCCACATCTCCTAGGGCATCACAAACATTTCAGCACAAATCTTCAGGCCTTCACTGTCCGGCAGGGCATTCTGTTCTCTTTTTCACTCAAGATGCTTTGAGTTATTCTGTACAAATCCAGGCACCGAACTCTGAATGGGAGATGCAAGCACGCAGCTTGGTAGGACAAGTTCCCCAAAGCTGCGTACTTACATAATTATCACTTTGGCTTCATCGTGCTCTCATTTATACCCTACCATGCCTAAATCACAGTGCCTGGTAGCAGCTATGCACTCGTTGGGACGAAGGCTTTAAAATAGAGCCCTTATTCAAGAAGCAAACAGAGCAGGCAGCTACTCCTGCTGCACAGCTGCAATAGGCTACTGCAAGACCTGAGCAACACTTCTATCCAAGCTGTGAGTCAGTGGGAATTCAGAGCAGTCTGATAAAGCCAAGGTATAAATATAAATAAAATGATCTTCAAATGCTAGCTCAGCAACAGAGGTCAAAAGGGAGCGGGAGCCCAAACCTCTTTCTAAGGAATAGCAAGTTAAAAAAAAAAGCACAAAAAGCACTTGGATCTTGCTGTCCTGCCAGGGCTGCAGCGAGGTGGGAGGGTGGGAGATGCAAAGCCGTTAAGGAAGCGGTAGTGGGGGCTCCCCTGTGTGCTGCCACAGATGGAAAGCAAAACATCCAGCTCTTCCCTGCTGCCCCCAGCCCAGAGTTCCAAGGCAAATCAAAGTGCCCTGCTTTGAGAAATGATGACCTCTTGCCCTTAATTTTGGCCGAGTGGTTTGGCAACCCCTTCTGTCTCATGCCAGCAATATTCGTGTGCCCAAAGGGTAAAGCTCAAAGAGAATAAATAAGCATTGAACCTGGCTCTGCATATGTTTCCTTTAGCTTCATTCAGGGATGAGGAGGTCAGACCTTAACAAAAGGAAGCATCTCTTTGCCTGGCTGGCACTTACTCCTGTCCTTTATCACCACGAAATGAACCGCGATCGAGACTGCAGCGTTACACGGGTCCTGAGCACACACAGCATCTGAGCTGCTGGAAAACATAAGGAGCAGCAATATCACTTTACCACTTGGGAGGTGCTCTCCCCCCCTGCCTTTTCCTCAGCTCCAGGCTCGCATGGATCCCAACGGGATGGGCACGTGAGCTTTGTCTGCTCTGGCAGTTGCATTTCAGGATTCAGACACCAGGAACACCAGAGCAGTAGGCAACATGAAAAGAAAAGCAGCTCCATGCCGTTCTGTCAATACATGAATCCCAAATTTATTGTAATGACTTACTGAGAACTGTAACACACTGTGGGGGAAAGCTGCAGGAAGGGAAAAAAGCATCATCTCCAAGTCATGTAAGTGAGATTTAGTATCAATTTCCATCTATTAAACTACTGAATTTTGCTTAAAGGAAAATAAAGCTGGTGAATCCAAACTTGTGGCTTCTCCTGGAAAAAAACATTAGGGTGAAACCAAACAGTTAAAAAAAAAAAAAAAAAGGCAGTGTCCATGATGTCTCATTGACACTACATCAAAAATAATAATAATAATAATAATAATAATAATAATAATAATAATAATAAAAGCTCCTTCATTGATATCAAATTGGGAAGAGGAAAACCCGGCAGCACCACGTTCACACTGAGACTCGTCCCCCAGCTGAGGATCCACCTGCAGCTCCGCACAAACTGCCAGCTTCCCCCAGCCTGCTGCCCTGCTGACCCCGTACAGATGATGCTGGTTGTGCTGCAGCAGCAGGAACATAACCTCCATAACTCCTTCTGCCACCCAGTCAAGCCCTACATCTACCAGCACTGCCTGTAAAAGACCCTGAGGTCTTTTACACCTCCCGGTGAGTGTGCAGATAACACGAGGACACATTTGCAATTACGATAAGCCAAACCAAAGGCAGGAGAGCACTCTTTTCCAGATCTCTCTCTTGACCCAGGCGAGCCCCATTGTCCCTGCATATCTTCCCCCCATACCCAACAAATCTCCAGCCCCTGGGTTTGCACAGGTTATTCAAACGCTTCATTCCACATGCACCTGCTGCACGCGTGGAAACACCATTTATATGGCAAAAGAAGATTCCTGCTCTGTCAGATGGCAATTGTGACTATTAAAATCGCTGCATCGTGCTCGAGCCACTTTCCTGAGCTGCAAAGTTTCAGAGTCTGTTCTGCTGAGCATCCGCACTGAAAGGAGATTTGCTGCTGATTGGATTATAACCTAAGTGAAAATTCATGCACATTAATGATAAAATCCATTATTAGAGGTAAAGATGAACGTATAGTCATGGGACATATTAGTAACTAACTTTTCAATGGAGATTATTTCTCCGAAAGAAAAGACAGAAATAATCCTCTCTAAGCCTGCTTCACTTTAAAGACTTGCTGCCAACAGCTGGATCTGCTTGCTTCCAGTCCTGATGCACTGTAAAACCTCGCAGCTTATGATGCCCCTTCTGTGAGCACGTCAGGTCACTGCAGCCAGGAGTCCTCAGGCACCCACCCCTGGGCAATGAAGGACAAGAAGGTGGAGGTGGGTGCCACGTCCCAGCTGCCCACGTACCCCCGCCCAGCTGGAGGCTACTGCAAAGAAGCATAGCCCAATGCTGGGTGCAGCAATGCCCTTCAGAGCTGCTCTGACACCGGGGGCAGGTGACCCCCAAAGAGCCCTCACATGGCACCGTGGCCATTCTGCCTTCAAAAAAATCCAGGAGAAAGTTTTAATAACATCTCTGCGAACTCCTTATCTGACTTATCCTTGGATTTGTGCTCTCTACCACGGTCAAGAGCAAGAGCATGAATAAATTTGCCGTCTGTCAGGCAGCGTCAGAGATATGAATAAAGCATTACAAGGCAATTTCGGCAATGCGCATCTTTGAACTGCGCTCTGCTTCGCCATCGCTGTGCCCTTCCCACCACAGCAGAAGCAGAAATCCCTATTCATCACACTGGGAAGCACTTTTGATGTTGGCTGGAGATGGAAGAGAGTGTGCGCAGACTCTGTGGATTATTGGCCACTCTATAACAAACCCCACATGAAAGAGGACTGCCTGCAGCCCTGCACACAGCAGCACAGGATAAATAGCAGCGAGACCCACAGCAATGAGAAACCCCGTCCTCTAACACTGCCCTGCCCAAGGGAGAACAGCAGAAGGTTGGAGGTTCCCACACCAACGATGAGCAGATGCACCAGTGCACCGTGATGAGATGCTGAGGATTTAGTTTACGGTACACTCGGAGCAGGAGGGAGCCCACAGATGGAGTCACCCCAAATGACACGTTACATTCAAGCACACAAGTCTGAACCCCAATCTTTTTCTCCTCTTTTTCTTTAATCTCATCCTGTAATACCATCCGCACACATTCTCTGGCTCAGGGCAATAGGATTGCTCACAGGAGCAGCAGCCACAGATGCTGGTTTCTTATTTAGACTGGGTTTTCTCCAGGGCCTCAGTCCTGCAGACACATGGAGCACGTGAGCAGTGCCCTTGATCTCTGGGAGCCACTCACATGCTTAAAGATGCACGAATGCCTCGGAGCTGGCAGAGACGTGAACAGGCATAGGGCAAGCATTTAAAAGAGGAGAAAACCAGTTAGTTAATACATCACTTGTTAACCGATCCTTCAGTTCAAAACAACACGGTGGGTGATTTAACTCCGCCAACAAGGCATGCACTGAGGGTCCAGCCCCGCGAGGCCCCCAGCCCTTCCATTCTCAGGGACTGCCAGAAACAAGGCACACACCCAACTCGTGACAAAGCACTTCATGCCCAACGGGATCAGCCTCCTATTCCTCCAGTTACCCCTGGAACCGAAAGCAATTTGGCCCAATTTCTGGCAGTGAGCAACGCTTTCCCTACAGTGAACTCAGTTATTCTCCACCCAGGAATTCTCCTTAAGGATGTCCTACCACATCTCCATCTGAACTGCGAGAGGAAACATCTTACCACATCCACAAACCATCACCACAGGACAGGTGCCCTGGAATCAATTACATCACACACGCATGCACAAGGATATACGTGCATACAAGCTAGAGTTTCTCTTGGCTTGCTTATACATTTGATGTTTACATTTTCCCATTTCCCTGTGATTTTTAGTTTTATCAAAGCTGAGAATCTCATAAATCACACAGTTCCAAAGTTTGGGTTTTAGAGATACAAAACAACACAATATTAACTTTAGGATGAAATAAAACACCAGCTGGAGTTAGGGGAATCTGCAGACGCTCGGCATCTGAATATTAGGCCTGGTGCTTTGGAACAACAACGCAGCAGCTTACACAGTACTTCTGCAGTTAAAAAAAGAGGTCCCGTGGCATCCTGGAAATAATTTACAAGGGAAAAAAGCAAGCATTCTGCATTCATGGCTCTTTAAAGTGACAGAAATTTTCATCATCCCAGCATCCAAACCTGCTTTCTGCAGAGAGCTGGTGAAATGATGATGCCAGCTCAGCTCCTGGGATAAGCGGGACCATAAACCCTCTTCCTATGAGCCTGACTCACCAGCGTGCATCACCAGCACCTCTTACAGTCCATATTTCTCCGTGGTCAGCCCTGGTTTAATGGCACCTTTGACAAGCTAAAAGGTTTTCCAGAAGGAAGGGAGTGGTGAGATAAACGATCCCACCAGCATCCATTATCTAAAAATATAAGCATACACCAGCCACTGGGGGAAATGGTAACAAAATGCTATTGAGATTAAAACCATGAAGGCTTCAAGACGTTGTTTTCCTGCCAGAAAAAGAGGAAGGAGCACAGTGCACTATTATTTGGCTGCTTGCTGATCCTCCAGGCTCTAGCAGCAGCCCCGAGCACCCGGCCCCACAGGACAGGGAGCTCTGCTGAGCCCTCCCTCATCTCCCAGCTGTATGGTGCTGGAGGGCACGGGCATTCATGGCTGAGCAAAGGGCAGGGACTTGGCCTTCATACCAACACATCTGCAGCCCAGTGCCAGCACTACCCAGAGAGCGGCCATGCTTCACCCACTGAGCAGCAAAGGGAACAGGCATCCATAGCACTAATAGGGCAGTACTGGGCACAGCTGAGAAATAGACTCATCGGCTCATTCAGGTTGGAAAAGGTCATCTCAAGATCATCTAGTGCAACTACCTAACCCTACCCAGGCTACTATAAATGAAGTCCCTAAGTGCCATAACCACACATCTCTGAAATACTTCCAGGGACAGCAACTCCACCGCTCCCCCCCAGACAGCCCCTTTCAATCCTGACCAACATCTTCGTGAAAAAATTCTTACAATCCAGTCTCAGTCTCCCCTTCGTGAGCCTTCTCTTCTTGAGAGCTACTCAGCATCCACAGAAAGAAAAAAAAATAGTAGTGAATAATCTCCTTGTTGCTTCGTCTGTGTCCCACAGGATGGGGTTTTCCGGCAACAGAGTTCTCAAGGCAGGGGGTAAAGGAAGCAGAAGCAGGCAGGATTTGTTGAACAGGGCGATCACGTCTGGCAATTTTTTATTTTTTATGTTCAAGTAGGGAGAATAATAGCAGTGACTCCCTTTCTACTTGCCCCTGTGACTGAAGGGCTAGAACTCTGCTCCTCTCATTCCTTCGGTTAAATAAAATGCCACTTAAGGGTAATAAAATCTTGCTGTTGCGCACACAGCCTCGGTGACTGATTGCCAAGTATGAAAGCATAATTCCTAGTCTTAAACAGCCAATTTCAGTTTGTAAAAAGCATTGCCAACAATAACCAGAAAGTTTAGATTTTAGAGCAAGTACTCTTGGCAATTATTCGTGATAATCGTGTCTCAAGCTGGTGCAATTTCATAAACAAGGAGATCTCATGCAGAGCAAAGAATAACACTTTTTTTTTTTAATACCTCTCATGCCAAGAGAGTGAAGAATTACAAAGCACCTCTGAGGGCTACGCTAAGCAAAGATTATACAAAGATGCTGCAATGGTAAAATACCTGGGATTTAACTGAACGCCTTTTGGGGGAGCTGTGCATAAGGCTCCAGTAACAAGCTTTAAGGGCATGACAGCTTTGTTTGCTGCGGGGTCAGACCTTCTGTAAGACAATGGAATATAAGCTTCTCAAGGACATGCAAACAAAACCTGCAGAAGCACAGGTCAACCAGAGGTATTCTCAGTCAACCATACATTTCAAGGTTGAACCCACAGCAAGAGCCTAAGGACCCTTCATCAGCATGCAATCCTCCCCTGCTCAACGTGCAGCTCTATTCCTTCTCCTTGACCCCACATTTTAGTTTAGCTGCTAAAGATGCAGGAGCCCAAGCACCAAGGAAAGCCCCAACTGTGCTGAGCTTCCAGCCAGGTCTCCTCAGTCATCTCCCAATGGCTCGAGGTGCTGAGACTTTATCCTGCAGTCCCAGAGATGCTGCAAGCAGGACACACGTAGCACATCAACACAACCCATCTTGTATGGGCTGCTGCTCTACAACTGACTGAGCTTTTCTGCTCTGCTTCAACACCTATTTTCCATTTAACTTCATTGAAATAAAGGAGGTGGCCTCGCACACAAATCCTTTTGCTGCTTACCCAGTCCCCAAAGGACCAAGTATTTTTCCACACATCTTTAAAGTAATGCTAATTGCATTATACACAGCAGCAAATATACACAGGGGATGGCGGCGTATCCTTTAATTACGTATTATTATGGCTTCCACTGTTTCTCGTCCTCATTCTCTTCAGAGGAGGAGGCAGCATCTGCCCTCCTGCTGTGCCACAGCAGATGAGTCCTCGGATGCGATCCCCACCAGGAACCTTTTCAAACCTACAGGTGGGCACGACCTCTGCGCTGCTCTTTTAAATAAGTCAGCCACCGCTAATATCAACCAGCCCACTACTCAACCTTCAAAAAGCTCCCTGGGATGGCTGGCTATCAGACCGTGGTGCTGCAACAGGACAACCTGTAACCCAGCACCCCTCACACATGACAAATACGCCCCACCTTGGCAAACCACGCGCTGAGCTCACAGCCAGCATCCCCACTCCTTCCTGCTGAGCCCACCATTCCTCATCCAGCTGCTGATGCCTTTAATCCACAAGCATATTTACTTCTCTGGCATTTAGTTGTAAGCACAACTTAAAGGATGTTCAGTACAGCTAATAACTGAACGCTATAAATCCCACAGTGAATGTCTGTAGTCATAGATAAACTATATATGATCATAACAATTTATTTACGCGTGCACATATGCAAACACAACTTTTCCAAGGATTATTTCTCTAATTCTGTTATAAAACTGGAGAGTATCTCTCCTCCATCATTGCTCCTTGAAGTTTATTAAACCAAATACCTCCAAGATGTCATGAGAATGGGTAATAAAACCAAATGGATATAAATGTTACTTAAAAAGAAAAAAAGAAAAATCAGAATACTCCCCCCCCCCTTTTCAGCATCATTTCCGAGCATCCACAGTGGAAACCAGTGTCACCCCAAGGGGACAGGAAAGAGCAGCATGTGGGACAGCAGAGCAGGTCCAACCAAGCTTTGCGATGGCGCAGCGACAGCATGGCTTGCAAAGTTCTGGTGACACCCCGCTGCATGAATACAGGCGTGTGGTAACATCTTAGGTGTTCTCAAATACCCTGCCTGGTTTCACTGCAGACAGGTAGAGGTCTTCCAGGGGTCCTGGGTCACATTTATGAGTGCTCTGCCAGTGCCTGGTGCTCCCCAGAGTGTCTATCAGGCAGCAGAAGCCCACTGTAGCCTCTTCAGGCTCTCCACACCAAGGAACCAGATCTGTCCAAGGATGCTCAGATTTCTACAACAATGGCTCCCATAGTTAGCAATCCCCAAAACCTAATGGTAAGCATCTCAGTGACACTACTGCTGCTATTAAGCAGAACTGCACACCATATATTGCCAGTACAATGACACCAGCTGTGGGGAAAGGGAAAGGCCTTCTTCTGAGGTGCACTAATTTGCAGAAGGGCAAGCCAGTCCTGAGCTGTATTTCTGCTCTTACCTTTCACACTGCAACAATAGCACAGCACAAGAAAGCTCCTTGGTTTTTCAACTCCATGACACAGAAAAGCTTGAAAACTAGCTCTCTGTGCAATTTGTTTGAAATAGTTTAGGTTTGGACTACAGACAAAAGAGGGTGGTGAGTTCAAGGCAGCCAAAGAAGTCTAGAACAACAAAGCACCAAGCCCAACTATCACAACCATGCTTGATATGAGCAAGAAAAACACTCCTCTTCCAAGGAAAACAGTGCCTAGGCTTCTCAAGGCATGTTTCTACGCAAGTCTATTGCACAGTGTGGGATAACGCTGCTACAACACGAGCGTTGGGCTCAACAAATCCAACTCAGTATATCTCATCCAGGTCTGAGGAAAACAAGTGATTGTTAGAAACAAAGTTCCCCCGAGCCAGCCTACCTCCCTCCTCCTCTGGGCAGTCCGTGTGCACACAACGGGTAATTCAACTGGAGGCTGGTGTGCTCAGATCATTCAGCAGAGGTTGCCCTGACTTTGTTGCAGGGCTGTTCTTGAATTAGCAGGGACACACGAGGAACGTACAGAGCATATCATCACCCAACACTCACTGGAAATACTAGAACAAGTTAACAGAAACCAATTTACCCTTTTCCGTTTTAAAGAAAAGCACTACATCAGTTTATCCTTCTACCAGGCCTACCATTAAGGGAATCAAGCTTGTATTCAACTTACTTAGCATCAGTAACTTAGCTACTTATATGCAACTTACTTAGCATCTGAACAACAAACCCTAAGGTAGCCCCATGGAGCAAGTTGTGTCAGATCTAACTGACAGTAGCAAAAGCGACAGCATATGAGGTGCCTTAACGCAAGCTGGTGCTCAGCTTCCCTGCTCGCTTGCAATATGTACGTGGAGTTTGGGGGCAGGAGAGCCTGTTACCGCAAAATGCATTCAGAGCTAAAAGGGGATGGCAGCGCTCCACACTGTAGCCTGATTGCATTCGACTGAGCACAGCGGAAGAAATAAATATTTAGACAGGGTAGATGGCACCCTGAACACATCGAGGTGTCAGTTCTGATCTCCAGCAGCTGAAAAGCACCCTCCTCTTCCCGCGCTCACGTGAAGCTCGCCACCTCTTGCTGCCTCATCCAGATGGTGCACAGGGTGTTCCTAGACAGCCCGAGCCACAGCCAATCTGCCACGTTATTTCCGTCTCTCTGCGCTGGCTCATCTATCAGTGCCACTGCATCTATTGCAGCACGCGCTCCTTCTCTGCTGCTGTTTACAATTAAAGGAAGGAAGAAAAAAAAAATCTCCAATCCCAAATTAGAATTGTGCTTCAGCTGCACAGTAGGTAATTAAGGAATGTGGGAGCTTGCAACTTCCCGGGAGGTAGTGGACTTAATTAAAATTAAAGCATTTCATTTGAAGAGGGTGGTGCGACCCTCTTTCTGCCAGACTTGAGGCCCATGGAAACCTCTCACTGGTAGCTATGTAAGCCCAGAGTATTAGTATAAACGTTTTCATATGCAAATTGAGCTAGCATTCCTCAATGCCCTGCCTACAGAGCCGCTTCATTGCTTCTCCCATGCAGTTGTGCCCAGTCAACAACAAAAGGCAACCTGTATTTATAGGGCACTGGCCTGGCATCCAAGAAATCTGCATGCAAAATACTCAGCTTTGCCAAATGTCAGCAATGTGATGTGGGCAGGTCAAACACTGCTCTGCCTCACAGTTCCCCCATCAGGAAAAATTGAAACAATTTGCTCTCCTCTCCCACTTCACCCATACAGAACCATTCTGTTTTTTCAAAACAGGGCTAGAACCCAGCAGCAAATGAGGCAGGCATCCTCTTGTCTTTCTTGAACCCTCTCACACAAAGCAAAAAGCAAATAAACCCGATGGACTGGGCCCTCTGTCCTCTCCTCCTGCTTCTCACGTTGCCACAAACCCGATTCACGCCGGGTAGGGCAGCGTGCAGGCCTGGCTGCTTTCTGGCACGATGGGAGGCAGCGCAAGGATTTGTCAGGAGGGATGCGAGGCCCCACGATCCCATTTGACCCAATTACAGCTGCTGACGGCAGAAGGAGGGAAGGAAAGGTAAGATGCAATTTGCGACAGAGTGCTTGTGCTGGATCCAAACTAATAGCCCACCATTAACTGTAATCGGTGCACATTCGCCAATGCAGGTATAGTCTGTTTTTATTTTAAAAGGATCAGCAACCACAGCTACAAGGTATGAACCAGCCTTGAAACAAGCACTTGCCCCATGGTAACACCAGTCTGGGCAAGTGCAGTGGCATCTCCGATGCCAGGACAGTGCCAGCCATGCTTCCACCTCTGCTCACCGTGAAGAGGGATTCTTCACCAGCAACAGCAGACGGTGCAGGAAGTTGGGCCTCCTAAAAATGCCAACTTTGCCTGGGAAACCAACAGCTAAGCTTCTAAGTCCATTGATGCAGGTGAAGCTCAGAGCATGTTAAGACAGTAGATAGCCTAAGAAAGCAGTGGAGATAGATGGCTAAGTAATGAGGCGACGTCTCACACTACTGGAATTCATAAAAAATGAAAAAATAAAGATCAGTGGCTGCCAAGAAAGCTAGCAAGGCACATGGGCAGGGAATTTCACGAGGAACCCTGACTGCTTGAATGTGACACAGCCCGAAATGGAAGGTGACAGCACAAAGGGAGGAAAAATGATCAGTGACACGACCTGAGGCTGTGGTTGCCCAGCTCCTGTTCTGACATCCAAAAAAGCACTGGCCCACAACAGTGAACTAAGACAACTTAATTGCCGTTTCAAGATAATTACTGTTTGTTGCTGTTCCTCCTTCCATTTGCATTAGCCAATAAGAGCCATTTAGATTCCCGTTTGCAGCCTCCTGGGCTTTCTAGCATTGCCCCAGCGCAGCTTAGCTACAACAGGGTCATCTCAAAAATTGTGGCAAAATAACAGGATCAGCCAGCGCTGGAAACACCCAGCATCCATAATAATATCTTCCATGCAGCTCCTGACTGTCACTCAACTGTCTTGGCAACCATTCAAGCATTCTCACGGTTCAGCTACTGCTATACCAGGACTAAAGCTCTACAGTAGAAAGCAAAAAAAAAAAAAAGAGTATCTTTGGAAAGATGGTATTCAAGTAAAACGTAAGTGCTCTAAGCATCAAGAATAAAAAAATACCAAACACAACATGATTTGGACATGTCTAAAAAGGAGCCTTGAGAAGCAAGGTCTCTTCCTAAATTAGGAGTGTCAGATCTTGAAGAGCTGTCGAAGGAACTCATGGTTCATGCCCGTTCCCAGTAGCAACAGCATGATGCTACCAGCCAGGGTGTTTGTCCTTCAGGAAAGTATTCTGATGCATTCTGTCCTCCAGGACACAGTGTTGAGTGTTTGCTTGCTTCGCTCACATACCCCCTGCATTATGGTTTGGAGGCAGGATGAAAGGCCAGATGGACCCTTAGATCTGACACACCTTTACTGTCCTGTCTCCATGCAGGTCAGCACCATCAGTGGTGTTGCAGGGATGAGCGGTCTGCTGTCATCATATCCAAGGCTGTTCCTTTCTGCAGCTATTCACCACCACAGAACACACCGTTACAGAAATGTGGAAGCTCCACTTTCTCTAGGAAAATAATGAAGCCTTCTCTGTAACAACAAATTCTAATTAACTACTCAAGAAAAACAGACTCTAGGTGAAAGGAGGTCTCTGCTCAGGAAACAAGTCTTTACATTCCAAGGGCACGCAGCACAGAGGACTGCAAGGCGTGCATCTCTTCCACAAGATCTACCAAAACAAAATAATCATTTCCTCAGCAGTGACTGCCCAGACTGACTGACAGCCTGGATCCTCTGCCCCGTGGTAAACATACGGCAGCTCCTTTTAAGCTACTTTTGCACCAAGAAAGCTCTAACGACCAGGATTACCCCTCTGCACACAGCCCAATAGGGAAGACCTCCAAGAAGGGTCAGCTCTCCCCAGAACTGAAATCCAGCCCAGCAGGGAGCACACAGCTCTGGCTTCCCACCAGCTCACTCACTGCCCGTTTCACCACCACAGAACGTCCTGTACCAGTTCCGCAGACCCAGTGCCACTCCTCCCTCAGCTGGGCTGCAAATAGAGTTATCTGACAATCCAGGCTCTTTCACCATTTGGGACTTGCCCCCACCGCTGTCCAAAGACATTGAGCGCAGTATCGTTTCTGCCCAATTTGTGCTGTGACTGAAGTTGTCAGGAATTGACACGGATTCTCTATCTCTGTTGTCACGGTAGGCATCTTAAGATTGTACGGGAAAGAGATTATGCTTAAACCCACGAAATATTAGTGGAAGAAACTGAAAGAAAGCAGGCTAATTTGTGCTAATAAAATCATTCAAACAAAGCAGATAGCTGCCAACTGCTCGTTTAAAAAGACCCAATTAAATGTGACAATTTTTCATTTACAGTATTTTGATTGGAAATGTGTGCATTGGCATCTGAATTTCTGCAAGGATGAAATCATTCATTTTGCTGCATTTGTGTGCGAGAAATAAAGAAAACCTTACGCTTTCTCTCTTTCAATCTATTCCTTCCCAACTAAGCACTTCATGAGTGTTTCAAAGTACTGAAGTCCTCTTCAGTCCTGTTAAGTCCATTCATTCAGTGACACTCCCAAGATTTTGGTGTGAATGCTTTTCCTACATTGTATTCTGCTTTTGATGGGTCATACAACACAGAAACTATCTGAGAATAGCTTCCCAAGGCACTGCTAAGCAAAGCTATGGGAAGCGAGGCTGTTCTGCAGCAGGGACCATACGCATCTGCATTTTCATATGCTTACTTCAAGTAAGGTGCCTTCATGGATATTTTACCTTTCAGATGTTGAAATGAGCTCAAATCACAAAGCAAGTTGTCTGACAAGGCCATCTTCCATTTCAGTCTCAGAGCATTTCACGTAAAGCAAATTTGACAAAACGACAAAAGGAAATCTGAAACTCATCCCCCTGGTACATCGTGGATGAGAGGAACGTTCAAGGACGAATTGCTGACAAAACAGCACCACTCCGCATGGTGTTGGGCTGCCAATTTCAACAGTTTCCAGCACAACTGCTGCAGGGTTGCTGGAGCAGATTTTGAAGCTCCAAGCCAGAGGGAAGCCTGGATGAATACCTGAGCATAGGACAGGATTGATTTCTTGCCTAGCACCCACTTGAGGCCTCAGCTCCAGCTGCCTTGCTCGCCCAGCTCTTTGTCTCCTCTGAGGCACTGAAGCTGGCACATCTTCCCATAAGGCTACAAGCAGGTTAAAGAGCAAGAGGCAAATCACTAACTAGCATTAATCCTCCTTATCTGCTTATAATTAAGAGAGTTTGCTTTAGAGAGATAAAAACAGTTGCTTTCAGCACTTTATTAGCTAGGCCTAAGATCTGGTACATCAGACAAGAAGCTCGGTCTCAATGATCACAATCCCTGAAACATAAGGACAGCAGTGAGACAGAAATGCAAAACCTGGCCAGGGGTTTATTTACAAGGGTGCTTACTTCCCTTCACCGGCAGCCTCGATTAGCCTGAGAGCTGGGGAGATGCCTTCAGAGAGCAGAGTGGTTTACCGCCATCTCCAAAGAAGCACAATTAAAAGAGCTCAGGGTATCTTTACCACTGAGAGAGCATCAAGTCCGACATGAGATCTGCAGGGAAGGCAGGCGGATGGTATATTTCCCCAGAGGGAAAATGATGCTCGCTGACAGGCTGATAAACCCACCAAGATCCGATCCTGCTAGTCACATAGAAGTGCCAAACAAACCTCTTCAGTATTTCCTTCAGCTCCGTAACAGGCAAAGCAATACCCAGTAACGATTAAAAGAAGAAATTAACTCCCTGACACCAGTAGGAGCCCAATGCCCCAATGTTTAGGAAGTCTTTGAAACGTATTTCCCCATGCAGGTCCTAAAAGCCTTAAACCCCGCCCAAGAGCTAAGCTTTGAAAAACTACACATGAATTCACAGGCTGGAAAAAAATTAACACATGCAAAAGCAAAACAAAAAACAAACAAATGTCGCTCCTTGAATGGATGCAGTTTTTCGCAGTGCTGCCTTGACAGCAATGAACTTGAGAGCAGAGTCAAAGCTCTAGGCTGCTCACTCCATTGGAGATGGAGCTCATCCCCTTGGTAGCTTTTCACCTGCAGAAACGGTATTTCTGCTGCTGTAGGTTTTGACATTTACAGAGCAGCTCAGAGGGTGGCTGCCCACCTGCACCACACTTGCTGCTCGTTTGCGATGGCATTCAGGTTTGGTCTCTATTCACACCTCTACCTCAGGCTGAAAAACAAAGATGTGAGCCCTACAGGATGGTCCACAGAATGCTGGCAACCGACACATCTACAGCCCTGTCCCCTGCACACAGCCGTGAGGCACCAACCACAGAACGAGCATTTGTGGGCCAGATCAGATGCAAAAATCCATCCACGCATCACCCAAATACGAATCGCAAATTCTGCCTGTGACGTGAAGTAAATTGCCTGGACTTCAAATTGGGTACTAGGAAAAAATACTTCTGTGGAAGAGTAGTGGGGCACTGACACAGCCTGCCAGAGGAATGATGGGGTCACCATCCATGGAGATGCTCCAGAACCATGGGGATGAGGCACTGAGGGACGTGCTAAGCAGGCAGGGTGAGAATGTGCCAAGGGGCATACTAGATTATCTTTGTGATCTTTTCCAACCTTAATGGTTCTGCAGTTCTACGACTTGGGGCATCGAGTTTTTAGTTTGCCTTCTTGTCAGTCTGCAGCGTGTTTGGGGATAGAGGCTGCCATTTCCTGAGCTGGGAGCTCACAGCTTGGTTAGGGTGCTTGCACATTATTTATAAAATTGATAACATATCATAGTTTGAAGTCTAAGCATTCACTTTACGGAGTTCCCAAAACCCATCCTTGAATCGCTGTCACGTTTGCAAAACCTACAGCCAGGCAGCACAGTTGCTTTAACCCACCATTAGCCATCCATTTTCAAGGCTTGGATCTGCAGCAAAAAAGAAATCTAGCCATGGGCTGTCAGATGCCTGCTCTGCAAGGAGCAGCAAGTGTTTATTTAATTTCTTGCACAGACCCCTGCAGCAAGCACACTTTGTCAAAGAGGAAGCCCTGTAATGAAAGTCGTGTGCTTGCTCTGTTACATGGAAGATGACACTGCCAATTTCCAAGGAACCGAATTATCCGTGAATGCTGAAAGCCAGGCCCTGCAGCTCAGCTGGAAGGGCTGGGGCTGAAGCACTTGGCAGAGAAAGCTGGAAGTACCTGCACTTTGCTCAGGCTCCCCAGATTTTTCATAGTGAGCCTGCTGGGTGATGGGACATGGCCACCTCCAGCACAGGCCATGCATTTGGCCAGCCCAATAGCTACAAGAATGAAAAAACATCCCCTCTTGTCTTTAATGCAGGTCCCACAGACTCCTTCCTAAGAATCTGGCCAGCCTTTTAATCCCTACGCCCAGCTCTTTAAGGCAACACAGCACACAACTAATAAAAAAAAAAATGTTTCAATTAACTTTTTACGACTTCTTGAAAACCATCTGTGTAATTTTGCAGCGCTTCCTTTTAATCCCACTGATAGAATTATGTTCATCTGCCTGAAACCCTGCATTTGTTGTGACGATCACAAGACCTCATTTGGTGGACGTCACGGCCCATTACCTGTTTTTAATAGTGGGCCAACACCGAGTGCTGCAGCAGCTGCTTTCACGCAATGCTGGGAGCAGCCTCAGCCCTGCAGCCCTCCCACAGCCCTGCAGCACCAGCAGGGGAAAGAAAGAAGGCTTTTTGCTGGTACAGGTGCTCTTCTGAACGCCAATCAAAGGGAAGCTTGCAGGGGATGTGTCCACCTGACACTCTGGGAGACACTCTGCACACGGCTAAATAGTAGGGACAGCAAAAGCATTGAGCTGAACCCACCCCCTACTGTCAGAAGGAGTCACAGGACCGAGGCAGGCTTCAGGCAGTGCCGCCTGTCCCTGGGCTTTGCAGGCAGTTTGTCGGAGCTGCTGACACCCTCTGATCAGCCTCCCAGCATCTATCTGCTTGTCAGAGGAAATATCAGGATGAGTTCTACAAGTGCCTGTCTCCCTTGCTTGTATAACCACACTGCCACGCAGGGACCTACACTCAAACAATTATGTGGCGTTTCCTGCTCTGCGTATACCTTTGAAATGGAGATTTCTTGAGCAGTTGACTTGTTTGAGTTTGGTGTTTTGGTTTGGCTTTTTTTTTCCCCCTCTTTCTACAAATCCAAATGCTGTCTGAATGGCACGTCATAAAAATCAGCAATAAAAAATTCATAACAACCCCTCCAGGCTGAAGGAATGGCTGCATATTGTATTTACTGAGCTGCTGCCTGGGCCCCCGAAGCCTGATTTCACACCAGTCCACTCATTAAACATCTAGATCAATGCTGCACAGATTAGGGCAAAATGCAGACAGCAGCACCGGATCTGTCCGCAGACATTGTCACACGATGGAAACAAGAGCCCTATGGATTTTTCCTTTAAAAAAATCCCCCTTTCAGCAATACCACAGAGCATCTCTCTCCATCTTGCTGTGCTGTTCTCTGCCCCAGCTGCTCTGCTCCATCAGGTTTTGCTGTTCAGTCCCTCTGCCCCAAGCGCAGATCACAGGTGCCACCAAAGCCAACACGACACCGACCTCTCCTCCATCCACAACCAGTTTATTCAGTGGCTGAGCAGTTTCCCTTCCTATAGAGGAAGGACTCCGTACTGAAAGGAGAGAACTATGCAGCTTTCCCTGTGTGCTTTTTCTCCATCCTAATGGACTCACACAGCTAAGGCTGCAGCTAACATCACGGATAGCAATTGCTCAAAATCGTGATGATAGGGAGAGATTATCACTTGGAAATGGCTTGTTCAGAAGGAAGCTGCTAATAGCTAGCCTGAAAGAAAAAAACACCCTGGAAAATATTTCAGAACATATCCTATACTTAAATTGGTGAGGTAAATGGGAAAAAAATACAGCTTCAGTTTCAAACTCCTCAGTTAGAGATACTAAAGGTGTCAAAGGTTTGGGTTTTATTTTTATGTGCACAGTCTTCAGCTTTTCCAGCGTAGGGTTTTTTGGTTGTGGTTGGGTTTTTGTGATTTTGTTTTGTTTTTCTCATTTTTTTGTTGTTTTAGATCCCTCAGTTGTTGCTGCCTAGGAAACCACAAAAAGTACAACAAAAACTGACTTGGCCACTTCGCTTACAGAGAGAGAATTGAAGCTTCCTACATCCAAAGACCCCAAGGAACCTGCATGGGGACTACAAACCATAACCACCTCAACAGCAGAAGGGGACCTACGTGCTAAAAAGCAAGAAGGGCCGATACAATGAGATATGTCAAGAGCATATTTTCTCCTAAAGCAAATGGCAGGAGCAGACCCAGCCAGGCTGGAGCACCTAAGTATGCTGAGGACCAAGGACAGAGTGGCCAAGATGCAGGCCCACCTGGCCTGACCTCCTAATGACACATGCCTTCACTTGTGTAAGTGGAAAAAGGCAACTGCTATTTCTATCCAGCAGCATAAAGGATGCCAGCTCAGGCTTCTCTCATGTCAGGTACACCTTGTTTAAACACATCCATAAACTCCTTCCTGAAAAAGACCACACTCTCTCACAGGGCTGTCCAAGGACCCCCAGCCCCACTGCTGGGCACAGAGCCACGTCGACCCCTACAGTGCCTCATCCTACAGCTCCTGTCCTCCTGATAAGGCTGCTGCTGGCCTGAAGAGAGTAGACAAGGACACCTCACACCCTGTCTCACCAGCCTCTCCCCCAACGAAACCATTCCGAAAACCAGAAGCAACAAGTGTCCTCCAGACACATCCTGCAGCAGTTTCCCTCAGAGCACAAACCAGCTCAAGCGCTTTGTTTACAGCACTTTCTGGGTACAGGCTCAATCATTTCTTGTCAATAGAGCTTTCCTTTTTCAGACTCATATTTCCAGAACACTTCAAAAACCACAAAAGAAAGGTCTGTGGACAGTCTGCAACTGAGCACCTGGGCTGTGAGTGGAAGTAGAAGGAGGCTTCCTCTCTCTCCAGCCCTCATCTGGGATACTGCTCACACAAAGCATGAGCTTGACTTGAGAACTAATCTGTCCTCCTCATCCATTTCACAGCCAGGACACCTGACACGGTCTGAAAGAGCATGGGAAGGACAAGAAGCATCTCCTCCTTGGTACCCAAAGACATCAGTGACTTGGTTAGTGTTAAAAGAGCTATCCATGTACTGCCGAACGTAAAAACTTCGCTGAAGCCTTCAGCCTACAGGTACTCCTTTCCTAATTGTATATGCTTCCACATTTGTGCTTGTTTGAAGATGTGTGAAACAGAACTCATTATCAAGATAAATGACCTATAACAAGCCTGTACAAGTGACAAAAGCAAAGGTTACACAGCAGTGTACACAACTAGACTCCAGCGCACAAATCCAAGTTGCTCAGTCACAAAATAACTTGGCGGCACAACCTCCAAGTCACTTCATTTGTGACTGCAGGTTAAAAGCTGGATTGGGATCTGCAAGCCTGATCACAAGAAGCAGTCCAGCAACATTCCCAAAATCCCTCTCTGTACCGTTACCAGGGTGGATAGAAGCAGAAAAGGTTCCTGTTGAGGCACCAAGCTCAGGCTCAGCAGAGGCAGCCTTTACCTGCCCCAACCCCAGGCTGCCTAATTGTGACTGCTTGCTGCTCCGAGTCCCTGTTGTGCAGCTCTAAGAAATACGCTGTAAGACCCAGGATTTGGAGTCACTGCTGAGGTTACTTTTATTTGCCTTGGGAAATAAAAAAAATTAGTGAATACAAGGTGACACCACCACCAGAAGTTGAGTTCTCCTAACTTCACAGTGAGGGAGGGAAGCATCAAGTACGTGGAGAGCAGATGCTATAAAACAATGGTAATGCAACTTTTTTCCATGATCCACTTGGTTTTACAACCATATTTCAAGTCTGGAGCAAACTCTCCAGCCATTTCCCATTTCCCCCTCGAGCAGTCCCCATTCAGGCTGAAACCTCCGACTGCACAGACTGCTCCCACCACTGTGTCTGAAGAGGGGGTTTTGCCTTACATCAAGCAAAGGGCTGACTCATGTTCAAGCTTCGAGCCAAGACTGAGCTTGGGTAGGCGGCTGCTGCTTCCCCTGCTGTGGCTCACCGTCCCCAGTCATGGGAGGAATGAAATAAACTCAAATCACCGTTTTATCTTACAAGTCAATGGAGCTCTAAATTGCCTTTAAATCTGAGCTCTGGTCTACTCTTACTTCTTACTCCTCATACAAGAGCTTAGAAATTTCCTTGTCGATTGCTCTTCCTGAGGGTCCACAAGATGCTGTGCTGCAGAAAGAACAAATAATTACTTCTGCTACACTAGTTGTTCTTAGTCGAGTACAAACAGTCGTGCTGAGGTTTTCTGGAGTGGATCTAGACAGAGCGGAGAGGGAAGTTGGGCCGTGCTTCGCTCTGGGGCTGCAGTTGGGTCAAGCCAGAAAATCAGGCACATTTGACCTTGCCTCTCCCAGTGATGAGGCTGTGGGCTTCGGAGGATCTTCAGCAGCCCTGAAACGATGGGAGGTCAATACAACTGGCAGCCACAGCCAAGGAGGTGAGACCTGGACCTCGTCAGGATGCGCATGTTCTGGAGAAGCGCACATCCTGATGAAAATGACTCCTGATAGGTGATGCACCACCACCAGAACCCTGGGTCATGTCTGAGCTCAGATACAGCCAATGCACATGGTTGTACTCTGAGCACACAGCCCTTTGCCCACCCCAAAGAACAGAGGAAGAGACCCCCATGGAGACTGTGATTTCCCTATATAATATCACAGCATCCAGAGAGGGGGGCTCAGAGGCACAGCCAGCTCTGCTTAGCTTTACCAATTCCTGCAAGTGCATGTGTATTACAAATGAACTCCAGGTGAACGAAGCACTGATCTACAGATACCAGTTCCACCAAATGCCACGGGGTGTGCAGGATGCAGGGGGTAGATGCATTTGCAAGAGGTTTGGGTAAACACATGAAGAGAGGAGGGGTCCAGGCTAACCAGCGGTTTCTGAGCCCTGTTTGAGATGAGACACAGGGCAGGATGAAGCCAGCCAGGAGAACAATCTGCAGGAGGTGCACACAAAATCGTGGAAAGAAAACAACCACCCTAGACAGAACCTAGGGTTGTTTTTTTTTCCTCTCTCTTTTATTGTTTTTTTGGCATGAAGGAAAATACATTCACTCGAGCGAGTGCCAGAAGACTCAGGTAAACCCACACCTTTTGGGTCACTGATTGTTCCAGGGAGTTTAAGCACCGATTATCACTGCTGGAAGTCCATGCATTTCCCTGCCAGGATTAGTTATTAAAGAAATTTTACACATTTGATGAAGGATTATGGGTTTTTTTTCCATAACATATTAAATCCTCTTTGCAGCTCATGTCATTTACATGTCTAATCTGTTCAATTCTGCCCATCAGCTCAGCCCAGCATGCCCATTAGAGCTGAAACGCCTGGTCAGAATAGCCAGACAAAATACATTTATTATTTACTACTTGGAAAATTCCAACTTCAAACCTCGGGGTTCCTTGAGATTGTTTTTCTTGCTTGTTTGTATACGCAGTGAGACACAAAGCTTCAGTTTACATTTTTAAATGTACTATTTATGGTTTTGCCGCAAGTTCACACGAAAAAGCAGCAAGAGAAACAGTGCTCACATCACATGCAATTAATACACTGGTTAGAACAATGCTGGGTTTTGACTTCATATTCAGTATTACTCCTCCGAACAAAACACGACTACTGAAGGTAATCCACAGCCTGCATTTTGTTACTTTATTTTGCTTTACCCACTGAGAAGCGCGCTCATCAGCACAAAGTGGCAATGAAAACGCCACCAAAAGCAGCCCTCAGGTAGCACAAATCCTTCCTGGCAATGCTCAGGAGATGCCCCCACTCCAGGCTGGGTGAAGGATTACAAATGATAATTTTGAAATATTAGATGGAAGAATGGAAGAGCACTTGCACGTCTACACAGCGTGCATTAAAAAACAGGGAATCGTGGCCCTCAGAACAACATTCCCCATCACAGACCCTGTGTACACATGCTGAGTGCCACTAGGATGTTTCTGTACCTGTTTAGGCTGCCTCGTTCATACACCAACACCACGTCAATGCATTTGCCAATAGCCTTCAATGTCCTGCTGCATTAAAGCCTGTGCAAGTAAGGAGCTCCTCAGGGGAGAAGACTCATGCTGTGAAAGACTGCCTCAAGCTGCATTTGCACAAAAGGTAAATTTAGAACTTCATGGTGAATCCAGCCCCTCAGATATATTCGAAATGCTCTTCTCATAAGGTTTGTGCAGTGTCTCTGTTTTACTGCGGGTTCTCCATCCACTCAAGCAGCCAAACACACAAAATCTGCCCTGACGTGCTCCAATGACTCATCACCCCAGCTCCAACCTGTCAGAGTGCTGCAGCACTACCCATAGGATCACACGGCCAGCAGGGAAGCCCACAGGAAGGGCAGGAAGAAGCCGGGGCAGGACGCTGCATCTGAGCGCTTTTATCCCATCACCACCACTCGCAGCACCCAATGGTAAAGGCAGTGCAAGCTTGCATCTTCCAGGAGGTGAGACCACTCCCAGAATGAGTTACTTCAAAGCAGTGCAGTGGCAAAGTAAGCCTTGCAGCGGCATGGAACTACAGGAATAGGCCTTTCTGTGGTTCAGCAAAGCACTCTGCAAGCAAGCAGTGTGTATGCAGAGCTGCTGCTGCCATTTCCCCTGGCTCCGTATCGCCTTGGGCGAGCACACAGCCAGGGAGCATCTGACAAACTCAAGCAGCAAATACCATAAGAAATGTCTCCATGCAAATTACATAAACAGTAAAACTGAGTTTATGTTGTCGGTTCTTCGTTGGCTGTTGTTTTCTGTTTTGTGATACTGCTCCCTCCAGATGCCCCCACTGCCGACCCACATCACCGCAGAGAGCTGCTCGGATTCCACGCATCTCACACCGCTTGGTAGCTGCACGGCTCGTGCCGTTTCCCACTGCACACAACTCAACAATGCTGTACCTTTATGCTGCCTCCGCTCCTTCGCAGTGTTGAAAGTATACACTGAATATCAGCTTGCTTGCTAGATAATTTTCTCTAACGGCCAGGGGTCTATAAACTTCAGAATCGAGACAAAAAGATCAATAGGTCTACAGAAGAGGGGGAGTGAAAGCTGAACAGCTTGTCCCACCACATCATCAGTATTCACACAAACTAGCACTGCATGCTTCGGGAGGACTGGCTCTACAGCCTCAGAGCAGGGTGTGACCCATTGATTCTGGCACCCCTGGCACAGCAGAGGTCATATCCACCTCTGGATGCATCTCTCAGTAGAGTGCAACGCCTGTGAGTAACAGGCAGAAACTTCCACCCTCTTTGAAAGCGCGTGACAGGGCAGTGAAACCAGCTATGGGATCTTGTAGCATATCACGACTGACTCTGGAAGGCTTGCCAAGGGCTAACCAACAAAACTGTTCCTGCAAGGCAATTAACATTCAAGCAGCTATTAAAGCACACTTTTAGCTGTACAGAGGAACTCCCCCTGTGCTTATCAAAAGCATTAATCGCAAGGCAGGGATGATAAAAACTACCCTACAAATTGAGCAAAGCAAGCCGGCGCTGCTTGCGATCTGATTTGTTTTGACACGACTGCATCATGGAACATTTGCCGTCGTGCTTTGCTACGACGAGGCGCTCAGCTCGCTGTGCTCGTGTACCCCCATGCTCTCTCCCTGACATTACTCTGCTACTCAATGGCAAGCAAGCACTCAACAAAATGTTTAATTTGCAGCACGTGCGATTCCCTTTTTGATTATCCATCTCCCCACACAATAAAATCCAGCTGATGCAGAACTCCACAAGAGCTGCCAAGTCAAACTGCAGGGAGAAGTTCATTTAGCAGAGCAGAAACACCTCTGAAATTCTCATTTATTGGATTTTGCTGCCAATCACGTTAATTCCAACACAAATGTCAAAATAAGATAAAAATATTGCCTGATTAAAGGGGCGAGCTACACAGAGGGCTCTCTACATACAGTTTATAATTTAAAAAAAGTCTATTCAAATGGAACAGCTCCATCCCTTCCCTGCATCTGCATGCACACGCAGACTCTTGAAAACAAGAGGCCATGGTTCAGGGTGGATAGACCAGGGAGAGTTCACCACAGCCAGCTTCAGCTGCTTGGCTAACTCCATGCCCAGAGAAGAACCAGCCTGCAGCATTTCAGCCTTCCCGGGATCACAAGGAAACAAACATCCCTCGTCCCGACCAGGCACTGACCACACGCATTCTCCATGCCCCAAGCCCAACAGAACAATACATGAAGCATTGAATCTTACACGACTGCTGCACGCACGGCTGCCCAAACACAAGCCAAATACACAGCAACTGGATTCAATCGCTTGGTGGAACCGGCACCTGCTTTGCAGCCCATAAAACATGGGGGGAAGGCCATGCAAAGGGCCCGAGTCTCTTCTGCTGGCAATTTACTGCTTCCAACATGCTCCTGACATCATTTCACATATACTACTACAGTAACATGCACAAGCTTTGGGTTTTTGTTCTTTGTTTTTTGTTTTTTTTAAACCATACTTCAGGTCACTGCCTTCCTGACCTGAAAAATACAAGGAATTCTATTTCTGAGCTGGGACTGAATGCCTCTATGCCAGCACAATCCGCCCATAAACAGAGTCCACAGCACATAAATAGAGTAAGTAAGCTGTAGCAGCATCTCTTCCAATATAAAAATGCATATATGTTGTCCGTATTCTTGCATTCATGTCTTCATTTCCATGCATGTGTTAATACACTGTCTTACTGAAAAAGGCATTTTGCTAAGGTCAAGTCATGAGGCAATACAATTAAGGTAATGCATCCAACTACAGCCTCTTTCTCTTCTGCGTATACATCTGGGTGCCCTCTCTGCCAGTAACATCAAACTCCCCTATAGGATTCCTATACCTGCAGGCAGGCTCTGCCTTAACGCAGGGCTGCTCAGGTGTCTCAGATCTACGTGACCTCACAGCATGCATGCAAATCCTCTTTTCAGCTGCTGGCTTACCAGCACGAACCTCCCTGGCACACAGAGCGCCTGACCAAGCACTTCTCCTGAGGTGACACCTCTGGGAGGCCCTGCAAGTTATCGACTGCATTTCAAGCCCTGGAACTGACTCCTGCTCCTCGCAGTGTCTGCTCAGCCCTCTGTGCTTATGTCCCTGAGCTGGGATGCAAGAAGAGGCTCTTCAAGCCACCTGAACCACCCAGACCTTGAGAGACTCACGCTAACAATAACTTGTGCTTGCACAAATAACCTTAAGCTGCTTCTCCAGTTCTCAGTGGTAGGCTAGAACAGGACTGAGGCCTCTGGTCAGCTAGGCAAGTCCTCAGCGGAGCCCATCAGCAGGTCCCACCATCTGCCTCATGTTTTTCTAGCTCTTTCGGAAACCTGCCAGGATTCCTCATCCCCGTGCCCCCAGTGGGAAGCCGGTCCAGAGCACTGGTCTCCAACTGGTTCAAGGTCTCTGTTTCCCAGCCTAAATCATGAGTATTTCAAAGCCCATTTTTCTCCTCACAGGAATTTCTTATAAAATTCTTGCTTTACGATCTCAAGTGAAATCACATTTCTGTTACTAAAAAAGACAAAACAGTGTTTACAGAAAATATATATTGCTTCAAGTTGAGTGTAAAATTCCCACCCAAGTCAACAACAGTACAAGGGGAGCAGTTGTAAAACAACAAGATGCCAGAAGGACAATTCTAACTTCCTCCAAGATGTGAACATGAATTCTCTGGACCTAATTTGGGTTCTGATTCTGGGCTGAAGCCTCACTCCTGGCACCAGCAAGAACTAAAGCAGCCTCCAAAGTCCCTAAGTGCCACTCCTACCCACAGGGGATGCAGCACCTCACATCCATGTCCAGAATCCCATCACCTCTGCACCTTCCCAGCTCATTCAAGATTTACTCCGTTCTCTCTCCTCCTATATATGGGCAAGCAACAAGGCAGCTCTGACTAACCACGTTTTATTCAGAGAAAACAAACAGTTTCCTAATGTCACAGCTGCATAAAAACACTTCATAAAGTTAAAAGCGGTTAAACCAAAAACCCTCTGCCTTCAATTGCCCGACTGATCAATCACTGCCTTTGCCAATTAAGGAAAGCCAGAGCCCCGCTACCTCGTAGTATAGCAGTAACTGTGAAGCACAGGAGCTCAAGCAACTCCCAATTTCTCTCACCTTCATATCCTATCTCACAGTAACCACTGAAGCAGCATTTACTATATAGGACACACAGCCATTGTGCTAATCGTTCCCTGCAGACCTTATGGTGCACTTTGCTGCAAAAGTCATTTTCATTTTTAACTCTAACAGCCTCTAAGTGATCAATGCGCTTTCCAAATCATCTCACACATTGAATCACTCCGAACGGGCAGCTTCTCCAGTTCCTCCCTTCTTTCCATTTAAATGCATCAGCTTAGCACATCTTCCACTCCAAGAAAAATGCACTGTGGACTGCAATGAGTGCTCTGGGGGCTTCTTCACTTGCACTTTCTCCTGATCGCCCTTCTACAACAAAGATGCAACATCGGAGGGTCTGGATGGCAGGAGGATCAGATCCCACGTGCTGGAGCAAGGAGCTCTGAGAGACTCAGCACTGAGGAACGTACATGTGGGCAGACAGAGCCAGATCCATCCAGTTTGTTCACATACGTTTTTGACAACAGATGAAGTTTTAGTTTAAATGAAGCAATTTTCTTCTTCTAAACATGCAATTAACGCACCCAATCAAAACAGTAAATTAGTTGGGTAAACACAGAACCCCCACAAGACTAAGAATTTTAAGTGAAAAATAATGGCATCTTAAGGCACATCTGTCCACACTCTTTGCATTACATTTTTAAAATACTTTGGTTTCCACCAAAACAAAGAAAGGGAAATGATGTTGTTCCTTTTACAACTCTTGTTTTGCTTTTTTCTTCCACCCTTTAATCCCCATTCAAGAAATGCAAGAAGATCAAGCAACAGTGTCAGTGTTTTTACCTTCTTCCAAGGGCCACCAGAATGGATGCTCACATGCTTACCAACAGCTGGTGCAGCACAGTGAGAAGAGTTATGGTGACTCTAAATAGAGAGTGGTGAGGTGCTGGAACAGCTGCCCAGAGAGGTTGTGGCTGCCCCGTCCCTGGAGGTGTTCAAGGCCAGGTTGGATGGGGCCTTGGGCAGCCTGGTCTGGTATTAAATGGGGATGCTGGTGGCCCTGCCTGTGGCGGGGGGTTGGAGATTTGTGAGGTCCCTTCCAACCCTGGCCATTCTGTGAGTCTGTGACAAAGACAGATCCAGACCATTTTCTGGACCCTGGCACTGAGGTCTGGCTTCCAGGGAAACGCTTGCAAGAACAGCTGTCTGAACCTGCCCTCTCAATGTCCCTACAATAACGTTACACCGTGAAAGGAGAATATGGCATTTCTCCTGGTCGGGCAGGAAAACGAAACGAAGCTGAATTTCAAGCTGTGTCAGAAGATATTCTTTTCCTTAATAAATCATTTCTCAAAACAAATCATTTCCCCCACTGACAAGCTGCTATTGCAAGACCTTCCACGCCCTGCAATGCGCCATGAGAGCTGGATTTGTCATAGCTGCGTTTATCTCATAGACATTCGAGAGGAAATCATAGATGTGCTTCGTACTGTGGTGACAGGAGCTATTTTCACCGTAATGCTGTGATAATGCGGCAGCACAGACTGCTACCAGATCGCACCCTGCCAGTTGTTGTGCCTGGGAGCAACCAGTCAACTCTGCCACAGACACCAGCTTTCCCCGGCCTTACGCCGACAGGAGAATGAACCTGAACAGAGGTGATAATATTATTACTTCCACAACGCTTTCAATTAAGCTGCCCACTCACACACTGCAGATTAATTTAAAACAATATTTAAGGCTTTAAAATACATGTCTTTTCAAATATTCCTTGGGCAGTCAAATATGGGACATCTACTGGCTTAACAAGTCCCGACGTTCACCTTTATTTTTCGTTATTAATATGACAGCAGTAATTCATTTATTACCAGCAACTGTGAAGATTCCATGCCTAGCCTAGTGCCCCAACACTTGGACACGTGGCAGTGGCATTAGCAACCAACCCCAGAGAGATGGAGGCACGGATCCCCCTGGTCCTGCAATGCCTTTAGCTATAATGGTAGCACTGCAGCTGGGGAACCACGGCTGAGCAAACTGCGTTTGCCCAGGGCCACAATCCCACAGCAGTGGGGCTGACAGCACAGACATCCCCATTAGGGCTTTGCACTGCGCTCTCTCCCATCCGAACCCGCACCACAAGCAAATTCTCTCCTCTTTTTCATCACCAGAAGAAGAGTTGTGGCCAGCATTGCAAGCACATGGGTGCCATAACAGTCAGCAGCTCTATGTACAACACTGGAAAAAATTCAATTATTCGCATTACCTCCTCATCAGGTTCTTTGTCTTTGCTTAGTGGGCATGGGAGAGAGTGGGCCCTGTGTGTTATTCAGAGCATGACTGCTTCGCTCTGGCTGGCTTTCTGTGCCTCACATAATGCCATTCTTTATGAAGAATTCTTTTCCTTTTAAAACATGCTTTCAAGTATGAAGAAGTAGAGGGAGGGGGAGGGCAAGACTCTAATTCAAGCCTTGTTTGCTTACACGGTAAGACCTGACTGGTATTCAGAGCATACAATTGACAGATAAGCTTGCCTCATCTGCAACACCCACATTAGTTCTCATACGCTGCTAGAAAAAGCAAGTCTGAGCTGTCTTCTGAGATCTCAAGTAGCTGCTACCAAAACATAGCAGACACCTGCTTTCTCCTCTTGTCATTATGAAGGCTGAGACTCCCCACTCCCACAGCAGCCTGTAAAAGCCTGACTGCTCTGAAACAGGCCCTGCTTGGTCCCTTCCAAGACTTCTATTTCGTAAGCAGTCTGACATCAAAACTTGTGCACTAATTCATCCTATTTAATTATCTAAAAAATAAATAAATAAATAAATAAGAGGCACCAACAGAAAACTGGAAGCAAGGCTCAGTTCAGGCTTCGCTTACTGACTTCAAATGCATTTTTCACACAGAGCTGAGTGGATGAGGGCCAAAGGCTTCCCTTTTAGGCATGCAGTCATTAAGTTAAATTGCAGAGAAAATGTCTCCTTTGCCTTTGGGTTCTCTTTTGAGGCTTCGTGCACTGTTTTCTTCTTTTTGGGTGGTAGAGACTGAAATATGGAAGCTTCCTAAATGCCATTCTGCCTCTTGAGTATAGCCTTAGTCCAAGGCCAAGGGCAGCAGATGGAAGAGGCAGAGCAGCAGAAGTCTTCCCAAGAAAAAGCAGGCAGGGTCTGGAGTGAGATGAATGCCCGGCACGACTCTCAGCAGGCCAAACATGAAGCACCAGTCCCCAAGCTACCAGATATAGCAACTATGGTTCTTTCAGTGACACAGCAGCAGGAACTGACACCAAAAAGCCAACAGAGGATGCTTACATAGGAAACAAACCTCTCTTTTAGCATGCCCAAGCAGCAGAAAACACAATAAAATAAATAATAAAAAATCAAGGTCAATCTTTTCCAGGCTCATGAATTGAGGCTACAGCTGAAAGGAAATCTACATTCAAACACCACTCCCTCAACCTCAGAGATGTAGCAGGGAACAGCTCTGCGCCCCGAGAGGCCCTTTCCCTGGGCAGGACACACAGCCGCCACCAGCACAGTGCTACACGACTCTGCTGTCCTCTGTGCTGTTCCTGGAGCTGAAGAAAAAAAGTGTCCAAGGTTGGCTTGAGCCTCGGGGAACTCACGTGAGCAACAGATTCCCAAACAGCCTCTACCATAGAGGATTTTTAACTTCTAAGGGGAAAAAAAAAAAAAAAAAGAAGTCTAAGCCTGCAGCCCTTTACCATTGCAAGTTCTATGACACACATGAAGGCGCGTGCATTTATACCATCAAAAGGAAGCACCTGACAGCCACGCACTGCAGAGCAGCTCCAGAACAAAGGGCCTGCCAGCGAGCCCTGCTCTCCCAAAACCAACCGCAACCAGGAGCTGCCCCGACCCCTTCCCAGCTCCTCCCTCTCACCCTCAGCCCCAGGCAGGCTCAATTTCTGCTTAATTTTGTATTTTTTACTATTTACTTAGTTAAATTTCTAAGAAAAGCTAGGTCATAAGCCATCTGATGACTTTGTAAATGCAAAGGGCCAATGTTGTGGAACAGACAATCTAATGACACAGTGTTTAGTGTTCCCTAAAGCGGGAGACAGATGAAGAGAAACGGTGAACCGGCAACCTTAGCATAATTAAGACAAGCCTGAGCGCTTGCTGTAGTGCCATTACATTAATCTCACATCAGTGGCACCTGGCTAAAATTTATGAGATATGTAAAAAAGGGCCTTTCTGACTGACCTTGATAAGACAGCGTTATTTATCACGTGAGGGAGCCGGCAAGGATGCGAAGTGGGAGGGGGCGGCCAGGAGACGAGTTAGGAGGGAGATGAGAAGGCGCTGACTAAAATCTGCTTACACCTGAAATTTTAAACGCGAGCACGCCTGTACGGTGCTCACGCCTGGCAACTATAATCCATCAGTACAACGCTGTGTTACTGGTGCAGAAAGCAGCAGAGCGACTCAGGCATTTGGCGCATCGCGGCCTTGTGAGGTCGAGACTCCAAGCGGGCTGATTTTTCAACCTGGCACATTTTTACATCCGCGGATCTACTCTTACAAAGTTCCACTGTTAAGATGATAATAATATTGTACATAAAGTTTCTGCTGTAAAATTTTGTAGTATATATGCAACAGCATAAAATTCATAAGAGATATGATTTCTTTATGTATTTCATGGTATTCAAAATGCACAAAAAACTGAAGAGGTTGAAACCTTGGGAAAAACAGTCACTTTCCACAGAAACTATTCATATAAAACTTCAGTGCACTGCAGTAAAACAACCTAAGACTCCCCAGGAACTTGCTGTGGCTGATGACGGTGGGGCAGGCGAGTACTGATATTTTCCACCCATGTCTTTCCAGCAAACTATTGCCAATTCATTTGTTGTTGTGAAAATATGTAGTTGTAGTGAAATACCTTTGGATGTCTTGAGGTACCGCTTTGTTTCCTTTAACTGAACCCTCCCTTCTTTCCTAAGAAGAAACTCACCTGTCAGAGGCCCTACAAGACTGAAATAGGATAACGGTGTGTGATTTTTATCCTTCTGCAGCCCGTCACAGGCTTGGTGACAGTTACCAGATAAGCAATAGCGTATGTTAAGGCTCCAGCAAAATTTATACTGCACAACCGGCTTCATCCACTTTTATAATCTATCATTATTACAGCAAGAGATCTGTCAGATTCGCCATGCAACAAGTTTCGGCTTCTAGCGTGACGATTCTTTCTTCTTTGCTATTTGAGCACAGACACCACTCCCCAAATACAGGCTTCTTCACAAAAGATATTGCCCAGGGACTTGGAAAAGCTAAGTGCCTGTGTGCCACGCCTCCCAGACCTCCCCTCTCTCTCTCTCCATGTCTGCTTTTTGGCTACCGCCTTCATGTCCTGCTGCTCCCTAATAACTGGGCCCATCAGATCTCCCAGACACCCAGGCTTGCCCTTCTCTCTTTCCACTATAGCAGGGTGGTCAGAAACGGCTGTCAGCTTTTACGGGCGATGCTGAAACGCAGACCTTCCGTTTTCACACTGCAATCAAATTAATGTGAAAGACAATATTTTCCCATAGACTTTTTTTCAAATACAAGGACGCTGCTCTGATGTAGTGAAGGTAAAGAAACTACTTGTGACCCATACTTGTCAAAACACTTAGCCAGAAAAAGGAAAGTGATGCATTTCTGATGGATAACAACCATGCCCAGGCAAGGCTGCTTACCCTGGGTAAAGTCTGTCATGCAGGTGATATAAAAACAACCTACCTTTGAGTCTTGAACCAGAAGGCTGAAATATTTTGCCTAATCTGAACTTCTGAATAGCGTAGGTTTGTAGAAAAATAACACAAGCACAAAGTTCCTTCACAATAAATTTAAAACACTCGCATTGCCTCCTATAGACCAGTTCATTAAGGGACACGTGCCACAACCTATCCTACAACCTTATGAACACACGCAAAGGTGCTGCTGAAACGAACAAGGGGGAGAAAAATCAGCCACCCAAATGACACACACTGAATTCCTCTCTTGTCTTCTGGGGAAACTCGTCATTCCCAATGACTGCAGAAGGAGCTGAGGCACAGCAGCTCATGGTGGCTGGGATCAACCCCACTGAATTTCCTCTTCCCATTGTTCTCAGCCCTTCAGGTTCATTCTGCAGCAAAACAAGCATTTTAATTCTTCAGTGAGGAGGAGGACAGTCCATGCAATTATCCTCACTAAGAAACCATAGCTCCAGCAGCTGAGGGACTCCAACGTGTCCTCAGCTTTCCTGCCTGCCCAAAAAAGCCTGCAACAGCACAAGCTTGCTGAAGCGAGAATTCTTCTGCAAGGGCTCTGCTTTCCGTGAGTAAATAATTTCTGGTAACAAATTTGCAGATTGATGCCTGGGGTTCAGGCAGCACCTGCCCACCTGTTTCAAGGGTGGAGGGAAGAAAGGTAGGGAAGAACGCGCTGGAGCAGCACAGGTGGATGGTCTGCACAGAGCTTGCCTCAGCCTGAGCCAGGTCTGCAGCTGAGGAACCACCTTTCCCACCCCACAGCTCACAGAACTAGCAAAAGCACAGATCCAGCTCCTTCAACCCAACAGCATTCCTTGCAGGATACAACAGTATGACCTACGGACCTCAGTACCCCCAAGTAAACAAGGCAAGGATCCACAGAGCATTTCTGTCAAAACCAGGGTTGCACTGTCAGACTTCAAATGCCTGGAAAGCCCTGCACCTATCTGATCTAGCCCTCAGTCACAATCATAGAATGGTTCGGGTTGGAAGGGACCTTAAATATCCTCTAGTTCCAACCCCCAGCTATAGGCAGGGGCAGCTCCCACTAGACCAGGTTGCTCACAGCCCTGTCCAGCCTGGCCTGGATGCCTCCGGGGGGGGGCATTCACAACCTCAGTGGGCGACTTGTTCCAGAGTCTCACCGCTCTGTAGTAAAGAATTTCTTCCTAATGTCTAGAGTATCCTGCGGTGAGCCGGAAGGACTTGAGCCCTCTCATCTTTGCTGGTGCCACCCTCCAGACTCCTTCCTGCTGCTGGAAATACTTGGGTCAAAGTCTGCTTCTAACCCTCGTCTGAGAGAAAGGTTGGCAGCAAATGAAAACATTACACTGTGATGAAAAGCGTATCAGGGAAAGATTCCACGAATAGCAAATGGCAACAAAGAGGAACTATTTACACATAAAAAAGGGATATCAGAGCTGCAATTCAACTTGGGTTAGTGAACAGATTCAGATAAGACTAAGCCTTCTCACAGGATAGGCTCCATCCGACCTTCCAATTTAAATAACTTTGTTTATAACTCCTTTTCATCACCACACAAAGACTCCATTTTCTCTCTTTCTTACTCTCCTTCTCTCTTTGTTGATGCTGTTTACTCCTAAGTCTGTCTCTGGACTCTGTCTAATTAGCTCTTGATAGATCTGCTGCCCCTGTTTCCACAAACATTTAATTCTGCCGTCAGTCCCATTTACATTACAGCATGTTGCATTGTCTTTTACCAACCTAATTTTGTTTGAGTGAATGTAAATCCCATTAAGCAGTCACTATGTACCTATTAGACTGTGGCATATAAACTCAAAACCCTCCTTCTTTACAAGAGCGAACATAAGGCCTAATTCAGAAAGGAGTCCTAGGACACTGCAATTTGTGCTTTCTTCCACACTACAGAAAATTCTTAAGGGCTGCAAAAGTCCTTTCTTCAAGGTAGTATTGTTGAACTGCCCAAAACTCGATGTGTTCCAACCACCACATAACCCACAATAAAGCTTTTGTAATTCTAATGAGTCCCTAGGGAGCGCTCACTAATTAGAGCAGCATTATGAGTGCTCGGCATCTATTCCGGACTTTACCTCATTTTTTTTTGTTGTTTGAGAAGAAGCTGCCCAAGTGTAAGGAAACTAACCCCAACACACAGCTCTTTTTCCTAAGCTTTAACTACCTTTAACACCAGGAGAGAAAAGTCTGCATGAAACTCTTGGAGGTGATCAATATGGGTTTGAAGTTTCACCTGTTCACCTGGAGTGAAACCGCATTCAAAACTTAACCTCCCTCTAGCCAGAAGTCTAACAGCTCAGCTGGAGACAACTTTGCCTTGAATTCTGCCACAGGAAGAGAAGTATTGCCTGCTCTGCTAACACTAAACAATCAATGTGGTTATGCCTGTTTCACCTGCTGGAGGCCAAAGCGTCCTTCCCAGTAACTCCCAGAGTGGCTGCACCAGCAGCTTGTAACTGCATGGAGAAAGGGACCGAGTGCTGCCTTCAAGTATCAAATGGAACTCAGAGCAAAATCTTGGGAAAGGTTTTGGGTAAGGCTCCAAACATGAAAAGGTGGAAAACAAAAAAATTGGTAAATCTGATACTACAGAAAAAGAAAGTCTTAAGCAGCAACAAGCCTTGGAACTACAACCTTAGCAAGTACAAAGCCCAAACAGCAACAACACTCCTGGCAGGGTATAACTTGGGAGAACTGGTTTCATCAATCAGCACTCTTCTATTGTAACAAAACCTCCACATCACAACTCAGAAGGAGCCAGAGATGGGAATAGTCACACAGAGAGCTAACAACCAGTTCAGGGTACTGAGAAATGCAGCTCAGTCCCAATGACAGCACACAGTTTATCCTTCTGTGATTTTGTCCCACCTAAAAGCAAACAAACAGCCCCATTAGAGCAGCTTAGAACTGCAAAATCCAGTGAAAACGTTTTACTGTGGCCACTAAAACAGACACTCTAAAAGTTCTAATTAGGCGCAGTAAAAATTAGCCAAAAACAACACCATTTCCAGTAGAATTAATTGAACAGCTTTTCAGAAGAAAAAAAAAAAAAAGAAATTGTAAAACTGCTGAAATGTTTTATATGATTATTGATTTTCTAAATACTGAAGCATTAAGATGTTTTTAAACTTCCTTTTTAACTTCCCTTGGAAACTGCCATATTTAAGAAACAAATACATGAGGATCAGATGCCTTCAAAATGAAATAGCATCAGAAGAAGAGCCACTCTTTAAATAAACTTGCTGCCCACTGCGTGGCAGCCCCATCGCTCATCTTCTTGTGCCCCATAGGCAGTAAGGCAGCGTTTCAGACATCGGTATCTTCAAACAGGGGTTATGGCACTTCTTCACGCAGCTGTCAGTGACCTTCACTGAGATAAGGAGCACAGTTCCTTTCCTGAACGAAGCTTAGGGGACAAGTGCTTTCCTGATCCCTGCCATCTCCTAAATTATCTGAAAGGATGATGATACAACCTGAAACAACAACCACCAGGGCAGCAGGTACACAGGAAAAGTGGACCCATTTGGTAATGACTTGGCCTACAGCTCGCATGCAATCAGACATAATACTCTGTAATTAAAGAAGATGGAATGTATACCTCTTAATGCAGATAAAATGTTTCATTTCAGCATCAGAAATAACCGAACAAGCTCACTGTGATGTTCCAAGCCCATGTCCACATTTATTTCAAGCTATCTCCGCCTAATTTCAGAGCACAGAACATGAGAGGCAGATAACACCTCCAGGTGCACTATACGAACGTGCATTTCCATGGCAGACTGCTAATTTCTTTGCCACATATGCTTCAATTTTGGGTAATGGCCCGACTTGAAATTACAGCTCCCGTTTGACGGATCTAGCTGATCAGCATTTCCCCAATGTTTATGCTGTGGGAAGCAGGTGGGAGCAAAATGGAAAAAACAAATGGGAGGGAAGGTCACTTCAGTCACACGATTCACAAATGACTTCTGAGAGAAAGCTCCCTCGGCCCCCTGCCCGGTTTGGGAACAGCCAACTCATTATTAAATCCTATTTGAGGGGTGACAATTCTCCCCGCTTCTCCGGGCCGACAGGAGATTGATGCTCTGCAGCTCAAAGGTTTTCAGCTGCTAAATGAAATACCAGGACATGGAAGCACGGTGTCAATCCCAACGCTAATTGATCGCTACAGGGTGTTGATTGGCACTAATTTGTTGGTTATAGATTATCAAATCCTTTGAGACACTAGATCTGTGTGATGTACTTTACTGTGCTGTTACTGCACAAAGAGTTTGAAAGCTTACCTGACCCTGTTCTTAAGAGACAGCTGTCAGTCAAGCAACATAGGTAAGGGATGCTGAAATTGAGATGAATGTATTTCACTGCCCCTTAAAGCAGATTCACAGGCTGTTCTTAACCCACCTTCAGCTCCCTGCAAGCGGCTGTTCCACAAACAGAAATCTGAAGCCACCTACATCCTGCACAGAAATATTCAAAAAATTACAGTTTGCAACTTGCAAGGCAGTCACATGGAACACAGCTCTAACTCAGCAGCTAAAAAGTATGTGTCATTTAAACTAACAGCAACAACAAAACAATATAAAAACCAGGTAGAGATGTCTCTCCCTGGAGCAGATAGAAACTGAAAGTGGCACTGAACTACAACGGTCCATCACGTTATGTGAAGAACTGTGTGACACATTCAGACAAGAGTTTTCTCTGCCCAATGAGATTCCCATCCCTGGAGTGCAAAATCCCATGATCACAGTGGATAACTCTGTAAGAATAATCCAAATCACTGCCTTCATCTATTACCCTAATTTGAAGAATCATCTGATTGCTTCTTTAGTCCACTTTTCATTTTGTTATTAAGTTCAAAAAGAGCACCTAAGTTTTGAAGATCAACACCTAAATAGGCTGGAGCTCCAGTTAATTGAAACCTGGCTACACAAGGCAGGATCAAGGCACTTTTCTCAGCCATCCCTTGAATGCCATGCTCAAGGAGAACATCACCCCCTCCTGTGCCCTACCCCAGGCCAAACCACACTGCTCTGCAGCCACAGGCAGTGCAGCTTTTCTCACAGCAGCACTCTGGGACAAGGTAAGTAGATGTTTTCTTTGTGCTCTCCCATCGCAGTGAGGTTTCCTCCCTTCCCATGCACCCATACCCCGGTTGGTTACCTCCCCACAGAGTCCAAGAAGAGTATTCTGTGACAAATTGTATTCTATCTTATTTAAATTATGGCTTTAAAGGCAAACACAAAACTCCAGTTTTTCTAGTCTAGTTGCTTGGCATCAATAAAAGCCAGTCCTAATTCCATCATGAGTTCTTAGACTCTGTATTTGATGCTGTAAAACAAGACACATATTAAAGGCTTTCTGCACAGCAGTTGGTTTGTAGCGAAGTCAGTGAAGCTCTGATAGAATAGTAAGAAATTATGGACCTCATATTTCCTACGCCTTGGAAAAATAAAACTGCTGTATTTTTATTGGGATCATACCTTGAAAAACCAAGTTTCTGATGTGAAAAATGTGTTTCATCTACCAACTAACACAGCTTTTAGCTTTCCACCCCAGACCCTTCCCGCCTGACCGCATTCCAGAAGATGTATTGTTTTTTTTCCAGAGAGCATTTGAAGTCCTACTTCATGCTCTATTCTTTTATCCTTGCTATCATCTACATCTAATTTACAACATCACTATTTAGTGCCTTTCCCCCATGCATTCTTCATTTTTTTCTTCTCGGTATTAAAGATGTGCTTTTCAAAATAGATACCTTTCAGTGATCCCTACTTGTTTCTCCACTTGAAGAAATGCACTCTACGTAGGTGTTTTGCATCTCGCCTTGTTCTTTTCTTGAGTCCGCATTTGTACAGATGCAAAGCAGAGGACGCTACAAGGACAGAACCACGCTCTGCAAGCTGCACATGTGCACGTCACACAACTAGAAAGAAACTCTCTGGTCACGCTCACGCAGCTACGAGAGAGAGGTCAGCAAGTGAACAGCCAGCAGGGCATGGTAGGGTGCTAAGTCTTGGAAACCTCTCAGAGGCAGTCCTTTAGCAGATTGATTTTCATGTGCCTTCAGGCTGACACAAAGCCACGCGTGAGAAGCTCTCTCAGTTACGCAGTGAACTGGGTCGTGTGTGACAGTATTAGTTAGATGGTCTTAGGATGTGACAGCAAAGAGGGAACCAGCTGTCCAAGGCTAATGTGCCATCTGTGCCTAAAATATTCTGCCAATTGCGTTGGCAGAGCATGAAAAGTGTGTCCCTTTATCGGGCTGTAAATCACAAGCAGGTCTTGCGCACTGTCAATTAAATGCTGATATACTGAAGAGTCTAGATGCTTCATTGACTTCCAGTGTTTCGAATGTGACATTTGGTGGCACGACCACTGTGGAGGTCACTGGCTGCAAACTTAAAGCACCAAAGCAGCTTGAACGACTCCCCAGGTGACAGTCCATGGTTTGTAGCCATCCAAGAAAACAGTCACATTTGGTTTAACTGCTCAGGGAATGAAAAAGAGCACCGTCTACGGCAAAATAATTATTATAGGCTTGATTACATTATTTTCCTTACTCCTGGGAAAGCAGCTTGAGGTATTTCTTTTTTTCCTATCCTTTTCATTACAGTCACAGGCAAAGACACAACATGCTTTCTCACTACCCGTGTTTTGGTTGAACAGCTTGCAGTCCTGCAACCCAGAACCTTCAGACCACACAGCTCACGTAAGCTGAGATTCACATACTCCATAGCATTCTTTCACCACAGCCTTACTGGTCCTTAATCAGTGCTGGCCAACACAGGTTAGAAAACAGTGGGAGCGTAAGCCAAGCACCACCATGCGCTGAGGTCAGTACACAGCAGCCCCTGAGCAGGGACAGGCCAGCTAGCCCTTAACCACAGCCAAGACAGATGCCTACAAGGACCGAGAGCACAACAGACACACAGCTCTCCCTTCACAGCAGCCCCACGGCGAATCCCTGCCTCCGGAGCCAGGTGTGGGTTTGTAGACATGTGGCACTGCCATGTTACATTGTGTGATCACTGACTGCCATCCAACTCATAGCTGGCACAATATGTGATATGACACGTAGATCCTTCGGCTCAGAAACGCAGTACTCACTTAGAATTACCAATGGAAAGAAAAAGGAGGAAAAAAAAATCAAAACCTGAAAGAGTCAAAACTTTCTCTAAGACAACGCCCTAATAAACAGCTACTGTCTTGGGCAAAGCAACGAGACACTTCTATCTTCTCAGCTCGGCAAACTGGAACATTAGGTAGATAACAAAACAACATTTACATCCAGAATGGACCACATTTTATAGCGCTGTCCTTGCAATTGACAATGCCATAAAATACAGGGCCAAAACCACTGATCCTTAACTTGGAAGTGCTGAATATTGGAATGAACGTCTAATCTGTCCTTTTAATTTGCTACGTGGATGAAGTTTTGATATCTCCTGCGAGAAGCAATTTAGCACACGTGAATATAAACACGCAATGCCCAAATAAACTGAAAAATCCATAAAATCTTCAGGTACAGCATACACCTGAAAAGGTTTTCAAGAGAGCATGGCCTACAAACATTGCCACTAGGGAAAAAAAGCCATGTTAATTTTCCAAAATTCCACTGAATTTATACATCCATTACTGACACCCACTGTCTATCCATGGAAAAAACAAACAAACAAACACCAGCACTCTAAAGCCTGTCAAACTTTCCTCCTCAAAATAACTAAGTTGTATCTAAGTTATTTCTACCTGAGCTGGCTTTTCCTGGAGATTTTTTAATGGTTGTTTCTAAATTGCAGTGCCAGGAAAAGGAAAATATATGGGGGGGGGCGGGAAGGGGAAAAAACAAAGAGCTGGATGGCACAGCCTTGAGAGCAAAGGGAGAAACTCATTAATTATCAAACCTCAGAGTACTTTCTTACCAAAGGCAAGCCCAAGGGAAAGTCATAATAAAAGACACGAATAGAACAAAATAAATACCTATTAACTATTGACTGAAACGTCACATAATTTTTCTTTACTTTTATTCTCTGTGTTCGTGCTTGATCTGCTCACTGGACTCAAAATAGGCTGTGGGACTTGGAATTAATCTACTGAATGTGCACTTTATCTATTTTCCTGAGTGCCTTTACTGCCAGCTTCCTGCTTTCCCTTGCTGATTCAATTCGTATCTCTGTGCCTTTTAACAAAGTCACTAAAAACAAAGAACTGAAAAACAGGATTAGGGATGAGTTTACAGAAGGTAACAGCAGCATATAGGCTTACAATCCCTCCTGCCAAAATCACTCCAGAGAACTAACATCATCACGTCCTCCGGTATTCCCCAGCCAGCCCCTGGGCTACGTGCAGAGAGATCTGCGGTAACGTCATCTGCTGGCAAACAGAAAAACCACAAAGATTTTAATTGAGAATTAAATGTCATTGAATACTCCAAAGGTTGCTGAGAGGTCACCATCATCTTCCACATGCCAGGAGGTGGAAGAAACCGAGTTCAGCCTCGAGCAGAACATTTTTCAAAGGCTCGCTCACACGAGGATAACTCCTGCTTTCCAATTTCTCCTGCGTAAAGTAACTAAAAGGAGAAGAGGGCGTGTTAATATTTGGCTTTTGCTGGCACTGAGGCAAAAGCCGCACTGTTAAATCCTGCAGAGCTTTGTTCTGCTTTGCAAAGGAGTGTATACGTACATAATTTTGAAATGGAAAGTATATTTAATCATGAAAAACAAAAATACTAGTGGTACCTGTTAGGCCAGAGGACGGCGTTATGAAGAACTGCAGTTAAGTTACTACTGGCATAAGTTCACTGAAACACAATTAGTCACTGAAAGAGATACACAGGAGATGCTGGAAGCGATTACAGCAGACATATTGTCCTGAAATAGGTGATCATTTCATGTTAGGAGGTTTCACAGAGGAAATTCAGTCCCAGGGACGTGGCCATATTCCTGTGAATGGCACGTTTTGGCTTTACCACCAGCAGGCACAAGAGTTTCTAACAAAACATGGTGGGTTCTGAGTTGCACAGCTCCATCAAGAGGGGCTCAAGTGTGTAAGAAAACATTACACACCGATTTTAATAGTTTGAGCCCACTGCAGTAATTAAGGGAAGTCTAAATCATAACCCTAATCACATCATGTTGTACGGATTTGTTACAAAGCCATAAAGGACTCCTCTTTTAGAGGAGATTTTGGTTAACCAAATGGAGGGGGGAAGAGACTCACTTACTACTCAGCTAATAGGAAGCAGCCTGTGTTCCCATGAAAGAGACTGCTAGGACAAATGGCAGCTGGGCACAGAGTTCCCGCTGATGCTCAAACCTAACTCTCAGCAGTGCCTATAGCAATCTCTCATAGGACTTCCATACTGGACAGCAGTAACATCGTAGATAAAGATTCCTTTTGAGTTCAATTTCACAGGAGCACATCTTTTCTTTTCTTGCTTTCATTACTGCTGCACTAACATTTTGGGCAGTCTGAGAGAAAGAAAAAAAACAACATGATGTTTCAGAAAGAATGAAAACCGGGTCTTTTACAAGCAATTCACAATCAGATTCAGCTAGAGCTACTATAATGTGCTTCTCTGCTTTGGTCAAGCACACATAACCAATAGCACGTGCCTAACCGTGCTGTATGTTCCCTCATTAATTGCATGCCCTTCCCAAGATACTGACTTATTCCTCTGCAGAGCTCAAGTTGCAGCTCATTATTGCCAGCAACGTGAAACAGCGTTTGATACACAGCAGCGAGGACGTGGCGTTATTCAGAGCTAACATCCCCAATAATATCAGTGCCCAGTCACTGTAGTGAGACACAATGCTGAGCAGCGGGCTGCAGAAAACCTGCAATCCAGGCACAAAGAAGCAGGGGTAGCTAATGGGCACTTCTGTTCTGTGAAAAGATCATGGAGTATTTGTAGTAATTCTTATTCTTCCTCCAGAAAGTACGCAGGCCTTCCAGTTGAGCTAACCCGAGTTACAGTAGCATCTTTATACATGGTAGGTCCTGGATTAGATCAGCTTGCATGCTTCCTGCATGTGATTTACAGATGGCTTGTGTCCTACACATGCCCGCACTCGGCATCCTCCAACTCAGCTCTGGAGCAAGTCAGGGGATGCCTTTACATCAGCAAGTTGTTTCACCTAAGCAGCAGCCTCAGAAAGCAGGTTAATTTGCACTGTTCAAACATAATCACTCTAAAAAAAGGAAAGGACTCATTACTTTAGTGACGTTTCCTGGTCCACTGCACCATTGTTGGGAACTCAGTAAACAAATTACATCTAACACTGTGCCCTTCTGCTAAACAGATCTCCTGAGAATATCTTGTTATGCATAATGCCTTCTTTCACTGCTCTGTATCTGGCAGAGGAACACAAGTGTCTCCCTACAAATACCGGATGCTTTTCTCCCCTATTCTCCATCTAAGAAGAGTAAATAAAATAGGAAATAACTCAGGCTCAGTAGTGCAACTTGCTTTCAAACGGCAGTAACAAGGAAAATTATTTTTTCCAATAGTAGCAGAAACTTTTGATACTTAACAGAAAGAAAAAAAGGCCAATCTTCAGAAAGTGCTGAGGGTCCCCTGCCTGAAAAAATAAAGCAGGCTCTTTGCAGATGCCTCCACATTCGGGTGCTGCTGTGTTTAGGACCATCTGCACACTTGAGAGCCACTAAGTACACCAAATCGCTAGGTTCACCTGAGAAGGAACCTCAACCCCACCATTATGGGCAATTTCTCTGTTAATTAAATACGAGACCACAGAAATAACTTTCTAGGAAAGAGAATTCTACAACGTTGCCTTATGGACCATTATAGCTTAAAGACGATTTTAAAGGACAAATAGAATTTGCAAAACATGCTGAAGGCTATGTGGGCAATAAATAAAGATCTCTTCTCACCTGGAGGTTTCAACAACTATGGAACTTGTATACTCCTCTGTATATTGAAATATAGCACTTGGTTACAGCAAAGACATGCAATTCTTTTGAGTCCAGACTTACACAGTTACAGCCATTCCTATGGACTAGCCACGTGGTGTTTTACACCAAATCAGCCATCTTCTCAGACCTTACTGGATAGATGCTGTGCTGGGGGCTTATCACATAGGTGAGGTAACAGCAGACAGCACTGCCGACCTTCCTGCCCTCATTCACACTGAGTACCACTGACCCCAATGGGAGCTGAGGGATGCCAAATGCTTTTGGACATCCAGCCCTAATATACACCTATTCATCATAAATATTTGGTGTTTCATCTTTTTTTTTTCTTTCCCCAAAATAAATCTATTAGGAAACTCCCTTCCCAGTGCCTTCATGTAATACACTTGGATTGCAAGTTAATATTATTTGCCTTTAGCCTCCACTAGTATCACACAAAGTACAAAAAAACCTGTATGCAAGCCAGAAGAAGGGAACAGTGTCTTGAAGAAGGCTACCAGGCACTCAAAAATGATTTGTTTTTTAAGAAAAAAAAATAAACTTACAAGGAAGAAAAACTAATGAACTGCAGACTTTTCACTTCACAGTAGGAAAAAATTCCCAGTCGCTCCTTTATTATGCTTTGTTTCCATACGGCACAGCACCACAGCAAGGAACAGGAGAGAGACACTATGGGCAGTCCTGGCCAGATCACTGCTGCCAGGAAAACTTCCCTTACATTTGAAGTCCTGCTCTGAGGGCTCAGCAGATATCCAACACTACGTCTAATAGCTGGATGGAAGCTGTTCACAACTGAAGACTGCAGTGGGGGTAGCTGCCTGCATTAGCAGCACAGAACTCAAGAGAACTGGTCATCAGGACAATCTAGTGCATTAACTGGGAAGGAGAACCAGGAAAGGAGAAAAACAGGGATGGCCTAGTTGTAAGGCTTGTGAGAAACTGACCAGTGACATTGACGGTACACTCATATTTCATTTGGAATAATCTGTTACAGGCTCTAGGAAAGTAAAGAGGCTGGACAGGACTCAGGCAGGAGGGAAGTATGGAACTATGTCCCAGAGAGACCTTTTCAGCGTTTGGCATTTTTGCAAGAACTTTTGCAAAGGAGAGCTTAGGTCATTAAGAAGTCTTCCTGAAACCCGCTCAAGTAATGAGTAAGGAGTTTCCTACCCACTGTCCTCACTGGGGTAGTTAACAGTGTCCATGGCCACTACTGATGCTTTGTTGTGTGAATTGTTGGGCTCATCTCCTTTTCTCTGCTTTTTCCTTTCCTTTTCTTGACTCCAGCAAACCTTTGCGGACTGTTCATTTTGCTGATGTAAGCTGCAGGTGGATGAACTGTGAGCAAAGACATCTTACCAGGTAGGAAAAAAAAAAAAGGGAAGAAAACAAGAAAAAAAGAACAAGAGCAGAAGTTGGGAGTCACAGCAAATTAACATTCTGTGGTGTTGGACGAGACCAGCCAGGAAATGAATGCAGCATTGTGCAAGTGTGCCCCGATGGGTTCTTATATCGCAATCATCATCACTGGTTTTGTTCCAGCCACAGAAGGTGCTTTGTAGAGATAGGTATTTCAAAGCAAGCAATCATTTTTAATTGAGTCAGGCTTATTTTATTGACTCTATACTTAGAATTTTCTTTGGACACACACATTACTTGAAACAAGAAAAATTGAAAAAGGCTGCCTTTCTGATATGCTGGGTAATGCAGCATATATTCATAATGTACCCAATTTTTCCTGTCGAGACACACTGACGCACGAGTAATCAAAATATACAACGATGTCCCTTAACCTCTCTGACACTGGTCCTCACTTATACCTCAATATGCTGTGAGCTAACAATGATGAATGCCAGAACCGTGAATGCTGAACAGGATAACTAACGCTGCTAGTGAAAAGCAAAATGCATCTGAATATGATGTGATGTTCTCAAATTAAATAGCTCGGATTTTGATAGCTAGTAAACATATTTATAATCATTCAGATGCTAAAATATGTGCTTGTAGTCCTAGGATGAATAAACATGAAAGCTGTGCCTGTTGATAAGTGCTTCCAATTCATTTCTTTAGTTGGAATACAAATCACACTTTTAACTTTCTTTTCCTTTTTAGTGAATGGGATGAGATTCCTCCAGCAAGTCTTTGCCATTGTAGCTCCTCTGACTATGAAAGGTGCACAAAACCATTATGTGCAATTCCACCAGCGTTCTGATAAAAGCCTTTCACACGAACGGATCGACTCTCATCAGTGCATTTGCTACTTAGGTTGAAAAAAACAGACTGGTCATTTTTTAAAATTATTTTTAAAATGAATACGCATTCTCACTTCAGCACCTTGCTTTTGCATACATACAATGCTCCCAATGACATCCATGAAGAATAATACTGTGGTTTTTGGTTTTTTGTTTTTGTTTTTTTTTTTCCCACCAGCATGTGGTTAGAAGTTTGGGAAAGGGAAAACCAAGAGAAAAAAAAAAAATTCAAAGGAAGATGACACTCATTCCTAAGTTTAGAGCCTCAATTATCAGGAGTTAAAGGGCAGAGCAGAAAAAAGGAAGTGGACACGCAGCACTGAAAACCTACAGACAGCTGGAGGAAGTGATCACTTGGCACAACTCTGCTTTCCTCTGAGTTTAAGCAGGCAGAATTTTACCTCCGGTGAGTTTTGGAAATGGCAAAGCTGACATAGGAGGCAAAATAAAGCAATCCAAATACATATTTAGCCATGATAATTTATATAAGGAACGGAGCATAAAACTACAACTGCTGGGGCAACCGCTCCAGGATCTCCTCCAAAATGGAGCAGAGGAAGAACGAGCTCCCCATGCAGACATCCATCCACCAGCAGAGCCAGCAGGCATTGCCTGCAGTGCTGGACCCTCACTCCCAGAACCTGATGATGAGCACCTTACAGATGAGCTAGCAAGTACTCTTCAGAGACATAAGAGGTAGAGAAGTGCTACTCTTAAAGTCGAGGGAAGGGCACCTCAGCTGACGGGGGAAAAAGGAGAAATGCTGGAAGAGCTGAAAATCCAAAGGCTGTTTACAAAGCAGCCAAATGATGCTCTGGCCATAGAACATCTTTCTTCCTCGCTCTCATGAGAGTTAGGTGCTTTATTCTCCTCTCAGCTAAAAACACAACTGGAATTATGGTACCTCAGGTCCTCCCTCGATACCTGTCTCTGTATCTGACTTGTTTAATGTGTGCAAGAAGTGCCTGTGTTGCTGAATATTGCACAGGAACTACGATACTATCCAGAGCTTTCTAAAAGCACAGTCTTGCAAACCAGGAGTCAAGCTGTTCAGAAATACAGTTATCATAAGATAAAAAAATCGCAGTAGCTTAGTAACTTCAGAACTTTTTTCTTTGCTGTATGGTTTTGGAACTTCTCGGTTTTGCTTTTATTTCCCCCCTAACCACAAAGTCTAGAAATTAGTTTTAAGAAGTTATTATTAAAAAGAAAGTATTATCAAAAATTATTAATTATTTAAAAATTACTATTAAAAAAAGAAGTGGCAGCAGAGATTGCCATTTAAGCATCCTTGAGAAAATTATGTTGTCATGCTAATATGGCTGCAAGTAAATATTAGTCCATGTTCTAGTGCTTCCCGTTCTTTCTTTTTGACATGTCTCACAACATTTGGTTTTCTTGGAGGATTCCGTGCCACACAGAGAAACAAATCCAAGAGCAAATCTCCTCTCTCCTCTCCCCTCCCCACCTGCCTGCAGAATTAAACCCACAGTTAATTCAGAATCAACTCAGGTTTGTGTCATTTCCCTTCAAAGTTCCCGCAGGACTCCAAACGGTGCTGCTTTAGAGCACACTGCACTTGACTCCCCTGCACACGCCTGCAGTCAAAAGGTACACAAACAATCCAGAACCAGATGAGCACTTCACAAATTTCAACTGACTCCATTATTGGGAAAATAGCCTCATATTCACACTCCTTGCAACAAAGCAGCAAACTCCAGAAAGTTCATGCCAGGCCCAGACTTGGTCCCGATGCCATTTAGGCATGAGGCTCGATCAGAACTGTTACCTACGTAAAGACAAAGATGTTTGGAAAGTTATTCCTCTTCCTCCAAATGGCACGATTAATATGAAGACAAATGCGAAAACTTAAATTAAAATTCCAGAGAAGGAAGAAAACATGACACCCTGTATTTTAAAGCATAATGTTATGCAGGGACTGGACCACTTTCACCAACCAAGCAAGACATGACACGAAGTTTAATAAATATTCAATTTTAAAAAAAAAAAAAAAAAAAAAGGAAGAAATATGAATTTGATGAAGTTTGCAGGCAATTAGAGCAATTTATTTCACTATTAACATGACAGACTAAATGGAAGACAGCTACGGGTGAAAACGCATTTTTATCGCCCAGCATTTGGGCTGCCATGTAATTAAATAATGAAGCAGGGGCGGGGGCACCCAGCACCCACTTCTCTAGCCGAGCAACCATCCATCACAGCATTGCCTCCTGCCAGCAGGCACTGAGAGCACGACAGTGGGGCTGTCTGTGTGCCTGCCTGCATGTAGACTGCAGGAGGGATTGCTTTCCACTACGCAAAGAACGGTTCCCACATGGCTACGTTATCCCTGCTTCTGCTGCACTGCGAGTGCCAGCTGCACTTATGGGCTGCCAGGTTTAGTTTCCTGTTTGTTTCCTTAAAATAATAGTAATGATAATAATATTTAGACAGTAAGCAAATTCGTGTTACGTCTGATTGCAAATGGAAACTAAAGAGCCGTGCCATTCCTTTCTAATCACCCTGGAAACTCCCAAGGAAACCAGGAGTCTCTTATATTAGAGCCTGTGGAAAAAAAAAGAAAAAAAAGGATAGTCTGTGCTTAATACAACACACACAGCTCTCGTAGCTGTCAGACAGTTTAGGGCAGGAGGGACATACCCATACCTGAACATACTGGTTACTGCCATTCTACAGCACAGAGTGTGCAGTCTGGTGTGGCAAGATGAATTTCACTATGGATGCATGTTAGCCAAGGCCTACCTATTCCCTTACCCTCTAAATAACAGCTACTGCTCTGAACTCATCCGATGAATTGGTTGCAGCCACTGAGCTGCTGCTCCTACAAGGCTCTCCAGCAACAGAGCTCAGGCAGTTGTGTTTGACAGACTGGGGATGGGTTCGAGGTTAATCAGAGTTCCCTTTCTGAAACAGCTCTTTGTCTGGCAGCACATATGCTGATCGATGCACAAAATGCTAGCTCTAAGTAACTCCTCCCTTTGATTATCCTAAATACTGCCTTTTTGCTATAGGACATAGAAAAAACCTTCATGCATGTTGGCTTGTAAGCTTATCATATACAGAAAAACGGCAAGTTCCGGTCTAATTTTTTAAGGAGATTTAAAGACATCTTTTGTCCCACAAATCCGTACAGTGCCTGGGACTGTGCAATAAGAGCCTTTAGCTGGCCACCCAAAAAAAACCGCAGACATTTCAAAACCTACTACTCAACTATCTGGCAAAATATTACACGCAACTTGGTTATTGTTACTTACAACTTCAGAGCTGATCACGCTAATAGCCATCACCATGGGAACAAGCGCCAGTGAGAGGGAAAATATTTTCTTAATCCTTGAAAACCTACAGAGATGTGCCAAGCTCACCTTGGTCACATTTCAGCAATTGCTGTACTGCTGATGCAGCTCACATTACGCAACACCAAAATCGACGGTATTCCAACTAAAATGAAGAACGTTTTTCTGGATCAGAATTCAAGCTTGAGCCCAGATACCCAGCTCTGCTCCAACGACAGCAAACATACTTCGTGGATCAATTTCAAATTCAGTTTCAAAAGGAAAGAGAGAGCCTGGAAAGCTTTGATCTGGCAGACTTTGAGAAAACAAGTGTTCTGTGGCGTCAATATTCTCATCTATTTTACCACACAATTACAGATCTTCAGAAAAGGAACCGAGAAAAGAAAGGGAGCTATCCCAATTAAATTAATCGAGTTAGCTTAACCTCACAGAACAACAGAATGGCCTGGGATGGAAGGGACCTCAAGGATCATGATGAGTCTCCAACCCCCCTGGCACATGCAGGGCCACCAACCTCCCCATTTAATACCAGACCAGGCTGCCCAGGGCCCATCCAACCTGGTCTTGAACTCATCCAGTGAACCTCAGCTACGCATGCAACAAATTCACTTATACAGCAAATACTGCAGCCAAGTCAACACAAAATTAGCTCATCCTTACAGCAGACGGCATTTTATCATTGATTTACATGACCTGACACAGTTGACCTAATGTGTGTATTGCTATATACAGTGACAAAGGCGCGATCAAAAACGCATCCACATTTTAACAGTGAAGAGCTAGCACAGTGATCTGTCCTAACAGAGCAGGCAACAGCCTAGCTCTATTGCAGTCAAGGACAGCTTGTGATAGACTTCAGTGTGGCCGAAATTGCAGGCTGGACATTCTGCAGAGGCTGTTAAAGAGCAAGAAAAGGACCTAATGCGGAAACTAACTCACAAAAGACCCATGACACTGACTTTAGATATGAAGCTGTATTCTGGTTTGAGAACATGTGTGGCACTGATATACTAATAAACTAAAAAAAAAAAAAAAACAAAAAAAAAAAAACACAACACACACAAGTGAGACAGGCAGCCATCTTCTACAACAAGAGAAATACCTTGATCTCAACTTGCAGCTTGGCTTCCTACTAGCCACTACGCTGTTCCCTTGCCAGGACATCAGAAGGCTGCCTCAGTAACTCATAGCTATTCATTTTTCATAGGGACTACATATCGCCACAGCACTGTGAGGAGTTACTGATGAGGAAAAACGAGAAACCTAAAAGAACGCGCAGGATCTTTAATCACTGCTGTTCCCCTCCTGGTCCCCGGCTGAAAACAGAGATCAGCTCATTAAGACAAAAGGCAACATTGCAAGGGTGTCGCTGCAGGGGTTCCCTGGTGCTGCTTGGCAAACTCTGCAAATGTGAGACGGCAGCCCTATGGACGGCACTTACACAGCACAGTGAGCTGCTGCGAGGAGGAGGAAAACAAAACGCTATGTCTGTACTATGAGAACAACAAGCACCTGTTTTCCACAGCCTAAACAAACACATCTTGTTACCAAATACTTTAAAAGACTGGAATGGAGCAGCGCTGCAAAGCAACCCACGCCAGCCCTTTTCGTATCAACTGTGTATAAGCACAACTCATTAGAAACCTCAGGAGACACCCCACACGCATACCCTATTAAGGGAACGCATTAATAATGACGCTATTTTAATGCTTTTTCAATTTGCATTTATCCAAATGCCATCAAGTTAAGCAGTGTTAATTACACGGTTTTGCCTGGGACAGCACATTTACAGCAGCATCTGTTGAGCCCCTGACACATGAGAGCTGTCATGCTCAGATTTTTTTGTGACAACCATCTTGCTAACGCTTCGTTAAAGCTTCTCCCAGGTTCTGAGACTTGCTGCCTCCTGCTTTATATGCCTTTTTTTTTTTTTTTTTTTTTGCCTTGGCTTTTTTGAGCTGCAGGACAATTTGCATGGAGAAAAGAGATCATTTCTGCAAAGGCATTAATTTTATTATGCTCCATTTAAGATGTTGCCTTTGAGTGCTCTCAGGACATGACCACCACATACTCATAGAACGTATCACCGTGAGACACCAAGTGCAATAAATAACAACCAGTTCCATGAGGGTTTCGGCTGAGGGGGAAGCAAGCAGTGGGACTATTGGCAAGCAAGTGTTAACAGCATCACACTTACCCAATCAATATACATCCTCTCCAGGATGGATTCAAAGAATTGCTTTCCCCGAAGGATCGACACAGGTGATTTTTCTACTGGGCTCCTATTTTGGCTGTTCTATCCACAGCTCCCCTCAGGCCCACCGTGCCCCTGTTTTCCACATAAAAGACCTCAAGAACACCCCATACCCTGCATATTCCTTTGGTGGACACCGATGCCTGATGACTCCCAATGCTCCCTGAGGAGAAGGGCAGCAGGTCCCACCAGGGCTGCTCCACCAGTGCTGCTCTGGGAGCTGCAGGAAACACTGGGGCTGGAAAACACAGAAGCCTCAGCACCATCTGTGGCTACTGAAGACAGTGAGGAAAATACCCCTGCCAACACCATCTTTATGGTAGATTAATCAAAAAGCTGCTCTATGAAAACAAGTTTACAGGCAGCATGAAAGCACAGAACCACAGGGGTTGGAAAAAAAACTCCGGACATCACTTAGTCCAAACCAACTGCTAACACTAGAATAGGTTGCACACATAAGCGTGCAGGCAGGTTTCGAATATCTGTGGCGAACAACCTGCCTGGGCAGTAATTCCAAGGCTCAGTCACTCTCACAGCAAAGTCGTTTTTCCTCACGTTCAGACGGAATACCCCGTGCTCCAGTTTGTGCTCGCTGCTCCTTGTCCTGTCACTGGGCACCACTGAAAAGGGCTTGGCCCATTCACTTGACTGCTGCCCTTCAGACAGTTACAAGCATTGCTAAGATCTCCTCTCAGTCTCCTGTTCTCCAGGGTCAGCCCCTCCTCATCAGAGAAACGCCAGGCTCCTCATCACCTTCATGGCCCTCTGCTGGACTCTCTTCACGAGTTTCCTGTCTTTCTTGAACTGAAAGAGCCCAGAACTGGACACAGTCCTCCAGATGTGGCCTTACCAACACAGAGTAAAGGGGAGGAGAACCACGCACTCCTCCCGTGGTCTTTTTTTATGCATGCCGAGACACCACCAGCCTTCTTGGCCACGAGGGCACGCTGTTGGGTCATGGTCAACCTGTTGCCTACCAGGACATATTGTACCTTCTCTCAAGAGCTCCTTTCTTGCAGGTCATCCCCTAACCTATACATGCATTCTGGGTGGCATTCACCCAAGAGTTGTGAAGAAATTCCAAGAAAATACACAAGAATAGGCTAATATGGGCATTCTCAGCATCAGCAGGTTCTGGGCAGATGGACAGAGAGAAGTCCATCTCCAAAATGGCCCCACAGGGCAGCCTGGGAGCTGGAGACCTCCAAGTCAAATTTATAGTCCTGCTAAGATGCTCAATTTTGTTTTAAATAATAAAAGCCCTAGTGTTATTAATAGAAACTTGTAAGGAAACCATCTGTCACCTAAAAGGAGAAATCCTACCCTAGTGATCTGGACTCATATGAGTAATCAGTTACAGGGATGAGAAGAATTCTCCAAGGCCTTTGGCAATGTTCACATGGGAAAAAAAAAAGAAAAAAAAAAATCAGTTTAATATTATTTTCTGTAATTTTATTTTAAATAATTTTATTTTACTTTTAACTTTTAATATTATTTTGTTAAATTAAGTCACCGTTGGCATGAAGGAAACATTCTTCTTTGGACCAAAAGATGGTAAAGAAGTAAAAGTTTTTGGTGTGAAGAAGATCAAGCACTGGTGTTCCCTACAATACATGTTTGCGGGACTTCATTCAACACCTTTATTGGACATCTGAAGAATGGAGTAAATTACGAAATCTCAAGGCCCGGAAATGAAACTAAACCATTCTGGCTAGTCAAATACAGAAGAATGATGAATTCCAGCAAAAACCTCAAGTTGAGTGAATGGGGAAGAAGAAAGCAGCTGAATCAGATTAGGCAAGTTTATAACACCTCCCCCCACCCCCCAATGCATTAATTTTAATTTACACCACACCTGAATAATACCGACGCTCAAGGCAGTCACAATTTCAGATCTTGGAGCCAGCACTGACAGTTACCCGAAATTATCAGATCATTGTGCAGTGGCCTCCAAAAAAAAAAAAGTCAACAAAATGCTGTGAATCATCGGGAGGGTTACTGTGAGAGGGACAGCTGTTGTTTTGCCACTTCACAAACCCTTGGCATGCCCCCATCCTGCACACAGTCTTGGTCTCAGGAAGGTTGCAGCAGTTAGCCAAGGGCAATTGACATGGTCAAGGGAATGGAGCTGCTGCGTCGCATAAGAAGATGCTACCCAGCTGAGGGAGGATAAAGCTGAATCGAGAATGCAATTTTAAGGTTTCCACAAATCATTAATGCAGTGGACAAAGCTTAAGGAATTGCACTTTGCCAGGTGCTACAGACTGAGAAGCAAGGGGAATTGGTTAAAAGAAATTTTAAGAACTAGGAGAAGATTGATTTTCCAAGAGATAAAAGAGAAATTCTCCGCACAGGTCATGGTGAATAGCTGAGACTTGCTGCCTTGTGAGGCTAACGAACCAGGAAACGCCAAAGATCTCAAAAAAAGGTCGAACAAATTCATGGATAACAGATTCACAGACTTGACATCCCCAGGGCAACTGTAGGTGGAGAGGCCAGGTCACCTCCTGTCCCTAGCCACCTGCATGGCTGCACCACCAGTCTGACCCAATGGGCACAGAATTGCAGAGTAGGACAGAGAAGGACCATGTAAGATCCTTTGAAATACTCTGAAAAAAATAAAACAACCACTTGAAAGATTTCCCTGCTAACCACACATTTGCAGCATTGACGTGTAAACACAATATTAGCACGGCAGGCACTTGAAAACTCGTTTGGGTCACTGAGGTAAAGAGAAAGAAAAAAAATTGAAAAAGAAAGCAGAAAAACAAAAGGAAAAGAACAATGCCCAAATCATGACATTGTTCCAAATGTTCAGCTGTAATCTCCGGCCAGGTCTTCAGTGCCCTGAGTGCTTTCCCCATCCTCGGCATGTCAGTATAAATTATCATCAACATTAATTCTTTTGTTTCTTCCCTTTCCTAACAGATGTAGTAATCATGCTTTTGGACACAGGCAATATTTCTAACGGTATAATGGGGGCAGAGATAGAATTAATTGATGATCCAAGTTAGATAGGAAATTTGAGTTGATTTCTTGCAGGTTTTTGAGGAGTTACTTCTGGCTGGAGGTGCTCTTGTGGGCTTCTAGCTTTGTCGCAGGATCCAGCCATGCATGCCAATGAGAAAACAGGCATTTCAGGAAGAGAATAGGCCGGATATTGAAGGACCCACTGCCACAAAAGTACTTTCTTGGTGGCAACAGGCCTTGGATAGTAGCTGGAGTCAATGCAAAGTAGTACTGCCAGAAATTAAATTTCCCTGCTGGGAGCACGGTAGAGCGATTCCATTTCAGTGTTTCTTCATCTTTCCCCCACACTCGGTTTTTCCATGTCTATTCACCTATCTGATCGCCCCCTGCATAACAAGAGACAGCTGCTTCCCATGAAAGAACACCACGAGCAAATCACACGTGCACAAAAATACAGAATATTTCAAGGACAAGAAAAATGATCAAGGCCACCCCACTCTTTAGGCAACCGTGTTAGCAAACCGTTAACGGGGAAATGCAAGCTCTGGAGCTGATGTGTATCAGATGCCTTGGGCCTGTGAGGAATGAGTATATAGCACAAATTACACACTTAACCGGGGGGGAGGCAGTCACATCGCACCTGGCTCATCTACACAAACTCACTGCCAGCTTTTACAGGCGGCCACTTGCTGGAGGTATTGTAAGCTGTCACAAAAGCGGCTGATGCAGAAGGAAAGGAAGGAGCAGAGCAAGTATGAGTAAGGCTTGGTCTCGTTCAGGATCACAACTCCTGTTCTGCTCTAGAAGTTTTAAAACTTGTTAAATTAATCCACCACAAGCCTCATGCATATAAGGTTAGGTGTCCAGCAAAAATGAGACTACTCGCCTAGCACTGCATTTTGTGATGAAGGTGTTCAAGAGCTAATGATTTTCAAGTGAGATCAACATGTGTGCAGTTTTCAAGATTTATAACAAAATTTAAATTTTCAGTGTCTAATTATTTTGTGTGGCTTCAGTATGGGGGATGAAACTCGCCCAAGAGAGGCCTGCTTACCGAAAAAGGGTCACGTCTCCTATCTGAATCCTCAGTTTCTATCTAGAATCTGAATCCACTACTAGTGTTCATATTTTAGTATCACTCTTGCTATATTTCTGCATGTTACCTGAAACAAAATCTCTAAAAGAGATCTCTAGAAGAGAAAGCCGCAGACACACACACACACACACACACACACACAATACAACAATGGAAATGTATAACCCGATACTCATCGTAAAGCTTATCTGGTATAACAAGAAAAAGCTTGGTTTAATTCATCATCAGTCAAGTTGCTCGCGTCATCAGTTACTCATCAGTCACAAACATTTACACAGATACTGGGGTCAGCACAGGACCAAACCAAACACTGTTTCTCCACGACCAGCAAAAAGAACTCCTACCCACGGGACGCAGTACTTGAAAGAGAAATCAGACCCCAAGCTCCTCCAACCTGCAGGGGATCCTCTGGCTAAGCCAATCTCAGCCCTGAGTCTTGGAGCAGAACTGAACTCGCGTCTCTATTTACTCCAGCACTGGGAAATAGCATTTAATGCTACTAATGTAGTGCCAGTCAGGTACACTAGTTAGCAACAAGCGGAATCAGCTCCAAGCGCGCAGAAACTGGCAGGTCTCTGCTTCTACAAGAGACGCGAGGCCCCCCTGAGGCCTCTATGTATATTTTATGATCCAACTTCTCTGGTTCAAGCCTTGAATTCCTATTTTTACTGTCATGACAATTTTTTAAATAAGCAAAAGCAGTTGACAAACGTTGCGCTCACAGCCTTGCTCAGTGAAGTACTGCACTTCACTTCCACTCCATGTCAGCTTCTGAGGAAAACACAGGTGAGAACCACCCTTCCCACTCACACATCGGCATCACCTCTCTCGACAGAAATCAGCCGGCCAGCCTTCTGCTCTGACAAACCTCAAGGCTTCCCAACACTGCCTTTCAACAGACCCGGTGATTGCAGACTCGCAGTGAGCAAATACGTGCTCCAATTCCCACTTCACGCTCTTTCCTTTATCATTAGATTTCTCCTGCTCGGTGTACACAGGCTGCATGGCAATTCTCACTCACATCGAAATATGCTTTCGGGCAAATTTACCTTGGAGTCCCCAGTGATTGTGAGAGCAAGTTCCCAATCACTCTCTCTCAGAATTGCACCCACACTGCCCCTGGCATTTGGATAAAAGTGGTTTGTCAATAAAGCACTGAAAGAAATTGCCTGCTTGGGGTGGGCAGTGTCAGCTGATGGACAGGAACCAGGCAACCAGCTTCTCCTTTTAAAAAAAAAAAAAAAAAAAAAAAAAGGAGAATTTTTAAGTGTCAGAAGAAGAATGCGGGCCTGTTAAAAAATAAAAATAAAAAAATTCATTTGTTACTCAGCATTTGAGCTTAGCCCTGCTCTGAAGAAGAGCGAGAGATTTTTCTTTTCGGTTTGAAAGTGGATGTTGATGTTGAACAGGTTATACAGCCGCAGGCATTATTATTTTTCAAGCTCCTAGCAGCTTCAATGTGCCTTGCCTTCAACTGCAGCAATCCAGAAGTGCCGAGCTCTAACCTTCCAGACCGAGACAACAGACCTGTGCATTAACTCTGAGTTACAGCTGCTGCTGAACTACAGACGAGGAGCTTTAAAGACCGAGGTTACCGTGTCAGCTGGCCACAAGTCTCATCAGTGACAGCTTACTGTCTCTGTATAATGAGAACTATTTCTTATCCCCTGGAAGGAGCAGAGCATGCTATTTTTTTTTTTTTCTTTTTTTTTTTTTTTTTTTAAACTCTTTATTTCATTTATCCTATGCATACGTATGTTTGCAAGATTAATCTTTCATTGCCAGTACTGGGACAGCACAGCTAATCAAGTTCTCACTTGATGTGAGATGTGATGTGAGCTATTTGCCACAGTGAAAGGCAACTCTGGCAAAACTACTCGTGTGAAGGAGTCGTATGCTGAGGGAAATGATATATCTTCAAAATGGAAAAGTATAAATGGAATATGAAAGTACGTATTACATGAGACATGACTCAAAGCATCACACCTCCACACCTCAAAAAAAACAGCTTGTAAATCATGAGGCACCGTCGTGTGCAAGAACTTTATGCAAAACCAATTCTGAAGTTATCTCACATTAACAAACAAACCCAGCTGCCTTAGATACCTGGTCAGGTTATGTTTGTGCACTGCACTTCAGGCAGGACCAAGAAGAATGCAGCTCTCGCAATTTCTCTTTAAGTTCTGCAAGATTTATCCCACTAAATAAATCCCATTTAACCAAAGCATAACAAGAGAACTCTTAAGAGCAATGAACATCTTCCAGCCTCCACCCACTTCATCCTTCCGTTCTACAGCTGTATTTCTTTCCATCACCCACTTCATCCTTCCGTTCTACAGCTGTATTTCTTTCCATCACCCACTTCATCCTTCCGTTCTACAGCTGTATTTCTTTCCATCACACTTGTAATGCTTACTGTTAAAATACAGAAAGCAATGAGCCAGGTAAATCAAGCTCCACCTGCCATTAGGAAAGCAGATGACATTCTCTGTCACACAAAGCAGCAAGGGAAGCTACAATCTAATGGCCATTCCTCACCCCCAGCTGATGCCGAAGGCAGTAGAGGGCTGGACGACTGGTAGCTCAATTCATTTTCCATCATTGATCTGAGGTCAGAAGAGCGGCTACACCCGAGCTCCTCGGCATTCAGATGTGGAAGCCCTTAGCAGAGGAGGCACTCAGTGATTTGACAACACTCATCTCTTTCTTCCCTAAAGAATACGAAAAGACGGACTAAGTCAAACTCTGTGCCAAGTTCTATAATGCACTTCTGATGACATATGCTGGGAATCGATGCTTCTCCAGCACCTCGCCATTTCCTTGGGCTTGCCAGTGGAGTAGAAAGCAGATATTCAATACTTGACACAGATTACTTCTGAATACTAAAATATATTAACAAGTATATCCTGCTGATGCAGCACACGTCTGGTTTCTAGCGTTTGCCGCAAGAAAGCATTAGTGCCTAAAAAACAATCTAACCCACACCAAGCTCACTGAGTTCAAGTGCAGAGGCCCGGTACATCCATGGACATCGTTAACAAATTCTCAGCACCCAGTTAGTCCCATGTAACTTTTTTTGGTTGCTTTGTTTTTCTGTCATGTCCCTTCCTTCCTCACATACTTGGTCTAGCTGCAGGAACAATTCAGAGGGTATTTTTTCCTTTTAAAGAACATGGCTGCCTGCTCTAAGGCATTTGTTCATTTGATCTCCGGGATTAAGTTCACCAGAGATGGGATAGAAGAAATATAAAGTCTTCCTAATCTATCATGATCTCTGAGTTAAATGCAACACGTGCAAACCTTTTACTCTTTGTTAATTTGGGAGAGTCACAGGAGTCTATCATGTAAAACAAACACTAATTTCTCCAAACACAATACCCACTTTAGCATATGAGAGGCTACACTCACAGGACCGCTCCATGTGTGATATTTAACATCATTATCACCATCTTAAAATGCCTATGCACCAGCTCAAGTCAGAAAGCACAGGTACAGACAGCTGAATGTCTGCACAGGTGCACACATTACTGCAATCCACAAACAGAATGACAGCCATCCCAAAGGTTAATTTCCATAAAGCAACGATCAAGGAGCTGGCAAGGGGAAGAAAGCTGCAGGGTGCTTCCTGGGGGCAGAGGTGAGGAGTTTCAGTGCTGGGTCTGGGGCTGCGATGCAGAGGAGAGCAGCCAAGCAGCCCAGATGTCTCCCGCTCAAGGAGGAAGGCAACCGCAGGGAAGGGGCAGAGCCAGCTGCATCACATGCCTTGTGCTGTCGGAAGGGAAGTCCCTGGGATTTGCAGCATGCTGCCCTTCCACACAAGCAAGGCCAGCAAGGGGGAGGGAGCACAGGAAGCAGGAGGGAACCTCAAGATCACCATCACCTTCAAAGCCTTTAGCAGCAAAAGTGACGCTTGTTTGACAAAATAAGCACTCCACTAAAAAAACAAACCAAAAACCACACCACCACATTCTGTTAAAATTGGTAATAATGCATCATCTACACCAACAGATAGGAAACACCAGCATTGCTGGCAGGGAGAATGAAGGGAAGCCCACTGACAGAAACAGCAGCTGGGCTTTTGTTGCTTACCCTCTGCTTTACATAAAACATTTCTTTCACTATTAGTTAAATATTTATGATTCCACGTCCACACACATACCTGCACAGACACAGGGAGTCTGTTCCACCATCCAACGAAGCGAGGCAGGAAATAAACATGCCAGGGATGTGGGTTTTTTGTACATATGATAGAAGTGATTTTGCCAAGGACATTTATGGCTGGCAGAAGAAAGGCAACACAGAAACTGAAAGCGACTCCTCTGATAGAAGCAGAGAAGTGCCTCAATATTCAGCCGCTCGCCATTACATCGCATCAAGCCAACCCATCCAGAGGAAAGGTAATAGCAATGTTGCAGCTAGTTACCTACAACTATTTTCCTTCTTCTTATTTTTACATCTCAGACAGATTTTATTGCCCTTTTCTTTCAGCCTTTGGTCCCATTGCACTTCACATAGGACTTAAGTATGAGGCAACAGTGCTAGCTATAGAGATACGTATTTACCATTGCATACAGCTGAATCACAGCTTTGTACTCAAGTAAAAGCTGGATCTCCTATTTCAGCTTTTCTTGGGGGAAATCTACCCCTTTCATACACAGCCTGACAAGCCCTTTGCTTTCTTGCTGTGCAAAATCTCACATCGTCGGCAAACAAAAACGACCAGCTTCCACACTGCTACAAACAGAGCTCAAGATGAATGCACACCACCGTATGAAAGCACCATAGGGGACAAAAGCGAACATGAAAATCTGAAGAAAGCTGTTCTGTGATACAGGCAAAGCACTGTTACTCTTTACACACAGACTCCAGGTGGGGACCCAAATCCTACCTTCTCCGTCACGGGAGTTGCAGATAGAATTTTCCTTACAGACATGGCAATAAGACCTCAAATCTCTCATTAGTCCAGGGTCTTAGGACTTGCTTTTCCCATACCTTAGATGCCAGGCTATTGGCCATAATAAAAAAAACGAGCAAGAACTCCTTTCTCTGCTGCTGTTTGAAGTTTTTATTACAGGAAAGAGACTCATTTCTTAATGAAGTCTGCTTGAACTGGCCAAGATTGTTTCAGCTACTCAATATTTTTTGGAGGTGTGGAGGGGTACTGGGAGAAGAGAGCAGATGATAGAAGCCCTGAACAAGAATTTGCATATCCAGTTTTCTTTGGAAATTCTAACATTCAACGTAACACTTAACTGACTGTTGGTAATTAAGAGTTCTCTGTGAACTATTCCAGCAACCTGATCACTGCGCCAATCTCCTACAGCAACTACTGGTAACAAACAAAATAAATGCTCACACCGCTGTGCCACATAAATGTGGACACATCTCAAATAGTTATGGAGTCATATCTCTATAGGTTGTGCCATCTTTTACAGAAAGGAGGGATGCAGCAAGTCTGAAACCACCTTTCATTCATAACTAGCTTTGCAGCACTAGAGTACTTCAGTACCACTGCTGACCATACTGTTGTCATCTTTTCTCTGATGCTGATTTGAAATCATTCGATTTGTACTGCATCCCTGGGTCTCATTAAGTCCATTAAGCTACAAAAGACACACAAAAGGAAAATGGGCCCAAAAAGCTTTTGGGATCACATGAAATGCAAATTCACACAATCTGGTCAGCTTCAATGGGAGTTGGACACTCAGCCCTGACGAAAATGCGCAATTATGCCACTTGACCTTATTATATGAAGAGAAACATTATATCTAGAAACATAAGACAAGTATCAACTCCACTCCCTATCAGTGATCCTTCTAATTATCTCACTTTACACTCTTCATTAAGCATCCCATTCACCACCAAAGACTCCAACAGGTGAAACGACTGAGGAGCAACAACTAAAATAACAGGGAGAGCAATTCCAACAACGTAAAATGCAGCAAGAGCATTATTCACCAACTGCAGGCATGGAACTCCGCAATACTGATTAATAAGGTAATACCTGAGATCTGAAGAACATTTCCTTGCACAGTAACATCATTTGCTACTTGGTTGGCACACACACAGATATTCCTTGTAGAATCACAGACTCACCAAGGCTGGAAAAGACATCCAAGATCATCCAGTCCAACTGTGCACCTACCACCCCATTTCCCCATTAAACCATGTGCCTTAGTACAACACCTAAATATTTCTTGAACACCTCCAGGGACTCAACCACCTCCTTGGGCAGCCTGTTCCAGTGCTCGACCACTCCTTTGGAAAAGAACATTTTCCTGATACCCAACTTGAACCTCCCCTGGCACAAACTTGAGGCCATTCCCTCTTGTCCCATTGCTAGTTACGTGGGAGAAGAGGTCTATCCCCACCTCGCTACAACCTCCTTTCAAGGAGTTGTAAAGAGCTTCCAAGTCTCCACGTAGGCAGCCCCGTTAGGGAGAAGAAAGGATACATATATATTGGATGCCATCATAAATTGCTGAACTCAGTTACCTAGTCAAGCCAGACTCTTATTCTAAGCCAGGCAGTGTTATCACTAAAGTTTCACAGCCCAGCATGACGGATCAAGGCTGATACCCACTGTTACCAAAGACTGCTAACAGCGACCTGGAGAGGTGGGAACTCAGCTCTGCCACCAGCCTGCTGGCTGGCACAGGGAACTTCTCACCTCTCTGTTCCCCTTCTCACTCTCTGCCTCGCTGAGCTATCAGCTCTTTGTAAAGCCTTCTGGTGGCTGCCCTACACCTAGATGAAGAAAGCCTCAGCTTCCTTTGGAGACTGAAATACAACTATTACTGTCAATCATGTAAATATGTATTACACATACATAAATACTGTAGGCAGAAATTGTCCTTTCTCCTCTCGCTTGCCATTACCACCCAAAATTGTCACGAGAAGGAACGTGGGATGGTAAATGGCTAAGCAACCATCTTTAAACACTTGTTAAAAAAAAAAAAAAAAAATGCTGAGGTGATCTCAGCATGTTAAAATTCAGATGTGCACATGCAAACACACACATGCAGACTGCAGAGCTCATATCATATTCACAGCATACAGCATAACCATTGGGGAAGGCTTCATTAGATGAAAATAAGCCTGTTGTAAGAGATTTCCTTGCAATTATTCTGCTGCCATTATCCTGGCCAGGCATTCATGCAGCTTTTCAAATTAATATGCTTAGTTTTCTGAGCAGGAGATCAGAATAGTGGAATTCTATGGGGAACTCAATTACTAAAGAAAATGATTGCTTGAGCATTCAAGAAATTGGAACTACATCTAATTGTGAATAGTAGATTATTATCTGGATTATGGAAGATTCTTTGAATCAGACATAAAGCTACGTACATCTCAAGGACGGTACCTGCTAAGATTTCTGGGACTCCTATCAGACACAGAGGGGCTCGCTCTCAGTCACAAAACTGAAGCTATCAGTGTTGTTTTGTTGACTCTCAGGCACGCATGCCAAAAGCCAATATCCCCACTGAAAAGTTAAAAAGCAAAGGAACAACAACAACAACAACACAACCACCGAGGGAGTTTGCTTGGGTTCCTTCCCCATTTTGTATTCCTTTGCAGGGGATGAATGCTAGTGTGTTCCTGTATGATTGGTCTTCTTGCTGCTGGAAGGTTGCAAATTGCCACATTCAGGTGGTGGCTGTGCACCACAAGCAGCACAGATGTACCACCTAAAGGTCCTCCTGCCTTTAATCTAAGGTGGAAAAATAGGGCAAGAAGAAAAGGGCCTACACCCAAGAAGCTTGGGATTGCTCAGAAAGCAAAACGACACTCTGCAGAGAACAGAGATCTGAGGACTTTCTTCAGTTTCTCTCTGAAGATAAGCAAGGAGCACAAGAGAAAAAAAGATGGTAGTATTGAGAAAACATTTGAGAATTAGAGCAGACATGAAAGGATACAGAGTCTATAGGATGCATACTGAGTAAATACCTAGCTGAAACAATGCACAAAGCATACTTTGCAGATTAGCACTGAAGAAGTATGAAGACCAACGAAACAGCTGGGAACTACCCTCAAACTCACACAGGAGCAGTGAGGATGTAATAGCTGAGAAGCAGTATGGACAACTGAAGACCTGTACATATCCATGTGCAGACTTCAGACAAGAAAAATACCCACGGCATTCAAAACATAAAAATAAGAATAATCTGACTATCCAGGAACTGAGAAACTGAACTGAGGAGAAAGCTTGCTGCACAGGAGAGCACCCTGAGAACCACAACACAACAAAATGGCGTGAAAGGAGTGAGGAAATAGTAGTGGATGTTTGTTTTTCCCTACACAAATACTACAATAAAGCCAGGAGTATCACAAACAGGATCCCTCAGAGATGAGTGAAGGACCTGTACTCGTGCCCTGATAAAAAAGTCACAGGAATTTGGTTAGCACAAATGATTTCACCCTGGAAGAGGCTGAGACACAGCCTTTCAGGGCAGCTGGCAAGTCCACTTCCAGAGGGAAGACCCAGAAACTGAGCTTACTCAGCCTCAGAGAACAACCATTAAAGGAGCATTCAGCTGTTTACTCCACAGACATCACAGAAGAAAATATGCCTTTCCACAAAGCAAGAAGTAAATAATGACGACAATAATAACATTCAAAACAATACCATCCCAAACAAGAGAAAGGACTCCAGAGCAACATCCAAGCCAACAAGTTTCCCTGACATCCCACGAACCCCCAGATTTTCCTCCTAGACAAAGAATGAAAATAAAAATGGCAACCCAGTGCTATAGGGCACAATGAATGCACTGAAGGGACTACATGATTAAACAGTTCTTGCAAAAACCAAGGACTACACTGGACAGCTCTATGGCCCACGTCAGGCAACAGGTTTTTTCTCGTGTAAAACATTTTTAACACCGTGGCCTCAGTTTTATGCACAGAAAAAAAGCAAACTCTCTACTTGATAATTTTGCCCAATACTTCGTAGCATGGAAACCCTCCTAATTTACTAATCAAAACCTAGCTGAGGTACTTAAAAATACCTTCAGAATAATCTTTTCTTTACCACACTTCCAAGTATACAGCCGAGTACTTTCTTTTTCCAAAGCTCCAAGCTGCATTTCAGTACAAAATCACCCCTTCCAAAGGCACTTTCCAGTCTTGGCTATGTAGGACCATGAAAACTCGTCAGGAACTCACTCCACCAGCCTTTAAAACCCATCAGAGAGCGCTCCATCCTTTTTACACCCCTATAAAATGTGAGTTGTGACCCACCACATTTTGTCTGCGCTCTGTCTCCAGGTAGTTCGACCAAGCCATTTCAGCTGTATGGCTTTCTGACAAAGAACTGGTGTTACTCATACATTTTGAAGGTTACTGCATCACTGTCTGCCATTTCCAACTGCAGGAAAAAATGACTTAAGCCTTGAGACTTCAAACCAGGTGCCAACAAGAGATCTCAGAAAGCATACTGCAGGGGCCAGTTTGGAAGGAGAGTGAAGTCTGCTTACAAAGCTACTCTCTACAAAGTGTCTGCTTTGAGGTATGTTTTTTGATTTGGTGAGCTTTGTTTTACAGTTAATTGTTGATAGATACCGAAGCTGGAGAGATCAGAGGCAGGATTTCCTAGTTTTGCTTTTATCTTCAACACTATCTCCACCACATATCAGTGTACGCTTCAGAGGCCACTTCTAACCACCCCATGAAATGTAAAGCAGCCTATGATTACAGCCCATGGAACAAATCACTCCCATGTACCCACAGAGCTCTTGGACCCAAAGCTACCAGACTTACCTCCAATACCAACGTGTCTGCTTCCCCTGTTGGAAAGCAGAGAAGAGCAAAAGCACAGTACTTGGAAGAAAAGGAAGATTGTTCAAGTCAGTGAAGTCTTCCCATGCTTTTCATAGAATCTTTGAGTTGGAAGGGACCCTTAAAAGCCATGTAGTCCAACTCCCCTGCAGTGAACAGGGACACCTACAGCTCCATCAAGCGCTCAGAGCCCTGTCCAGCCTGACCTCAAGTGTCTGCAGGGATGGGGCATCACCACCTCTCTGGGCAACCTGTGCCAGAGCCTCACCACTCTTACTGTAATAAACATCATCTTTGCATCCAACAGGACAAGTCCACACAGATACTGAATTTGGAATAAATAGAGCATTATTCAGACCTTGCTAGCAGCTTGCCAAAGAGGTACCATTAAATATTATTTCAGACACGTGGAACTCCTATAACCAATACGCTACCTTTTCCTACACTAGCCTTGTACCTCTTCATGAAAACATGATCATTTCCTCATTTCAGCTCCATGTTTGTATCAAACATGTATTGGCAGTAGCAAGCTCTTCACCTAACAATAGTGGCAAAAATGATACTAACAAAGTGGAGACTGGTTATAGCATATTATTGTCATAGCAGAAACGTGAAGAGAATCAAAGGCCAACGATGGGACAACCACTACACAGTCAAGAGTATGGCATCTTCCTCAGGTCTACAAGCAGCTTAAGACACAGTGCTAACACAGGCACATCACTCAACCGATGGTATTTCAAATAATGTCACTGACATAACTGTATTTCAGTTCTGATTATTTCAGTGGAAAACGTCCAGTCCAAGCAGATGCCTCAAGCAGGGAAGGAAAGGAGGAAACTAATCACAGCTGCATCATCAAGGGGCACAGCATCAGTTCCCAGCTCGCCAGAGCTGCCTTCACCACTTCACCTGTGCCTCATATTTGCTGCCTGGAACAGCACCAGACACACTGGCTCACATTTATGTTACTGGAAGATACGAAGATGCCACTGAAATTACTTTTCATTTCTGCTTAAGAGCCACAAATTCTCATGTTTTCCGGTATCGTAACCAAGGACTTGTACCAGATGTGTGGACACTGCAAAAATCTCAGACTGCAGGGAGAAAAAACACAGACTTCAGGGTCAAACCAGATGGAATTAGGTGATTGTGCAGATTGTTCTACTGAATCAAAACTTCTGTTTCTTGACTGAACAATGCTTCTGCATACTTATATCAGTAGTCCCAATCTCTTACAGGATACTTTGGAGAAGGAATGCAGGAATGTTTAAGCTTGACAACTACAAATGGCCATGTCCACTACACATCCGTGTAAAAGGCAAAAATCAATGTTGTTTTTCAACAGCCTTTCCCATTGGGCATACCCATTTCTCTCGAAGGTGCTTGAGCTGCTCTCAGCAGAGCATCCCTTCGCACAGCTTTTTCCCAAGGAAATCAAGACATCCAAAAACGAATGAAAAGAGGCAGAAAGTCATTTAGTCAATAGACATCCAGCTGCAAGACCTATCAGAAATCCCCACTGGAGCACATCACATCTTAGATCCAACATGGTTCTTTCTACTCTACATTTGATTTTTAATAATTGTAAACGTGCCATTGTGTGGCAAGAGCTTTATGGAAACACAAAGGGACTCAAAAGCAATAAAGCACCAGCTGCTTCTCTGTAGCTCAGTTTTTCAGTTTAACAACAAACTTTTTTTAATACACAACTTATAAGCTCTGTGTATTACATCTCTGCAAGTGGATACCTCCTGGAGTGGACATTTTCAGTCCCTGTGATTAGATACAGACCCCAAAAGTGCTTTTTACATACAAGCAGGTATACTCACATAGACATATGTGGGCACACATGTACACATGCATATGTCTATAGATATATTTATGTCTATATATGTATAAACGTACACGTCTAGAAATATGCATATATTTCACACATACTAGTGTGTGTGTAAATCTATAACTTATCATACATTATAGCCCAAAAGAAAAATGTCTGTGGGTAAAAGCCTTCCCCATACACCAAACACACAGCACAGGGCGCATGGAGAAGCTCATCTTCTCCAGAGAAAAGGAGAAACAAGGGCTGCCATTGGCTGTGGCTGAAAGCTGCTGAACTTGTGTTCATTTTGCCTCCTAGCACGTTGCCCTCACAGTTTCAAACTTCCTTTTCCACTCCAAATGATCTGACCCCGGCTCTTACTCCTCTTGGGATCATAAAGATAGAACACAGATGTGATACTTGTCACACGGGCCCCCCAGAGATAGAATACTGCTCCATAATACTCCGTGGCCCTTCTTCCTTTCTCTGACACATCCAATGGGTCATCAGATCCTACAACAGGTAAAACGTGCAGAAATCCCTATGTAGGAAACTGCCCACCAAGATCACAGAACAAGGTGTGAAAGACAGCCCATGGAATCAACAAGACCAATTTTCATAGTACCACAACGTAACCTAGAGAGCTGAGAGGAATTTGGCAGCCCCTACAAAAAAGAATTAACCATGACTACTAAAAGCAGCATCATTTTTCCCCTTGGTTCTTAACCCAAGTACCCACCACTTGTTTGTTCTGTTGTTTCACACAGTAGCAGAGGGGTAGAAGCACAGGAGGCGTGCCGTGTCTCAGCCCAGCCAGCAGAGCATGGGATCCAACATCCTGAAGCGCTGCATCTCCCTGATGCCACAGAAGCTCTAGTTTGCCGCCTGCAAGCACTGAGAGTCCTCAAAGCGTCCCGAAAATAAAACAAGACACAAGATTTAGTCCCAAAGCCAGGGTCAGTGACAATCTCTTCTTAGAAGAGATATTAAACTGCAAACCTTGGCAGTGAAGCAGACTCTAGCTATTAGAGATCAGGGTGAACAAAGCCTATGGCCGTATTATCTGATACATCACTTCCACCGGCCTAACACTTCCCTGCAAGCCTCGGGTATTCTGACTCTGAAAGACAGGGAATGGGATTTAATAGATTGAAACGTGATACAGGCTGGCAAAACTCTTACACGCTAATGTCTTTGAAATAAACAAACAAATAAATCTAATAAATAACAGATTCTTGGCAGTGACCTTCAAGGAAAATGTGAACGCTGCCAGGTTATTTCTAAAGGAATTAAACGATTCCACAAATCCATTAAAGTGTCTCCTAACAGTACTGTATTTATACTCCTTACCTCTTTAGCCTACTACATCTGTGTCTCTAAAACAGTTTTCCAACTCCTCTTTTTTTTTTTTAATCCTTCCAATGACAACATAAAATGACTTCAACAAACAGGGTTTTCTGGAGTCTGGTGAGAATTTGTGGAGTGTCAGAGGAATCACGTGGCTTCCAATAATCGAAGGGCAAACAACCAGAAATAACCCACTTCGTTGCTGGCTTGGAAAGCGGTTTTGACGGCGGTTCAACGAGAGCAGAAAGGCTGGCTGTTCAGCTAGCGGCACGTTCATGTCCGTTCCTCCGTCCTCCCACTCCAACAAATTTCACTAGCAACCTTTATAAATCTGCCAGTAAATTACTGTAAAGGGAGAATATACTTCCTGTGTAAATAAACGATAGCTGAGAAGTTCCTAATGGGCCTTGTACGTGGGAAGAGACCGGCTTTGTCCAGCACACTGCTTGGTTTTTTCACAACAAACAGAGGCTGCATTCACTCAGCCTCCTTATCCGCACCTGTCGTCGCAGCACTTGGCAGCTTTGCTGCGGTGCTGCGCCGTACGTTGTTCTCTTCCCAGAGCAAGGGGTCAAGCCTGCTCACAGGGTGTCAGCATTGCAGCATCGCCCCCGATCTGCCGTTATACCTCCACTGCCTTAACCCACCTGCCTGCACCGGGCTTCAGCTTCCCATGGTGCTGGGTTTCCTCGTGACCTCATCTCAAATGTGAGCAATACATGCCACCAGGCCCTGCAGCCCCCAGCTCGGCTCAGCCTTGGTGATGCAACTTCTGTATACAGGTGGAAGCTGTCCCCTTTGTGTAATTGTGCTACCTACTGCTTCTGTGTCTCTGCAACAGCCCCAGTGGGCAAGTAAGCTGAAAAAAAGTCTACATGGTTGTTTTGTTCCCTTATCCTCAGAGGGATATGTGGACTAAGATGAACAAAGACTTGGATGAATAGAAGAGGGCCAGGAAGTGAAAATCCTGGCCCTAAGGCTGCCTTTACTTTATCAGCAGACCAGATACTGCTCCAATTATACCACACTCAGCTCTGCACCACCGTGGCCCTTTAAAAAGCCCTGCCTTTCACACATCATTAACATCGCTCATGTCATGTGCCAGTGCAGGGCTACAAAGGCAAGATAAACAACATTAATGCAATGCAACAGCTACACTTAGAATATACATTTATTGTCAGCCTAGCCCTGCTCCCCAGCTGAGCAGCATACGCTCTAATCCATTGCTGCAGTTGTGGACAATGCAAATGCCAAAGGATCCAGAGGAGCACCTCAGAGAGCACTGACTTCTATCACTGTGGTTGGTAAAGCACTGACATCGGAAATTTTGCCTGGAAACAGGTCAGAGACATTTGTGTGATTGACACCATGAACGGCTCCTTCAACGACATCAATTATTTCACGCTCTCTCTAGTCACCTAACTAGAACTCCCTATTTTCAAGATTTAGCAGACTCTATCACAGTTGCAGGAAAGGAAAGCTACAATTTAGGAGCCTCCCACCGGGAGCAGATGTCACCCTCAGGAGGTTTGCAGAAATCTTCATCAAGATAGCTCAGAAAGCATCTGCAATTAGGAGAAGAGATGAAAAGAATGGCTACACCCCTCCTATTAATGTCAGCTGGAGCTAGATTAATCTCCACTCAGGGTCTTCAACAGCTACTCCCACGATTCTCACTCAGCTTATGTTTTTCCATTGTTCACTGTATTTGTTTGGAAAGGATAGCAATCCTGGCCTTGGAAGCACACCCCAGTTACAAAACAGGGGGCACAGGCACCAGGGCAGGGATGATCTCACATCACCATGTCTCACGTGCAGGTTGCCCTGCCTGTAATCCCAGACCTCCAAACCAAAACAGTGACATCCCAAGCCAAGAAAACTCTCAGCACCTCACTTAGGCTGTGGGTACATTTAGATGCAATGTGTCACCATACCCCATGCTCCTCTATTGCTCGGCACATCACCTGCCACAAGCAGCTCCTCCTTGTTCCCAAGCCCTCACCAACGCTTTGTTATCTGTTATCTGTTCAGAAATAGGAAACAGCACAGTAATGCAGCTGCTCGCCAACTCATCACGCTGTGTCAACCCTCGACCATACGCAGCCAATGCCTGTGGAGAGCTGTCTGCTAATAAACAGGTAACGCGGTGGTAAATTTTGCTTAAGAGAAAATAGGAAATGGTGTCTCATGTAACTCCACTTCTCTGAGCCGGTTCTCCATGTTCTCTTCCCCAGTCTAATCTGCTTTATTCCTAGGGTGCCTCTCATCTGACTTCGCACTCCCTTCAGCCCTCGCGCAGCCTTCAGCGTGTTTGTGAGACGGCTATTCTCGTTTGAGGTGAGTTGCCAGAAAAAAAAGATTAGGAAATATATTTTGGAAGGAAGAAATCTCTGCGTACACATGTATCATCATCGCTTCATGAAGCACAGTACTAACCACAGACCACTGGGGAAGGAGAATAAGCTCCTGCCAGATTCCCTAAAACAACAGGAAAACCCATCTTTCCTTAGGTGTCAAACTTGGGATTTCCACCCAAGGTCTTATTTTGGAGCCTAATAAACTAGAAATGCTGATTTTCTTCAGGAAAAGACTGAAGCAGTCCCATCCTGAAACTACATCAGCGCTGTCTGTTCTATCTGAAGCCAAGTCCTGCTTTCCAAGGATCTGTGCAGGCTCCAGATCCAGCGCTGCTTGCCCTCAGTCCCTACTGCTGACTGTGTTTTCCCCCCAGGAATCTGCTGGGAATTCACCAGAAGCAATGCCCAGCCATAAAACATCTGGCCTGCAAAAGCAGATGCTCTTCTGAAACATGAAAACTGGTGTTCCATCAAAGAACACCCACGCAGTGCTGAGGACAGTGCCTGAGTGATGAGCACAGGCTTCCTCGCTTACCTACTGCAATCAGTGCTGCCCAGGCTAAGTCCCCTTTGCAACCCCTTCTTCTTCAGTGCCCTTCTGAATCACGAACACTTTTATAATGGAACACTCCAATTTCACGCTCTTTCATTAGCAGCTGGGAACTGAAAACAATTAAAACAATGAGTAATACTTGGATGGTATTAAAAAAAAAAAAAAAAAACCAAAAAAAAAAACCTGTTTTGTTTTCCCAACAGAAAATACAGGTGAATTTCAAATCAAGCAAAAAAGATACTGCAATGCTTACTGCGACTGTTCCGAACTTTCAGCAAAATTCACAACTCATGCTTTCAATCACAACTGAAATGATGTATCAAATGGAAGCAAGGTCTGGCTCAGCCGCATTTGGATAAGAAAGAGCCTTTACGACACGGCCAGTGTGTCCCACAATCCAATCTACATCATTAACAAACTCTTTGCTCCGTGCTGCTCAGAGGATGGGCAGCTCGGAGGGGAAGTGGCTGCATTAGAACAACAAGAACACATCGTGTGAAAGCAGTGAACTTTCAAAGCGTTTCAGAAATTCCGAGTATTATTTAGTCAATCATACACCACAGAGCTGCCCCCTGAGCCCTATGTCATTTTGATAAATTAACTTGCAAGATGTGGAGCGTAATAAAGTCAAAGCTGGACCACGGCTGGACCACAGCAATCACACCCGAGTCCAGTGTGAAACTCTTCTCACCCTAAAAGTCACGCTTGCTCCTGGTTAACGTTTAAAAATAATTCTGACCAAGGTCAGCAGTTGCATAACGTGTCTGGGCTCCTTTTGAGGCTGCTGGGAACAGGAGCCTCACTCAAAGTGTCCACCTGTGGGGAATGCCCACTGCACCCATGAGTGCAGTTGAGGACAGCAGCCCTGCAAGACAGCGTACCCAAGAAGGGGACGGTATGCTCTCAGGAAGAATTTGTGTGACATTTTACTCCCTTGAACTTCTCCACAGACTGAAGTTACGCTGCACCACGCATGGAAAGCAAGACGTGCTGTAGGCAGGGTGGCACTGATTTCACTCGGAGAGCCAAGGAAGGTTGCTGAGAGGACAGCACGTGCTTCCGTGAGGAGCAAACACGTAAGAAGTGCCCGTAAAGGAGAAAGCAGACCTGCTCAGATCCCCCTGCACAGCAGCCCTGACACACAACCGGGAACCAGATTCTACCTTTCTTTGCTCAGATGGGCCTGCAACAAGAGTCAACCTTAGGTCATTTTTCCATTTGGCCGCATAACACACTCAGAATCTGCCCTGTTTTATTTTGCATTAGACACTGGGCACCGTCTTCCCCTCTCCTACAAAAAATAGCAGGAAAATAACCACCGCAGCTCTCTGCAGAGCACCTACAGCAGGCAGCTGTCAGTAGCAGCCAGGTTTCACAGTCCTTGCTTGCATTACCAAAATCTCCAGGCACTGCACGCTGCTCTGCCTTCTGAAAGGCCTCCAAAAGAGTGCTCACTACCTCCTTCCCTGCCAGATTTCACCTATAACCATGCATACTCTGAACAGCCCTGGATAGAAATCAACTCTTCCCAGCCTCCAAGTTTTGGCTGCTACTTTGCTTAGGGGTTAAGATTTAGATTGGATATGAAGAAAAAGGTTTTTTTGTTTTTTTTTTTCCTCTTTCCAAAGAGGGTGGTGAAGCACTGGCACAGGCTGCCCGGAGAGCTGGTGGATACCCCCATCCAATGGGACGCTCAAGGTCAGGATGGGGCTCTGAGCACCTGATGGAGCCATTGGGTGTCCCTGTTCATTGCAGGGGAGTTGGACTAGATGACCTTTAATGGTCCCTTCCAACTCAAACAGTTACGTGATCTTGTAGGAGACCATCTAACAGAGCTCTATCATCCTCTTTCATAAAGATTTTCTTTCAGCCATTAAGAAAGAACTTATGCACATCAACAGGCAAAAAATAAATAAATAAAATTGCTTACAATAAACATGCAATCAAAGAAAATAAAGTTGAGATTCCTGCAAAGGAGCTCATATATCTGATTGTTCCTCCATCTCCTGGCTTCTCTGTGTCCTGCACTTGAAGCACTTAAGGAAATGAGGCTGATATATTTCCTAAGGTTTCCTGATGCTGTTTGCAATGAAAATGAACAATTACATCAGATTATTTACTTGAATAAGACTGCTCCAGAGAGATACCATTAGCCTCTGCTTCGCACAGTTTGGATTTTTGCAGCTGCTCTGGGCTGGGAGTATGGCTGCCTGAAATATCCAAAAGCAGCATGACCACATCAGTCTGCCTTCTGCATTTTTATCTAACTTTGCTAGGTGAACTAGCCAATAAATGAATAAATAAACTGTGAAATTAATCCTCCTAGACTCACAATAAAGCCTTTCTTGCACCCTTTTACAACAATATCATCCTCACAGTGGGGTTTCTGTTTCTCTAACACTCAGCTGCAGCTCCGTGTTCCCAGTGGGAACAATCCCAAAGGCGGCGGCACCTGCACCAGCCACAGGGCTTGGTTGGCTGCATCCAGCCCCTTCCATGTGAATTTGCATCTGTGCTGCAACATCAATGACAGCCTGAGTGCCCGCAGCGCCTGCGTCAGCTCCCAAGAGTTAAAACAGAGCCTGGCAAGGGCCAGAGGGAGGGTGGAAGGAGCTGCACAAACACTGAGCATTGCCCCCATCCACTTGCACTGCAACAAGGGACACCTGTCTCCTCTCTGTGTGAGGGTACTGCTACACCGTGCTCTGCTTCTCCAGGATTCAACTCCATCACAGAAAGCCAGCTTGTCTTGTGCTGCCTGCTTGCCCAGTGAGGCTGTGGATGCCCTCTCCCTGGAAGCATCCAAGGCCAGGCTGGATGGGGCTGTAAGCAACCTGGTCTAGTGCTAAGTGTCCCTGCTACAGAAGGGGGTTGGAACCAGATGATCTTCACATCCTTTCCAACCCAAACCTTTCTATCATTCTATACCTAGTATTACAGATTGGAATCCGTGTTACAGTTGAGAAATGTCAGTGCTACACGGCACATCACAAGGAGCTTCTTGTTCTACCGTCAAGAAGGGATCAGGTTTTAATTTCACTACTGATGATATCTCGAAAGGGCTATTTCCATAGGAAACCATGAGGATTAATTAACCAGTGCTCAGCACCCAGCTTTCAGGAAAGGATTTCACTTTGAACACTACATCTCTGAAGAAACAACCTTATTCCAGTTTAGTATGTAGAGAAGAAGGCAGCGATGCTCAACATGCTCATGTATCCACATGCTCCCCTTCCCAACCAAAGCACACTTACTGAAGATTTCTAGCTCCTCCTTGTAGTGGCACACAGAACAAGCCTGGCTCTTCTGCCTCTCAGACCAGAGGTAAAGCCTTTGAAAGGCCTCGAAGCAAAATTCATTCACACATGAAACAAGAAATAAGACTCAACTCTATCCCGGTTGTTCCAAATAAACAGGAGAGTTGGATGCTGCCATGCCAGAGTGACCTATGGGCCAGGATTTGAAGGCTGACAACAGCCTGGTTTAAGCTACTGAGTAGGGAATAATAGCTTTAATAAGCTTTATTGAAAAGCAGGCACAGCATTCACCCATAGATTTGGGTTCTGAACAGTTCACAGCTCTAAACCTCTTTAAAGGCAGCAAAAGCCTTGTATTTGTGCAAAAGCTTTTAAGAGCCAACGATTGTTTGAGCTTATAAACATACTTAGCTGCGTTCTTCAAACAGCAGTTGATGAAAACAGCGCTTCTCAATTAAACTAGCATCTATTAACATGTATTAATTTCCTCCCGCTCCTTAGGCTTAGTCTCTGGGTGACAAACGGCCACAAAGTCATCAGCCATCTCCCGACACCAGGCTGCAGCAGAAGCCCTGCAGATGCACGTGAGCACCCCAGCAGACAGACACTCCTCCACAAGAGCAGCCCCTCTCAGCTGGCAGCGGCCCCTTTCTGCAGCAGTTTGCTTTCTGTAAGAAAGCAAAATGAATATTTTAAGAACTAAAGGAAGAGAACAGCTCTTGCCTGGTAGTCTGAGAACACCTTACACCTGCCAAGAGCCCAGATCATGCACAGCAAATAAATGAAGCACGCTGTGCTGCATTATGTCAGTGCCCCCATGCCCCAGGGCTGCTGAACAGTGCTGCCCTACCACCGGGCAACCCCGGGACTCCTCCTAACTCCTCATCAGCAAAAGAAACCCATTGCTGCTGTGTGACATCTCAGCATCCAGAAAGCTGGCTAACATGCAAGGGGAACCAGAAACGGCACAAGGAGAGGTGCACAGATGTCCCTGGTGAGTGAAGAGGTGCCACAGCAAAGCACCCAGATACACAACTCCACATCATTTCTGCTCGATCCGACCACGGCTACGTGACAAATTCAAAACACAAGAAAGGCAAACACAATGGAATATCTGTGATATGCTTTGGATCAGACACACGTGGATACACAAGTACAAAGTTTGCTTTTTCTGCACTCGAGAGTTTGAAATATACTTCTGTGCTGCCTCAAGTTCATCGCTGTTCTCAGAGCAAAGACGATCCGGTGCGTAGTGCCAAAAACACTTCAACAGCAGCAAGCGACTGGAGGGAAAAGGTGTTTGGGGAGCAAAAGGAAGTAACGTAACTGCGTAATGACATGGCGTACATGGAGAGGAAAAGGGAACGGAAACTGTTCTCTTTCCTGTTCCCAGCAACTGTTTTCTTCTTTCTCCTATAGCCAAGAACAACAGAAAACCTAGCTCTATCACAACAAGTAGCCTTGCTTTCCAGACAACACCAGAAACTGCAGTCACTGAAAGATATACGCTTGTAGATGGCTGGAGTATATCTTGTCTCCAGGAAGGAGAATGGCAGAGAATTGTAAGGTCTCGCTGAGGGATCCACGAGAGCATGTTCTCCCCTTCCTTTAAACTACCAAGAGAACGGTAAACCTGACATACTGCATCATCCGCAAAACCCAATGCTTCCAGCCAGCAAAAATAGCGCAATCCCAACTTAAATATTGGATTCCTAGGAGCAGCCACATAACAAGATAAGGGAACACACCTACGAGTGCAGAGTAAATTCATAACCACGTCATTTACAATTCTGCCCCCGAGCTCCTCTATTTCAATATATAAAACAGAAAGGCAATTTCCATATGGCTTTCTCTTCTGAACTTAAAACAAAAAAATGTCATAGCCAAATGAATTTATTTTATCCCCACTTGGTATGTTATTTCCTATCTCATATTGCAGAGTTCCTTCTTATTTCCCCTGACAGACGTGGTATCTTCCTCCATCAGCTCCATCAAGGAGCTCCCTGGCCTACAGCTAGGAAACCTCCCCAGCCATTGCACCAACAAAGAGGGAAGCTTCGGACCAGACTGCTCCTCACACAATCTGCAAAACCCCACTTATTACAGGCAATAAAGAAGCTATGTGAAACCAGGGGGAGCACTGCCTCGTTCCCAATTAAGTCGACAGCCATTTCATCACTGACCACGGTGGGATAAGGACATGGGTCACTGCAATTAAATTCTTCTTTCCTTTTTGAAGTTCGTGCTGCAATATATCAATTTACCGTTCATCAGACAGGACATTCCAGCTGCAATTTATTTAATGAGGAGAATCACAGGGAGAAGCAAATGAGGCAGGACAGCAGCAGAAGAATCGTGGCAAGCTGAAAAGGGATGAGAAAAGCAGAGATGCGATTGCCTCGCTGCATGTCTGCAAGAGGAACTGCAAACGTGAGCAAAAAGAAGGGCTCCAAGAAACTGACAGAGGTGTAAATGGGAAGCAGTTTGTTTTCCCCAGTCAAAATCAAATCAGGTGGATTTAGTACGAATATTTTCAGAGTATCTTGTAGAAAAGCAGCAATAAGCAGAGAAGAAGGCAAGCAGTAAAACACTGTGTGTTGAGAAAAGATAGCACAAAAGGAGACCTCCTCCCTCCTCCAGTCACAACGCATTGGAGGGAAACGTCCTAGCACAGAAATGGCAGAGACAACCAGAGCTACTCCTTTTCCCTAGCACAAACAAACGATGTATCAGTGGGAGGTGTACCCCCAGGCTGACGCGTCCCAGCAGTGAACGTGGTCATAGCAAACTGATTGTCCATTCCACAACCACATGGTAGGGCCAGTCTGGGCAGATGAGGCTACGTATGGCCATTCAGTAGGCATCTGACAGATTAGAAGATTTCTGTGCGCAATCGCAGTAATTACCAGCTTGTATACTACTGTGGCAAGCACATTCCATTTTGGATCAGTCAATACACCAAAATCTGATCTTCTATGTTGCAATAGCACCAGGCAGAGGCTCTGCAGTTTTCACCCTTAGACAATGTGCTCTCTGCTGTGTAAGAAATATATGTGCTATTCAGCGCTTTGATTTATTCAGGTAATACCAATTCAAGCTGATTGCAGCCTACTGAAATGGCAAACACTGGACACACATTTGAATTTAACTATCTTTTGTGACACTGCTATAAATTCAGACTGGCTCCAGCACCAGTGTTCGTCTCTAAACGTCTTTTCACAGCAAAGCTCTACAGAATCACAGAATTGTAGGGGTTGGAAGGGACCTCCAGAGATCATCGAGTCCAACCCCCCTGCCAAAGCAGGTTCCCTACACCAGGTCGCACAGGTAGGCAACCACTGAGCCAAAAGTGAAAGGCCACCAAAAGCAGTGAAGCCTATACCCACAGTATGACCAGGAAGACTGTCCGCCAAACCAAAGCACTTTTTGTGTCACCCTTCATTCCAAATTCTGCTCAAAGCACACAGTGAGCTCGGAGGCCCCATCAGAGTCCACTCCTGCAGCAGCTAGCTGGCTTCACGCAGACAGCTTCCAGGGCAGCATGCTGAATTTCCACCCCCCTGTATCTGCAGCACAAATATCACAAAAAATTAATTTATCTTCAGATGTGTGTCCCCAAAGGCACGTTGTCTCCTCCATGCAGCTCATGGAGCTACCGGGACATCAGAGAAACAAATGTTTTCCATTACGAGTGCAACCAACTCCATTAAAAAGAACGAAACACGGCACCTCACATTTCTTACATATGTTTTCACATATGCTACAGTTCTGCATGTTCAAGAAGCAAATAAATCATGTTTTCACAATGATTTCAAGGCAAGGACACACAAGTGGAGAATTTCCTTAGTATGTGGTGTCTGAAGGCCAAGATGTGCCAGAACGCCACTTCCCACATCTGCTCCTCCCAGGAACCGGCAGCACACACAGCAGGGTGCATGGGCACGCAGAGATGATGTTCAGCAGCACGGTCATTATGTTAGCAAGTGAAACTGCTATGTCTGTGCTGCTGCAGTCAGCTCTGCCTGCCACTTTGCATCACTCTGACAATCTCCTACTCATAGGAAGACCAAATCAAAGGGAAGGGACAAGTGGTCAGTTTTCCCTTAGAGTCATAGAACAGTTTAGGTTGGAAGAGACCTTAAAGATCACCCAGTTTCAACCCCCCCTCCACCATGTGCAGGGCTGCCACACATCAGATCACACTGCCCAGGGCCCCATCCAACTTGGCCTTGAGAACCTCCAGGGATGGAGGGCAAACTGTTCCAGCACTTCACAGCATCACAGAATGGCCAGGGTTGGAAGGGACCTCAAGGATCATGAATCTCCAACCCCTCTGCCACATGCAAGGCCGCCAACCTCCACATTGAATACTAGACCAGGCTGCCCAGGGCCCCATCCAACCTGGCCTTGAACACCTCCAGGGACAGGGCATTCACAACCTCTGAATAAAGAATTTCCTCCTAACATCTATTCTAAATCTCTCACTTGCCTTACCACTATTTGACCATATGAGAAGTTGGTCTCCCTACTGCTTGTAAGCTCCCTTCATGTATTGGAAGGCTGCAGTGAGGTCACCCCAGAGCCCTCCCTCAGCTAAACAGGCCCAACTCTCCAACCCTCCTTCACATACCAACTCAAGAGCAGTGGGACAAAATTCCCCAACTTGTTCATGACACGTTAGGGCTGGGGTTACCTGAATGCTTTGGCTCTCTTTTTTACTACAAGTTCACGGGAGAGTTTTATGGTTAATGTTTCTGTATGTAATTGCACTTCTGCACACTGTGGTTCTGGGAAACCCACACATCAATGCAATGCCCAGGCACTGGAAGATCACTAAGTGCAACCAGACATACAAAAAATCCTATAACAAATTATACTAAGTCAAGAAATATACTGTCTTTGGATGCACTGAAAATGCATTTAATAGCACGATATTAGATGGGAAAATCTTCCTTAGAGCACAGTAGATGAAAGTTTGTGTACTCATGCATAAACGCTAAGGATAGGTATTGCCTGGTTTTCATAAAACCACAGTCCTCACTCTGACACTATCATCTCGCCCACTTTTCTTCCCAGCTAGCAGATCACTTAACTCCATTATCTTCTCTCGCAAAGAGCTTTATAATAAAGGAGCCACTGGATGCCTTTGTCAGAGATGCAGCTAATAAGAGAACACAACCAACCAGCATTCACATTTTTTTGTTTATAGTTGGTAAAGAAAATGGAAGAGCAATCCCCCTGTGCCACATCTCCTCCAACAGCCCTGACTGACAGCCCACCTCTGCCCGGCCTTCCTCCTCTCAAACCAACGCCATGGAAATTGCAGCATGTACAGGCAAGCAGCAAATGCTTTCTGTTCTGGGGATGGGTGAGACGTGCTGATGCCAGGAACAAGGTGAGCTAGAGCTGTCTTTAATTCCCACTGGGTAAAATGGTAGAGACAACGAGGATTGAATCGGCAGCCTCAGACCAGCAAGCAGACAGACGCACGATTCATCACCCCAGCAGAGATCCTCCAGACAGTGCCTGACAATTCTCCCAGGGACATTCTGCCCTGCCAGGATCTCCCGGCTTTGCTATGGAGCAAAGTGGCACAGAGACAAGGAGAGACCTTCATCCTCCAGCAACACAAGACAGCAGCACATGGGTTTTCCCCTTGGAAAAAGGCACCTTCAGGAGATGATGGCTCCCGTTATCACAACTGCCACCCCGGCTCCATTGCTTGAAGGGCAAAAAAAGCCTCTCTGGAGCTCCCCATGCAGACTACCAAAATGTCATGGCTTGGAAAGAGCAAGTCAGCTGAGCTCAACTCACTGTTTTCTACCTAAATGCTCCTGCCAGGAGTGCGTTCCCAAAAACCAAATTTAGTAACTTTGCACAGATTTGTCGACAGTTGGCTTTCCAGGCTCAGAACTTATTAAAACATCAAAACAGAAAAGCCAAGTGCTTAGGAAGAAAAACACCCTTTATGCAATCACTCAAGTGAAAAAGAAAAGAAAAAAAAAAAGCCTCTAAACCTTGAGCAAAGCACAACCAAGTGCTTCATCAGTTTTGAGGAACCACGTGGATCTGCTGCAGTTGTCACAGCTCCACCAGCAGCAGCATCTCCAGGATCTGCCCTTTACACACGTCCCGTTTTCAGCTCACAGAGCCTCTGGCACCATGTTGCCCCAGAGTCTGGTGTAGGGGTGCCTCTCAACTCCCCTCCCCTGAACCCTCCTCTTCTGTTTTGCCCCCGACCCTTCTGCCTGTTTTCTCCCCCCAACCCTAAATAGCTCTTTCTTCCCTCCCTCTCCCCAAAACAAGCCCAGCTGACATTTCACTCACTCAACAGCTATTTTTTACTCATTAGGAACATGGGAGTAGGCCCCTACTCTGCTATATTTACTTTAATTACATTATTCAGCAACCAGACATCTTTGTAAGCTGTGAATTTTCCATGCAGAATATACTCCTTGATAACCAAGGGAGAAAAAGTTGCAGCTCCAACTGCGACTCGAGGAACTCAACTTGTTTAATGAGTACCTACCAGGGTAAACATCTCCCTCCTAAAGAAGTTGGCAAGTCAACATTTTGGAGCATGTATTTTCATTGCTTAAATGGGGGTGTATCATCAAAAATAGGACTCGGACAGCCCACTGCCGCCTCGCATTTCTGCGCTGTGCTAAGAGGGTGCCACAGCCAATGATGCTAACAGCTACTGCAAGGAACAAAACTGGTTTTAACATGGTTGCTGGGCTTATACTGCTGTTGGTCACCTCCTTCTTCCACGCTGTGCTTGAGCTGTACCAAGGCTCACCCTCCTGCACATCCCACTCTACTCTGCAGTTCCTCATTGCAGCACACTTTCAACTGACACCCAAAAATTTAGTGTGACCACAGTTGCAAACGTCTGTGCCGCTGGCCGTGCTAAACCACCCCACAGATCACAACTCGGCAAGCATGAGCCGGGCTATGCAGCCCATCTCCTGCTGAGCAGCTAGGTCATCACAGACAGTGCTTAGAGATACACAAAATGTAGTCCTGCTTCCACTGAAGACAGCAATGGAGCCCTTCCAAAGGAGGGCTGCTACCATGGAATCAGGCAGATGCTTTTGCAAGATACAGCAGCCCTTTGTCACCTTTGCCAACCTGCAGGGACAACTAGGGGACAGCCTGATCCCCACAAACAGCACACCAGGCAGCAGGCAGCTTCTACCTCATCAGCACCATGAAACAGAACCACAGGCTGGGAGGACAGAAAAAAAAAGGAACAGGACTAAGGAGGCAACAAAAGGAAAAGAGAGAAGACACAACAGAAGCTGCGTGAGTCCCTGAGCCCTCGGCAGCACGTCCTGGCACTGCTGGAGTGGCTGAGCCTCAGCACACAGCCCCAACGTGGCAGTGGGGAAGCTATCGGAGACCGCCTCAGTCAGGCCTCTTGTCAGGAGGCTTATTTACTGAAACAGGGCATAATGCATCTCGTGTAACATCATTTACTGCACAATTTCACAGCACTTCTAGAAAAACTCATCCTGGTGTCGCTGCGATTACCAGCCACGGTCTCCGTGTCTGTCTTTATAGCTGGATGCTGTTCTGTGCTATTTCATCTGTAATTGTAGCAGAGCAGAAATCAGTTGTTTCATTTGATTTTTCTTGTTTTATTTTTTTCCCATCCACAAAGAGAATACAGCACTACCCCTCCCATCATTTCATAACTCAGCACACGCAGGTCTTATGTTGATTCAATTACAGCATGTACTGATGGACTTCTTTCTGCACAGAAGGGAAAAAAAAACAACCCAGCCTCCAATCGTCGGGCAATTCTCTCCCTGTCTGGAGGTTTTCACAAGCTAGGTATCTGCATCCAACAGTGAGGACAACTAACAAGCCCAAGAAATAATACACGCTAAACTGCTGAACGTGGATTTCCACAGTTTCTTGTTGGCTCACACAACCCCATTCCCACTTCCCAGCAATTCAGTGAAGGAGAGGCGAGGGCTGGAAAGCGCTGCTTTAATTATCACCATCAGTCTCAGAGACAAGGCACTTAAGAGCTTTAGCTGCTGTAAACACTCCCTTGATAGCAGATAAGGAATCTGCTGAAAGAGGGCTTTGTGAGGGGGGAAACCTCATGGGCACATCAGTTAATCGCTGCTGCTGCATTGGGTGCTGGGGCGCTGCCAGCCCGGCCGTGGGGCAGCATTGAACGGGCACAGATGGTGGCAAAAAGGCTTCATCCTGTTGTAGTGACCCCAGCATCGATGGAAGCCCACCATGGATGCGTTTGGAGCAATGTCATTCATCTCTTTCTAAGGAGTTCTTTCCGGTATAGCCAACCCAACACAGAAGGAATCAGACTTAACATACGAACGTAACCCTGCAATAAATTACAGCCGGGGGAGGCCCAAGGAAAGACTACACAATTAGGGCAGATCTGCCATATTTCAGTGAATCCTCTCCCAGCCTGCAGCTGCTCTTGCCAAGGGAGCCCCAAAGCCACAGGTAGTTTCTCCACATTTAATAACCCTCTATGGATTTTTCTTCCATGAAAGTGTTCCTTGCCATATTTCAAAACATATCATCGATTTGAGTGGTGTTTAAATGAACTCGAGAACTCAGGCTTAAAGCTGTCACCGACATAAATAATTGATGGGTACTGCCGATGAGTTGTGCCTACTGCTGTTAGCGATTAATTTGGCCCATGCCATTCACTGCAGACACACCAGGCAGCTTTCCTGCAAGGAGCAGCCAGACTCGGTGGCATTCGGTGCCTGAGGTCAGCTGCTGCTCTCTGCCCAAGCTCCTGTGCTCCTCAGCTGGCTCCTCCACACCCCAATACAGCCCCAGGGGAAATGGCTTCTACTGAAAAGCTGTTTTCTTGCATAGACCTGGATGGTTACTCCAGTATAATTCCGTACTTTCATAGAACCATCGAATTATTTGTGTTGGAAAGCACCCTTAAAGGCCACCCAGTCTAACTCCCTGCAATGAATAGGGACACCTACAGCTCTGTCAGGCGCTCAGAGCCCCATCCAGCCTGATCTGGGGTGTCTCTCCCATCCTCAAGACTCCACATCTGGATGTGGTACTGCACGTGAGGTCTCACATCACAGTGCAGAAAGGCAGATCCCCTCCCTCGCCCTCCTGGCCACTCTGCTTTGATGTGGCCCAGGTTACGGTTGGCTATGGGCTGTGAGGTCACACTGCTGGTTCACTTCCAGCTGCCATCCACCAGTACCCACAATCTTTTTTGGCCATTGCCAATAGAAATATAACCATTCAATTACAAGACACTAGAAGATGCTTAAGATGCCAGTGATGCATCTTCAGTGACTCACGTGCAGAGTGACTTTTTTTCTGTGGAAAGCACTTGCAGAAGTTAAACCACAGAACCAAGCTCTAAAGCAAGGGGGGGTCACAGAAACACCACAGAGCATCTCAATGTAGGGCTCAGAAATCACAGCCTCAATTCCATGTCTGCTGTCCTCACTCATCCCCAGCATCAGGGAGTGCTCCTTCTAAGTTGTTTGCAACCAGACCTCCTATGTTTATTTATTAAAAGCAACAGCACCACAACACTGCTGTCTCAATCCTCCTGACTCCTGCTAATAAAGCAGCCTCACAGGCTGGGGCAGCGTGCTTTTATAGAAGGGGAAAAAAAAAACCAAAACATTGCAGAGGGGTACTAAAAAGGCTGATGAACAAACAAGCCTATATTCTCCCTTGAGATTCCTCTTTTGTTTTTCACTTTAAAAAAGAATAAAAGAATCAACAAAACCAATTATTTTCTTCCACGGCTGAATCAGCTCCTCCAGTGCATCACCCCCATTTATTACAGCAAAGCACACTGCCAACTCTTTACCGGGAGGTGAGAAGAGCTGCATAGCTGTTCCGGGGGGAAACAGGGCCAGGATGACAAATGTGAGGCTGGGAGCAGGCTCAGATGGCCCTGCAAGAAAGTGCAGCACAGGCAGAACCCCAGCAGTTCTCCTACCATTCTCTATGCACGTGTGCTAAGACCACCACCAAACACCCCTCAGAATCCCCGTGCTCAGTCCATAACTGATTCAAACGCATCAACACAACAAGAACTCCCCAATTTCAACTTTGCTTAAAACATCCACCTGTGCTGCTGGGGAACACCTCAAGAGATGCAGGTTGCTCTCTAAAACTGTCATAAGCAGAGAGCTACGCCTTCAGGAAAAGCAATTCTTTATCCTGGATGTAAAGCACCTTGCTTCTTCCACACTCTCTGATGATTCGGTGCCACAAGACAGTGATAAAGCACTGCAATATTTTATACAGCATCAGTTGACAGTACCAGACAGGACTAGATTGGACCAGAGCCTTAAGTTGCTCCAGCGGAAGTTCAGGTTGGATATTAGGAATTACTTCTCTGTAAGAGCGATAGTGCAGTGGCACAGGTACCCAAAGTGTGGTGGAGTCACCAACCCTGCAGGTGTGCCAGAACCACGGAGATGTGGCCAGTGTGCATGGTGGGGCTGGCTGGGTGATCTTCAGAGGTTTTTTCCAACCATAATGATTCTATGATCCTATAAAGATTCACAAGAGAAAAAGAAAACCTTCTAGGGTAACAGAGATCTAGTTCAAATCTAGTTAAACAAGTGGTCTGTTTCAATGCTTCTGCATTTCTCCATCGTGCTGCACCACATTTTTGTTGTTGAAACGCACCCAGGGCCTGTACTCCTGCTGCAGGTCAGGTGCTCTTCACATTTCATGCTCTAACGAATATTACCAAGTGCATAGCTTGTCTCGACTGGCCAGAGTCACTCAGTGTAAGGCTGCTGTATTACTTCCAGGAGTAATTTCATCTATTTCGTAAAGGTTAGGACAAAATTAAGATAAAACTGACGTTCTTCATAACTTTTTTTTTTTTTTTTTTTTTTTTTTTTTTTTTGGAAAAAAGGTATTTGTAAGAAGTTATTACCGCAATAAAGGAAAGGACAACTGTATGTCAGTAATAGAAAACAAACTGACATTGCTGCAGTGCCAAATGGGCCGTGCTGTGCAGCAGAGCAGCCTCGTGCCCTGGTCTGAGGAAAAGCCCCGCTGAATGGAAACTTCTCATTGACCTCTGCCAGGCCGAGCCTCCACCTGGAGATGTGACATTCGCCTTCATGGACGGTTCTTAATCAAATAGGGTACTTTTAAAACAAAATTACCGTGGCTGTATTACAGATGTAAGACATTTCACTTCAAGGGCACAAGCCAACCATAAAATGATGGACATTAGAAAGAAACTTCAGTTAGTTCTTGCTTCCCTGCGGTGCCAGAGGTGTTGGGAGCTCTGCACAGTACTGCCTGCCCCTTCCCTGGCCTGCGGGACCCGGTCCTTCCCAACCAACCCTTCCCCTGGGCACTGGGATGCCTGTGCACACCTCTCCACTCTCAGAAAGCAAGCAAGGGCAGGGAGAAAGCCTCCCTGTTCCACTCAACACATTGAGGGAAGGGTGGATTTCCCTGGACTGGCCTCCCAGGAGGCCCTACTGGGGAGTATTTTGGATGGAGGAACACCTAAGGACGCAACAGGGATCATGGCTGAAGACTCAGTGAGTGTATATTTACCAGCTCAGACTCTCCAGCCCTAACCAAGCACAGAGGAAGTCCCAACAGCATCTCTGCTGCCTTTGGCCACTCTGTGATGAAGCCCTGTCCTTGTTTCTGGCCCTCAGGACACAAGCACCTTCCCCCACCCTCAGGGACATGCTTTGATTTAGAAGGGCTGCCAGACACCAGCCCTCTCAGCCCCAGAGAACACAGCCATAAGCACATGCCTTGACTCTTCTTGGTTAGCAATACTTGCTGCGGTCAGGAAAGCACACCAACTTTTCACCAATCGGCTCCCCACCACAGGTGGAATCTGCTGCACAGAACCCAGAATTGCTCTTTTTCTGTGGAAGATTTGCTGAGACCTCCCTCCTCCCACAGCACCATCTCCATCCACACCTTTAAACATCCACCATGTTTCAGACTGCAGCCAAACGAGACCCACAGCAAAAGCAAAACCAAAGAGTCCAGCTGGGAAGGCAGGGACTGAGCTGTACAAGGCACAGTCATGGGCCATCGTTTATAGCGGTGTCTCTATGTAGTTACTTTCAAATTATTCATTACCCCAAGTTTTCTTTTTCTCCCAGCTTGAAGACAATTCAGAAATAACTTGATTACATACACTTCCCATCAGTGAAAACAGCACTGGAAGAAAAAAAAAAAAAAAAAAGAAAAAAAAAAAAAGCAGCCACAAGTGTTTAACTTGTTACTGTCTACTGCTCAATTTCCTGATTTGATTTTCTTTTCCTTTCTTTTTTTTTCCCCCCCCCAAGAATGTAATATGGCTTGTTAAATAGCAATATAATCAAGAACGGCAAGTAGAGAGGCCAGTTTTACAGATATTAAATCATCTCTAAAGAAACTAGCAGCAAGCGTCAGGAAGAAAATGTGATCCTGCTGGAAATCCCTTAGCTATAGAAGGGATACGCTTATCGGAAAGGGCACTCATTAAATCAACCAAGGCACCAAGCATTTTGGCTGCTCCGAAAGTACCGCCTCCTATTTTTTAACATTAGTCCAATTTGCATGACTGCTGGAAAGCCGTGGTGCCCACGAAGTCTGCTGTGGAGAGAGGTCAGCACTTTGCAAAGCAAAGCTCCTGAGCCCTCTGCACAGATGTGTTAGGTGAGGACAGCAGTACTTAAGCCTCTAGTGAAGCTCCTGGAGATCCCACAAAAGAGGAATCACATCTAAGCCAAAGGTATCTGTATGACTTCTGGTATTGTTTCCTCCACTCACACAACCGCTTTTAATTAACCACAGTTGTGCTGTCTCTACGTTACAAATGCAAGTGCAAGGAATAATTGTATTAGTTATGCAACAAATTATGTTCCAGCGGTTTTAAAACAAGTAGTAAAACAATCCTCAAGTTGTGTAAAAGCTTCACACGTGTAAAGTTCTTAAATACTGCAAAATGCTCTTACACTCCTTCTCTTGGATTACCTTTCACTCTTTGAATATTGTACAGTAGTGATTTAAGTTTGTATTATAAATATTGCCTGCTCTCCATTGCTAAGCATCATTTCAGCTGGCAGAGGTTAGGCTGTTTACACACACCTCTTCAAGCAGCCAACATCTGCTCCCTCGTGCCAGCAAAGACACCCATGTAGCTGATTCCTTCCCTTTAAGATGTGAACTCAACTGCAAAAAGTAGGAGCTATGTTGCTGGGATAAGTGGCACTCAGAGCAAGCCAAACCTCTGGGATTCTCCCACGTTACATTAGATTATACCACAGCAATTAGATCTTCATTACTCTTCAAATATTTATGTTAACAGTAAGTACAGAAGGCCAACAACAGCCAAATCGACCAATGCAGACAGCATCTGTTCAGCAACAGATGTGTTGGAGAAGTATTGTGACTGGGCAGATTAAATGCATACTTACATTTATACATGTAGAAATGCATTTTTAGGCACACAGACACTGAATCTTTGCACTGATTTCAGTGACAGTAAAAAAAAAAAAAAAAGCAAAACCATAAGAGGAGGCAGACTTGGAAAATGATATAGGACAGAGAGAAGGCTCTCAATGGGTGGGCAGCATCCTTCCCCCAGGTTAAGTAACAAGAGGATGCTCATCACAGGAGAGGTTTATTCTTGAGATCAAGCTCAAGGACAATGAGATGGGCCTGATGTGAACCACCCCAAATCAGAACTGCCCAAAGAAAGCTCTGAAACCCAGGCAATATTTTTCTCCCCATGGTTCTGCTGCCTGTGCACTGCCAATATTTTGATAGTTCTTTCTTCATCTGTCACCCAGGGTTCTGAATCTGGAAGATCTGGGATGCCATCTATCCACACAGATGCACTCCACCTTTCTTCCAGAAAATCAGAAACAGCATTTCCCTTGCACACAAACCTTGGCCAAGAGCAGCTACAGAAAGAGACTGCAAGCACCAAGCTTATGAACTTGTGCACAGAGGCTCTGCTTCACCAAAACGAGTAATGCTAAGGAGTTCAGCAGGGATGACTGTTGAGAGCAATGTTATTTCTGCAGACCATTGCAGGCAGGGCAGAAAGAGCTGAGAGCTCTGAGAGGGGGAGGAGTCAAGGCAGGCTGACCTGGGTGTTGGGAGCTCAGCCCCATCACTGTGGATGGAAGACACCCATCCCACATACCAAGCAAGGTGTGGGGCTCAGTCGTATGGATGGGTTGGAGGTATAACAGAAGTAGAAGTGCTCTTTCAAGTGGTTTTGCTCTTAACTGCCAATTGTGCAATACTTTACCAGGGCATCTTTTGGCAAGTGGAGAGGAAGAGCCATAAAGTGGGGAGGAGGAGAAAGGCATACTGACACAAAATAGGACAACAGAGCAAGAGGAAGTATTTTAAATAAAACAAAACAGAAAGATTGAGAAAACACTGGAAAATTTCCCATAGTTGCAAACTTTTGCTGCAGCTGCTCTTGTTTCTGGAACTGCTAGATAGAACATTCACCCTGTTTTCAGACCATCAGCATCCCTTTCACAGCACTGCATTCTATTTAGATTCTTTGTAATGCCAAACCTTTCCTTAACCAGAGTGGTTCCCAGAGGCACTTCAGGGCTTTCACTACTTGAAAGCTGAAGGGAGAGGCCAAGGCACCGGGAAGAACTGCTCTGCAGCGATGACAAGCTCACCTGCTGGGAGATTGCCATGGGCTTCCTTTAAACATGTGGAACACTGCATCTGTGACAGCAAAACACTCACTTCTTTAGTAAAATACACAGCCCAACTTCAGCTACAGCCAACAGAGAACAACAGAAGGATACCATTTACAACTGAAAATACCTGCGTGGTGCAGCCAGTCAGTGGTGGTCAGCCAGCTCTACCTGGAGGTGTGCACACAGCAGTGCCCCCAGCTTCCTCCATAAGGCTGGGCAAGGATGTTGCCCTGCTGGGGCACTGAGCCCGCAGCCCCACACCAGCAAGAGATGCCTCCATCAAGCTGTCACGAGCACCCTGTGCCACTGCTTTCTGAGTATCGAAGTCGTTAGCTTCAAAAAATACAGCACGTAGGATAGGAAGAGGGCTTATAAGAAAGATAAACACATCTCTGTTTGCTCTGAAAATGGAAACTATAGGATTAAAGGTATCCATATAAAAACTAATATCACAGATGAGCTGGAAGCTGCTTTGTTTTTCAAAGCAAGAGAGTGAGGATGCAGAGTTACGCTTTGCGCCCTATTAATCCGCTGGCTGTATGAATACCTTTCTTTCTTCACCCCGTTTCTTTTATCTTCTTGCCTTTTGCGTAGCATGGATTTCCTTCCCACTGTCTGCAACACTTACCTTGCAACTTCTTGCCGCTCCTGGTTAGCAGCAAGGATGTTTCTTAGCCTAAAACACGGCTAATTGGCAGAAGAATGAGCAAACACTTGGACTGCAAGGACTGGCTCACACTCAGACATCCCAAAATCCAGCAGTAACTGGAAGCCCGAGGCAAAATTACTGAGTCCCAATCACAATTTGACAATATGCTGTTGTCCTCAAGGGCATTAAACCTTGGTCACTGGCCAGGAAAAGGGAAAAGAGCCACAGGTTTCAAGGTACTATGCTACAAAGTTGTCAGCAATTTGATGACTGCTGCCTTTCCTTCCCTGCCGTTATTTTGGTTATTTCTCCTTCAATCATTTCACAGCGAGCTGCCAGACAAACCCTTCGGAGAACATAAGGATGTTACATGCTTCATGATTCCTAAAGAAAACATCTAGCACTTTTTAAGGATGCTACATAGTTGGATTTAACACTTGCTATTTCCACCAGGCTCCCAGAAACAGCAACCCTCGATCCACACGTTGCAGTGCTGAGCCCTATGCTTGCTTTCTGCAGTTTTTCCACCAAGACACCTTCATCAAACTTCAGATGGGAGCTCTCCACAAACCTAATGTTCTACAGAGGACAGCGCTGCCCAACCGTGGCAGCTTCAGGCTCTTCTCAAATGCAGAAGCTGCCTCTCCTTCCCTCTGGAGCAAAACCATCGATGTTATTGCAACCCCTCATCACAATCCCCACCTGGTTTTGCAATGCACCAACAGGAGCAGCCCCCTGACACCCCAAAACAACTCTCCCATTAGCCTACCTAACCTCCAACACCTGCTCCTACCCCAGCATCTGCAGGAGCACAGAGGCAAGAAGCCCCAAAAGCAGCACTCTGCTTTGGTTCAAGTCACAGAGAAGCCTTCCTTCCCTGCATACAGAAATGAAGCTTTCAAACCACCTCCATTATTTGTTAATAAACTGCACTTGTCCAAAATGGCAGGGCATTTAAGAGAAAAGGACACTAATTTATGCAAAAGTAAATCATATAATTGCAATATTCATTTCCACCTCAAGTCAACGTTCAAGGTGGTAATGGGACCCAATATGGCTTGAATGGGAAATATCAGGCAGGCAAAGCCAAGGGGGGAAGTTCAGCTCTAAGAAAATGCAATCATTGCAAAGAGATGTGGTTGAGTGTACACCAGATGCTAAAAACCACCCTTCCAGGCCTCCAGCCACCCAAATGAACAGCACTAAACACAGAAATGACATGAAAACGGCCTCAACAAAGGCAGACCGCTGCTCCTACCTTCAAAAAGCTTGCTGAAAAGAGAAGCCCTGACACCTTTTGTTAAAGAAACCCCGGGTTTGTGATTAATATGTGACAGGAAAACGTTCCAGAACACTTTGTCCATTTAAAATTCTTGACCCTGTAGAATTTTACTGCTGAGGTTGGTGAAAGCTGCAACCAATCAATATTCTTTGTGCATCCACTGCACAGCTCAAAGCTGCCCGACTGCTGCTCCATGCACACACATCTCTCAAGAACTCTAAAAACCGATCAGAGAAGAAAGTCTTTCCGTAAAACCTTAAAAAGTTTTCAGGCTGCATCAGGTTTGACTTTTCTTCTCCTTTTCTTACTTCTTTGTTGCTGTTAACCATCCCAAGGCTTTCTCCATATAAGAGCTTGGTTTCTTCCCGCAAAGAACATTCAGCGTCTCTCACTCGTTTCAGGCAGAATAATCCATTTAGATCAAGAACTTCCTTAGAGTCATTAGGAGTCCTTTAAGGGGAAGTCCTGTACAGGTCTCCTCCAACACTAACTTTGCTGCCATGTCCCCACTAGGCTGAACTGCTCTTTCCTTGATCCAGAGCAGCAACTCAAATCCCACTGAGCCAGCTTCGTTTTCTTAAGCTACCTTTCCTTTCGTGCTTCCTGACAGCAACAAAGCACACCCATTGGTGACACACGATGTCAGCATTACAGACACTTGTAGCAATAACGAGATGGACAATTAATGAGCTTCACCCTCCCCGGATAATTCGGTGCAATCTGCAGAAATGCCAGCCAAACATGTTTTGCTTTAATTGTGGGAATGAGTTAATCGGTCTGATTTGTTCACAGGAAGCTCATAGTTACCTCACTAAAACAGTACCAAAATTCAGAGTTTCCAAGCCATTCCCAAGCGGAATGGAGGTGAGCACTGCTTGGGGATTCCTGTTGGTTTGGGAGAAGACGTGGCTCTGACCTGAGTCTCAGAGTTACTCCCCACATCGTGCAGTGCCTGTGCTAACTGCAGGCTCAGTCAAATGCTGTTTTGACAGCTTAAAACAAGACTGACCGCTCTTGGTAAAGGAATTCAAGCTGCAGCCACTGACTTGAGAAGAAGCTCCTTCCCACTTTGTGTGCTGCCAATCTCAGCAACTCACCCAGGCCTCAGAAATAAGGGAGCAAATGAGGAGTGTGATGAAGCAGGGTATTCTTTGAATTAAATTTGATACATCTGTAATTCATTACAAAAGGCACCGCAAATATTTGGCCAAAGCAAATCAAGATCAGAAAATAAGCAATTGACACCCAGCACACCACACAGGAATGGGAAACAACTATTCACTGCTTAAATTCCTAACTATCTACTGAGTTTCAGTTTTAGATATTTAAGAGAATCAATCCCCAAATCCCACAGATCGGGGGTAAGAACCAGAGTGCAAACCAGTTGCAAAGGCAGGGAGAAATCCTTATGAAAACACATGCAATTGGTGTATGCCATTACATGTTAGAGAATGGCTTCCCACAGCCATGCATGCTATCATAATAGATTATTTAATCCACTGCAACAGCCTGAAAATTACCTAAGCAAGGTGTAAATCACATTCAGGTCAAACAAAAATATGCATTCACTAGCTAATCCCTCAAGTACGCCATCTGGGTGGCTCACAGACTTGAATGAAGAAGGAAAGCCTGTTGAAGCATTGCTGAAAGCCATTTCTTAGACTAAAAAGGCTCAGAGGTGGCCATGAGAGCTTTCTTTCTGTCTTTAGAGGTCAACACCTGCCAGCAAAATCTGTGACATTATTATCTGCAGCCTACAGAGAGACCTCCAGCTACACTCAGTACCAAGCAGAAATGGAAGTAGCTGTAATCTCTTGTCTCCTTGGGAAATTGTATTCTTTGATTGTTGACCTCCTGCAAGTTAGATTTTGCTTAATTGTGGTTATTAGCACACCCATTATGCTCTGGCCTGTTGAGCTGTTGCACGGGAAGTACCAGCATGACTTTAAAAAGAGACAATATCTCAAAAGGTCTTCAGTGGAGGTTCATGAATTTCCTTGGAGGTTCACATTTGGCCACTAAACCCCTTCTGGAGGCAGGAGAGGAAGCCATGGGCACAACAACCCTCCTGCACCTGTAGCTGTGCTCTGGCTTCCGCTGATCTAACAGGGCCAGGACATCCCTTCCTCTGCTTGAAGCATTACTGCAAGTGCAGAACTTGTGGACTTTCCTACCCAGAGTGCTGCCAGCTGCCTTCGCTCAGAGTGGCACACAGGTGTCCCCCTGGCTGCCAAAAGGGTGCCAGCTCTAATGACAACAGCCAAACGCCTGCAGTGCCATGCTGGGCATCATGTCCCCTTTGGACTGCCCAAAGGCTCTGCTCACCAGTCCCCACAACTTCATCAGGTACTCTAGGGATGCCTTGGGATATGTGCAAGCAGGACATGAGAGGCAGGACAGAAGAGAGCTGGCACTGGCCAGATGCTCCCGAAGGACGAATATCTGTATACGGTGTGCTTCTTGCTGAAAACCTCTGGTTATGGGTCAGGCACTCAGTGTTGCCACTCAACACTCAATGTTGCCAAATGCTGATTTCAGATGCCTTAAAAAATTGCTTAGTTAATACAGTCCACCAGGCATCCTTTGCTTGGCAAACAGAAAATGGGTTCCCTGCTAAATGAGTTACCTCATCATACAGGTTATTGCTGGTGGCAGTCTCAGGACAGGCTGCCAAACTGAAAATAACAGAGGATTCCTCTTATTTAGTACCATAGGCATCTTAGGTGGTTGAGTGAAGTCACAGAATTGTTTGAGTTGGAAGAGACCATTCAAAGTCACCCAGTCCAACTGCCCTGCAATGAACAGGGACACCTGCAGCTCCATCAGCAGCTCAGAACCCCATCCAGCCTGACCTTAAATGTCTCCAGGACAGGGCATCCAATACCTCTCAAAACACTTCACGCCTCTATGGGCTCTCCAATGGTTTAGTCCCAAGCTCATTCAGGCTCCACTTCTAGAAGACAAAAAAGTGTTTGTTGGCTTACATGTGCTTGGGCACGCTAAGGCTGTGCCAGCGCTCCTTGGTAGATGTCTGCTAAGATGATAAAGTATTTAATAGGTAGTGGCCCAACAGCCTTGATAACATCTGCAGAAACTGCACAAAACATAAACCTTGTGCCAATGCATTTGCTCAAAAAAATGCAGTGCCTTCTCCCATTACATATTTTTATGTTTTTATGTATATCTTATTTTTATATACAAGTATAAAATACACAATGTGCTTCTGGCTGAGTAAGTATTGCTCTCATTTTTAAACCAAAGCTCAAATAAGGAATGCTCGTGTTTGCCTACAATTACTTGAGGGTTTTAGGTTTTTCCTACAGAATGACAGATGATACTATCTTTTCAAACTGACATTGCAAAAGAGATTACTGTGATAATCAGGTTACCTTACAGATAGAAAGCAAAGAGATTCAGAAAGATTCTTCCGCCTAACAATCCCCAGACTTAATATTTTCATCTGCTGGGTGAGCACTACCTCTGTAAGGTTTATTTGAACATATCACTTCCCCACTGAAACGTTTTCTGGCTTTTTTAGACTTACTTTCTCTAAGGATTTTCAGCTAAAAATAGATTTGAGTTTCAGTTTCAAAGGACAATTCTAACTGAAATTGGAGAAGATAGATCAGGGCAATTTTGTTTACCCTATAATAAAAGAAACTGGGGAATATTCCACCTACTTGAATAAGAAGTAAAAAAAAACAACCAGCAGAGAAAGGGAATAAAGCAGCATCTGTTCAGCAAGTCCACAAACAACCACTGTGTTAATTACCCAGAGGCATTTCTAAGCCAGAAGCTGGAGTGGGATACCAGACAGACCAGGACATCTCTACTGATAAAGACAGTCACAACAGTAAACGTTAAGGAGGAGATGAACATTAGGAAATGGTCTCTTAAATTGAATAATGGAGGGGAGGGGAAGGAAAAAAAAAAAACAACAAAAAAAATACACAAACAACAAAAACCTGAATTTCCAACATTTTTTCAACATACATATATTTGCTATTGTTCTGAAAGCAGCACTGACATGATGACAGAGCAATGACACAGGATGTCCAGAAGAGGACACCATGAGAAATTGGGCCAAAGCAGCAGGAAAACAGCAGTGAAGATTTAAAGCTGGGACACAGAGCCCACGGACCACAGAGCCATGAGAAAGGGGAGCTCTGAAGTCCAAAACGCCCATGCTGAATAACCTGCCCCATCCCATAGCTACAACTAGTTTTCCCTTCCTATAGTTCAGATGATGACTTCTAAGCTCAAAACTCTAAATTTCATGTCTTCCATTTTTTATTTCTTTTGTTTTATGTTCATGAAAGCTGACAATCCAACTGTAACACATATTTGGTAAGAAGGGGACAGCAGTGGAGCAGCACTTACAGTCCTCTAGGATTGGCTTAAGCCCCAGAACACACAGAGGGCTAAAATAAATGAAAACCTTGCCTCTTGCAGCCCACAAGTCTCTCAGCAAGCAAGTCAGACAAAATGCTTTCAGAGCATCTGCAGATCCCAAAGAAAATGTAAAGCAATGAGAAGATCCTAGTTTTAATTTCATTTTTCCAGGCTCAGCAGCTCACCTCCACGTTTAATACCGAATCAGAAGCAGACATTCAGCACCCACCGGCAGCAACGCCAGCCTGGGGAGGATCTGGCTCTTTCAGATTTCATTTCTTAATCAGCTCAGCCACGATACTCAGCAATTAGTAAACATATTGTTCAAATGAGAACCCCTTGACTATCATCCAATTAAAAACACAATTAGACAACAGGGAAGTCATCTGCATGCGTGCATCTTCAACCGGGACAACCACAGAAGTTCACACGTTCCCAAGGAACATTTGTGGTGTGAACTGCTCACCTAAACAGTATTTTACCTCTACTTCAAGAGCAAACCCGCTTTATTTCGCTATATGCATGTGGTTATATAACAGCTATCATAACCATTTAAGAATAGATACATTAAAATAAAATTAAGTACAGAAGTATTGAGTTAGACAACTGCAAGTCGTGGTGAAAGGAGACAACAGCTCATAGCTGAAGCAAAACCAGCTCTCCCGTTTACCATTTATTTTCCTTTTTTAGTTTCTCCTCCAACACATGACAGACTCATCAGCTTTAATTTTTTCCTTCCCTTTCTTGAATTTAAGAGCAAGTTATTTGTATTTCAAAAGGCTGCAGGAAAGGCAGCACCAAAAACGTAACTCATCCATTATTTATGCAGAGGTCTAACCTGAAGAACACCTCCAAGGAAAGCAGCCCAGAGCTGCCAAGATTCAGCCTGTAGCTCTAAACTACACCCACTCCAGAATCTTTTCCATCAATTCTTTCTTTTTTCTTTTTTTTTTTTTTCCTTCCTTCTTTGCTATAAAGACTGATTACTCAATATCCAACCATGTTTGACAAAAACTTCATTAGAAAAAGTCCATAATTTGAGTATTGCGATGTCTGGTCAAAACAGGAGCCTAGGCGAAAAAGCATTGAAATGTCAAAAAATGTCACAAGATAATAAAAGTAATCCCCTGAGTGGGAATGGTGGATAAGAGAGCCCAACTCTGGGCTTCCCCTGCTCCTGGATTGCCCATTCCCCAAACATCAGCATCGATATCCTGGCACCACGAGCAACACCCAATGGAAGACCATTCCCATCTTGATTGAATGACTCGCTACGAGTGCTGAAATCACCACAGCTCTTCTGCTCCCAGAGATTCAACTTTCAACCCTAAAAAAACCTCTTCTCTTCACATGGCAGCTGCTTTTGATGTCTTCTGGTGAATGATGGACAGTGTTATCCCAAAGGCAACCCGACGATTTCCATATAAAACACCAACTGACACCAACTACATGATTTGAAAAACATCGCATCAGATGAAGCCAAATGACCAAAAAGGTATTTATTAAGTTTCATTTTGCTTTTCTTCAAATGGTAATTAAAAAGCTTATGGTCAAAGACCTAGAAAGCACTAAAAATGATGCATGCAAAAAGATCTTACTGAACTTAATACGCCATGAAATTATTCAACTGGCCGGTTTAAATACTTTGCTGTAAAAATACGCAGTATAAAAGCACGTCTCATCGCTCTTTGTTTAATAGTTGAGATAATTAAAAAACAAAAAAACAAAAAAAACAAACAACAGTGTTTCCAAATATAAAAATGAAGTATTTATACTCTCGGAGAGTTCCTAGGATTACAGCTTACTGAATACAATAGCAGTAGACACATGGAAGATGCCAGGGACTTGCTTCTATTTTGTAATTCTCCTGATCCATCCTCAAAATAATATGAAATACCAGAGAAATCATATTTCTGTTCTGATTGACTTCTCATTTCACCAGGCTCAACATGTTTAAACTACTATCTTGCTGTGACCTGAAACATTCCCGGGTTATGGTTATTCTACAAACGATTGTCAAGAGCAAATTTACAAATTAATCTTAAAGCAGCAAAAAATGACTGCTGAATAATTTCAGTAACTCCCCCCTATGTTTGTACAATTATTTGCTTAATTCCCACGAGCCACATGCCTCTGCTGGCACAAAAAGCTGGAGGTGTAGCACAGGCTGAGTCTATACTGAATATTCTTGCCAAATAAAGAGGATTTTTTCTCTCTTTTTTTTTTAAACCCCCATCTTATTAACTCTTCCAGTGCTGACACAAAGACATATTTGCAAGGCATCTCCTCATTCTGGTGCACAAAGCCACAAGAGCATTCAAGATGAAGCAAACAACATACCTAAAATTCAGAGGAAGCAAAGTGGATGTAAAAATGACTATTAAGAAACCAAATTAAGGAGGCAGAAGGCAAGTTTTGCCACCGAGCACGTCAGCAGCAATTTTCAACGTAATTAATATTTCAAATATGCTCATCTTAATTAAAAAAAAAAATTGAAAGAACTATCAGTGGACAGAATACTAAAGTTGCAACTTGATCACTGTCATCGACATCATTCTGCATACACTATATGCAGTCACCATTTTCCTCCTTTCCACCACTGCCACTTACAGCACGCTTCAGCACTGTTCTACTGTACCTTTTCTTCTTCCTTTTCTATTTTCTCTTTTAGCAGGGTAGGTAGAAAAAATAACGCTGAACATACTCATTTTCCAAAATACTCTAATGAAGTCAGTAGAGAATCCTGGAGCTCAATACCATAAATAGAGAAAAGAAGCAGAACATATGAATCAAACAAACCCAGCTTGAATTGCATCTGTAACAAAAATAAGGAAGCAAACAGCAACCTATTCAACAGGGGAATAAGTGAGAAAAATATTTACTTATAGAAGGGAAGCTACAGACATATTTCGGGCTCTGAGGAGGCTGTAATAGTTTCTAAATAAAGCTTAAATTCCAGCTACACAGTCAGCCAGCTCCTGAAAGAATTCCTAATTCTCAGCTACAAACAACAGCTAAGATTTTGATTGGTGTTCCTCCTCTGATTCTTTCTTGGGACTAAAACACCAATACCAACTAATTTTCAAATGAAAATTTGACATGTGCACTGGTGTTCTTTTACTGGCCACTGACATATTAATAACTGTGCTTTTTCCTGCTTTTATTTGACCTTTCTGGCCTTAGATGAGGCAGAAGCGTAACTGAAGCTGTGGCACAAGCTCAACAGCTTCCAACAGCTGTCCTCGAAGTCTTCCTCAGCCAAATCCATCCGTAGGAGCCCGGGTGGAGGAGAACCGTGAAAACCCAACAGGGACCATCTCTGAGCAGCGCTGCACTGCTGAGGAAGGCGCCCTTGTACAATGCTATCATCACAGTCACACACAAAACATTCCCAAACATTCATCTCAAAATGAACCTGGTTCCATTTTCAGCAGAGTCCAATTACAGGTAGGGCAACCATTTTGGCCTCCCTTTCCTCCCCAGCATCATCTCCTCCAGCTCAGCTCTCAGCTGAGGCGAGGAAACTCTCCCGGGTCAAGTGGTAATTATAATTCTCCTCGTTACAATCAAAATCCACTCTGTGATTAAACTTCAATCTGAGAAGGTTCATTTTCTCATATGTGGAGATTTTATGAGTTTGTAGCCTTGTCTGCTTTTCCTCCTTTGAATTTATTCTTAAATTACTCTTTTTCTTCTTTTTTTTTTCCCCTCCTCTAAAATCCCTCTCTTTCAAGTGACATTTGCTAACATTAGTCTGATTTAAGACCTTTTAAGCAACCCATTGCCTTTTACTTAACTATATTGCTTCCAAGACCAATGGGATCTCCAGGCATTAATCACCAGCACTGACACTGAAGCTGGCTTTAGGCAATGAGCTACCATTTCTTTGGGGAACACTGTGCCCCACCAGCTGATACGCTCCAAATGCTTTGCTCTAGCAAATTAACTCTAAATTTGAATACTTGCCATTCCCAGAAATGCTTTTCTTAAAATATCTATTCTGCAACACCAGTGGCCAACAGGAGGATTGAGATCTACTACAAAGAAAACAAACCCAACCTTATTGCATGCCCTTATGATGAGATTATACCCTTGTTTCCACAAGACAAGGGAAAGGATGCCCATGGTACAAGTCTGATTCCTCATCTCGGAGCAACAATTCAGCCCCATTTTCTCAGCCAATTTAGTTGATGCTCTGGTCCCATACCCACCAGCAGTCCTAAAGCTGGACGCTTCTGGTTGCAGCCCAAATGTGGTTGGACAGGGCACTCATCCTAGCACAGGAAGTGCAACATGCTACCAGCATCTGTTAAATTTGCAAAATTACATTACAACTCAACAAGGTCACTGAGCCAAGCAGCAAGGAGACAGGGACAGGGATTAGCATTGCCTAACGAGCATGAGGCAGACAAAGCAGCAGTTCTGAATGCAAAATCATGTCCGGCATGGTGCCAAGCACTCCCAGCTGGGCACCCTGTACACAGCTCTACACTGTGGGTTTTTCCTGAAACCCATGTGAATTTGAAAAAATTAAAATGGAAAGAACAAAACAAACACTCGCGGTATCTTCATCTACTTGAGAGGCACCCACCCAATTGTAGGTACAGCATCTTTCATTTTTCCACAGACGGAAGTCACCGTGCTCCTTCTGCTTATTTCAGATGGCGCTGGGAAATGAAACAGGAATAACGCACGTGGACAATAAGCTCCCTTAAACCTGATGATGCCTGTCCCGTCACAAGAAGCTTGCTCGACTCCGTTCTGCGCAACCACGTGAGACAAGTAGGGCTGGCTTTATTCGTTCCCCTGGTGTTCATTGCCAGAGAGTTGAGGTCACATTCTCAGTCACAGTAAATCAGCACAGCCCCACTGCCTCCCAAGGAACGTTTGCACAAGGTGAACACGGAAGGTTGCCTTTCCAAAGGCAGAGAGTGCGGGCAGGCACCCACATCAGGTTATCTGAATCCTAACTGCACACCTACGAGGTGAAATCACTGCGGAGTAAATGAGAGCAGGAATCAAACGTGAATTTCTAATTCCACGCCAATTCCCCACGTGAACAGATTTAATCTGCATCGCAAATGGCTTTTCATGGCTGAAGTCAATGCAGAGCTGGTCTTACAGGAGGAGAAGTGTGAGGCTCCATTATTATATGTTTCAGCTAGTGTTTCTGGCAGATTTTTCTTCATTTAGTAGTGCGGATTTAGAAACGTAGTCTCAATTGCTGCAGGTCTGAGCCAACGCATAACTAATATTCCCAGGCATCTAGCAATGCAATGCAAGCATGCTACCTACAGGAGCACTTCTTCAAAACGTCATTAGTCAGCTTTGAACTCAACAGCCGTGTCCCTGTCAAGTTTTTGTCTCTTTTCTCTGCAATTACAGCATAAGGCTCATAGCTACTCTCAGCACATTCGGCTGCTGGAAGGAAATCAGCCATGCAGGCCAAAAATCCAAACATACACGCACACGCACTCACATGCAATTAAAATCTAATGCCTAGATGATCATTTCAGTTTTAATTAGATTTTACCAGAACTACGAGCTAAGTCAAGACTGCAGGCCGAGACGTTGATTTAAAGCTGTAGCTAATGTGTTTTACTGCCAGATTTGCTCATAGTCAAAGCTAATTATCCCTATTATGTTTACATGATTTTTCAAACAAAAAAGGCATTAAAAAGGCAAGCCTGTCGAATGTGGATTGACGTGCCTGTGTGCACGTGTGTATGTACCAACTATATAAAACCTACATCTTCAGTCAAACAGGGAAAAAAAAGCCAGCAGTTGGTAAGTGAAGCAAGCACTGTACAGTTAAACAAACATCTCATTCCCAAGGCCCACCAGGAAACATTTAATGCAATCAGAACATCCCACGTTACGCCTAAAGATGGCAATACTGCAGAATGTAGGATCTTTTTAAGGCAACTAAGAGATGCTGAGTAATTTTCTTGCCATTATATCCTGGAAAGTAAGTCAATTAAATTCTTAACCCTGATTGTTTTAAAAAAATACCAAGAGTTTTCAAATTGGCCAAAAAAAGAGAGACAAAACAACGAAAAACCACCATAAAATAGCTCAAGGAATAGTTTGGACATAGCTTAGAGAAGCCCTCAGCACTGCTTTTCCCTTGCCCTGGAGAGGGCTCCTTGTTTCACCTCTCTGCCCATTGCTCAGGCACTGTGCAGGCACCCAGTACCTGCTTCTTGCTCCCTGCCATGAGTTAAATCACAAAGCGTGCAGTTGGCCAATATTTTCTCCCCTGTCCTATCAAAACAGATTTCATTTTGCCTTTGTTTTGATTTTATAAGGAAAACATACTGGCGTAAAAACTGTACACTCCCCCAACAGAGAATGTCGGTTTTCTTAGGGAAAAGAAAACAAAGCAGCACAAAACCACTCTGAAACCCAACTGCTGAGACACAAGGGAGCAGTGCCCCACTGGCATCCTCTGCAGGAACATCCCAACTACCCACTGCACAGCCACAGGCAAGGCCTCCTGCAACAGCCTTTTGTCTGACAGCTGGCCAGTTCTCCAGCAAAACTCACATTTTTCACCTTGCCCATTTTGCAGAGCATCCTTGAGCTGCTAGAGGCACCTGCAAAGCTCAGGAAGCTCGAGTGTGGCACAGCAGAAAGCCCACGTAAGCAAGGAGCCAGAAAGGGAAGAATGGTCATGTTACCTGAACGTGCCGTGGCATCGCTGAACACGCAGATGGACTTGCACTACTTGCTTGCAGCCAGGATACCTTCTAATCTATTTATAAATTGTGCTTACTCGTAGCTGCTCACTTGCCACGTGCAGGGAAATAACTCCCAGCTCATCCTTTGAAATGCCCAGAGATAACGCACAGCCACACCAAGGTGCTGCTCACACGGAACAGGAGCATCAACCACAGCACAAGTCAAGTCATGGGAAGACATGGAAAAGCATGGTGGCAGGTCACTGCCACACCACTGCTACCACAGCAGCAGCTTGCTGTCATCACCCAAGCAAACCACTTCCATGATGTTTTTAAATGGAGTAACAAAGCATGGATTGCCTGTACTCACAGCTATCAATTGCTTTTCAGCATATAAGTCTCTAAAAAGCAACAATCCAAAGCAGTTCCCAGGCTTTTGGCCTTCTTAGCAATAAAAAGAGTGAGAAAACACACAAGCCTCACACACTACAACTCACACACTACAACCACCTGCTCTGCTGTTCCAAGCTCAGTCACACTGCTGCTCCAGACCCACGGAGAGCCCTTCCTTGGTCACCCAGCAGAAAAAAAAGCTAACATGAGACAAGACCCAAGAGCTCTTCATATGAAGAACTGATGGGAAGAATGTGCCCTTGAGAGCTGGAGGTGTGTTGCAGCAATGGCTTACAGACAACTTCTGGGCTCTCCAAGCCGGTGTTATTTAACAGCCAGCTGTTCCCACGGCATCAGGTGAAGACCACCGTGCACAGAAATTCTGAATCACCTTGCTCAGCCTGCTTGTAAATCACACCTGCAGGTGAAGACAAAGTATTTTGTTCCCTACTGTCCAACAGGACACCCTTCCAGCAACACCTGGCCAAGGTGTTCTCTTCTCTTCTGCTCTCCAGCTGTTCTCTGGCTTGCACTGAACCCCACAAGCCCTTCAGTTTCCCATCCACAAAGGGAAGGTCAGGCAGTGTTCACAGAGGCCAAAGTCTTCACTTGCAGCCCCAAGTAGGATTGTGTTAGCTAAGCTTTTGCTGCCATTCTCAATTTTCTTCATTCGCACTATAAACCATCTGCCAATCGGGTTGAAAGAAATCGGTCAACTGCTCTTGGACCTTGGTCCTCCACTGTTCCCTTTCCCTAAACAGTTAAACAATTTTCCTCTCCCATTAAGTAAAGACAACACAGCACCTCACTGGTGCATAAGCAAACAAACTGTTTGGGAGCAACTTGGCTCCCACCCTGAGGATCTGACAGCAACTCAAGTCTACGCACAGGGGCTTTATTTATCCTTTCTAACCATATATTCGTATGGATAGACCCATATATCTATATATCACCATCCAGCCTTCTACACTTAAGTGACCAGGTGCAGAGGATTACATATCACCCAAACTTAAATACTTGGTACCTAGTGGGTAAAACAGGCCCTGTACGAGCTGCCATACACACCTAGCACGTGTAGGCAGCCATCCTATTGACAGCAACAGACCAGTGTGATGGTGCCTGTGCACCTCTGGCTCCTCACTTGAAACACACTGCCATGACAGCAGGTTGCACCAAACAATTTACAGTATTCTGTTCACAAGCTGTCCCAAGGTGAGTTAACACAACCCACACTGCCTGCATGGTTTTATGTATTCCCAGTATTTTATTTACATCTAGTGGAAAGTAGGTTAGGTTATCCATGGGTCCCTGGTGCCAATAAATGTCAGGCCTAGAGGCCACGTCGTTTGCTTGATGCTGTAACAAGGGCTCTGTAACAATGTGTAATCATTCAGTACTGACACCATTTACAGACTCTGGAAAACAATCACCTCTCTAACCCATCGTCATTAATTGATCCTGTGGAAACAAACTTAAAAGAAAGGAAAAGATCCATCATATTAGCCAAGCAAGGATTCCCCCTAGGAGCTCACTGATGGATTATTTCCAGGCTTTGCCACTGGAAATATGAAATCCTTCTGCGCCCAGAGCTGATGGTAAAGCCAGACCTAACGTGCTGCTTGTTGCTGGCCCCATCCCCAGTCACCCCACAAAATGCCAAAATCTGTTCTCAGCATGAGGTAAAGGCTTCAGACGACGTCCTGCTCCATACCCACACATCCCCAAATACAAGTATATATAATATACTCCTTAATGTTGGTCCAGCACTTGTTGCTACCTGCGAAGATGCTGATGATACAACAATACTCATATGTTGTGTCCTATAACTCAGAGGTAATCCTGCACAGGGTTATCACACTTGTAAGCAGAACTTCAACTTGAACACCAAAAATTCTTCAAATCCTACTAGCGTTGTTGGAATGCTAGGACTGTACCCTCTCAACAAAACACCTTCACCAAAAGACAAGTAGTTCAGCAGCACATAGAATTTTCAGGAAAAGAAAAAAAAAAAAAACATACTGGGTATAATTGCAAGATAATTATTTCTACTTTTTCATTCCAAAACATGTTTTCCCAGTAAGAACAAAGTAGTACTGTTTAAACCTTGCTGCTTTAGACATGCATATTACTTGAATTTGTTTCATTTACATAATACTGTTCTGTTGATATATTCCAAAAGTTCATTATTTTCTAATTACTTTTTTAATCTTTGCTTAAAAATCGGTACATCTCATCACCTAAAAATTCCCCCAACAGAGACGCTAAGAGGATGTGCAAACTGGGTTATGAATTTGGTGCTCTCAGGCTCTGAGGCTACAGTCAGCCAATCACACACAGGGCGTTTGCCCTGGACCAAGCCTGCACCAATTACACTAATTATTTACACACAGCAAGGATGGGCTGTGAACCAAACCTACATGCTTTAAGTAAGCATAGTGGAGGAATGTGCCCTAAGCTGTCATGCTCTGAACTGAAACGCTATCCTAAGCAATACTATGAGGATGGGATAATAGCATCATGTGTACCAAAAGCCAGAGCAGGAAAATTAAGCCTGCCTACATAGTCCACTGAGGAGACAGATTTATGGCTGCACACAGGCTCCCAAAGTCATTAGAGACCCAAAGGCATTGCAAAATAGGTAGATCGAAACAATCCTCATGTAGCAAGGGTATCTTTGCTTTCTTCTTTTATTAAAAGCATATATTTTAGCTGCTGATTCTCCTTCCAACTGATTTGATTTTTGGCTTCCCCGCCCCGCACAAAAAATTCCTCTGGACACAGATATGCCTCTGGCAGCAAGCTCACACACAAGCATGGCTCTTCACCCTATTTATTTGCTTTTCTGCTTCCCATGAAGCTGAACCAAAGGATGCAATTGATGCACCCAATTTGTTTTCTGCCAACAGTCCTGGTTCCAAAATTATGAGTTTCTTCTTGTTTTTTTGTTTTGTTTCTCAATGTATGAACACCTGTCCAGGGCATTGCTGGAGTCAGCATCCCTGGAAGCATTGAAGAAATGTGGAGATGAGGCAGTGAGGGACAAGGCCACACGGACATGGGGGGAACTGGGTCAGACTCAGTGATCTTAGTGGCCTTCTCCAACCTGAACAAGCCTATGATTCTATTGCAGGAGAAAGCAACAACAGAATGCAAAACATTCGCTTTGTTTTCACCCAAACACAGGGAGATGCTCCTTGGCATTGAGATCAGCCCTGATCTATCCCACAGGGCTGACGTGGGGTTCTCCTGTGCTCTTACACGGGCAGCAAGAGATGGAGATGAAAAGGGAAGAATGCCAGCAGGATTGGTGACATTCAGCTGTACACAGAGCACTGTGAGGGTTTCCCAGGAGGCACCGGCAGCTGAGCTCAATACCAATACCCACCTGCATAAAATGCCACCAAGCACGACTTCCCTTCTTATTGGGACATTTTGTAAAACCTCACGAGTGACAGGTTCATAGCCCTATTCATGAAGGGCCATAAAACCCTGCATTCTCATTTTGCAGCGCTCTAACTGAGAGCTAACGCGCCCGGCGTGATTTAAGTGCTGCAGGTCGGCCTCGCAATTGCTGCTGCGTGCAGGAAGAGCCCTCGTGCATACAGACAGCAGAGCTCCAATTCGGGAGGCTAGAAGTCTCCTAAAACTGCAAAGTGCCTCAATAACTTTATATGACTTTATAGGAGCGCGTTCCAAAACCCCAGCTATTTCCTAAAATAAAGCGCTTAAAAGAATTTCAGGGCCTCGATTACGGTATTTAAAAGGAAATGTACTGCTCAAGGCCCTACAGAGCTCGTACTCAGATGGAGCGCTCAAACGCCTCCAAATTGGTTCCTGCAGAGACAAGTCAGGACAAAAATCAGTGCAGCGGTTTTTACTCTATTTTCCTGCAATTTTATGTGGTTGGGAAGTGAGAAGCACGTGGTGGGGGTTTACAGTCATGCCCAGGGAAGGGGTCTGGCCAAAGACACAGGAGGGAGAAGGTGATTCTGAAGCTTGCTTGGGTTCAGGGTCACACAGAGCTGTACTGAGGGCAGCCCAGAGGGACAAAACCCAATCCTTGCCTAAGGCCCTGAGCAAAGGTGCTCTCCATGCTCTTCTGCAGCAGGGGACCAAAGGAAGCAACAGTGGCCAGATACAAAAATGTACAAGAGTTAATAAAAAATAAACAGATTTGGGGAAAAAAATAACAAGCTGCTACAGCATTACGGCACAGAGAAGGCTCCCACATACCCAAACAAATCCATCTGCTGAAAGTCAGGCTTCCAGGGCAAGATTCCTCTCCAGCCTCAGCTTTGCATCAAGTTTCATACATATGTGCTAATACTCAAGCAAAACACTTACATGCACCAACCGGGGAAAACAGACCAGATCCTTTGTTGACAAAGATTACATAAAAACCCAGGAGGAACGTACAGCTGGTATTAAATTACTGAAAAATACAGGTACCTGATTGAGAAGAAAGTCTGCTGAACCTTTTACCTTGTAGAACAGATTTTGTAATAAAAGCAGACCCTTTTCCAACTTACTTCCTCTAAGATGTGGACAGCAATCTGAATATCAGCTGCTGGTTTGATGTGAGCTCCAAGCTACATCCCCTGCACTGAAATGACATCACCTGGAATCCCCTTGGTGCCACACAGCACGAGGGCACAGAGCCCTCCCAGCCCTCACTCCAGACCTCTACCACTGAATACACAACAGTGGGACCCCCCATCCTTCCCAGCCAGCTCAAGGTGGGCTGCTCAGCCACAGCAGAGATGAATGCCACTCCTAAATGATGACTGCACAGAACCTCTTTCCACCAGCATTTCTGCATGCCTTTAATGCCCAAGATAAAAATCAGCATACCAGCATCCTACACCTGACGGCCTCTGAGCCAGGAACGATAAGCTGGATTTGTTTCAGGTTCTGCTGATCCAAACACTGCTTGGAAAAGTTACGATAAGATTTTATCACAGATTATTTTTCCTGCAGGGAAAGTGAGGCTGCTGAAGGAAAATACAGCGTTGTTTGCGGTAACAGGAAAATTAGAACACTTGTAATTCTCACAAGATCATTTCCAAAGGACATACTCGGAGGCACAGAGAACTGCTGCAAAGGCTAACAGGCTGTTAGGAGCTGCCAGGTGTAAACTTTTAATGTTATGTGATTTTTAGAGATATTTTCCAGCAGTCAACTGCATGTACCTTAAACATAGACTGTGCAGATAACAAGAGAAAACTGAGGAAGGGAGGGCATAATGCAGGGCTCACAGTCCTATGAACAGTGAATAGACAACCTTGCTTTCCATTCTGATCAAGGAATTTGAGAATAGGCCTCAAGATTGCAGGAAGAAAAAAAAAAATCATCTTTTTGTTTTGTATATTCACAATTCCGTTTTCTGTCAACACCAATACATTACTTGCAAGTCTTCAAACGGAACATATAGAGTTGCAATCAGATATTCAACTCAAAGAATTTGATCACGTCCACTTCACCACTCTTTCATAAGATGCTTGTTCTGCTCATGAAACAACAAAATCACTTCTGACAGGTTCTTGGTGAAACCAAACAAAGTATTCACAAGTAAGCCCACAGTCATATACAGAAAGAAAAGCTGCACTCACCCAACAAGCAAAGGAACTCTGTGGCCATGCAGCACTCCTCCCCAGGAAGCCCCAGCTCCAAAAGATGCTCTCCCTCCCATGGCTGACCCTTATATGAGCTCCCCCTGGGTCTGCCCCTTCTGGCCAGCTGGGCAGCACAGGTGCAAACAATGTCTGTGCCCCCTGGGCCGAACACAGCCCTTCACCAGGTGCTCCATCACCACTTCAAGCCCTGCCCCAACAGCTCCCCTTCCAGACAAAGATATCCCTTGTTTCATAACCACACCTTATTCACGTTGTTGCTTTTTGTTAGAGTGTGTATTTGTGAACAAATATTTTCAAGAAAGAAGCACAGGAAGAGTAGAATTAGCTCAAAAATCTCTGACAAGCACCGTGGGCGGTGCGGCACTACCACAGACTGCCCAGAGAGGTGGTGATGCCCCATCCCTGGAGACATTCAAGTCAGGCTGAACGGGGCTCTGAGCACCTGATGGAGCTGTAGGTGTCCTTGCTCATTGCAAAGGAGTTGGACTAGATGATCTTTGAGGGTCCCTTCCAACTCAAAGATTCTCTAAGAACACCTCTGTATCATGCCAAGGGACAAACATTTATTGACATTTCAACTGCACTTGATCAGGCATTTTAATAACCAAGCATGGTTATTCCATTCACAGTAATAGCTCAACTGAGTTGCTGTCTTCCATTCACATAAATGGCTGTGGAGCCAATCAGGGATGAAAAAGAGAAAGCTCTGCACAGCATGTTACAGTAATTATAATCCTTGTCCTTTTATATATATATATATATACCTATTTGTTCTGAATTATATATTTTCTAGATCATTTTCATTTCAAAATACGATGTGCTCATCACATTTTCAATATATATGTGTGTGTGAGTGTAATTTCAGTTTTGCATAAAAAGTACGTAAAAATATTACCCACATTAAAGAAGGCGCTGCGATCTTGGGGAACTAAATGTACCAGAAAGTCACAGTAACAAGTTCTCCCTTTTCTACCTTACCATCTTTATCTTCTTTCAATTGATAAATCTTCCCTTCTGGATTGTATGTTTGGGTTGTGGTTTGCAGGGCCTGTTTTACCACCATTTGCTTCCTTAGTTCATTTGAATCTAATTGCTACTAAATAACTACTAGTTCTCCTGCACCTCTATCACTCACTGACTGCAAACATTAGCAGTTTGCTACTGAGCACATCCTGTGTAAGTAATGTTCTGTGCATCAAGTGCAGCAAGGCTCCATGTGCAGCTTGCTCAGACGAAGAGTGATGCACTGGCACAGGTTGCCCAAGGAGGCTGTGGATGCCCCATCCCTGCAGGCATTCAAGGCCAGGCTGGATGTGGCTCTGGGCAGCCTGGTCTGGTGGCTGGTGACCTGCACACAGCAGGGGGTTGGAACTAGATGAGCACTGTGGTTCTTTTCAACCCAGGCCATTCTAAGATTCTACGATAAATCTTCACCTGTCCTTGTATTACTCCTAAGCCTGAAATTACAAAATACAGAGAATAAGGATGGACCTGGAAAGGACACCAAGACCGTGTCAGCCTCACTGCCCGCTGTCTGGAGCACCTGCTCCAATAACCCCAATGTTGATGATGCCCCCAGGAGTGCTCTTCACAAGCCACCAGGTCACGGCCTAACTCAAATCCAGCACTCCTGCAATGGCCATAAAGCACGCTTCATCCCTCTCAGAGAAGAACTATTTTTGCTTTGATGACAAACTCTTGTTGACTAACATGAGCGAACAGATCTCAGCTGCTCCTGATACAGCTGCCCCAGGAATAATTAATGGGAGTTGTTCCATGCTCAGCTGGTATGAATCACTGCCACTCCAGGGAAGTCAAGAGGCCAGAACTCTGTTGGCATTAAAAATATATAGATCCCCAGAGTCCCCTGCTGACTTTTATCCGCCAGTGATCTAGAACAGTATCTTCTGACCCATCCTTCAAAGTCGCCCTTTTTCTCAGCCTCATCAAATCCCTCGCACTCACTGTGCTGCCGGGGCTCGGTGACTTCACCCGCTTACACCCGTGATTCATCTGTAACCCCCTTCTCCCTTTGTCCGGTTCCCCGAAGCAGTGGCCAAGACAAACACAAAGCTTTGCCATTAACCGCTTCGGGTACGCACAGTCCTGCCCCAAGTTGTTGACGTTCAGGCGCTGGTCTAGCCGGAGCAATTGGTATGGAAATGAGCGCAATTACTAGCGTAAACAATCTGTTATTTGCCATGCGAGTCAGAACGTAAATCACCGACGGTCCACGCCATTACCATCTGAATAGGAGGAGGCAGCTAATGGGCCATATGTTAAAAAGCAGGTTACTTGCATCGCCATTTGCAAATGAAAAGCCAGAGTGACAGCTGGGGAGTAAAGCTACGCCCGTGGATCAAGTCGCCATTCCCAGGAGCCCCGTGTAAAGAACCCATCTACCAAAGCACCGGAGGGCTACCGGACATCCACCGCTCCGTTACGGGTCTGCACAGCGATGATGCACCACGAGTGCCGCCCCGCGCAGGAGATTCCGGGCTGAGCTTCGCCCGTCAGAAGAATCCCACCTCCCACTGCAGCCCCATAAAGAGCAGCACTGCTTTCATCTATTCTTGGAAGGTCGTGGCTAAAGAGCAAAGCAAACCTCCTCTCCCCACGCTGCTAGTTTTCCCTTCTCCTTCTGCTCCTGACCTGGTGCTTTTAAGAAATAAATAAATCCTAAGCTGCGAAGTCAAGCCATTCTCAAACGCACAGGCATTAGAGCTCGGAGAAAGCAACCCGATTACACTGCAAACGATGAGCTAAGCAAGAAGCAGCACGACACCAGAAGCGACCATTCAACCCGCTAATAGGCTTCCCCACGCGCATTATTTCTCACTCACAGGGATGCTATTTCGTCCCACGCCCAAGCAACGTGTGTCACCTGTACGTGCCCACCCCATAGGGCAGCTTCACTGGCAGCCCTGGGAGAGAATCAGCCCCTCTACAAATCCAAAGGTACTTTTCTCCTACAGGATTTTTTTCCTCCTCCTTCAGAAAAGTGACTTCAGAACTGATCTAGCTCATCCTCCTCCAGCAAGGAACAACGAGGCAGCCAAATCACAACATCCTGCTGTTTGTAGCGACTAATAGATATAAACAGCATTTTCTAATCTGTCAAAATAATTTATAGCCTCTCCCAAAGTTTCCTTTCAGTACGTACAGTTGCCAAGTTAAACGGTTCTACAATTGCAAATCATTTTTGGGAACAGTCTAAAGAATGAGGGCATTCATCAATAGCTTTCTTAATACGGGTGGAAAGCATAATGGATGCAATATCAGCCACGAGGACATCACGTTATGATACATGCCTTAACTAATTTGCAATCTGGAAAAAAAAAAAAGAAGAAAAGAGCATCGTATCCCAGGGAGGCTCTTATCATTTGCCTACTGTTCTCTCGTTAGCCTCTTTCAGCACCTGATTAATTAATAATTGTTGCTTGGGTTATGCTGCCCAGCAATTTCTGTACCCTGGCTGTGAATCATAATCTGGCACTAAAAATTTAATAGGGGCATTGCCACGCTATCTAAGATGCACCCTGTTGAGTGTTAAATAACTTATTTTTTGTAAATATAACCTTGTTGGTTTTTTTTTTTTATAAAGCCTGAAAGCAGCATCATGCTCCAATAATTTTACCTGTCACCAATAGCAGTAATTAGCACTTGTGCTGCTTCATTGGGAATTACCTGATAGGATCTAATTAGATATTTTTTTTTTTTTTTTTCCTCCCCGTTGCTTTTGTAAAGCCATCATTTCCTGTGCTGCATCTTCATACTGAGTTCATTAAACACAAGTGGTCAGCCAGCCTTTTAGTGCCATCTGCAAAGGCTGAGCCCTGGGCATCTGTTGTCTGCGTGCATTCATAGGGACACCCAGCTTGGAATAGAGTTCACCAACCCAACCTATCACATCCCAGCCCATTGGAGATGACTTAACTCCTGCATTTGGGGCAATGACAGCGTCAACACCCCACAAGCACTGCTGAGCTCCTTGTAACAAGACACTCAAGTAATAAATAAAGTCCCTAAAATAACCCTAACCAAGTCAATATCAACCCAGGAGGAAGTTCTTTACTATGAGAGTGGTGAGGTGCTGGAACAGCTGCCCAGAGGCTGTGGATGCCCCGTCCACGGAGGTGTTCAAGGCCAGGTTGGATGAGCCCTGGGCAGCGTGGGCTGGTATTAAATGGGAGTTTGGTGGCTCTGCATGTGCCAGGGGGGTTGGAGATTCATGATCCTTGAGGTCCCTTCCAACCCTGGCCATTCTGTGATTTCTCAGCAGCCCTACAGGCACAAACACAGGGTTAGGGATCGTGGAGAATTAGAGGGATGTGGATATGTTGCACAGGTATAGCTAGAGAGCAGCACCTTCTGACAGCACACAGGGCCACGGTGCTCCCAAAGTTTGGCTTTTGTGGAGTGAGAGCAGAAAGAAGTCATAAAGCTTTTAGTAGAGCTAATTAAAATGAGACTGCTCACACTTTACAGCCTTCTACATCCCTAAAAATAATCCCAATAAAAAGACAGATTCTGAAACAATTAAATAGAAAAAGAAGTTTGGAGTTTCCCTTGCTTTTCTATCAGCCAAGAAAAAAATACAAAATATTGCCCATACTCCTGCATCAGCAGCAACAATAATTCTTGACAAAACCATTAATCGTGAAATATTTATTTGGTACATTTTGCCTTTCTACCTCCCTGCAAATGACCCACAAATTAAAAGCAGACCAGGCAGGGGTACCCCTGCCACAGTTATAGGGTTTGGAGGAAATGCAGGTGCTTGGGTGCATCGGGTGACCTGCAGAAGAGCTGATCCAGAACCGCAGCAAACCCAAATGGAGCTGCCTGCAGAGAAAGGCAGGGACGGATCCTACCAGAGCAGCTCTGAACCCTGCCATTTGCACCAGGCAACCCTGTCTCAGGGTCACAGGTGAATTTTGCATGGTTGCCTCTTTTTTTTTGTGTTCTGTTTTTAAACCAGACCTGGTGGATGGAATCAGCTGCTCCATGAAAATGCTTCTCTATGCATTTAGCAGACAAGCAAATTGGTGAAAAAGTGAGCTCTCATCATCTCCAGGAACATTCTTCTGACTTAGAGCCAAAATAAAAGTCCACGATGCGTGAAAATCTCTTAGAACACATCGTTCAGACCTGCATGAAGCTGAAAAGCCTCCATGGTGCTGGAGGAGCCTTTCAAACCATCGCCAGAGCAAGAAGAGAGACAGGAAACGAGATGGAACTAAGCTGAACTCACGCACACATCAGCTGTGAGCAAAAGGGGCCACTTCTGTGTCCAGCTTTCACTTTTTTTTTTTTTTTTTTTTTTTAAAAGGAAAACCAAAATCCATAAAATCTAGATGGCACTTCCCTCCCCAGGACTCTCTACTGCATGCACAGCAGCTTTATCTTCCCTTTTTCTCTCCCCAACAGCTCTGGATGCCCACCCTGTGCCAGCAGAAGCCTCTGAAGCATGGAAAAGCCATCCAGAAGCTGCCATGCATAGCAATCCTGCTCACCCAGCAGGCCTGCCAGCCCTGCCAAAGGCACACCCGGGGTAGGAATGGCACAAACTGGCAAGGAAGCACCAGGAGCATCATCTGGGTGCCACCCGCAAGGCTGAGCATGGGCTATTGGTAGAGCACGGCTCCTTTTCCATCCCTTCTGCACACAGGAAGGTGAGCTGAAGGGAACCATTTTAGCACCTGTTAAGGAAGTGAGAAATGATGCCTCTCGAAGCAGGAAAAAATACCTGCTGTCTATGAAATGTCAAAGGTATCCTCTTCAATGCTGTCCTTCTCATTCCCATTCTTCACTTATAATGAAGGGGAAATTGTCACCAAATGCTATTTTTTAACAGGAGTACAGGAGTTAAACAAACAGTTAAGGTTTGATCTCCAGGTAATGTAAATCAGAGCAGCTCCATCAAAGGAAAATCTATTTATACCAGCTGTGGTCCTTGTAATGCAATTTCAAAGCATTCTTGTCATCTGCTACCGGCTTTACCGGGGGCAGAAGGCAAAAAAACACACCAAAAGCCAAAGGAAAAAAGATAGTAATAGAGATGTGTTAGTGATGATTGCAGAATCAATGTGACGGCGTTGGAGACTAAATGGCAATGAATCATCTTACAGAGGCCGGGCTGTTTACCGAAAGTAAAGGAAAAATTAAAAAAAAATAATAACGAAATAAAGCAAATAACCCCAAACCAAATTGATCAAGTGGCTCATCCCAGTCCCAATAGCTGCTCAAACTGGGACGTGGCACAAGGAGATGGACGCAGCATGGGGACAAGGGAACACGAGGACGGGGACATAGGGCTGTGGTGCCCTCCCGTGTCCCCAGGGCAGAACAAGGGCTGCATTGTTTGCGGCACTCGGGCAGCCAGAGGTCAAACTGCTTTTTTCTTCCTCAATTTGCTTCTAGGAGGCAGCTACCATCATTCATTTCGGCATTTCAAAAAATAATAACAGCAACAGCAAGGCGGGGGGGAGCGCCTAACGATGACATGGGCACAAGGGTATGCAGGGAATGAGGAGGAGGACGGAGGCCAGGTCCATAAATCAGCCACCTTCTGCACTGGGGGATTCAGTCATGCAGAGCTCTGGCTGTTCACTCGGTGGGGATGGAAGAGGCAAAACCAGAAGTGTCAGGCTCGTGTTATTTAACAGTGCCTGGTCATCAGTCAGAATGAATAAAGCTGCTTGGGAAAGAGAGGGAAATAGGTAGAATCTGACGTATGCCTCCTGAAAGCCTCCTGGATGCTGGGTGATGCACACACATCTATCTCTGTGCTTGCTGTTGAGTGCTGTAGCGCCACATAGGATGCTCGTGTGGGACTAGAAAGGGAAACAGCCTTTGGCCAAGGGTTGTTTGTTTGCACAGAGAAAGCAAAGGGAACTCCATTGGAAGCACACTATAAGACAGCTCTTCTGATCACAAGGAGTGCTGAAGCAGTGGCTTTCTCCTCCTCGTCTTCTGCCACTGTCACCTCCAGGCATTTCACCCTGCTCAGATTACAAAACCCTCAGTATACACAGACTGCTCTTCCTCTGCATCAAGCACCTTCGGTGTCCAACAGGAGTAGCTCCAGTGAGAGAAACTGACATTTCTGTGCACAGTTATCTATCCTTTACGCATTCATGTAAACGCATACGATTATTGCGACTATATGCATCAAGTTATCACCTTAAAGGTCACATTTTCACCTCGTTTCAGAGCAAAACAGAGTTTCCTGGCCTCCCAGTTTCAGTCTCACAGACTGGAGTTTTTTTTGCAGAGACCTGCATCTGGCTGACGGCACCTTGCAGCAAGAGGCTGAAGCTTCTCGATGGGAAGGGCTGGCGGGCTGTGTCCCCGCGTGACAAACAGATGGGCACAATTTTCCAGTGGGAGGTTATTTATACATCTGACGGATCATCGAGGCATCCTATAGTAATTGTTACACCACCAATTCTTTGCCTGCCACAGATCAGGAACTGTAAATAAACTCCCAATGCAACAGATACCGTGGTGCGGGCTTTAATCTATCAAATATGGTAATTGTTAGCACAATCTAACGACTCGCTGGCTGGCAAATTAATCACTCCGTCTTCGCAGCAAGGTGCATCTTTTTATAACTAATGCTTGGCATGTGAAGTGTGGCTAATAAGATGCCTCTGGCTTTCAGAACCTCACAATGTCATCCCCCCCAAAGAGATAATTGCTCACGTCCCAAAAAGGAGGAGCCCGGCAGTGCAGACCATGGCAGCTCACTGCAAAATGCAGGATTGAACTCACCAACACGTGTGACCTACAGGGCTGGGAGGGTCATGGCCATGACACGTGCGGAATATGCACCTGAGAGACCAAAATCAATCAACAAAAGTAGATTTCAAATATGGGTTCAAAGCCCATTGCTTATGGCCACACTTGCAGGTCCTCCTAGCAGGATCTTACCCTGCACCTTAAAACCCAGCGCTACACGTCAAGTCAAACAATAAACATACAGAATTTAACCCCCGTGTATTACCTTCCATATATAACTGCTTGTTTAAGAAAAGGAGACTTACTAATCAGTTCAAATGACAACCATGCTGTCTCATGGCTGAGGCTACCGCTACTGAGTTGGCATTTGTATTTTGAATTTGGCATTCATTCCATTTCTTAGTTAAAGTATGTTGGCTGCAGGAATAAGCTGTGTACTTCCTTGAAAAGCAGAGAATACCTCTTCAATAAAGCTTATTCTTAGATTCCCATTCCTCCTGACAACCTTCCTTCTGACACCAGCGTGACACCAGCTTAAGAACCTCACACCTATGTCCCTGTAACCAGCCATTAAACTTTACAGGCTGTGGGAGCAAGAGAAAAGCGAAGGGAAGCTCCCAAACCCAAGGATGCAGGTGAGGCTGTGGCATCACAGTCTTGCATCCAGGCTGGAGAGACCAAGAAAAAGCCCAACAAAGGCCATGCAGCAGTGACATGGCACACTGGGACAGCAGCCCTGTAAGAGGCAATTCCCAAAGAGGTGACAAAACGGGTGAGACAGCACGCAGCTCTCCTCTGGGACCAATGTGGCCACCTGCCTCTTACTGGTACCAACATGACAAGGGAGCACACAACCCAAATGTCACACGGTGCTGCAATGTCTTATTTGACCTCTCTGCTCCTTAAACATTGCTCCAGGTGAAACCAAAAATGGAACAAGCCGTCATTTCTGCAAGGACGGCCCACACCTCCGTGACCTTTCCAGGCACAGCAAGGAATGAAGGAAAAGCACATCCCTCTCCTGCTTGCAGCACAACTTCCATGCACTCTTACACTCATCCTTCCTCACACCAAGCACTTACATCGAGCTTTAAGCACCATCTCGCCTATCACAGAGGCTTCACAGGGTGCCTGTGGGTAACCAGTCCTTGTCTGCTCACTGAACTGGTTTGCAGTCTAGAAGAATCACGTCCAAACCCCAGAAGGATTGCTACATCACGACTGAGATTTACCAGCAAACGCATCCTAAACGCAGCAAATCCCATGTGCAATGATGGATCTGATCAATTTTTTTTCCTCACTGAAATAAGGTTGCAAAGTCAAATCCCGATGTTTTCAACCACTTTCCAGCACAGCCATCGGGTACAGCTGACACTGTGAATCCCAATCCCATGGACAGCAGCACTGGGGTCACTGCACTGGGAAGGGCTCGAACACGGAACCGTCATCTGAAGCGGTGTTAGCAGGTCCCTGGAACAGACTGTCTCAAAGGAAAACGGTTTGTGCTCCCTTCATTCTGTAAGACAATTTCCATTTGGTTTACATAGCCATGATATTTCAGTGAGGTAATTATACCCCAGCATGGGTTTCCCACGGGTACCTGTTCACCTCACATGGTGAAATCAGGTCTTTCCTCTTCACGTGATATTTTGTCACACTGCTTCTATATGAAAGAGTGATATTTAGTCACTAATTGCTCCAATTTATTACTGTTGCATTGCTTCATTCAAAACATCATTTAGACCCAAGTTAGGAGCTAAATCTGCTTTAATCATAATATTCTCCAAAGAACAAATCACAGGCAGACAGCAGCCATTTTGCCATCATCTGTCTTGCCTTGTTGCCACAGCCCTTCCACAGCTCCCTCATTTATCACTCCGATAGCGATCATTAGCTCCTCTCATCCAACTCCCACAGACCGATGAGGGTTGTAAGACTTTATTTACCTTCTTGCCAACTATGTGCAAAGTTAGCTCTATAACAGCTTCTGTCCTTCATACAAGTTCTCTCTTAAAACAGGGCACCGGAAATCAGATATAAATTACCCCACACAGGGTCCATCGATACATGCTCCTGGATATCTACCAGTAGAGAAAAAGATAAGTAATAATACTTCAAGTTCACCCTCTTGACAAAATCTGGATTCTACTCTCGTGTTATTTCAATTACCTTATTAAATACGCACCTCTAAACAAGTCATTCCAGGCTAGAGTTGTGGTGATTTGCTCAAATTGAAGAAGCATTTCAATTTAAGCTTCAAAGAACGCATTAAGCATTTAACCTGGACCACGAACACATGAGCTGTCCTCTCAGCACAGGAACAGACGTAGCTGCATTCCTGAAGGAACTTCCCTTTAGAAGCACAGATCTTTTTTCTCCTTTTTGAAAGAGAAAGGTGCCTTGCCAGTCTCAGCTTACAGTCAAATACCACTTGTTTTCCAGTTTTATGAAGCGTTTGGACATCCATTTCAGAACATGAGGATGTTTTATTCCGCTTTTCACATCGTATTCCACAGGATGAAAGATAAAAAGTTGATTGAAAAGGGTGAAAAAAGAAGCACGTTCCTTTCAGCTGTTAAAGTGAGCAGGTCTGAAAGCTCAACTGCTGGAGAAAAATGAAAACAAACAAACCCAAGAAGTCTCCTGGAAAACTTCAACTTAAACCTGACAAGACATCACAAGTGGGGAAGCTATTAATGCAAAAAAGGTTGACTGGCTTCAGAAACAACCAAAATATGGTGACACACACCATTAATGTGAGCAAACAAAGCAGCCAGCACTCTCTGAATTCCCATTTGTGGATGTTAATTTATTCGAGGTCACAAAAACACACAAATGAATGCTCATCACCTGTAGGATCCAACCCCCTGCCTCTCGTCTCATTGACCCACCTTCGCTCAACAGCCAATGTTCCTTCCTGAACAAATCAGAGGGTCTTAATTCTGCCAACTCTTCTCCAAGGCACCAAGGCTCCCATCTCACAGTGCGATGCTCACCCCACCAAGCACCTTATTTTCTCCCCAGGCACACATTCCCATGCACAGCTTAAAAATGAGACAGAGACCCTCCACCTGTCTGCAGCTCCATATCGCACATAAACGCAAGGCGTAGCAAGTTGCCATGCTGCCCGTAATTATTCACTTTGGCTTACTTTTTTCATTTTGACTTTCTCTCCTTGATAACCTCAGTAAATGCTTTGGCTGTGGACGGATTTCACTGTGTCTCTCTTCACCGACTTCAGGCACAAAGCTGCACTAATTACTCCGTGAGCCTAACAGGAGGGAAAAAAGGCACACACAGACACACACGTCTTGCTGGGAGCTATCTCGGGTAGGAGCGGGATACAGCCCTCGGCTCAGCCAGCCCTATTGATGCAACAAAGAGCTTCTGGCTTGGCAGCGGAGAGCCCAAACTCTATGGATGCAAAGAGCAGAACGGGGAGGGGAAGAAGTAAAAGAAAGAAAAGGAAGTAACTCTTTCTTTTGCTGGGAGGTCCTTACTATACAAAGCTTTCATGCTGTAAAGAAAAGTGCCATTGAGGGAAGGTGAAGTGGACCAAAACGCTGGGAAGCAAACAGGCAAACATTGCGACGTGTGCTGTGAGGGGCCAGGCGTCCCGCAGCACTGGCCAACACAGAGACTGCGAGGCACCTGTCTTTCAATGAAGGGAAACACTGTTTTGCTGCCACATCCGCTGACAACCCACAGGCGCAGGCCGGCTCCCTGCACCACCCACAGCACCCACACAGAGCATAAGGTGATTGTGCTGCATGCAGGGGTGAGGCTGGGAGACTTGCATGGACCGGACTTGTTTTTCCATAAGAAGAGATGAGAGAAATCGAATGAGGAGAGAACAAGGCTCAGTCCAATGGGTAAAAGCTGTGTGCAAGCCACAGGGTGTGAGTACACAGAGCCCCACAGTCTGCAAGGCTGGAAGCTCAGCCTGACCCTCCTAACAAACACTAGTCAGATTTTCACCCACCGATCTCAAAACACTTCACAGACGTGAGGAAACCTCGCTTTTGCCATTTTTATTTGCCCAAAAGCATGAGACGCATGAGGGAAAACCCTAGCTAAAGGCTAAAGGAAGGGGGGAAATGGTGTAACCCTGAGCCTCCTGGTATCCCTGAGCTCTTAGCACCAAGGAAGAGTAGTTCTGTGTCACCCTACGAAACGTGAGCCCTCCCCTCACCACACACAGCATTTATCTCCCCGTACCTAAAATCCTGAGATCTTGACAAGTGACAACTAGCCATTTCCAGCACAAAGAAAGAAAACATGTTTTCTGGCTCCCCATGCTAATTATACTTTAAAAATATGTAAAATGGAGACAGAGTAGGAAAAGAAATAGAGGAAAAGAAAGAAGCCGTGTTACAATAGCCATGCACTGACAGCAGACACAAACTAATTATTTTGTGTCTTTCCCAGCAAGTTCCATTCAATTAACTGCACCGCCGGGTTCAAAAGGGGATTAATTGAGGCCTGTGCCTCCAATGATGATGCATGTGGAAACACAGGGGAATCTCAGATTTAGGCTCAACTGCCTCATATTGACCAAATACTGAAAGAAAAAAGGCAGGGGAAGGAGGGTAGCACTCAGCATGCTGATCTCGGCTGTGGGAGAACAATTAGCTCCTGTTTGGCAGGGCCCAGCATAGTGCAGCACATGCAGGACGTGTCCATCAACACTCAGCACCCAGGTGGGGCCTAAAACCCCTCGGTTCAACCAGACACGACACTCTGGGGGTGCACAGAGCATCCTTTGCTCACTTCAGCACAGACTTCCCAGGACTGAGAAACCAGCTACACGCTCAAGGGTCCCTCTGGTTGGGAGGCCCAGCTGAGGGGCTCCCCATGTGGGGCATTTGCAAAGAATCGCCTTGCCCAGGAGCACTGAGATGGACTGCACTGTTAGCACAGGCTGTCAAAACAGCAAAAGGATGAAAAAAAAAATTAATAATAATCCTGGGAAAATCTTGGGAAACAAAGGGCCAAGTAAGTCTACAGTATTCCTAGGCCATGGGGCTAGATACTAAAGCAGCAGTGGGACTGACCTGAGCTTTCCCCAGACCACTATAACCACACATTTCCCTCAGCATCCCACTGGCACCATCCAAAGTCATCCCAAGCAACCAATGAAAGCGTAGGAGAGTTCTATTCCCCTTGCCCTCACCTTGAATTTCCTGCTAAAATGCACGGCGAGCACACAGGGGTAACGTAGCAACTGTATTTCACACAGTCTGACTCAGAACACATAACAGTACTATAAACTTCAGGAGTATTGCTCTAACAAATTGCTTCAAATCCAAACAACCTATAACAAACATTACAGGCTGACTCAACGGCAAACTCGTTCTTCCTTTATTCATTTCTGTTAAAACACATGCAATCATAAAAGCAACAGATGATTAAATAGATGAGCAATACGATGCTAGGTAAAAGGAAACCACTTACTGTATCAGTAATTAAAACAAGAACAATGAGAAGATTGCTTTATAACTATTGTTATCTTTGCTCTAGTAAAACACAGCTTCTGCATCCTGCAGCTTACCAACTGTTTGCTTCTGCTTTCTTTGCTAACAGCCATGGGCACATGCAAGCCCTCTTTAGACAATCTGCCTTTCAGGTACAAGAACTCATATAATCAGAGGAAAACGTGGCTCAAAAAGTACGGCTTCACACGTGACACCTATGCGTCACACAGCATTCACAATCTGCCTCTGCTACTCAGGACCATTTCTTTCCTCCTGGAAGGTTTATGCCCAAGTAAAATGGCATAAGCATGCCTGATTTTTATTAGGAAGAAAAGTAATCGTTACTCACAATTAAAAAGCATCACAGACACGTTAGGATTCTTATCATGGCCAAATGATAGCATATGCAATTCACATTCTACCAGGGGTAAAATCAGAAAACGGAACTGGGAAGCAACTAGAAAAAGCTCTTAAAAAAAAACAAAACAAAACAAGACCACTGCAACAGCAATCAATTGAAATGGGTATTTACAACCTGGGCTAACACCCAGGAAGAAGAAGAGGCAGCTGCAGTATGCCATGCAGCATGAGAAAGAATTGTTTATCAAGAAACTGTAATGAAAAAAATAGTGTAAGTAGGTATGCAAACATTTAGTCGGTGACAAAGCAAGTAATACAGTACTTTTCCTTTTTATTTTCTTGCCATCAGGAGCTCTGTGTCTCTCTTTGGGGGCATCAAATGCTACACTACAAGCTGCACCACCTCCCACATTCAGCACTTTCAGGCCATATGCATGTATGAACGCATGCATATATGCTCCCAGCACACTTTTCCCTGTGCAGAACCCAAATGCCACTTTGAAATATTTCCACTCTCCTTGCTTTGAATTGCTGGAGATCAAATGAGTCAATTAAGAGCTGTGTCTTTTTTGTTTGGAGGCGAGATGAAGGTAATTTGCTGCTCCATGCATCTGTTTCCTCATCAGCACAGTGAGGACCGGACTAATTAGGGGAGGAAAACAATATGGTCATATGGGTAGGCCAGATTGCCCGTCACTCAGTTCTTCAGTGGGCAGGTTGTGTGGTGAGGACAGCGAGCAGATGAGGAATCTTCTTCACCGTGCCTCCAAAGGGCTCCAGGCACTCAGATGGCCACCCGAGTATTTTTAGCATTAATTCCACAGGGCTCCCCATCCACGTGCCCATAGTGAACGTGGCTGCAGAGCCGGGAAGCCAGGTGCCAAGGTTCCTTGCTTAGCAGCTGATGGCACCAGTGGGGGACACATTGCACCGCTCTCCCCACAGGTGGGCACTGCTCACCCTCAAGTGCAACTCGTTATCAATTAGCAACAAAATCGCCTATTTTTTTCCCATCACTTTTGGTTTCAGTAGATTCAATCATGGCAAAGAAGCCATTCTCAAACAGCTCTGACTTTTCAGCACAGACAGACCTCGATGCAACAGCCATGGGGTTGAGTGCCTCGAGTCGGCCATACATCACTAATATCAAATCCGATGTCAAAAACCAGTTTGTTGGTAAACTGCACAATGTGCAAGGGCACGAGGAGAGCAGCGCTAAGGCGATGAGCTAGAGATAAGTGATTTCCAGTTCCTCGCACGCAATCCCACTGCAGTGTTTCTATTTATTAGGAGGAGATGCGGAATATCAGAGGAAGTTCATTTATTCACTGGCCTGTAAAATCGAGCAGCAGTATACATTATGTTTACTACATCCAAGCTTTATTTGCTACTACAAAATGAAATGGTATAAGGTACAAAAAGTGAGTTAACTTGCACTGAGCACATCATAAAGGCAATCAGGCTAACCATGGGCTTTACATCTCCTTGTCAGCTACCACAACACACAGACCGAGTGCTGGAGACTGCAAATACAGCATTATTATTACTATTCTTTTTTTTTCAGATCTCTGGTTTTACACTGATCACACCAACCAAGTCTGCTCCTCAAGCAGGGAACAGTTTTGCAGGGCTTGCTAAAATCCGACCGAGCCCAGAAGAGGCTTTTAATGGAGCTCTCTCTTCTTCCCCGTCATCCACAAGACCTCTTAAAAGCCTGTGGGGAGCCTCTTGATGCTTCAGTCCCAAATGAGCCAAGTTCCATCCCAGATTTTGGCATCCCGTGGATTTCGCCCTAAGCCTTGACCCAACAGCTCTGCGTCAATGGAGGCAGCTCCTCACTCCCATTCCAAGGTTGCAAAGTTTCTATCAGTCACCAATTAATCCAGATCCCTAAATCAGCAGCCCCCCCCTACGCAAGGATCAGACTGCAGAGATCCTCCAAACTTCAAGTCTTGACCTTGCCAGATCTCATAGAAATTGTTTCCTAATTGCCAGCCCTCACATCATTATTTATGCAAAACCTAGAGCATATTCAACCCTCAATGTTAACTGATGATGTGCACCGGTCAACATGATGTCAAGAGACAGGAGGTCAACATTTGAGAGCAGCTATGATTATACACAACAGCATATGTGAAAAGAATTAACAGGTCACCTTGATACACACTCAGTGGGAGCACCCAAACTACTTCAGCCACTGCACCAGGACCCCACTGAATTAATGGCAGCAGCCACGTTTCATACCTTGCTGCTTGTTAAAGCCATTTGCATCGTTCCTTCTATATGCATAAATATTAAGACCCGTCCAAATGGCGTAATCAAATTTAGCAAACTAAGCAGAAAACATCAGCGGCGGGGCTGGCGAAGCAGGCTGTGTGCTCCATTAAGCAAATCCAGGCAATAAAAGGCATCCTCCCTGAGAGCAAACCCTTGGCTGCAGGTCAGACAGTGGGGCACAAGGAAATCCGTGCCCTGCTCACGCGCCCCAGCAGAGCTTTTCCATCATCACCTTGCAAAAAGAATACCAGGAGTTGCAGTAATATCAAATACCAAAGTGAATAATGAACATATTCAAAACCCCACACCCCCCTCCCCCCGCCATTTCAAATTAATAAGCTTTGAAAGGAGGCTAGGCTGTCACGTCAGGCTCACCGTGGCAATTAGAGCGCGAGCACCTAGGTTGCACAGAGCGAGCCGCAAACTCGCTAAGCCTTTGGCTAGGAAATTCAGAAGAAAGCCTGCCCTGCAGCCAGGACGCAAATAAACATCTCGGCACCTCTGACAAACAAAACCAAAGGGTCTCCAAGACTGAGTGCGAGCCCTGAAAATTTTAGCAACGCTAGGCGTTAATGAAAAAGCAAAGCACAAATAGCAGCTGACCGAAGGGACGCTTGGGCTTGAGGAGACGCCTTCAGCCCAGCCGACACAGAAAGCATTTCAATTCTGGCAGCTTCAGAAGTGAGTGCCAGCATGAATTTAGATACTTGGAAACATTCAAAGTCTTCCAATTGCAGTTTCACTAGGAAATAATGAAACCGCACACAATCAAATCATTATAAATCAAGTTTTTATGCTCAGTGGAAGACAACGCCGACGGATTCGTGATCTGTGCTGTTGTAATCGAGACAGTAATAACCCCGATGCACTGATTTGTTGCTTTCTTTTGAAAAATCTCCAAAAGGTGAAAAGTTTCCAAAGGAATGCCTGCTCGGGAATCTCAGCCGAGCTGAATGCTGTTTGCAGCTGACACTGTCACTGTGCTTTAAGTCAATTAGGGAGACCAGAGCCAGATGGTTGAAAACGACCAAAATTACACAGTACATTCTGTTTATTAGTTAGGATTATTATTCAGGCCATAATTGCTTTTAACAGCTTATTTATCCGTACCTATAATGACGTTTAAGAAAATTACAAAATTATGATGAATGCAAGTTTTCTGTCGGTGCTCAAAACTTTTCTTAAGTGCTTGAATTTAAGGGAAAAAACAGGAAACAAAAAAAGCAACCAAATTTAACTAGCAAGGCACACTGATTTGGGGAGACTGCAGAAGGATGCCTACGTTTTGGAGGGATGGGAGGATACCCAATGCCTCTGAGACCCTCCAGGACCACCATAAACCCTACCCCAAGTCCTGCCCCCACCAGACTTCTTCCTCCTGTGCAGGCAGGTCAGCTTTCACAAGGACTAATACCAGAAAGAAAAAAAAAGAAAAAAAGAAATCTCTCTGTAGATGCATCCCACACCTAATTTTAAAACACTGGCAAATATATTGCTCTGGCAAAGGCCAGGGCTTGCCTGAGGGAGCAATCTCCTGTTTATACAGTGGACACCAGCCTGTCTGCCCTCTTCCTTTAGCAGCTGAGATAGCCCTTTCAACACTGCTTCTTAAAAAGACTTCCTCATAACATTCAAATCATCACATTAAGATAATGGTGGTCAAACTCTTCTAGCCATGACACACTGGAAATGGCTCCAATGCAAGTGATGTGCATCCAAGTCTCCTCAGCTTTTAACGTAAAATATAGCTGTTACCTGAACATTTGTAAGGTTTATCTTTGTTCTTCAGTCCTTGGGGAATAACCAGTTTCAGCCTTCCACCGAGAGCCCAGGATGGAGCATACCACGTCGCAACCACAGTTCTACTTCGAAATACAATGCTCTCACTACAGGGACAGGTGCTTTAACACACTGTTCTTGGTTTTTTTCCAGCAATGACACCATTTTTAATGCTATTTTGGAAAGCAAAACCTAGAAAAACATACCCCTACTGAAGGCAGCCTCATAGACCTGTGAGTCTTCAGATTCTTACCGCATCACTCACTTCAAAGTCACAAACATTGACACCATACAGATCACACATTGTTCACATAATAGGTAGCTGCATCAGAACAAGTTAACAGTTGTCTGTATGAACAGGAGGTCAATTTGGCACCGATAGTATTTTTAGCTGCTGCTAGGTTGGATTGTTAAGCCCTCTAGTAAATGGAGAAAAAAAAAAAATAGTAATACACATGAAGAGTCCTTTGAGGTGGACCAAAGTATGAGCGTCATTAAGATAAAGGGCACTAGACGAGAAAAGCATCATCCTCCATCACTGCGATCCTCGTCATTAAGCTTTGGACAGAACAGTGAGGAATGAAGGGAAGAAACAGACTGCCTAATCAACAGGTACACCATGCAGATACCCATTAAAACCATATTATATTTTCTTGAAATCCATATACTTCCCAAGTGACTTCATGCACCTACCTCCTCGTTGCCCTCAACTTCTAATAGCAACGATGACCTTGGCACACGGCATTTTCTTAGAATTAATAGTTGTCTGGTGTTAATGGCCCTCAGCTACACCTTGGGCCATCAACTCCTCCCAGACAGTCATTAATCCCAAGGAAATACCCTGCACCTCAATCGTTATTACTTAATTAGCTCAGCACATGATCTGTGGAGCTGCAACCCCACCAAAGCCTTGATGTGTAAGTTATGAACAAGAGAACTTTCAAGTCAAAGGATTCAAGATACTGCACCAAAACCTAATTAAAGGAATTTTAATGTGCTAATAAATAAAAGCATAATTACTTGGGGCCTGAATCAGCTACTTGAGTAAACCAAGTATCTCCTTTTGCCTCAGTGGGGAGCTAGCAGAGTTCCTCTATTTTGCAACGCCACAGCACATGCAAAATAGCCAGCAGATTTCCCTTTGCAGTTACAGGATATTCCAGAGTTGCTCCCATCTACCCTCAGGTCTCCCTGGCAGCTTTGTATACCACCCACCCTTAAAAATTCAAAACTAAAGATTTTCTCCCCGTAGAAGCTACAGATCCAAACTCAGAACAAGGTAGCATCGTACGCAGGCTGACTTATTTATAGCCCCAGTCATTAGTTAGGTTCAGTTCTGGCAGTCTTCTGTGCCGAGGATAGCAATACAACGCGAGCTATGTTTTGAGCTACTGAACTCCTACAGAGGGAATGGATTAAGTTTACGATAGTGCAGGATGCTGGCTCCTTGCACAGCTTGAACCAAGCCCCAAATTACTCATGTGAATGGATGAACCCAACAGGAGCAGAGTCCTCACCTGGCTTTTTCCAGACTACAGGTTGGCTTCTAAAATCTTTGGCCCCAACTCAGAGAGGAAGAGGCGCTTTGTGCCACTGCTATCCCTCAAAAGGAAAGGCAAAAAAATCCAAGCTTGTGTGTTAGCAACAAAGTGATCACTTTTTATAGGCAGGAAATTGCTTCGATTAACAGTTGTTAGCTCCATAAGCAAAGCAACAAACTGAGGACTTGGGAGACATCTGCAACATGCCAGGGCTTCACGTACAGTCTTTCAATGGCTTAAAAAGGCTGGAGAACAAGAAAATAAAGTGCCTTCCTGCAGAAGGTTATACAGGCTGCAGAGGTAGAATCCCCTTCCCAAGGAACACACAGAGCCCTTCTTTCCTTGCTTTACCCCAACATGCTATGCTACAGCCCAGCTGTTGTGCTCAAACCTATTAAAACCTCAAGGCCCTCACTGGGCACGCTGCGGAACACGCAGCATCACAACACAACAAAGCCCCCCTGTTTTTGGAGGCCCCCCCAAGGCATTACCAAACACTCCTACAGAGGCAGCCTGGGCCACTGTAGCTCCTCTGACCCCTTCCCTGCTCCTACCATGTACTCCCACCACCATTTCGGCAGGTGTCTTTCCCAGATCACATCCCCTTAGCAGAACCAATTATGATTAATTACATTTTTTCATTATTGGAACCACCCTAAGCGAGGGCAGGTCTCATCTTTCATGACGCTGCATTAATATCTCCATCCCAGAGGAGACCCAACTTCATCACCGGCTCATTCAAGCCCAAAGCCTCTTCCATCTCCTTCCCTACTCCTCGAGGATGACAGGGAACCAGTGGGGCAGAGCAGAGCTGAGGAAGATGAACGGCCTCATCACAATAAAGTACAATAAGAGACTGATCCGCAGGGGAAGATAAACTCCAGGAGACAATTCAGTTGAATAGGATGCCCGATGATTTAAACACGTGGCTCAAAGGAAAAAGGAGAACACCGTAATTACAAAGGAAGTATCTTTTCATTGCCCAGGCCGCTATTAGCTGGGATGGAAATAAAGATGACAACCAAAGCCTTCATAAACCAGCCGAGGCCGTTCGTCAGCCCTGAGCAAGCAGCTGCCTGCATGTGCACTGCTTGGCTCTGCTCATGGGTCTTTCCCACTGCATGGCTTTCCCCTTTTGGTCTCCTTTCAAGGGTTTTCCTAGCAAGGATCTGCCTGTGCCACAGAGCTTCCTTCTCCTCCCCAAAGCCTGGCCGCCTTGCTGCTGTAATTGCAGCATAATTAAAAGAAAAACCACTACAGGTAATTGGCAGGCTTTGCTAATTGAAAACCAGGTAAGTAATCACTTGGCCCAGGGAAAAGCTCTGCTCGTATGCCGTGGTACGGACCGCCATCTGTCAGTCAACTAACCGCCGTGACATATCAACGTTCCAGTGACAGACACCAATTATTGGTGAGGAGTTGGCCTCACTGCAGGGCTGCACTGCCCCGTACACAACGGGGGCAACCTGGCACACGGGGTCACTTCTGAGTTCACCATTCAGAACGACGAGCAAAGAGAGACCGAAAGCTACAGACACGCTCATGTCTTTTGCTACGCACAGGTCCCGCTGTCCCTCTGGGACGGCAGAAAACTGCATCATGCTAAATAAATAAATAAATAGATAGATAAATCAGCCAACACCTCTAGTATGGGACTTGGAATTACGAATCCAAAAGTCTTTGCATCCAACACTTTAATCAGCGGGGTCGCATCGCCATCTCAAACCCTCGCTCTCACCTTTGCGAGAGTTCTATTTTTACTTTTGCTTAAGCATCAGAACAAGTCATGGGCAGAAGTTTGAGGTGAGGACCGGCGCAGCTCCTGAGGCAAGAGCTCGAGCTCGTTTGTGACTCACTGCAGTAATTAGCAGCAGAGCTGCCTGGCACGAGTCACAGCACATTTTGCTGATGGAAACAGCACGGCTTGCAGAGGTCCGGCACAGTGCACCTCCAAAAGCACCATGGACCATTGCAGACCACGTCTATAGCAGGACATGAACACAACTACGTGTTGTAGTACATTAGTAACTAATATTTGCATGACGCCTTGATGCATCTCCCTCAGACATTTCCAGGTGTCAGCTGTAATAAATGAAGCGTTTACTGGGTGCAGACGACACTTTAAACAAATCAGCACAAGTCCCTATAGGAAACAAGCAGCAGCATATTCTGCAGCATTTCATCATTCCGGAGCCTGCAGAACGAAGCTGACAAGTACACAAGATAAATACTTTGTTCTGTCACACTGTGTCATGTCGGGGAGAACACAGAGTGTTATATGACCTTTGGAGGCACAGCCCAAAGAAGCCTCCCCACTTTCTTCCACATCGGTGTCTTCAAAAGAAATAGGGGGGAAAAAAATAAATAAACAAACAACCCAGGAAGAGCAGTGTCTGCAGCTCGGGGTGCCTCGTGGCCACGATCCTTGAACAGGTTTTGCTGCCAAAGCCCAGAAAGGATTCATTCCCATTCACTACTGCAAAGCAAAGCAGCCTCACTGAGCACGCAGGACTGGGGCAAGGAGATGCTGCAGGGCTTTGCATGAGAACATAACATTAATCAACACCTCCCAGCCCTAAGGCATGCTGCAAATGGGCTTTTATACAGCGAAGGCACTTCTTTGCTTTTTTTTTTTTTTTTAAAGCACTAAGTATCAAATAAACAGTTTTACATAAATGAAATCACTTACAATTCCCAAATAACTCTAATAGCAAACCACGGATACTGTATTAACCGTAAGCGTGGCAATGTAGGACACTTCTCCCCTCTGCTTTCTCCCTCGAATGATGGCAAGAAAGAGACCATCCCCATTAATTACTGTCAGTTTTCCGTAATAACCCCGCAGTTAGAAAATCTCTGCTATAAATTACATATATTCACAGCAGCATGCTAGCTTTCACGCTTGTGTATCTACTCATTGCAAAATGGACACATTGGTAATTAAGCTATTTGCTCCAATAAAAGTCTGGAATTAGCAGTGTAAAAAGATAAGTAGTGGAGAGCTGTCCCATCTCAGGCTTTCTCCTGAACACGCAGTCGGAAGAAATAATATTAAAGGCAGACACGCCAGAAGTGCATCTGTAATTATTAACAACATGCTGCTTAACATTGGATTTTAAGCATCACGTTATTATGAATTAATTTAACATCCATTAGAGTGGCTCTGATCGTAATGAACTCGTTTGCCAATGGCTCTGCCTTCAGATAAGGCTCCCGTGGTTCCATCGCAGCCCGGTTGCTGAGCGATAATTAACACGTGCTCAAACAATGAGACACTGGGAAGAGCGCCTGGATAACAAAACGCGGTTTGACCTGCCAAAAAAACATTGTCTAGAACAACAATTCAGAAAGTCTGGGCAGACAAAAAGAATCTCTTCCATTCATTTCTAGCTTAGGAAGTAGAGTTGGGATGACTGCAGATGCGGTGCACCTGCTCGGCGCTGCAATCTCCACACTCCTTGGCCAAGCTCTATCGATCCAGGGCTGGATGAGCTCCTCATCACCCAGCCCCTATCACACAGAGGGACAAGGCAGCACTGCCCTGTGCTCACCCCTCATCCGTGCACATCATCACAATGCCCAGAGGACGGTGCAAACTAAAGCAGCACGATGCTCAGCACTGAAAGAGAAATACAGCGCGGCAAGAAGCAAGAGGCAACTCAGTGATAACAGCTTATTTTTTAAGTGCACATTAACTAACACCCAAGTGTCAGAAAAGCACTATCAGGAGTGCACGTGGCATCTCCAGGAATGCTAAATGCCTTCATTACTTTCACTGCTTACAGAGCAATGGAATTTGTTATAAAGAAACCTTCATCCTGTGCAGAAGAACCCTCTGGCCACTGGGGAGCTTCAAAACAAGAAGTGAATGCAATAATCCAGTGAGAAAGTAGGAAGGAAAGCCATCCTTACTGCAAAAACTCCATTTTAATACCGACACATTGCACCGAGGAGGAGGAGGTGGGTACAGACACGTGGTTCAGGGTCACAGAGCACCACTTGGGCTGCTCCCTGTGAGCCAAGCACGACGGCACACCTAGGTCAGAGCTACTCTTTCTTTGCTCTGCTCTCCTTTTTGCCAGGCATGAGGAGGAGAGAGCTCCGTTATTTCTGCATGGATGCAAGGTGAATGAGGCTGTCGCTTCTCATTGCAGTGCTATTTATTTCAGGTCGCTGACATAATGCAGCTTTTATTTTTTTAACCCCTCTCCCTCCAATGCAAAAAAAAAAAAAAAAAAAAATCCACCAAAAAAGAAAAAAAAAAAAAAAAGGCAGAGGGGAGTAGGAGAGCCCTTCAGCACTGTCTCACTCACTGGCTCCTTGGAAGGGAACGCATCAGCCTATGAGCAGGTTTTAGTTGCTTACACAGTGCTCTGACAGCCCCGATGCATCAGCTGGCTTTCAGAGGCCTCCTGCTGAAGAATGCAAGTTGTTACTCTGTCATTAGGAGGCTTAGGAGTAGTAATAAAAGAAAGGAATGAGCACTGGGGAACAACACTGCAATATTAGCAGGTGGTGGTGACAAAAAGGGAAATTCCTCCCAAAATCAGAGGGAAGCACTGTGAGCTTACTCCTGCACAGGGATGGGAAATGGAGACAAGACATTGAGCTCCGCATCCCGTGGCCACAGGAAGTCACCACAACCTGTCTGCATTCACATCCCTTGCAAATAGGACTTGGGGGTGGGACAGGACTTGGAAAACACCAAGGGATGCTTGGAGGAAACTATGTCCTGAAGTGGATCTTGTCACAGATCTTACAGCAGCAGTGAGGCAAAGGCTGCTTTGTGGCCTGGGCTCTCTTCACCATTCCGGCTCCAAGGCTCCCCAGCACACTTCTGCTTGCCCTTGCTCTGCTTCCTACCGCTGCCTTTGGTCCAGGGGCCACCAAAGGAGAAGCAACACTAGGAATCATATCCAGAAAGTTGCCTTTTCTGCAATGAATATTCAAAGCCCCAGTTACAAGACTGCTGAATTTCGCATGCAAACAGACAGTTATGCATCTAACTGACCGTTTGTGCGAGCCATTACACGCGCAATTACCTGATTGCATAACTGGGTGGGCCTAATTCTCAAATTGGATCGTACATTTTCTGTTCAACACAAATGCTGTTTCAATAAATAGATATTGACTGCTTTTGTAGCAAAATCATCCATACCTACCAACTCAAAACCAAATACTGACAAAATATGTTCAAGTGCATATTTGCCCAAAGAGCACTGGCACGAAGCAGAGCATTCCAACAAGAACTGAGCCACAGGTACCTGCAGAAGCTTCCACATCCCTACCTGTGACAACCAGCACAATATACAACCAATGCAGGCACACGTACCCGTACACGTGGGCCAGGTATCATCAATCAAACACCAGGAAGTTTCTTACTGTGGGCTATTAAGAATTGTCCACGGGTATTTTTGCTGCTTATTTGAGGAAAGAAATGCAAGGAACATTCCGCATATTAAAGGAAACCTCCCATCAACAAGGGCGTCAGCAGCTCACAAGCGTCGTCTCAGCAGACGGACCCTGATGATCAGGCAAAAATCAGGCTCTGAATGATCAGCTGTCCTACTTTTTAATCGCTTATTATCCACCCCAGGCCTTCACATCACTGACCTCCAAGGAAAGGCATCCACACAAACTCTGTTACCCCCAAGTATCTTCAGCCAATGCAAGGAATACTTCCCATTTATGGAATATTTCCAAAGACCCTCATTTTTCTCACGAATGTCACCCACAGTCTCTATTTACATGCCAGCCTAACGCTCCATAAGATCAGCTGTCAGAGCCCCACGTCTTGGCCAAACATCAATTTTCTGTGTGGATGATGCATTAACTTTAAGGCGCTCACTGCTACTGCAGGCAAAGCAATATAGCAATTACGAGGTTATTTCTGACTTACAAATCCATAAGTAATCACAACGCTGGAAGCCCCAAGTTGGTAGGAAAGAAAGGAAGCAGAGCGTTAAACACAAAGACCTGGTGGTAATTGGCAGCTCCCTGGCCGTGCTGTCAGGGAAAGGTAAAGCGGTGCCCAGTGTCACAACCCTCCAACCACGTGTGCTGGTGGCAGCCTGGAAGCAAAACAGCCTTAATGCTCCTCAGCCTGTGCTTAACCACTTAAATGCTTTTTGCTCCTTGTTTCTGCCTGCCTTCAGCACGAAGGAGGCTACTGAAGTTGACAGCAAAAGTTTGGCAGCGTCAAAGGGCACCCACCTGGTAACTGCTCTGCTGCAGCATGAGGCACAACCCATATATTTTAATGCCTTAACCACACGTCAGGGCAGCAGGCAGAGCACAGGTATCAGACCCTTCATAAACCCACATTTCCACCTCCAAAGCCACCAGGACCTTTGCCAGACACTGAAAAGCCACGAGACACTCAGCCCCAGCACTAAATCTTGCAGAGGAGCTAAGAGTAGGTTTCAAACCCACAATTCTTGGATTCTCGTTTCTTGAACGAAGGGGCTCTGACTTCACCCTGCACACAGAGCAGGCAGAGATGCTTTTCCCTCTTTATGCTAAGCTCAGATTCACAACCCTGGGATCTCAGGAGAAAATTAACACCAAGTCATTTGCTGCCAACATCGCCGAGTGAACCTATTTGTAAATCTTCCCAAACAAGAAAGAAAAAAAAAAAAAGAAAGAAAGAAAGAAAAAAGAACAAGCACAAAAAAGCGAATTCTCCTCCTGTCCCCAGTCTTTTGTTACAACAGGAATGCAGATGCTCACCGAGGGCTATTTAGGGAGCTGTGTCAGTGAAGGCTCAGGCTGCACACTAAGAGCCCTGGGCAGCCAGAAGCGTGCAGTGCAGATCTGGCTTGGGTTCCTTGCTGAGATGTTGGACCAAGGGGCAGAAAACGTAAAGCATCGCCGCTGCTGTTTCAATTTGGAACACAGGCAACTTTCAAACAAAGCAGCCATATACATTATTTTGGCCTTCTTTCTAGCCAATTCCGTGGCTTTTTCCATATGTCCTCTGAGCATTATTAATAGCCACCAAAGAATACTATCTGCCTACCAATCACTTCTGCTTCCCACTCAATGGCAAGTACATTTTTAGAGCATCAAATATACCAACAGGGACAATGGTTGCTAAATTTGAAATCAACAACAACTGGAAAACGCCAACTACTTTGCTGATATTTTCACACTACAGAAATATCTCACAAAATAAATGAGCCTTTTTTTTTTTTCACCCTTTCAAAGAGATAATAAAATAATGCTGAATTCTAAATACTATCACATATTCTCAGCAAACAGCAATTTAAATTTAGATATATACATTCTTGCTGCCAAAGATAATGAGCAAAAATATCCACAGTGTGGCTTTGCAGAGCGGAGCAGAGGTGGGGAGGGGAAGCTGGGGCAGCACGGCCAATAAGGTCACCAGTTCACTGTGGATACTGGGAATGGATCAGCACAAAGTAACTCAGAACAGATATTATGTCAGCCTTGTAGTATTACTGAAGGTCATGCCAACCCATGCCACGTAAACTTTTATGCTTAAAATGCTTCCTACTTCATTTAAACGAACGGAAATGGAACGTTAGGATGTATTGCAGTAAGTATGATGGTTTTCCTTCCTGGAAATCCCAAAGGTCCCAACTCTGCCTCTGCACTCATAGAGCCTGGGGCTCTGCCGACTTCTTTGTAAGCCAGCTTTATTCACAACGGGCTACATGGGGGCTTTTTTCTTTGACATCTCTCCTGTGTTTCTGGGAGGCATCTTCCCAAGACCCAGCCAGAGGAGCAGGCAGGCATCCAATCTGTGAGGAGAGCACAGGATGCACTGCTGGTTTATTAGGGAAGGTTTAAGAAAGATTAAGCTGTAAGCACCCATTTGGGTACTGCATGTCCAGCTATACAGGCACCAGGAGGCACAGGAAACAAGCACAAATTCAGTGTATTTTAGGAATCTCTGTCGCTGACCTTACAGAAAGCCCGTGTGATGACTGAACACCTTCTATAGCTCAGATAACAACTGCATCCACTAAAACTCCGCAGCTTACTTTCAAGCCTCTGTTTTTCAATACTTTATTTGCCCATCTATTCCTATGGCAGGGGCAGGATTTGATAGGCTTCAGAGGCAGAAACAAAGAATATTAATAATACAATATAGCCAGAAAGCAGGAATAAGCCTCGACATTCTTACAGCCTGAATTGCTACTCCTCATCACCTTTATATTGGTGCTATTCTCACAGCTCATGTCGTACGTGCTCCTGGTATTTGTGTTACAGATTTGGCGGCCCCTACGCGTGCCAATGCAGCCGTACCACCGATGCACCCACCAACACACAGCTGCCCCAGTGCCTGCAGCCGGACAAGTTTTCCCGGCAGACCCGTTAAAACCCAGGTTTATATATAGCAGCAGCTGCTCCGAAGCTTCAGGAGCTCGGCATGTGCCCGGTGCCCAGCGACACTGCCCACCTCCGGGGAGCCGCGGCCGCTCACCCCTCCATCGCTCCGAGTTACCGCACGGCACGGCGCGTCCCTCCGGCAGCTCGGCGGGCTCCGGCCCCGCTGCCGCCGCGGGGAGCTCCGGGGGGCTGCTGCCACCTACAGCTGCTGCCACGGCACGGCCCCGAAGCAGGGCCACCACCTGCTTTGCACCCTGCCCCGCCACGCCGACGTGCCGCCGATGGGTCCGCTTGCTACGTGCGGCCGGACTCGCCGTGGTTTGGTTTTCAATCTGCTTAACTCGAAAAAAAAAAAAAAAAAACAAAACAAAACCAAAAAATAAAACACCACAGCAATTCTAATATCGCCCAAAAACCAGAGGGGAGCTTTGATCCCGAGGGCAGACAGGGCAAGGGCTTCTCCCTGGGCCGGCTGCTTACCCACGGGCACGTATTTCACATCCTAATACTGTTCTCACGTTAACCAGCAGCACAGCTCTCAGTGCCAGCATCCACACACGCATACACCCAACTCTTTACAAAAAGAAAACGAGTCACAGCATTCACCGGGCACCACGGGGGCTGCGACCAGGACGGGAACGCCGGGTCCGCTCCCCCGGGACACCCGGGGACAGCGGGAGCCCAGAGCCGGGCACGTCAACGCAGGGAAAGAGCAGCGCGGCGGCAGCTCCGTGCTTCTCGTGCCTTCGCGGAGGCTCTCGGAGCTCAGCCTAATTTTAGGCAGCGGGCAGACATCGCGGCGGACGGACGGGAGAAGTGCCAGCGGGGCGCGCCGAGGGGGGACGCTGCCATAACCGGCACCGACCGAAGACGAGCGGGGGCACGAAGTCAACCTCGCACACCTCGCCGGGAGCGGGATCCTCGCTACGGGGAGAGGGGGAGAAACAAAACGGCGTGTGTAAAGAGCTGCCGCGTACCCGGAGCGGCTCTCAGGCAATCCGGCGGCGGTGCCCGAACGCCCCGCCCGGGTACGTGGACAGCGGCGGGTCGGGTCGCCCGGCGATCCCCGAGCAGAACAAAGGCTCCCAGGTTGGCAGCTCCACGTGATGCGGCGGAGCCCTGCGTCCCGAACATCGCCGCACGAAAACATCGCGGAGCCTCGATGCGTCCGCGCTGCCGGCAAAGGGCGCGGGATGAGGAGAGCAAAAGTTTGGGCGACGGTATCGCCGCCCCCACGGGAACGCTGGGAGCGAGGAAGGAGGCCAAGCCCCGTCCGCAGGGCACCGAGAGCCCGAACTGCCGGCACCCAGATTCGGGGACGGGAACCCTAAAACGCTCTCACCCTGAACGCGCACCTGCAGTGCCCTCTGAGCGAGCGCTAACCAACACGAGGCCGGCCCCCCGCGCTGCCATCGCCCGCTGCGCTCAAGGGTCACACCGAGCCCCAGATTTACGAACGGGGCGGCCCCAGCTCGGGGGACAGATCGGCTGCGGGATGGGAAGCGTCGGGAAAGGAGAAAGGCGGGCGAAAAGGGAGAACGCGGAGAGCGATAGGGATTGAGGCGGTCGGGGCACGCAGCACTCCTCCCACAGGGCTGCCCCGCTCGGCGCTGCGGGGAATGGGACCCGGGGGGTGCGCGGAGCGGAGCGGCTCTTCGCCCGCCGCTGCCGGGGATGGGAAGCGCTGACGGGCGCCGAAGTGCGGCGAGCAGAGCGGGACGCTCCGCCGCTCCCGGCTCCAACGCCGTTACATAAAGCCCTGAGAGGCGCCCGGCCGCGGCCACGGCGCGCCGTCGCTCTCCCGAACGCCTCCAAATCCCCACATCGCGGCGCCCCGCAACTTCCTCGCGGCTCCTCTGCGGCTCCGAGCCGCGCTCCCCTCGCGCCGCCGGGGCTCCCACCCAACTTCCCGGCCCGCCCGGCCGCACACCCACCTGCCTGAGCCGCGGCAGCCCTCGGGGCGCCGGCCGCCGCCACCAGCACGCAGCAGCTCCACCACAGCAGCCCCCCGGCCGCCGCCGGCATCGCGCCGCCGCCGCCGCCTCCTCTTCCTCCTCAGCGCCGCCGCCTCAACGCCGGTTCCGCCGCCGCCATCCCCCGCGCGGGCTCCGCGGGGCCGCCCCGAAGTTGCCTCCGCGCCGCCGCCGCCGCCCCCAGCGCCGCCCCCGCGCGGCCCGACGGGGCGGCCGCGGGGTGCGCCCACTGCACGCGGAGCGGAGCGCCGAGCGCCGGCAGCGGCGGCACCGCCGGGGGAGCGGCGGGAGGAGGAGCGGAGCGAGGCGGGTCCGCCCGCCCCCCCGGCCCGGCCCGTCCCGCACCTGCGGAGAGGGGGCGGGAAAAAGCTGGGCGAAAGGAGCCGCGCGCCGCGCTTCGCAAACACCGCGGGCAGGTGCGCGCGTGTCCGCCGTGCCTGCAAAAAGCGGCCGGTCGGCGGGGTGCGTGCCGAAAGCAAACTTTCCCCGCGCGGATAGCCGCGAGCGTGGGGAGCCTCCGAAGGCGGCGGAAGGCCGCGGTGATTGGGCGGCGGCGGCGGCCCGGAGGGACCGACGTCGTCCCGAAGCGCCGCGGGGCTGCGGCACGTTGAGGCCCCGCGCGGCGCGTCCTGAGCCCTGAGAGAATCCGCCCGGCCCCGCTGCCCTCCCGGCCCCGCAGCGTTGGCGGTGCGGTGTAACGTTGAGCAACAGTGGCATCCGGTGGGCAGCGCGCTGCCTCCGTGCCGGTTGTGGGGGGTGAGCGTTGAGCATCGCTGCTGCGCTTTATAGGGGGCTTTGCCATCCCAAACTCGCACGCTCCTGTCTGGAATATTTCCCTCGCCTTCCCCCCCACCCCCGATCCCCGTCCCCAAATACATGCCCTGTATGGGACGGTGGAATTCTTTTTCCTGATGTCATATTTTCCCTAAGAGGATGAATTAGGAAGAGGCCATAAATGATTTCCGAGACCAATTAATAAAAACGAAGTAATAATTGAGCAGTGCATTTAAATACGTATGCCTAAGGTCCAACTCCGTATTTCACCGAGGGCAGCCGGGTTCTCTCTACCCCAGAGGAAGAGCAGCAAAGAGCGGGACGGGGAATACAGCAAGTGATGGGGAAACATCAGCACGTGCACGGGGGGGGAGGTGGGGGGCAGAGCTCAAAGCTGCCCACGCTGTTCTCAGCTCTGGGGGCAGGCGGGCACCTCGCTCCCTGCATGCCCACAGAGCACCCCTGAGCCCTAACCCAATTAGCCCCCAAGCTAATTGCCTCTGTGTCAGGCGGCGGTTGGGGCTGCTGCGGTTTGGGCTGCAAAGCGTGGCTTCCCCTTGCTCCTATTCCGTGCCCACTGCCGGGGAGCACTCGCACAAGATGCTGCCTCTGGGGAGGGAGAGCACTGCACAAACACCCTGCTTGCCAAACCCCTGGCACTTCAGGCACCCAGCTCTGTTGGACCACGGCAGCAGAGGGAAAATGCTGCACTGGGCTGTGTGTGCAAGTATGAAGCACCTCCCGAGGTGTTTTCTGAGTACATCTGTATCACACATAACAGCAGTTAGGTCAGGGCATCTCTCAGCACTCCATGAAATGCCAAGCAGGCAGAGATGGCCACGCTGGCAGCCCCCAGAGGAGGAGGAGGGCTCCTGCTCAGCGCTGGGCTGCAGGAGGACCTGTAAAGCACAGTAACAAATTGTTTGGCTGAGAACATGGGAGAGAACTCGTGCCTTTCACGGCTGTGTCATCCAGCACTGCAGGCGTGGGCCAGCTGCAGGGACAGAAGCACTTGGTGTCAGCCTCCTACAGCAGAAGGGCTGCTCAGAGGGCAGCACGTGTGGGAGCATCATGCATGGCAAGCAGCTGAAACACCCTGCATGGCTCTGCAGAATCATAGAATGGTTTGAGTTGGAAGGAACCCTTAAAAGCCATGTAGTCCAACTCCCCTGCAATGAACAGGGACACCTACAGCTCCATCAGGTGCACAAAGCCCTGTCCTGTCCAGTCTGACCTTGAATGTCCAGGGATGGGGCATCACCACCTCTCTGGGCAGTCTGTGCCAGTGCCTCACCACTCTTATTCTAAACAACTTCTTCCTCATATTCAATCTAAATTTCCCCACCTTGTGTTTGAAACCATTTTCCCTTGTCCTGTCACAGCAGAACCTACTAGAGAGTCCGTCCCCTTCTTTCGTATAAGCCCCTCCTTGAGATGCTCTCAGGTCTCCCCAGAGCCATGCCCAGCTCTCAGCCTATACTCTATATAGAGTATGTTCCATCTCTACGAGCATTTTTGTGGCCCTCTTCTGGACGCACTCCACCAGGTCCACACCTCTCCTGTACTGAGGACTCTGCATTCAGCTGCTGACCCCATAGCCGAGGTCAGGGTCCTACAACAGGAGCAGTGTGGAGATGAGCTGTTCTTGCAAGACTCGGGGCTGATATCATCACCCAGGGATGAGCAGCACGGGCTGTGAAGCGGGAGCTCAGCCACCCGCAGCAGCCAGCCCATCTGGCACCAACAGCAGGGCCATTGTGGGGTGCTGCAACACAGGGGGGTCTGTCTGTTTTTGCAGTTATTGTTTGGGGGGGAGGAGAAAAAATCCCCTGGAGCATGAGGTGTGTGCCGGGAACTTGATGAGTCCAGCCACTTAGACTGCGGAAAAAATTAGGCTATATGCATGAAATTTCAAAAATAGTAGGTAGAAAATACAATGCAAGGACTTAATAACCATATTTTCTGGAACTAAGGGCTCAGCTCAAGAAAGCCTTTTAGGCCACGCTTGATTTTCAGTGCTGTTTGTGTCTCACTCATAACAAAAAGATTCAAGTGCTCTCACTTTAAGGAGACCCAGAGTGGGGCTATGAGATCCTCTCCAACTTAGGCACCATATTATTCCTTTAGGGCTCCTGACCCCTTGGGCACCCTGCCTTTCCAAAGGCCTCACTTACATCCCACAGCTCTCTCTTACGGCTCCTGGCTCCTTGCCTCTAGATAAGATGCAGTGATATTTTTCCTTCTCCATGTACAGGAGGGCAGGTGTGCTGGTGTTTCCTCGCACCAGAGTCAAATACAGCATCCACACACAACATCTGCTCAGCCAGACCTCTCACCTATCCTTCTCTCCCTCCTCAACCCTTCCTTGTTCGTTATCTTGATGGTGGGTCTCTGTGCTCCTCTCGTGCCTGCAGGCTCCTTGCTGCTCAATGATTTCCTGCCATATTTCATGTCTTCCCCGAGCCTCTTCCCAACTGGCGGTAAATAGAGTACAGCAAAGACAATACAAAGGTCACCTACTTGACACAGAAGAGTTCCTTCTCCCTCACAAATTGGATTGTACTTCAGTCCAGTCTCAATATATCACTACTCAAGAGATGCATTGCAAACATGTCAACATACTAATGGCGTTGTATTTGATCATGGGCACCTCCATTTTGCAAGACGACTGAAGTCAACACAGGCTGCAGTTCAGTGTTTTGCAATCCTGCTGCTGTCCATAACAGAGCTGAGATTTCTGCCCAGGGTAAAGCACCATTGTTTTCAGTGCACTCAGAGCTCCATCTGGATAACTTTAAGGTGAGGGGACTAAAAGGATATTCACCCATTCCCCAAATTATATTTGAAGTTTCCAGTCACTATTATTTATGAGGCAGTCTCCAATGCCTTTGCTTTTGTACAAAGTTTTCCTATGAAAAATTCATTTATACAGCACAGAATGTGTCTATAAATAACAGACATTCCAGCTCACCTGCCTCATTTCTACGGACAAGGCAAGCTCTACTTACAACACCATGGAGAAAATTAACAACATGGCATTGTTGGTGCATATCACCAGTCTGGCACAATGTGCTAGACAGCACCAATTACCCAACAGCTCATTCTTTCAATAGTAACGTCATGGAGAAGAGTTTCCCATTATGCTAGAGGACAAAGGGTTCTCCTTTGGACCTCAATAGGTGCATTGGCCCAGGGTGAACAGATGAACCCTCAGTATCAAAAAGCAGCTGCCCAAATCACTATTATTTTAAGTTTGGTATTCAATATGTCCAGGATGACATGCTGGGTTGCTTCATGGCAACCAAGGAATTTGCTTAGAGCAAAGCTGAGTTTATATGCAGGAATGAAATGCTGACTTGACCACCTCCATCCTTTCAGGCTATCGCTGAACTGTTCTACTGAGTCTTCATTTTTTCATAGCGTTGAAAAAGTCATGAAATTCAGCATTGACAATGACATTGCTCGTCCTCATAAAGGTGGCAAACCCAGAGGCAGCAAGGCCAGGCTGATTTATGCTAAGGCAACCTCCAGTGAGGACCAGAGGCAGCCTCGAGGTGCTTAGCAGGCGGCTCACACGCAGCTGCTTTCCCATGCAGAGCTCCTCCAGCCCGTGTTCCTGGCCCCACCGGGAAGCGCAGCACAAAGCCGGGCAGCATTTGGGCACAGTGCTGCCAAGTCCATGGCAAAGCTTCCGCTGGCAGCCCAGGAGCAGGCAGGAGGCCAGTGGGGCTTCTTGTCTGCAGGCAGCCAAGCAAAGCTGCTCCCGAATTTTCCCTTTTTTTCCCCTGGAATCCAGCCACTTGAGAGGTGAATGCTCTCTTCTTGCACTGCTTTTTCTTCATTTTTTTTTGAAGAGACTACGCTAGAAAAAAAAGACAAAACTTTTAGCAAACACCATGGACAATCTTATTTTTACTACTATTATTGTTTTATTTCCACTGCTGCTTATCTGCTTATTTAGCAAGAAAAAAACCCCGTGTGCTACTTCATGGTATTGACAGAGGTCCCACCAACCTGACAACACCCAACAGGACAACAGAATGGCACAAACTGCTATCAGTATTCATTCTGCTCCATTACAGGCCTTACCTTGTGTGTGCAGAGATCCTAGCACACTCCATAGAGAGAATCATGGAATTGTTAAGGTTGGAAAAGAGTGCTGAGATCACCCAGTCCAACCCCAACCCATCCCTACCATGCCCACTGACCACATCCCTGAGTGCCACATCTCCACCTCCCCAAGGCCTCCCTGGGCAGCCTGTTCATGGCTCTTGTCACTGATTTGAGGAGAGGGAGGTGTAGGACAACAGATAATGCTGGCACTTGTTCTGCCTTGCCGGGATGCCTGGCTGTTCTCACTGCAGGAACCAAACCCAACAGACAGCATGGCTCTTTGGTTTATCCCATGCAGTTTGGGATGCTAAAGTATAATGGGGGAACTCACTGAAATTTTGAATTTCAAAGATAGTTTGAAGAAAATTCAGTGGAATTTTATCTTTTCTTTTCTCCATTCTCTCTCATCTCTAGGTCAGAGACTGAACTCAACTTTAATAATAGTAGCTTGTTTAGTCTCTATTGACTACAAATGAGCCAGATTCAGAAAATTTTACTTTTTCCTCCTTCGAAAAAAACTAGCAATGCCTTCGTTGGAAAGTTACCCAGGGAGGAAACCAAACGAAAACTAAAACATCACCTTGATTTGGAATAAAACCAAAAACCCTTTGTGTCTCTGCTCACCAAACCCTCCAGCTCAAATGATGCGCTCAGTGTCACTTTTTGCCAGGCAATAGGAAGATGTGTTAAACTACATGATCAATTAGCCAAGGCAGCTTTGTTGCAGGGTACAGTCAGACAGCAAAGCAAGACCTCACAACCTTCCCATACCACCTTCATTTCCTGAGTAGTCAACTTGAACCACACGAGAAGTGACTCAAGCCCAGATCATGCTGAAATATCCATCACACGACTCATTCACCTTTATGCATGTTTGGGGTCTTTGTTTGTTTGTTTGGTTGGTTGGTTTGGTTTAGTTTGGTTTGGCTGGGGTTTGTTTTGAGGTTTCCTCATTTATCCCCCAGCACCTACCCAGGCACTTTGGTCTTGATGGCTCCAATTTGCCAAAAAAATCAGTGTGTGTCTGAGGCTTTGAGCTGGTTTCCTCTCTGATGCTGAAAGCCTGCCACAAGCACATCCATCTCTATGAGCAAAGAGTTGCACGCTTTCCTCCTAAGGCTTAAATTAAGTCTTAATGAAGACTCAGAATTTAAGATTAAATGTTCAGCCCCTGGCTAATTATGTTTGCAAGGCTCAATTTGCTTGGCAAGTGTCTGAGCTGAAAAAAACCAGCCCCAAATCGTATTTACATCATAGGCAATATGGGCAGTCCTCCCTTAAAATGGCACAAGGAATCCATGCAGAGCTCCAGTGTGCTTTTGGGCAGCCACCCTTCATTTTAAAGAACTTGGTTTGACCAGTGTTCTGTTAACTCCCCACTCAGGTCTTACACTACATTTCCAGCCATTGGCTTGATCAAGTTTTCATTTTTATATTTCTTCTCCCTGTAGCAGTGTCTTGTAAACAGCCTGGTTATTTATGGCTATGGACAAGGTGGAAAATCCAGTGAATATCTCGCAGTATTAAGGAAAAATAGCAGTGGTTACTGCCTCATACAACGCACATGATAAATCTGAATAATCTGAATTTATATCGCAGCGGCCTTTAAAATGAAGAGCTACAATGTCCCTTTTTTTTTTTTTTTTTTTTTAATAATGCACAAAAAATCTAATAAACCATTTAGTCTGAACCACAGGGAGAAGTGAGAGGCTGTTCAGATGTAGTGACTTGCCGGATTATTGAGAACGACTGTGGCTGCAACTACTATGACTTACCAGTATATCTTTTCCCTCGGTTTTTTTTGTCTTTTTTTTTTTCCATAACGGTACCATTGTAGAGCTCCTATTAAAAAAATGACATTTCCTTCTTATCCAACAGACAGAAATATTTATGAGGTTCAGAGAAATACAACTAAAGCGATGGCACTACTTGAGCCTACCATGTGCAGGCTTTACCTGCATGTGCTCCATCCGCCTGTCTGAATTCTTGCAACACACCTGCTAGTTTTCCCCCTTCCGTGGATCCACCGATCAATTTCTCCCCTTCGTTATTAATAAACTTCCTTCAGAAATGAAACACGAGGCTCAGAACATCTCCGGGAACCTCTGCTGCCACTGTGTATAAAACAGATGTAAATGTAAAGGCTGTCTGCTGCGTGACATGAAGTAGATTACACCTCCCACTATGCCGAAAAGCACAGGCACCAACATTATACCCACTCGTTAAGAGTCAGATACAATTTTTATTCTGTTTATAAATATTTCATAACTTTTTTTTTTTTTTTTTTTTTTTTAAAGCATCTGTAGTCAAACACAAAGCAAGAAGTTGCCAAGAAGCATTTCCCTCTGGCTGGTGGCACCTCGGTGTTTGCGCTCTCAGCATCTCTCTGTAGGTATGCAAAACCATAACTACGTCAACCCATCTTCAGTACCACGACTGACAACACACCAGGTTTCAATAAATGAATGATTAGCTGTGGGACACAAAAGGAGATTGTGTGTTTTGTTGTTGCTTGACAAGCTGACAAGCGGGTGAAAAATCTCGCCCCGTAAACACAGTTGTCTCTGTTGATAGAGAGATGTGTTATGGAAAGGCATTAGTCACTGTAAACCTTTCGATACCCAACAAAGATGGATTTCAATAAAAATCAGGAGACATTAAACTCACTCATCAGGCTCAGGCTTAAAGGTGAACGTTACAAATCCATTTCTGTTGATCTCAGCGTTTAGAGCCAAGAGGCCGTGGAACAAGTGGAATTTCCAACACCACCTGTTTCTGCTGGCTGCCCTGGACGTGATGCCCAGGGCTGAACCCCACTCATCAAAATGCCAGCAGAGCATCACTGAAGACAGATATTCCCCTCACGGTATTTTGGGGTGGATTTCTTTCTCTTTCTCTTTTTTTTTTTTTTTTCTTTTTTCTGTTGACAACAAGCAGACCACTTTATCCTGAAATATTTACTAGACTTATTAAGGATCCAAACAACCAAGCCTTCCTTCATCTCTGCATCCAAGAGCTGGATATGGCTCCAGCCTCCCAGAGCACACTCCCTGCAGTGCTTTCCTCAGCTCAAAAGCAAGATGTGGTCCCAGGAATAATCCCTATCCGCTCCAAAATTTGACCTAAAGCACTCAAGGAGGGAAAAAGTCCTTTTGCTCTGGTCATTCACTCTGCTTTGATGGATAAGCATTGCAGAGACACAGCAGCATGTCCCTTAGACAATAAATAACATCTTTGGATACTTCTAGTAATTTCTGGGGCACTTTAGTCCTTCAGATTCACACATATTAAAGAAATAATTTTCAGTTCAGCTGCAGTGAAGAGGTTGGCTTGAACATGAAGGTCCTCCTTTAACCTTTGGGAGCACAGAGAGATGGTTATACCATCCACTTGGTAGGGCCTGTTCTCCAGCCCTGCTCAGCAGACATCCTTTAACACCTGTGAGGCGCACAGCTGGTCTCTCTAAACTTTACCTTTCCTCCCGTCCTCAACATTCTCATCATACACGCATATCCCCCACCTCTCCCCCGCGTCTGCTCCTCTCGCAATACAACACTGCCCTCTCACGGCTCGTCTGCTGCCAAAACTTCACGTTTACAGGCTTTACACTGGGGCAGCGCGCTGCTAGGATGCATCCCAGAATCCGTCTGCTCCCCGCACCAAAGGCAGGAGAGATGGGGATAAACAAAAACTACAGGATGATTACCTTGTTTCTTCACTCCCAGCACCAATGGGAAAAGTGCCCCTGTGGCATTGCCCATTTATCACCCCATACAGTATCTGCTCCATGCTGACTACGGGCTCTCCAGATCCCTGCCCTCTGCTTTGGCTATGCTGTGGAGGGCTGGGAGCAGGTTGCTCTTCTGCCCTGTCTCACTTCCTCCACCTGGAGCACGTTACGTTACCCGAGCATATCAATTACACCCATAAGAAACAGTGGGTTTTCTTCCCTGTAGGCAACTGTGCCTTCAGAGTTCCCAGTCCAGAGAAAAGGAGGCTCAGGGGAGACCTCATTGCTGTATAACTACCTGAAGGGAGGTTGTACTGAGCTGGGGGTCGGCCTCTTCTCTCATGTAACTGGTGATAGAACTAGAGGGAATGGCTTCAAGCTGTTCCAGGGGAGATTTAGGCTGGACATCAGGAAATACTATTTCTCTTAAAGAGTGGTCAGGCACTGGAATGGACTGCCCAGGGAGGTGGTGGAGTCACCAACCCTGGAGGTGTTCAAGGAACGTTTGGACGTTGTGTTGAGGGACATGGTTTAGTGAGAGCTTTTGGTTATCAGTGGCTCACTGGGTGATCCTGTGGGTCTTTTCCAACCCTGGTGATTCTATGATTCTACGATCTTAACAGCCCTGTAAGCAGTTCTCCAACACAACACTCGTCGATACCTCCAACACTTTCACCAACACAAGGTGCAAGATGCTATTCAAAATTAACTGTACAACCAACGCTGTCCTACAGCCTGGACTCCTGAACTGGAATCAGAGAAAGGGATGTACAGGGAGAGCTGCACTTTGATGCACCCAGCATAACTGTAAGCCACCCACTGCAATATTGCATTTTGCTCCTCATTTGCAAGGCTTATTGAAAATGTGGAATGTCAAGTTTTACCTGCTGATGGTGAACATAAGGCTCTGAGCCTGGAGACAGATGTGGTCACTGCCCTCTCTGCAATGGCCCCTATTTGATCGTGCTAGGGAGAGCATCATCAGCGAGCTGAGAGCCAGCACCCTTCAGAGCACTGCCGATCAATTTCAAAGCTGTATTTCCATTTAATGTGAAGCCAGTCTTTTTTTCTTCCTCCCTTTCTGTAGGGCAGGGATGGAAGATCTCCAGGAATTCACAGCTGAGGGGTTCACAACATTTGCTCTCCAGGTTGGCCAGGCATAACTGCAGTCCCACCCTGGCCACCATACCCTCCCACTCCTGTTTTCTCCAATAAAACCTCTTTTGGAGGTATAATCAAGTGGCTGGGTTTAGTCCTCCCTTTGGAGGATGGTACTTGGCTGTACTCAGCTTGGTGTTTCTTCTGCAGATTGATAAATATGAGGTAAGATATAACTCCAAGAGGCTAATGTTTGGCAAGGTATCGGCTAAAGTGGGAAGACATCTGACTGCACAAGAATGGGAGGGATTCTAGGAGGACTAGGGAGTCCTGTAGTACCAAATCTCCTTCTAGCATCAAGAATGGAGATCTGAAAAACAGATCTAAGGGGAAAGAAGGGGAATTTTGTCTCCTGCAGCCCCCTCAAACAAGCCCCCTTGCTCTGTTGCCCATCAAGGCATTGTTACAAGCCACTCCTTAGACACAGTATGGGTGTCTGGCCCCAATTCCTACCTCCTGTGTTTGATTTGCTCCTCTCCTTCTGCACAAACAGGGCTGGATGAGGTCTCCACCATCTTGCATCACACAGCCCGGAGGGCTATGTCCCCAGCGAGGCATGTGGCACTAAGCTCTGCAGGCAGTGGCAGGACAAGTATCACCACAGAGCTGTGAGGCTGGCAGGAAAACCAATTAGGGTGTGGAGCTAGGGTAAGGAAAGAGATTGCACATGCAATACTGTATCCATTGTATGAATCTTGTCCCCTCTGCTTAGGAGGTACTGGATCGGACCAAACAAAAAACTCATTTTTGCTGTTTTCAGGTTAAACCGTAGGTGTTCAAAACAGGGAAATATTCTGGTATAGGACTTAGTGTAGTACTTGTCTGCTAGCAAGAGAGATCTCTGTACTGCTGGGAGACTTCCTTCAGGGAAAGAAAAGTTGAGAAATAATTTATAAGTACAAAAATGGATTACAGCATGCAATTTGTGCTTTTCATATCAGCAGAACTTCAGCTTATGTTCGCTGCCTAGATTGTAAAGTTCTTGGTGTTCTCAGTGCCATATTTTTCCTATCACTCCATTTGAAACTTCTAAGAAGTTTGGGGACATTTCTAAAAGAAGAGACACGCGAGCACGCTATCAAACTGAAACCAATGAGGTGCCATGCTTCGAGGTTTCCTCTGCGGCTTCAGTTCTGGCAGACAAATCTCAGCCTCGGCTAACCCAGAAAAAAGGTCAGCCAAGCCATCAAACATTTCAAAGCACAATTAAGACCCTAAATGAGAGAAGTTAAAGTTTAATGCTGGAACTGCACCGCCAGTTGATGCTCACCAATTACAAGGGTCACTTGAAATACGATCGGTGAAACCGCTGCGTGTCAGAAAGCTGCCTCTGCTGATGGGAGCAAGGAAATTTTCTGGCAAGGCAAACAACCTTGCTCTAATAATACGACTGCTGCTATAAAAAGAGAAGAAAAAAAAAAAAAGCAATTCAAATTCAGTTCAGAAGAGCTTGGAGTTGATGCATTTTGATGCTCTTAGAATAATTCAGCTCCCATATGGGTGCGGTTATCCAAACCAAGTCAGAAATTAACTCTTCATACCAGGAATACAGCACTAAAAGAGAAAGCAAAGACTGGGGGGGAGGGGAGAAGAGCCAACAAAATAGTCTGATTCAAAAATACCATGTAATTTCTTTTTAATAATGTGTAATTTAATACCGATCATCATTTCCCAGCCTTATGAATTCTTCAGTGGAACAACCTATTCTTAATATTAAATTTAAAAAAAAAAAAAGAACAGTCAAATCTAAATGAAAAAAAAAAAAAATCGAGTAAAGCATTTCGACATCAGAAAGAACAGAAATGAAATGAAGATTGCATATCTGACATTCTTCTGCTGCAGCTGATTACATCTGACAAGCTCCTGCATTGTGTTTTGTTTGAACAAACACCAACTTTCTCAAGAGCAAAACATATCACGAAAGCCTCTTCTCTGCCATCCTCCCCGTGCCTACAGGACTGTTCTAGAGGATAATACTGAAATGCTGTAGTAACAGCGTGAATGCCTTAACAGCACAGTAATTACCAGCAAAACAGGAAAAAAGTTTGGCTCTAACACTCCCAGTAACTTTCCTGCCAAGTCACCGCAGCAAGGACTGTTTTCCACTAAGGGCCAAGGGTTTGCCAGGATCTGACTTCCCCCAGATCAACCAAGGAAGGCATTTGAGGATTCAGCTGAGCATGCAGGCTTGCTCTGACTTCAGCTCTGTTTTCCCTAAGTCACAGAAGTTGCTTGTTTTCTGGGAGGGGATGACCTTCATGCTGATAAACACTCATAAAAACTATTTACTCCCAACATTTCTTCCTGGAATATGGCTTCTGATGGGGCATGATCTCATGGGAAAAAGGCCTGGACTGCCTTCCTGATTGCTTCTAATTAATCTGTCCAGATAAGCTGAGACATCAGGCCCCGCAGCGCTCAAAAACCTCCATATCCCCCACGTGAGTTTTTTGTATGACTGTGTAAAGGCTTTAATGCACACAGGTCAGTGTTTCAGCTACTGTAAAACATATACCACAATGGGGCAATATCTTTTATTTGACACAGATCCAAAGTACGTCAGATGCTAAGGAGCCCTATGAGAATGTGAGGGGGTGGAGCACTGTGCACTGCCTCTGGTTTCTGTAGATGTTCGGTGGGAAGGAGGATGAGGGTGAAGGGAAAACAGTGGAGGGATACTTTAAACTAATGATTGGTAGAGATGAGGAATGGCTTTAAACTAAAAGGAGGGGAGATTTAGGTTAGATGTTAGGAGGAAATTCTTTACTCAGAGGGCAGTGAGGCCCTGGCACTGCTGCCCAGAGAAGCTGTGGGTGCCCCATCCCTGGAGGTGCCCAAGGCCAGGTTGGATGGGGCCAGGACAACCTGAGCTGGTGGGGGTTGGAACTGGGTGGGCCTTAAGATCCCTTCCAACCCGAACCATTCTGTGATTCTGTGATAAGAAAAACCCAACTTCATGCTCTCCTCCTGTCTGAAGGAGCACTGCTGGGGTCCCCATCAATTCAACAACAACAATTTTATCAGTGACATATCTGACAGCATTTTAAGATGCAGCATCTTAAGATGCTGGAAAACAGAGTCAAATCTGAGATTTACCAACACCATCCATTTCTACTGACAGAAAATATGCAGAACAGCATTGAAGACAATTGAATCTGGATCCTTTTTAACCAAGACAAAAAAAAAACCAAACACCAAACAGCATGCCTAATTAAGTCATGTTCCAACACATATCGCAACAAAGTCCTTAGCTCAAATGCCACCTTGACACATCAGCTATCTCCTTTCATTACAGTCATCCTCATTTCTGGTGTATAATCTAAGTCGTAACATAAAGGTTTCTCTGTGGTAGTAAGAGGTGACATTATAAGTCATTACACTGTGGTTTATAATGCCAGTGGAATAATTTTGCATCAGGGGTTACGGCCACATTCTTGAAAGAGAACGATGTTATGGGAAGTAATTACTTCCCCCCCATACACACACTAGCTATTAAACTTTAATAACTCAAGATATGATTTCAGGTTTCCTAGAAGACAGGTTTGCAGAGAAGGTTTCTGTAATTCTTATATTTTAGCGGCCAGAAGGAAAGTATCTAGTAAATATTCGCTATTTCATTTATACATCAAGAAAGAATTGCAAATGAATAGAAAATGGGCTGTTCATGGCAAACTAAAAGAAAGGCTTTTTCCTCAGCTCAGATCCCAGAAAGCAAATCTCATCTGATGGGCAGCTTGTGTGTCAGCTAATCCCATAAATGCAGTTATTTAGACTAGAAACTACAAGAGACATGTGACTGCAGACATAGGAAGAGAAATCTAGGGTGTACTTAAAAGATTAGATCAGAACCAATGACAAACGCCCTGTAATTATTCCAGGCAGTTGCACTGGTTCCTTAGCTGATTTGAAAGACCAACCCACCTCCTCTGAAGAACTACACGTAGCCAACTATGGGTATATATGCACTTTACAATAACTCACTAAATTTGTCTCCTTGCCTGTTTTATAGCCTTGTCATTCTGCTTCTGTCAGCTCAACAGCATGAGCAAAGCAGGAGACATCTGTGGCATTCCTTGGACCAGCCAGATCCAGCCTTTTTTGGGGCACAAAAGGAGTTTTGCTTCATTCATCATACCTGGAAATACCAGATTTTCACAAAAAAAAATAATGCACGAGTGAATACCTTCCTGGAGCACAGCCACCTGCTTGGGAAAGCTTCTGCATCTTTTCCCTGGTGAATAGCTCATGGTGCCTGAGCCTTGGATGAGTCGAAGTGGGTACTGCAGGGGGAAGTGCATGGGGAGGAGGAACTGGCCTTTAGAGACAGGCAAACCTGTACCCACCTTTAAGACAGGACCTGAGGCCACTCCTGTGAACTCTCTTCTATATTAAGTTGTCTCAACAGGACTCTTGTTGAAAGAAAGGAAGCAGAGGAAACTAGAGAAAGACAAGGGAAGCATAAAAGAGTGGCATTCTAATGATTCTCGGCAAGAAAAACTTTCAGCAGACTACGCACAGGCTTCTCTGTATGTAGTGAAAGAAATTCTCAAATCCAGGGCTATAAATGTAGTTTAAGGTGATTTGTATGTGTCTATGTGTGTGGTTCTGTTGTTGTGGTGGTTTTTTGTTTGTTTGTTTGTTTGTTTTTTTAAGGACAGCTTAGACAATGCTGCTGAGAGGAGGAGTCCTGCTCCTTCCCAAAGGCTTTGGTCCTTGCCATTGCTGGAGACACCTTTTGGAAGGATTTGCTGGATCATTGGTTTGGATTAGCAGAGGCAGAAGGAAAAGAGCCATGTAAAAGGCATAAAGTACTGAGTAACATTTTTGCAAGGAATAACCCTCTGCTGCTAGCAGAATCCCGTCAGCTGGCAACAACTGCAAGAGGAAAACCCCTGCGCTGCCTCTGAGCTGCCAGCTTGAGCCTGCTATGGGAAAGGAAGAAGCAGCTCTGGAGAGATGAGGAGAACCTTCTGCTGGAGATGGGGACAAACTGAAAGGCCCCATGAGACCTCCTAAGGGGTATTGCCAAGTTCCTGAATACACAAACTAGATCAGATTGACACATCAGCAAACAGGGAGAGACAGAAAGGAGAACCGTACTTGAAGAAAACTTTTTAAGGTGTTCAGGGCTAAGAAGGCTCAGAAGAGATCAAATCTCTCTAAGGAGCTGTGTTTACCAGCTGATGTTTAGCTCAGCTTCTCCTTCTGCGTCCTTTAGAAACTGAAGATCAGCAATGGCAAGTAAGCATACATGGCCAAGTACATGTTGAACTTGGAAGCAGATGAGAGGACCATTGGAAACACCTGTTCAGACAACAGCTCTCTAAGAGGAGCAAAGCAGAGCAGAAGAGACAGCTACCTCTTACATGGAGCTTGGTGTAGCTCAGTGAGGAAGTGCTGATGGAGACTGGCTGCTCCTCAGCTTGGGGTCCTGCCATGCTGGGCCATGGCACACACGGCTTGCTCTGAATGGCTCAGAAATTCAGAGCAGCTCAGTGGCACCTTCTGGCCCTATAGGAAATCCCTAAGAGGAAGAAACACTGTTTCATTTCTGTTTTGTTCCACTGCAATGCAAATATTTCACTTCCAGTCAGTTGTTCTCAGACCATAACCATAAACCCTGCTTATCTACTACAGACAATCCAGCAAGACACTTGAGAATGTGCTAATCTTTACACCTAAGAATAATAAACATCAATTAACATATCCACCTCCCTGAGGACAGACAGCTGGCAAACCAGGGCCTGCTGGCCTCCGCTAAGGACCACCAGAAGGACTTATTTTCCAGCTCCTTGAGCCAAGTCAATAACATATAAGAGGCACCACAAAACTGTTTGTTCTCTTTGTTTCACTTGAAAGGGAAAAGAGACGAGGCTTTGCTCTTCAGCCATGGCTGGGAAGGCCCTGAGAGCTGTTCAGTGAGACCAGAGCGGCTTCAAGACCCCTGCCAAGACACGCAAGAGCAAGGCTGCAGACACAGAGCACATTCAACCTTATTGGACACCAGGTACTTCCAGCTGGAGTTGATTCCAACCAGTTCCAGGTTTTGAGCTGATGCAATGCTTCATTCGGTCTGGATTTATTTATCAAATCCAAGAGTGCATCTCCTCAATGCCATACTCATTATGATGCTAGGTAAAGAGCAGAGGTTGCTCTCTGCACCAGGGGATGGTTTTCCATCTCTCAGTGGTAATTTTCCACTTGCAGCCATTCTCTTTGATTAGCTGATTTGATTCTCTTTGATTAGCAGCAGATTTGATGTACAACCTGATCCTGCAGCTCCTCTGCATCTCGCTGAGGACAGCACTCAGACTCATCAAGCAAACTCTTTATAGCCTGTATTTAGACAGGCTATATTTTAATACAAGGAAATTGAAAGGAAATGTGTCTTCAGCATAGCAATAGACAACGTGTAGGTTGGATTTTCTTGCTGTATGATCACTTCCACTGGGACCTTTGTATGAGCAGCCTCCACTAGAGAAGTTCACCTTGCACTGCCAGCGACCCTCTAGCTACTTTTTGTTGTGCAAAATAATAGCTTGCTTTTGGTTATATAGAGCCAATCCTTAAAACTATATCCAGTCCATAATGTTACTGGATAGCCAACACTGTTCATCACAGAAGGAACAGGACTGGAGTCTCAGTGTATGTTTGGATGCAGTGTTTTAGGCACTAGATGTCAGTGTTTTACCTACACTTACAGAAATCTCCAGTCACAGTGAAAGACTTACCCATAAATAAACCAATGCATAAGAACGTAACTCTCTGGCCACACTGAAACCACAGCCAGCTCTTCTTCTCTCAATGGGACAGAAGGTTTCCAAAATAAAACAATCCTTCTCCCCCTGCAGTTTCTTTCTTTTGCATGGAAACAATAGTTTAAAGAAAAGAAACAGTCCAAAAAAAAAAAAAGGCATGACTCCAAATGTATCTTACTTCCACCTCAGGCAGTACCTGCCAGCATCAGCTAGATTTAAACAACTGCACACATTTGGTAAGAGCTGCATTAGCAGATCTATCCAACAACTTTTAATGTAAATAACAAAATATTAACTAAAAGAGAATAGGCATTATGTTAAAGTTTTAAGTTGGCTAAACAAGGTGGATATATGTTTCCAGTAGCAAAAATTTTGTGCGAAGGAATTTTGTTAAGGTCCCCAACTGCTTTTGAAGTCAGATAAGAATAGAAGGTTCAAAAGAAAAACTAAAAGATTGCTCAAAAAAAAAGTCAACTGATCAACACTTTGACCCAAATATATTGCAGCCCATCTTTATCTCACTACCAAATGAGCACCGCATTACCTGGTTTAAAATACAGCCCTATATCTTCTCCTTGTGCACGCAGAGTCTGCCTGTGCATGCCAGTTTCAAACTGGGGAAAGGATGGGGGGGAAGACTGAGCATTTGCAAGCCTTTTTGCTCCTGTCTCAACACAAAGAAAAATATTCCAGCATCATCAAACTCACACCATTCACTCTAAAGCTAAGGACTCCTCACAGTACTAACTAATACACCAGCACATTTGCCACCAAGGTGATCCTGTATATGGTTGCCTTGTCCTAGGTGAAGTCACATCCTCCTGAAATCAAAATTCTCATTTTCTTAAGATCTCCGAAGTGAATTTTGGAGCTAATCGCCATGCTGATGCATTAGGCTCAATATGCAATGTCAAGCACGTGGCACCAGCATTCAGGGGCAGCACATGGGCCTCGGGGGAAAGGCAAGGAAATACCTTTGCTGCAGAAAGATCAGTGCTAATTTTGTTATGTCACTACTCATAAACAAAGAGCTGCACAGGTCATACAGACTCCAGGCAAGTACAGAAAACTGAGAAACTTTACTGAGAGGATAGGGATAGACTCACATTTGAAATTGAATCCAAGGCTAAGCCACCCTCTAGAAGAACACATCAAGGGCCTTAGCACTTTAGAGGTAGATGGTAATGATACGACCAAGATCAATGCTACACTTATGGCTTATCTTTAGACAAAGCCTGGCAAAAAGAAAAAAAAAATAAAAATCCAATTTTCTGCTCTACTTCCTAGAGAATAAAGAAAATCCCCTATCAGTGACCATCTGATGATCCATCCCATCTCAAACGCTGGAAACTCATTAGTGTTCCTCCAGCCTCATGAATCCAGGCCTTGAACCAGTGCAGTATGTACAAGTCCCAGCCAACCCAATCACTGTGCTACATTCTATCCCTGCACACACTGGGGAGGATGGGCATCCATCACTGACACTTAGCAGAGGGCTTTTTGGAGAGCTCTTGATTTCAGAAGCTTTGGACACAACAAAGAAGTCTCTCCATTGAGGAGCACCCCCAGAAGCATGTGGTATTGGTGCGCTGGGAGCCCGACCTCCTGCTCTCACAGTGAGGGGCTGTGGATTGCACCTGGATGGCTTTTGCTCTGTGGTTTTAGCAGCAGCTCAAAGGGTCCACAGTGGTTCAGGTTTGAAGGAATGAAAACACGAATTGACATTTTGACTTGTTTGCTGTCTGGAAGCAATAAATCAAGTGATCCACCATAAATCAGCTTTATATTGCAGGACAAAATATCAATTTGCTTTGGTGAAATCCATTCTGTTTAAAAAGTCTAGTCAGCTCACCGAAAGAGAAAAAAGGGCCAGAAGACAGACGCTGCAGGACTTCAGCAATCCACAGGGAGTTTATTTTCACAGTGTGCTGGGAATGCTTGTCAGCACCTTGCCTCTGGATTGCTGCGGCCACAACTCTCACTGACATCAAAAACACAAAATCCGAACAAAGCACAACTGAAGGAAAGCTGTGACCACATCAGATTTTTTTTTAAAACAAAGCATTCAAGCCTCCGAAATCTTATGAATAAGCCATCAGTTGTGCACATTTAGCTTTGCAGGCAATGCAGAACTAATCTGTGGATTGCTTGCTTGACATAAGCTTTTCCTTATAGGCAGGTTAGCTTGCATGGGATCAAATTGCTTGAGAGCCCTCAGCCATCCCACTACTGCACAAAGACATTGTTCACAGAAACATCTCCCAGTCAGGAGACCACTAAAGCACAGAAGAAGCACAAGCTATTAAGGTCTCTGTATAGGGTAGCAGGTGAAAATCAGTATTTCTCTGTGCAATTCCGACTGTTCTGGTGTAAAAACATACATAGATCATCCCCAGGATTCCAATCTCCTCCTTTTTGAGAGGTGCTTAAGATTCAGTTGCAGCAAATAGAAAGTGTTTGTGCTCATGTCCAGTCCCTGGGAAATCAGTGATGATTTTGTCATTGATTTCAATTAGAGAACAATTACTGCAGTACTCAATGGGCTGGTTGTGCAACAGGTTCTTCAATCATTTTATACATGGCCATTAACAGCTGTAATTTCTGCACTTTTGCAAGTGCTTATGTTTATATTTTAACTCATAAGGCTCTCCCTCTTTTTACCATGTTCAACAGTGTCTCCATTTCACTTTTTCTGATAAGGGCCACTTTCCACATAGCCATAGCAAATTAACACTGGATGAGCAACCAGTTTTTCTTCCACATAATAGTAAAGCAATGCATTCTCATGTCATTATATATTCCTACTGAAAAAACCCTACTAAGACCACAGATAGGACCACAGAGGTAGAGGAAGCTGACTCAGGAGAGACTGGTGAGGGCTTAAAATGGGAAAACAGACAAGGCCGAACTAAAAACCAGTGTTCTGAAAATAGCTCAAAAGATATTCAGATGGTCCTCTGACTTGTCTGCATTTATCTGCTGTAGTGCTTTCAGTGCCTTCACTTGTTTGGAGTTATTTGGGACCCTGGGACGAGGGATCTCACCTGAAGTCTTCAGCAGAGGAGAAAACGCCTGAAGAAAACTGTCTCATTTGCACCAGCTCTTGAAGAGTTTCAGTTCCCCAGTTTCAAACCATTATTCTGGAGGATCATATTTCCATACTTACATCCACACCTCCTGGAAGGATACACATACACTGCTGCCTCCATTGAACCACTGCGATACACTTTCCCTTTCATTATCAGGCACCTGCAAATACAAAGTTTTCTTGCAAATACGTGCATAGATGTCACTCTGAAAAGCTACTCTTCATGTATTAAGCAATTCCTTTCTTCTTACTCTGGCAACCACCATGCACTGTAGCTTATTCTAGAACTAGAGCCAAGTATGCTTGCTTGGCTGTTGCTCATTTCACCTATGGTATGGCACTTTTAGGCAATTGCATAATATACAGACAGTAATTACAGAGCCCAGGGAGACCTGTTTTGTACTGGAGCCTGAAGGGGGGCTTTGCAGCACAGACTGCTATCAGCTGGTTGCATCCTGTACTGCATTCCTAGGGCTGGCAATGGAAACGTGTAACCCGCGGGGATGCATATTCCAAAGCACAACCAAGTTAAGTTGCCAGTTCACCAAAGTAAGCTTTTTTCTCCTTTTCCCATTTAATTCATGTGTTTCCTGCATACCTATCACTTTCCCATGTATGATCTGGGTGTGGAATTACGCTGCGAATGCTTTGTCTGAATACATGTTGTCTTTGTGTTCAGTTGCAAATTGACTGCGAGAGCCTGAGATTTCACTGTTGATTGGGTTGGGTGAGCTGGAGGAGCCAGATCACTGTTTTATAACTCATTCAGTATCAGACCTTCAAAAATTCATTTTGTCAGCTACGTTTTAAGACTTTCTGATGCAGAAAGTCTCTGTCTCTTCTGACTTCTGTCTCTGAAGTAATTGTGTTAGGACAAATTTTCAACAGTTTGTATGGGACAGAACAAGGATGCAGACACAGAAGTCTGGTCAGTATTTGCCAAAATATTGCCCCATTCCCACTTCTTTGTGCCCTAAGCAGTCAGAAACTCAGCCACCTAGCTTTCCTTCCTAAGAACTAAAATCGACTTCTTACATAGCACTGCACTGTCACCAATCTGCTATCAACTGTTCTCGTAGAGCTACACCTCAGATTCTTGTTGGGAAATATTTCCTGTTCTCTTGCATGGGCAACCCTTTGATGTGGTTTGGTCAGTCATAGCAGGCTATACAGTGAACTACAGTTAATTTTGAAGAAAACAAAATGGATAATTTCACACCCCGTTAAACTAATAATTTCTTTCTGCATTACTGAACTTGGGCAATATTGTTTTCATCCCAGCTCAGCCTTCTACAGCCTCATAGCCATTACTGTGGAGCAGCCTTAATTAAATACAAACATGTTCCTCATCAAAACACTGTCTAAGGAATGTCAGACCTTGTCTCCTCAGATGCCATAAGGGGCCCATTATGTTATCTAAACACTTCCAGAAAGCATTGCAAGGCATCGCAAATCTCAGCATTACAAACAGGCACTCAAGGTGCTCTCATCTGTGTGTTCCCAGCCCCTTTAGTTGCCCCACCAGGATGTATCTGTAGGGGTAGACATAGGTCCATCCACCTCAAACAGCAGCACCACAGCATGCCATTTCCCATCAACCTTTCAGGCTGACTAGAAACAGAAGAGAAATCCAAATCCCCATGATATAAGATGAGCAGCCTTGTAGGAGTTGAGGAGATGTCATCTCTTTCACAGCTGTGCCTTTGGAGTTGCTGGGGATGCCAGATCCCCATCAGGCTGTCCTCTTCTGCTAAAGGTGCAAGCAATTTAAACCACGTAAGTAGCAATCAGCTGCCCCAGCTTGGAGCCACGAGTGCCCCTCCATCAGGTAACTGCCCTGAAACATTTGTGCAAGGCCTCTAGGGAAGCGCCAGAGAAAATTTAGGGGTCTCGGTCCCAGGAAAATTAACTCATTCATTTTGTTTGCCAGAACCATGCAGTCTGAAGGTGGTCCTTCCATAAATCTTGTGAATTGCTATGAATCAGCTGATGTCAGCAAATACGACCATTGTTCAGAGCTTGGCCTTTCCTCCTGGACACATGCTGGGCCTCAAACTGTGCCACAAATCTCTTTACACTCAGTTGGAAAATGGGAACAAGTTTTTAAAAAGGAAGTTTGCAGTTCCTTCCACGGTTACCCCTTTCATTTTATACAAACCATTTAAAACACATTAAATGAGAACAAACATCACATGTCCTAAGTCCAAAAGCAGTTCCAGTAGCAGTTTCTATTAAACACTGATGGCTCCCATGCCAAAAACATGAAACTCCCATGCCAAAAGGCAGATGCCAGCATTTTGCCACATCACACTGAGCCTTGCTCACTTACGTTCTCTCATTGTAAGACAGGCGTGTTGTAGGGACTTGGGTCCCTCACTGTGTTTATTCTCCTGCCATGGCCACTTAAGGAGCTCCAACACACTGCAACACACCAGGGAAGAGCCACCTTCTCCCAATACCTTGCCACCACCCCAGAAAGTTCCTCTTCTTGTTAGAAAGCTTTTCTTTGTCCTTCCACATCGTGTTTTCCTTCCTCTGACAAGATATTTGTGTAGGCTTGCATGACTCACCTCTTTGTGCTCAGCCAGAATTTCACATCTGAATCCCAGTAGTTAACTGCCATGAAGAAGCGATGGTTTCCATTGAAGTTCAGCAAATCAGTTGGCATTAAGTTTCCACTGCACATAATTGGTTTCTTATATGTCACAGGAAAGCAACAGCTGCTGTTTGGACTTGGAAGTGTTTTGAGGTGCAGGACAAGCTGCCATCTGTCACACACCAAGAAAATGTAGCAGAACATTGGTGGGAAAGTTCAACCTTTACGGCCACATCACCGACATCCATCCCTGACTTCATGGGCCAAAGTAATAAAATAGGAGGCAGTACTTTTAGAGCAGCAACTGTACTTCACCCATCCATGGTAACTGGAAAAACTCCTAAATTATTGCTCAGATGTCTCAGAACGATAGCATAGTCCATCTTGACTTAAAGTTCTGAGGTAAGGAAACAGCCCCCGTAAGCTCTGATAGGCTTCCAGTGCTCAAATACTTGCCCTTAGGTTCTCCATTCTCCATATTTATCCTCCACGTCTGTCTAGCAACTGAGAGAAATAGACTATTGTTGAGCATTATTTAACACGGTGCAAAATAACTTAGTGCTCTAACAATAATAAGATTACTTCTTACCAAGGACCCCGTGTAAAACTCCTGTGACACTCACTGTTATCCCTAAGAGATGTTCATTTCACTCGTTATCCCGCATTCAAAAATATGGATCATTTTAAATACCCATGTATACCTTGTGTGCATAATTTTTCATGATTTTAATAGGATTTCTCCTCCTCTGTGAAGCACCATGAAATGTAATATTTTCCTCAGAATGGGCCGTGAAATGTGTCTACCTTATCAGCAATTGGTATAGAACTCACTCTGGATTGTCTGACTCACTGCATGCCTCCCTCCCACATTCAGTCTATTGGGCTGCTGTTAGAAGACACACTGTCTAGCCTATTTTATTTTATTTTTTAATGATAGTTGCAGTCTCAAAGGGATATGTGGCATTTTATTGCAAATGCACATGTTTCTGTTTCTTTCCTAGAGCTTAAGGAAGAACATAATGGCCAATTATCTCTGCTGGAGTGACTTTAGTCTTCAAGCACACAGCTATGATAACCTGATGCCTAGAAGCCTCACATGCAGCTCGAGATCCCGATGCAATTCTGAGGGGAAAATAGTCCCTGCTCAACAACAACACCGGTGTCTGAGACCAGGAGCAATGCCAGGAGCACCAGTGAGCCATAAGTAGGAGATTTGTCCTGCAGAGAAGATCCTCGATATGAAAAATGCCAGGTTATCCATGGATTTGAGGTTTGTTCATCTGAAGGAGCGACCTCCAGGAAAAAAGAAGTGTGTTCTGATTGCCCCAGACTGTAATTTAGTCTTGTATCTGCGAGTTCCAGGTTTTGTTCCAGTACATAATGGTTCAGTGGAATGCTTCCCAGCAGTCCTGCAATGCACACTCCTTAATAACAGAGAGATCATTTATTGGAGAGAATGAACAGATTCTTGCATAAGTCTCTTTTGTATAAGAAGTTTCAAGGATATGAAAGCAGCAATTATCCTCACCTTGGCTAATACAATTAAGAAATTCTAAAGTACTGAGAAAACTCTGGTGCAGTTAGACTTTGAAAATTGTCTAACTATGAGTTGTCGTTTGCCAGTGAGCTATAGTTAGGTCAAATTAAGTCTGAGGTGCAGGGAATGATTGGAAGGCAGTCAAAGGCTGTGGGCTGGGCTTTCCACTGCAGTCCTGAAGCAGGACCCAAACCCTCTGCCAGCCACCACCAGGAGCTACAGGCACTCGTGAGTTTTCAGGGCACTGATCACGTTTTTCTGCAAACTTAAGCAGAAACATTACCTTTTTAGTGATGACCGCAAAACTAATTCTACTCCCAATCCAAAGCAGAAATGCCTTTGGTAACAGGAACAATGCTGCTTCACTAAAACCTCTCTTGCTGACTCCAGCTTCTGTGAAAGAGGTAGGTTGGTGCATACAACGGGGCACAATTCAAATAATTCGTCTTTGATAGGAGGTAGAAAAAAAAATACAGCAGGATTATTACTGCTTCAATATCATCAGAAATAAACAAAGCAATCATGGATTGGCACTGCAATGAATTTAAGAGAGCAGAAGGCACGGGTCATGGAAGAACATAGGCACAAGCATGCATCCTGAAATCAGTCCATAACAAGTAGAAAATGCAACTTGAAGAAGAGGAGGGCATATAGAAATCCTTACATGACTGCTACTGAGGGAAAGGAAATGACTTATTTGAGGTGCTTGCAAGTGGTGGAAGGAGAGGCTTATCTTGCATTAGCAAGTAGAAGTCTAACGATGAGAAGGAAGCAGCCCTGTGTGGCTGAGGATGCTGACGAACCTTCATCAGATCTGCCTTGGGTAGATTCTGCTTTCTGGCTTATTTTGCCTCAGCAGAGAGGGAGGGTGTTGCTCTGAACAGGACTGAGATTTCAGTGCCCTTGATCTCCCAAGTACAGGAATAAAACACACAAAGTTTCAAGACCTTTGAATAAGAATTGATACCTACTGTTTAGAACAAATAGTACTTCCAATTCATTTTGAAAGACAATTAAGTGAAAAATAGGATGAGCTCTATCTTCCTATTGGCTTAGTCATACTCGACTGCTTTGGTTACAGCATGCATATAATTTCAGATTTTGTTTGGGAGGGTAATGAATGCAAAGCTCACCACACAGGCTTGCTTAGATCTGCTGCTGGCAGAACCCAGTGAGGGGATGCTCCTGACAGCCTCATGAAAGCCACCCTTGCTCCACCACTGCAAGGTTTGCCTGTATGCGTGTGCTGATCTGATGCTAATACAAAGTGATTTTTCAATGGAGAACTGGATAATACAACGCGGGGATAGCACCCCAGCCTTTGGGATCCAAGTGCTGAGAGCAGCTTACATTACACTCATTTCCCCAGCTCCCAGTTATCTTGGTGTTAAGATAACTTGTGAAGAACATTACGTTATCATTAGCAAGAGAGAGACCCAAGAGATCCAAGTGTTTGTCCTGGATAATCTCCCTCCTTATTAACAGCAGACTTATGCAGGCATAAGTGATTCACCTGTAGTTAAATGGGTAAAAGCTTTAATTTACAACAAGGGATTTATCTGGGAAGGAAGGAAAATAATTTCACGCCTCATTGTTTTTCCATGATCCCATTACACCAGGGGATGACGCTTCCATTATATCACTCAAATATGAGATAAGCATACCTCACCAAGGTCTGCTTTCTTTCTCTACTATGCTGGAACATGCAAGTAGTTGGAGACAGGAGGGTCTGGATGCTTGATATGTCTTAAGCACGCAGAATTGCCTTTGCATCTGAGCAAAGGAATGTCCTGGGGAAGCAGGAGGTGGGAGGAGGCACAGTGTCTATCAGTCATGTGAGCCAGCACAAGCTGTGCAGAAGGCAAAGAAGAGGCCCTCCAGTAGCCTGAGGACTCCCCATTTGCTCAGCATCACAGGTTTGCTGCAGGGCAGAGGTGTCAGAGCTTTTCACAGGAGAGGTCATCAAGATCCTTTCATAAGAGGCAATAAGCACTAAGAGGTTTCCAGCAGGCTTCCTCCTCTTGTATAGTTCAGCAACTGAACTGAAGTGAGAAGCCTGTCCCATGAGCAGCAAACTCATTGAAATCTAATTTTCTCTCTTTTTGTGCATATCTGAACTCACTGGAAGATAAGAAAGGGTGAATCCACGCTAGGAGCCTGCTCATCCCTAGGGACCCTCAGTACAGAGCATTGCTGCCATACTCCTAAGGCCTGGGGAAAGCACAGAATTTGGCTGAAATCACAGAATTGTAGGGGTTGGAAAGGACATCTAGAGATCATCAAGACAACAAGTTCCAGCCTCCCCAGGCTGCACGAGGACACAAAACTTCTGTTTACTGAAATCTTAGCACCAGGAATTGCCCAAATATTGCAGCTCCTTTGTGCAAGCTGAAGAATATTATTTTATTATGGTAATGCAGCACCATTTTCTGTACTGATCAGCAGAAAATGTAGTACCTTAAATCTATTTTAAGAGATTAAAAATTCCACAAGGTGTCAAGCAGCTTGACATTCAAATTATCAGCAAGATGAACAATACTAACAGCCTCAAACTCTTTGGGGTGTGAGGGCCATTCCCATTATGAATTGCTGTTTACTGAGTCACCAGCAGCTGGGCTTTCTGTCTGAAAGGATTAAGAGCAAGGAGACAGTGAGGCTCACCTTTGAGTTACTATGCTTCCCCATGTGATCCAAGCCAGCTCTCCTGGAGACAGCATCCTCTTGAAAGCCATGGGATGGAACTGCAGCTATTGCTCTCCTATTTCACCTTTGAAAAAGTTTATAAACCAGGTTAAGTTTTTTGGGAGATTTTCTGCTAAGTTTCAGACAGAATTGAGAAATTCTGCCATAATACTGCAGATTGCTGGCAACTGAACATCCCCACTGACAAGTGCAGTTGTGTCTCATTTCTGATACAGTCTTTTGCCATCACTGAATCCCAAACCTCCACAGTTTCCTTCAGACTTTTTGGTTTTAACCAGTCTAACCTATGGGGCAAGATTATTTAACCTGCCTGAAGTCAACAAACTCTCAGGCTTTATTTCCAATCGGATCAGGCTGGAAGGAGAGAAGCAGACTAAAACATGCAGCTGGCTTCACCACCTGCTGCCAATTTGGGGAGTTTCTTCAAAGTGGATGAAGGGTCAGAGGACAAACCTTGTAAGTTCCCATCTCATTTATCGGGATATCTCTTCCTGATCATTTGTACAAAACGTGCGAGGGATTGATGGTCTGCAACAGCCCATCAGCGTGGCCTGGGGGGTGAGCACGGTTCAACCCGCCTTGCTCTTGCACTGGGTGATCTTCTGTTCTTGTCTCTGCAGGCTGGGGAGTGACCTGCTCTCTCAGGCAGCCAAAGGCCTGAGCCCCAGCAGCCTTCCAACAGTCTGCACAGGGGGAGACCTGTTGGTGGGAGCTCCGCTAGAACACCTGAGCCCTATGAATTAACTGTAATTTGCAAGTCTTTAGAACAGCACTGGAGAGAACAAGACTTTCAGAAGCACCTGGGGCTGTTCTGAACAAGATCTCATTGACTTTCAACAGCGATTTCTTCTGCTACATGCCCTAGGTGCACAGAGGTAAAGCAGGTGCAAAGGTTGGGCAGGCGCTCAGCCTGCTTGTGATTACCTTAAGCTAAGCAGGCTGATGCAGCAGGGCCTCAGCAAAGCCCTTCCTTTATTTCTGATCCATTTCAGAGCATGACCTTGGCCTTGCAAGTTCTGCTCTGAAGTACAAAGACTCAAAGAGAAACTCAGCTGCCAGCACTCTGCTGTGGTTCCCAGACATGCTGATTTTGCAGCAGTTCAGTATAAAAATGGTCGTAACTCAACTTATGTTGAAGCTAAAGTACATTCAGAAGAACATTCTGCTTCTTGGGCCGGGCTGGCACTTCGAATGGGCTGCTGTGGTGGGCACCAACTCAACATCCACTCTGAAATTTTGAGTTCTGAGCTCCAGAGGGCAAGTCTGGAGTGACTTTAAACTAAAGGGAGGAAGATTTAGATGAGATGTCAGGGGGCAGATTTTCACTTAGAGGGCAGTGAGGTGCTGGAATAGGTTGCCCAGACAGCTTGTGGATGCCCCTGTCCCTGGAGGTGGCCAAAGCCAGGTTGGATGGAGCCCTGGGCAGCCTGAGCTAGCAGCTGGCAACTCTGTCCACGACAGGATTTGCATGGGCTCTGAGGCCCCTTCCAACCCAAGCCACGCTGTGACTATGACTTTAGCCTACAGCTCCCCTTCGGTCCTATAAAAGTGGGAAGAGATGGACACTACAGCCCTAGTTTGGAATGAAATGCTGCTTTGCATCTGGAGACATGTGTCTTCAGCCACTCTGAGCCTCAGATACACAACAGAATATTTGCACTTACTACTTGCAAAAAGAAAACGAAACTTTACTTGCGTGATTATGTCTGCAGATATCTGCAGATGGGTGGAGAACAGGTTTACCCAAAATGTGTCTGGAGAGAAAAGATCTCAGTGCTTTGTAGCTGCGACTTTAACTACAAGCAAAGGTTCAGGGAGGTGCCAAACGAGGGCAGTGCCCACGCGTGTGGCTGCTCTAGGCGCTTTGGGCGAGGGGGGGCTCCGGGGAGCTCCCAGGCAGCACATGCAGCAGTCGCTGTGCATCGCCAGGTGTCGTTGCTGTGCCGCGTTTGTTTTCCGCTCGCCTTCGCTGCCCTCGTAGGGAAACACCGGGGATGGGCTTTCCGGGTTCGGAAAGGACCAGCAAGAAAGGTCAAGGAATGAAAACGTAGCCCTCGCTGCTTGCTGTAAGGTGGATCCTGTGCTTGCACAGTACCCGTTGGGGAGGGTGGGAGAAGACTGCTCTTTCAGACACCAAACTGCTGATGGAGACTGCCAGAACTGGGGATAATGCTGGCTCTTCCACAGTACCTGGACTATCAGACCCGGTACAGGAGCTCAGCCCCTTTCCCCAGCGACGAAGTCAGCTCACACCATGCATGCCCCATTGCTGCTCACCAGTTTCTGCTCAACAGAAGACAAGCGAGCTGCGTTTGGCAGCACCTCGCTCAACACGAACTCTTTCTGGGATGAAGTGCCCTGGTGTAAATTCAGACAGGTCTGGCAACCCCAGCAGGGTGATGTAGGTCTGCTGGCTGTTTGGCACTGATGGTCCCATTGAAATCCACCTCCACAACCAAACCCGCACTGCTGAAACTTTCACAGAGCTGCCAATGGTTGGGTACCTATTGCTCAGATTGATGTTTTTCCCTCTGTGGCATTCATTCCAGTGCTTCTTTGTGAGAGGCACCTGGCAGATGGCATTGGGAACTTTTAAAACAACTCGTGCAGCAGCTACGCTAAAGCTCAGCAAGAATTATTTCATAAAATAGCTTTCAAATACAGAAAACCCTATTTCCACCTCAAGCATCACTAGCTTTAGCTCAAGTTGGGCAAGTTTTTTTGTGTGGAGCCCTAGTCCTTAGCTCCAGCCCGAGGGCCATACAATTGCATTGGACTTCCACCAAAAATCACATCAAGAGGTTTTATTTTTTTAAAGTGCTTGTGGGGACTTCTAGGGTATGGAATCTCCTTTAGGCTTCCAGCAGAGGGTTTGGTTGGTCTTTATGCGCTGCCTCAGAAAAATAAATTCAGGTGTACAGGAATCAGGATATTCCCTCAGCTATTGCAGGCACTTTTAGTGAGCTCTCCTTCCAAACCTTCAGCTCGCTCACCTGTAAATCTTGTTTATACCTGGTGAATTAAGTACTCTGAAACTTAACTACGTTCACTTGCTTTCTGGGCTCCCAGCTCCCTTTACACAACAGGAGAAAGCTCCTTATCCTTCTCACTCCTGTGAACCTCCACTCAGAGGAAATAAGCAGCAATTCAGCAACCTTTTTTTTTTTTTTTTTTTTTACAATCCACCAACATCCTAGAGGCACTGTATATCTTTGGTACCCTTGGGCAAATGGCATGAAATAAAACAGATTGTAATCCGATACATGGCCCAGCAGGATGAAAAAGCCAGAGTCCCTTGCAGGTTCAGCATTGCATTGCTGGCGACAGCAGCCATCCCTGCAAGCTTTTTGGATATAAATGAGATTCTCTGGCTTGCTTTGCCAGAAGCAAGAATTTGGGACACAAAGCAGCCTCTGCACATCCACCCAAGCTTGCCCAGTAGAAGGCGGGGAGTTGTGCGACTGTCCTGGAGGTGTTCTCTGAAAATCTCATGCTGAAATATGAAGTCATCCTGCAACATGTGTTGCTGTCCCCACATCAGAGGAGAGTGCATTGTAAATACTGCCAATGCCTATTAAGGGGTTTTGCTTTACTGAAGCTGGCAAACAAATAAGTGTTTGAGAGCTGAACTAGCTCGGAGAGCTTTAGCCTTTGGATTACTTTCTAATGAACTCCCCATAGTCCAGCCATTTAATTTCATTAAATTGCCAAGATGGTGTCAGTTAAAGACTTGGGTCAAGAGGCATACTGCTGGTTTTTCACAGACCTCATCAGGAAAAAGTGTATTCCTCTGTTTAAATAGATACAGTTTTACGAACTCCTGCATCGTACAGTAGCCTATGTCAGTTTTTTTCCCTCTGCACATCACTAGAAAACTCAGCAGGAGTCACCTTCAGGCAGAAGAAAACATCATGTTTTGGGGTTTGTTTGTTTGCTTTGCTTTCTTCTTTATTTTCTGCTTTTCTGGCCCTGCTTACCCAGAAATATTCTCTCATCTCCAGTTACTCACTCATATTTTCCTCCTCCCATCCCACTGCATGGACTTCAGCCCATCCAACCCATCCCATCCAACAAGGATATTGTTACCGGATCTACACCTTGGTTCAAGGAGACACTCAACCCTTTGGCTCACACCAGGACCCTTCTCAATGTTTTGAAGAAAGGGTTTGGGCAATTTGGTCCATTAATTCAGTCCTTTGTGGGAGGTTTCAGCACAGAGAGGAAAACCCACTCCCGGAGCACCTACCCCATTCCTCCCAGGGCAGAAGGACCTTCTACATGAGGCTGGACCCAAAGGCTGCCAAAGCTCTCTCTCTCACTACCCTTACAGGTTTTGGAATCAATCCATGCTAACCTGCGAGATCAGCAATCCTTCAACAACTGAGCGGAGTGAAATTTAATTTGCAGAATGGATGACTGTCAGTGTTTGGCTGCAACCTAACGGGGCTGTGCAATGCCTCAGTTCTGGGCAGGATGCTGCCGCAGCACTGACTTGCCTGGACTGGGTACATGGCCTCAAATCCACTTAGTAATGCTGATCTGTCTCTTTTTGCCTCTTGTGTAGGAATTTTCTCTTAAAATAGAGTCAGACTGGCTGCTCTGGATCTCAGCAAGCTGCAGAAAATTGCATTGCCAGCTTGTAACAATCTGCAGCAATCCTGACTCCCATTGGAGAGGGCAGAACCTGGGGGTTCTGAGGACATCAGTGAGGACATCGATCCCCTTCATCCTACCCTTAACACTCAGTCATTGCTGCAGATGTGGCCAGGATTTTCTCTCCAAGAAAGAGCATTGCAAGTGAAAAGTAAGTCTAAACAAAAAATGCCCTCTAGAGTATTGCCACACATGTATATAGTGAGCAGAAAGGCAGTGTGTTACAGTGTCCCAACACAGTAACAGAATCCCTAAAAGACAAAGATTAATCAAAGAAGTACAGGTGGGGAGTCCCTCATGCCTGATATCCATGCTGGATCTCATACAAGTTTATCCACTTTATCAAGTAAATAACAAAGCCAGCATCAGCCTGATCCAACCACTCACCTACTCCAGCATGCTTCAGATCAAGTCCTTTCCATTAGCACTGCAGATCCGGAAGGCTGAGTCAGACACCTAAGCTCTTTTGGTGCTTTAAGATATAGATGTTGAAAGACAACTTCATCTCCTAAGCTGAGAGAGGGGAGAGGAAAGGAAGGAGCCTCTATTCAGATGTGTAGCAGCAACCTTAGCTTCATTGAGAAGACAAAACAAACATCTAAATTCACAGTAGACATTTCTATTAATCCGGACAGGGCTTGATTTAGGTTAGGAAACCAAACAATATCACCTTCAAATAGCAGTTTGCAAGTGTTAATCTTGCTCTGAACAGTTATTTCTGTACAGAGTGCCATGAATTGTGGAAATACAGACAAAATAAAGGACGGTCAAGAATGAATTGCAGCAAGATAGAGTGTGCTTTTTGCAAAGATACACTCTGGTTTGGCCGCAAGCTCCAGGAATAATGCTTTATGTCCCGTGCTGTGCAAGGAGTTGAGCACAGTGTTCCCTTCTGTCCCAGCAAGATGCAATCTTCACACAGCCCCACACCTATCAGTAGCAGGAAAAGCCCTGAACATCCCGCATTGTGTTTCTCAGATGTGGATTTTACTCTTACAATTACAAATTCAGTGCAAAAAAAAATGGAAATAAAAGTTTAAAAGGTCAGACTTATCAGTAGTTCAGTATGAAATTACCTTTGAATTGCACTCTGGTATATGTCAGTGTCAGTTTCTTCTTCACGTCTTTGAAATATTCCCAGTGAAGCCTTCTCTGGTGTGAGTACGCGGTGTCTGAGTACCACCATGCTGCATGCACACTCTGTTGGGATGGAAAAAAATTATCAACACTCTTGCATAAGTCCTACTCCTCCTGTGTCCAGTAGGTTTTAAAAAGGAGTTCAGAGAGTTCAGACAGAGATTATTCAGACCTGGAGAGATTTCCATACAGAGCTAAAGGTTTGATCACTTTTACTAACTCAGAGAAGAGATTAATAGCCTGAGAGCAATACGACAGTGATCAATGCAGAGCATCTTGGCAATGTGCATCAAAAGAAAAAATACGTGCTGTGCTTTTTTTCTCTCTTTTTTTTCCTTTTCCCATTTTTGGGGGGTGAGCATCCTGCATGTCCAGCATCTCAGGGTGCTCAGCACTGACTGTTTGGTGATGGGCTGAGGGGCAGCAGCTGGAGATGCTCCAATGATGAGCTGGCTCAGGCTAACTTCCTCTGCATCAGCATCCAGTAGTTCTGGTCATTCAAGACTAGACAGCAGGCTAGATCAACCTTTAGTGTGGGCTAATCTCAGCTGCTCTTAATGTTCTTAAATGCCCATGTCAAGGAGGAAAAAGCAGAGCTTCACCACGACAATTTAAGAGAGCTACTAAAACAAGTCTAGCAGGGATAAGCAGATCTCACCTTGACACAAGCCTACAGCGTAAGCAATTTCTGCAGGGAAGTATGCAAAGTCCCCAGTCCATTGTTCACCAACCTGGGACGGATTTAGTTCATTAAAAATAGTTAATGGGATGTTAATGGCACTTAATTGCATGCATTGTGCTGGTTTTGCAGTGATTTTTTTTCCCCCTCGATTCACAAAGATGGGATTAAGTGCTAATGTATTGCAGGCTGCTGAAACGTATTACCTGTGGTCATGATTTTAAACACATGTAAAGGTGCTAATTGCATTCAGTTGACACAACTGTAGATGGGAAGATCATTTTTCGCACCTTATCAGCACTGGTGAGGCGCTAACTGCATTCAGAAGACACCACTGCTGTTACAAAGGTAGTTTCTTGCACTTCATCAGAGCTTAACACATGCTTAGCAATGCGGCTAGCCAAAAATATCGTACTATCAGAGTTAATGAGGTGCTTGCGCGTTATTAACAAATGGAAATTGGGAGGGGGGGGGAAACACTTTTTTTTTTTCCTTCTTTTTAAGAAACAGTAACAAATTCTTGCAGGTGCCACACGTCTGGAGTTGGTGGTTGCCTACTTTGGTGCAATTTCTGAGTGTGCTGCTAGTGGTTTCCAGTGGCTGCCTGCCAACGGCGATCAGGTGCGATTATCCAGAGTCCTGCAGCAGAGCAGGTGGGATGGCATCTCTCCAATTTCTGAAACAACAAGGGCAAAGGCTGACATCAAAAAGAACTCTGGGACTTTTCTGAACCTCAGCAAAGGTTCAGGCGAGACTAAGGTACGAGTAGCACACTTCGGTGAGTGCTCTTCTCTTGCAGCTCTCCCATGTAGCTGCTACCATGCCCACTGGGATCCCAGGCAGCCAGCCTGGCACTAGAACAAGGATTATGCTTCTCTTGTAACTTGAGGAAGAACAACATGCACACCCTCTGGGTTTTACTTAGGCAAACCATGAGTATTTCATAGTCTCTGATATCTGTAGCAATATAGCCCACTCTCTATCACCTCTTGTTCTTTTGCACTAGCATCTCTAACATCTCTCTAAGAAATGTTGCTGGTGAAAAAGCACAAGCTTGGTTTGTGAGGCCATCAAAGGTTGTTTTGATATCACAACTCGCCACTTGGTGCAAATTCAACTTATTTTGTTATGCTTTGGCACCCATTACTGATTATCCTGCTGCCCTCCTATGCTTTGAAGGTCATAGAACCGTTTGAGTTGAGAAGAGACCTTTAAACGTCATCCAACACTCCTGCAATGAACAGGGACTTCTCCAGCTAGATCAGGTACTCAGAGCCCTGTCCAGCCTCACCTTGAAGGTACCCTTCTGCCTGTGGTCTGCCTGTGGTCACTGACTGGAACTCCTGTTCACTGGGGGCAATATGCTGAGGTCATTAGGCTGTCCTGGGTCATGTGGACTGACAGCAGATGTCCCAGCCCCATGGGGGAGGACTGGTCTCAGGCAAAAATTCCTGCTAAGTCTTTCTGCTCCAAGTAAAGAAGCCTGTGATAAACCAGTATCTTCTGCTGGAAATAAAGCTAGCTGGTAGAAGAGCATCCAAAGGTTCCTCTGGCACAGGATGACCAGTGACTTCTTGCTTCCCTACGTCCAAAGAGCACAGGCAATCAGGTTCCACAGCTTGCATCATCTCTCAGATTAATGTCAGGTTACACAGAGGAGCAAGCAGTGATAAATGATTATTTAGCTTTCACAGATAAAAGACCACATACCACACTTCTGTCTCACAGTCAGGTTTGGAGCAAAGGGATGCACTTGTGTGTGTGCTTGCAGGAAGATGAAGGCTGTGCTATCAGCTGTGCTAGCAGAGCAGAGCACGCTGCACAGCCAAAGCATGCCCACTCAGAGTGCTGAGGGTTAGTGTTTGTGTATGTCCTGAGATGACCTTCCTGCACCTGCCAGGCGCAGTGGTTTTACAGTAGTGCTGCTGAGCATCAGCCACGACCCAATGGTCAACTCCAGCTGCAGCCACAGCAATGAACACAGGGGAGACATACCCACAGTAGAGTCACTGGCTTCAAGAGAAAAGCAAAGAAAACAAAGCGTCATCTAGCCTGAAAATACCCACTATGTGCTTGTCATGCTGGCATAATGTTAACAAAAAGCTGAAATTTCAACTAACAGAAACATGAATATTCCCCCGCATTACCTCCAAAATCCTCAGCAAATAGAGCTAATCTGAAGACACAAAGATAGATTTGCAAAGCAAATTCAGCCCCGCAATGCACACATACCACTCCCGAGGAGGGAGCTGTGAGCCAGCAAGGGAAGCTCTTTTCCCCAGCACACCGATGAGCACAGTGCTGAGCTGGGGTAGGAACCAAGCCTCCAGCCACAGCCCGTATCTTTTTATATTGCCTTGTAAGGCTTTCTCATGCTTTCTTTCTTGCAGAGTCACTCAGCATAAATTTTCTTTCTTTCTTTCTTTTTAAAAAAGCTTTCCCTTGCAGCCGTGTAGCTTGGGAGTTGTATTTTTTTCATCTGATGAAAGGTTGCCTTTCAACGTGTTCCATCTGATGAAAGGTTGTCTTGGAGAGTGGAAATAAAACAGTTCCAAAGGAATCCCATTTGTAGGGGTCTGAGTGTGGCCATGCATAGGTCAACACACTTTTGGTCATGTAGTACGTGAAGCAGAAGAAAGAGATTTTTTCGGTGGCATAAATTAATGCCATCTAAGACACTGTGCATTTGCATTCAATGCCACACCTTCTGAGAGGAACACTGCTGCTCTTACTAAGCATGTTTTGGATGGCAAAGATTGACTTGCACTATGTTTGCAACTCATCACTGAGGTGCAGATGGAAATGATGCCATTATCCTGAGATGATGAGTGGGGAAGCTGTTGCAAGGCATGTCTTGCAGCTGCTCACTTCTTCAGAGCTGTTATGCTGATGTGGCTCTGTGAGTAAGCAGCTCTGACAGCCAGAGGGGTTTCCTCATCTCCTGGAAAGAGAGGTCACACTTCCATGGGACTGCACATAGCCTAGGAAGACCCCATGCCTCTTCCTTGCCTCCCAGTGCTGCTCTTGGAGCAGTCACTCAAGTGTTAAGAGCTTCCCTTCTCCACCAGCACGTTCTCTGCATATCAGCACCTACTGGCATCAACATCCCTGCTCCATGGGAGAGAAAGTGTCTTCTGTGGCTGAGGGGAAGACTGGAGCTTGGAAACACATGTTCAATTCCTGCCTCTTATGGCAGGTAGGTTTTAGGATTCTTTCATCGTTTCACTGTTTCTTTCCCCAGCTATAAAGTGGGAAGAAACCTATTTCTTTCCTCTATTATCTTTAACTCCATCTGTATCTTGATATCTAGTATTTATCTATAAATGAAAGCAAGACTATTTCTAAAGCACTCACAAACCGCCTGACCTGCCCAACCTTTTTGGGACAATCCACAAAGCCATTGCAGAGACGCCCACGTTGCTGGCTTTGCTCGGGGTCTGCTGGCATTTCTCAGCACAAGCAGTAACTAATAACACGGGGGGAGCAGAAAACTCTTCCTCCGGGGGAAGAAGCACAACCCAGCTGACTGCAGGATGAAACTTACTGCGGTACGAAGGGATCACCATGGAAACCTCTTTATATTGTTTCAGCCAATCTTTCTGTGCTGTCACTAACAATATCACCTTCTTGCTAGCCATAAAGCAAGGATTCCCAAAGAGATTTGCAATCCTCGTGGGCTGGCTGAGTCATCAGCCATTGGTGCCAAGCTAAGCACCAACAGCCTCTGGGTGAGCAGGGAGCAGGATAAAGCCAGTAACTTCTCCACAGACAGCCTGAAATGGGCCCATTTGGAGAATTCACAACAAGTGAAGCTCTGCAGGAACTAATTATTGAGAAAAGAAATCAATTTTGTCTTCCAGATGTAGTGGCAATTGGAAGGAAGGGCACTGCTGTCTCTTTGGGCCAACTTCACCCACCCTTACATAAACACGTGTCATAAAACAAGACGTGGTCCCTCATGCTCCAGTGGCTGTAGGCACACAAAAGTTTCAAACTACAGATAGGGTCTCTGAGGAACTCTGGGAGGACCTTTAATGACCACCTCTCCTTGAGAACATCCATGTTTGCCTACACAAAGTGCTGCTCTACAGACGTGTCTCCTGGAGCTCCAGGTCAGTGCCTTAGCCCTGTGGAAGCCTGCAGACTCCAGTAATCTCATTTGCCCCCAAAAAATACAACTGCCAACAGCAAGGATGGGCACGTCAGTGAGTGCGGCACTTGAGCAAGGAGCAGGCCATGATCAGCCAGCACCCCCGTGCCTTCTGCTGTGCAATTGCCTTGCCTAATTACTTCATGCCAAGAAATAGTTTCTAACATATCAGAGGAAGCGCAGTCCTGAGAAGGGCTTTGTGTACCAACAAAGCTCTCAGTAAGTACTAAGAGCAACAGCTGCTAAGAAGAATCACCTTGTCTTTCACTCCACACAAGGATGCAGCTCAAACCTCAGTCATTATCTTATTGGTATTCCACTGAAAAACTAAAAAACAAAACAATATAATACAGCTACAGAATGCTCAGTGCTAGGTGAGCACACACCCTCACAAAGAGGCATAACAAAGTATTGAAACCGACTCCAAAGCTTAGGAAAAACTGCTCATTTTCAGTTACCTTTTTTTTGTATCCAAATAAACAAAAGATAGTATTAAGTTTCCACTCTGAGCTTTAGTCCTAGAAGACTAGCCTCACTAGCAATTCCTGCTAAAAGATGATTACAGCAGTGGCTCTGAAAGGTGGGCCAGCCTGACCCTGCACTTAGCACAGGTGCCTCGTTCTAGGCATCCAGGAGGTGTTCCAGTTTGTGTTTGCTAATCAGAAACTTAATGGCCCAGCTTTTTATGATGGATCTGTCACTATGGTTTATTAGACAGGAATGTCCACCCACTGAATGAATAAATTTAGTTATCCCCATTCCCGGTCAGCTCATCATCTGCCACGTTACAACATAGGTGCATGTTTGGATCTGCTTCCTTAATAAACTCATTAATCAGTACAAATGCTGTATTAAAGCAGGAATTTTCTACCTCCTGTCCCCCAGGAGCACATCCCAGGCTCATCCCAGCTCCCAGAGAGGAAAGATGGATAAACAGACCACTGTAGGATACCTTGGAAAATGGCTTAGATTTGCCACTTGTACTTAACCACTTGCAGCTGGTGGTCTTGGGCTGCTCCAGCTGTCAGAGGACTCCTTGTCCTTCTTGTTTACCTCTGTTCTTCCTGGCACAGACCATCTCCCATTGAAACACAGAACTCCAGTTAATGCTGGAACAGCCTGTTCTCAGGCAAGGCCGTTCAGTACTTCAGTAATATAAATAACAGGATCTCAAGTCTATTTCTGACATGATGTTACATTGTGAAGGAAGTCAAAGAACCATTTTTCCCTGTGAAGTGCAGTTAAATAATTTAGAGAAAAGATGATAAAATCGCAGACAGTGAACACATCTGTTTGAAAGGGTTCCTACAGATGAGACTTAAAAATTTGGCTTATGGTCAGATCTGGTGGGGTGCTCTCAACTAAGCCTTCTTCTCCAGCAAAATAAACCTTTTAGATTAAACCTACCCATTTTTGGATTACAATTTGTTTTTTCTTACTAGTGAGCCCAAATCAGCTTTTCAAAATCTGATGTTTTCTGGAAACTGTAAATTTCACTTTGGAAATGCTGTTTCAGAAACGTTCCTTGTCAAGTTTTGGTGTGCCATTTTGAATTTTTTTTCACCCCCACATTTTGTAATGCTACTGTCATGAAAATAAATGAAACATAGAAACTATTAAATGAGAAAAAGAATTTGGAAAACAGTCAACGTAACCTTTGAGGAGATTCTGATAAGAATTTGGATCAACAGATCTTGGAAAAGCTTAAAAAAATATTTTGACTCCTTGGTTTAATATGTGCTAAAAGGTTTCCATACACATCAATCACTGTGTTATATAGACTTCAGAAAGAGAAATGAGTAGAAAGGAATAGAGCCATATTATGCACTTACTACTGTACTTACTTATGCCGTGGATTTATAGTGCTGCTCCTACAAGCTTATTTCACCATAGATTTCTTCCTGTCTCAGGGAGAGTAGAAGAGGTTTGTTGGGAGACAATCTGAGAAAAAAAAAAAAAAAAACATAAAACTATCAAGAATAAAAATAAAACACACAAAAGCTTGTTTTTAAATCAGTAAAGGCTGCATATATTCATGAACCCTTCACACTTCATTTTATAAGACAGAAAAATGGTGGAATTGTTATTTGTTCAATGTTTTATTTAAAAAAAAAATTAAAATTTGTTAAATTATGCCATCATGGTTAATCTATCATCGCCAATCCGGATGCTATGAATATTAATACTTATTCTTCAATAATTCAATTAGCAATTCAATAATTAATGGGAATCTTAATATTTATTAATATTTTCATCATTCATTTGGAGTCTCTCCATTCCTCCATCTGTCTAGCTGTTCTGCACAAAGCTCACCTCTGACTCCAAGGTCCCTGTGCATCAAAACATTTGACCACGCTCTTGACTTCAGGAGCAAGAGAAGCTCATCAATGGCAGCAGAGCTCCCTTCTGCATTGGCTGCATGAGCTTCATCCAGGCTCCCACCTACAGCTTTTGGAAATATTCCTTTAGCTTTTGCTAATGAGAAAATTTGCCTTGAAATACTGCTTTTATGCAGCCTAAAAGGTCACAACCTCGTTGAGAAGAGTGGAAGGGAGCGTGGAAACTGTGCTGATACCAGACATGTCATTACTTTTGGGCCACTGCTGAGACAACACAGATCTCCGAGAGGGAGGCTGTCACGGAGAGCTGCATTCAAATGTTTGCCTCTTTCTCCTTTTTGCTCTCCTTGCACATTCCAAACATCGCAGTGAAGATCAAAGACTGCAAATGGGTTGCTTTCCCCCAAAAGGCAAACCAACCAGTCTGGTTTCCCAGCTAAATTTATCTCGGGTGGTTATTAGCAGAGATGCAGACTACGAGGGGGAAATTTGGCTAGCTTCTCTTAGTCTCTAAGCAATGAGAAGACAGAAAGAAGAAAGGCAGCTCCCTGAGTGCATTAACCCAAGGAGCACGTAGGATAAGTTAACTGTCTCACTGTTTTCCAGGTCTGCCCCTTCCCAGTATCCAAACGTCCTTCCCACTGCTGCTAAACCTCATCGGCATTAAGCACAGCAGTCCAGCACCACTAAGTACATCCAATCCAAACACTGCTTAGAAAACCAGTTTGAAAGCAGTAAAAAGTTCTTCAATGAAAGCTAATTGCTTCGAAGCTGCTGAGAAATAGCTTACAGTCAACAGAAGCCTCCAGTAGGATAAGTGAAGCCCACTTGCCAAAGGGTCAAGTCAGGTCAAAAGAGTTCTCCAGCTTGCTTGCAAGCTCACACAGAGTTATTTGTAACTCTGCTGTCTCCCACTCTACCAGGATGTGCCAGGTGGGCAAGCCAGGAGCTCCCCACTGTGCAGTGGAAAGAGCTTAGGGGTTTCTGCCACAGGAAAGCTACAGCCCCAGGAGGCGAGACTGACAGACAGACAGACAGAATTAGGAGGTGCTTGCCTTGCACTGGGGTGACTCAATTCTACATAGCATAAATCACTCTGCTTGTGCCAAACAAAGCTACATCAACCCAAAATAGATGCAAGCACACCTGTTGATGTAAACAAATCACGTCTTTCTGTTCCAACCAATCTCATTTAATTGTTAGATGACAGCTTGAAACAAAGCTATGCCTTGCCCTATGAGAAATACACAAGTCAAAGAAGACGACAGCATTGCCCAAAGCAATGAGGAGCAAACAGCCATGCTGGCTGCAGTGAGTGTGTGGGAGGGGATACAAGAGGACAGCCTGCAACGATTTGGGTCCTTGTGGATCAGTAGGAAACAGACATTAAGCTTATCAAAGAGTGAATTTTCTCCTGGCTTTAACTCCCTGTTGCCAAAGCTCACGTGAAACCTACAGAACTGAAGTTAGATGGCTGGAAATTCGAGAATTAGGAGTTGTCTGACAAATTTATTAATGCTTACCTACTTCTGTCACAACGTAATAAACAGATTATGCATTGGTTGGTCATATAAATGGTAGCCATGGAGAAACAGTCCCATATCTCTCCAGAATAAACAGCGTTGCACGGTTTTAATTGTGTCCTGATGTTATAATGATCACAACTAAACTGGGTAATCATTCATTAAACATGAGCTAATTCTATGTCCTGCTATAATTATTATTGTTTCCTGAAAACGTAATGTGTAGTACAAGTACAATAAGCACAAATTGAAATATTGCTTTTGGAAAGTTATTTATTACTACCTTCAGCTGTAAACATTTGTAACTGAAATTTATTGGTCCACGGCCTCTTCATATAAATATTTTATGTTCAGCCTCAGGGATCTGCGTCTTCTTGTTTAAATGTCTCAGTCTTGGTGTCTGCACCAGCAAAATAATCTCAGGAGAGGAATTCTGCTGTCCTGCATTACTTGACCATCCTGCCACTAACGTAAGGCAGCACTACGTGTGTTCTACATTTCTTGTGCATAGGTAGCAGCAGGCTCGTTGTATTACTCTGGCTAATTGATTTGTTAACGTATCACTTGGAGCATTCCTACATGTCATACGGTAGCGCTAAGTTATTTCTTCTAAGCCTTTTATTGAAATAATTGGGCTGAGATAAATGTGGGGTGACCAGAAAGCATCAGTAAACATCAGTGAAGAGGAAGAGGAACTGGGAAGGAGATTATGCTTATTCCTATTTCCATGCCAACAGGACAAGAAGTCCGCCAAAGCAGAGAGAAGCAAGGGTTGTCGAGATGATGGGAAACAAGCTTCACACCTCGACCTTTATGTCAGTTTGACAGGGGAGGCTTGGAGCCAGCTAGACGTGAGACGCCGACAGCACCTCAGTGTGATACCAAAATGACTGATGCACAGAGCAGCACCGTGAGACCAAATACACAGATACAGTCAAACTGTAGCGCATGGAAGGAGGGGAATCTTGCCTTGACTCCTCTGGTTCAGAAACCCAACACACCTGAAGAAAACACTAAGCCTCCAGCTCAGCTTGTTGCCCTCACCCAAGGCCAAGCAGCTTCAGCAGGTGTTGCTGAACACACTGTCCTGTCGTGCTGGCTGATCCTACCATCCCTCCTGCACCCAATGCTGGGACTGTGCTGCTCCTGCTGATGGAGATGTACAGAGGGCAATAAAGAGGCGCCTGTTCAATCCCAACCACTAAATAATAATAAATCATTTGGGTTTCCATGGCACCCATCCAGAAAAGTTGAAGGAACTGAAAATGAAGTAGCTGAACGGCTCGCAAAAATAATGTATGCTTTTTAATGATAAATTACAGTTTCTACAGTAGAGGACTGGAAGAAGGCCAAGTCCATATCAATCCTTTCAAAAGGAACTAATGGTTCTCCCAGGACTCCTAAGCCCTCCCCACACTACCAGGAAAAACAGCAGCAAAGATCCTCAGAGAAAGCCGTAGAGCCTCTTGATGAATACAATATGCAAAGGGTGAGCCAGCATGAGATTTGCAAGGAAAAAAATCACTCTGTCCTAAATAATAAAAATTTACGGAAAGGAGAAACAAAGTAATGGCTGAGGGACAGGCGGGAGACACGGGTGGACTCAGAGGGATTTCATCTTAAGTGCCCCAGAAGAGTGTTAACCCTTGGAGCATGACATACACGCTCACGCTTTCAGCACTCGCTTTCAATTACCTGCACTGGGGGACTGCTGAGCGTATTTGCCTCTGGATTCCTGATTTTCATAAATGGACAAACACGCAGGCGGGTGCCTCTCTCCGGCGCCTGTTCTCATCTCCGTGTGTTCCGAGACTTTCCATCCCTACAGCCACTTGTGCGGGTTTTATTCCCTCCTGCTTAATTTCTGGGCTACCAGCAAGTCATCCTTTATGGCAGGATTTTTAACGGCCCTGAAGTACTCGGTGCTACATCACTTATAGCATGTAAGGGTTATTGATCTCCGCAGTTCATCCCGCTAAGTGGCTCCCATCGAGTGCCGGGAAGTCAAGCAGTGTGAGCTCTGCAGCCTGTCTCCCAGGCTCAGGGTGAGACCAAGGCTACTCGGAATTCTTTTGTTTTTTTTTCCATTGGGAACAAGAGTGTGTGTAATACTGTTAACACGCTGTGTTTGCATGCCCTTAAAAACAGTTTTATAGCTATACTGAGTGCCTTCAAACATTAAATATGTTTTGTAAGTAGCTGGCTAACTAGTCGGGTGCACTGTAAATGCAGTAGTAAATAAAACAATAAGACTGAATATCAACTTTGTTTTTCACCAGGGGCACTTTTCAGTCCTGCAGTAATTCTCAATGTTTAAAACCCTGATTTCTATTTTTGAAGCTGCATTACAACTGGAATTTACACCTAATCTCTCTCTGTTATGCTCTCTTTCTCTCACCTGTTTAATCTGATTACGCTCCATGAAGAGGGGATGAGTTTCGTACTGAATGGGTGGGAACGGTTTCTTACACTGGAAATTGGCTTTCTAAAAGCAGCAGTAGTGTTAAACCTGATGCTACTTGTTTCACATCTAGGTGACACTCCTGCTTGCTTGCTAGCAAACTCCTGCTTGCTTGATGTTTTCACTTACTGTAAGATTGCAGATGCTTCTGACATGACCCATCTCACTGAGCTGTGCTCTGTGGTCAGTGCAAAGTGCACCTGCAAGATGAGGGATGCCAGGTAGAGCATCAAGATGAACTGCCCAAGTTTAACCTGTCCTGACATTTTCTGTTACGGATGGAGGTTGGCATCAAGTGGAGCTATTTTATGTCCCTAAAACTCCATGACTGCAATCTTGCTGGCTTCAAACAGACATTCACTGCGAGAAGAAAGAGGCATAGCAAAGAACTGAGAAGGAGAAAGAAGAATTCACTCATGAGGTTTAATTTTTCTCCTGTGTCCTGTCCTGGCAGGACACACAAACAGAGCAAACCCCCTTGCAGCATGCACATTTCCTACCTGCCAGGGCCCACATATACCCCTGCAGAGCTTCTGTAGCAGCAGGTTGCAGCTTTGCCATGAAAAATTGCAGCCGAGCAGACCTAAACCATGCAAAAATCCTAATATGACATTCACAGTCCTTTTATAGACAAGTTTCCTTTAAAGTAAGGGCTCTTTGCTATTTCTGCTGCTTCTAGCATCGGATGCAGTTTTGCCCTCCTGCTAATGCAGAATTCAGACCTGCTGCTCATTTTATGCTGCTGCAGGGACAAAACAATGCTCAGATGAGCTGGAAGCCAGCGGGGTGAGGTGCCCTGGATGACCCTCTGACTGGGGGTTGGAGCTCAATGATCTTTAAAGTCCCTTCCAGCCTAAGCCTTTCTATGATTCTATGACTGCTGCTCATCCAGACACGTGCTGTCACAAAGCTCTGCTGCTGCCAAACACAGCCCATAAATCAAAATGTGAAGATATGAAGCGGGACCGAGGCATGACTGTAGAGTGCCTGAGATCCGAGATCAATATTCATTTTACAAACCTCTCTGAAGAGTTCCTTAATTAATTGTTGGAATTAAAGTCCAAATTGACCCCTCAATTTGTTCCCGTGGCCTTTAAATCAATTTTCTTCTCTTTGCAAAACATCATTTTAGGACAGGCAAACAAAACAGCACAGTTTTTAATGAGGTATTTTCTCCATAGATGCATACCCACCCTCTGAATATATTCTAAGCAGGATGCATAAGCCACAGAGCCAGCATCTTCTGCTTTAATCTGGGTCTGGAACGACCAGGGCTGGCTGACAATTTTGCCTCATAATGAAAGCCAGAGGAAGGAGAAGAATGGTTTGCCAACGTCCACAGCCCTGGCTTCCTCAACCATCTTTATTTTCCATTTCTTTACTAAATGTTCGCACCTTGGGTTATGGATCTCAGAGACCCCTTATTTTATGCCCCTTCTTAACTGCTGCAACTATAATCTTCTGAATTTACCTTCCCACTGTGATTCACAAAGCAAGGAAAAGACAAAAAGCAATTCAAGAGATGCAGGGTTTTTTCCTACTGCCACTGAAGTCCCAGTTGTATCAGCACTACAACGCCATTTCCCAAGCTTGCAACGCAAGCCCCATAATCCATGCACCACCACCTTCTTGCATTTTTTTCCTGGATTCCTTAATGTCCATTGTTTTGCTGATGCTTTCCACGGAGTTTGCAAAACCACAGAATTACAGAACTGTAGGTGTTGGACCGGACCTCTAGGGATCACCTAGCCCAACCCACCTACTAAAGCAAGTTCCCTACAGTAGCTCACACAGCAAAGCGCCCAGGCAGGTTTTGCATCTCTCCAGAGAAGACTCCACAACCACCTGAGTCAGATAAAGCCAGAACTTAGCTCTGCAGATGGCATGCTGGTGACACCCTCTTACCATTTCCTAGCTGCATCCTATGTAACACTTCTCTCTGAGAGAGCAGGCAATGCCCAGCGATCAGCTATGAGTGCTGATCAGATCCTGCTGGGCTCTTATCTGGTAGACCCAAGACTGGATTGAGACAAGCCATTTTTCCATTCACTGTCTCCCGGACATGGAAATAAAGCCCTGCTCAGGATGACAAGGATGGGTTTAATGCCAAAATGAGACTTCTCCTGATCAGCAAACCATATCTAGCTGGATCATGAGCTTTCTCCTCATCCACAAATGGGGCAAAGGCATCCAAAAGCCATCAAAGGCCTAGGATGAAAGGCATGTGAGCTTGACATGAAGTATTCATCTCTGAGGGACTATAAATTGGCAGAAAGACAGAAGTACATCAGCATTTGATGGATCTTAAAAATGTTATACAGAATCCACCGATTCAGTTGCACTTCCTCACAGCAGTGAAGAAAATCAGTAAGCAAATACACATGTAATCCACTGAGAGAAATTTTCCACGTTTTCAAAGGCCACAGTGGGGCTGTCAGGTAGGCTCTGGAGGCACCCAAAGGTGCTGGCATGTCACACCCAGTTCCCTGGTATGTGCTGGGACACCACGGAGATGGGTAATGAACACAGGCAGATAACACGCCTGCATTTTAATAGCACACTCCTGTGCAATTTTTTTAAATTGATAGCTCTGCACAGAATTCACAGATGAATACCATCTGGTGTGGTGATTTATTGCCCCTGAATTTCTCAAGTTACTTTTTTTTTTTTTTTTTCCTCCTTACTTTTCTCATCTTACCTTTTCCTTCTATTTTCTTTCTACAAGAACATTTCCTATAGAAACGCAGTTGAGAGAGACATTTCCCTAACATGCTATTTTATCATAAGATAAATAGTGGCCTGTCACTAGACAGACCAACAAACAACTGATGTATGGGATCTATTTAATATCTCCACCACTCCAGAGGCCTTCTGGCCTTACATGTTGTCTCTTTCCTCACTGTAAGTTTCCCTTTTCTGGTCAAACGAGAAAATGAATGTATGATAATAGCATTAAAGAGAGTATTTTAATGCATAAACACAAGGACAAAATAGCCCCAATTGCCCGTGACTTATAAGCTGTTGAAAAACACAGTGAACTTTTCCTAACTTTGATTTGTGGAAAACAAATTTATCTCCAACTCATGTCTCACCACAGTCTGTGTGTGTGATGTCCATCAGCACAGCTTCCAAGTTCTTTTTAGTCCTTAACAGATCTGGTCTTCTAGCACTGGCCCGTACTGGCATTGCTCTTGTGTCAGCTGGGTGGGAAGAACGTGGTGTGTGATGCTCCTTAGAGTCAGCAGGAATGGGAAGGGAAACCTGTGCTTTGGAAAGGGACAGACTAGTTGTGTCAAAATTTCAGTTTTGGAATCTGAACATCGTTGTGAAATAAGTCAAAAAGCTGTAAAACCTGAGAGTCTGCCAACTCATGCCACGCACCTTTGCCTTTTATAACTAAGACACAACTTCTGAATGTACACACAACCCCACATTTCAAGGTGTTTTAGTCTGGTTCATGATAGAAATGGGATCAAGAGTCTGAAGTAGATTTATCGTTACCAACAAGCCCAGATTCCCCAGAACACCGAAGCACGGTTCTGGGAAAAGAAACGTGAGACGTGGTGATGTTGTCCTCCCAGTCTGAACAAGCATATGGTAGCCAAGAGCCAGGCCTTTGTTTTTCTTTAAAGAGGGGTGTCATCCTGCATAGCAGAAACTGTTTAATTAGCCATTTCATTTCTGATTTCACAGAAAATGATACACTGTTTTGGCTTGGACTTTATTGGATTACCCAGTATCCAGCCCCTGGGTATGTCTTTGACATAATACATCATAGCTTTAACAAGACCATTTTCTCCGTGTGCTAAGCAGATCCCAGAAGAATCTAATACTTTAAGCCCTAGCAGGACGTGTATGGGGGGAAGGGTGGGGAAAGACACCCAGCACTTAAGCCTGCACCTCACCTGAGCTGGGCAATTTTCAGCAGTGTGTTTTAGCTAACAACCTGCCCTGAAGTGAATTAACAGGAGGGGTGGGCAATGCAGCTGCCTGGGAGCAGGATGGACTGGGTGAGCAGCGCTCTTCTCTTTCACTAGGAAAAAAATCAATGCTGCTTTAGGATTTTTACAGTGCTTGGCTGCATGCCAGATACTCCTTTTAACCGTTTGTTGAAAGCTGTCTGTGCTGCTCAAGTGGTAGGGGGGCACATCTCTTCTCACTGGATCTGTGCTGCAGTGGGATGGAGCACAGCTGTTATAGGAAAAGGCCACACAAAGGCAACTCCAGTTGTCTCTGGGGTACAGAATGACCCACGCAGTACTCCTTTGACAGCAAAGGTCTTTTAAAAACATCTCAAAGTTGCCCACTAAGAAAAAAGCTAGATTAGAGTTTTGAGAAGTCCGTGACAGATAAACATAACAGGGGTCCCTGTTAAAAGCAGCTTTAGGACAGCAGCCTCCAGGAGTGCTCTGCTACCCACCCACTCTTCTGCAGAGAAGAGTAAACACTGGCAGACCAGAACTACTTTCAAGCACAACATTGCTTGAAGCTCGCTGCCTCCTTCCGTTATTCTCACTTGATAGTTTTCCAACCCATTCAAGTGAAGGCTTGGAAGGGGGTGGTGGAGCAGCCCTCAAAGAAGAGTTGGAGGCTTGTGTATCTTGTGTCCCAGCAGCCCTGGTGTGATACTCTCTGGGCTTCCTGGCTGGTGAGAACAGCATCACAATTCCACCAGCTGTGCTCTCCCCCCTCCAGGACTCCTGCATGAGCAAACACGTGGCAAGGACCAGCAAGGCAGAGCACCAGCAGAAGACCCACCACACTGCTAATGGCAGTGAAAGAGGTGAGGGAAGAGTGAACCCAGGGCCAGTGAAGCAGCATCATGCCCTCTAGCCTCCTTCTCCAACACTGTCAGCTACGGTCCGAAGCAACAGAAATTTCTCCTAACAAAGTGACTCCACGCTTTTCATTAAACTGTTAAGATTAGAAAATTGTGCTTGATGGCTAAAGGCTATGCTTTTACTTACAGACAAGTTTCCTGTAAGCTGGTCTGAAAAACAGTGCTCTGGCACGAAGGACACAACACCGAAAGCCCACATGGATGGATTGCAGCACTCATCTGCAAAGAAGGGACATGAAACAGTTTTGTAGATTATTTTCTCTCAGACTGAGTGAAAATGACCAAAGAAAAAGCAGTGATTGACAAATAGACATTTTTACATCAGTGAAAAAAAATAGAAGGACCAGTCCTGTCCCTGATACTCTTTGGTTCCCTAAAGACTAACACGAAGAACAAACCCCAAACTATTTGTGATTTTTCATACAGCTGCCGTATTAGACAACCAAATCAACCCTTCTGCTCTACTAGAAGGAAAGGCTCCTTTATTGTTTAAATATGTCAGGCTGAACAAAATCAGATTATAGATTGTTTGTCCTTTAACTAATAAGAAAGTATAATTAAAAGTCATGTTAAAGTTGAAAGATCAAGAGAGTTTGTGAAAGATAACAAGCTAGAAGCTGTCAAAACTGTCAGGTCATTAAGAAACAAAATAATTCACACCCCAGTAATTGCTTTTATGCTCATTTTCTTATAAATCCAGGAGGCATGAGTCATTAGTCCTTACAAAAGAGCCTTGTATATAAGCCTCCCAAATGCTATATTGCACTTTTACTTTCCAGGACTGTTTGCCACAGCTCTTGTCCTCCGAAGGCTTAAGGAAAGAGAAGGGGTGATGTTCAGATTCATGTGGGGAGACTCTGTAGGCTTTCATTACTGGTGAAATTTAACAGACCTCCAGCCTGAAATATTAATGTGAAGGTGAGAATGAAGTATCCATGGCAGATTTTGTCCTGAACCCCTGTAGCACACTGCAAAGTTGTAGCTTTGCATTGCTAAAACAGCATGCAAAGATTTTCCTCCTGCCCATTTCTGTGATTTCTTTGCTCTTTTTGAAATGAGGCATGTCAGAGCTAAATAAATTATGCAAGCAAACATTTTGGAATAGTAGCAAGATTTCTTCAAGCTCCTAGACACTTCAGGCTTTCTCACAGCAGCTCAGAGTCAGGTGTGCTGGAGGGGGAATACACCAATTTAAAAAGCTATGCCCCTCTGCTCAGTATTATTTCCACACGTTCAACTGGATGAGACTGAAATCACCTGCAGAGTTTTGCTTTTTATCTGAAACTGGTACTTGGGGATGGATGGGGGACAGTGAGGAGAGGGGAATGTTTTATGTTATGTTATTGGCAGTGTTTCTGACCTCCAGGTTTGCTCCTGTAGGTCTTCTTTGGGTGATGATGGAGATGAACCTGTTAAAGACGAGAAGGCTGATTTAACCTGATGCTGGATTGTAGGAAATACATTGTAAAGCCACACGTACCCATATTCAACCACTAGATGCCCCTGCAAGCCACGCAGCGTTCTGAACACAGTGTGAGTTTTGGCAGGCAGAAGAGGCAAAGCTGAGGTTCAACTTTAGCAGAAGGTGGATTTTTATCCTTTCCAAGGTTTTTGATATTGAGTCGTGCCTGTTTAGCCAGCTGTTTTATAACAAGGAACACGGCATGTGTTCAGAATAACTCAAAAATCTGATCGCACTTAACCTTGACGTGTACTTGTGTCTGGGCTTCACAAGTAAAGGGTGAAGGTACACCTCCTCTATTTCAGATAGTCTGAATGGTGCAAAAGAGCAGTATATGGGTATGTAAAAAGCCAACTCATGCTGTAAAGGGTTCCAGGTGTCATTTACTTACTGTGCTGCACTATGTAGTGCCAACTTATCTCCTTGAATGCTCTCAATGTGCCTGCTCAGGGAGAATGATGGAGCACAGACTGACCATTACTTTGAACTCAATGATTCCCAGGCTCCCATCTGTTTTCTGTAACATTAGCGGGGTAACAAAGCCCTTCCAGCTCTCACATACACTTTCTCTCCATAAGGCAGGACTGATTGCACACTCTAGAGAGAAAACTAAGGAAAAGTGAGCATAGCACCAGTAATCACAGGTATATCTGGAGTAACTAGCTGTCATCATTGGGAGAAAAGCATCAGATGTTGTGTGTCAGAGGTCTGAGAACTATGACCAAGGCCAGACTGAAGGCTGTTCCAAAGCTGGTACAGACTCACCCTAGCTCACACCTTGAGCTGCTACGTTCCCAAAGTCTGCTTTCTTCTTTCTTTCCTTCCTCCCTTCTTAAAAATAATAATAGTAATAATACATATATATATACACTTTTTTGGTAGTTCTTTTGAGGATCTCCATCTTCTCTGCAGAGACAGTCTCAGCATGCATCCTGCTCCCCCACAGGTGGGGCACACACCCCTGGGTTTCACTATGAATTTCAGCTGCAGAGCTGGCTGCCTAGCTCTGCATGCTTAGAGCAACTGAGATTTGGGGTTTGGATCTGAAGCCTGATCTTTATCAACACGTACCTCCTGCAAATGAAGGGGCTGAGGCAGGAAGCACCTGGTGACTAATTCTGACTCTTGACAGTCGGCCCAAAACGCCACTACCAGGATCATCTTTTGTCAGTTGCTTGAGCTTTTCTCACAGTTCTATACTTCGAGCTGCTCTGTCAAAGCTCAGTGGCAATACATGCCTTGCTTCTCCTTGGTTCTGAAGCCCAGACCTCCTCTTTTATCTGCTTTTAGGAGAGTGCACGTGGTCATCCCTTTATCTCTTGTAACAATCCACACTGTTCCCCCACCTGCCATCAAAGGCTGTGAAACCCCACCACTGCCCAGCCCACACACTCCCTTTGCTCAGGTAGCTTCATCTTCCAAACACCTCTTAGCCCACAGCCAACTGAAAACACATTTAATTGTAAACTTCTAGAAATAAGCACCTATGATAAATCACCAGCATGTAAGAGGTGGGCTTGGATCTGCACCAAGCATTGGAGAGGGATGGACATCTCACCCACTGCTTGCTGTGTCTGGAGGATGAGTTTCTGAGCAGCTTTCCATCCTCCTCCTGCGAGTTTTGCTGACAAGGACAGGATAAATGCTGGATTTTGTTTTCTGGCGTCAGTCCTTTCTGTCCTGTCACCATCACCAGAGAGCAGAGATCAGTGCTGCCCTGCCGCTCCCTGTGAGGAGCTGCAGCCGCCATGGGGAGCCGCAGGCTGCTGTGAGGCCTCCCTCAGCCTCCTCTGCTCTGGGCTGAACAAACCTCAGCTGCTCCTCACGCTCCTTGCCCTCCAGACCCTTCCCCATCTCTGTAGCCCTCCACTGGATGCTCTCTGATAGCTTTATGCCCTTTGACTTAGTGGCACCCACACCTGCACCCATGCTTGAGATGAGGCCTGCAAGGCCCCAGTGCCCACAGTGCAGCCATGCCGGTGCCCACCAGGCTCCCCCCACACAGGAGATTGGCAGCGGTGTCCCTGTGCAGCCATCTTGCGTCCCTTGTCTCCCTGCCCCTCCTGCCCAGCCTCCCTAAGCAGACTCCTGTAAATATTTGCTCAAGGGAGATCCTCGCAGATAAGAGAGCTGGGAGGCTTCTCGGGGTGACCGCAAGGGTAGGATTAGGGCTGTCTGGGGAGGGATGGGCGCTATGGGAGGTGGTTTCCATGGGGAGCAGGAATCCGGCTCTGCTGGTGTCTGACCATCCCACGGCATCCCGCCATCCTGCCGGAGCAGAGGCACGGTTAACCCTTGGAGTGGAAGGGCTTTGTGGAGCTGTGGGTGGCGGGGCTGGAGCACAGCCCCTCATGGCGCTGCCTCAGAAGAAGGAGAGTCCTGCATGCCACACTGGAGTTCACAGAGCAAGGACAGTCTTTGCTGCGTGCTCATGCTCACCCTGCAGCCCCCGAGGGACGGGACACATTCAATGCCATGGAAAACGTGTTCAGTAGAAGAAAACCTAACTGCGCACCTTCACCCCTTTATTTTTTTAGTTTTAAGTTAAGGACTCTCCCAGGCAGAACCTGCCCTCTCCCATTTCCACAGCCCGCCCTGTCCCCCAGGCTGGTGGTGACAGCAGTGACACAGAGCAATGCTACCCGCTATGGGGAACAATGCAGCTTTGAGGCTCCTGGGAGTGCAGGGGAGGGGAATGGGTGCGAGCACCCCTCCATCTGTAATCCCCTTTTAATTGCTATACAAACACAAGCGAGCTGCGATTTCCATGGATCCACGTAGCAGCTCATTACAAGCTCAACGTGTTTTCTGAGCGTTTTAACTGAAAATAAAAACCAACCTGCGTTGTTCTCAGGTGGGACTAACATACACCCAGTTTCCAGCATTTCAGCGGAGATGCTACAATTTGCAAAACGTCATTAATACCAGCAAAGCGCTAATGCGGGCGGGATTAAATTAAAAACACAAAGCAAAACCCTGTTTGCTCCTGGAAACAAACACACTCATCTAAACAGTCCCAACCCAATTAGACCACTTTCCCCCTACTGATAAATGAAAGCAGCACAGCCACGTGCATTGAGCAGCCCCCGGTTTTGATGGCTGTGCGCAGAGCAATCCCCAGGCTCAAGTCACCAGAGCTGTAAATCACCATCGCACCAAAATCAGTGAGGCGAGACGGATGCCAACCAGGTGCACATCCAGCTCAGCAATTCCACAAATAAATTTTTCAGGTATCAAAATACATTTCCAAATTTCAGACCTCTAGACAGACGTTATGGAGCTGTGAAGATAGCCTTCAGATTATGCAACCAGAGATCTTTTTTTTTCTAAGAAATCAACTTCTGTGCATTCCAGTGGGCTCTTGAAATCCCAGCTACAGTCAAAATATTTTATGTTACAGGAGCTGACCAGACTGAAGACTGGAGAAAGCAGCGTTTTCCTCCTGGAAATACTGATAACACAATTTGGGGATTCTCAGAGTTTTCCACAGGAGAACTGTATTTTTCAGTAAAATATTTCTGCTGAGCAAAGGATCAACATGATTCAAAACTGTGTCACTGTGCTTCAGTTTTTGTCTCTTAAGGCTCTTTTTTTTTGTTTTGTTTTGTAGCCTGGGGTTTTGTACTGGAATTCAGAAGACTCTGAAAGCACAACACTCTTCCAGCTCAGCACACAGCCTCTCTATCCATGCACATCCTGGGAGCTGCAGGGTGCAACCAAACCCAGCCCAGAAAGGAGACTGGCAGCAGAAGGCGCTGAGGACCGCCACTCCAATGAGATGTGCTGACACCATTTTGCATAAAAATACTTTGTGTTTCATCCAGAACAGCTTGGCCATCAGTAATATGATACGTAAACACCAAGATTCAGAGCGGGAAGCAGATGTGCACACAAAAATGGACATTCTTAGTAAAAAAACACCCAACTTTGCACAAAAGCAGAAGAGAATGTTGCAGCACACATTTGATAAATTGTTTGTCTGGGTGAGTCCTTGAGAAGTCTAAGTGCCACAGGAACTCTGAAGCTCACCACGCAGGGGTCAGGATTTAAAATTACGCACTGAGCTCAGTGAAAGCACTACTAAGGTTGACATGCACAAGCTGGCTCTCCAGGTCACACTTTGTACACAGAGCAAAAGAAATATCCCAGTAAAGCCACCTCATTACAGTAACAACACCTAGGAAAAATGTGTTTTCATTTTGCTATGTTCAGATTAACTTCCTGAAAACCTATCCGTCTCCGGTGTCACAGTGACCTGCTCAGAGCAACCAGCTCCATCGGAGAGCCTCATGTCCTTATTCACCCACTTCTACAAAGCTCTGCTCTCAAAGTTAGAACAGTTCTTCCATAGCAGCCTGTGCTGCTGCAAGGCTTGGTAGGGGTCCAAGCTGCATGCCTACTGCAAAGGCACAGGGTTTTATTCAAGGGGAACATAATTTTGTTTTAAAAATGCAGGTATTATAGGAAATGGCATACAAAAGCTGAGTAAAGCACTCATTAGGTTTGCACAGGTGGCTATTCAGGGAGCAGAAATTTGAAGCCCAGGGATACACATGCCTGACCATCCATTTTTGAAGGTGGGTGACCAAACACTATCTCATAAAACAAAACTGAGTCCAAACAGCTGCCCCTGCACCCTTGTTCCTAGAGTCTCTACAAGGCAGGCCTGAAACCTTGGGTCTTTACCCACCCTGTGGCAAGGCAGGAACACAAGGCAAGGTACAAGGCGTGCCTTTCCACTTGAATTATTCCACTCAGATGCTCCAGAAGAAGCGGAGGGCACACCTACCTTCATGAGTCACTAGGAGGAAAAGTCATTGCATGTATGGCCTGTGTGATGCCAAGCTAAATGTTTGTATCCAAGAGCTGTTCCCTGGGCTCTGCAGAAACACTCCTGAGCAGACAGGAGGATCAATATAACAAAGCAGAGAGGGCACATCAGTTACTGATAGAGACTCTCACAGCTAAGGATGCAGCTGGCGTGTTATTAAAGGAGAGATTTTGGCTACCTTGCAGGAAGTCGAAGAAAAAAGCTGTCATCCTTTCCTGCTGTTGCCGAGGGAGATTGCTGCAGAGGGACACAGAGTCCCTGCTTGTAGGCAGGCCTTTCACACACATAAAGTCAATCAAAAACTTCCAATAATTTCCCATAAGCCAGTAATTACCTCCTGGTGAATCACGTCTGCCTCGCCGTGCCTTGGCAAACAGTTCTGTTCACTGGCTTTGTCACACGGACTATAAACTTATATTGGTTACGCCGTAAAGTGCCCCATGCCCAAAACAAAGAGCAAACCGCGGTTGCTGTCATCCTTCTGTACTTCTATGGGCTTCACAGAATCACAGAATCACCAAGGTTGGAAAAGACCTCCAAGATCATCCAGTCCAACCATCCATCACCACCGTTTCCCCACTAAACCAGTACAACATCTACATGTTTCTCGAACAACCCTCATGCTGCTCCCAAGAAACCAGACGCAAAGGGGGGTCTTGGCTGTCTGCACCTCCCATGGGCTCCAGCATGGTTCCTCCTCTCCCTTTTCTCTGCAGATGAGGCTTCTGAAGGATGAATCGGAGTCTAAACCGATACACTGCTTCCCTGCACATTTCCATTCATAAACTACTAAGCTGGTAATTTTATACGCCATAATTAGTCATTTTCTGACATGTGTTTTGCTCGTGTGTCTGTTTTAATTTTCCCCACCAAACAGGCAGTGAAACGACAACTTGCTGCTCGTTGACCCCATGCAGAGAGCAGATCTCAGGCCACAACAGCAGCTTTAAGTGCTGGGAAAGACAAGAACAAAACTGAGAATTTCTGCACTACCCCATTATGAAAAGCAGGCACTGTCTGTATGTTGCAAGAACTCAAGAAACTCCTCCTTTCCAGCAAGTTCTTTCTTTCCATTTATTTCCTTATTTTCTAATTTATAGCAAGCCCAAGCTTACAAAATGTGTTTTGCTGCTCCAGCTCCTCAGCTCCATCCTGGAGACCCAAGCACATCCCTAACCACAGAGGCTTCACCACAGACATTGACAGCACATGTTTCATCGCTGGGATGGTTCAGGGCTGTGTAAAGTAAATACAACTGACAATGTAATTGATGTGGTTGTTGTTTTTTTTTTCCAAGCGAGTCAAGAGGGTTTTGTTTGTCTGGGTTTGAATGTCAGATTGCTGCAGCTCATTTCATGGGTGCATTATCAAATTCCTTTCTTTAAGGTAAGAGGGTGCAACCAAATCATGGCTAAGAGGATTACTGAAGATGATGTGTGGCACCTGAGTCTAAATTAAATTCAGGTGAGAGCAAACAAAAACAACTTCATCTACTGACCAGATATCCACAGAGGACTCACTATTTTCACAAAAAACAGCCAAAATCTGGTGCCAGATGCCATCCGTAGTCCATATGAATCACGCCTGTGACGAAGCTGTAGAACACGCTGTTGGCTTGCTAAGTTCCTGCTTGATAAATCAGCAAGCCAGGGAAGAGCAGGAAGACTTGCCCACCATTCCGTTTTTCTTGATGTGGGATTTTTGAGTCGTGGCCTGAGGTAGGGAACACTTGGAGCACCACATTGGCAGGATGGTCTGACTGGACAGGAATGGGGCCCAGAAGCCCTGTGCCACCTGAAATCTGTCACATAACCTGGGTGATTCTGTTATTCTGGCCTTTTTCTCTGAAAAATTGAGGTAAATTCTCTTAGTGGTTAACATCTAATACTGGCCAGTGAGTCTGGATACCACAGAGATGCGACCGTAGAAGATACAGGACAAAAGAAAGATGCTAGATAGAGGAAGGATTCAGCCCAAAGAGAAGCACATTTACAGAAAATAATGAGGGAGGCCAGCAAAGAAGCAGCAGAACTATCGACTGATAAACCATTGCTGATGATGGGATTTTTGCATCATTTACTAGGCAAGCAATTTGAGCCAGGAGGAGATAAGTTGTATAGTGGAGCTGGGAAAAGGGGAAACAGCCAGGATTTAAAGAGAACAAGGTCCCATGAATGTCTTTGGGAACGAGGAGGCATGTTGGCCAGAGGTACAAGGTTTCAGCATTTGCATTTGCTGTGATCTGAAAGGAGAGAGCTGTGGATGAGGAAGGAGATGTTAATTTACTCTGAGGCTAGCAGAGACCCACCCTTGAAGTATCGGGTTGGTTTTCTGAAGGGATTAAGGCGTCCTCACCCTTTTGGGAATTCTCTGTGCTGTTTTTGTTGCTGTCATCCAACAAAGGTGCGGCAGCGGAGAGGTCACAGGAGAGGTGAGCAATGTGTTGAGAACTCTGCTTCCCTCAAGGATGGAGCAACACGTAGCAACCAGACCAACTGAGTCAGAAAAAAGGAAAAAATGATAGGGAAGATTTCATTGCAGCACAGGAATTTATGCCTGTGCTTCCTGATCAGCGCTCTGTCCCTTATAGTCCCAGACAAGCAATGTTAGTACTTACTGCATTCTATACATCTTGCTGGTTTCAGTAGAGAAGGCTACAGAAGAAAGAAATCAAACTCTTCTTCAGAGAAACAGCATGCAGTATGGATTTGCAGGGGACCAACTTAACCTTCTCTGTCCGGTAGGGCTTAGGCCTGGCATGACTCTTCCCATTCAGGAGGTCATGGCTACACAAACAACCTTTCCCCAGCATAGCAGCACCAAGGTCAGTGGAGAGAGTCATTCCTGAGCACAAGAACAATTAAGTTATCTTCTACAGACAAACTCCCACGCATGTGACTTGAAGTTACAATGATGATGGCCAAATTCTTATTGGTAATGGCAGGTAGGGCTGCTTTTTGTGGCTTCATAAGGTGCAGAGTAGCCACTAAGAGAAAAAAATTCACTCAGAGAGTAGCACAGCCCTGGAATAGGTCACAGGAAAGGTAGTAGCATCTCTATTCACAGCAATAAGCAAGATTTGAATAGACAAAGCCATAGCTGTGCTGTTCTGACATTGGAGACAGTCCTGCCAGGTGGGAGGTTGGACCACAGGTCTCTTGAGGTCCGCTGACACCATCATTGCAGTCAGACCTTGAGGGTGGGAATAAAGCAGAGGCAGCATAAACAGAAAAATCTTCCTAATTTTGACACCTCGTGTTACTTTTGCTAGCCACCAAAATGTATTTTCGAGCAAATAAGGACAATGCCATGCACAATGGGCAAGCATGGTGTAGGCTGCCAATTCTCTTGCATCCCTCCTAGTCTCATACCGGGAAGCAATGGGCGCACAGGAATACAGAATTGGGATTTAAGATTTGCAGCCATTATCCTCTTTTGACCTCCTACAGGGAAGCTTTTTATGTGACACTCAAGAGGTTTCATCTAACTAAGCGGTTTCACCAGGAAACTGTAGGAACAACTTGTTTCAAAGCACAAGATGACCACCCACTCTCCACTGCCCTGCTGCTCCCACATTGATGCTCCAGATAATGCCCTTTTGTAACTCCCAAAGATGCTCTTTTGCTGAGGCCACCAAAAAGCCACACTCAAAGCCTTCACATGACAGGGAAAGAATGGCTTTCCATATGAGAAAACCAATACATGCAGCAGCTAGTGACTGGGCACATGCTTGGTTGTCAGCAGCTCTGTGGATGCCACTGGAAATGGCTGCGGGATTTTTAAGGGCACATCAAATTGATTTGGATCTGTTAAAACCTAACGCCTTGAGCTCCATCTGTGTTTCAAGTGTCCCTGCTGGAGGAGCAGAGGGAAGAACAAACACAAGCAGAGAACAGGATTTTCCTTGCCTTATCCCCACTAAGTCTGTTTGTTTAAACAAGATGGGTGGAACCGAAGCCATGCATGGGTGAAGCTAAAAGGAGCCAATGTATGTGCCTGATTACTCCATTCCAGCACATTTGCAGAAATATATTCCCTTGCAATGCAAAAGGCAACAGAGCCAAGTTCTTCTTATCACCAAAGCCTTACGTTAGCCTTTCAATTTTGCCCTTTTCCCCATCGTTATTTTACCTCTTCCTGCCTTCGGTATTCCAAGCAGTAGGTTTACACTCCTCACGTCACACACCACCTTTTAAAATAGCTGGTATGGGGTGGGGATCACCTGTCTGTGCCAGCACCCAAAGGTAACGCCCCGATCTCAGCAGGATTTTTCTGCCTTTCCTCATGGCTCTGCCCAAGAAGAGGGCAGACAGGTCTGTACCTCATCCCCTTCCAACCCATTATTTCACCATCTGCGTAAATTCAGCCTAGCAAATGGTTTGAGTGGCAGATAGCTTTACACAGTATTAATACAATTCATTTTAACAGCAAAGTCATTTGAGTTCAGCCGAGTACAAAACCTCCTTTACGTCCCTTTCTTTTCTGTGAGCAGATTTTTGGACCGCATCAGATACCCAATTCACCCTTCTGGATTGAAGGGACATGGCCAGTGGGCACGATGGGGATGGACCAACGGTTGGAATAGACCATCTTAGTGGTCTTCCTCAGCCTTAATGATTCGATGTTTCCATGAGTCTGAGGCTGGAAAAGGTGTTCTACAGACCATGCCAAGAGCACAATTGCACACGTCTTAGAATACAGAGGAGATCTCTCCGGTATCCCTGGACCACAGCACTGTTACATGGATGTTCCTAAGTAAACCAAGGCACACACCTGCAGTGACCCCCCTGGAAAAGTTCACAAGTCAACAGGAGACATTTTGTCAATTAGAAGTCAGTCAGCATTGCTTCAAACACAGCCTCAAAATGCTCCATCACTACTTGCACATGCCTGCGCAGCACATCCCACCCTGCTGCTGAACAACCTTGCTCCTACCGCCAGCATCACGCAGAGCTTCACAGTTCTATATGCATGAGACATCAGAAAACCAGGACCAGAGTGGAGGAAGAGTTTGGAAACACGTCCTCAGTGAGTAAACATTCCTTTCCCTAAAACAAAACCAAACCTAAAACAACAACAAAACAATTTATTCACACACTCTTTGGGAGATGCTAATTAAAGTTTACTTTAAAATACTAGCAGACACGAGTGTGGGCTGTAACAGGAACATACTGTGAAGTGACAGGTCTGCAATAATCCCATGCTTCAGCCAAGTCTAATTCATTCCGATCACACACAGGTCCGAAAATCCAGGGAGGCTCTCGGAGCAAAAGCATGTGCACTTGTGGGAGGTGCAAGAAGTGGCTGTGGAGCTCCGGAGGTGCGAGAGCGAGAACAGGTGTGAGAGCAAGGGTTAATAAATGAAGGGTGCTGAGGAGCCTGGCTCTGCAGCAAGCAGGAGGAGAGCTCTTCCTGCTTGGCTATGGCAGTGAAACGCCAAACGCTTACAGCACGGCAAGGAAAAAACAACCACCCAAACACGAGGGCAATACCACAGTGAAAATTAATCGGTGCTGGTGATGCCATGTTCCAGGTAAGCCATCTGTGGGCAGGGCAACACCAAAGCATTTGTGTCTGGAGAGGTACAGGGTGTTGAGGAGAAGGTTGGTGGAGATGGGCTACCTGTCCGTACACGTGTATCCACACTGTGCTTGTTCAGATTCACCTCAAGTATTCCATGATGGGTAGAAAAAGCTACAGAACAGGATGAACACTGGTTTTGTTAAGGTGCCCTTTCCTAACTCATAGGTCTCTATTTCTGATGGATTCAAGAGTTATTTCTATGGTGGACTTAACAAAAGGTGCAGAACAGCAATATCTTAGCCCAGAGGTGTCAGTGCACCTTGGGTACACAGACACAACATGATGGCTGCAAGGTCCAGTGCTGTACCACGCAGCTGCCAGAGCTCTTGCCTCCCTGGGCTAGGTTCTGCATTTTCCATGTACATACCCAGGAATGTGCCTTGCACAGCAAAAATCCAGCATCTACACATCAGAGCGCTGGGCCTGTCCTCACCAGTATGGAGCTAAAGCACCACTGAGTCACTTACTGAGGCTGCTGAAATAAGTAAGAGCATAACCAAAAGATGCTGAACAGCAGGGTAAGACACAAACATCTCTATGGATCTGCAGTGCAAAAAGACAGAAAAATTCACTGCGAGTTTGCCAGCTTGGAGATCACGAGATCACCCCAGTCCTATTCTCTGGGGAAGGCAATGAGAAACACTGGGTGCAATAGAAAATCATGCCACTTGTTTCCTGCAGCCAGCACCTTTTATTTATTTTAATTTCATCTTTTTTTTTTCCCTGGCACACTTGTGCCCTGGGAAGGCATTGGATTTCACCAGGATCCCACCTGCACTCACTCTCTCAGGCAGGCTTTAATTAGATGGGGCCAATAAACCATATGTTAAATGAGCAATTTCACTTTTAATTACATTTTCCAAAATGTAATAAATAGTTCCATTAAAGGGAATGTGAAACTCTCTGGTGTCATGTCGCTGCTTACAGCCATGGAGCACCAACTGCTTTCCAGCTTTGCCCAGTGGTGATGCTAGGGGACCTGGCTTACTTTCCCTCCATGGCTGCTGCACTGGCTCCACATGCTTCAGATGGGACTGCTCCTCCTTTCAGCAACCCAGTATTTCATTGGGCCCCTCAAAATAATGAAAGGGGCACACATCCTTACAAAGAACAAAGCTGAGGCAGCTCGCAGTCCCCAGCCTGCTCACCTGCAACTCAGTTTGTGCCCTTGTCATGCATGAAAATGCTCTCAGAGCCTTCACTGGTGAAGTTTCATTCATGATTTTTTTCCACACTTGTATGATCCCCATCACTCCCTGAGAGATAAATACATATAGATCCTAAAAACCGACCCGACAGATGGGAAGCAGTATAATGAAAGAGCATTACTTCTTACTGAATCTCAAGCTTTCTCCTTGAGCCTCTGAAGAGCTGGAAAACAAGGTCAGTGTAAATAATTTGGTGTCCCAAAGCTGTTTAATAAAAACATCCCTCTGTTTACCAGACTGCTGCTCAGCCACGCTGACACCTCCCTAATTGGGGAGCAAGAACTCGAGGCTAGCTGTTCTGCAGGAACAGGATTTCTGGCCAGAAAGCTACATGAGATCAAGTGTCACAATTGCTGGAATTTGACTTTTTTCCATATTAGGAATCTCTTCAAGCTGATGCATCGCATTTAAAAATAAATATTAGTGGTTAATGTTGAGTGGGAACTGCAGCCCTAAGGGGAATTCTTCTTACAAGCTTGGTTAGATCTGTATCAAATGTGTGTGCTTACATACCTTGTGGTCTTCGGTTCACAGGGGCTGCCACCTACAAACTCCAAAGAGCCTCTTTCTTTTCTGCCACCAGGTAATAGCAGTCAGTGATGAAGACCAGGGCTGCTCAGTGCAACTGAACAGCTTGATCCTGCAAAAAAGAAATGGGATTTGCACTGTGAGCCCTGGCCAGTACAAGTCACAGACCTCAAAAGCTCCTGAGAAAACTCAGCATCTCAGTGTAGCATACAAAAGAGAAGAGAAGAAAGAAGGGGACAGACACTTCAGAAGAGTCTGCTATGGCAGGACGAAGGAAAATGATTACAAACTGAAGGAGGGGAGATTTAGACTGGGATATAAGGAAAATGCTTTTTGCAATAAAGGTGGTGAAGCACTGGCACAGGTTGCCCATGCGGGTGGATGCCCCCTCCCTGGAGACACTAAAGTTCAGGCTGGACGGGGTTCTGAGCACCTGTTGGAGTCCCTGTTCATTGCTCAGGCGTTGGACTGGATGACCTTCAAGGGTCCCTTGCAACTCAGACCATTCCATGACTCTATGACGATACGGATGCAGTGCCTGGGAATTGGCCAAGTGTCTCAATTCTGTGGCAGAGAGAACCACAGCCACGTGGTTTCCCTCTCATGCATGTCTGTGCACAAGACACATGTCTAAGCATGGGCTCTTATTTCTGCCCAAACCCTCCTGAAATACATTGTCTTTTTGGCCTCTACAGATTTAAAGGTATCCAAAAAGCTTGCAGCTATAACTATAGCTTATAAATAGCTTATAATTACATATCAAGATAGGGGCAAGTACAATACACAGCTGCAGAAGCATCTGGCAATGGGGAGAAGGGATCACAAGGCCAGGCCACCTTCACTGCCCCTAAATTATATCATTGCACTTGGATGTGGCATTTTTAGGTCTCAGTCTAAGATGCAGCACACAGAGAAATGCTTTCAGGTACAGAAGTGCTGAGTTACACACCTGCACAGACTTCTGAAGGATGGGCCCCAGCCCTATTGACTTTTTAATCTCTACCTGAAAAATATGTTCATATTTTATAACCATCTGTTGCATGTCTGACTAACTTCAAATCTACAGAGTAGTTAAAAATCCAATTATTCTGCACATTAGGAAAAAAGAAAGTGCACAGCTCGCATTAGGTGTAAAACCTCATAGTAAAAACCAATTGTTTAGCAGATATAAACAGCCTGATTGAGATACAAGGCATAAACTTTGCATAATTGGTGACAATGGTTAAATGTTCATAATCACATTCTAACCACCTGCTTGCAAAGTTACATTAAGTGACCACAAAATGCCCAAATGCCTGAAGATAAAGTTTTTCTAGTAATAAAGTCCGTTTTTTTGGCTCTTGTTTCATTCCTCACCTTATTGAATCGGTCATTCAGCTGTCCTTTACCTGTTTGGGAAAGCATTCCTCTGGAACAGTGCACCCTCAGGCTGACTTCTACTTACGTTGCACTATAACCTAAACTGGCCCCAAATCATCTCTTTCTCTGGAGATGTATTTATAAATGTGAAGTTTTTAAACTCCAGCTGCAGCGCTACACGAACATGAAAGTCAAAACACTGCCAATGCACAGCTCACATATAGTTTCTGTACTAAACAGCTGCAAAATCTTACCCATCTGCAGCAGCTGGGCACCTCAGCCTGACTTTGTTTCATCATATCCCATGGCTTGCTTGCTGGTGCACATCTTCCAGCACCCATCCACCCCTCCAGTTCCACCAATGTTTTCTTGTCAAGAGGTGCTGCAGGTTACCTGGTCTTTGCTGTCCTTTTCATGGAAGAAAGAAGAAAGGCTTGGTATCTGGTTGCTGCAGTCAGAAGCTAACAATGTTCTCTTCACATTTTCCAATGGCAAATCTTTTTAAGTGACTTCTTGAATACTGTGGTCTCATGATGTCAAAGCTCTCCCATTACCTGGTGTCCTCCCAGTATGGTACCTGGAGGCCTTTGCAGAAGAGGCAGAAGGAGGCAGAGGAGAGTTTTCTTTCCAGGACTCTTCATCTCCTGCAGAGAACACATTGATACCACTGTTAATGTTCCTGCTCTCAAAGGGAAATCATGACCTCGTCTCTATCAGTGAAGAGAGCAGGATTTGACAGAGCAAGTGGAGAATCGTGGTCACCCAAGTCAGGCAGGACTATTGGCAGCTATTTTCTTCCCAGCTCTGATGGCTTTCAGCTGTCACTACACCTGGAACTAAGTCAAACGTGTGCTTATCCTGCTGAGCAAAGTTATTTCAGCTTCTACAATAAATCAAGGGCATTAGCAAAGCCTTTCACAGGCTGCAATAAAGAACCATCCTGTATTTAACACGCAGCAATTTCCAGCTGAGATTAAGCGTGTTCTTTTAATTTCCATTGCTTAATTGTGAGCCAGGCCCTGGCTGCCCCAGTCACCTCCTGGTTGGACAGAGAGAACCCACAGCATTCCAAGCATTGGGCCCAGAAAGATTCAGCGTCCCCTGAGCATCCCTGCAGGCCTGGGCTCACCTGGGTTGCTCATATCCATTCTCACCACTCAGTAAAGTAACTCTTTTCTGGATATCTTTTGAAGTGGTCCCTTGCTTCAGGGACAGCAGATGTTCAGTGGCAAATGGAACTGCTGTGGGCACCATGTGAAGCAGTATCGTAAACCAATTTCCAGCCAAAGCAGCTGTTTGTACATGCTTACCCCTCTCTACGAGTCCCACACTGTGGAGCTGTGATAGTTCGTCGGTGCTTCCCATCAACTTAGGTTGGAAAGTTTAGCAAACCCTTTCAGGGAGAATAATTAATAATTCTGCACACACTGAATAAGGGCAGAGAAATAAGCATTCCAGACGTCTGCCATTTCTGCAGTGGAGAAAAATTCTTCATCGTTGGCCATCTAACACCAGTCGTGAAGAGTCATGAAAATAAAAATACTCTGCAGTTCTGAAAAATGGTGACCGACACACCTTCAGCTGCTGCTGCAAGAGGATGATGAACGCTTCCCTTACAGGACGGTGGCAACAGTCATATTCTGGCTCAGAGCCGAGTATTTTAAATGAGTAGAGGAATCTACTGCTCGAAATAAAACTACAGATGAAGGACTGAGGAGAGTGGTGACCTTTTTGAGTCTGTTTTTCTGCGAAACTTTGTGAAGTTTATTGGAGGCAACTTCCTGCATTCACGGAAAGCTACATTTCTTTGTTAATACCCCAATAAGTCTGCAGTACAATGTCAGAGCCAGAACTGCTTTTAACCATTTCCTTTCAGATAAATGCAATCATCTGCTCAAATGCACTTATCATAAATCAGATGAAGTCTTTTGTCATCTCTTCAGGGGCTTTTCCCCCGCTGCAGTAGGAACAGTCACGTAACCAACTGCTGATAGCAGAACACGTGGACTTGGAATAGGTTGGCTATGTCACTCCAAGTCCTAGCTCCATAGCACTAACTTTAATTGCCAGATATTTTCCACCTGCTCCTCTAAAATTTTGTATGAATATACAGGAGATTTCCACTGTGAAGTAGCTTTCGACACCATATGGGAGACTAAGTTATTCCCATTTTAAAGTTGAGTTTGTGAGACCAAGAAAAACAGCTCGTTGACACTTGAAAATTGACTAGAAGAGCTTTTTTGGATGCTCTTAAGCTAGAATAAGAAAATGTATTAAATCAAGTTAAAATAAGTCAACACTTATTCCAGAATACGTGCTATTATATTTTGCATTAAATACATCAGTTATAATGGATGTGCTTCTAGATACAGGTGAGGAGTCTTCAGGCTCTCAGAGGCAAAGGTTACACCTGCATTGACTTCACTGGGTCAAGCAGTTGAGAAAGGGACTGAAAGGCTGCAACCTTGAGCCTCAACAGAGCTTCCACGGTCCCCATAGCAGAAACCTGAGCCTGGAGTGGACGAAGATGCTCTCTCTGTTGTGAACAGGCAGAAGGAAGAGCTGCTTGTCTCAAGACAAGACAGCAGCCTTTCAGTAACTAAAGGGGAGCTATAAGAAAGAAGGGGACAGACACTTCAGCAGGGTCTGCTGTGATAGGACAACAGGAAATGCTTTCAAACTAAAAGGGAGATTTAGACTGGATGTAAGGAAAAGGATTTTTGTAATAAAAGTGGCGAGGCTCTGGCACAGGTTGACCAAAGAGGTGGTAGATGCCGCCTCCCTGGAGACTCAAGGACAGGCTGAATGGGGCTCTGAGCACCTGATGGAGCTGTAGGTGTCCCTGTTCATCGCAGGGGAGTTGGACCAGATGGTCTTTAGGGGTCCCTTCAAACTTCAATGATTCTAAAACCCTTTGAGCGTCACACCATAGGGTGGTTGCCCCAGCTCAACAAATGGAACAGGAAAACTTCGGCAGAGGAATGGTGAGAATGGAGGTATCCCTTATCTCACCTCTTTGTAGCTCTGTGCTCCTGGGATCTTAGCACGCTGGACCTTCACTCCTCAACCTGGCACTTCAGTCTCTCAGTTCAAGAATTTGAGCAGGATAACTCTCTTTCCCTTGAAAAGAAAATGAAAGATGCTGTCATTCAGTATTTGATTGGCTAAAGCATTTTTGCCAAATTTTAGATCTAATTGCAACCTCTGAATGAAGATCAGATGCATCTTTTCTGCACATTGAAAGAGTGAAATTATCACTCAAGAATAATTCATCCAGAAGAAAAGGTAACTTTTACCACGCAGCCATCATCACTCAGTGAGACTTGAAGTTCTCTGAAGATAACAACTTGAACATAAGCACTCATCATCCACGCAAATTATGATGAAGTTCACAGAACTCTGAGAAGCTCAAAGCTGCCTGACAAAATGAGCAAGACTTGGGTGCACAAATCCCTAACATACTCTTGTACACCCCAGCTACAGAGCATACATACAGAGCTCTGGGTACCCAAGGCACACTTACATCTCATAGTCAAATCTCAGACTATTTTTCATCTTCCTCCCTATTTAAACTTGCCCTCTTTTTCAAGCACACAAGGGGATGCAAACAGGCAGGTGAAACCCATCTTGCATTTATGTTTCTTTGGCCTATCTCCCTGCCTAATGGGACCAGCAAAGTATCAGCATTCAGACCTAGCTCAGTTCTCTATGGTTTAGAGCTACATGTGCCGCTGGTTCTTATGGACATTTTGGGAAGTTGGGAGTTGGGGAGATATCACCTATATGTTAAGGGGCAGGAGATAGTGGTTTATGAGAATGTATAGAGCTGTTTGCTGGGTGTAAAGATGGTCAGAGGATATATAGATTCATAGAATCACAGGATGGATTTAGGTTGAAAGTGTTCTTAAAGCTCATCCATTTCCAACCCCCTGCCATGGGCTGGTTGCCCCCACCAGATAAGGCTGCCAAGGGTCTCATCCAGCCTGGTCCTGAGCATCTCCAGCAATGGGGCACATGCACAGCTTTTCTGGGCAGCCTGAGCATGATGGGAATGCTATGGACAAAGCAGTGGAGGTGGTGCTGGGTCTGGCTTGAGGAACTCTACTGGCTTTCCTGACATGGTTTTGGGAGTAGAGGTTTCTCTGAGAAGTGACCAAGAGATGCCCCATGGCAGATAAGAGCCAGTTCCAAGCTGCATGCCTCAGTTTCCCCATAATTGTCAGACACAGACTGTCCCCTCACTACAATTAGAAAAGCTGAGAGAGAAATGAGCCAGCAACAAACAGAAGAAAATCACAGAATTATAATGGCTGGAAAAGACTGCTAAGATCATCTAGTCCAATCATCCAAATGGAGTGGAGGACACCTGGAGAAGCAGCAGACAGCAGAGGGAACCAATGGACAGCCCCCAACCTCAACCCATTGCGTGCACTGAGCACCAGCACACAACCACAGGCACCAGGCATTCACAGACAGGGTCCAAAGGAGCAACAGATGGTGAGCTCAGCTGCTGCTCTTTGCTTAAGGACACATCACACATGCTGGCATGGGAGGGAAAACCGATTTTCTGCCTCAAAGAGTATTCGTGAGAAAATACAGGTGTGTTTTTCATGCCCAGAGAGAAGAAGAATTATAGTCTTAGAATTCCTCAGTTAGGCCAACCATTTATTCAGGTGGGGGAAGAAAAAAAAGAAAAAAAAAGGAAAAAAAAGAATCCTGCCTGACAGGCTGCCACCTGCAATCAGAGGCAGGTTCCTGGCCTAGGAGCAGCCCTCTCCAGAAGGGCTACATCTGAAGGAGGTAAAAGGAAGCTCTTTGTTTTGGGAAAAAACTAATTTTTTTTAAGACAAATCACATGGGTCTTCAGAACAGCTGCACAATGGGTTGGGCAGTGTAATGTTAGGGGTTTCCATGGTATAACCAGAACAGCCTTGTTTCTGTGTTATCTGCACATGTATCAAAAGTAATTTCCCTCCCAAAGAGGCTGCAAGAGCGTTACAACAGCATTTGGAAACCTGAAAGTAAAACAGGGCTTCAGTTTTTCTTTTCATCTCCACGTAGCAAAACTTCAATTTACCAGGAAAATATTGCATCACCAGAATTTCACTTCCCTTTTTGCTTCTTCAGTAACATCTCTAGAAGCAGGAAAACACTAGACAGCAAACAGCAAGGAGAATTATAGACATGAAAGAGAGCAAAGTCCCAGGCAGTAAATGGGCTTTTGTTGGTTTGTACTTTCCTTCTGTGATGAACAAAAAAGGAAGAGATGGAAATAACCCTTACGTCAAACATTTTAAAAGTCCAGGCCCTTGAAACTGTTGCAAGATTCAGCCCCTGTAGAACAAAGCATCAGTTCAAACCAACCACAGGCTAATCTGCTACAATCTGCAAACTTCTTTGTCTAGTTATTGTGGTGAGCACCAAATATAATAGCAAGACAGCATTGGCAAGAACCCATTTCAGTTATCCTGAGCCTTGCCCATTGCAGCTTGAAGACAAACCCTCCTCCAGAGGTTGACAGGTGGTTCCAGCCCTCATGCCTTGCAGAAACTGTGCTTCCTGTGGTGCGATGGGAAACAGAACTGAATGGACCACAGCATCCTTTGTGGGGCACAAGGGAGATCACACACTGGCAGGAGTCACTTCTTCCTCCTGCAGTCCATTTCAGCCCTGTGTTTCTGTGGTTCTAAGTATTGGAACGAGGTAACTGTTTGTGTGAGGAGGAACGATGGCACAGTTACTTTTGTCTTTCTAATATTTTGGTTGAACTAATGCTGGAATGATCTTATTCATGTCAAAAGCTCCATTAAATCAAGCTAATTCTTGTTAGTGCTGCAAAGAAAAGCATCACACCCATTTCTGAGATGCAATAAATGGGGTAATTCCTTTCTTTCCCTTGCATGAGAGCAGGCTTTTCTCTCATTCCCTGCTTTCTCCATTGCCTTTCACGAACTGCAGCCACACCATGGCCTGTTCTCACCCAGCAGTGCCATCACTCACATGGGTGAATTAGCTAACCCCACCCCATCTGCTGCAAGCAACCCTCAGCTATGAATCACCTATTATTTGGTGAATTTTACGAAATCTGTCTGTTTTCTTCCTCTCCTCAATTCAATTTTTCATGCCCTTGTGTCTATATGAGGGTGAAAAAACAAACACCACCACCATTGCTGCTTTGAAATCCAACATGGCCACAAAACCCCAACAGACAACCCAAGAGTTGTCGCATGGGAAGGGCATGTGCTTCTACACAGGTGAGTGTCCTGATCAGAGGAGGAAATCCAGCTGTCCGCTCACCTGCAAAGTCCAGGCTCAGCTTGGCAGGGTCTGGAGAAGCTGCTGCCTTCAGAGGAGGTTCCATCTCACTCCATGCTTTGGGAATCGGTATCTGGGCACCGCTGGATGGATTACAGCTGCAGTACAGGTGGATCTCTGTCACCCTTAAGGCAATCCTATAGGTGATGCATCTGTAAAAATCATAAACCATCCAAAGCCTTTCAACAATGACATGAGGTTTAGAACCTTTGGAGTTCTTCACCAGAACTATTTAAACCAGGTCTCTGTAGCTCTCCTTGTCACCAGCCCTGATACCAACCCGGTGGTGCCCAGGACAACATCAGTGGTCCAACCCAGCTCTCAGTCCAAGTCACACGTGAGGCTTGTGATAGAGATGGTGACATGAGAGAGGTGTGATGTCTCGTGTCACACCTCAGTGCGCTTCTGGGCCAGAGGAAGAATGACCATTCTATTGCCATTGGACAATTTCAGCCTCAGAAGCCCTTACGCAGCTACGAAGTTCCCATTCACTTAATGTAATTAAAAAAACAACAAAAAAAAGACAAAACCATTTCCAAGTTTAACCAAATTCCTGACATTTCAGCCCAAGTCCTAGCAGGCTGCCTGATGAGGAGGCCCACACACCGTCATAGGAATCACACGTGTCCCACTTCCTTTGCTCTTCTCTGCTCACAAGATCTTTATCAGGAGAGATCACTTACGCTGTGCTGTTTCCTCTTCTTGTCACAATCTCCTGCACAACAGGGATTTCTCAGAATTTTAATGCTTAATAATATATTTGACCTTTTCATTAGCCCTCCTTTTGGTTAGCTGCCACAATAGCTTCTTCTCTTTGGGTGGCACACATTGCAAGCCTGGTACAAACATGCAATTCACACGAGAAAATGCTGTAAAAACCAGGTTGAGGCACTCCACTCTTAGGTTTCAAAGAATTCAGGAGACATTATGATGTGAAAAGTGATACCACCTTTTTTCAGAATAGAAATGGCACCAAGTGTGTCAGAGATGACTAAGTTTCGAAGAAAATAAACACGTATTTCTCACTTATTGGTAGATGTTCAGGAGTTAAATAAAATAACGCTGTTTGGCATTGCTGGGCACTGAGCTCTGATGGGTGCTGAGGCACAAGGAGCAGCATAACAAACGTTACCTGGTGCCAGGACACCACCACCTCTCACTTCACCCCTTTTGACAGCTCCTGAAAAATCTGCTCTAACAGCTTCTTTGCTTGCATCTCTCCTGCCTATTTTCATTCACTGCTATAATGCCCTTATCCAGGATAATCTGAATTTCTCTGACAGCAGTATTTCATGCATCAGTGTATTAAAATGCTTTCCTACAGCCTGCCTTTGGTTCTCTTTTGAAATAGATTTTAAGCTAGACTAAATTGAGATACGTTTATTGATTCTGTTAGCATTGATTTATACTGATTCAGGTTCTTATTTGGGAGCAAATAAGGCAAATCAGTTTTATTTGGACTACTGCAGCTTCTCATATTAAACCCATTCCACTTGAGAACGATTTCCTGGCTCTCCTTCCCTCACTTCTGCATGGAGAGCCAGTCCTTGCTCCATTATTTTGACAGGGACAGCAGTGATGGCGACAACTATCTGATGACAATTGTCCAAAATTAAACTTGTCTTATAGAAGACCCCTTCTGAGCCACACTTTGTCATCTCTGGTCACTTTCCACCATCCATATTTTTCCTACAATTCCTGAACAAGCAGAATGTCTGAGAAAAGTGCTGCTTTTGGTGAGAGTTTTGGTTCAAATTGACTTACGTGTGCTGCTCGGCTTGAGGTCATGCATGAGACGAGTCCAGCCAAGCCTCTGGGCAGTGCCAAGATGCTCCACACACCTCAGCGTAAAACTGCTTCGAGCTTTTTGTGTTGCAGTTCCCCAAACTCCATCTTTGTGGCCATTATTTCAGCACATTCTACTTCCCTGTATGTGCATACAGACTCCCAGGCCTTCTATACACTTAGGTGCACTTAAAAACAAATAAACAGGCGTAGACATGCATTGCATAAGGGAAAAAGTTTAAATGAACTATCACATACGGGATATACTAACTGGTTTAGGGCACAGTCGTTGGGTTTGTTTTTCCCCTCTCCATCCTCTCCCCAAAGGAAGCGCCAGGTGAGTAGAAGAACTCTGGGTAGAGCAATTAGGCATGAATTAATCTCAAAGTGACAATGAATAGCGAGAACAAGGGAGGTGACAAGCAAAAAGATTTGTGACACATGACTGCAACTCAATATGCCAGCACAGTGAAATCATGGCTCTGCAGTGGCTAAACAAAGCAGGTATCGTTCTCCCTCCTCATCCATGAATGAATACATGGAAGAACATCTAAGATGACATGGTGAAATTCTCCCTGGGAAACAGCGGGTGTGATGGTGACACTTGCTATGATTACTGAAGTAAGGAAGGTAAACGCAAGAATGTGAAAGGCTTGGTGCAATGCAAAGATGCCCATTAACCCATCTGCTTGCTTCTTCCCCCATTTCCCAAAAGCAAAACCGGTGACAGCCCTCACAACTGGATGCGCCCATGATTACATCCATTGTATTGCAGCCAGCCTACCAGCCCCATAAGTCGGTTTCAAGAGGAAACACAAAGCCCCTGTGTCAGTCCCACTTCACGACTGCATCCTCAACAGTTTGATTTTCTAGGGCTGCCTCCCAGCAATCCACCCTGGATGCTCTGGAGCCCACAGTTCAACCGTGTCACTCACAACTGCCGTCGTGCCTCACTTTGCCAGACCGTCCAGTGGCAATGCATTACCAAGGACAACTGTATCATGTTGGTGCCTTTATTTGCACACAGATTCAGAGAGAAGGGTGTTTTCTGGGTAGTCCCCAGCACATTTTGTGGAACTCAGAATACTACATGAAAACAGTGAAATAGGAAACTGATTTCTGCTTAACTGCACATTCTGTATCTCTCCAAGAAACTATCAGAATTAACACCAGCCAGCTCCAGCTGATAAAAAAACATTTTGATAGCTGATCATTCCCTAGGAAATGGCCTAAATGTACAAGCTTAATTCCAAAAAGATTAACAAATGCCTGTATTGGCTGTACCTGACAGCGGGCTGAATTCAAACTGAAAACCCACAGACAAGTATTTCACTGTCTTGATTACCTATATTCAGCTCTTATCTTTTTTTGAAGCTCAGTAGGCAAGCAGTAGTAGATTGCTATGCTTGCTAAAATGTTGATTTCATAGAACTTGTTTTGGATAGGGAAAGAGATAATGCAGTTATGATTTTTTTTTATTTTATTTTATTTTTTTTTGCTATTATTATTATTTAACAGGCAAAGAAAGCAAGGTGGCAAGTGCCAAAGGTTCAGAAAGTTATTTTGTCAGGAGATTCTAAACAAAAATTCTTGAAATCCAACAGTATATCAAACCCAGCCATATCAGTAATAGGTTCTTAGAGCCCTGTCCATAGACAATTTATCAGCTGATTAAGAATAGAGATTTCTCTGCTAATTATGTAAGTGTGGAGAGCTTGAAGAGTTTTCCACATGAAAAGAAAGGGAATATTAATCATGAATCACCCCCACCCCTTGTCCTTACAGCTCTGCTCGACACAAGAAGTGGGTCAGGAGAAGGGTTATGGCTGATGCTGCAAGACCAGAGATAAGCCATCAGGCAGTTAGAAGGGAAAGCATTTTATCTACAAGAACAGGCCTGACTTTTGTTCCATCTAGATAAGAACTAGAGCTTCTCTGCATAGGAAAACAGCCCAAAATAGCTGTTGTGGATTACCTCTGCCTACATAACTCTCCAGGCAGATATGCAGTGCTCTGCTCTGGGAACTTCTTGATCCAGCAGGGAAAGGGATGTGCCAAAAGGTGCGAGGCTCTGAGCAACAAACGGGAGGATGTCCATTGAGAGCTATACATTCACCCTGTTTAGATCAGTTTGAAATAACTTTTTCTCAAAAAAGAAACCTGAGATAAAGGATTATGGCTCTGTGTAAGAAAAATGGGGCAAGCGACTGAAGACAGGATTGCACCAGAGGTCTTCCCCATCTCATTCAGCCCAGCTTAGACCTGCACAGGCCCGCTTGAAGTAGCAGTCGAAGTTTCCCTGCTTGCAGCTCAAGTGTCAAAGAAGTCCCAGCGCTGCAGCAACACATGGGGTGCAATGAGGTACATGGGCAGCACTGCCTTCCCCTCAGATTGGCATGAGAGGAGAGTCAGAGGTCACAAACCGATCAGCAATTTCACATGAAGGTGAATGAGCTGGCTAGTGATGTTATCTTCAAAGCCATTCCTTCTTGAAGAGCTCGAGTTCTCTTTTATAACTGATTCTACACTGAGTCCTCCACCTTTCATCTGCTACATAAAGTCATCTCTCACAAAGCATCCTGCACAGGGTGCATTAACACACTGCAGCTTATACACTTCCTTCCCAGCAGATACAACCAGCACAGAAATGGTGTTTTATCCATACTGTTATCGTCTACTCCCTCTCTGGAGAAAATAAAACCAATGCTCACATATTACGTGGATTTCATACCTGAGAATTTTCACTAGGAACTGCAAACAGGGCATCGTCCAGCTGCAGCAGTAGGGTCCCATTTAGATCTGGTTTTGACCCAGGTCATTGAATATCTTAGCAAAAGATCTAACCAAAAATGGAGAAATAGAGCCGGTAATGCTCACAGACAAGACGGATCTGTGAGAACATGATAACGATGAGGATAAGCCCGTTATCCAAACCCATCTGGATCTGCTGGGTAGCAGGACACATTTGACAGCCACGCGCTTCAGCACATCGTGGTGTCACATCAGACATCACAGAACCAGCAATGTCACATTCACAGGGACGAAGGTTGCCTTCTGAACAGCAGATATTTAGACAGAGCTTAGAGGCAAACTGCACACGGGGTAAAAGCGCAGCATGCATTTGAAAACACTGATCTGCAAGTGTTGAAAAGCCATTCGTGGGAACACAAGGATGTATATTCCCATAGTTACATACTTCTGTGCATATCCATCTATAAGTACGTGAGGAAAAGGCTCAAGAAGCAGCAAGCTGCATGTTGGTGGGACAATCACTGGTACAATGCCTCCAAGCCTGGTATCTATGCCTCAACAAATACAGCAGTCAGAACAGCAGTGCAGAACCATCTTTGCACTTCTGAACAAGAGAAGAAGCCTGGTTTCTTTTTATATGGGGATTATAAGAACTTTGGTGCTAGCTGGGACCTGTTCTTTACTCTTTACTACACCACGTAGCTCTGAAGGACTTCTAAGAACGAACATAAGGCAAATAATCAATCAGCCCACATCGATTTAAGCCTTCCTCTGTTCTAGCGCCCGCTGACAACTTGTTGTTTCTTCACTGGAATAAAGGGAAAGAAGTTGAACAAAAAGACAGCGTCTGACTGAAGAAATCCAGAGAGCTCCCACGAAAAAGCATGTTACGTGCCTCCTCAAGGCAAAAAAGCAGCAGTGTGTATGGCAGGCACCTGACTTAAGCACTCACAGCTTGGAGAACACAGCCATTGCCCAAATTCTGCATGTTTGGGTATGCAGCACTTGGACCTGGGCGTCACGAAGAGCACGACACCAGCCAGAACCTCAGCACCCATCCAGCAGTAAGCGACACCTGCAGTGACTGCACTCCTGAAATCTACACCTGGAATCATCTGTAAATGAGGCGTGGACTGAACTGACCGCTACAAATCAAACTGCTACCACAGGTTGATGTGATCTCAGGATGGCCCATGTTTGTGGCTATCACAGCTGTCCCCAGAACAGGACCTGTATGTATAAGAGCACGAGATGCACCTGCAGACACGCACAGCAAGGTGAAGTTTCTGCAGCACTCGGATCGCGGCAGAAGAGCCCTTCCACAGCACAAATGAGCTTAGCTGCAGAACAAGCAGATTGCAGCAGCTGGGAATCTGCTGCTGTACACCATGCACAGAGGGCAGAGTGCACAGCTTTGGAGAGCCAAAGCCTTGGAGGTATTGTTGGGAGAAGGCTGTGAAGCTGTGCTTTGGACACGTTCGCCCTGACTATCATAGACCTGAAGGAGCCTGACAGCTTCACTGCAGCCCAACTACAGCCACGGAGCTCTCTTTTCCTTCAATTATTCCTGTTTCTTCACTGTCATGAATCACGTTCAAAGGCCAATCTTTAAACCATTTCCCCCCCCCCCCCCCCTTTCTGATTTCATATAGTCAGTTATCAGGAGACAGCCACTGGCAGGCTACCACAGGAGGTGGATCTGAAGAGGGTGGCCAGTCACATTTTGCAATGAACTGATAAAAACAAATCAACCACAGAAAAAAATTCCTCAGCTCATTTCAAAGAACAAGCAAAAAAAAAAAAAAAAAAAAGGCTTCAAGCTAGATCTCTTCTTGTTGAAGAAGAGCTTTTTTTTTTTCCCCCCTCCCTCCTCCATCACATAGATTTCAGGGGCTGCTTTGAGTGCTTTATTTTAGCGAGGAATAAAAGTCACGGCTCCTGATAGATGGCACTGCTCTCTGCCCTGAAGACAGATCGATATTACAGATCACAAATGAAATAGTCAGAAGGATTGAAAACAGGATTTACAACTGAGTAGCTACCACACCTACATGAAAATAATAATTTACATTCCTTACCACACCCTACAAACTACACACGGGCAGCCTGAAACAGGAAAAGTCACCAAAATAATGGGAAAGAGCAGCAAATTGCGTCCTGACATTATTTTAACTGATATGAAAACAGCTGAGGGGAGGGAAGTATTTCCTCTTGAAACCAAACAAAATAACCCAGAAGCCTTCAGGGGGTTTAGAGTTTCAGCCTTTCTTCCTGAGACGAGAATCCCCAAATCCACCCGTGTCTATGAAAAGCAGCCGCTTTCCATAAAGAACACCTTCACTGAGAAGGAGTTTTATGCTAAAAATCAGCTTTGATAGGGCAGCTTTGTCCCAACTCAGGTGCTGGGGGTGGCAGGAGCACCTGGCGGGCACAGAAGGGGGATTGGGGTGTGCAGAGGCAGGCGATAGGGTTCAGGCCCTGCTCCTGCCTTGGGGGAAAACTTCCCCTATCCCGGGGCTGCAGAAACAGATCAGAAGGGAGAGAGGTTCACGATTCGTGTAGGAGTCTTGAATAATCTGTTCCTATTTTAATGTGAACACGGGTGGTAACATGGAATTACAGCGCGTGGAGGCGGGCTGGCGCGCATGGATTAATGAAAAATAATGAGATAATATGGAGCGTTTATACAGCCTCATTAGGAGGGCTGGATTTCTCTACCAACAGAAATCTCTGGGAAATGTTGTATTCTGATACTTCATCCATAATCTCTATGACAGGAACGAAGAGGACGCAAGCTATTTCGTGAGCGTATTCATTTGAAAAAAGCTTTCATTCTCAGCCTTAATTTTTAAGCAACCCAAGTACTTACATGCTAATCCCTTCACCTCGTATTTCATCGTATCTGGGGGTAGCATGGCTCCTGAGGTACTCTGCTGTGAGAGAAGAATAAACACTGATAATTGCATGCTGGAAATTATGACGTGCTTATGTGATGCATCAGAAGAGACAGAAACGAGCACCGAAGGGCAGGAGGGTAAAGCCGAGTTTACTGAGGACTAACTGCATTAGGATTGACTAAAAAGAAAGAAAAAAATATCAAGCCCATTCAAAGTGCAACCCGAGCAAAATTTATTTTTAGCCCCTCAATTACTGTGAGTTTCATAATGTGATTTCAAGGGCCTTCCATTCCCGCACACGAACACACTATTGTGCTCGATGCTCTGCAGTGTCTTCGTGGGCAGTGATTCATTGTAGGGCTGGGATTTAGCATTCAAGTGCAGAGATGGAGAAAGCCGACTTTGATTCACTGCTTTCTAAAAACACAAATTCGCCCTTGGATGAAGCTTTAGTAATTTCTTGGAAGTACCACATGAAACTGGAAATCTTAGAGCCAGGGAGGTGGATGCCAGGAACCAGCACGTGATATCTGTAACGGGGAAAACCATTTCGATTTTGGTAGAGCCGCAGAAGGCACTTGTCAGAACGTGCTGCTCCCAGCTCACTGCGGTTGTCACCACCTTTTGGTGACCAGTTCCAATGTGCTGGGCAGGTAGGTTCAGAAATATGTGGCTTACCTGGTTATTAGACTGATCCCTGAAGGGCGGTGCTGCAGTTCAGAAGGCCCACTGCAATTACATCGTCAGATCCAGTAGACTAGTCACGGAGAGAACTGTCAAGTATTTTGAAACCAGTTGCCTCCCCTACCCCAAATGAAGGCATGATGACAGCAGAGTATGCAGACATCGGTTAATAATCAGGAAAGTGCTATTTTTCAATAGACCAATGGCTTTTTCCAGCAAAAATGCTGCAGGGAAAGGATTAGACGTGATTTCCTACTGCTTAAATAGAGCCAAAATGGTGAGGGTTGACCTTGAAGGGTGTTCTTGAGAAATAGGCAATGGCAAACTCTCACGTGACTTGCACCCATCTGTACACACAAACAAGTGAGAACGCTGGACCTCAGTGACTGCCAGCAGATCTCTAAGACTTGATTCTTCCCTAGTAACACAAGGTCACGCACAGACTCTTACAAGTGCAGACAAACGACTCATTAGCCCTAATGATTACAGCTCATTCAGCTTCTGCCTAAGGTTCCTCTCCTTATCTTCCCCAAACCTTACCCAAAGCATGTGCAGTCAAGGAAAAGATCTCTACCATATGTGTAAGGGGTCAATCCATGTTTTCAGCCTTACAATGGCACAACCAAATTTCCTATGCATCGAGTATTGGGACTGTCAAATTACCTGACTCTTGGGTCCTTTTGAAGCAAAACCAAGGAGCTGGCAATCCTGAGTGAAGGAAAACAAGGCCGTTCTTCCAAGACAACATACATCAAGCAAACTTAAAAGATTAAGTTCTATTCAGATGGTACCTGAAGCATTTTCCTTTCTCACGTCAATGATGAACACTTTTATTACCAGGGAGAGGCTGGTTAATCTGTAACCAAGAATTTACAATTCTTAAAACAAATAACTGAACTTTTATTCAGGAGAGGTGGGATTTTTGGCTTGCTTGTTTGTTTTTTATATCATGAATGCCACCAGATTGACAGCCGTGTTACAAAAGTAAGAGTGAGTTGAGCAAAGTGAACTGCCCAATAAATCCATACTCATAAGATGGCCCCTGGACACAGCACATGGGAGCTCAGCCAAAAACCCAAGCTGAGCGAAGGAATCAAAGTAATTCCTTAAGGGATCCGAGCGTTTTTCAAAACAAGTTGGACCTCAGGCCACTAACTCATACCAAAAGCATGGCAGCCCAAGCGTCAGGCAAGTGATGCCACCATATCACAGAACAGCACCTGAGAGGGAACGCTTGTCAAACTCTGAAAACTTCATGCGCTGAGGTTGCTGGAAAGATCGTTAGCCTCCATGCACATCAAAAGTGGATCTTGGCCCCATTCCCCGGTCTCATAACCCATTCTCATAACCCCAACTCATAACTCATTCAGCCCCTCCACTTAGCTAATAGGATTTGTTACCAGGTACGAAACGTGATTCCTTTGAGTGCAAAACTGCCATTCCTGTTTCCTGCTGAGAGAAAGAAAAATGTATGCATACACTTCCAGAAAGCTTGAATGGAAAACCCTTTCATGTCAGAAGTTTATTTTTATTGGTAAAATATTAAATAATATACAGAATTAAAAACTGCACTTACACTTCTGAGAAGAAATTATTCTTGGACAAATTATATGCTTGTTCCTGAGATTCCCTACATTTATTCCAGTAGCTGTGCACTCAAGACAGTACAAACCTTTATAATATAATCCTTTTCACAAAGTATTACAAAGTTTCTGCAGCTTCTTTTTATTTATACACACATACAGACTCACACTCTCACGTGGCTGCACAACACTCACACATGTACAGAGCACACACATACGGACGTGGAACCATATGTATGCATGTAGACTAAGGTGGAAAATAAAACCAAAATAAGTCCCATAGTTCAGTCTACAGCAGCGAAACTCTTTAGCAGAGGGATACGGGTTTACATCGGGGTTGCTCACATGCACCACTGCGACAGTGATCATTTCTGAACTCCTTCACAAGAGCAGGATGTTCCAATTTCCAAGAAAAGCAGCGGGGCAAATCTCAGCGTGTTCACTGCGTTTTGGAGTAAATTCTGTTTTTATTATTTATTTTTTTTTTAGAGTCCTCAATTTCAGCTCAGAACATCGGTCACAACACTAAAAACCCTGGCCTGGAAGCAACCAGGACCAACATGGAATTCGGCACCCGAGTGGGCAGAGAGCAGCTCCCCATGTCACAAAAGATGCCGAGACAAATGGGTCAAGATCCGAAATTACGGTCACGAGATCTTTGCGCTTTGCTACAACCCCACTGCTCCAGCGTGGTCCCTGTTGGAGGGGGAACCTATACAGCCTACAGCAGATCACCAGAATTTGGCCCTAAAAGCGTGAACCCGTGGGCAGTCACCCACAGAATGCACTTTCCTTCTTCAGCTCAGACAGCCGAGCCTGGGGAAATATTTTGGCAATCCATCAGAATGAGATATGGTCTCCTCACCTTTGTTATTTTGAAAAAGGAATATCTTAAATACAAATTTAAGAGACAAAAGTGGCTCCTGTGCATGCGCAGCAACTGCCTTTGCAAGAATCTCAATGGGGTTTTTTCTTTTTTTGTTATGTACCTAAATACATATTTACAGAACAGCGGTTTCAGTCTACCAGGGGAGAGTGGGGAAAGAGGCATTAAAAATACGCTATATATAAATATGTATAGTATGTAAAACAAGTCCCATCTAAACATATATAAGACAAGGACAACTGTAAAGAAGCTTTTCTGGTCTCTCAGGTAGATAAAGGACACAAGTCCTGTAATTCTTACGCAGGCAAATCTCTCCCACTAGAGCAAATGGAAGCTTTGCCTTAGCTAAGAGCTTAGGCCTAATCCAAAATCCATCATCAAACTCAATGAGAGTCTCCACTGAGTGGGTTTTGGATCGGACCGAGCCATCTTTTTATTTTCTGTTATTTTTCCATAAACATCAATATTAAGTGCTTTTTTTCTGTTTTTCTTTTTTTTTTTTTCTTCTTCTTCTTTTTTTCTTTTTTTTTTTTTTTTTTTTTAAAGGAAGAAAAGAAAGCTGCAATTAGAAAAGGAAGGAAGAGGCAAGAACACATTTGTCCTCAGTTCAGACCACTGGATGCATTTCAGTGCCGAATACAAGCAGAGTTAAGGGCTGGGCTTCTGTCTTAACCTACAGCTTCTCACTTTCTGTCAGCCAAAATCTGAACTGATGTACTTATTCAAAACTTCTCTTTGAATGTATTTAAGATAGAGCATTTTGCTTCACTGATTTGCGTTGACTGAGGAAAGGAAAAGGAAACCATAGTACATTAATAAGACATCAGGGGAAGTATTGCACTTGAACCGAAAAATACCCCTAAAAGGTGGTTTTCTTTGTGACTTTCTTTTTAAACTAACACAAGCGAATCATCCATGTCTGCAATGAGCATTTTTAGAAAGCAAGACCCAAGAATGAAGCATAAGAAGGAAATTTGGGGTTGACAACCCCCACCCTGGAATACAACAGTAGTAAAACTTTTAAAGCATTTTCTTCCAACAGGAAAAAAAAAATTATATGACTTTTTTCTTTTTACTTTACAATGTTAAATCTTTCTAAACATTTGCATTAAAAGTTTCCAGTTTCTCATAAAAAGATATACATTTTAGGAAAAAAAAAAATAAACCAGAAAACAAAAATAACTAAAAAGGAAGGCAAATATACAGTATCATAATTACATCACTGCAAAGTCATCTCTGAAGGTACCCTAGATCTTTAAAGTGTTACAAAGCATACGTACCTTAATATTTTTTCTCAATTCAACTATGTTTTTTTCTTTTTCCTGTTTTTAATATAAAACTACACTTGAGTACAAAAATATGTAAACAGACTGTACAGCCAATGAACAAAAAAACACACACACACAAAAAAACCCTAAACAGCCCCAAGCTACAGGAGATAAGAGCAGGCCCAGACTTAAAGCTAAGAGAAGGAAAAGGGGGAGAAAGAGAAAACAACTGAAAACCAAAGGAAACTGCTACATGACAGAGGAAGGGAACACGTTCAAGCTCTGAGAACACTTGACAATTAGTCAAAAGAATCGATCACAGTTTCAGAATCTGAACTACAACAAAAAACAAAACAACCAAAAGTCCTTCCCTTGTTACAGCGTGCTCAGAAGCGAACATCCATTTCCAGTAAGCAATGTCAAATCCCAGTAAGTGCATAGTCGGGGATTCAGTGACCTCTACCCCTTCAAGAAGCTTTTCTTATTCCACGTCACTTGAGGTAAAGCTAAATGGCCCAATTTACTGCAAACTGGCCTCTTTGTGCCAATAACGGCATCATGCTCCCCTCTGCCTCGCAGGAGGCTCCCATATTTCACGTCAGTGGACAACGTGGACTGCAGGCTGCCAGCACACACAAACTGCTGGGCAGAAAGGATTAAGGCTGCTACAGACACACCTGCGGAATTGCCTTCACCCGCTATTGGGTGCTGCTGACTGAGAGCTGGTGGAAATTGCTGCGCTGTACCACTCAGCAAGGAAAGCCCTAATCTAACACATTAAGCACAGGGTTAACTGTAAAGCTTTTTTTTTTTTTTTTTTGCTTTTTTTTTTTTGCTTTTTTTTTTCTTTTTTTAACTGCAAATAATATTAGGATGGTCACTGCTGCCCACAGAACAGTAAGTCTCATGGTGTAAAGGAAAGGGATGTTGCAGCAGGAGAGCATAGGCAGCTGTACTCCCAAACAGGGATCCACGCAAACAGGGCAGTAACCACCCTTCTGAGGGCTGGAAGTGAACTGAAGTAACTGGGATTGCTGCATGAGCCTATAACAAGAAATTGCCAATGCTCTTCCTGGCTGATCCTTCAGCCCTTTTCTTAACGGGATAAAAGAGAACACTGTCACTACAGAGCAAGTTCTGCCTCTTCTTTCCCTAATTCCTTATCCATCCTCCCACCAGGATGGTCAGCCCCAGCAGACACGTGCCAAGGAGCTGGCACTAGACTCAACTTGTGCCAGCACTCACTGACGCTGCAGGTAAAATAATCAGGTCTCAAACGAGGTCACCAGCCTGCCAGGAAGCACCAAAACAATTCTGCACTTCTCATCCAAGCATGCCAGCTCACAAACCCATGCAGAAGGGAGCAAGCTCCTGCCTGTCTCCAACACACACCTCTCCCATAACATCACCCAGATGGGTTTCTCCTTGCTCTGTTACAACAGCGGGGAGGGCACCGGCATCACGGTCTCATCTTCCAACGCTCAGTCGGTTGGGACCAGCCCTATAGACCAGCTCCAGCTGGATGCTGGATGCATCTGGCCAGCATGACTGCAGCTCTTCCCACTCCTGCAGCCTCTTCCTGCACACCTCACAGCTAAACACTAGCACAGCTCCCTCCCGACCCAGCAGTCTGGGATCTGCCTTGCCCGTGGTACAAGAAGGGGTTTTTACTTTGGGTTGGCTCTTGTCGTGCATTCTGAAAGGGCAGGGCAAGATATCATGAATGACATCGTCAACTTTCAAAATGCGTTTTAAAAAGGCACGTTTACAATAAAGCATATATCTAATTATATAATACCATATATATAAATATACTTTCCCAATATCTCCAACTGCTCTAGACTGCAAGTCATTGCTGCCATCTATTTTTGTTTTTAAAGGATACTAAGCCAAGCAAGGATGCACATTTCTAGCATCAATTTCATCACCCTCTTCCTACAATTCCTTCCTTGAGTTTAGTTGATTCAGGTAACGGTGCAGCCTCCCTTATCCCTCCTTATTACATTATAATGCACAGCAAGAGTTAAGTAAAAGGAATATTACCTCTTGAAGGATCTGCATTAGCACTGCTCCTGTCCTTGGCTGAAGTAAGCACCTTTCCCTACATTGTCTCCAAAGCTTTTCTCTGGAGGAAGGACTGTTCTCTGTCATCTTTCACAACGTGTTCTCAAATAAGAAAATAAAAAAAACCAACAGTTCAGGACCTAGGCAATAGGAATAATACCCTACTGAAGGCCAGTTTTCAAGGGTTTGGTTGGGTTCACGGCCTTCCTCTTCCTCCTGACAGCCCCAGTTTAGGAGTGCCTTTAAAAACAGAAAGAAATTTGGGAATTCTTTAAAAATAGAGAATTTCTTCACCAGTAAGTAAATACACATTACTTCCACATGGCTACTCGTGAGCTGTCCCCTCAGACTGCAGAAATTACTACTACAACTAAAAAAAAAAGGCCAGTTTACAAATTCAGATTCTTTCTCTAATGTGGACCAATAGCGGTTAGAGCCCACACACTTCTCTCATCAATTCATAGATGGAAGCACTTGTTAAGGAGAATAAAATTATTTTAATCTCATAAGTTACTGAGTAAAGAGCTGGCTTTGCTGAAAAATGCTATATATTTTGATGTGCACTCCTAACTGGCTGCAAAGAAGGGTGGCTGTAAAATCCATTGACTGTAACAGCAGATATGTAGATAATGCCCTTTGCTCCAGGAATATGGATCACATCAAGTGCACAATAAGCAGCCACGCTTCTATGAGAATTAATAGGCTTGTGCTACTCTAAATTGAGTCAGAATCTTGCCATTTTAGATGTAAAAAGAAATGAAAGGGTTTATTGGCAGGGATGTTTGCAGAAATGGCTTTTTTTTTTTTTTTTTCCTTTTAATATAATGAAAATGAGGAATGTTCAGGAAGCCAATTCTGAATTTGCAAACGCGCGTTCTTAACTGGAAACCCGATTCCAAGAATTTCAGGAGAGGCCAATAAAAATCAGCCAGGTTCGATTTTAAACACCAAATACTTAGAACAATTGGATGTGCAGGCCAAGGATTATCTACTGAAATTCCTAGTATGCTGTGAATGACTAATGAATTTGACAAAACTCAACAGCTTTTCTTAGAAAAGCTTGCATTGCTTCCACAAAGGGGCAAAATGACTTATATAAAAACTCTCCATTAGTTTTCCCTAGGCCAACTAGGCATCTGCTTTTGAGGAACAAGGGATTGCTCCTTTCTCTCAACAGTAATGCCAAGTGGGAACCGAACACTAAAACAAACAGCAGTCCAAAACTTTGTTCAAAACTCAAATTGGAACTTGATCTCTTTTCTTTCCCTAGTTCTTGGATGAAAAACTTCACTGAGCCTTCAGAAAAGACACTGATAATAGAAATTAATGCAATCACTCATCTTCTTGCTCTTCAAAAAATGAAGGTTTTGGAAGGCAGTTTTAACAGTGTGTCCCCTTCCTCGTTCTCTGCTCAATACACAGTACTTCTCCCATACAATTCCTGCATGCTGCCACTGGAATCAGGAGTTGGGCTTGACTGAAGCCAGCTACAACACCGCTGCATCTCCCTCTCTGATGACTGAAGCACTGACACTGCAGGAGGTACCGATGAACCATCAGCAAATGAAAGAGCACTCTAACAAGCTGTGGATACAATTGTGAACAAATTATTTGTGGATACACAAATGATGCTCTGCCTTTCCCCAATCCCCGTGCTTTCCCAAGCACAGGCACAATTTTTTTTTTTTAACATGTGTTCCCTAGTGCTAACTCTCTGAAAAATCCAAAGCCCACGTTCTTCCCACTAACCAGAGGGGAGAAAGGACTGTTCTCTCTCCCACAGACAGGAAGTGATCCTCAGATACCCTTCTTTTTGTACAGATGAGTCTTTTCAGAGCTCCAGGCAAGCCCAGGGACTTTCAGCATCATCCCCTTTGCACAGTGTTCCTAAACACCCTTTGCTGCTCAAACAGAAGTAACAACTGCCTCCCCCAACCCCTTGTGACATGTGGTAAAAGCAACTCCCTTCTGGGTTTCCAAACATCTGATGATGCAGAGCACAGCTCCTAAGCCATCTTCAATTGCTCCAGTGAATCAGCCATACAGAAAGGAAGCAATGCCCTACAGCATCTCCATTTTCTCCTGCACCAACTCGTTTGATTGCACCAACCATAAGAGAATGAGAACGGCCTGGAGGATGGCAGCAACTTTCTCTATGTTACAATAAGGAAAGAAGGAGGAGGAGGAACCCAACAACGTTAAGAACAATGTTGGGAATAGGTCTTTAAATCTGTCTCCCCAAAGCCCATATATTCCCAGCCTTGATAGCTCTCACATTACATCAGATGACATTTCTCTCCATATTGTATTATAATTAATAGGCTACTGCAAGACTTTACCAGCTCCTACTTAATAGCATTTCAGTGCTGGGAAGCAGTCATCAGGTAATCTGGCCATGATCTACTGTATCCTTTCTAAACACAGGTTCTGGCTGCCAAGAATGTCACCATAAAAAGATCTCAATCGATACCACTCATCTCCTACTTTCAAATACTCCAGGTCTAGAAAGAGAAAGAAAAAAAAACAACACAACAAAGCAGTACCCTCTAAACAAAGAGTAAACTGGCACGTGTATGGTGTACGCAGATTGAAGTGAGCAGATGGGATCTCATTATGGCCTGATCTTGCTCCTTCTCTTATACTTCAGTTACTTTATATTTTGGAGCAGGTCTCACTGAGCGCATGGAGACCACTTGCATGGAGGGGGTTAAACTCATGCAATTCTTTCCATTCTCAAGCTGTGCTCCTGTTGCACAACAACAACATTTCAATTGTGATTGGTACAAACAGTTGGGTTTCAATGGCAATCTGTCACATAGGTTTAAGCCCAGTTTTTAGCTGATGCAACCTGCAACTTGGGTGGTTGCTGGCTTTGTTACTTTTGGGGAAAGAAACAAAGGAAACAAAACACACTGGTGTGTTGGTTTTTTTTGGTTGCTCTTGTCCAGTCTGTAGGGCAAGAAATTGCAATGGAGCTTGTTTCATTTGTTTTCTATGCAGTGAAATAAATAAATTTTGAATAGAAATGAAATTTCAATTGAAATCAAAGCACAGAACCTCCATGCATCAATTGCTGAAGATGCAGGGAAGGTCATACGAGATCTGTGTGTTGGCAGAGCTGGTGTGCTCCCCAAGAGCAAAGGCCGTTCAGCAAAACCTGTGCTTTCACTCCTATGTTAAAGGACAGTTGGTGACATGAAAACAAAAGGAAGTCACCGGTTCAGCAAATAAGATGTCAACTACAGAAAAAATGATCAAGACTCGGATTCTGATGTGGCTGAAGTAGTCGGGGGAGTTCCATTAAAGTCAGCGGAGCTAAGAGGATTAATGCTGGCCAATGATCTGGCCCCTAGTTCTTTCTCAGCTGCCAGTATTAGTTTAGGCTGTTGCCTAGAGGTTAACACTGTGACAATAGAATGAGAAAGTAGTTATATAGGTGTATATAGACATATAATTATATTAAATGAACACTTTGCTAGTAGTACTTTTGTTATTTTCAACTCTGTCATTTTAAAATAAAACTATTTTAGAAGAGCAGCAGAACCTCTTGAGTAAACTACAGACTCTCACCCACTCCTAGGCCAGTTACGGTCCCAGAAGCAAGTTTAAACATTATTTGTAAATTAGATTTTTTTAAACCATAGGGTGTATCTAAATAATTAAGGCTCCCAAGGGTCTCTAAGAAGCCAGTGAGTCAACACATAGGCATGGAGTAACAGCAAATCAACAATTCTAAAAAAGGTGCTTTGTAAGTTAAGGAAAATAAAAATGCAGAGCCTCAGACTTACCACAGAAGGCCCTCAGACTTATGAAACTAAGCTGCTGTTATGCAGTACAGTGTTAAGACTTACGTTTCTTTTCTTTTTTTCTTCTTTTTTTTTTTTTTCCCCTTTTTTTTTTCTTTACATTCTACAGGGGCAGTACACACTGCATCCAGGAAAAAAGCTCACCCTAGAAAGTAATTTTGAAAGGAATGATGATTTTGATTGATGCTCCTAAATCCCTAAGCAGTTTTCATTTAAAAATAATTGTTCATTCTGCAAAATAAGGAATTCCAGCCACTGAAACCCCACACCATATCTGCACATATAAAAAAAGGCTCTCCTCTGAAATGTTTCTGTTTGTCTGAAATTACAAATGAGTGGCAACTCGTCAAGACTTTAAAGCACCAGCAGGGTTGAGCAACATCCCAAAATAGGACTTGATATACAGCTGAGACAGAAACAGACTGCCTTTCAGCTCCCACAAGAAACACATCAGGTCATTCCCCAACAAGTGACAGCAACGACAACCCCCCCCTTTTTACCCTTCCCCTTCCTTCTTTCCATTCTTAAGCCGGGCAAAGCAAATGAAAATGAGTCCACAAAAAAATAAGGTTAACAATAATATTAATTAAACAACAGCAACAACAACAACAGCAACAACAACAACAAAACAGGCATCTCAATGTCTGAGGAAAAGTGGGACTGTAAGTGCAGTATTTCTTCATGTGCAGTTCTTCTACTTCATAAGAGTCCCCTTTGGATGAGAAGGCCTAGTGGAATGTGTGCTCCCCTCGAACAATGTGCGATGAGAACTCATAGCGGTCCTGGCTTCGGTAGCCACAGATGTTGCACTCCAGCGGGTCCCGGTAGCCGTGGCAGCCCATGTGGATGGTGTACATGACGTGGTCCAGGAAAAGAACGCGACAGTGCTCGCACTTGAAAGCCCTGATCTGCTCCCCTTCTCCATTGATGACCTTGTAGATATCCTTTAAAGAGCCCTTAGAAGCTTTTGTGGCATCCAAAGCCTTGGCATCCTCCTTCATATAAGCCGGGCTTGGCTTCCTCTTGGGGTTTAAGGCAGAGTTTCCTTGGTAGGACTGGCGGTCTTCGTGGCTGCTCTCTGAGTCAGTAGAATCCAGGCAGCTATTGCTAGGGGAGCCCTCTCTATCTTGGGTTCGACTCTTTGGTCTGATGAGGGAGATCGGGCCATCCATGTTGTTCTCGTGACTGTCAGCTGTTTCCCTGCTGATGGGCCTTTCTATCCTGTTAGGATGATAGACCTGAGCATAAGGTGAGCTGCTGACCGGAGCCACCTCTGCAATTGTGCTTGGCGTGTGCTGCATCAGGGGGTGAAGTGAGTCAGCTCCAAGGTAGGCGATTGCATTGTGGATGGCTTGGTCCATCATTTGAGACTGTATCAGCTCAGACTCCTTCTCATAGGATAGGTTCATATCAAAGTGAATATCTGGATAGCCAAGTCTCATGAGCTTTTCACCTAAGGGACAAGAGGAAATGAATGAGAAAAATCCATGCAGTCACTCCAAGGTTTCACTGTAAAAGGGATGAAGGAGGACAGAAAATCTCAGCTTGAAGCAAAAGGCACTCCAGAGTCCAAAGCTGGCCATAGAATGAAGCAAATAATGTGAGCACCTGACACCTTCTGTTCAAGGTAAAGTACTTCTGCTGCTCATCCCCTTAATAAGAAAATACCTACTCCCAATTGGAAAGAAAAAAAAAAAAAAAAAAAAAAAAGACAAAAAAGCCCTGCATCAGTTTAGGCAGGAAAACACAAAAGGTAAATCACACAAATAGTTCAGTTTCATTTGGCAAAAGGCAGAAGTGACCTTCATTGCCATAGGATAAACACACTTAGAATGACGATGAAAGCTGACTGATTCATCACTGCGTGAGTCCAAATTCACATATTTTCAGTGGCATTACAGATACATGCAATCACAACCACAGGCAGGTAGGTTAAGCTAGTCACAGCTAGTTATGATGCAGATACAGATTTCCTTTGAAGTTCACAGATTTGCAGCTGCTTACATCGGGACACAGCGCAGCAGCACTGCTTTTGCAGCGATGGCTTTAGAGAGTCAGCAAAAGGAAAGTTCATAAAATAACTTCTCTTAATTAAACAGAAAAGATTGTATGCATAACCATATGTCTAAGATACAAGATACACTCACCCGCATGTATTCACACACGTGAACATTAGTTAACAGTTCATTTTTTAAAATGATTTTACAAAGTCTGATAAATAATTTTGGTGGGTTTGCACTGTCTTTGTTACTTTTCACTGCCTCAGAACATAAAACCACACTTTTCTTCAATGGTGTAAGCTAATTAATTCAGGGAATCAATGCATATAACTAGTTAGGCTATCCAAGAACTAAGAAACCCAAAAAATCTATTACCTTTTGCCAAAACTGCTTGGAACAAAGTATGTATAAACCATCATAAACAGAACTGTAATCCCAAATCTCTTCCAAATAGCATTAGTACATTTCAACATAGCTATCATTCAGCATTTTATTTTAGGCTATAATAATTCCTTCCATTTAGTGCGGCTTATCTTAAACTGATGCACAAAGAGAAATAATTGTACATTACCTGTGAAACGATCAGGTTATCTTTGGAGATGATGCATCCCTTTTGCTTGGAAACTTAGCCCTGATTAGCAAGGTAATTAAATGCAAGCTTAAAGAAAAGCACGTGAATATTCCTGGTCTCTTCAGCAGTACTGCTCGTGTGCTTGTGATTAGATACCATATTTATATATCTCGATATGTTTCCCTAAGGCTGGCTGTGTTACTCTTGCAGCTCATAGAAAGAAAATATAACATAGAAAACTGTTTCTTTGTCATACTTTAGGCATTTGGAAAAAAATACAGAAAAACCAAATTGTCACAGCTTTAGTTGTTTAACATGGCTTAAGGATGACTCTTGCCAGACATCCTCGTTTCAGTACAATTATGGCTGTCCTGCTGCCAATAGCATGGATGACATTTTAGCAGTCCAGTTCCACTTGAAATGGAGCAGCTACTTCCCAGGTGGGCTGGGAAGAAAGCTGCAGGAAGCACGTGGTGTCTTTGGCATGGTGGGAGAAGGAAAAGAAAATGGCAAAGCCCATCAGACCCTGTCACCTGCTCTGGTCACCCCTATCACTCCTGTGTTTGAACAAGGAACTGGATCCGGGGGAAGAGTTTGATCCATTCTCCAAACATGGTCTCAATCCTTTGTAGACTAGAGAGATCAGGAAATAACGCTTGTCCTTTATGGATGGCTTGGATGAATGATGCAGACATCATTTTGATTCCTTTTTTTCTTCCGCATTTAGTGATTCCACCAGACAGCAGAATAAATAGTAAATTGCCAGTGACCTGAATTATTCATTCCTTTAATTATGTTTCAAAGATGTCAGAGCCTTAAAAAATGGCATGACACACATAAAAGTAAAATAAATGATAACGTGGGGTGAAGAGGACATAAGATACAGAGCTCAGAAGATATAATAGCAAATCAATCTAACATAGTTTTCAGTTTTAATTCCTCTTCAGCCAAACCTATACTTAAGACTAACTAATCATTTTAATCATTTTACATTTTCATTCCAAACTATGCTTACATTCTGCATATTCTTGTCCTACATTACTCGAGTGGAAAAAGAAACACTCTCTACAGTGGATCATCTTGTGACACTCAAAACAGGTTTCTGAAGCTCAAGGGTCAGAGTCACATCTGTCCTGTGATACCTGCAGTCCATTTTGTCAGGTATCCACAGCAACTGCAACATCTGACACTCTGGAGAAAGCCATAAGAAACCCTGGAAAAGTCAGTTACAGTATTTACCACTGGGTAAGTTTCTTTCTGACCCTTGGAGATTGCTGATCAGAAAGAGCAGTAAAGCATCGATGGATGTAGCATGCAAAGATTTGAGCTCATGCTTACATGACCTTCTCATAAACACCATTAAGTAGTTTTGGAAGGGTGCCCGATGGATGCATAGGAAAATTTCCTGCAATCGAGAGAACCATTACAAGTTCTTCCTGATAGAGTTGAACAGTATTTCACTGGGGAGAAAATGGGAAGAAAAGTGAGGTCACTGTGAAAAAGAAAGGTAGCAAAGCACAGGCTCTGCTGGCTTTCAGCTCAGACACTGATGCCAGGAAAGATCAGAAATGGCAGAAAAATAAGATACAGTAAATATGAAAGAGGACACCTTCCTCTATGGCTGAATCTGGATAAAAAGCTGCACGTCACATAGAACTCTGAATTCCTAGCCTCAGAAAAATGGAATACCAAGATGATAAATCTTATAAAAGAAACAACTTCATCTTACAATGAAGAAGTATACCCTACTTAAGAAAATAACATAAAGCTACAGCGTATCTCATGCAGGGATTTCCAATTGCTAAGTTTGCCTTTCAAGACAGTAACAATGTATGATCATAAGCAGGCGAGTGGACTCTTCTTTTCTGGTCTAAAAGAGAGGCTGCCATTTGCAACTTCCCAGAAAGTGGTTTTATTTATACCACTCAGTTGTGAGGTACACTTATAACATGCAAAACTATACTGCCTATGGCAACAGCATGAGTACTCCAAAGCAAGGAGGAAGGAAGAGGGCCCCCACACCCTCGCCGATGAATTGTGTACCCTTGCAAAGATAACCTTTAAGAGGTACTGCAAATATAATTACACCTAAGTCTGTGCACAACTAAAGGGGAAAATAGAAAGAAAAAAAAAAGGTGAGGTGTGAACTGCCCTGCTTCCTTTCCGGGCTGTAAGAGGTCTGAAGTCTAGCACATCAATTTAAATGTCAGCACAGACAACTATTTCACCGCTGATCACAATGTGCAGGGAAGCACAGCACTTACTAAGACAACACCATGGAAATCTGCCATGTCTACAATCTCTTATAGCTGGATTTGGTTTGTCAGTAGAGAGTCCTGCTCCTGCTGTCAGCCTTTTCAACCCTAACTTGCATCACAGCAGTGTTAAAACACAATACACACCCTCCAGTTCATACCAGCTTACAGTACCTCATTTCAGACCATTCAAAGAAAACAAATTAAGAATTAAGCTTTTATCTCAGGAAGACTAATAACAATATAGAAAAGAAACTGATGCCTCCTAGCATTCTTTGCACGGGTTGGATTACTTCTTACCAAACCCTGTCAAAGAAGGTGCTGGAAAAGAAAGGACATGAAAATTCTTTAGTTGGTGCATGGAAGAAATCTAGCACTCGTATTTTAGGATGGCCAGCTGACTGTGAGCAGTCAGGTCAGTGTGTCAGTGGCCCCAGGTGAGATGCTGCACGCTGTTAGCCCTCTACAATTCAAAATCATGTGGTTAGCTTAAAACCATCCTGAGCAGTGATTTAACAAATCTGCCTGAATCTCCGTTTAGCCAAGGGGCAATGACTTTTCCTAATGGCTGTCTTAATTGCCTACAGTCCTTCAATCCTCTCCCCGTAGGTGTCCTCAGTTGTATGCTCAGAATGAGTATACAACACCCTTAAAAATCTATATGTTGTCCTTCTAGGGAGTGAGTGGGGAAAACACATATTACCTTAGCTCAGCATCTAGCAGCACATACTTAGCCCAAATAACTCTGTCCTACCTCACCTCCTAACAAGTTCAACAGTGCCTCAGTGATTGTGAAAAGTAGATTCAAGCTACAACTCAACACCAGTAACATTTTCCATGCCGTAGAATCATCGAATCACTCAGGTTGGAAAAGACCTTAAAAATCAAGTCCAACCACAACCTAACTGTACCATCCCAACTCTAACAATCCTCCGCTAAATCATCTTCTTTTACGACCTGGCGAATTTTAAGACGTCCAGACACAAAGCAAAGTAGGAATTCTGGGTCTGGGACTCTAAATTTGGTAATCAAAAATGATCTGACACTGTTTTATATTCACTCGCTAAGAAATGTATCAGGTGCAGAACACTGCAGTTGGAGCAAGCGCTTCTTCTAACAGAAGCAAAGTGATTTTACTTCCTTATGCTGGTTTTATCAGACCAGTTGTTGCTAACTCTCAAGAATTATTACAGGTTACAAGTCATGAGATAATTTTTTTTTTCACACACACATATGGAGGCAGATAATTACACGAGTCTTACATTTTTACTTGCTGAGTGAGGAGAGGGAAAGATGACAAGCCTTTGTCAAAAAGACAAAGGGTCACGGGAAAGCTAACAAACAAAACAAAACAGACTTAAGGCACAGTAAAAAGCTCTGGATTTTCTAAGTCATTTTTATTATTATGGGGACCTCACTTTTGAATGGTCTGGACTGGCAAAACTAATTCTATTGTTTTCAGAATTTCTTGCTGTGCTTTAACCCATCTCAACCGTTGCCCCTCCCCACCACAATCATGTTCTGAGAGTGCTACCTTTCCCCTTGTTCTTTTTTTTGGGCTATCTTTCACAAGTTACTAGCAACCTACAGCTACACTCTAAAAATAATAAAAGGCGTATCTCAAGCTTACCCACAAACTTCTGTGGGGTGGAGCTTTTACGCTTTCCCAAGTTGCTTGTCAGCTTCTCTATAACAGCAGGTCTCTCAAAAGGCACCATAGGAATATTGTTGTCCATCACAGGCTCTTGTTCCTTACAATCTTCCATAGGAGGTACTACATAAAACCAAAACATTGTATCAGACAAGTCTGGTCTACACTTGACAGATGACACAAAACATTTGAGCTCTGCTGATTGTGCAAGAAGAGCAACACAAAATAAAGCGAGATGCAAGAACACAGTGGGCATTCAGATTGCACTCCCCTTTGAGCAGGCAGAGCCACACTTTTCCATCGCCTGTCTTGGGGAACATTTCATTTTGCAGAAGCTACACTTGATGTATAATAAAGGACTTGTTTTGTTCTGAATACAGAAGGTCCCACTGAGGAGAAAAGAGAACTACCGGTGCATGGCACTTCAGAAAACTCCCTCTGTAGATCACATTTTCTGTTTTCCTCCCTCCAGCATGATCCCATGTTACCAGTGTAACTTCATGGCTATCTTTGTGGATTCACTTAATATCACTTCACCTTGTTTATCATTCTTATCTTCTTATCACACTGATCTCAATGACTAGAAAACATACAATGGCTTTGCATTCCCTAAGACAGAGGCTTCCAAAACGAAGACCGTATTTATTAAGGTTTCCTTTGTTTCTATATTTGAGACTAATTTCACCACACACTGCACTGAAATTGCAGGATTAACATTATATGGAGTTTCCCTTTAGAACCAGTGAAAGAAACTAACAAGTTTCCGAACTAAAGCTTTTTTCTCATCAGAGGGGACCCAACGATTAATAAATGCAAGTCTTTTGCATCTCTCCTCCCACTTTTTGCAACCTCTTATGGACACCACAAGGGTCAGTGGTACCACGCTGAGAATTAAGCTCAGAAAGCCTGAGTCATCCACAATACATGCCAAGTGTGATTCCAGATGTAGCTCTTCCCGCTGCCCAGCAGCATATTGCTCCTCATTCTTCTTTAGAAAGTAGCAGGAGAACTCAGAGAAGGATCATCAACCACTGTCTGTGTGCTAATGAGATGGTTAAGGTATGACAAAAAAATTATTTGAGAATGAATAGCAGAGAAAAAGGAAGTGAGATGATCTGCCAGAGTTCTTGTGATTTGGAGGCTGTGAGTGTCCCATCCCATTCTCTGCATTAGGTACATCTTCCAGTGAAGTCACAGCTGCTATTTCAGGGGTAGTAGAGAAAGGCCAACCTCCATATCTTCTGCTAGTTCCCTCCCACTCTTCTATTGCAGCCTCTGGTGTCATTTCTCATTCAGTTACCTTTTCTTTGTGATTGTGAAATGAGCATCACCAGCCTGCTTTCCTCCGTCCCATATAACTTGACTGCCTTCGGGATCCTAATACAGAATAATCACTCATCTGTTCTTAAACATGTAGCTGTTTGCTAGCACATAATACATGAAAAATGAGGTGTTAAAAGCCTCATCTTTGCCTTCTTTCTGGTAAGGAAGAGCAAATACCAGGCAATCACAAAACAGAGTATCTGCTCAGGTGAACTTGTCAATTCAGACATTCATAATAAGAAAACATAGCAATTTATTCATTTGATTCCATTTGTGCCTCTGTTGCTAGAGCAGGCTGAGTACTTTGAGCTTTAGAATCTCCCATATGCTATAAAATGATTTACTGTGCTGCTTTTTTATTTGTACAGGATGCTCCCCCTGAGAAACACAATAGTTTCTCATTTACAAGGCAGTCCTGCTGGCATCAGTGAAAGAGGAATAAAAAGCATAAATATGAAACGAATCAAACATTGCAACAAACTGGGATGTAGTGTTCAAGTGACCTAAGTAATTCCCAGTGCAGTGTGGGAGGTCTGAAATATTATCAGTGATATGGCTAAATTCTTAAGGTTGTGCAAACACTCTTTGTCCAGAGTTATCTGCACTAGTTCTATTCAAGTATTCATAGAGATTTTATAAGAAAGGAATGATTTCAGCTGTTGATTTTCACTAGCAACTGGTGTCTGACTGTCCTCTTAGCTTAACAAGTAACTGTGTGAGAACCCTGGTTTCCTGCTCAGTGGCTGTAATTGTCCTCACTGTGATGGGACAGGTTTGGACACGAGTGCCACTTCAAGAATTTGCAGCCCTTGGCATGCCAGATGCACAAGACTTGAAGTAGGAACCTAAGGAGGTGCAGGGGGCTCTAAATATCTCGCATGATGACCTGCTGCCTTTGTAGGACTGTACCTGCCCACAAAACCAATTGAAAGCCTAATTACTTCCATAGCTATCTGATTAAGCCCAAAATTTAGTGACATTTGTATTTCCTATACAGATTAATAATGAAATAATTCTACTGTTTGGGCATACGTGTGCAAAATTTCCTAGATGGAATTCGAAACCTTTCTTCCACAAAAAAAAAAAAAAGAAGAAAAAAAAGAACAAAATAGGAAAAAAATATAGTGCTAAAAAAGACACCTGTTCTTCTCTGAATCAGGCAAAAATTCTGCTCGGACTTTTAAGACTAAAACCATCACCAATAAAAACATTTTCTTTTCTGTATCGTGTGCTGTAAACTACTTCCTGCCTCAGAACTCATCTCCATAACCACTCAACCCCACCAGTATTTGAGTTGAGGTGAGAATAAGTTACCAGGATGTGCAATGTTACATAGATTTCCTGGGAAGGAGGAGAAATGGGAATAGCCTAGGTGTGCTTCTTTACCTTGGGTAGCAGGAGCTGGAAGAACAGCTGACATGTCATAAGTAGCTATGATACAACTACTTATTTTAACCTATGAAATTATGGTGTCACCTCAAGAAGACTTTTAATCCAAAAACAATGCATCCAGCTCATTAAAAGCCCAACACTGAGAATGTTTCTGTTAAAGGATGCTTTCACTCTGTAATCAGAGTGCATTGCTGGATGTTCACTCTCCCTGACATAGCTGATGTCCTCAACTGCAGTTAACATCAAATGGTGTTTTCAAGCTCAAACTCTCAATATGCAAACTTGGATGGTCTCCAGAACAAAGTCTTTATTTTCCTGAAGACATCAGGGTTAGGGTTGTGAGGATATTATTCAGTTTTGTCTTCCTCATTTATAAGAAACCACAACATTCTGTTAAAAAAAAAAAAAATAAATTCATGCTCTTCTTCATGTGAGGAAAGAATTTGGGGAAAAAAAAAAAAAAAAAAGGCAAAAAAAAAGGCAAAAAGTTGCCCAGCATGTGTTTTGCTGATAAATACTTCTGTGTGCAGACAACTTTTGTGTGCTAAGTCTCAGCTGGTATAAATTAGTATTACCCCATCACCCTCAATTTCCTTTCTTAAGTTCACAATATTGCTATTTTAGAAAGTGTATGTGTGTGCACTAATAACTGACAGGATATATTCCCACAGACCCTGGTGTGAAGTACCCCACGGGACAAGCATTTTAACTACATTTTAAGCAACTAAGCAAGAGGAAAGGACACAGGGTCATTGTGTATTTTGTGTGCAGTTGGCCTTTGAGCCTCTCACAGCCTAAGGCCAAGCTCCTTTCTCCTTCTCTTAAATAGAGCATTTTTCTCCACTTTATTTTAAGCATTTCCCTGGACTTTTTGCTTTGTGTAGATGAATATATATATATATATATGAGTGAAAAGCATTGAGTGTTTCTCCCTATTCGATAATGCAAACATCAGACACACTGCCTTCAGAGGCTGTCATTTTCATCACCCCAACAGACCGCTAGCTAGAAGACCACACACTAATTTCTACCTCAAGGGCCAGAACTTCTTAGCTGAGAATGGCTGACAACATCAGAGGAGCTCTCTTGCAGCAGACAGCACGTAACTGAGCCACTGTGCTGAGCTGGGGACAGGCCCCAGCCACAAGGAAGGGCAGCTCAGAGAGAGGATGGAGGGAGACCCAGCGCCAGGAACTTGTGCATTCCTACCCCCATGCTGAACCCAGCCTCTCCCTGCCTCTCACTTCCCCTTGTGCCTTTGGTCAGGTGACCCAGCCGTCTGCAAGGCAAAGATAATTCAAATCAAAGCAAATATTTGCAGCGTGCCTATAATTCGATCAACCAGAGTACAATGTTTGAAAAGCTCCCATTTCTCAAAGGGCTAAGCAACTTCACTGGAATTAACCTCTGCAACAATAATTTAGAGTGATCTGAAACACTGGCCATAACAGTTTGAGACACAGCACAGCCACCTACACCCTAAAAGCAGGATGCCAGCAGGAACGAGAACATCCCCACATCCACCTTTTCTTCACGTTATGCTGTTAAAGGATTGGACAGGAGTTCCTCTGCCACGTTTCCAGAGGCATACAGATCCAAGTAACTCATGCAGCACGTGGCTGGAGAAGGTACTGATCTCAGCTGGGCAGGCCTCAAAACACGCAGCAAAACCAAAGTCCTCACAAAGTATTTGGAAAGAGGGCCAGGTAAGCTCAGGCAAAATTAATGATGCAAAATTAAGCAATAATTGGTATCTCCAAAGCACATATTCACTCGACCCCAAGAATATCCTTTCAAAGTAAGACAAGAGTGAAGAAAATTGAGGCATTCCTCAGTGTTAGCCTAAGCCTTAACTTTAAGCAAGGAAAAGAGTAATCATCTGTGCAATGCTTCTCTGCTGCCTCTGTGCTCCTTGGAGAATGGACTTAGAGCAGAACTGTACAGCATACACTGAGCTTCCCAGGGGGGAGCACTGGGATGTGAGGGGAGATTTATCACTAGCACCCACCTGGATCTAGAACTACCCGTCACTGCCAACTGCCATCACCGTACCTCCTCTAACTGCCAGGATGTGAAGTCCCTTAAACATTTGCCAGGAGAGATTTAGTTACGTTTGCCAAGGGGAGAAATAGGCACTGGTTGAATTCAAAGTGTTATTTTAAGCTAATTTTGCTGAAAATAAATAAA